>NW_027223763.1:8506813-9706813 GCF_028538775.1 Myotis yumanensis
AAGCTCTTTATCTGACCTTCAATTCTGAATGATAGCTTTGCTGGATAAAGTAATCTTGGTTGTAGGTTCTTGGTATTCAGCACTTTGAATATTTCTTGCCATTCCCTTCTGGCCTGCAAAGTTTCTGTTGAGAAATCAGCTGACAGTCGTATGGGTATTCCCTTGTAGGTAATTGAGCCTCTTTCTCTTGCTGCTTTTAAGATTTTCTCTTTGTCTTTTGCTCTTGGCATTTTAATGATGATGTGTCTTGGTGTGGTCCTCTTTGGATTCCTTTTGTTTGGGGTTCTCTGCATTTCTTGGACCTGTAAGTCCATTTCTTTCACCAGGTGGGGGAAGTTTTCTGCCATTATTTCTTGAAATAGGTTTTCAATATCTTGCTGTCTCTCATCTTCTGGCACTCCAATGACTCTGATATTAGACCGCTTAAAGCTGTCCCTGAGGCTCCTTACACTATCTTCACACTTTCGGATTCTTTTTTCATTTTGCTTTTCCAATTGGGTGTTTTTTGTCGAATCTTTGGTTTGATTATTGTACTCCTCTGGTCTGCTATTGGGTATAATATTCTTTATTTCAGTCCGTGTATGCTTACTTTCTAATTTCTTTATCGTAGCATCGAGGGTCTCATTAGTTTTCGTGAGGCTCTGCACAAATTTATGGCAAGCCCTCAAAATTGCGATTCTTAGCTCCATATCCTCCATTTCTGTCATGTTTTTTTGTCTCCGCATCTTTTATGCTTTCTTGGTGCACCCCCTTGTGGTCTCTGTGCGCAGTCTTGTTCTAGCCAAGCCTTAATTGTTGTAGTTAACACTAGAGGGATTTGACCCCCAGGCCGACTGGCTATAGGAATCAGCTGTATGGAAAACGTCTGCCTTCTGGGGAGGTGCTAATCCAGCCTTTGCCTGAGGCGATCGGCAAATGGCTGTGCGCAGAGTTTGGGCGGGGCGGGATCAACAGGGCGGGTGGAGGGAGCAGTTATGGCCACGCTCAGTCCCGTTCCCAGAGGCTCTGCTTCTCAGAACCCCGGCAGCCGCTGCAAACCTTGGAGAGAAAGCTGCCCTCAGGTTCCAACTGATGCCGGATAATCCCGCTTCTCCCGTTTGAGTCTGGGTCCCTAGAGACTCGCCCGGATCTGGAGCCCAGAGTCTGAGACTCACTCCCGACAGAAAACGACAACCGCGCCCTCAGCCACCAGCCCGCTTTGCGCGCGCACCTCGGTACCTTTGTATTTTCCACACTGCGCCGCCTCTGAGCCTCGATTTGCTGTTCTCTTTCCTTCTAGTTGTAGAGTCTCTCTTCAGCCAGCCTTCCTGTGGTTCTGGGTGATGTCCGTTCAGTCTTTTAGTTGTATTTTTGAAATGGTTGTTTGCGGCAGCGGTCTCCGGTGTTTACCTACGCCGCCATCTTGGTCTCCCTCCAAAATAATTGGTAAAACTTTACTCATTGAGATTAGTGCAGTTTTAATGAATATTAATTGAATTAAGGAAGAAAAGGGTAGTTAAAATTAACATGTTAGCACATTATGGTCACCACTCACATCAAAATCCTAGCTTCAAAACATTATATGATTTTTCAGAATAAAACAATGAGCCTTTAGTAATTATACCTTGTAGTATGGGCTAATTTGGAATAAAGACATAGTAACCTATCAGAGAGAAGATTTCCATAAGTAGCCTTGTAATGTGTCAAGTATAATAGGCATTACACCTACCGTTTGAAATTGTGTTAGTTATAATACAATTAGTTCTTGTACTAATGCATGTAGAATTGAAAATTTCTTCTCACAGTTGCACTTTTTATAGCCTGTTTGTTCTAAGAGTGGCAATCAGAGATGAGTGTGCTAGAAGTTGCTTCTCCAGTATGCTCATCTACATTTTGATGAAATATAGCGAGTGTTTTAGAGCTCTTTAAATAGAGGTCTCAGTACACTTACTGCCCCTGTATATGTAGATTGCTGTTTAGAGTTGCAGGTAATTTTTCTTTCCACTGGCACTGAAACAGAGGTTATAATGAAACTAACAATCTTTATGCATTTATAGAAACAATAAAAATTTTATGGAAATCTTTATATAGAAACTAACAGTGTTTCTTGTACAGCTCTATAAGCAATGTAGAAACATAGTACATTGGGAAAAATAAAAAGGTACCCTGTCTTTTATGGTTTTAAATGGTCTATGTGATTTTAAAATTTCACTATAGGCAGTTAAGCAAATTATAAAAACATACATCACCTATATACTAAAAAGGAACAAAAATATGTTGCATAACTTAGGCTAATTGTGATGGAAATTGGCATTTCTGAGTTGCATAGTAATTGCTTAAATATGGAGTTTTCATCTGTTCATGTTTCAGGTATACTCTAAAGAAAACATATCTTAAGCTCTTAGTTACAGTATAACCTATGTAAATGGATTGGAAGATTCTGATTAGAAAGACATCCGATTTGGTGATTGCTTCATTCATTTGGGGAGCTCCTGTGTATGAAAACTTTCATGTTATTTTCTTCCAAATTTTGAGAAGCCAGAGACTAAACATTTCTATTCAAAAAGTTGTTCATGCCCTGATTCCTTGAAAGAATATTATCTAATAAGAAAGTTAGAGATATAATCCACAGCTCCTAAATTTTTTGCTACTGTGAAATGAGGCTTCATTGTATCAACATTGTGTAATATGACACACATGTATCATATTTACAAAAAATGTAAAACAAACGATAACATTTGATTTTTGCCCCCATTAATAATAGGCCAGAGAAACACAAGCAGCAGAGTTCCTGGCCTGTATAAAATGTGACATTGATTCCACAAAGTGCTGCCAGTGCTTCTGTAGTGACTTGCCTAAGCCATAGAATCTTCAAATTGGAATTGAGATTTGGGGTTTGTGGGCCTTTGGGTCTCGCATTCACCAAGCTCACAAAGAATGGAATCAGATCTGGGTGTATCCCATTTCTCTTGGAAACTTTTGAACTTTCTTTTCTTCCCCCATTCTTCTTCAAAGTGGATGCTGTCATCCTTCTAACCTACTCATACAGTCTGTTCAGATTAGATCCACTTTAAATGGTGAGGTCAAGTTTGGTCCTGGAAACTTTTTATGACACCATACACCATGGAACAGAATTTGTCAGTTCACTTGAATTTCATCCAAAGGATTTACTTATATAAGGGTCCAATGGCTCACACTTTAAAATGCTTCCACAGCTGGCCTTAAAAAACTTAATAAGTGGCTGCATTTGCTGATTCCCTTTCCCCATCCTCATGTTTGTTTTTGGTGGCAGAAACTGTCTAGGAAAGTAGATTTGGTTTTGTGCATTAATTGAGTGACAGATTGGTAAGTGTAGTATTTGCAGAATGTGACCCAGTCAAGAGGAAGAGAGAAGAAGTAGATCTACCATTCTCTGAAGGACCTTACTGTCTAGTAGGCTACCAAGGCAGTGCATGTCCAGGTAATTTTGGTGGTTTGTAGAACAATGGCATGGCCAGAAATTGGGAATGCCTCTGAAAACTAGGAACTTTGGGTTGTCATGAGGCCATGTAACTACATGCATGCAGTTTCTTGTTCTTTGTGGTGTGAAGCCATAGAAGTTAGTAGCGTTAGTAAGAACAGCTCAGAGAAACCCAAGTGAAAAGTCTTGGAATTGCCCTTAGAGAAGATAATCTTTTAGGTTCATTTTAGATGTGTGCTTTTTCTAAGAGGCACTGTTGATGCATGGATTTTTCAACTAATTGTTCCAAAGGTCAGTTTCCATATTTCTTAGTAATTTGGCAGTCTGGGATTATAGGTAGAAATGTAATTTTCTCATCCACAGATATAAACTCTGAATCTTTTCAGACCCTTAAACCTGGGAGGTGATGGCTTAACATACTAGCAACAAAGCACCCTGCTGAATCAGCTTTCTTCAAGTAGTACGCAGGTCTCCACAATTGCTACCAAATGTAGCCATTTTGATGGACCACATTACAGATTTCGAAAAGATTCATTGATAGAATACAGATGTATAAATGCATCTCAGATTAAACATGTGCTTCTCTGTATATGTTTAAAAGTGTCCTGTTTTTGATGATTGGTGTGTTTAAATCTTTTTCAAGTTATAGGCTCTTGATGGTTAAAAATACTAAAAAATAATCTGTCACATGTTACCTCTTATTTTCCCCTTGCTATTACAAGTCAAATTTATAAAATTGGACAAATGTTAGGTCAGTGCTTTTTAAAGTGTTTGGGAAAAAACACACAAAATACCATTTCGTGTATAAGAGAAGCTATTCTGTTATATCTTTATCCTGAACCCCCCCTCCCCCCCGCCGCCCCATTTCCAGAAAAGGGTAAATTTAAAAATGGAATGGTGTTGGACTGGCTTATTTATTTATATATTACTAGAGGCCCGCTGCACCAAATTCGTGCACAGGTAGGGTCCCTAGGACTGGTCGGTGATCAGGGCCAATCTGTGGGGCAACCAGCAGGGCAATTGGGAGTCCCCTCTGGCACCTGCGTTGGCCAGCCTGGTGCCCCCCGCTTGCCAGCCCCATCCCCTGCTGCCACTGCTGGTCGCCTCCCTCTGCAGGGTGACCAGCGGGACAGTCGGGGGGGCGGGGGACCTGCTGGCATCCGCCTTGGTTGGTCTGGGGCCTGTGGGCTGGGGGCAGCTCTTGCATTGAGTGTCTGCCCCCCGGTGGTCAGTACGCGTCATAGTGACCCGTTGTTCCACCGGTCGTTCCGCCGTTCAGTCAATTTGCATATTAGGCTTTTATTATATAGGATTTATATTTAATTTTTAAAAATTAAAGGTATTGGGGTGACATTGGTTAAGTGTATATTTCTATGCTACATGATATGTATATTGTATTATGTGCCCACCACCAAAGTCAGATTATCTTCCATCACCATATGTTTGGTCCTCTTTACCCTTTTACTACTCCCACAACCCCTTCCCTTTGCTAGCCACCATACTATTGTCTGTGTCTATGAGTTTTTGTTTGTTTTTCTTGTTTGTTCATTTGTTACTTTCAGTTTTATATCCCATATATGAATGAAACCATATGGCTCTTAACTTTTTCTGACTTATTTTTCTTAGCTTAATATTCTCAAGTTTCATCTATGTTGTCACAATTGGCAGTATTTCACCTTTTCTTATGGCTGAGTAGTATTCCATTGTATATATGTGCTGTATCTTCTTTATCCAGTCATCTATTGAAGGACCCTTTAATTGTTTCCATGTCTTGGTCACTGTGAGTTATGCTGCAGTGAACATAGGGCTGCATATAACTTTGCAAATAAATGTTTTCAGATTTTTCCAGTAGATACCCAGAAGAGGGAATGCTGGGTCATATGGTAACTCTATTAATTTTTTGCAGAACCTCCATACTGTTTTCCATAATGACTGTACCAGTTTACATTCCCACCATTAGTGGGGTTTCTTTTTCTCCACAACATCTCCAACACTTAGTATTACTTGTCTTGTTGATAACAGCCATTCTAACAGGTGTGGAGTGGTATCTCATTATAGTTTTGATTTGCATTTCCCTAATAGCTAGTGAAGTTGAGCATCTTTTCATATATTTGTTGGCTATTTGTATGTCTTTTGGGAGAAGTGTCTGTTCAGGTCTTTTGCTCATTAACAATTTTTTAAAAATTGATTTTAGAGGGGGGAGGTAGAGAGAGGTGAGAGAGAAACATTGATTGGTTGCGTCCTGCATGCGCCCCAACCAGGACATGTCCTGATCAGGAATTAAACCCACCACCTCTCAGTGTATGGGATGACAGTCTAACCAACTGAGCCATATTGGTTAGGCCCTCTGCCCATTTTTTAGTTGGATTGTTTGGTTGATATTGAGTTGTATGAGTTCTTTATATATTTTGGATATTAAACCTTTGTCAGAACTGTTATTTGTAAAATATCTGTTCCCATTCAGTTGGTTGCCTTTTTGTTTTGTTGTCAGTTTCTTTGCTGTGAAAATTTTTAGATTGATATAGTCCCATTCATTTATGTTTGCCTTACTTCTCTTGCGTTTGGGATCAAATTCATAAAATGTTCTCTACAACTAAGGTCCATAATTTTAGTACCTATGTTTTCTTCTATGTACTTTATTTTTTCAGATCTTTTATTTAGGTCTTTGATCCATTTTGAGTTAATTTTTATACATGGGACAAACTGTTGTCTAGTTTCATTCTTTTGTATGTGGCTTTCCAATTTCCCCAGCACCATTATTGAAGAGGCTTTTTTTCCCCTCCCTTGTATGTTTTTGGCTCCTTTGTCAAAAAATTTTTGCCCAGCCCTACCTGGTTTGGCTCAGTGGATAGAGCGTCGGCCTGAGGACTGAAGGGTACCAGGTTCGATTCCGGTCAAGAGCATGTACCTTGGTTGCGGGCACATCCCCAGTAGGGGGTGTGCAGGAGGCAGCTGATCGATGTTTCTCTCTCATTGATGTTTCTAACTCTCTATCCCTCTCCCTTCCTCTCTGTAAAAAATAAAGTATATTTAAAAAAATTTTTGCCCATATACCCATGGTTTTATTTCTGGGCTCTCAATTCTGTTCCATTGGTCTTGTATCTGCTTTTCTGTCAATACCATGCTGTTTTGATAATTGTTGCTCTATAGTATTATTTGAAGTTTTTTCTGAGGATTGCTTTGGCTATTTTGGGTCTTTTTTGGTTCCATAACAAATAATGATGATTTTTTGTTCTATTTCTTTAAAAAATGTCATTGAGATTTTGATGGGGATTGTATTAAATCTATATATTGCTTTGGGTAATATGAACATTTTAACTATGTTGACTCTTCCAATCCATGAACACAGAATATCTTTCCATTTCATTGTGTCTTTTTCAATCTCTTTTAATAATGATTTGTAGTTTTTAATATATAGGACTTTCACATCCTTTGTTAACTTTATTCCTAGGCATTTTATTCTTATGTTACAATTGCAAAATAAATTGTTGGGTTTTTTTTTTATTTCTTTCTTCTGAAATTTCATTGTTAGTATATAGCAGTGATGGCGAACCTATGACATGCGTGTCAGAGATGACACGCGAACTCATTTTTTTGGTTGATTTTTCTATGTTAAATGGCATTTAAAGATATAAAATAAATATCAAAAATATAAGTCTTTGTTTTACTATGGTTGCAAATATCAAAAAATTTCTATATGTGACACGGCACCAGAGTTAAATTAGGGTTTTTCAAAATGCTGACACGCCGAGCTCAAAAGGTTCGCCAACACTGGTATATAGGAATGCAGTGGATTTTTGTACATTGCTTTTATATCCTGCAACTTTATTGTATTTGTTTATTGTTTAGAGTAGTTTTTCAGTGGAGTCTGTAGGGTTTTCTGTATAAAGAATCATGTCATCTGCAAAAAGTGACACTTCTTCCTTCCCAATTGGAAAGCCTTTTATTTCTTTCTCTTGCTTGATTGCTTACAGTACTATCTATAGATATAAAAGGCTAATATGCTAAGTGTTTGTCCAACTGGTTGCTATGGTGCACACTGACCACCAGGGGGCAGATGCTCAACACAGGAGCTACCGTGATGCGAACTGGCCATTTACAGAGAAATGTCACCGCGGACCTGCGCCCACAAAGCAACACTTGGCTTCCCCTAAGTGGGACACAGGCCCCGCCATCACCCTGGAGCAATAGCCCACCAAATCGCAGCCAATACTGCTGAGACCCCATGGTGCAAAATGTGGCCCGCAGCCTAGCCCAGCCCAGCCCGGAAACGGTGGCTGTGGGCACTGGGTAATTATATTACGTAGCAATGCCCATCTTCCTCTCCCTAGTGACAGGCCATTTAACAATAAACGGCACCATGGACCTGGCGCCCACAAAGCAACATTCAGCGGGACACACACCCGCCACCACCCCAGAGCAACACCCCACCAAATCACAGCTGACACTGCCAAGACCCCATGGCACAAAATGCGGCCCACGGCCCAGCCCTGCCCGGAAACAGTGGCTGTGGGCACTGGGTAATGACATCACATATTAACACCCAGCTTCCTCTCCCTAGCGACTAGCCTCCTTGCAGTTCTTCAGCCCAGGAACACGACTTACTTTATAGCCAGGTGGAAATATTTTACACTGTAACCAAATATCTGTGAAGCATTTTCCCGTGCTCATCTCATTTGATCCTCACAGAAGTCTTGGAGTAGGTAGATAGGAGACTCAGTGGAATCCTATTTTCTTTTCATTAGCCGGAAAACGGAGATTTAGAAAACTTAGAAACTTGACCTGACTGAAAAGAAGTAAGAAATAGTGGACCTTGAAAATGACTTCAGGTTCTCACTGCACAGAATATAGTCAAATACTGCTGCAGTTAAATATTTTACTCTTTGTTCTCCCTGCATGATCAACAATAATAACCTGCTTTGTGTTGATATTTACTGCAGTGTTGCTAACAATGATCTGAAAGAGAAGATGGGGTGCTTCACTGGACTGGAAAAAGTTTAGCTACATCAGAAAGCGGGTCTAATTAAGCAAGTTTATTCTATCTATATTAATAGTAGAGGAATATGCAAATTGTCCGGGACACCGTCACAGTAACAGTAACGACCAAACAGCAGGCTGCTTGGGGCAACCAGGCTGGAAGGGGTGAGGGACAACCAAACGACTGAACAGCAGACTGTGTGAGACGACCAGGCCGGCAGGGGGGTTAGTAAGGGACAACCAAACGGCTGAACAGCAGGCTACATGGGGTGACCAGGCTGGCGGGGGGTGGGGGGGCAGTTGGGGGTGATCAGGCCGGCAGGGGAGGGCAGTTGGAGGTGATTGGGCTGGCAGGAGAGAGTTAGGCGTCAATTAGGCCAGCAGGGGAGCGGTTAGATGGCGATCAGGCTGGCAGACAGAAGCGGTTAGGGGCAGTCAGGCAGGCAGGCAGGCAAGCGGTTAGGAGCCAGTAGTCCCAGATTGTGAGAGGGATGTCTGACTGCCAGCAGTCAAACATCCCCCAAGGGGTCCCAGATTGGAGAGGGTGTAGGCCCGGCTGAGGGACACCCCCCTTCCCGTGCACGAATTTTGTGCACCGGGCCTCTAGTATATATATATAAAAGGCTAAGTTGACTTGCGCATGCGTGATACATATAAAGCTCTTGTTGGTGCCAATCGCACGCATGTGTTTCCATCTGTCATTGATCTTGAATTTGGTTGACACTTCTATTATAGAGAAATGGTGAATAGTGATATTAAAATATTTCTTCTAATTAATTTCCTTTCAATGTGCACGAATTTGTGCACTGGGCCACTAGTGTTGAATAACACTTGTCTTGTTCCTGATTTTAGAGGAAAAGCTTTCAGTTTTTCACTATTGAGTATGATATTAGCTGAAGTTTTGTCATCTACGGCCTTTATTATGCTGAGGTACCTTTCTTCTATACCCATTTTATTGAGAATTTTAATCATAAATGGATGTTGTATGTTATGCATTTTCTGTATCTATTGATAAGTTCATATAATTTTTATCATTTTATTTTGTTAATGTGGTGTATTACAGTGATCAATTTATGTATGCTGAACCATCCTTGTACCCCTGGAATGAACCCCACTTGATTGTGATATATTATTTTTTATTCAATTTACTAGTATTTTGTTTAGGATTTTTGCATTTGTATTCATTAGAGATATTGTTCTGTAGTTTTATTTTTTTGTGTTTTTGCTGGGTCTTGGTATCAGGGTTATATTGGCCTCATAAAATGTGTTAGGAAGTATTGCCTCTTCTTTAATTTTTTGGAAGGGTTTGAGAAGGATCATTATCAAATTGTCTTTGAATGTTTGGTAGAATTCACTAATGAAGCCATCTGGTCCTGGACTTTCATTTTTTGGGGAGGTTTTTGATGGTTGTTTCATTTCTTCACTGTTGATCAGTCTATTTAGTTTTTCCAGTTCTTCATGATTCAGTTTAAGAAGGTTATATATTTTTAGAAACTTACTTATTTCTTCTAGGTTATTGAATTTGGTGACATATAGTCTTTCACAATATTCTAGTGTGATCCTTTGTATTTCTGTGATATCTGTGCTAACTTCTCTTTCATTTCTAATTTTGTTTATATAAGTCTTTTCTCTTTTTTTCTAGTGAATCTAGTCAGGGGTTTATCCATTTTATTAATCTTTTCAAAGAACCAGCTCTTTAGTGTATTAATTTTTTGTATAGTCTTTTTGTTCTCTATCTCACTCAATTCTGCTCTAATTTTTATTGTTTTCTTTCTTCTGCTGACTTTGGGCTGCTTTTGAATTTCTTCTAGTTCTTTGAGATGTAATGTTGGATTATTTGTTTGAGATTTTTCTCGTTTCTTTAGATAGGCCTGTAATGATATAAATTTCCCTCTTATTACTGCTTTCATTGCATCCCAGAAGTTTGGATATATTATATAGTCATTCTCATATGTCTCTATATTTCTTTTGACCTCACCTTTTATTTCTTCTTTGACTCAGTCATTTTTTAGTAGTATGTTGTTTAATCCCCACCTATTTGTGGGTTTTATACTTCCTTTTTACAGTTGATTTCTAATTTCAAAGCATTGTGGTCAGAAAATATGCTTGGCATGATTTTAATCTTCTTCAACTTGTTGAGGCAGAAGGTGGCCAGAGATATCTTTCTAAAACCTAATTCAAATCATGTCTCTTTAGTCAAAGTTCTTGATCAAGGTTTTTTGGCTCCTTCAACATTTACTCCAAATTTCTTAACTTGGATTTAAGGCCCATCACAGTCTGACCTTGATCCAACCTTTAGTCTGGTTTTCTACCATTTCCCTTTATAGCCAGACATAGACGGCTCACCATTTCTCAGCATAGTTTGTTCTTTCCCACCTCTATGTTTTTGCTCATATTGTTTTAATGGTTGAATTGCCTTCCTCCTACTACCTATCCTACAGTATGTTTTGGTTCAGTTCAGCATTAAATGCCTTGCTTATATCACTTCCTCTGTAAAACGTGCTCTTTCTGAATTAGTCACTCTATCCTCAGCAATTGGAGAGCACTTGGAACCTTGACTCCTTACATTGTATTGTTTGTCTGTCTGTCAATCTGTGAATTGTTCAGCGTTAGGAATGACTGTAGTCAGTGTTAGAGGTTCTTCTTAGCAACCAGGATAAATCAGGGACCAGTGAATAATTATGAATATGAAGTATGTAATACACAGACATGGTTGCTTAAGGAATTCAGATTCCAGAAAGGAGAGTACAGAGGCACGGCCGTGGTGATTAAGAGCATTGACTTCGGAGCCAGACTGCTTGGGTTTGAATCCCAGCTCTGTCATTTACTGGGGTTTACCTCTTTGGGATTTCATTTCCTCACCTGTAACTTAGAAATAATCATAGTGAAGACCTCAGAGGATTATTTTGAGGGTTAAGTGATTTGAAATGTGCAGGCTGCTCAGAATAATACCTGGTACCTAATAATAACTAATAATTATATAGTGCCTACTATTTTTAGGGGTAGATTTAAGCTAGCAGGGTAACCTGGTTTTGTTAGGTATTAGGGTTATGTGTGATAATCTTTACTTCTGGAATTTCAGACTGACACTAGGAAGAATTCTGGAAAAGCTTTCCTTCGTAAGCCTACACTGTTTCAGAGAAAAATTTAGAGAAGTCACAAAGGTAAGGGAGAGTACTTATCAAGTGAAGATGAAGAGTGAGAAACAGAAATAGTGCCTGAATATTTTTGTTCTCAAATATACTGAAAATATGGAAACTCTTTAAAGGGTGATGAAGCGGGGTTTCAAATAACTAATTATTTTCATTTTATTTCAGTTTTGAAATCTGTATATTGAGACTTTCCAAGTTCAAAACCTCAGAAATTTAGTAACAGGTCCCACTGTCTTTGTAAATTAGTCCTTTTGGTTGCATATAGTACTTTGTGTTATGTTAGCTTTCATGTTAAAAATACTTACATGCAATAGTGTTAAGATTTCTCTGGCTGCCAGAATTAGAAACTGTCTAACTTTGGTCAGTTTCATATTTCAAATGTGATATAACACAAGCCCAGGCTGTGGCTTAGTGTGTGTGTGTGTGTGTGTGTGTGTGTGTAGAGCAGGTAGGTAGAATTGAAAGGGTACTGTATTTATAAAAGAATTAAGATGGTCTTTTAAAGAAAATTGAACTTATCAAAGATCATTTACTTACATATTAATTTTATGAAACATGTTATTTGTTTCACATTGCTCTTATCCCTAGAATATTATCTGGCCTGTCTGTCTAGTAAATACCAACTTTACTCATTTCTCAAAAGTCAGCTCAACTGTCACCACTTCTGAGGAGTCTTTCACATCACTTGGGTAGACCTGACAGTACCTTTCTTTTCCCTTGACTTCTATCAGAACACCTACAACACTTTATTGCACGTACTTGTTTACATATTCTCTTCGTCCCCACAGGCAGGAAGTCAGGGATTCTTGTCTACTTCATGTCTACATCTCTAAGACCTGGTACTATACATAGGTGTTAGTAGACTAAGTATTCGATATATTATAATAAACTTGGGGCTCCGTGCACGACATTCGTGCACTGTGGGGGTGGGGGGTCCCCTCAGCCTGGCTTGCGCGCTTTCGCAGTCCGGGAGCCCTCGGGGGTTGTCTGACTGACGGTAAGCCGCGGAGGCAGGAGAGACTCCCGCCACCACCGCTGCACTCACCAGCTGTCAGCCCAGCTTCTGGCTGAGCAGCACTCCCGCTGTGGGAGCGCACTGACCACCAGGGGGCAGCTACCGTGTTTAGCATCTGCCCCCTGGTGGTCAGTGCATGTCATAGCAACTGGTCGTTCTGCCGTTCGGTCGATTTGCATATTATCCTTTTATTATACAAGATGACTGAATAGTGTTCACACTGTGATTTTTTGTCTCAGAATTTGAATGAGGTAGGACAAATGAAAACATATTTATTAAATCCCATTCTACCTAGTAGAGGCTTAAACAGTGGTATTTGAGATTCTTGAATTTGGATGTATTTCAAACATGATGCCTCTTTAGTAACATCTAGTTTTAGGAGTGTAAATTATAAATTATTGAGAACAGCATTTTTATCAGAGAACTCTTCCAACCTGCCAGATGCTTATCTTTCCTGGAGAGCTAAACCCCTGGTAAATTGAGAAGTATGTCTGAATTTTTAAAATGTTTTATTGTTATAATAAACAGATTTAATGGCTAAAGTACTTTTCATTATTCACATCTCATTTATTTCTTAACAAATATCATTCACCCTAAAAATTTTAAGTGCCTTTTTTGGGGGGTATGTTTGGCCTAAAAATGTCACTTTGGTCAAAGACTTTACTTTTTCAGCCTCAGTTTTTTTTTTAAAATATGTAAAACAAGAAAGTAATACTAATTTTTTAGAATTATGAGAAGTTGGCATGATGTGTACACAATACCTGAATTAGTCTAGTTCAATAAGTGTTTTTTGTTTGTTTGTTTTCTTTTTACATAGCATGAGGAAAATGAAGCAAAGAAAGGACTTTGCTGCTTCCATGTAGTTGATAATGTCTAGTATTGCATTAACTCATAGAATGTAAATAAGTCTTTAATGTAGATAAAGAGCCTGGAGTCAAGTGATAAAAACGAACTCTCCTAAGACCACCACCCACTTTCCATCACCAGGCAAGTGGAGCAGCTTTTTGCTCTTTCAGTATCCTCCAGACAAGCCAGGGTTTTTCCTTTCTCTAAGACTGTGATGATCATAGGTAGTATCCAATCCAGAGCACCTTCAAGAGTGAGATGGGGCACATCATCACGATTACACAGAGGTAATGAGCATAAACCAGAAAGTGCTAGGCAAGCTGGCATGTAAGGTTACCCTAACCTAAGAGCTTTGACACAACATACATTTTTCACTCCACTGCTGCAATTGGGAAGCTTCATTTAGCATGGAGGACTACCACTGCACAGTTTTAGCTCTATGAGTGTTTGTAACTCTGGAAACAGAATCCTGGTCAAACAGGGTCAAAGTATGAGAATCTCTCTTGAATATCTTATTTGTAGTTAACAAAATAGCAAGCTGAGGATTGTGGGAAGAGCATGAGCTCCGAGGACAGATGAACTTGGTGCATAGCACCATGATTCTAGCTTTTCCATTGCTCTACTTCCAGTTAGGCAAGTTATTTTACCATTCTACCTGAAACTAATTTTACTCACCTTTCAAGGTTCAGTTCATGAATAGGAGGGTGATTGTATCCACATAAGGCTATTGAGCACATGTAAACTTCTGGCACAGGATGTGACACATACTAGCTTCTTTGTCAGTCCCCTTCCACTTGGCGCTTAACCCCTCCAGAGAGCAGATGACCATTGATATATGCAATACAAAATAAAGACTGAATCAGAACAAGTATATAAGATAATTAGATTCTTTAAATTATATACTGTACTTAATTCTTATAGCTATCACTGGTAATCTTTTGACATAATTAATATTATATTCATACAAACTGTAGTAGTTTTCTATGGTGAAACTATTTATATAAGAAGGATTGCTTCTTTAAAGAATCCATGTCACAAAACAGTTGTGAATTCTGAATTGTGGAAATGTTTTATTTTTAATTCTTTGTATTTTAAATATTTTCTCTGCAAGAAGAGAGAGCATGTTTGTGTGCAGGAGATACTTGGCCATTTGTCAAAAATCATGTGTGAATTGTTGGATCACCAGAGAACCAACACGACTGGCATTTAACCTTTCAGGTATTTTTAAATTTGAGTGTTAGGGGTTGGTGAGTTTGTTTGGATTGTGTTATGTGACCATGCTCCTTGACACTCTAGATCAGGGGCTGGCAAACTGCAGCCAGCTGGCCAAATCCTGCCTGGGGCTGGCTTTTGTGTGGCCTTCCAGCTAAGAAAGCTTTTACCTTTTTGAAGAGTTATAAAAACAAAACAAAACAAAAAAAAACCCGAAGAATCTGTGACAGAGACCATAAGTGTCCTGCAAAGCCTAAAATATTTGCTATCTGGCCCTTTAGAGAAAAAGTTTGCTGACTCCTTCTTTAGTTTGTAAGTTGTACATGAAATGAACCAGAGATTTCATAGGGAAACCTCAAATTGATGACTGTAGTTCCAGACTGCCTTGCATGTCTTAGGGCTTTTCTTTTAAATAGTGATTTAGCTGTTGAATTATGGGAACACATTTTTGTTGGTGATATATGAACTTGACTGATTGAAACTGCCTTGTGTGACTGACAGTTTGGTCAGAGGGGTAGAAGGCCTTCTGTAATGTCTGGTGTCTCAAAAAAAAAAAATGTTTAAACCTGTTCCAGTGCCATTGTTTTTAGTTTATCCCAGGCAGCCTCAGATAAACACTAGCATCTATATGTTGAAGCAGGCTATGTAAAGTAGAATAAAACACACATATGGAATTGAATTATTTTCCTTGTTTGCATTTTGTTTGCCCTCTGAAGAAACATTTTCTAGTTGTAAAGGTTGTAAAATCCTTGAATGTTAGATTTAGAAAACTGTTTGAATTGTATAATTTTTTATTTCAATAGTGTTTCATATCACCTGCCTTCTTTCTTTGTAATGAGATGTCATTAATCTGTTGTGAATATAAATTTCATCAGTTCTTGAATCCTCCTGATATCATTTCATCAGAATCTGCAAGTTGTAGGAAATAAAAGTTGATGTGAAACAGTTCTGTAATTACAGATGACTGTTGAGTGAGGTCTTGTCTAATCCATTGTTAAATAATTCTCTCTCAAAAGTAGATTTGATATTTACATTCTGATTTTCATATTCTGCTCACAGTGTTTGTTGGCGATGTCTGACATCCCCTGCCACTGGCTGGGTAAATAAAGCCTATTATTTCGCTTTCAACATTGTAAACGCTTACTCTCTCATTCAAGAGCTAAGAAGCAGAAGGTTAGGTATATTATCAAACTATGATCCTATCTATCCAAAGAAGCTGGGAACCTTGATTAATATGCCTTGTTAACTGATGATTTCAATTCCATACTGGTAGTGCCTGAATAATTTGTATAAACCAAGCAGTACAGATTCCTTATTTTAGCACTAAGACTTACAAAGGCTTCTTTTAGCAGCCTTTAATTTTGTACTTATGTATGTGACATAGCCTGTGGCTGTGATAGCTACAGTGAATCTCCAGTTGTTTGGGGATGAAAGGAGGAGGCAGCTGGAAACTCGGTAGCTACATCTAGCTGTCTACCTAGAGAAGGCCTTGATTTCAAGTTTATCTAAACAAGCTCGACTAATCCCAACTATCTAGGGGGATCCACTGTCAAAACAAGCAGCGTGGCCCTGAGGCAAACACAGCTATACAGAAATGAAGGCTGGGGCTTCCAATACTCTGATGACTGCATACTGGAGGCTTTTTTCCCCCTCCTGAAAGAGGGTAAGAGAGGTAGAATTTGCATAATGCCTTTTCATTGGAAACTTTTGGAAAGCTGACAGACCTCCAGCTTATAGATCTGTAGCCACAATACAGAGTCTATAGGAGAATCCTTGAATGACCTAACCATATTGAAAGAAAATATAAAAGCGTCCAAGTATAGCCAAGTGAGAGAGGAAAAGAGGCTGATGCATTGTCTAACATCTGCTGTACTTCTCGTTAGTTTTGTTCTTTGCTATTCTGTGTGGACTTTGGAGAAGCCTAAGACAGCCTAACATGAATCCTATAATCTTCCTTCTGAATATTTATGTAGCGTGCCAGCTTCTAAGCTGTCCTTTGCGTTTTCCTACTTCCCCCTCATTTTCATGCTCTCAAATGAGGCCAACATTTCAAAAGCTAAATAAATGTTTGTGAATGTTTATAAAAGATTTGCATAAATTTGTCCTTGTCTGACAAAGATCACTTTTTTCTTATGCCAGTTCTGAAAAATTTTTTTTTAAGGTTTTGGTGCTTGTCTTGACAACAAAGTCCTGCATCCCAGAACAATGATTGCTGATTAAGTGGGTATGCAATTGTGACTGAATAGGCTTTCAAGATACTGGGTAAAAGGGCCTATCATCTGAAGGCTGAATTATAGAATTTAGAAAATGTTATCAAAAGTACATATTTAAATCTATTTTTTGGTACCATATTATTAGATAAGACAAAGAGTTCTTACAAGTTAAAAGTATAACCCCCCACCATTTAAAAAATTCTGTATAAATTTTAATAATTAGAATGTTTCGATAACTCAGAATAATGACTTTTCTTTTCTATGGTTGGACATATTTAAAAATAATTTTTTATACCTCTAGGCACTTTTTGGAAACCGTAACTCTACCATTTATACTAATAATGTTTACTGGGACAATGAGAGAGGGAATATATACCAGGTAGTTCTTTAAGGCAGCTGAATGCACAGTCATACCTTGAGAAAATATAAACTACATGAAATATGTGGTGTTAGGGCTTAATTATAGGACAGTTGGGGACACACAGTCTTCTCTATTTCTCTCTCTCTCTCTCTCTCTCTCTCTCTCAACACATTTGCTGAATTCATTTATCTTTTAAAATTAGAATGGATTTTGTGGGGTGGCAGGGGATGTTGTGGGTAGAGGTGCTAATTTAGTTCAGAGATATTCGAAGATTGGCAGGAGAGAGAGGCAACAGCCAGTTCTGTTAGTCCTTTGGTTGTATTGGTTTAGAGGTTTAAGTTGTCATTAAGGCACAAACTAGAGCCACTTCTCTGACACAGTTTTTATCACATCTGCTAGGCTTGTGTCCCAGGAGGAGACGTGGAGAGCAGTGAATTCAACACGGGCCCATTATCGACTGCTTTTTCGTGTGTTGTAAAAGGAGTGAGACCTCAGGGAGGCTTGGAGCCTCCTCCTGTGTAATGTCCAAGTCAGATTTGAACGACTGGTGGCAGGAAAGCTTTGGCCTTGGGGTGTGAATTCTAAGAAATAGAGGCACAATTAAGTTTAAAAAATTCAAGGACTTTGAGCTTGATAATGAAAAAAAATTTTTTAGAATAATGTGAGCAGAAAAGTTGCCCATCTGTGCACATTTTTGTGTGCATTTAAAATATTTAAAAGCTGACAGCTTTTTAATATGCTTATAAAACACTATTTCTATCAGTGCTCTTTTTTTTTTTTTCTTTTTTAAATACTGTCTTCCTGAGGGCAAGTTGCTTCTTCAGTGAAACCATGTTTGCAGTTTTACCGTTGGGACCCTATTCCTTTGGTATGTACTGACTTGTGGCCTCCTCCTCCACTTTCCCCAATCTTTCTTCCTTTTAGATATTGATAACATAAATGTGCAGAAAAATGTTTAAGGAAATAAATAAGGCAAAATATTTTAGAGTAATAATATTAAGTCCAAGTAATCCTATTACTGATGGCATTGAATGCTAATTGTAAGAAATTCTAACCAAAGCATTTGTTTGTTTTGGAAGTGTTTGAAACAAGTGTCAAGAAAATTATTGATGTTTAATATTGACCTTATAAATATAACTCTCATTTTCAACCCTTTTGCTGTAAGATTTAAAATGAATAAAATGAAATCCTAGAATAAAAGATTTTATATGATATTTAATTTGTGAACATTTTTAAGTAGCTTTTTTTGAAGAAAGGAAAGGATATAAAAAGATGGGGTGGCTTTGTTAAATTAAAATTTTTTATAAGATTATATTTTTGAAAATATCTTTTTTTAAAATATATTTTTCCTTTGGATTTCAAAAAGTCATGAAGATTTACACATTAAAGTACTTATAGAGGTGGCTCTTCTGTTTTCTACCTATGTACTTAATGTCAGTAATTTAGATATAAAGTTCATGTTATAGAATATGATGACTTTCTATATTTTATTGTATTTTATCTTTGGGCATATTAGGTATTATACAAATTAGCATAATTAAATGTGTGCAAGACTCAAAATTAACTAAAGTTATAAAAAGTAAACTGGGAGTAAATATTGAAATATACCAAAGAGAGGAAGCAGACTCTAGCATTTGAGCAGAGTTGTTAGAAATTTGACCCAGCTTTTATGTTCGGATGTTGAAAGGCCTTTTTGTAAAATCCCTTATTCAAAGCTTTTTTTCACTGAAAAAAATAAATAAAAGTTTGGTTGTAACTATGTATATATCTTAGATTTAATTAAGCATATATAGGGAAGGAGAAAAATTATATTTCCTGTTTTCTTATTTAGGAAATTTCTGATCAACATTCTTGAACTTGGTACTAATTAAACTTCTAAGAACTTACCATTCTGTTTTACCCTTCTTAATCATAAGCATTAAAATCTCTGGTAGCTTTCACTTGGAATCCCTGGTTTTAACTTGAAATGGCTTAAAGTTGAAATTTTGTTAGCTTTTTGTATGTTTGGATTTTGTGTGTGTTCTGTTTTTAACTTTCAACTTGAGTTTTAAGATCATCAATCAGAGGCTTTTCTTTCAAGTCAGTTGCACTGATCTCAATTGCAGGACTTAGAGGGTCAGCACTTCCCTCATGCTATTAAAAATGTCTAAGCATAGAAATAGAGTATTTTAGGAATTTGAGCTCCATTGATCTTTTCATCACACATCTACATTTTGAAACGAACAAATAAATTAGATGTAGGAAACTCCGGAAATGTTCTCCTACTGTCTCCCGCCTCTCTCTCCTTCACTCTCTTTTTGGACAAAGGTAAATTATCCACTGCTATATAGCTTTCAGCAAGCTACAAAGAGGCTGATTGTAGCTTTACATATTTGAAAATCCATTCATTTATTCATGCTCTCTCTTTTCTTTATTTAAATGTTTTCCTGCACATATTTTCTTTTTCCTTTTGAACTATTGAGAACATGCCTCATCTCCCAATATTCTGTAACCCCAGTGGACATTATAATCAGCCTGCGCTTTTGTCTTTCAGATGGCATTTATTTGCAGGGTGTGTATGTCTGTGTCTGTCAGTTGTTTTCAGCTGCCAAATACAACTAATTTTTATTTATGGATTTCAATGAAGCAATGAAAACAGTGTTTGACATCTGAACTGATAGCTGTTGCAGGATCTCTTATACCCTCCCTTACCTTGCACCCCAAATTCAGAGTGAATTGGGTTAGCCTTCTTGTTACTGGTAATTCCAATGAACTACATCGAGTTTAGTCTTTGAAGCTTTGCTTCCAAATAGGATTCTATGATGAAAAATATACTTATTAAAGATTTCCCAGATTTTTTAAGAGAATGGTCCAGTTTCAGCATGACACAATCTACTTTTTCCAGATTGGGGTAAATTCCCTTGATGGGCCTTCTGACTGGTTGAGAATTCAAACTGGGTGAAATGAATCCTAAAAAGATGGAGATGAATCTTGAGTTCATTTCTGATTTTCATTTGCAAGTGAATCCAGTGTTAGGTGTGTTAATTGCATATTTTGATTCATAGTCTGAAGCTCAGTATCTCCTTGTGGGCAGAGCTTTGTAGATATTGTTGCTTGTCTACTACACTGTGCAGTCTGCTGTTTAATATATGCATCACTGAAAGGTTTGTGCGGCTGCCTGTCATCCACTTCCTCCCTGCCCCCTCTGCTCTTACCTCTTCCCCTTTGAGGTATTGGATATTTTGTTTGGAAGAAAAGCTCTTTTGGAAATTGCCTATTTCATAAATTGTCTGGTGACACAAAGGGGTTGGTTGCTGTTTTCTTGTCTCATTTATTTTGAAAACTTTGCTACTGAACTCACCTTAATCAATGAGCTCAGTGTTGCCTCCAATAAGTTATGTGTTGGATATATTGATTGGGAGGGATTTTAGAAAACCCGTCTGGGGTTTATAATGTCAGCAGTGTTTTGATTATGAAAAGAGTTGGAACCTGGGGACATGGAACCAGGTGGCGAATGTCCTAAAGCCAGTGGTGACATGGTGGACTGGTTTCCTCCTGGGATCTGGTTCATGCCCTGCACTTTAACTGTGGTGACTGGTTACTATAGATTCACTTTTTTTTTTGCTCATTAAAATGTTAAAAAATCAAACTGTACATAAAAAGATTTGTGAAAATATAAACTTGGGAATTGATCTGGAGAGCTGGCACCATCTCCCCCCCACCCCCCTTAGCAATGAGGTCATTTACATTTCATCAGCTGCACTGCATCTCGAAGATCCGATTTATATAGCAGTAGTTGAGGTCCTCTGAAAGAGCTGTGTAGGCTAGAGAAAGGAGAGAAAACAGGAAAATTATTATCTGCAAAGAAATTACCCTAGCCAAAGACACTGGTTCTAGAGAGAAAGAGGGGTTGGAATAACTGGTTAATGACTGTTTTTCCCAGTAAAGTTAACGCTGAAGGACACTCTGCTCTAAATATAATGCTCAAAATATGTTTAAATCAGGGTTTTAAAGTCCCCTCTTTGGAGAGTGGTACTTTTCATATTCAAATAACTGTGTTTTCCTTTGGAAAAGAGAATAAGGTAATTAAATGTTATATATAGGAAAACCAGAAGTATTAAAAAATTTGTTTATTTTAGCTGTTTTTATTTACAAGAAACATTGCTTATTATTTCCTCCCTCTTCCTGTCTTCCCTTCCTAAACCAAGAAGTAGATTTTTCAATTTTGATTGAGATAACGTGTGATATGCCTAACACAGAGTAGATGCTCATTTTTGTTTTCTCCTCTGACAGCACACCACCGTCTTGTTTGACTTAAATTGGAATATCAAGCTCTTGTAATATCACAAACATGAAGAAACATATTGTAATGCACAAACATGTGCCTACGTTTGCCTATATTCCCTTCCTTCCTCCCCTCCCTCTGCCCCACTGCTTAATTAGACTTATCACTGCGTTCTTGGGTAAAACGGAAAGTTCTTGGGAGGTGGGTTATACTCAGCCTACATTTGGTGTTTTGATATTTGTTCTAATATTATCTGACAGACAAGTTCACGGTTGGTTATTACTCTTGACATTAGAAAATGATAAGTAGTTTCTATATTGTACTGAGTAATAAGTTGGGTATATTAGATTCCTTTGACTCTGCTGAGGAACACAATGCCTTCTCGTAGCCATGGGGGTCCTTTCTTTCAAAAATCTTGAGGCCTTTTGGCAGCTCAACTCCAACATAGAGTAGAGAGGCAGTTCTGCACCTGTAACTTTTGAGGAGTAAAGGATAACTGTCTTTGTAGCTGATCTTGGCAATGAGGGAGCGTTAGTACTGAGTTTTAAAGAATTGCTTGACACATATATTGAAGTCAAGAGATATTCTGTAGTGTTTGAAACCTGAAGTGAAAGGAATTATGTCAGGATTTTTTTGCATATAAATCATGTGTATGTACGTTATAGTTTATTTTATAATTGAAACTACAGACAATAAAATGAATGTTTTATATGACTTCTTTTCCAATATTTGCCTGATAATAACATTATGCATTGAGAAATTGCTCTTGTTCTTTTGATTCTCTATTAGTAATAGCCATTTATTTAAATATGAGTTTAAAACAAAAAATAAGAACATTTGAATGCCACATTATGAAATTACCTAATGTGTCAACAATGCCTCTTAGAATCCACTTTTTTCCTTTTTTGTTTCCTACTCCTTTACTATTTCATGACATGCCTTAACAGTGCTGTGATGTATATAGTCCCAGTCCATGATATTAAAAAATAGGATATGCTCAATTGAATTATGTAGGTGGAATATGTTCTGGCAGAGCAAGTCAGTGTGCTTTCTGCTTCATTGAGTGGGTTATTAGATTGATGTGGTTTATTTCTTGAATGATAGAACTGGTTTTAAAGCTAAATGAAGCGAGAAGCATCAATCCAGTTAGCATTGATAATTCATTATTATTGGTTAGAAAAATGCTACATTTGTAAACTGACCTTTAATTTATCACTTGGATTAGGATTTGCAATGGGCAAGTTTGTTTTTATTTGAACCAGCTTCTCAATGACTGAAAATTATGTTCTTCATTTTGTCTCTAAGTTGGGATTTTGAATAGTTAAAAAGCAAATCAAATGCATGAAAGAAATACTTTTTAAAATTTATAACATTGGTCAGTGAACTTAAGCACCAACAGTGGGCTAAGTCTGCAGTTAAATTAAAACAAGCTAGAGAAAATACTATGAAGGAAGTAATAATTAATTACTTGTATATATGTTTAGTTATGTGTATAGATGCTATGTAGATGAAATGTGTCCATTGGGAAAAGTCACACATCCCACTGTGTATTGTGTCTCATACAGTAATGTGCTTTTCTTAATGTAAGAAGCTTCTTTTTTGTAAGTAAGTCTTTGAAATGTTACTCTGCTTTTTGTTCCCTTTTTGTATACTTCCCTTAAATAACATGCTTGGTTTTATGTACCTAGATATTTGTTAAAAGATATATAAACTAGTAGTTTGCTTTGAATTTTCACAAATTACAAGCAGGTAAGTGTGTCCAATTATGATGACATTTAACTAAAAATAGTACATACTTAAAATTGTTACAGTTTGGCTACAAAAGAAATTTATGCCAGAAATCACAACTCCTTTATAAAGTAGTAAAATGAAGTTTTACACTCTAAAACATGTAGTTGACAATGTTCAGAGACAATTATCTTCAAGTTGGCTTTCTATTCTGCTTGTGCTTTGGCCTATTGATGTTGAGAAGCGTTGTCTAATCCCAGCCCCCTCTGTTCCTAGGTAACAGGCAAAAAACGGTGCCAGCAACAGCGGCCCTGCCAGGCCAAACCCATGTGGCTCGGTGTTATTCACTCTGATCCATATGGTCAGGCTGGAGATGGTCCCTGGAGGGGTGTTAACACTCAGCAACCCAATCGCCTCCCTCCCTTCAGAGCTTTCCTGCATGACTCCTGCTGCTTGCCCATGTGTGATTCTTGATTAATTTTTCATTTTTAATGAAGTTTGATCATGTTTATTATTTCTCATGATTGACTGCCTGGTACTCCTCCCATGTAATTGATAAAGCCCATATTTCTTCATCTGTCTCCTCTTTCTTTAGGGTAAAGTTGCTAGATTGTGTGCCATGGTTAATGTTAGATTTATTGGTCCCATTGGATGTATAAATTATCTCTTTTTCTCTCCACAGGAAGTTCTACAGACTTTGACCAAGTTTTGTTTCCCCTTCTATGTGGACAGGTAGTGTCAGATTTTCAAACTTTACTAGAGAAAAGGCGTCAATAAACCTGCTATGGAAAATAAAAACCATACCATTCTTAACATTCTGTCTGCTTAACCATGATTTAAAATGCCTATGTTCCAAGGAAAGTTGCAGTAGTCTCCTTTCCTGGGGATTTTATTGACACTGTCAGAAAGTTTAAAGCTTAGAGCTTTGCATTAGTTAGTTTGTGAAATGTAGTTTGCATGACATTAAACTTTTGATTTTGGTTATCAGACTCAAACCATGATTAAGAATGGTTGGGTTTTAATTTTTATTTAAATATGAATATATTTTACTTTACCAAGTAATATTAAGTAATATTATGTGACTTCATGGCCTTATGTGTATATATAGACTGTTTTTCTTAGACTTCAAGATAAAATTTAAATGGGCATAGGCCTATCTTTTTAAAATGTGTTCCGCTATTTAAAAGATATGCTGCTAAATATAGTCTTGCATTTTGTTTAGGTGGCTAAGAATGATATCTCTAAGGAAATCAGCATTTCCTATAGTTTTTTAGACTAAAAAATACAAAATTATCTAAACATTTCTTTAGCATTTGCATTGTGACAAACTATTTCTTGGAGAAGTATGAATATTAGAGCTTGAAGATAATTAAAACAATCTAAGCGTTTTAAAAAAAATGAGCCATGCTTAATAGCTTATTTTTAAAAGAAGATTATTTTTAAATGGCTTATTAAAAACAAGTTTAGAAGAGCTTTTTCCTCTTACTTATAATACTATAATTTGTTAACAACATATTTATACAAATTTTAAAAATAACAAAACAATCATCTTAATCTTATTTTTAAGAAATGTCCATTATGTTTTCATTATAGTTTAAGCATTTTTTTCAGTCAGTTGTCCACTTGATTGCTGTTTGTGATTTTCCCTTAATGCAAAATTGAAGTATGAAACTATACAAATGTTACATCTTAAAAATTTCACTTTTAGTGATAGAGAAGTTTTAGTAAGTATCATTATAAGTAATAAGTGCCATAATATGTTCCAAAAATGCTATAAAATGTGCCCATCTTCAGGAAGGTTCTATTGTTTTACTATTGCCAAACAAGGCAAAGCCTGAAAAATTTGGGTGACGTAGAGTGCATGTGGGTAGTTTGCTGCTTGGGTCTTTTCTGCACTTTGTAGTAGCAGTGTCCTTGTTTATTTGGCATAAACCTAAAAATGGTGTGAGATGGGAACTAATAGCCAAAGGAGTTTAAAAGAGTACTAGGAAGCAAAAAGAGTACTAAAAAGCAGCTCTGGAATGATGCCAACCACTTATAATCACTGTTTTCCCTGGTTCTCATGTGTTATTTTTTAAGCCAATCAACCATTGTAGTATTTCCAGACGTGGGCCTTTTTAAACCATGGTACCAGGACTGTTTTAGTAGCAGGTTGATGCTCAAAACAGAATAGCCTTAATTTTAAGAAGATCAGTCTTTGTAATGAGAGTCCTCTTATCTCTTCTTTATCCTACTCCTTCTAAAAATAGCAAGCAAGGTTTTGTTTAGAGACGTTTAATGCAAACTTCACATTTATATGTATGAATTAGCGATGCATGAAATCTCCTCCAGTCACTTATAAAATGTATTACAAATTATGGCAAGGGCATATTTATACAAATTAATAAAGCTGAAATGTCTTTAAAATGTGGTTAGGTGTTTAACACAGAAAAATAAGAGAATACATTTTTACATGCTTGCTTGTTAGAGTGATGATCTGTTTTGGATAGGTATTCCTTAATTGACTTTGTAAACTAACATTAGAAGAAATTTGCAAAGAGATTAAATCTCCCCAAATGTGTTCTCTCTCTCTCTCTCTCTCTCTCTCTCAATCTCTCTCTCTCTCTCATCACACCATACAGCTCTACTTACCTACCTGTCTGGGTGAATACATTCTGAAATGGAAGAAAAACAGGAGCTTAAATTTTAGTTCTAAAATATTTTTTGCCACCGAAGTCTGATGCCTTTTGTTGCTGTTGTTAGAAAAATATTTTTCTTCTAATATGCTTCTCTTCAAATTACTCTCTTCTAATCATGATTCCCATATTTTTTCACAAAAAGATTTGGGACAGAATCATCCTTCTATGGATATATTTTAATCCTTGCCATCCTCGCCATGTATAGTGGTTCTTTCTTGTGTTGATAACTTTTATTGATACAAAAACCACTTTATTTTGGAGAGCATATTTTTATCTTCTTTTTCCCTACCTTTAACCTTGGCATACTTTAATGCAGAAGGGAATAATAATGAAGTTTGTTTACAATACTAGTAAATACAGAGACTTTAATGTCACTTTTTTTTATTAGTTTGCAGTTAACACTGACAAATGGATATGCCCAGATTCTGAGGCCCACAAAGACCCTTAGATATATTTATGATATTGTTTGACTTCGAAAATGTCAGCATGGGAGATGAGTAATGCCCCAGGTGATTATGTTAAAAAAAGAAAGCTACCTAATCTTTTTGGTATCTGTGCTTTTCTACCCCAAGGAACAGTAATACAACTTTCTGACATTTCTAGTCTATATCAAGAGTGGGATTTTCACAGTCATCATCAAATCACCCTTTAACATTGACATCTTGCTGTCTCTTGTGTTGTTTTAAGATTTTTCTTTCTGAAACTAGGACTTATGAAAAATAATAATGTCAGTAGCTCTTCAAAAGAAAGTGCTTCCTCATGTATCATATCATTTTATCCCCCTATCATAAGAGATGAGAACAAGTACTGTTTATCTTCATTTGAACAAAATCTAAGTTGTAAAGAAATTGTGACTTGCCGCAGGTCCTCTTAGGCAGCTAGCACAACCTGGATGTTCATCTCCCAAAAGAATACATTTTTCAGCAGAACACCTTGTGTGAAGACCAGTCACCGTGTGTGTGTGTGTGTGTAGAAAGACAAAGAAATTAGTATTTGAGTTCCTAATTGATTCTAGTCAACGTGCTGGACATTTTCACATTAAACCTCATTTATTCTTCCCAGCAACTCTAGGAGGTAGGTGATAGTGCTATTTCTTTTACAGAAGAGGAAAGGAAGGTTCTGAATGTGTAGCCTTATGTTGGGTGATAAGGAAATGGTATCAGACTTGGAGCTCTGCCCTGCATGTGTTTCTCAGTTTAGTTCAGGAAGTATTAGAAAGATACATTTAGGGGTATCTATCCAAAAAGATAGTACAGTTAGGGAAGACTGATATTGGAGAGAACTTCTCATAGTGGGGGAGACTTGTGTTGAGTCTGCAGGGAGGACAAGAAGGGGTAAGTGGAAGGGAGAGCCTAACACCCCATATGCACTGAAGAGCAAAGCAGAGGAGAAACCATGAGTGAGCCTAAAGATTGTTCAGCCAGAGCAGATGGAGCCTGCTAGGGAGAGGGTGACGTGTACTGTGATAGCTTGGGCTCTGGCTACCGGAGGTCTTGAGAATCAGACCACAGGATTCTAAAGCTGAAATTCATTTTGTTCAAGCATCCCCTCTTACAGCAGGGAAGCCAAGATCTATAGAGCTGGAATGACTTGCTTATGGTCATTACCATGTAATTACAGAGCTGGGGAAGAAGCAGATACTCTTGTTTTCAATCCAAAGTTATTTCTCCCCTACACTGAACTTGAAGCTCTTGGTGGAGAGGAGTACTGAAATGACGTTGTTGAGATCTCTGTTCACTCTAAAAAAAGTATTATTATTAGTTGTACTGGTGTCCTTTTAGTTTCTTGAACATGCCTAGCTCTTTCTAGCCCGAGAATCTTTGCACAGTTCTTTTCTCTGCCTGAAACACCCAGTCTGCTGCTTCTGTATTGGCTGCTCAGCTCATCCTTCAGGTCGGTATTGTTGTCATCCCTGAGACGCTGTCCCTGGCCACATTATCTCAGTAGGGCCTTCCCTTCACTTTCATCTTCTGTCCTTGTTCCTTCTTTGGTTTCATGCAACACTGTGACAAGCTGTGTGCTTTGTGGTACACTTGTTTATTATTCCTCTCCAACTAGACAGGAAGTGCCACAGTGGGATGGATGTTGTATATCCAACATTTGTTGCAGTGGTCAGTTTAGTAGTTAGTTGCTCAGTAAGATGACAAACTAAAGTGAGGCTGATATGGAAAATCCCATTTCTCACTGAAAGATTGCAATCAGACTGTCCTGTCCACATGCTTCATGCCCTTTATAGACTGAACCTGTAAACAACCTCAAGGTTAAACAAATGTTGCAAGAGGGGACTTGAATAGCTAACAGACATTTATAAGGCGACATGAAGGTTGAAGTTTGTGGTTCAGATAGTCATTGCTTTTCTTCCTTTTCCATATTCATCTAGGCATGGGAAGCACAGCTAAGGATGGTCTTGGCCCTGTTTTCTGGGCTCAGTTTTGGAAATACTCAAAATACAGCTTAGTGGGAAGTATAGTCTGTTTGGTGAGACAACTACTGACTTTCTTATGTATCCAAGTTCCTTCAACTGAGCTGAAAGCTTCTGGGGGAGAGTTTTCATTGTGTTTAGTGCAGTGAGGAGGAATGGAAAAGACTTTGAAGCAGAATTTGGCTTGGATTTTTGTTTTAGTCCTGATTACTTTGTAAAAACAAAGCCCAAAAAATAATCCTGAGCCTCAGTTTTCCCAGCTACAAAACAAGAGAATTAGATAAGATGGCTTCTTTGGTTCCTCCCAGTTTTAACTATCCTGAAATCTGATTCCTGTGGATTCTGATCCAGAGGCAAACATAGGAACTGCAGCCTTTAAGGAAGCAGACCCTTTTCTCAAAGTCATTTTTATGGAGAAAAAGTGAGTAGTCTCATGAAGGGAATGACACATTCTGTGGGGATTCAGAACCTTCAAGTTAACCTCTGTTTGACTGCCTTTGCCTGGCTTTTATTTTATTCGAAATTGTCCAAGGAAAATTATTTTTGTGTTTAATGGTTACGGGCTTTTAATAACTTGTACTTCACCCTAGTAGGAATTAAAAAAACGTGACTCAACTGCGAATAAGTGCCTCCTTCTAAGCTGTGGCACCCCAAAAAGAATCTTATTCACTTTATTATTATTATTTTTATCCTTACCTGAGGACACACTTAGAGAGACAGAAACATCAATCTACTGCCTTCAGTAGGTGCCCCACTCAGGGATCAAACCGTTAACCATAGACATGTGCCCTGACTAGGAATCGAACCGGTGACCTTTCAGTGCATGGGATGATGTTCCAACCAACTGAGCCACTCTGGCTGGGAGAATCTTGTTCACTTTAATGCAAGCATGAACAGCTCCCTTGGTCATCTGGAGGTCTACCCTTTACTGAAAAGATGCAACAGACAAGAGAGAAAGAAAGGCAGCTTTCCTTTATCCACTCATAAGTACTACAAAGCTGAGTCAGGAAGATTCTAAGCAAATGCATGGTTTTAATATGAATGTTGGTTTCCATTCAGATGGTAGCTTAACAGCTTGCATCTCTTTTATTAATTATCCTTACTATGGACTGGCCTTTATACTAAATGCTTATTTCACTTGTTGCCCAAACATCCTTTGGGTTGGGTGGTAGTTTCTCATTGTTATTCCAGGTGAAGAAACTGAGGTACTTGGAGGTTAAGTAACTTGCTAAATTAAGTCTCAGTTAGCAAGTGATTGAGTTGGGATTTCAACCAAGTAAATGAGTAATGAATCTTTCTTTGAGCCTATGAGGTAGCTAAAAGCATTTTCAGCATTTTTAATGTTAGTGAACAGATAATAGGGAAATTAATGACACTCAATTCACCAACCAAGCTGTGTTTGTTCTCTGTCCTTTTCCTAGAGGTCCTGGGTCTTTTCTTCTCATTCAGTCCTATCGATATCCTTTCCTTCTAGGATGCTTCATTGTAAACACTGTGGATGTGAAATCAAACCCTGAGTTAAAATAACGAACAATCATATTTTATAAAATCACATAATAGTATTTGACAAAAGCATCAACTTATTCGAACTTAAATCATCCTGACTTGTTGCTTTAAATATTTTAATAATAAAGGTTTTTCTCCTCCCCCAATGAGGCCCACGTTCCCCCCCAATCACTTTAATTATGTGAGCTAGAATCCTGTTTCTCACACATCTTTAGTTCTCAACCTTGTTAAAATTAATCATATAATCCCCCTTTAAAACATAGTATTAAATCACCATAGTAACACAGTATCCAAGCTTTATAGATAAAACATAACAGCCATAACAGGGTAGCATTTGGTGTCCCCTTGACAGCTCTATAACTTTTATAGAAATGTGTTTCTTCTCCTGGCTGTGTAAGGTGGAGGGATAGCATTACTTACACCTGTTTTATTACCACGTTGCTTTTAAATTGCCACCTTGTTTTCGTTCACTTTCCTAGTTAAAACAGGAGAGTGGAGCATTTTCTTTTCTTCCTGAATTATTTTCTTGTACTCTCTAACCACTTTCCAAGGGATGGAATTGTTTCCTTACATATGACCAGGTAGGGTCCACTGACCTTTTGTGCTGAGATACCTTGGAAACTTCTTTAATTTTCTTATGCAGCTTATACTAGGGAATTTTCAAAAGGAGGGCTATCTATATTTGAGAACTTAATTTATATTGTATCCTAAGACTCAAAAAGTCTTTGGAAAAGGCCTGGTGAACCATGACTTTTTTATTGCACTGACAATTTAGAGAGTAAATTATAGGTGAGAAGCATCTATTTGAATATATGATCAATTTGAATATATTTTGTAAAACGCAACATGTAAACTACGAATTAATAAGTTCCTTTGAAAAATTCAATGTCAAATTCTAAAATATTATATTAGCATAAATTTATGTTTTAGAATTTGGAATATGTAAATTTTTAAAGAGGAATCCAAGCTAACTGGTAAACTGATTTTTAGAAGTGAATTTTAAAACAGCCGAAACCGGTTTGGCTCAGTGGATAGAGCATCGGCCTGCAGACTGAAAGGTCCCAGGTTCGATTCCGGTCAAGGGCATGTACCTTGGTTGCGGGCACATCTCCAGTGGGAGATGTGCAGGAGGCGGCTGGTCGATGTTTCTAACTCTCTGTCTCTCTCCCTTCCTCTCTGTAAAAAATCAATAAAATATATTTTAAAAAAAAATTAAAATTTAAATTTAAAAAAAACAAAACATTTTATTTCCTCATCTACAATGTGAAGTTAATGGAATGCACCTTTCAGGATTTGATGGGATGATTAACAGTGCTACCTGCCTGCACTCAGTAAGTAGGAGAAGGTATGGCGGTAGCTCCGATGAGGTAGGTGGTCACCAGAATGTGCTGCTTGCTGCGGCCTCCCCTCCCCTTTTTTTTACTAGCTCACAATCTGTTTCCTTGAAGTGTGTAAATTTTCAGTTCATTTATAAAGAGTTCCACTGAGAGAGGAAATGTTACAGGTTCAACGACTTGTCATGATTAGATACTTTATCAAGAAACTTACTGCACATTCATTTTCCCCTTTGTTCTGTCTTTGCCGCAGCCTCACAGTTAGCCAAGTTGGCCAGAACTTCACGTTTGTGCTCACTGACATTGACAGCAAACAGAGATTCGGGTTCTGCCGCTTATCTTCAGGAGCTAAGAGCTGCTTCTGTATCTTAAGGTAAGGGAGAAGGGCTTTGGCTATTGGCTAGTTTTGTGAAACAATGTCAGCTCTTGCGTTGTTATTCTGTAATTAAATTTTCCAGCTGTTCTTTTTATTTTCCTATCTGTTTCCCACAAGTCACTGCACTTGGGGGGAAGGACTTGACAGTGTTGTCCTTGCACTTTAAGTTCTGCAGATAATTATATTTATTTATTTGTATCACATCCCTGGGGTGGGAAAGGGACCATCGCTTCTGTGGAGTATGTGGAAGCCTCAGAGCCAGCATGGCTTCAGTTCCCCCTGCTGTTATCTGGAGCTGTCAGAAGTCAGCCTGTGAGGCTTTCCCTTGGACATTTTGTGTATGTAAGATTATTAATAAAGTATGTGTCTGTGACTCAGACGTCTCGCAGACACTGATTGTGTCCTCCTCAAAGTAACACCCTTGCCCCCTTCGGGTCATTGAGTGAGTGACTGTTTCTCAACTTGGCTACCTCTGGAGAGGTTGAAAAAAGAGCCAAATCCTGTAAGAAGGCTTCTTTAGGTCTTCTAAAACCCCCTTCATCCACCAGAGCCACACTTGCTTAATGCTCTGTTTCCTCCTGCCCGAGTGGTAAGCGTGTTCTGTGGTGGGAGGATGTGTGGAAATCTGATTTTGGAGCTGCTGGCTCTGTGGGCTCCTGCTGGGCGCCTCCTGAGGGGGAAGTAAAGGCATCCACACACTCTCCTCTCCATCTGCCTTCGTTAAGTAGGTGTCAGAGGGGCCTGCCTCCTGTCTCTCTCTGCTCATGTGGAGCAGCCCAGGGCAGGACAGCGGGGAGGCGCCCCTGACAAAACCCGGGTCCCCAGTCTTGGGGATAAAAGTCCAGACCCTCTATGAATTCCAGAAAGAGTAGTTCTCTGGTGTATTTGTCTCTGCACTTCCTTCTTCCTCTCACCAAGAAAAGACAACCCCCCACACCTCCCCCTCAAGCCCACACACCCTCTCACCACGTGGGGTTGGGGGGAGAGGGGTTGTGGGCTGACTTTTCAAGTCCCTTTGCTCAATAACTGTTGGTCCTGCTACTTTTGTGTTTCTCTACACAAATATTATTATTATTTTTAATAAGCAAAATTAACTCTCTTCTTCACCAAGGATAGCATCTGTAATCGGGTTATTAGAGGGAAAATGTGGAAAGACCTTAGGAAGAAAGTACAACCCAGCTACTTTGTGAGATTACATGTGAACAGCTGTTCTCAAGCATGCCTCAGTAGCCCAGGCCCAAGGATCGTCTGCCCAGAGTATTAGATCCTGATGTAAATGATTATTTACTTTTTGACTTAGTAATGTTGGTCTTTTTCTTTTTAAAGAAAATTTTCACTTTCATTTTTATCTAATGTTGGATTTTGGCCTTGGCCAGGACACTGCATATTATGTGGTCATTTGAGGATATGAGGGTTTAAAACAAGTTCTGAAGTTTTGCAGAAACGTTCCCTTCCCCCCAATATTTTGAGTTATGATGTTTCTTCCTTTCAAAGCTCTGTGTGTTTGTGTGTGTGTGTGTGTGTGTGTGTGTGTGTGTTGGGGAGTGGGGAGTTGACTCTGAACTGGCACTACCACATTTATTCAGCAAATTCCTGGGAGTGGAAAACTATTTATTTAAAAATGAAAATGAAAAAAATTGCTCTCCTCTGATTCTAGCATTTGATTTTGTATGTCTATATGCAGGGTTATGGACTTTGTGCTTGTGAGAAACTCATTGAATAGCCTTCACGCTGTCATCATTTAGAATGAAAAATAGCAACAGTTAATGTGTTTTCTGTTTGTTATACTAGCTTGGAATTATGGGAACAAATTTGGTGGTTTAATTCATTCATTTGTTACTACTATTAGCTAGCCCCTGCCCTTGAGAAGTTCCCAGGACTCGCTGGGGAGATAGATGATCGATCACTACAGTATGCTATATAAAATGCATAGAATGATCCCATGGCATAGTGTCTTCTTACTATGGATATTCTAATGCCAGGGAATAGTGACTGTGGTGATAAAGAGTACTATAGGAATTCTGAGATACCATTTCATGGATTTTTAACGTGGGCTGGGGTGGAAGTCTCACTTTATCTCATCCAGCTGTTGCACACATTTAAAGAGCACACAGAGTGGCACTTTCCCTGTGCTTGGTTTGGGAATGTTGCTGGGGTGAGATGTGAATAGAAGAGTCTACTGTTAACCCTGGATGACTGGTTGGTGACATGTCCAATGGAGAGTGGAGAGGTCTGCCAAGGGAACATGAGCACTATTTGGGTCTGCTTTACATTATTAACATTGTCCTCATTTGCTGCTTGGTCTCCTTGCCTTTTTCAGGTACTTTTCCTTTAGTTAATCTGTGCCTTGAGGTCCAATCACCATTCTTGGTGTGCCCAGTGCTCTAGCTCAAGTCTGCTCATAAGCCACTCTATCTTGCTTTCCATTTTTTCTCATGAGGGATGTAGCTCCTAGTGATGGCGTCTCTGCATATAGAGCCTCCACTAATCCTAGCCCCGTAGAACAAACTGCAGCTCGCGAGCCACATGCGGCTCTTTGGCCCCTTAAGTGTGGCTCTTCCACAAAATACCACATGCGGGCGCACATGTACGGTGCGATTGAAACTTTGTGGCCCATGTGCAGAAGTCGGTATTTTGTGGAAGAGCCACACTCAAGGGGCCAAAGAGCCACATGTGGCTCGCGAGCCGCAGTTTGCCGACCACTGCCTTAGGATCCCTTCCTCCCTGACTGCTCTCCTGGTACATAGGAACCACTAGACCTTTCTGCCTTTACCCATTTACCTATTCTCCCAGACTCAACAGGGCATTCCAAGCAGCCTTCTCTAGGCAGAGGTAGCCATCCCCTCCTCAGGGTGCACCCAGATGCTGTGCATACTTCAATTATACACTCATAAGCCTTGGTCATCCTTCATCCTTCTCCTACTGGATAGTTAACTCTTCAGGGGTAAAGATTTTGTGTTAAGCAACAACCTTTGTATCTCCAGCCCTTAGTATAATGCTTGATCAAAATAATGTATGCATGGCTTTCAGAGATTGGGAGATGCATTCCATTTGCATGGAAGAGCGGGGCACTAAAATTAGAGGATGGGCCCCATGGGATGGGCCTCATAGTTTAAAGAGAAAATATGAAAAATAGTTAATCGCAGAAGCGTGATTCATATTATAGAACTTATTTCATGTTAGTTGTAAAAGGTAAACCATTGACTCAGTGACGATCAGTATTAAAAATTTAAATTTAATTTTACAATGAAAGGTGTTTTTTATTTTAATCCTCACCTGCAGATATGTTTATCAATTAGAGAGAAAGAGAAAGGGAGAGAGAGGGAGAAACATTGATGTGAGAGAGAAACATGTATCGGTTGCCTCCTATAAGTTCCCTGACCGGGGATCAAACTCCCAACCTAGGTATGTGCTCTGACCAGGAATCGAATTCCTAACCTTTTGGTGTACAGAACAACAATCCAACCAACTGAGCCACCCGACCAGGGCTACAATAAAAAGGTTCTTAGATAGTCTTTATATGTTAACTTATTAGGTTCATTGTTACGGGCATTGTCTATTCCTCCCACTAGAATTTAAGTTCTGGAAAGGCTGAGAATTTTTATCTGTTTTGTTCACAGATAAAAGTGTATTAAAAAAATGTAGTTGTACTAGAGTATAAACAAGTCTCATTAACACAAATACCATGGTACATAAAGTCAAATGAATATTTTCTCCAATGGTTAACTAGTTTCTTTCTATTAAAGCATTTTAATTTTCCTTGAGATTCATCATAATATTATTTAACTAGTTGCTGGATGGTACTTAATATTATATTAAAAACACCAGCTAGGAGAACAACAGTTACGGGTTAAGTTAGTTGTTCTTCATTATAAACCCAGGAATGTGAGAGAATATTTTAGTATTTCCAGACAGCACTATCTGTATCTGATGTGGTATAAGCATTACCTCTAAAATCTTCCAAATATAATACAAAGTGACTTAGAACCAAAATTTTTTATCGTTTCTGGTTTGCCTAAATGACACATACCAATCAAGAGCATAAGAGGTCAAAGCCATAACCATGTTGTTTGGAGGTGGTGGTGGTGGTTGTGGTGGGTTGGATTATGGAAGATATTTCATGTAATGATAATATATCTTTACTCTTTATAAATGAACTTAAATATTTGTGTTCTACAATTTTTTTCCTTTTGTATACAGATCTTATTTAAACTCTTGAGAAAGTTTGAGTAATTATCTTTATACCCAAATAAAACTGTTTAGAAACTAGAATACATTTTGGGAAGATATGACTTGTTTCATAAAGACAGTATCTAAAAATTTTGTTTGACATTTAAATTTAGTAAGTATTTTAGTACCTAGTATATATCAGGAATGAGCAATGCATAATACTTGATCTTTGGCCTTTATTTACCTCAAGGTTCCTTCAAATAGACATAAAGATCTAACCCTAGTTCCCTATATGATGAGAACCTTTCAGATGTCATGTTCATCCAAGATTTTGATGAGCTAAACTTTCTGAACTTGGTTTTGCAAGCTGAAAACAATATATACATTTTGTCCTTTACCAACTTTAAAATTGTATAGGCTTCTGGGTATACTGTTCCCAGGCAACCTCTGATTTTGATACCCACCTCCCATTTCACTTCCACCCTTACTGTCTTAGGAGCTACCCAATCTTTGGGAAGGGCTTATTTAAACAATTAGTTAAAATATTATGTGATAAGTGCTATTTGAAAAAAATATGTATGTTCAAGGCTTTGTGGGGGTCACAGATTAGGCAGGGCCCATCTCTGGCTTGGAGGATCAGGGAAAGTGTTTCTGATGGTTTCCAGTTCAACTGGGTCTTATAGAACCAGTGGGGGTTTGCCTGGAGGAGAACTGGTGTGCACAGGCCCAGAGAAATGGAAGGAAGAGCAAGATGAAAGAATGATGAGAATTTGATGAGAGGGCAGATGATGCCATAGAAGTCCTGGGGCCGGATTGTGAAAGGCTTGCTCAAAATTTTGGATTTCCCCCATAGCAAATGGAGTGCCATTGGATGGTTTGGGGCAGACATTAGAAGTATTGATGTTTGTAGACCAAGGATAAAGTGGCTTTTTGTATGTGAAATTGCTATCTACATGGGCTTGGGTTTTCTGGTTATTGTAGAGGGATGCTGTACATCACTGTGGGAATAGCACCTTGATTTAGGTTGGAATTTTCAAGCCTCAATTTCAGTTTTTTGTTTTTGTTTTGTTTTTAACTTAATGAAATATGTTCCTGGGCCCTTGTTGGGGAGTTATTGTCCTTCTTTCCGTACAAGCTGGCATATGGGCTTGTGTTTAAACATTAATTGTGTTAAGTAAGAACCATCTTCCTTCTGGAACACTTTCTAACTTAATGGCAGGAAGAACTATTGCATCTTTTTTTCATCCGCATTGTACTCATTTATACTACAAACACAGAAAAGCTCAGTTCTCATAGAGAAAAAGAAATTAGCAGTAATACAAGAGTCTGGTTTTCAAAACTTTGGATTTTCTCTCTAACTGTTCCAGTATTTTTAAAACACATACACACAGGAGAAAAATCAAAGGACTCTTTCCTTAGGCAGGTGTGGTGGCAGAAGCCCTTTTGGATTGTGTTATCTGCTTTAGTTTAAAATAAGTGTAGGGGGGATGGGAAAGGCAGTTGGGAAGGAAGGCTGTGGGGACAGCTCCCAGATTTTTACCTTGAAAGCAGGTGCTGTTGAAATATTCCAGAAACAGATGGAATCTCCTATTCTTGTTTTAAGCTATTTATAGTTGTCTCGCCTGAGGGTACCCTGCTATACAAAAATGCACAGCCTGTTGTTGGAGGGCAGTTTGGGCATCAAAGCTGGGGCTCCTTTGGGAGAAATCAGCCTTTCTTCCCAATTCCTTAAATACCATTTGGGAAACCTGGATCTTTCATACTATTTAACAGAAGACTTTCCTCTGCTTTTCGAGTGGTTCCGTCTCTCTGGAGCTGTTTGATTTCTTTATAATTCCCCCCCTTTAAAGTACAATGGGCACAATGTTGTTTCCCAGATAGTAGCTGGAAGAAGGCCCAATTGCTGTGGCAGATTTTAATTCCACCCCTTGTGGGTGCTGGCACATGGCTTCTGTTGGAAGCCGAACCTATGGGGTAGGACCTGTGGAAGCTCTGGTTTACCAAGCCCAGTGCCCTTTCTGAGATCCTCAGTGTTTTAAAGGCTTTCATGGGGTGGGGGCGAAGGGGGGTGGGGGGCAGGGATGTGTGTGCTCATCAGACACATCACTTTGTGGGAGGTTATAACTTTTCCCCCTTAATTAAAAAAAATGAAGTCATTGGGGGTATATTGCATGTTTTATTGTCACGCATATGCCTTCATGCTTAGAAATGTATAATCCTCTGGGGAGCCACAACTCAACAGTAGTAACAAGCTGTACGGTTTAGAGAAAATCACCTTTGAAGAGAAGAAAGGGAAATAAATGCCTTCCCTGTCCTAGCAGCCTGTTAGTTGAAGGCTGGAAGCTGGACTGTTGGAAAGACAGGTGTGTCTTCTGCACCAGCAGCGAGCACAGGGCTGTCACCATAGGTGGAAGCTTCTTGTCTCCTTCTGGTCCTTTTCCAAGGAAACCAGCCTGGCTCAGCCTTCCTTCATGCAGTCTGAGCCCAGGTTGTGGGTATTCAAAACTCCGAGACTTTGGCTAAAAGAAAATTTTTGTTTTGAGACTGAATGAGTTGGACATTACAAGAAAACATGGTATTTTCTCACTTTGTTTCGAAAGCAAAGCACTTCTTTGTCTTAATGCTCATGAAGCTTACTTAGTACAGGGCAACAAAGTGAAAATACCCTAGGAACCCCAGGAGTACACTTTAGTTTTTGTTTTCTCTATATTCCACTCATCTTGTTCTTCTAGTAGCTGCTGCTGATGGCTAATGTTGTTATAACATTTTGTAGATGGATAGACAAAGTCAGAACTACTCACCACAGAGGATATAAAAGGGAAAGGGGAAGTTAGCATTTATTTAATACTAGAGGCTTGGTGCACGAATTCGTGCATGGGTGGGGTCTGACTGGCCTGCCCTGATGGGGGCTGATCGGGCCAGTGGTGGGGGGGGGGGGGGTGGGGGGGGGTGGGAGGGGTCACGGGAGGTTGACCGCCTGGATCCTCCCCTGATTGGGGTGGGGAAGGGGGCAGCTGGAGGGAAGGGCTGCAGGAGGTTGCGGGAGGGGGGGCGGGGCTGGTGATTGGGGCCCTGATTGGGCCAGTTGGCTGCCGCAGTGCGCATCATAGTGACCGGTCATTCTGGTCGTTCGGCTTTTATATATATATAGATGCCAGGGTGGTTTGCATAATTCTTATTTATTCTTAGTACAATCTTATGAAATTATCTCCATTGTAGAGATAAAGGGGTTATAACTGCAAGAGATATAGTGACTTGCCCAAAATCTCACCAGGAGGATTAAAGGAACTTGGTTTGGAACAACAACAAAAATCCAGCCTGAATCTCCTATTATCAACTGCTTTGGGCTTATTTCCAGTAACTTTCTTTTGGCTCTGATTCACAACTTCCAATTTTATTTTCTTGCCACCAAAGCAATCTTTACTTTCAATAGTTTGTTCATTTCTCCATATATATGTAGTTAAAAGAGCCATGATGGGTAGTTTGCTATTGCACAATAATATCAGATGTGAGCTTAAAGGGTTCTTAGAAATAATATAGCCCACCCTCATTTTATAAACAATGAAAATGAGACCTGAAGAAGGGAGGTTTTTATCCTAAGTTCTTTAGCTGGTTAGTAGTCTTCTGACTCCCAATCCAGAGTTTTTTCCAGGATATGGCAATGATTCTCCCAACTCTAAAGAATAAGCCCCAAATCACCTGGGACTAAAGTTTTTCAAGACTCAGTAACCTCAACTTAGCATCAAGAAGTCACATTCCCTCTTGGCCAGTGTCACTACAGTCTATGCGAACAATCTTACCATATGATTATAGAGTAAAGAAAATGATCAGTTTTCTTAAAAATATGATGCAGGGTGTATTTGAATGGAAAACCAGTAAAACTGAGCCTGCCTTCTGAAAGAAAGAGTCTTAAGAATTCCACACGAGGGATCCTTTTGGGGAGATGGAAAAACATTCTATAGGAGAGGCCAGTGGGTGCTTTTGGTTGAGTTTGAGTGTCAACAATTTTTCTTGGACCTCCCTGCAAGCAAACTGCTCTCCTACAAGAGCATCAACCAGCAGAAGGATTTATTTGAGCCTTATCTTTTCTTTTCACTGGGCAGAAGGTAGAAAAGAAAGTAACTCAATATGCTTCACACCTAAAATTGCCCTTTGGGTCTGAGCTACACTCTTATTTTAAGAGCAAGACAGATTTGTGAATACAAAAAGGAGTCTGAATGTAGGTTGTCTGGCCCTTTCAGTGATCAGTTTTAGAAGCAGTAGGAAGCCTAACATTTCTCCCTCATCGAGAGAGGCTCCAGAAGACTGAGGTAGTAGTGTACCTCTTTATTTCCAGTACAGAAATCATTATGCCACCAGAAGTTTGAAGAGCCCATAAGTCTAACAGTCAATTATGAGCCACTTATTTTTCAGATGTTAATTTTTGAGATTATCCTATATAATAAAAGGGTAATATGCAAATCGACCGAACGGCAGAATGACCAGTCACTATGATGCACACTGACCATAGGTGGCAGAGGTTCAATGCAGGAGCTGCCCCCTGGTGGTCAGTGCACTCCCATAGGGGGAGGGCCGCTCAGCCAGAAGCCCTGAGCTGGGTTCACTGCTCCCACAGGAAGCGGGCCTAAGCCAGCAGTTGGACATCCCCCAAGGGATCCTGTACTGTGAGAGGGTGCAGGCTGGGCTGAGGGACCTCCTCCCCCCGAGTGCATGAATTTTGTGCACTGGGCCTCTAGTGAAGCTATAATTCCTCATTAGAGGAATTTAAAAAACTTCAGAAGTTTAAGAAAAGCAATCTATCATCCCACAACTTGATAATGACTAGAGATCCTGGTGTAGGTAGAGTTTTGTATCTAGGTTTTTCACATACTATATTGTAAACATCTTTACATATAATTAAATATCCTTTCCTGCGGATGTTTTTGACTGTATAATTTATTTGTGTGAGACTGATTTATAAGGGAAGAAGCTCTTAGTAATCTGAAAAAGTATTTCTTGCTAAGACTTATGTTCTTTTAAAAATGCATTTGAGTAGTGAATTTGTCATTCAGCTAATTAATTACTTTGGTATTTTTGTTTATCAAAACCCCTCAACTGCTTTTAATCTTAACTTATGCACTATTGTCCAATTCTTGACAATGAAGAATAATTATTAACTTCTGAAAACATTGAACATAAAAGTATTGAAATTGTATCAAGAGTCATATTTACATCAATTGGTAAATAATGTACTTAGTTTACTTTTCCATTCCATATTTCACTTTGTACATTTACATCTTCAAATCCTCACCATAGCCAGTTTGGCTCAGTGGATAGAGCATCAGCCTGTGGACTGAAGGATCCCAAGTTTGATTCCAATCAAGGGCACCTACCTGGGTTGCAGGCTCGATCCCTGGCCCTGGTTGGGGCTCATATAGGAGGCAACCAGTCGATGTGTCTCTCACACATTGATGTTTCTATCTCTCCTCCTCCCTTCCACTCTTTCTAAAAATCAATGGAAACATGTCCTCGGGTGAGGATTAACAAACCAAAAATAAAGTAATACTTTTTATTAGCATGAGTTACGTTGAAAAATTTAAAAAATGATGTAGCATTAAAGGGAATACTTTTAAAGTTAGATAGCAATATAAATTTTGATTCTTGAACTTATTACATTCCAAGTAAAAAGTTACTCATATCTTAAACATTTATGTAGAAATTTAGGAAATTTTAAAATTAAATTCTGTGTTATAGTATGCATTGGAAATTGAATAGGTTTTTAGTTCCCATTCGTCGGACATGAAAGTACCAGAAATCTTCAGCAAAACTAAGGGCAATTGTTGTCCTTTAACTCAATTCACAAGTGTTAGATTGCCCCTGTGGTGATTTTTAATCCCTTATCTATGATACAAAGCAATATTTATTACAAAATTAATTCTGAGAGGCATTGTTTATGGTTTCTAGTCCACTCTATTTCAGATGTCTTTGAAGTAAAGTGGGTGGAGCATTTTATGTGGGGTTAATTGTCCCATTGTTCATTTATTCAGTCTTGGTATTTTAACTAGCTCTTTATGTGTATTAATGAGCCCAAAATGCAGCAAAACATGCTGGATCTAAAAAAAACTTGACATCTTAAAAAAAAACTTATTTAAAAGTGTGGTGGAAAAAGAAGTTGGGTGAAATTCATTGTCCTGTAGTTTTGGGTTTTTTTTTTTTTTTGTTTTGTTTTTGCCTGAGCTCTTAATGACTGGTTTCCTTTTATAAAAAAAAATCTAGTCTCATAGGAAAGCGAGATTTTTTGGGGGTTTAAAAAACAAATAGCCACTGCAAACAAAAACAACCTCAACTTAAAAGGCTCTAAATAAAGCATATTTGCCAGTGTCCAGTTTCCTGCTGAGCTAGGATTTTTACTGTAAACTCTGTAAAAAATAATAATTTTGGATGCCAGTTTTAGAGTAATCTATGTACTTTTTCTTTTTTTATTAGTATATGAAAATATGATAAATATTGATCATCCTCATTAAGTAAAGATAATAATATTTCCTGACCACTGAAAACAATACTTGTTTATATATATATTTTTAGTCTTTATTAAAATTCCCAGGGATTATAATTCTAGATATTTTTATTTGAAGAGGTAGTTTAACTTTCATATAGTGGGATTCACTGAACTTGTTCTTTCCTCAGATTCAGTACTTGTGTTGTAATGGAAAGAACATTGGTGCTATATTTGTTTTTAAAAATCTTCTTAAAATTGGATTATAATAAGGTTTTAATTTGACCATCATTCTTTATCTAAGTACTTCAGTGGTAAATTGAGGATAATACTAATTCAGAATATTGTTGTAAAAGTTAAGTAAACAGTGAGTGATTGATAAAGTTCTTTGTATTGTATTTACTGTGCCTTCCTTTTGTACATTGTGAAATATAACCTGCAAACAGAAAAGTACATTAAGTTTCATTATATATCCACATATATACAAGTGTGTGTTTGTGTATATATACACATATATACACACACATATATAATGTATATATATACATTTTACATACATATATATATAAATACATATACCCATACACACGGAAGTACAAACAAATGATTACATAGCAAATACCCATGTAATCACCATGTAAGTTAAGAACTCTACACCCAGTATAATTTTTTCACCTATGTCTGTATCCCTAAATAGTATGGTATAGTTTTATCTAGTTTTGAACACTGCATGAATTGAATTATACAATTTGGAATTGTTATTTTAAGTCTTCTTTTGCTTAACTGTTGAACTTCATCTATGCTGTAGCTTATAATTGTAGTTTGTTTTCTTTGCAGTGTAGAGCTTTATATTGTATGGCCATGTTTCTGTTTGTTCATGCATTCAACTGTAGGTGGCCATTTGGGCTGTTTCCAGTTCATGGCTTTTATGAAATTTCTTGAGTGGGTATCCTGGTACACATAGGCACTAGTTTCTTCAGTGTATAAACCTGGGAACTTGGATACCTATCTTTAGGGATGTATATCTTCAACTCTATTGGATAATACCAAATTGTTTTCTAAAGCGGCAATTATGTCATTTTACTGTCTGCCAGGTTGGGTGAGCATTCCCACACTGCTGCCCTTACTCCTTGTTGTTGTTGTTGTTGTTTTTTTAAATATATTTTTATTGATTTCAGAGAGGAAGGGAGAAAGAGATAGAAACATCAATGATGAGAGAGAATCATTGATTGGCTGCCTTCTACCCTCCCCCTACTGGGGATTGAGCCCGCAATCCTGGCACGTGTCCCTGACCAGATTGAACCCAGGACCCTTCAGTTCGCAGGCCAATGCTCTGTCCACTGAGCCAAACCAGCTAGGGCTTCCTTTTTGAAGAAGTGATGCAGCATGCTCTTCTCCCTTCTCACAGCCTGTGAGATCTAGGTATTGGCCTTCTTGAGTTCCCCAAAGATTAATCAGCCTCATTGTCTGAAGAAGCATTGCTGGAGAAACAGGCAGTCCCTGGGGTTGTGAGAGGACAGGAGGCATGGCCTAAGAGCATGGTCTGGAATCAGAGCAATGCTTGGATCCTAGTCCTGCTGATGTGGAGGTGTGCTTTTGGATGCTCCATTTACCCTTTTAAGCCTTAATTTTCTCATATCTACTTTTTTGGCAAGGATTAGAGAGAATACAAGGCAAAAGATTATGGTAGGGTAGTTATTAGCACCTTTACAGCATTAAACAGTGCAGCAGATATTAATAAAAGAATAGACAGTTGTAACATACATGTCATTGTCATAGATATGATTTGTGTGGGCGTGTACATAGCTAAGTCTATATGAACCTGATCATGTCAACTTGAAGATGACACTTGGTGGCCATGAGGTGGGCACTTAACATTCTGTTGGTCATGGTCTAAAATGGTCCAGCATTCCTGGGAAATATTTGGCAATTTATCTTCAACACCCTTAAAATGATTCCCACTTTTGGGTATCTGTTTTAAGGGAAACTCAGAGATATATGTACAGATACATAGATGAAGATGTTTATTCTAGTATATTGAATGGCAAATTAGAAATAATTTATGAAGGGGGATAGCAAAATTTAATTAGATACCATGTAGCCATTAAAATTATGTTTTGGTGATTATTTAATGACATGAAAAACATCTTGGATAATGTTATGCAAAAAAAACTAAAGACAAACTTATATACGAGCCGTGGCCGGTTTGGCTCAGTGGATTGAGCGTCAGCCTGCGGACTGAAAGGTCCCAGGTTCGATTCCGGTCAAGAGCATGTACCTTGGTTGCGGGCACATCCCCAGTGGGAAGTGTGCAGGAGGCGGCTGATCGATGTTTCTCTCTCATCGATGTTTCTAACTATCTCTCTCCCTTCCTCTCTGTAAAAAATCAATAAAATATATTTTTAAAAAACTTATATACGATATCTTTATTTTGTAAGGAATTTATTTAAAAAAACCTGGGTGAGTGGATACCAAAATAACAATGAGAAAAATTAGGTAATGGGATCATGTGTGTATTTCATTTTCTTCTTTGTATGTCTATAATGAAGTAGTTCTTTCTGTAATTTTATCCTGTCAAGCTCAATCTTGATATTCACTGCAGCATAGTTTACATATTTTTTAATTTGGAAAAATTGTAAGTCCTTTCATTTAGCACATCATTCCAAACATAGAATGCCACAAATGGCAGTGCTTTAACCACCAAAATGATGACTGATACTCTAGTGTATGTTATTTCCCCCCTCAATTTGTGGAATGGACTTGAGCTCTGGAATCAGACTTAGGTCCAAATTTTGATTCTACCACTTTCTAGCTGTAGGACTGTAAGCAAGATAACTCACTTGTCAGAGTCCCTGTGTCCTCTTTTGGAAAATAGAAAATATTTTACATGATTAAGTAAGGTTTTTGGTGCTTAATCCAGAGTAATTATTCCCGTGTTGCCTTGCAAGATTTGAAAATACCATCCGTTAATAAATGTACCATTGGTATAAACACAGCTTTACAGGGGGGAAAGGCTTTGTTAAAATTTCAGATTGATTTCAAGAAGCCTCTTAATTTCAGAAACTTTAAAAGTAAGAGTTCACCTTCATTGAGAAATGATTGTATTAATTTCACAGTGGAATATTTAGCATCTATCTTATAGATTATCTCTGTTCTCCACTCACCTAGTTGACCTTATAATTTTCTCAGAAATTTCTGTCTTATTTGTGAAAGGACTAGGAACCTATTCCCAGTGCTGCCTCAAACCTGCTTTTTATGGCCTCAGGATCTCTGTCATAACCCGTTTTATGCTTTCACAAACTGAGCCCCTGGGGAGCTGTCTGCAGTTTTCAGTGTGATCCAGCTGAATTCCTCCCTTCCCCACTCGAGCCCTTTGAATTGCCAGGTTTTTGTTCATCTACCCTAAGGATGGGCTGAGATTGCTGAGCACGGGCTCTCTGGTGGTGCAAAGTGAGAATTGTTTTTAATTGAGCAGAAACATGTGGAAAGATCAGGAAAATCTCAAGGGATTACAGAAAAATTCCAAATTTGTACTACTTACAGCTTGTGTTTAGAACAGGGTCTGCTGGGAATAAATGTTAGTTAGTGTGGCCTGTGACCTTAAAAACTGTTGACATGGACTTCAGCCAGAAACTAGCCACAGACCTCCTTTGTTAAACTCATTCATAGCTCCTTGAAAACTCTAGTCAGTGAAAAGTTGCCAGCTCCAATCCAAGCAGAGGCCCCTACCCCCTCTCTCTCCCCCCGCCCCCCACCCCTGCTTTGGAAACAGAGGACGCCCCTTAACCACCAAGGCTTCTTTAATAGGACTACATGGCCTTAAACGCAATTGGAATTGACAACTTCCTGGCTTGGGTTTGCCAACTGGCAGGGCTGTGAGGCTGAGGGGACAAACAGCGTTGGGGCGCTGTGCACTTGTGTTTGTGTATGTGCAGAGGAGACTGAACTCCAGAGTACTGTGATACCCCTTCAACTCTAAGAGCAACACGCTGGCCGCAGTTGGACACGTCTTCCTAGGTTTTCTGGCTGGGAGAGACATTCAGAATTATTGCTCAATATAGGAGAAGATAAAGCAACTGCCATTTCTTTTTGCTGATGATCCTGGCCTTTCCCTTCTTCCCTCAAAACCCTTGATTTAATCTTTTCATTAGTATTGTGTTGCTCAGATTTAGAATAAGAACTCACAATTCAGATGGGGAATTATTGGTTATTTTTTGGATGGCACTCAGCACCCACCCACTCTGGAGTTTTACATAACAAATTTTAGTTTCTGTCAAGCTGAAGGGGCAGCCAGGATCTCTCTTCATTTTACTCACTGAGGAAACTGAGGCATGAGGAGGTTAAGCAGTTTCTTCTCCCCTGCTCTCCATCAAAAGGAATAATAAGAAAAGGCCTTAAATGATTTGCTGTCTCTGCAAACCAGCATAATAATTGAGACTAGAAACTAATATTTCCCCTGGTTCTTTTTTTTTAATCCAAAGATGACATTATCTGAATTTAAAGACAGGGAGGCAAATAGAATGTTTTGGGAAATGAAGAAATTAATCTAACTAAAAATAGGAAGCAGATATTCTACTTACACAGTTTGCTTATTTTTATGTAACATGATGATGGGGTAGGGAAGCTGTCTTAGTTATATAGATTGTCATTCTGAGAGGTACTATTATATCAGCCCATATCTCTTTCTCCTTAACCATTTATTAAATTTTGGTTGTTTGAATATAATACTTATGTTCAGTTATGCTGTTGAAATTGTTATTTTTAACATAAACACTCTAGCAAACTAATCAGTTCTGAAACTGCTGAGGTTTGGCAGGATTTCAACCAGGCATGTGTGGGGAGTTCAAAGAAATGCCACATTGGCCTAGGAATCAATGGCACATAGGCTTAGGAATATGGAAACTCTGGAAAGAGAAATTATATAATTTCCTAGAGGCCTCACAAGAACTTAGTTGTAATTAAAGAGAGCAATGTAAGAGTACCTCATCTGTGGTAGGTGTTCCAGAGGTATTTGTTGAATGAATAGAATTGGTGAAATAACTTATTTCCCAATCCTAATATTTGCCTATTTATACACACTCAATTAATTTCCCTTCCTCAACACCCTTAGAGCATTTATTCCTCCCACAGAAGGTACATGATGCCCTCATGTTTAATTACCTAAAGTTCTAAAGCAGATCCTTTAGATTTAGTCAGAACTAGATTCAAATTCTGACTTATTACCCATGCAATAAATCACATCACTTGGCTTTTCTAATCTTCATTTCCCACATCTGCAAAATAAACATGAGACCTACTTTGTAAGTCGTTAACATACAGGTAAAAATGTTATATAAAACACCTAATTTAGGAATCAGCAACATGGAATCTTTTTTCTGAAAGGAACTTATTTTTATCATGTGCTTTCTCTTATTCTCTATCATGAGAGAGGGTCTTATAAATTTGCTGCCTCCTCAACTATCCCTGCTCATTCAGGGAATCTAGTGACTTTGTCGACTAGCTAAGAGTGATTGTAAGTCCCAAGCTTTAAACAGAAAGTCTTGAATAGCCTATGGAAATTGTTTAGTGATTTTTTTTTTCTGTACCTATGCACTGTACTAAGAGTAGATCAGATAGTTAGAAAATAAGCTTAGATATATAAATAGGTGATTAAGAAAACTGAATTCTATTTTTGCTTGCTTTTAACAACTAAGAAGATAATGATAATCTCAGAACATTAAATAGTACAGAGAACTATGGAGAATTCTTGGAACTTGTGTTAAGAGTTTCCTTGCACACACGATTTCACCGTAGTGCTCCCATCCTTAAATATACTTGAAGTTTGTTTTACAAGAATTAATTCTAAAATTCAACCCCATTTGAGGTGATGAATCCGTTGGGTTTCATAACCTCTGTATTTATCATGTGAGTCTCACCCTTGGTGTTTTATGTGAATAGCAAATTATAGAAGCCCCCTTTCTCTTGCCTACATAACTAGGAATTCATAAGAATGTGCTCTGGACCAGGTGGAGGAGAGTGAAGAACTCTGGTGTGTAGAGGAAGGAAAATTATTTGTCAGATTTTATTTTACTGGAATATTTTCACCTAAGAGTTCACAAGATGAGAGCATGTCATCTCTTCTCTAAAGATCTCCCCCTGCCCCCCCATGCTACCCCATTTTCTAAACTTTCATTAATAGCTCTTTGCAGCTGAAGCAAATATTTTAGATCTTTCTTGTACTCTCCTCCAGCTGGGAGTGTCTTTCACACATCAAAGGCAGATATGAGCCTCTCATTAAAAGATAGCATGAGTTCATCATCTCAGAGGAGTGGGACCTGAAAACCTGAGATAACTTTCAGCTACAAGTCATATCTAAGTTGGACTGAGATTTTTCTGTGGGTTACCACATTTCTTTTCTCAATTTGTCAATCCAGGACGCTTTAAAGTCTAGCTTTCTCTCTTTGTTTTATTATATCTGAAGATTATCCTTCTTCAGAATAGGAAATAAGTTGGAGAGCTTAGGAAATATAAATGCTTTAAAATATATTTTTAATAAGAAAATAAGGATTCCTGAAGCTTAGGAACAAAGCCCAGGTTTGCTTGTTATTTTTTCCTCCCTCCTCTATTTATTCCCTCATAGCACTTCCTGCTTCGGTGTCTATAAGGTAATTATTTGAAACTTCTAAGTCAGCTCTGAAAACTCCACAAAGCCTTCTTTTCCTACTTCTTGCTAATGAAAAGCAATACAAAAATCAAAGAAGCTGAACAGATTTCTTGAGATTATGGAGGACATCTGGTTATATTCATCAGATTTTATTTTTGAAAACATTTCTAGATTGGTTGAAGGCTCAAATGTTATAGTCCATCTGAAAGCCACACTAAATGTTTTTAGCTTCTCTTAAATGTATCTATGCTCAAGCATACACGTGAATGTGTTAAAGCAAAGTAGTGCAGGTCCCATCATTTGAGCAGTAGCCACAGCAAATCCAGATTCTTTTCCATGGTATTTACTTTCCTTATTTTGGTCAATTTCAAGCTCTTGTAGTATTTACTAGCCAAAGGTGAAGGTTGTCCCTCCATAAGTATTAGGATGGCCTGCCAGCCAAATCCCAGGCAACCCAGTGAATACTCTCTTTGATTGTAGAAAAGTCTAGTTCAAGTTGCTCTGAATGGCATTTAACTATAAAACAATAGCCTTAACAAAAGTTGCTGGTGTCCTTCAAATGGTTTCTGTACCAGTAGCCAGTTCCTTTGGCACTTTAGGATATGAGGCTTGTTCCATTGATAATTTGGATTGCAAGTTTTCAGAGCATTACATAGTCAATGAATGGTGAGGGGGGAGAGAAAAGTACATAGATCTATTGAAAATGCATGAAGTAAAAATTGAAAAGCAGTCAAGCAAACAAAAACATCACTCCCTCCACACACACATGCATGCATGTACGTGTACACACACACACACACACACACACACACACACACACCCAGAAGCTGTTGACTCGGCAGTTTTTCATTTTTTATGGCTCTAGGGACAGGTTTAAATTGGGAAAAATTTTTTATTCTCTTGTGCTGTGTTGAACAGGAAGGCAGTGTTTGATGTAATCTGGCCCAGATGTCAGCAGTGTGCAGTGTTGTGATGATTATTTATCTTCAAGTTTTTGCTTTGTAAAAGGAGAATCAGCAAACAATCACTTAGGGCTGGAAGTTATGACTGGTTTTGAGATCCTGTGAATGTAACAAACAAACGTATAAATTAGTTTAAATATGTTTTAGATTTAATTTCATTTTAGCTATTAATCTTAAAATCCTCTTTAACAAACACTGGTTACGAGTCCCCTGATGGATGTTAATATGTTCAGTGCTTTACATTCTGGATATTATTCCTCTTATTTCAATTTCTTATTCTTCTAGAAGGTTTTCTCAGCTAAGACTGTTAAACTAGTGGGCTGTTTAATGGTTTTGAAAAAATTTTCTCACATAAGTTTCCCAGAAGGATGTTTTTGTTTTTTAGGTTTTGGTTACATAAGCACTTAGAATGTATATGGCAAAACTTCAGTGACGGTTAGCGAATGGCAGTCCATTTTTTCACTTGGAATTCAGGTGTATTTGTTTTAAGAGTATTGTTTTTAAAATATTTTCAAAGGATTGGAGCTGCTCATGATTTATACACACCCATTGTCTGCCCCATTTGAAGTGCCTCTGATAGCTGCTAAGTCCCTGAAGAGGATGGAGTTTGGAATTTTTTCTTGGAGGTGGCACAGGGAGAGTCCTGTGTCATGTAATACTATTTTTAAAGATCAAGGGATATATACAGAAATCTTTGCTCCTGTTATTTTTTCCAAATACAACTGTTTGTTTGTTGTTGTTGTTTTTTTAGTAAATTTAATTCGAACTACTTAATTATATAGTGAGTTTCCCTTTCAAGACTGAGTTCAATTTAAGGTTAAATTAAAAGATTTAAAAATGTTTTTCATATTAGATGCCAACAGTAATTCTAGCCTAGTATAGTAATAATTCTGAGGCAGGATTAACTACTGTATTCCTTTAGTTCAACTCATTGGTTTTAATGAAATCTTTGTTTATTTTAAAAATGCTGAATAAATTACATTGACATTCTATAATTTTAATATCGATAACCTGACAGCATCAGTAGTTAATCGGTTAAGGAAGTCTTCATTGACCGCAGTGTAATATCTAGGAAAGATTAGTTTTAGGATCTGGTTCAAGTTCTGCCTGTACCACGAATAGTCCAGGTGACATTGGGCGAGGTGCCTGATCTGTATCAACCTCATCTCTAAATGCGGGAGTTAGACTAGATAGTTAGTTGTCAATGTCCCTTAAGACTCAAATAATCTGTGGATTTTTAAATTTTTATTTAAATCATCTTATTAAATTCCATGAGCTCATTAGGGCTTTATTGCTATAATTCATGTTTTTCTGACAATTTTTCCTTATTCCCATGAGTGTGTTTGAGATGCATGATCAGAGGAATTATAGAAGTTTTGGCACAGTCTTACTAATGTATGACAGTATTTAAAATTTTTTAAAATTGCAGTTGACTTTTATCATTTTTGTCACTTTTAGATGGAACATTAACTATGAAACTTTGTTCATTTTTAAAATTAGGTAGGGACAGTGGCTCTGAGCTGTTATCTTCTTTTCCCTAACAGCTCTCCCTGGGGAAACTTAAGACAGAGGGCAAAGGACTTTTTCTTTGCAACATCACAGCATGACCTAGCCTGGAATTCTGATGTCATCAGAGAAGAACCACTGGATTAGGAGAGGAAAGACCTTCCATCTAGACCAGCAATTTTCAACTGATGAGCTGCAGCAAGCTCACTGGTGTGCCACAAGAATTTTAGAAACATGCAATACCTGACTTTTTAGTCAGGGAGACTAACCTCTTTTCCCTTAGATTGTCAAATAAAACAATGACAACAGCCAACACTACAATAGCTGTCTGGTGTGAATGAATCAAAATTATACTTTATTTTTGTCAGATTGGCAAAAACTATAACATACATTTTGGTGGCCACAGAATTTTAGTAATTAGTTTATGTGTGCCATGAGATTAAAAAGGTTGAAAATCACTGCTCTAAACCCCTCTCAGAGACTCATGGACTGTGTGACCTTGGGTAAGATGCAGAGTTTTTCTCATGTAAGATGGAAATGATAATGTTAGCCCTTCTAAGCTCACAAGGTAGCTTCTTATAGGTCATCTGTTCTCAAATACTTCCTGAAGACCTCCTTTTCATTTACTAGTACCTTTAGCCTTGATAAAGATAAAATTGCTATTGGTGTGCATAATTAATATCAGGAATTTTACTTCTCATAAGAACTCCAGTCTGTCTTCAGTGATATTTCTGGAAGGTAGATGTTGTTTTGGGATTTTAGAATTCTTGGTCGACAATAAACACTTCTTAAAAGGAAATATATCTCAATGCATACTATTTTGAAAGGATAATTCCTAGAAGTTCAGGCAAATACTGAGTGCTATGTATGCCATGAGGGTGATATGAGGAAGTCATGTAGCTGGATTTTTTGACTGGGAATTTAAAAATCACTGGAAATGAGCCCTGTTGTGTTGTGAGAAGAACATGAGCTTTGGAGTCAAGACAAGTTTGGGTTTGCTTCCCAGCTCTCCACTTGCTAGCTTATGATCTTTGTTAAGTCACCTAACCTCTTGAAACTAAGTTTTTTTCATCTCTGAAATTCACATACGATGACTTAATTCAAAGTGTGAGACAGTGTTTGCAAATCAGCAAACAGAGGGGTGGTTGAACAGGCTTAGAGCATCTAGAAATGGTTATAGTAGAATTTAGAGTATTTTCACTTTCATCAACTGGTTAATATTGGGAAGGTCACTGAGCCTTTAGGTGGATATGTCCTTTGATTTGTTCCTTGATTCTCTTAGGGGAAAAGAATCCAGAATATAAACTCAGAAGGTTCAAGTCTCAGCTCTTGTTTTTCCAGCTACATCTCCATGAGCATATTCTAACTTTTCTGGACTTCTTCCCCCATCTATGTACTGAGGATAGTAATAATTCTTTCAAAGGCTTGTTATGAGTATCAATTAAAAACATATGACATTACTTGTAGAAATCTAATATAGCTTTATTTTTTCACTTAAATTTTCCCAAGCTTTGTTCCCAACCCTTCTCTTGGGATGTGCTAATGTAGGGGAATAAGACAGAAATTTGCCATAGAAGCCCATCATGTTTAGGGAACTGAGTGCTTGGTACATTCACATATATCATTTCATTTAGTCTTCATAACAGCTCTGCAAGGGAACAATTATCTTCATTTTATAGAAGAGGAAAGAGCACCTTGAAGAATAGTTTTTAACTAAGATAATATTAATTATTAACAAATATTGTCAGTATTTGAACTGAACTCTGACTCTAAAACCCATATTCCTCCCACTCTTTTGTGCTGCCCCATCCCATACTTTTTGCCTTATCTGACTTAAGTTAAGGAGACATTTATTGGGTGGGTGTAAGTGCTGCATACTCACTATAGACACCAGGGATGCAATGATACACAAGACACACACATTCCCCGTTTTCACACAGCCCTACATCTGAAGGTAGACACAATTAAACAATTAGTTGGAGTATTGAACCCTACTAAGGAAAGTATAGGATATTAGATGACTGCAAATTACTAGTAATTTGTGTATTTTAAACTTCTGAATATTTGACTTCTGTTGGTTTCAGGGTTACATTATAATATTATAGTCATTCTGGGTGAATATAGCATCCTGTATTTTCATAATCTAAAAAAAAACTTGTTAAAATACATATAAAAATTTAATAACAACCCAGGTTTATTAAATGCTTGCAATTTGCTCAGTGCTTTCCATATCTTCCCTCATTTCATCCTCATAATAACTTATGAGAGGGCACTGTGGTCCCCATTGCACAGATGAAGAAACAGGCTTGGAGATATTAAGTAGCTTGCCTAAAGTGATACAGCTAAAAAGGGACATGATTCTTCTGATTCCAGACGTGCATTCCTAAGCAAGTTTTGTCTATTTCTTTTTAAAAATTAAGCAATACTATGACTATGATTTTTAAGCTTACATATAATAAAATTCACTCTTTGCAATGTACAGTTTTATGAGTTTTGACAAATGCAGAGAGTCATGTATTCACTACCACAGTCAAGATACAAATAGTTCTATAACTCTCCCAAATTCCCTTGACTGCCCCATTTGTAGTCAAATCCTTCTATTCCCAACCCCTGACAATGATTGGTCTTTTCTCCATCTCTAGAGTTTTGCCTTTTCTAAAATGTAATTATATGATATGTATCTTTTGAGGACTGGCTTCTTAGAGCAAAATGCATTTGAGATTCATCCATGTTGTTGTGTGTATCAGTGATTAATTTTCTTTTTGTTGAATAGGTGTTCCATTGTGTGGGTGCAACCACAATTTATTTATCCATTTACCATGGAAGGGCAGTTGGGTGGTTTCTCCATTTTGCGATTATGAATAAAGCTGTTGTAAACATTTATATACAGGTTTTTGTGTGAACACAAGTTTTTATTTCTCTTGGGTAAATAGTAGGAGTGGGATTGCTGGGTCATGTGCTGAGTATATGTTCAATTTTACACAAAACTGCCAAACTGTTTCCCAAAGTGACTATCATTTTGCATTTCTATCAGCAATGTATGAGAGTTCCAGTTGCTCCAAATTTCACCAGCATTTAGTATTGTCACTATTTTCATATTTTAGCTATTCTGTTAGGTGTTATTGGGATCTATTATAGTTTTAATTTGCATTTCCCTAGTGATTTTAGGCATTCATGTGCTTATTTGTGATCTGTATTTTATCTTTGCTAAACTGTCTGTTTAAATCTTTTGCACATTTTAAAAATTGGTTTGTTAGTTTTCTTATTGTTGCGTTTTAAGAGTTCTTTAAGTGTTTTTGATACAAATCTTTTGTCAGATATGTGATTTGCAGATATTTTCTCCCAGTCTGTGACTTGTTCTATTTATTCTCTTATTTTTCACAGAGCGAAAGATTTCAGTGTTGATGAAGTATGACACAGTTTCGTGTTTTCTTTTATGGATCATGCATTTGATGTCTTACCTAGGAACTCTTTGCCTAACTCAAGGCAACAAATGTTTTCTCCTATGTTTTCTTTTGGAAGTTTTATATTTTTATGTTTTACATTTAGATCTATGATCCATTTTGAATTAATTTTTTTAAGATGTGAGGTTTAGATTGAGATTTTTTCTTTGCACATGGACATCTAGTTCCAGTACAGTTTGTTGAAAAGCCCATCTTTTCTCCATTGGGTTAGTTACTTTTGCACCTTTGTAAAAAATTGACTATTTTTGTGGGTCTGTTTCTGAACTCTATCCTGCTGTTTTGTGTGTCTATCAATACCATACTGTCCTGATCACTTAGCCTTATAGTAAGTTCATATGCGATAGTATGAATCTTCCAGCTATGCTCTTTATAAAAATTGTGTTTGTTATAGTTCTTTTGCCTTACTACATAAATTTTGATTTTCTATTTCCTTCACTTTTGATATCTACAGAAAATTACTAGATTTTGATTAATATTTGGTTAAATATATAAATCAGTTTGGGGACAGTTGACATTTTAATAATATTTGAGTCAATATGTGAACATGGTACATCTTTGCATCTATTCAGGACTTCTTTAATTTCTTTAAAGAAATCAATAGCATTTTCCCCTACAGTGGGGGAAAAGGAGACTCATGTAATACTTTAAACAATAAAGAATTTAAGTTTAAAAGAAAAGAAATCAATAGCATAGATTTATACCTAAATGCTTTTTTTCCTGTGGGGTTTTTTTTGGCTACTGATGTAAAGTAGTACAGTAAAAAAATTAAATACTAATTTTTATTACTTTCACTGTAACTTGCAATGTTTGTTTTCTGAAGGCATTTTCCTATCATTTAATGTCTTTAGCAAGAAAAGATTGTTTTTGATGTTTGCTCTTCTTTGAGTGTTCATCTGTTTGTGATCTCATGGCCCTTGCACCATTTTGTAATTATGATGTCAAAGCAAACGCCTTCAAAGGGTACATCTGGGAATATCTGAAAAGTGCTCTTCTCTGTACAGGTGGATTAATTTTGAGACAGAATCCATGTTTCCTTATTTCAACAGGTGTCATCGGCTCTTTAGAATTTCTTTTGTTTTGCTCTGCATATGAGAATATAATTCAACTCCTTTTACTTCAGAAACTTTAAAGTATATGTACCAACTTTTTATTGATAAAAATGAGGCTCTGTAGTAGACACTGGAAAAAAAAGGATGGTTTCTGGGTTTTTACTCTTAGATGACTAAAGAAGAAAACAGTATAATGGAAAATAACAGCAGCAGTTACCCTCATTATATTTCCTTCAGGGTTCTTCTGTTCCCTCTCCTGTTCATGTTTCACTGTTGTGTACCATACACACCATGTGCAGCCAGGTGGAGAGAAGATATCATGCCTAATACCTCCCAATACATTTATCATCCCATTTAGTTCTTGTGACAACTGTGCAAGTTACAGATGACACAGTGATCTGGCCAAGGTACATTCCTAAGTGTCAGATGAGAGTGACCTAGCCAAGGTGCAGTGCTGCTCAGAGGGTATGACTGAACACAAGCCCTTGACCACCAGGCCCTGGTCTTTCCCTCTCTACTCTCCAAGAGAATCTTCTTTAACTTTATTACCTCATGTGGCTAACGTTTTGGGGTGATGGGAATCTTTTGAAAATCTGCTATAAGCTCTCCAGGAACCATCTTCAAAAAAAAATTTTTTTTTATGTTCTTATGTTTTATAGACATTAAGGGTTTTCACAGAACCCCTTCTGTGGTCTCTAGATTGTAGTTTTAAAAATTCATATTCAAGATCTCCTTTTTACACACTAATTTTTTTTTTCTGGTTGTGAACCACCAAGTACTCTATTCTTTCCTGTGATACTTGGGCACTAATTTGACCCTGCCTTTCATAGGCTTGCATAAGGGCAACTGGTAAACACCTGAGTCTCCTCCTTCTACTCCCTTCATTCATTCTTTCATGCTCTGTGCTGGGTGCTGGGGATTTAGCTGTGAATTAAAGTCCTATTCCTTTCCTCAAGGGCTTCATGGTCTAGTGCATTTCGGAAATAGTCATGCTTGGTATGGCTAAAGTTCGCTCCAGTGATGTAGAGAAGCAGCACGGAGTGTGGAAGAATCTGAATTTGTAGTCAGGCTTAGTTTAAATCTTAGGCAAGTTATGATTGAATTATCCTATGCCTTTGTAGAAAGGGAATAATGACAAAATCTATCTTACATCATTTCTAAGTGAGACCTCTCTTGGTAAAAGTGACTTTCTCCAGAAGTTTATAATACACATAAGTTTCAGAAGAATACCTGTGGTAGACTACGCCTTCAATAAAATTTAGTCATTATTAGCAATTAAAACTTTTTTTTTACATATATTTTATTGATTTTTTACAGAGAGGAAGGGAGAGGGATAGAGAGTTAGAAACATTGATGAGAGAGAAGCATTGATCAGCTGCCTCCTGCACAACCCCCACTGGGGATGTGCCTGCAACCAAGGTACATGCCCCGACCGGAATCGAACCTGGGACCCTTCAGTCCCCAGGCCGACGCTCTATCCAGTGAGCCAAACCAGCCAGGGCATCCTGCGGGTTTTAAGGAAGGAGATTTTAGGGGAGCAATGAAAACTTTTTATTCAACAAATATTTGAGGGTGTGCTAATCTGAGAGTACCTCCCTGTTAATGGAGTTGAACATATAAAGAAATGTCATAGTGCAACACAAATGTTGATATTCAAGGTCTGTATTTGCTAATATCCAGCAAAAATGTACTGAAAATATGTTTAAACAGTGAATGGAAATTATGTTTGGCTGTGCAGTTTTTCTTACTTGCTAAAAGTTGCACTTGGTTTTCTTTTGTCGTTTGCTGTTTACCTGTTCAGATCTAGCTTATAAGTGACCACATAGGTATTTGCTCAGGAGAATACTGCCTCATGATTTCCAGGACATAATTTGTGACAGGATTAAGTTATGCCGCCTTTGAAGTCAGACACAGCCTGAAAGCACAAGAAGTTGTTTACAAAGGAGCCCATCGATTCTCCCTTTTTCTCTGGAAGCATCGGAGCAGTGAGACTCACACAGTCTGTTTGGCACAGTGGCTGCTCTCAGCTGGCCTGGGGCCCTCCCGCTGCTGGGCAGAGAGAGGATGCACCAGAGCTCTGCTTGTAGCTGTGCAGAGCCGCCTGCAGATCTGCTTATGGTTATAACTGGGGCCTTGCAACTGTGTACCACAGCCTGCTGGGTTGGTTGCAATATCTTTCCCTTAATATTTTCCATCTGGCCAACAATGATCTATAAAGACAGACACAAACCAGGGTTTGAATTATGAGGAGTGTGATGCTAAAATGCTTCCAAATCACACTCTAGAACCTGTAGTTCTGGGCAGCTGCCTTTGCCTTCTTTTCTAGAGAGGAGGAAACTTGCCTCAAGTTGGTTTGCAAGTGTTCAGTTACATCAAAGACCTGAGCCATTCCATTTTAAGTGTCTTAGAGGCTTTACAAATTCTGTCTCTATATGTCGCTGAATTTTAGCATTTAACTCACAATTATGCCACTAATATCAAAACTTTTTGAATAAAAACATAATGAGGGTCATGAGAGAGTTTCATATCAACTTCTCAATTTTTAGCTATATCCAAATCTTGAGCAATTAGTGAGGCTTGGGGCATAATTGGTGCCATTGCTTCTGAATGGCATTACAAATTCCAGAGATGTTTTACTATAAACTTAGAATTCATTGAAACTGAGATTTTAAAAGTAAGCGTTGTCTTTGAATTTCTCTTTGCTAAAAATTTTCCCTGAAGATGCTTTTGAGCCAGATTGAAATGGTATACAATAAAGCTAATTTAAAGTGTTAGTCAAAATTAGAATACAAGTTCAAATTTTGACAACTTTGTTTCAGCTATCAAGGCACTTGGTGCTAATTTGTATTTTTTACAGCTTTATTATTATTATTATTTTTAGGAATTGCTAATCATCTTCTGTCTTTTTATTCTTAAATTTTCCTTTAAACTAGGAAAGGTGAATTGCTCCTCCCTTTTTTAGAGAACAGACCTGTGTGCTCAGAGAGGTTGTGGCCCACCTTCTGTGGCACAGCCTTGAGGAAAAGGCTGGGGAGGCCTAGCCAGACATTCAATGCTCAGACCTCAAGTCCATGCTGCCACCTCCTGTCTGCATCCCAGCCTTCAGTTTAAATCAACTAGGCTTTTCATCTGAAGTTTGCTCAGTGAATATTTTTGCAATTTTATGCTCCTGTCTTCTCTTCCCTTCCTCTCTTCTCCTCCCCTCTCCTCCCCCTTCCTCCCCCTCACTCCAGGTGGTTAACTCTCAGTGCCAAAGTTGAAGACAGAATTGGCCTGGAGCCAGCGTTGAGAATTCAGCGTGTACTTTGCAGTACCACTAAAGGATGAAATTCATACTAAAGTCTCATTAGAAAAGTTTAGGTGTATGCGGTTTTAGAAGTTGATTAGGTGCTCCACATGTGTGATCTGTTCTCCTGGATCCTCCCTCTCTTCAGTCTCTGATGAGTGGTGCTTGTTTTACACTGTGGCTCTCAATTTCCAACTCTAGGGGTTAGGATGAGAAATGCTGGTTAATTGGAGCTACTCAATTGGCTTTAAAAATGGGAGTGAGCACCAACTGCTAAGACTACAAAGGTTAGAGTAGTTCAGTGCCTTTGAGAATAATGAAGGAAGGAAAATTTTGACTTTTCTTTAATAATCTGGGAAGAAAGCTAAGATCATACTAGAATAATACCTTATAGATAGTTAATAGTATGTTATAGTTATATACACTGAAGTTAGTTATAGTTCCATTTGTTTGTTCAGTAAACATGGGTTCAGTAAACATTTACTGCATTCTGCTCTAGCTTAAATATTCTGCTCTTGGCAATGCAGACAAGGGGTGTTCTTGTAGGAGAAGATGATCAGGCTAACAATTTCAGTGTCACAGTGTACAAAAGAGCAAAGCCCTGGGGGAGGTAGCTCACCTAACTGGGTGAAGTCAGAAGTGAGACGAGACTTAAAGGGCAAGTGAGAACGTTACTGGGAAGGTGGGGAATTGGGGTAGGAGTAGGGATTAGAAAGAGCATAATAGGCAGCTTGAATGGCACAGGCAGAGACCCCAAACCAAAGGAGCATAGTGCTGCTGCATTGTGGCAAGTCTTTCAGGGTGCCTGGAGCAGAGTTGCTCTGTGGGAGTACTGGAGAGCAAGGTTCTCACATTCCACATGTGGTTTTTGGACTTGAATCTGAAGTCAATGAAGAGTAACCTGGAGAATCTTAAGGGCGTGGCATCAGATTTGTGTGTTGGAAAGTCATTTTGGCTCCAAGGTGGAGGAACTCAGTATAGGTCAGGAGAGAAGCTTGGGGACCTGCATTAGGGCACTGAGGGAGGGGAAGAGTTGAGGCGGGGAGTCAGTGAGCAAGTGAGTGAGCAGGCAGTCTGAGGCAGAACACAGTTCTCACAAGTGAGCTATGCTTTTGGAAGGAGTGTCATTTGTAATTTAAGTCTTGAAGGCTTATAATTTAAAAGCCCTGTTTTTGTATTTAAATTGCTAGCCTTTTGCCTTTTTAAATGCTCATGGGATGTTTGATAAATAAACGAATGAATGAATGCATGCATGCATGCCATTCCTATTGGGCAAAGAGGGCTGATTGTCTTCTATTTCCATTTTGCTTAAACTGGTATTGTTTGTCTTCCCCAAGTGTACATTCACAAACAGCAGGGCTGAGGAAGCCCACACATATACTGGGTGACAGCAGGCAGCCAATCTTGGACTTTAAAACTTGTCATAGCCGAAACCGGTTTGGCTCAGTGGATAGAGCGTCGGCCTGCGGACTGAAAGGTCCCGGGTTCGATTCCGGTCAAGGGCATGTACCTGGGTTGCGGGCACATCCCCGGTGGGGGATGTGCAGGAGGCAGCTGATCGATGTCTCTCTCATCGATGTTTCTAACTATCTCTCTCCCTTCCTCTCTGTAAAAAATCAATAAAATATTAAAAAAAAACAACAACAACTTGTCATAGATAAGCAAGAGTCATTTGTAAATAATCACAGACTAAACCATTATATAAAAAAGATAAAGTTAACTCTACCAAAGTAAGTCTGAAGAAAGTGTGAATGTATTTTAAATAACCCTGATAGTAAGAAAAGCTAACTTTTGTACTAGTTGCGGGCCTAGTAAAAAGACTGTATTTTGATGAATGAGAGGCATAGAGAGGCAATTCTTCTGATCTTTTGCTAGACTGAGCTGGGTCCTCTACTTTGATTACTTTTGAAGTTGGGGGCCCATTAATGAGAACACTTTAACTGGTCTCAGACCAGTCTTTCTTCCTTCTCTTTTTATCTTTGTTCATTTGGGGGCCTCCTTTGGCCCCTTGGCATGCACAGACCTTCCTCCCTTAAAGAATAAGAGCCTTTTCCCTTGGTGCTCAGGCCATCTGAGACAGCTGCCTCTTCTGTGCCCCACCTCCCCAACCCAACCCCTCTTGTTTTCTCCAAAACTTAGTTGAAGGTTGGGGTGAAGAAAACCTTTTTTCCTCTCTTGCCAATTCACTACACCTGTTCTCAGGGACCTTCCCCTGTTTGAATATGTGGTGATTTTGAGCTACATTCTGATGGAAAGGGTACACTCTTTAAAGAAAAGTTCACGTTTAATTGATGCTCATGGCATGGAGGGAACAGAGTAATTGAGTAAATTGTCCATTTTCAGGATGGAAATTAAATTATAGCCTGCCTTTAAGAGCTACAATAGTGAAAGGAGAGCAGGCTTTGAACCCACAGACTTGAGTTCAAGTGTTGGTTTCCTCATTTACTAAATTTGTGACTTTGGACAAATACTTAACTGAGTTTCATTTTCCTTCTCTTTAAGAAGGGAATTAATAACACCAGCAGAATCTCAGTTGTTATAAGGTTGAAGATCAAATAAAATAATAGATACTAAGTACCAGCTCTGTGTTTGACATCTCACAAAGTACTTCCTGGAGGGCAGTTGTCATCATGATTGTCACCCACAACAGTGAGCATCATGCAGTGTGGAGAGAGTGGGCCTGGGAGTCAAGACAGGTTTGAATCCCTGCTTAGCCATATTCTCTCAGTGTGTGTGATGCTGAGCAAGGTACTTAGTCCCTTTGAACCTTGGCTTATGAAATGAGATGGTGATTCCTACCTTAGAGAGCTGTGAAAACTAAAGGCAATGAATGTCCTACACTAGGACAGAGCTTGGCAAGAAGTGGACACTCCACTTGTAGTCCTTTGTTACTATCATCTGGGCTTTCCTTTGGAAAGAGCATTTTTTCCAATAAAGACTCTAATTCCAATGGCAATTCAGTTTTGGCCCCAAATTTGGCTATTCTTAAGCAAAAGAGTACCCAGCAAATAATCATTGCAGTCCTTCTGGATCAGAATTGTATGAAGGACCAAATGCAAATACACAAGTCCTTGATATGAATCTGTGCAGAAGACTGTTGCTTCAACTACCTTTTCACTGACTATGGAAAGGATGTCAGAACTTTAGCCAGAGCTGCAACTGTAATCACATTATTTTGCTGCTGCTCAGTGGAGCTAAGAAAGCTTAAGAGTATTACCATCTGGGCAAAGCCAACCAATGGTGAACTGTGAACTGCTTACCAACTTAACAGAAACTCTTGCTACCTCATTCATTAATTAGGCCTTTATGGCACACCTTCTCTTGGTTGCCTGGCAACCGTAATAGCAGTCATTAAATTCTGTCATTTTGTATTAACCCTTTGGCCCTGGGTGAATTGGGAGCCCCCACCTTAACACTAATGCATTTTACATTAGTACATCTACCTGGGAAATCCCATTCCCTTGACATATAAGCTGCAAAGAGCAAATTGCCAGAGTCCAAAACCAGAAAAATTTCCTTTTTGTCTTCACTTTAGTGTATGTGCTTTTAAGGCTTTACAAAATGTATCTGTCAGGATGGAGGCCATTTCCCAATTTGCTGACAGACAGACATAACATACACCCAGCAAGATGAAAAGACAGCTAGTTTCCCAGAAAACAGGAGCCGACTGTGACTTCTGTAGGCTTATGGAGGAAGGAGCTGGTGTGAAAACCAGATGGGAGAGTAAAGAGTTGTATGTTTCCCAAATTGCCTTTGTAGCTGCTTTGCAAAAATTTGGACCATGCCTGCTGAAGGCATAGGGGCTATTCCAACAACACACTCTTTGTATCTCAGCAGTGGATTAGAATGGCAGGGAATAAACTATATACTGTGGCAAAAGCTGGAGAAGTGGAGTGGACAAAGGGCAACCTCTGGGAGACTGTCATGGGCTCCTGCAATGCTCTGTCCCTGAGGTTATTTTTATAAATGTAAAAGGTGTCAGAGTCCTAAATTAAAATAGACTTTAGGAATTAAAAATTAGTCCCTTCTTGAATGGACTAAAGTAATTTGATGTGGTGTAGGTAAAATAATTCAATTAAACAGAAATATTTCTTTTTCTCCTATTGGAAGAAAATACAAATGAGGTTAGGTTTTGGTGTTAGACAAACTTAGTTCCAATCCCCACTCCACCCAGTAGCTGTGTGATCTTGTACATTTGGTTTTTTTAAACTCCGTTTTCTAATCTATGAAATGGGGATAATCATTTCCCTTCAAAATATTATTATAGGGATTAAATGAGTATATAGATCCCATAGTGAGGACTTGGCCCATGGTATGGGCCCTATTTATTTTTTAGTAAACAAGTATTGGGACCACAGCAGTGATCAAGAAACTTTCTACTCTCATAAAATTTATAGCTACACTTAATATCAGATCATCTTTGTCCCTCAGTTTTCCAATGAGGCCCAGGGAAGGTGTTACTTGCCCAAGGTCACAATGCCACCAAGCACTATGGGCTGCAATGTAATTATGTATTTACTCCTTCCCAGTATATTTTGCACAGTAACTTTAGAGGCAAAAAGAAAAGTAAAATGAAAGGTAGCTACATTTTACTCACCCAGTCAGAGTTATTTTTATCAGAATTAAAAACTAGATTTTGTATTTGTATTTATGGTTCATGTGATTATAGTAAGGTAGCCCTGGCTTTAAAATGTTGGCTTAGTTTGTTGAGAAGTTTACATAAAAATTTACTTCTCATGCCTCTGTCTCAGTGAAAATGTATGTGATACTAAGAGCATCTGGGATTTTAAGTGGCCACTGATTTGTTAACAAAGCAGTAACTTCCCTGAAGGAGTTTTGCAAGTTGGGAGAACTCACAAAGGCAATTAATTTTGTTCTTCGAAGCAGTGCCTCTAATACATTAGTTTGCACTTCATGGAAGCTTAAGTTATAACCCGGGAGCTCGCTGTACCATGATCCAATTTGATATTTAGTTTCGATTTTATTAGTAGTTGTCTTTAATAGATGTCTTGTCATGTAGGTTTCCTGATTATTAGTAATTTAAATTGACTCTAAGAATGAAAGGAAACCACAGGCATGAAACTGATGGACTGTGACTGCAGCGGCCTTCCAGCTTTCAAGGCAGCTGTGATGCCTCTGCAGGCTCCTTCTATTGCCTGTCCCGACCCCCCCCACCCCCCACCCCACCTCCCCACTTTTAAGGCTTTGAACACTCAGCTAATGCTGAAAATGAGAACATAATACTGTTACTGTATGTGAACCTTTAAAAGTAAATGGGCATTGTAAGTGTCCTTTTCTCTTTGAAGATAAGTGTTGTCCGTAGGTCCACTCTGAGCAGATCTAATTTGACCCAGGAGTAGAGATCTGTGAAGATGCTAAATGAAAAACAATGATTACAAGAGAAGTAATTTCCCTTGTTCTTATGCTTGTGCCTTTCCACAGCTCAATAATTGCTTATAGTATCTTTGTGAAGGGAATAGGTGAAAATTTACTTTTCTCTGCTATGCTCTTGGTAGTGGCCAAGATCACATATTCCCTAAAAGAGGCTGCTCCCTAGAGTAGTCCAGGGCAGCACAAACCATGCTCTTAAGGGACATTTGTTGTGACTTTAAGATCCAGTGCTGGAGCATTAATTACCCTGAGCTCCAGTCTTACAGTTGATGGCCCTGGAATCAGGCTACCTTAGGTTAGACTGAGCTGAGTTTAAATTTAGAAATTTGCTGCTTAGCCTCTGAAAATCAACTCTCAATTGTTTGCTAAATAATTCTACTCATGAACTAAGCATGTATTAAGCACCCCCTTTGTTCAGACATTTATGTAGATGAATGAATGATGGAAGGAAGCTATTATGTGGGTGAATGAAGAATGAAGGAGCTATGCTTTCTATCTGTAGTCTCTACTAGGATGTTCTGACCAAGGCAGTTTTTATGATGAGTTTTAGAATCTCATGCCGGTGCCATAGGCTGCCAACTCAGGTCTCTTAAGCCACAGAGTTATTTTTGCAACAATTTTGTATTTTCAGTTCTCTTGCTAATCTAAAAAAGTTGTAGACAAGAAGTCCATGAAATCCATTGTTGAGAAATGTTTGTTCCTGGCAAACCAACCTGTGGACTCTTATTATGGAGAGAGGGCCTAGAGTGGAATCCAGTTTCAATTGATCTATTCCCCTTATTTTCTCCATTGTTTTATAGTTTTGGTAATGTACAGGCATGTGAAAGTCAATGAAACTGTGCTGTTTTTCTCATCCCAGAACACTTATGGCTCTCTCTTATAGTAGTGCTGGCCCCGAGAGTGTTTGTCCCCCCAACCTGGCTGTGGACAAGGTGGCCTGCAGGGAGCCACCTGTACACTTTCTCAGTCCCCTCCATCTCCCAGACACACTGAGCTGGTGTCTGTGACTGAAGCAGGGCCAGCCCACCATAATGACTTTTGGGTGCATTCTACAGAAACTGTTGAGGGTGAGTGCTGGTCACCACCAGGCTGATCCAGTTGGCTGTACATTCCTCAGCATAAATTGCTACTGCTTTGTCTTTCCTTTAATCGATTCTAGCATGCCTGTTAGGTGAGAATGCTTCTAATTATGCACACTAATTTTAAGAGTTAATTCCAGTTTTTAGATGGCTTTTATTTGTAAGCCTGAACTAGCTTTATAGACATCATTTTGTGATTTTTTTAAACCACTTTTCCCTGTATGAACAGATATAGTGGCAAAGTCAGACAGATCTAGAGTCAAATCTCAGCTCATCTTTTATGAACTCTAAATAAGATATCTCTGAGCAAGCTATTTCACTTCTAAATTTCATCTTGGAGATAATAGCATAATTAATGAATTAATATCCTCTGTGAGAATTAAATGCAGTGTGTATGAGAATTATTGGCATACTGTGATCCGTAGGAGGTCTAGGTTTGTTTTTTTGTTTTTGTTTTGTATTTTCATTCTCTTCATTTTAAAATGTATTCATTGTATTTACTTTAATTTGTGGGAAAACTGAATAGTTTTAAATGCCATAACAAGTAGTTTGTGTAAAGCTGCAATGAAAAGCCTAAAGTCCTATAAGCATTTGCTGTGGAGAAATGGAAATGCTATTCTGAATTGACCTAAACCAGTGGTCCTGCGCTCTAATCTCTGATTCCCAGATGATAACAGATGTCTCTTAAGTGATTCCAGGTGTTCTGAACATAGTGGAATCTCTTATCTGCACCTCCACAGTTACTCCTTAAAGTTCTTTTATATTGCCTCTTTAATAGTATTTGAAGGCTCAGGATTCCTTGACAGCTGCTGGAACTCTAACTCCCTACTTGAAGGGACACTGCTTTTAGTCCTTAGGTGATCTCCAGACTTTCATGCTGTACGTTTGATTCAGGCCCACATGCCAAATAGTTATAATATAGTCCCCTTTTTTATTAAACAGATTTTGTCATGTCCAGGAGATTTCCTGCCGATAGCAGCTCTAACTTTTTCTCACCATCAAGGCATTCCCTGGCCCTTGTTAACTCTCGGCCAGGGATTTTCTGCACACTTCTGTTCACAGTATTCCCATTGGCATCCCATAGGTTATGAAGCCTCCCAGACCACCTTCAGAATTTAGTACTCCCTCTTCTGTAATTTACTGTTCATGCATACGTGAAGTTTCAGGCCTTTAAAGGCCCATGTTTACTTTGGGGGAAGTTCTCATTTATCAAATATGTAAGTATCACTTCTGTAGCAGGAACTGAGGTATGTAGGTAGAACTTTCTGTCAAATTAAGTACAATGGATATGTGGAAGGCAGAAGGATGTAGCTATAGAGTTGGATTTGATTTCTAAGCCCAACTCTACATTTTAATAGTCTTTGACCTTGGATTAGTTACTTAGCCTTCCCAGTCTTCTCATATAAAAGCTGTATTTATTTTGTTTTTATCCTCTCTGTTAAAAGAACGGGAGTAGAAGTATTGGCCTTAGATAGAAGAGACACCGACATTATTATAACAGAAGGGGAAGGATGGAAAGATGGGTACAGATTTGTATACTTTGACAACTGATGTAGTTGTCATCATGGTGGTAGCAATGGCTAAGATTTATTTACTTTGTGCCAAGTACCATTCTAAATACTCTGAATATACTTATCTTATTGAACTTTCATAACAACCCTGTGAGGTTGGTAATATTCTTACCTGCAATTTAGAAATGAATAAACCAGAAGTGCAAAGGTTAAGTAACTTGCCCAAAGGACAAAACTAGAATAAGAACATAGGTGACTGGTTCCAGAGCCCAGGCTTCCACTGGTGTTTAATAAATATTGAATGAATGAGTGCGTCGTTGGAAAATTGAGGCAATTCCTGTTTGATAGCTTCTATTTTTTTTTTTTGATGAAGTAGGTGGTGAGATCAGGTACTAAGAGGGAAAGAGTGTATAGAGATTAGATCTTTGAGTGGAGAAGATTTAAAATAGTCATGTAGACTGGCCAGTGAAAAAAGAATTGCTGGGATGGTGTTAAGGCTTAGTTGATGCTGTAGGCTTTATAAATGTAGAATTTTATAGATGTACATTAAGATTGTGTGGGATTTTCCCCCCAGCCATGCATATCACCTAAATATAGACACAGAGAAGATAAAATAGTTGGATTCATTCAGGGATAAGGCATTTGCGTGCATACGTGATGCAAGGAAAGAGACATGGATCTTTTAGTTTCCTGATATGATGGATCATAGAACTGAATAGGATTAGCCAGGAGGAAGGAAAGGAGAGCCTGATAAATGGGGAGAAGGAAAAGACTGTCAGTGACGGAGGTTAAGGATGGGTATGGTAGGGATTGAAAGGTGAACAAATACCAAGGACAGGAAACTAGGTTCAGAATTGGGGAATCTTAGTTATTGATTTCAGAGGCAAAACAGGTTTGGCAATGGGAAGGTTAAGGGGAAATTAAAGGAGTAGTTGGCTGAGGTGCAGTAAAGAAGATTGTCAGAATGATGACGGGTCATTGAAACACCTAAAAGGCTAGGGCAGCTGTGGGCAAACTACGGCCCGCGGGCCAGATCCGGCCTGTTTGAAATGAATAAAACTAAAAAAAAAAAAGACCGTACCCTTTTATGTAATGATGTTTACTTTGAATTTATATTAGTTCACACAAACACTCCATCCATGCTTTTGTTCCGGCCCTCCGGTCCAGTTTAAGAACCCATTGTGGCCCTCGAGTCAAAAAGTTTGCTCACCCCTGGGCTAGGGTGTTGGATGACTGTTCCTGTCAAATGTATAAATTGTATTTCTGCTTTTAGGTAGTATTTCACAGTAGCAGTGGAGTTAGAAGGCATAACTTTATTAATCTACACTAATAAAAGAGAAACATGGTAATTGGCGTACGACCGCTACCCTTCCCATTGGCTAATCAACGTATCCTTATGCAAATTAACTGTCAGCCAAGATGGCGGCCGGCAGCCATGCACTGAAGGGAGCAGGGAGACTTGCTTGCTCCCGTGACTGCAGACTCCAAAGTTCCCCGACCCTCAACTGCAACTCTAAGCAACTATTACTATGTTGCAAATAAGAAGCTAAACAAAACTGGCTTTCAGTCAGCCCCGGACCGCAACATTGTATCCATGTTTTCAGCAGTGAGGCCTCAGAGCTAAAGCTGGCCCAGAATAAAAAAAAAGAAAAAAGAAAACAAGGAGCGGTTGGGAGCTTTTAGTCAACTGCCAGCGGGAAAACAGCCCTCAGCCCCTCAGCCAGCCTGGCCAGGCACCCCAGTGGGGACCCCCACCCTGATCCAGGACACCCTTCAGGGCAAACCAGCCGGCTCCTACCCATGCACCAGGCCTCTATCCTATATAGTAAAAGGGTAATATGCCTCCCGGCACCAGGATCAGCAGAGCAGCGAGGCTCCCGGCACTGGGATCAGCGTGACAGGGGGCAGTGCCCAAACCTCCTGATCAGCCCTGCTCTGTGCCTGATAGGGGGGGAGCTCCCCAATCCCCTGATCGCCCTGCGGCTCTGTGTGTGACAGGGTGCGGCGTACCAACCCCCTGATCGACCCTGCTCTGTGTGTGACAGGGTAGAACCATAACCTCTCCATCGGCCCTGCCCTGAGTGTGACAGTGGTGGCGCCCCAACCTCTTGATCGGCCCTGTTCTGTGGGTGATAGAGGGTGGCACCCCAATCCCCCTCCACGGGCCTTGCTCTGTGTGTGACAGGGTAGAGCCATAACCTCCCCATTGGCCCTGCCCTGAGTGTGACAGGGTGCAGCGTCCCAACCCCTTGATCCGCCCTGCTCTGTGTGTGACAGGGGGCGGTGTCCCAGCTCCCCTATCGGCCCTACTCTGTGCATGGCAGGTGGGAGTTCCTCAACCCCCTGATGGGCCCTGCTCTGTGAGTGACAGGGGCCAGCGCCCCAACCCCCCTGATGGACCCTGCTCTGTTAGTGACAGGGGGCGGCACCCCAACCCCCTGATTGGCCCTGCTCTGTGAGTGACAGGGGGCAGCGCCCCAACCCCCTGATCGGCCCTGCTCTGTGCGTGACAGGGGGTGGCACCGCAACCTCCCCATTGACCCTGCCTTGAGTGTAACGGGGGGCGGTGCCCCAACCCCCCAATCAGTCTATCCTGAGCATGACTGAGGGTGGCATTGCAACCTCCCGATCCGCCCTGCTCTGTGCATGACGGGGCAGCGCCCCAACTCCCCAATCGGCCCTGCTCTGATCCTGACCAGGGGCTGCACCCAGGGATTGGGCCTGCCCTCTGCCACCCGGGAGCAGGCCTAAGCCAGCAGGTCGTTATCTCCCGAGGGGTCCCAGACTGTGAGAGGGCACAGGCCGGGCTGGGGGACCCCCCCCCCCCCCCGCGAGTGCACAAATTTTTGTGCACCGGGCCTCTAGTTTATATATAAATATTGATGTACATTTGTTTATTCCTTTTTACAGTGGGGCCTTGACTTACGAGTTTAATTCATTCCGTGATGGAGCTCGTAACTCAAATTACTCGTATGTCAAATCAAAAAGTGAACAAGTGAGACACGTGATGCTGGGCTGATGTTGTGGCGTTCACTGTGACGTTCGCTGTGCCAACTAGCGGTGGGGTATCTGAAGCTGGCTCGTAACCCGAATTTTAGCTCGCAAGTCAAAGCAAAAAATCAGCCGAGAGACGCTCATATCTAGAAAAACTTCTTAGTCGGGACACTCGTAAGTCAAGGCCCCACTGTATATATTAACTAGAGGCTCGGTGCACACAATTCATGCACCGGGGGTGGTGGGGGGTTCCCTCAGCTCAGCCTGCACCCTCTCGCAGTCTGGGAGCCCTTGGGAGATATCTGATTGATGGCTTAGGCCTGTCAGTTGGACATCCTTAGTGCTGCCACGGAGGCAGGAGAGGCTCCTGCCACCGCCACTGCGCTTGCCAGCCGTGAGCCCGGCTTCTGGCTGAGCGACGTTCCCCCTGTGGGAGCGCACTGACCACCAGGGAGCAGTTCCTGCATTGCGCATCTGCCCCCTGGTGATCAGTGTGCATCATAGCAACCAGTCATTCTGCTGTTCGGTCTATTTGCATATTAGCCTTTTATTATATGGGATTCTCAAGTACAGTTACTCATCCAAGGTAGATGGGAGATAAATGGAAATGATACCTTCCGAGATATTTTAGTTATATAATTTTATAGGTGTGAGATATCCCTAACAACATTTAAAATTTATCAGAATTTCTTAAAAGTTCAAACCAAATTTGTATGATGCTGAATTTTCTTAGGTAAGCTACCTTTAGGTGACTCAAGAGTGCAGCACTTGGGCTATTTTTCCTTGGATGGTGAATGACCAGAAGGAATTCCCTAGCTTGATAATTTTGTTGAACTCATCCTCAGAATTTGGCATTCAAACTCCAATTGCTTGTTGCTTGTAACTGAACAAAAGGCCCTCAAAATTCTCAATACATGGTGCCTTATTACAAAGTTTGGTCAATGTTATAAAAAACAAAACAGAACAAAAACTCTTGTATCATAATACCCTGCAATTACATTTTCTTAGTTTTTATAACTTTATTGCAAGCTTTTTAATTAAGGAAAATAAATGTTTGTATGCATCTCAGTGTTATTTATATAGTTACATAAGGAATTGGAGAATGTTTGGTAGCTCTGAAATAAATGTGTTGGATACTTGGGCATCAGCATGGTATGATGAAAAGAAACATTAGCTTTGAAATCAGAAAGACCTGAGTTCAATATTTGTCCTACCAATTGCTGGCTGCTTGAGAAAGTTATTAATCCTTGCCGAGTGTTAGATGGTTTATCTGTAGTGATAATTCTTATGAGTTGTGGCAAGGATTAAATAGCATGTGTAGATAAATGTCTGACACATAGTAATTGCTGAGCAAATGTTAATTTTCTCTTTCTAATACCCATCTCCCCATTATTACAGTGAACTTTAGGTCATTTTTGGCTGAGGAAACTTCAGATTTTCAAATTCTTTAGAAATTCTAAGTGAAAAGTTTGCCATACATTTTCCAGTTTTCATGAGTATGGCCAACTTTATGAGACACTGCAGTAGATACTATGAGAAATACAGTTCATATGCAGGTACATTATATCTGCCAGAATTTGGCCACTCCAGAGGTTAGTGTATATGGGTGCGTAGTAGCCATGGTTGACCAGCAGGCCATGCACCAAGGAGAAGGTAAGATTTTATGCTAGAGGAAAACAGGCATGTGCAGAAAACTTAACAGGGATATGGGGGAGATCCTGGGGATGTGGGTGGGGTGGGGCGGGGAGTGGGGCAGGGTAAGAGGCCTCTAATTGGCTCTCAGAGGTCAAATTCAGAAGTTAGCAAAGCAGAGAAATCCAGCCTGTGGAGAATGAGTCAGAGAAGGCTTCAGAGCAGAGTTGATCCCAATGTGATGAGAGTCAGTGCTTGATGGTTGCAGGAATTCCATCCAAAAGGCATGAGAACAAAGAACATACCTTCTCACCTAGAATTTGGAGCACTGGTGCTCAGAGAGGAAGAGGCTGGTATGTGTGTGGGGGGTAAGATGAGGAAAGAGAAGTCCCTGGAACCAAGGTGACCTCATCTAGAGGGGCCACTGAACTGACAGGACACTGTCTACTCCATTTAGGCCTTTCCCCTGATAGGGTTGCATAAATGCTGGCATCTCCACTTTTAGACATAAAACAGACATGGCCATTTTCAATCCTGCTGGCTTGTGGAGTGACAGCTCTTGATATGTTGACCAGCTGGCTGAAGCTTACTGATTCCAGGGGAGCAGTAGGCAACCTACCGATAGCTAAAAGGGGCTGAGGCAGGAGTAGTTATCCAAATACTGTAAATGAAATTCAAGTCATGTATTTAACCCAAGGTCACCTATTTAGTATGTAATACCTGGAAGTGAAGTGTCAAAGCCAATGTCACCATGAAGAAATCAAGTGATTATTTATTAAGAGATTAGAATCCAGTTAAAAGCAAAATTCAATTTTGGGTACTGAGAAAAAGAGGTGGAAAAACAAAAGATGCCAGAAGTTTTTCTTTAAAAAAATATTTTTATTTCCAATATATAATCAATACATGCTCATTGTTCATCCTATTCCTTAGGCCAAATTGAAGGTGCTATAAGAAAAATAGAAGGGGGGAAAAAGCTCGTATAACCCTTACCACCTACAATCAACAATTGTGATATATTCTTTTAGTTCTTTTTCATAAACTTATAATATTTTGTACATGATTATTTAAAATTTATTTTTTCAGTTATGAATTATTCAGACTCTATGTACATTATACTAAAACAATTAAGAAAATGACCTATAATCTCATCTACCTAGAGAACTTAGGCGTCCAGAAATATTATGCAAGCAATATAGCAACATTTTCTTTGTAAATAATTAAAGTAATACATAAATATTTTATTAATATAAGTGTGATACAAGTATCCTTTGACCACGCCTCAATTCCAGTCCCCTATCTAAAATAGAACTTTTATGCATAATTATTACATGTATTTTTGACTCATATGAAAACTGGAACATACATATAAAGTCTGATAAAATGAACATCTGAGATTCTACTGCTGTACTTTTTAAGAACATGACCGGTGACATTAAAACTAATCCTATTGATGCACACATGGGTTGTTTCTAGTTGGTTTCCCACCTATGACATGCACTGCTGTTATGAACTATTAGAACAGAAATTCTCAGGCTGCTACCACATCTTCTGACCCAACTGCACATTTGTCCATACACTCTGCTTGATCTTCTATTATCATGGATTTACTTTCCAGATTCCTATCAAGAGCAAAACCCTGCATCTGTATACTAGATCCTCTCACCTATCACCTACTCAAGAAGTGATTCCATTAACAACTCTTCCTATTTATCCTGGGTTATCACCCCCAGCCCCACCCCACAGTATTTCATTGTACAAGCATGTGGCTATTTCTCCCATCTTAAGAGGGAAGGGGAGAACTATTCTGTTGAATAAATATTTGATACATTTGGTCATGTGACTCTTGAGAAACCCTACTTTCCTGTTTTCCCACTATTTCCCTGGCTTTTCTTTCTGTCTTTGCCAATTCTTCTAAAGCTCCACAAATGTTTAACACTGATGTGCTCCATGGTTCATTCCTCGGGACTTTTTTTCTTCTTTAAGTATATTTACTTCTTGATTGCGCCAATGCTGTGCCATGGCTATAAATACCATCTGACAACTCTCCATGGTAAATATTGATCTCAAACTTGGATTTTTCTTTGAACTCCAATAGTCTACAGTTCCTCTTGACTGTCTGACAGGCAGTTTTGTGTAACACTAGAGGCACAGTGCATGAAATTTGTGCACGGGTAGGGTCCCTAGGCCTGGCTGGCGATCAGGGCCAATCTGTGGGGTGACCGGTGGGGCGATCGGGGGGTTAGGGGGGCACTGGCACCCGCCTTGGCTTGCCTGGGGCTTGCAGGCTGGGGGCAGCTCCTGAATTGAGCGTCTGCCCCCTGGTGGTCAGTGCACGTCAGAGCAACCAGTTGTTCCACCGGTTATTCTGCGTTCAGTCGATTTGCATATTAGGCTTTTATCATATAGGATATCCAAAATTCAGTCTTCCCCATCTCAGTGAATGGCAATGCCATTTTCCATGTGATCCTTAAAAACATTGGAACTGTCCTTGACTTCTCTCTTTTTCTTATACACTCTGTATCCAATCCATTGGCAAGCTCATCTTTAGCTTATATTCAAGTGTGTCTAGATCTGGCCACTTCTTCCTACCTTCTCTGCTACCACCTGGTTCAGATCATTACCATTTCTTACTGTGTTACCATAACTGGTTTCCTTATTTCCAGTCTTAACCTCCTAGATGGAACATCATTCCCCATCTGATACTAGAATACAGAAATAATTTAAATGGCTATTTTCTCAATTCTCCCACGGATAGTGGATTACTAATATTATTTTTATGTATAGAAGTGTAGTTAATTTGTTGCATTAAAAGGAATACGGCATTAAGACACCCCCACCCCCGTTTTATTGAGATATAAGTGACATATAACATTGTATTAGTTTAAGGTGTGTTTTGATACATATCTCAAAATGTTTATCACAGTGTATTAAGGCTTAATTCTTTCCTTAGAACCCTGTTTGAAAAAGGTTGATAGTGTCTTTATTTAGCACAGGAGAGATCTTTTCAAAAGGTGGTCAGATCAGACCATTCCTTGGCCCAGAATCTTCCAGTGGTTTCCTTTTGGAAAAGTTCACAGTACAAGCCCTAGGTGATCTGCCTGCTGTTTACCTCTCATTTCATTTCTATAACTCTTCATCTCATTCTGCTCTAGCTACACTGGCCTCTCTGTGGTTCCATCTGTTCTTCCAGATAACTACATGATTTCTTCTCTCCTTCTCTTCATGTCTTACCCAAATGTCACCTTCCTAGTGAGGCCATCTCTGAACCCTCTGTTTAAAATCACATGCTTCGATCCCCTTCTCTGATTTATTTGTTTCACTATTTCTATATTCTCTTTTCTTTAATCTTTAATTTATCCTAGGTCTCATTATCCTAGGAAATTAATTTCCCTGTTACCACTTCCTCCTTCATAGTATTTAACACTTAAACCCACTGCTAAGATTTTGTAATGAACAGTTTAGTATACTTGCTGTTTCACATATCTGTCCATCCATCAATACATCTTTTGTTTACGCATTTCAAAATAAGTTGCAGACATCAATACCCTTCACCTCTAAGCGCTAGAATTCAATATTTGTGAATTATTCTTTTTCCCCCTTCCTAGAGAAAAGTTATATACAATGAAATGTGTCTATTTGGTGAGTTTTGACAAATACATACACCTGTGTGATCCAAACCCTTATCAAGATATAAAACAGCCCTAGCTGGTTTGGCTCAGTGGATAGAGCGTCGGCCTGCAGACTCAAGGGTCCCAGGTTCTATTCCGGTCAAGGGCATGTACCTTGGTTGCGGGCACATCCCCAGTAGGGAGTGTGCAGGAGGCAGCTGATCGATGTTTCTCTCTCATCGATGTTTCTAGCTCTCTATCCCTCTCCCTTCTTCTCTGTAAAAAATCAATAAAATATTTAAAAAAAGAAAAAAAAAGATATAAAACACCCCAGAAAGTTCCCTCATGGTCTTTCACAGTCAATTCCTCTGCCTATTACCCAGAGGAAGCAATACTATGATATTTTTTTATATGTGAGTTTTTTCTGTTCTAGAACTTCATATATGTAAAATCATATGGACTTCTTTGTATAAGGCTTTTTTCACTCAGTGTAATGTTTTTGAGATTCATGTGTGTTGTTGGTTTATCAACAGTTCTTTGCTTTTTATTGCTGAATATTCGTCCGTTGTATGATTATGCTTTCTCCTATTGATGGACAGGTAGGTCATTCCAGTTTTCTCTATGTCTCATGTTGAACATATGTTCTCTTATGTTTTTATCTAGGAACATTATAATTTTAACTTTTGCATTTAAGTCTGTAGTCTATTTCAAATTATTTTTGTACATGGTAAAAGGTAAGTGGTCAATGTCTATTTTTCCCCCATGTGGTTACATAGTTATTTCAACATCATTTGTTGTAAAGGTTTTAACCCGCTTTTTGATTGTTTCAATGCCTTTGTTGTGATTGCATAAGTGTGAGTCTATGCTATTGATATATTTATGTATCCAACCCTGTCTTGATAACTTTGGTTTTAGAGTGTATATTGAAGATCGGTAGTATATGTGCTCCAATTGTGGTCTTTTTCTAGATTGCATTAGATAGTGTAGTTTTTTTGTATTTCTATGTATATATTTCTAGGAGAATCATCTTGTCACTCTCTACAAAAACATCTGGTAGGATTTTGAATGGAGTTGTGTTGAATTTGTAGTTCAATTTAGAGAGAAAAAAATCATAACAATATTGAATCTTTTAATCCTTGAACATAGCATATGTCTCCATTTATTTATGTCTTCTTTAATTTCTCTTTGCAGTATTTTTTACTTTTCAGTTCAAAGGTCTTTTGTTATGTTTATTCCTAGGTATTTTATGTTTTATATAATTCTATAAATAGAACTATTTGATTATTTCATTGTATATTCCAGTTGTTTGCTGTATATATACAATTGAGATTTTTTGTGTATTGACCCTATATCCTGTGACCTTGCTAATATCAATTATTAGTTCTTATACTCCTTTATAGATTCTTTAGGAAATGTAAACAATCATGTCATCTACACAATGAAACAGTTTTACTTCTTCCTTTTGGATTTTTATGCCTTCCATTTCTATTTATTTTCTTATTGCACTATCTACATTCTGGGACCTCCATTCCATGTGGAATGTTGAACAGAAGTGATAGAGTGAATATCTTTGTCTTGTTCTCAGTCTTAGGGAAAACAGTATTTTACCATTAAGTATAATAAGTGCTGTATATTTTTTAAGAGATGCCCTTAAAATGAGGATGTTTCCTTCTATTCCTAGTTTATTGAGAATTTTTTTAAATTTAAATTCTTTATTTATTGAGAATTTTTAATCATGGAGAGTTTTTAAACAACCTTTTAAGTAAATATTGTTTATTCTGCATATCTTGCTATGAACATCTGATTTTCTCCTTTATTCTTTTAAAATGATAAGTTGTGCCGAAACCGGTTTGGCTCAGTGGATAGAGTGACGGCCTGTGTACTGAAAGGTCCCAGGTTCGATTCCGATCAAGGGCATGTACCTGGGTTGCGGGCACATCCTCAAGTGGGAGATGTGCAGGAGGCAGCTGATCGATGTTTCTCTCTCATGGATGTTTCTAACTCTCTATCTCTCTCCCTTCTTCTCTGTAAAAAATCAATAAAATATATTTTTAAAAAAAAACCACAAAATGATAAGTTGTAATTGATTGATTTTTAATGTTCTACCAATACACTTGATAATGGTATTTTCTTTTTGGCTAACATTTGGTTTAGAATTTTTGTATCTGTGTTCATGAGAGATATTGGTTACATGTATTTTTTTGTATTTGTTCAGTATTGTTGTCAGGGTTAGTTTTCTTCTAGAAGTTTGAAATTCTGCCTTCCACATTTAAATCTTTAATCCACCTGGAATTGCTTTTCATAGATACTATACAGTTGGGATCCAATTTCATTTATTTTTCCCCATTTGGATATCATATTGCCCCCTGTAACATGTTTTGAATATTCATTCTTTCTCCAGTGCCAATCTGTCATATATTAAGTTTTCCTATATGTACGGGTCTTATTTCTGGCTTTTTATTTTGTTCTATTAGTTAATTTGTCTATCCCTGTGTCAATATCTTGTTGTGTTAATTACTATGGTCTTAAAATCTGTTGGAAAAGTTTCCTCACCGTCTTCTTCAAAAAATGTCTTGCTTTTCTTGTGCCAGTCCTTCATATATTTTATCCATTCTCATCTAATGAAAGATTTCAAAGCAAGTGTAGTTGTCCAACATAGCAAGCAGGGCAAAGCGATGCATAAACTGCAGAGCTGTCCTTTTGGTTCATGGAAGGCCTGGATGAAATAAGCCCTGGGCTAGGGCCGGCATTGCTATAGGAATGCAAATCTGCAGGGGAATGAGTCCCAGGGAACTCTTGAGTTAACTATGCAGTTGTTACTCATTTTGGAAAACAAAGGAGAATAATTTTAGAATCTGTCCTGTAGGACATTGAGTCCCACTTTTAAAATAGGATTATATAATGTTGGTCAAGTTCCTTAACCCTTCTCTGCCTTGTTTTCTCCATTGGAGAGAAGGACACTAAGTTATAGCTTTATGGCCAAGGGAGATGTCCTACAGCAGTGGTTCTCAACCTTCCTAATGCCGTGACCCTTTAATACAGTTCCTCATATTGTGGTGACCCCCAATTTCATTGTTACAAATTGAACATAATTAAAGCATAGTGATTAATCACAAAAACAATATGTAATTATATATGTGTTTTCCCATGGTCTTAGGTGACCCCTGTGAAAGGGTCGTTCGACCCCCAAAGGGTCGCGACCCACAGGTTGAGAACCGCTGTAAAGACATAGTATTGCCCAGTGAGCAGAATATTATCTATTCACTAGAGGCCCGGTGCACAAAAATTTGTGCACTCGGCGGGGAGAGGGGGTCTCTCAGCCCGGCCTGTGCCCTCTGGCAGTCTGGGACCGCTTGGGAGATAATGACCTGCTGGCTTAGGCCTGCTCCCGGGTGGCAGAGGGCAGGCCCAATCCCTAGGTGCAGCCCCTGGTCGGGCTCAGAGCAGGGCCGATTGGGGAGTTGGGGCACTGCCCCCTGTCATGCACAGAGCAGGACGGATCGGGAGGTTGCGATGCCACCCTCAGTCACGCTCAGGTTAGGGCCGATTGGGGGTTTGGGGCACCGCCCCCTGTCACACTCAAGGCAGGGTTGATAGGGAGGTTGCGATGCCACCCCCTGTCACGCACAGAGCAGGGCCGATCAGGGGGTTGAGGAGCTCCCCCCTGACACTCACAGAGCAGAGCCGATAGGGGAGTTGGGGCACCGCCCCCTGTCACACACAGAGCAGGGCGGATCAGGGGGTTGGGGCGCCGCCACTGTCACACTCAAGGCAGGGACGATGGGGGGGGGGGGGGGTTGGGGTGCCGCACCCTGTCACACACAGAGCCGCAGGGCGATCAGGGGGTTGGGGAGCTCCCCCCTATCAGGCACAGAGCAGGGCTGATCAGGGGGTTGGGGAGCTCCCCCCTGTCACGAACAGAGCAGGGCAGATAGGGAGGTTGTGGCCCCGCCCCCTGTCACACACAGAGCCGCAGGGCGATCAGGGGGTTTGGTCGTTGCCCCCTGTCATGCTGATCCCGGTGCTGGGAGACCTCGCTGCTCCGCTGATCCCGGTGCTGGGAGGCATATTACCCTTTTACTATATAGGATAGAAGCCTGGTGCACGGGTGGGGGCCGGCTGGTTTGCCCTGAAGGGTGTCCTGGATCAGGGTGGGGGTCCCGCTTGGGTGCCTGGCCAGCCTGGGTGAGGGGATGATGGCTGTTTGCATCTGGTCACACCCCCTTTAGGGTGGGGGTCCCCACTGGGGTGCCTGGCCAGCCTGGGTGAGGGGCTGAGGGCCGTTTTCAGGCTGGCGGGTGACTGAAGCTCCCAACCTGTCTTTTTTTCCTTTTTTTTTTTTATTCTGGGCCAGCTTTAGCTCTGAGGCTCGGCTCCAGCTATGAGACCTCCGCTGCTGAAAGCAGGTTTCTGGCCTTTGTTTACCTTCTGTATTTGAAACAATGTTGCGGTCCTGCTGGCTGAAGCCCAGGGTTTTGTTTAGCTTCTATATTTGTTACAATGTTGCTTAGAGTGCAGCTGAGAGGCCGGCAAGGCAGACAGGGAAGCTTGGCTTCCTCCGTCACTGAAGCAAGCAAGCCTCCCTGTTCACGTCAGCTGCCTGGCTGCCGGCCGCCATCTTGGCTGGCAGTTAATTTGCATATCACCCTGATTAGCCAATGGAAAGGGTAGCAGTCGTATGGCTAATTACCATGTTTCTCTTTTATTAGGTAGGATGATTTGGAAGTCACTAGGGAGGCAACATGGTGTAGTGACTTTGGATCCAGAAAGATTTGGGTTCCAATAGAGCTCTAACATTTATCAAGTGATCTCAGACATGTTTTCTGATCCTTTTGAGCCCCACTTTCCCCTAATTACTTAGAATGTAGAACATAAACACATTGCTCTTTAAAGCAAAGGAATAACTTTTCATGTTCTCTGTTCAGTCTCTTTTCCACCTTCCATCCCCCAATTAGGGCTTGGATTTTGTACAAGAAACAGGGCAGTATTGCCACTTATTCATGATCAAGACTCATTTCCTTTAAGGAGTTACTCAGTTCTTCCTCTGCTGTATGCTATAGTAATGATACTGTTTAATCTTCTTGGTCCTTGACTTCGGTCATCTACAGGTCTACCCATCCTTTGTGTTCTCTCAACCTATTGTTGAGAGCACAAGTAACCTAAATGAGATAGAGGGTCATACCTAAATTAGTTAAAAGGTTGTTCTTAAACAGCCTAAAGATTGTGTTTACATTTAGAATATCTTTCATTTTCATTTCAAAGTTTAAGGCTCAAATGCCATTGATGATAGGGGAAGAAAGACAAGGTAACTCTAACAGTCTTTCTGTTACACCTCTTGTCACTCCATAACCCTTTCTGGGGTTCCTGATTTCTGTACTGAGGCTCAGGAATCCTGGAAACCCACCACAGAAGAGCAGGAGTTGGGGGAGAACTGATTGAAAGTTGGTAAAAGATAGCTAATGGGCAGAATAATGCCCATTCAGTTGTGCTCACCTCTACTAAAGGAAAGATGTGCCTTTAAATTTTCTGTCTGTTGATCCCAACATAGTGATTTTTGCTTAGAGAAACCTCTGTCAAAAATGATTGTTTTTAAATGCAAGAAAGGAAAAAAAAAGAAGAATATAGAGCCTCTGTGGAGATGAAATAAATATACATGTGTGCATATTTTTCCCCTTTTCTTAAAATGCAAGAAGGATATCTGAGGAACAGTACATACTTTCTAAGCAGTTCTTCTCCATGTTAGAATTTAAGGATTCCTCTTAATGCCAAAGGCATGCTTCTTTCATTGTTTGTATAGCTCTGCTTTCCGTTTTACACTTAACCAGCACTAGTTAAGTTAGTATAGTGGCAGGTATCTGGTGAGATGTGACGGTTACATAGCATCTTACAAAGTTTGTTTGGAGTGAGCCATAGAGGCTCCTGGTGAGAAGAAACCTTTTTTAGCTTTGCACTTTTTTATTTCTTGTTTTCCTATGCCTTGCCTAACTAACCTTGATTGGATGTGATGTGGATAAGATAGCCATCGTAATTTAGAAAGGAACATGCTCAATCCCTGCCTCTTCTCTATCTAATGAGTTCATGTAAAAAATATATCAAAAGAAGTCCTCATAGCAGAATCCTCAAAGGGGAGTATATTTATTATAAGAACTGCTGATTCATTAGGAATGCTTCCTAATTCGAACAGCAACAGCTGCTTCTGGTTAGAATAAACTTCATCTCCTCTTTTGTGCCCTGTCTCTCCAAGAGGATGTTAAATTTTGGTTTAGGATTATTCTCCTGCTTTTGTTTTTTCTCTCCCTTTCTCACTCTTCCCTCAATTATGATGCTCTATCCTTCTCAGTGTTCACATGATTTGAACAAGCCACTGTACCAACCCCCCACCTTTAAAAATGACTTGTGTTGAGATTACAAATGCTAATAAAACTCTTTTGATAATGTGTTTTGTTTGTATTCACAGTGGCAGTGGAATGTATTGTACAGCAGTAATGAAAAAAGTTGAGACACGTTGTAGTCATGAATTCTAAGTGCAATAATTTAAAGTACAGGGAGTATTTCAGAAACTGCCATTGTCCCTTAAATGAAACCACTGTATTAACGTATCATAGCATGCTGTTCTAATCACTTTTCTCCAAATACCAGCTTTTGAAAGAAACATGGCTGGATTTTTTTATATGAAATCTGAAATCGTGTAATTGAATGGCTTGGCATAATAGGTAAATGAATGTAGCAACATGCATTCAAATATGTCTCTTTGGTTTGTAATGAGCTGATTGAAGTTCACAGCTGTAAGACTTGCCATTTTATTTTCTGATTTTACATTCTGGACCCAGACAAAGGTGCCAGTTTTTTGTATTCACAGAAAAAGGAAGAATAAAATTGTTCATAAAAATCAAGCAGCACTTTTGGGGGATCATATTGGTTTCAGTGTTTCTGGTAGCCTTTATTCAACTATCTTTCTATAAAATAAAGGATCTTCTAATGTGACCATTTCTATTTAATTTTAGAATTATTAACAACTCTTGTTAGGGATTCAAGAAATTCTGTCACAACTGATGGGGTTGGTTGCCTGCCACGTGTGTGCACACACTTATGTGAGAGAGATAATTGGTGCCTGTGCATCTCACAGCACTTATCTCAGTAATTACACTTGTTGATTCATGTATCTTTTCCCCTCTGAACACTGAGCAACTTAAAACTAGAGTCTGTGGCCCTAACCGGTTTGGCTCAGTGGCTAGAGCATCGGCCTGCAGACTGAAGGGTCCAGGTTCGATTCCGGTTAAGAGCATGTACGTTGGTTGCGGGCACATCCCCATTGGGGGATGTACAGGAGGCAGCTGATTGATGTTTCTCTCTCATCAATGTTTCTAACTTTCTATCCCTCTCCCTTCCTCTCTGTAAAAAATCAATAAAATATATGTTAAAAAAACACACTGGAGTCTGTGTCTGATTCACTTGTTAGCCCCAGGACCCAGCAAAGGGCCTCCCAGTTAATAAATGTTTGATGACCCAATGAGCCATAGACTACTAAGCCTGAGTAGATGTCTGAGTAGATATCAAAATCTACAGTAGGCAAAAAGATTGTTGGGTTTGGAGCTAAACACATCATTTCAAGTCCTGGTTAGTAAGGATTTATGGGGATTTCCTGTGGAATCCAATTGAAATTTTGATGTTTCAGGACAATTCTAGATATTAAAGATAGCAACTACTGTATTATACATGCTCTCAGACCAGAGAAACCAGATTCTTTTGCACATGACTTGGTAGTAGGTACAGCAGAAAGAGAGGAAAGAGTAATACTGAGTATTGCTAAGCCATTCAGTACAGACAGAGATATCTACTATTAGGTTTGTTGGGATGTGCTTTTGGCTCTGCAAATGTGTGGCTCTGGATAAGTCCCTCCCACTCTCTGGACTTCTGTTTCTGCTACAAAATGAAAGCATTGAACAGTTTAAAGCAACTGGCTGCTCTTACACCTCCTTTGCCTCACCTAGTTGGGCCAGGGGCAGAGAACTTGGGTTCTCCTTTTTTGGGTCATGGAACAAACCTGGGTATGGATTTTTTTCTTTATCTCAGAGAAAACTTGGTATAATACCAAGATATGATACATGACAGCCCCAGTGTAGACAAACGGTTTACTTCATTCACTTGTGAGATGTCTCAAATAATTTGTCAGTAGATAAATGACTAATGAAGCTTGTGAATGATATACCATTTTAATACATAAAGTGTTGAAAGTATTTCTATAGTATCCCCTGACTTAGGATAGAGTGACAGCCAGCACCATGGAATTGTGGCACATGGGAATGACCATGGGAATATGTTGCTTTTAAAACTTGTCCTTCATTGGACAGCAGTGGGGGAAATGCTAAACTATATAGTATGGCTTAAAAGATCATAATAGAAGCCAGACTCAAGGCTACATACTGTATTATTTTATTTATATGACATTCTATAAAAAGCAGAATTATAGGAATAGGAAACAGATCAGGTCCTGGGAATGGGGGAAGGGTTGACTACAAAGGGGCAGCATCAGCAAATGGGTGGTATGTGACAGACGTGTTCTGTGCAGTTATACTACTATATGCGTTCGTCAAAGCCCACAGAACTGTATGCCAAAAAGAATGAATTTTAATTGATGTTAAAAAGAAATGAATTTTTAAAAGGTAGATGGTGGGAAGACAGGTGGTAAACAGATGATATTGGTGTTAGTGTTGTAAGAGCTATGATATACATTAATAGACACCCCGTGAAGGGTGTGGGAGATTGGATGGAGCACAGGGGAGTATTTTGGGGGTCCTGAAAATGTTGTGTATACTGATTGTGGTAGTTATACAGCTGTATATAATTATCAAAACTCTAGCTGTACACATAGAATGGGTGGCTTTTATTGTATGTAAACTACCATTCAAAATTGATTTTTGAAAAAAGAAAAAGCATCATGAGCTTTAAAACTAGAAAACTTTTCTTCAAATCCTTACTGCCACTTTAATAGCTTGGTGATCTTGAGCAAGTCTCTTCATGTGTTTGAACCTCCATTTCTTCATCTGTTATTTATAGCTGAAGATACCAACCTCAGTTGGTGAGTTGAGGAGCAGAGATACTGTCCTTGAACTGTGTGGTCCAAGGCCTGCCATAGCTGAGGTAGTAGGTATTTTTATTCCCACCCCATGAATGGCTCAATATATAGAACTGGTCTTTAAATTAACTAAAGCTGCTCTCTTTTTTGACCCATAAAAGTTAAGTTCAAATTTTTGTGAAAGGTAAAAATGTTACCATCCATATGTTTGTTTAATGCTAGTTCTTAGAGTCTCATTACTGTTGCTGTCTTTTATATCACTACAGCACACTAAATCTTCTAGGGTTAAGTCTTATTTAATTAGTTAAGAACAGTATATGATATTCTTTCAGCCAGGAAAGCACAAGGAGTTATTTGCAATGTTAGCTTGAAAAGAGTCATCCATTGAGGAGTAATTGAAAAAATATTGGTGACATGTTTATGATCCCCATCATTTCCCCCTTTGCTTTTATTCTTTGAAATGAAATCTTTATCTTGTGTCAAGTGGATAAATACTAATAAAATCTCTATTGACCCTAGCCCACTCTTTTGTGACAGATACAATCTTAAGAGTAATTGTAAAGAATATACATATGCTTCTGGCATTCAGCATTTTAAAGGCATTTAAAATAATCCAAAATACAGTTTTGAACCACTCTTCCAACTGAGACTGCAAGTCCGTATCTCCTGCCTAGCAATCATAACAAAAGCTACCTATTTTTTGAGTGCCTACTATGCTCTGTGAACTGTGATGGGCCCTTTGTATTATTTGCATTAAATTACTTGCATTACATTGCTTAATTTGTTCTTTACCATGCCTTGTTATGTAAATAGGAAGTGTTGCACTTTTGCAGAGGAAAGCCGGACTTGGAGAGATGAACTAATAGCTCAGGGGTGCCCTCTAGTAAGTGGGGGAACCACACCTGTTGTTCCAGGCTGTCCAACTCCACCCCATCTCCCACCACGTCACATGGCTGCTGCTTCTGAGGGAGGCTCACTCTTCAGGCCACCTTTGCCTTTTCCTAGATCCAAATCCTCTTTTTATTATATTCAATAGTTTAAAGTGCCCTGGCAGCAGCCATCGATTTTGGAACCTCCTTCTTCCTTGAGGACTTATGCCAGCTAAGTGGGTCTTAAAACCTTTGAGTTTATCTGCTTCCAGACTTCCCCGTTCAGTATCTTTCACTCTGTTGTTAAAATGATCTTCTAAAAAGACAAATCTGATCAAATGCCTCCTTGATTAAACCCTCTTTTGCTTTCAGGAAAAGAGCTAAACTCTAATCTTGCACATAGAACTCCTCACAAGCTGACCTTTTTGGATTTGTCTGGTCACACCTTCTGCTAAAATTCCCTTCACCATCCCCGACCAATGCCACCACCAAGAAAGAAGCACACAGATGTGATCTAGCCACTCCAAGCCATTTGTAGTTTACTGTGCCTCTGTAATATTTTGTTCCCTCCCGATGGAAATACACTTTTCTCTCATCGAATTTCCCTTCCTCATTTCGCTGATATCCCAGACTGTTGATCTGCTCTTCCCCAGAGTTCCCCCAGCTTTTGGTGCCCAGCTGTATCACAGCATCATCATAGTGTGTTGTGATTACCCATCTACATGTGTGTCTTCCCCATGAGACTTAGGTTCCTTGAAGACAGACAGCGCTGTGTCTTGCTCATTTATTTATCCTGGCTGTCTAGCACAGGCTGGCATATACAGTTGCTTACTAAATATTTATATCTAGCCTTGTAGATTTGGCCTCAAAATCTAATGGGGGAAAATAGATTCTGACCCTTTTTTCTTTCCCCTCTCAACTTAAGTAACTAAGAGGGATAAGTAACTATGTCCTGCTTTCTGAGGCCCAACAGGGTTTATTGAGGCTGACTGCTCCCACATTAAGGAAGGTCACTGAAAACCTTGTTAGCCAACCACCCCTGCCCTGAAACAGAGATCCATGAACACACGGTGCAGTGGAAAGAGCATGAGGCTCCATGTGACCAGTTTGTTAAACAGTGCAAACTTCTATTTCATGCAGAGGGCCTATTGGGGAACTGGGTCGTCACAGTTATTAAACATACTTAAAGAAACAAAAAGGTAGGCCTTTGCTTCTTTGCCTGATCAATCTGCCTCCTTCCCACAAACAAAATGACTTAGAAGTTGGTAGACAGAGGGGAATCACACATGGCTGTTTGTGTTGTTGATTTTTTTAAAAGAAAGTGGGAAGGTATTTTAATTTAAAATGTAATAAAAGTAATACGTATTTATTATAGAAAGTTTGCAGAATATAGGGAAACACAAACCTGAAAATGAAAAATTATTTGTACATATTATAGAGCCTGCTTTTATATCTAAATATATTGTAAATATTTTTCCATGTTAAAATATTTTTCTATTGTTTGATTTTAATGAATATATAATATTTTATCATTTTAATAGCTCATAACTTATTGTGAACTATTATTGTACATTTAGCTTGCTTTCCAGTATTTGCAATTATGAATAACTACTTAAAAGACAAAAATTTTTAGTTTTTATAATTTAAAATTTAAAAACATTTTTAAATCATTTGCATGCTCAGTACATAAACCATAGAAAATGTAGAAAAGAATGTACAAGGAAACATTATTTACAATCCCATAGCCTAGAAATAACCACAATTAATTTTTTATCGTCTAGTCTTTCTATGAGTGTGTATGATTATATACAATACATAGTTATGTATGCCGCTTCTTTTCAATCTATATTATGTCATGAGCATTTTCCCATATCGTGAAAAATATTCTAAAGTGTAACTTTTCTATTGCTTGGATTTATATATTTTAATTACATAATTTATGTAATCATTCTCTTAGCACATGGTTTAGGTGTGTATTAACATGATAAAGAACTACCACTTAAAATATATTATCAAAAAAATTGAGTCACAACATTTAATGCTGGTGACGATATAATAAAAGCGATTCATGCATACATTTTTCTGATCTTCATTTTAATAATCTGCTTTTAGTAGTTACTCATTGAAAGGCCTATTCCCTGTTCTCTCTCATATTATATGAGTTAAGAATGTATATCAGAGAAACCTATTTCTGTAGGAACTTTGCTGGTTGAGCCTCCTCTAAAGTTTAACTTTTAGGATTTCTTTTGAGGGAGGCACACAACTGATAGCAGAACTCGGGATATATGACTTATGATTTGTTCACTTAGGATTTGGTTACAAATACTTTGTCTTCTTCTGTGCTACCATATTTTGAGGGGTTATTAATAACGCCAGTTTTAGCTTTTGTGATATTACAAACTGCTTCTCTTGGCTTATAATAATGCAATCAGGCATAAGCACAAAGATTATTTAAAACTAAGGAGTTAAATTCCCATTCAGAGCATATGCCCAGGTTGCGGGCTTGATCCTCAGTGGAGGTGTGCACAAGGCAGCCAATCAATGATTCTTTCTCATCGTTGATGTTTCTATCTCTCTCTCCCTCTCCGTCTCCCTTCCTCTCTTTGAAATCTATTAAAACATATTTAAAGAAAACGTTAAGGAGTGGCTGAGGGGTAGGATTTTATTTTATCTTATTTTATCACGGTAAAAACGGAGAGTAGCTAATGGCATCTTATGTTCCAACTTAGTGCTGGATTCCCAGCTCTTCAGCTTGCTTGGGATTGGGTTCCTACATCCTCCCGCAGGGCTCACTTGAGGCAACTGCCTGTCTCATGCTGTGTCTGTGTTATGTAGTCCAGAGGGAATGTATACCTTACCTCCTTTCAGAGCGACCCAGCCATTACATCCTACATTTTCCAAGTTTTGTTCTTGTTGTCTCTATCAGATCATTCCTAATGCCATAACAGTTTCACACCAGAGAACCTAACCTGCCTTAGTGGAAGTTACACCTTATTCAACTCTCTACCCAAAGCCTGGCTTATATTAGGCAGTGAATGAGTGAATGAATGAGATAATGAATGAATGCTTACTTTCTGTAAAATGAGTTTAATGATTGTCCCATTTTGACAATTTGAAAACAATCACATGCGAAGTGCTATCTGATGTGCACTTCACTGATATTATTTCTTGAGACAGATTGATTTAAGAAAAGTGCCTACTGGCATAGTAAATCACACAAACCTGGATCTGACCCTGACCTACTTTGTGGCTGTGTGACTCTGAACAAGTTACCTACCCTTTCTGTGCATTAGTTTCTTCATTTGTTACCTGGTGATGTAATGGTACAGACTTACAGAAGGATGGGGCAGTAAATAAGCAAATGCATATAAGGCTCCTGGTACTTGGTAGTTCCAGAATAAATGGTGGTCTCTATTATTACTATTTTTATCAGTTGGATATAACAGCATAAAGGTACTTGGAAGTAGATGAATCTTGCAGTTGGACAGATTACATATAACTTGTTCAACAGATTAGCTGTGCCTCTATGTGATTAATTTTGTACAGAGAAATTTGCTTCCCTCAATCTGGCCCAGGTCTGCCACAAAATGAGATAACAGTGCAGGTTTTCTTTGAGTAGGAGAATTTGGTGGGCAGACAGATGTCTGTGGTAGAACGAAGCAAGGAGAAGGGTTGTTTGGCTTGCAATAATTCCTGTTTTACCTTACCTCAAAATCCTGTTTCATTTCCAAAAACATTTTGGGAGAAACCTCTTGGTGAGAGAGTTGCTCTGTCATGAAAGGTAACTTGAGTGCAGTTTCCTGTCTGTCTTTGTTGGCAGCTCCCTCACCTTAAGGTCCTGCTTCGTACCCAAAGGAGTCTTTGAACATCAGCTGTCTAAAACAATCTCTAGCCTTATCACTTATTTTAATGTTCCTTGCACAGGTCACTCTTGGATGTGGTGCTCTGGGCAGTATCACCCCAGAATGCTTCCCTTCCTTTATTTAACCTCTGACCTGTGAAAACAAGAGTTAATCAAGAGTTCTAAGGTAGCTAAGAGGAAGGGGAAGTGTTTGGTTACAAATTAAATATGAACAAGTCATAAGTCATAAATCCCCAGTAGTGCTACCAGTTGTGTGTCTCAAGTTGCATATGGTACAGAGTGTTTGGGTTATAAATTCAAGTTCAGGGCTCTCTGATTGCTTGGGGGTAGGTGTTAGGTTCATTTTCTTTAGGTCTAAAACTCTTTACCTTCTAAAATGTTACTTTTATTGGACCAGCTACATTCATATCCCACTTTCTCTGTGTGCCTGTCTCTCCTTCTTCCTTTCTGTACCTGCCTGCCTGTGTTGATTGGTGTGCTGTTCTGTGAATTGAGACAGAACTGCTTCCCTGAAAGAAGTTGAGCATATGGAAAAAGTTGCCAGGGAAAGGCATTGAAGCATAAAGCGTAAATGGGTTTAAGAGACAGCCAGACACTTTTATAGAGAGATTTGCGATTGAATGATACAACATTTAGGCAGAGATCTGGGGTGGAAATGAACTTAAATGAGTGCTATTCGTGGAAAACTGATGCCCTGTCTAATCTAGCATTTCCTTAATTGTCACCATAAGCATACATTTAAAGCTTTATGCTTTAAATTGAAAAGGGAAACACAGTCTGTTTAAGAATCTATGACACAGGCCATGGTTTTTCTAGATAAGATCTTAAAAATACACATCTAAGGTAGCAGTGAGTCTTAACATGAAGACTGGAAACTTAAAATCTCTCTTCTGCCATGTTTGATTAAAGCATTTTAAATCAAGCTGTTTATATTTGTGTTTCTGAATCTAAAACATACACTAATTCCTAAACTAATAAAGAGTTGACACATGACCAGTGACCCTGGAGTTGGCAGAATAAGAAAATACACGAAATTGTTGGGAGGCAGCCAAAGTTGGACCACTCGGAACACTTAGAGCCCATGGGCTTTGGCAGGTGAGCTTTCACTCTATCAGACAGTACAGCGAGAACCACAGGTAAGGATTTCAAATCCTTATCTCAGAGCTGAACATTCTATTTGATCATGTTGCACAGCTAATATTGTGTCGTGTGAAGCAATTAGGATACAAATCATACTGGGCCAGTTTTGTGTCTAGCTCTGCTTTAGCAGCTGTGTTGTCCTAAGGCCGTCACTTCACTTCTCTGAGATTCAGTGTTCTCCTCTGTAAAATGGGATGATAATTCATTTCATAGAGTTGTTGTAAAGACAACTGGGGGGTTGGTGCTAGATTAGTTTCCCTTTGGCCCCAAACTCTTTGCCTTCGAAAACATTTATTTAACCAGCTCCTTTCTCTCTGTGTGCCTGTCTCTCTTCCTTTTTTTTTTTACCTGCACCTAACCTCTGAGCACCTAATACTTGATAAATGTTTTCCGCCTGCCCCCATTAGCTTCAATTCCCAGCTCTAAAATGAGAATAGTATCAATTGCGGTCTCAGTGGGATAATTAATTTGCTTGTTTACTACTGAAAGCAGGGCAGGACTTCTTGTGTAGCCATTTCTTCCCTTTGTGTGTGTGTGTGGTTTGTTTTTTGTTTTTTTGTGTGTGTTTTTTCCAGTAGTGACAGTGTATTTCTCTTTTAGTCTCTGAGAGCTTCCATAAGGTGGGCCTTAGTTAGAACTTCACTAACCCATTACATTATATTACAGTAGTACTTTAAGCCATAAAATAAGATGCTCTGAATAGGGGCGGGGGGGTACAGACAAAAACAAAAACCTTGCAGGTGAGCGAATTCAGGACTAGGCAGCATCATAAACTCTTCGGAAATGATGAAAGGCCTGTGTGCTCACCCTCTCTGGGCTCAATGGAAAATATCTGAGAATTACGCTGAATTGTCAGCGCAGGTATCATTACTACAAAGATCTTCTGTTATCAACACTTCACCAGTGATAACAAAAGTGCCTCTGTGCTTTCCTCCTGAGCAGCAATCTCCCTCAATCACGGTATTACTGTCACAGAAAAGATGACGAACCCACTCCCTAAAAGCAACAATTATTGGATACCCATCAAGAAAGAGCCTGTTTCCAAAATCAGATCAAACTGTATGTTTGGATAGATTTATATAAGCACAGATGTTTTATGACAGCTTTTTGTGTGTTTTTTCCTAATGCAAATTAATATTTCTATTCATTCAGTACATACAATATATTTTCCTGCATAGATATAATAGTTATCACAATGGGATGTTAATTATGGACATAAATCAGAGATCCTTGAGCCTAACTGGATACCATAGTAAATTTACAATTTGAGATAAGCGGCTGTGAGCAAAGCAGAATGTTAAGATTGGGTGAGACAGGCTCTGGTCTCCCAAAGAGGGTTGTCTTTTATTTAGGTTCTTCTGACTTCTGATCATATTAGCAATAATAATACAATTGTATCATGAAAAACAGTACTTACTCCACTCCATGCACAGTGGTGGGTGTATTCACATATAGTTCACCCTCATAACAGCCATGTGAGGGTGGATATTGTATCCCCATTCCACACATGGGAAAGGAGAAACATGACTTGGGCTACAGCTAGTAATTGATAGAGCTGATACCCAAACCCAGGTGGGTCTCCTGCCTTTGCATTCTGTGTAAAGTTTAGCAGCAAAGTGTCACTTCCTGTGAGAAGACTTTCTGAACCTCTTCTCTGTTCTCTTTATGAACCTCTATGAGGATGCTGACCCAGTGCTGCTGACATTATCTTCCAATATGTCTGCTTCTCTCATTAAACTGTGAGCTTCCCAAATGCTGGGACCTGAGGCTCATTCCCTATGCACCTTGCAGAGTGCCAGGCATATATTGGGTGTTGCTTAGTAAATGTGGAAGACTTATCGTTAGATAAATTATTGCAACATTGGAAAAATGAATGGTCTGGAAATGTGTGGTGTTTGGACTGTAAATACCACCTCAATTTTTAATTCCATAGAAATGTTCATTGAAGTTTGATGTGGGTAGCTCAGGAAGTTGTGTGCTTTTCCTATGGGGAGGAATGTGTACACCTAGGTGCTAAGGCTATAGTTTGAGAACTGTAGACCAACACACATATATAGGTGGGTTTGTTATACTTAAAAGTGGGAGTGCTTATTGCTGAGTGCAATGGGAGAGAAGATATGTCTTATAGAAGGCAGTGTGGTTAGGATCTTGGGTGTTTCCTACTTTCCATGAAAAGACATGAGAAATGGAAGAGAGGAAAACTCATGGTATTGCCTTTCTCTTCAGTACGTTTGGAGAGAAGAGTATCTTCTGAAGGCCAGGAGGAATGTGTTAGAGATGAGAGAAGAAGAAGTTTGGAGCTGACCCTGTGGGGAACATTGGGCCTGATACACTGACAGATTCAAGGATTCTTGGCAATTTTAAAGGCTCACCTGCACTTAAAAAATTATGTTGCCAAACTAAAATAATCAACCTGGGTTTAATTCACTTTAAATATTCACTTTAAACATTTTCTCACTCTTTTCTAATTATTTGTCACAGACTCCAGCAATCCATTAGCAGGGATCATTTTTAGTTCTGGATTATTTTCTTAACCAAAATGCTGCATCCTAAATTTGGAGCTCTGCCTCCAACAAGAGTTGGTTGACTATTAGCTCTATAGCTCTAGTGGTAATGGCCTTAGTAGAAACTATAGCGATGAGTTTACATCTGTCGAGGGAAGTTCTGATTTATTGACTGTATGACATGGGCCAGGCACTCATTAGAGTTTAAACAGTCAATACACAGCCATGATCTTTGCTCTCAGAAGGTGACACTAATGGAGAAGACAAACAAGCATATATTATAAACTAAGATGAGTCTTAATATCGGGGAAGCCCAGGAGGGCCTCATAGTCAAATGCATCTATTTAAGTGGAGACCAAAATTTTATAGTAAAAATGGGGGAAAAGCTTATTTAGGATTTATCTTGGGGAAAAAAAGAAACTAAATTTTTGAAAATAAATTTTACTCCTATAATGCATTATTCCTAGAATAAATGATGAGTTAAGTAGTTTTTAGGGGAGGAGTCATCATTTTTCTGACATCTTACCACTTCATGTTTGATTTTCACAGTATCCATAAAAGTAGTAATTTTTCCAAAGCTATGAGGATTTCCCCAAGGCCTCTTTTAATATTTTGATGTTGAATTCATTCTCTTTTGATGTGACTATTGTGCCACCATCTTTCTTGATTTTTCTCTTTGTTCCTTGTTGCCAGGTCTTCATTTGTTGGTCACTTTGCCTCATCTCTGAGTAGGTGCCCAACATCTAACAGGGGCTTCATGAAATCGTGCATTCTTTGCATGAGTTTGTAGTATTACTTTGTGCCCAATTTACATTTTATTGTAGATGTTTAACAATTGAGACCTTGACAGAGGAGCAGGGATTGATGTTAGGTCAAACCAGGGCTGAGTGGGGACTTCCTGGTTTAAGTGGTCACATCAATTGGTGAGAATTTTCTTCTTATAACAGCTTGTGCTTTCCCATCTGCTCTGACGACTGCAGGGCGTGAGGAATTCCTGCAGAGTGTTGACCCAGACAACAAGAGTCAAAGAGAGCTTCCCAAAGCTGAGATTGGCAAGAGGGTTAGTAGGCAGAGGGGCAGGAAGAGCATTGCTGGCTCCAGATTGGGTGTGTACACACATCAGCTACATTCATTAGGTGGTGTATATCTTTTCATAGAGGAGGAAACTGAGTCTTGGAGAGACTGCTTTCCCAAGGTGTCCCAGCTAATGATACCAAGACAGAGATTCATCCCAGGTTATTTGACTCAAGTCTGTGTTCTCCCCAGTATATGCCATGCTGCTCTGCATTTTTAAATTCCGGGTGTTTGGGTTTTTTTTCCTTTTTAATATGAAAGCTTTAAAAACTCAATGCCAAAAAGCCTTAACCGAGCAGTGCTTTGCCATTCAATGAATCTTGTCAAAATCTGTTGATAGGAAGGACTAAAAGAAGGGATACCGCCCCTTGAGTACCCAAGATAGAGTTTGAAGAAAGAGCTCCTCAGACAGTGGAAAGTTACAGAGAAAATGAAAGGCCCTCTTCCGTGTCACTCTTCTTAGCCGGAAACGCTTTATTCTAGACATGAGTAGAGCAGCTCTGCCATGAGTCCTTCCCAGGGAGGATCTGCGTTGTTATCTTCTAATATAATGGTGCTCGAGTGTTTAGATGTGAAACTTTTATTATCAATGACCTTTTCTTTTTATTTCTCGTCTACATTAGAGCCAGAGCATTATGTTGATCTTTTTCAAATAATGAGCATGACTAGGTTATATTATCTGAGATTTCCTCTAGGATAGCAGAATAGATCCTGGTGCTGATAAGGCTAAGATTCACTGGGCTGTGCTGAGGTGTAAGATGAGGGGGAAATAATCACTTTCTACCTGGTTCTGAAAACTCATGCTCAGAATGTTATTCCTTTTTAACTGTCCCTTTGGTTCCCTGCTGATTACAGACTAAGGAGGCCCATTGGTTTGACATATGAGCAGCCCTCTAGAGTCTGGTCCTTCTGCCCTTCCCCACCCCACCCCCATCTCCTGCCCTGCAGCCTGCACACCCTGCTCTCTGGCTGTTCATGACACTAAAGTGGAATCCCATCACACAAGGTCAATCATACATATATGAGCACATGACAGCGGGAATGACTATCCTGACCATGCATTCAGTGGAGCAAGAAAAGTGACTTGTCTTTTCTCCGTTGGACTCAGTTCCTGAGTCACCTCAAGAGTAAGCAGCTCACCTAGCTCACAGGTTCCAACATAGACGATTTTCACTCAGCAGTTCCTCAAACTCAGGCCCACTATTTTGCATCTGCACAAACCGTGTCTGATGTATGGAGGAGGCAATTTAAGACCTTTTTACAGGTGATTTTGACCGTGAGCCATTTGGCTGCATGCACTATCTCCAGAACCTGCCCATGCACGGCTTACAGGGGCCAGGTGGCCATTTCAGCGAGGCAGTATGTAGGAATCCTACAGGCGCTGCCAGAGCTCCTCTCAGGTTTAAGACTTCGTATTGCCTCACACAGACAAAAGCCTCTTCGTTTGATGTCAGGCCTGGGAGTGAGGGCAAAGCCTGGGACCAAGTAACCTGGGACCCAGTTTGGTGAGAGAAGCTTGGATCCAGGCCAGTGCCTGGGAAGCAGGCTTTTCCGATCAGGGCTCTGCTGATTGGGTCTTGATAATGCGCCATTATAATTTTATAATCGATCAAAAGCCTAAGCTCCATAAAGTAGTTGGGAAAGAGTGCCAGCTCCTCCTCTAGACCTAAACTATTGCGCTTTTTTGTGTGTGTGCCTCTTTTTCCCACGAGGACCGTAGCCTGCTTGATTACGGGGACCCTTTGTATTTGTCTTTCGGGCCCCAGCCTTGGTCTGAACCCACCACACATGGTGCTCTGTGGTGAGGACTCGCGCAGTAGCATAAAGGTAGCACAAAGGTATCACGTGGAGCAGGCTCTGAGCCGGCCGGAGCTCCTTTAGCTGTCCAGGGAGTAGCAGCATAATGGGTGTTTGTTTCCTGTCTCTGGACTGGGAAGTCGTGTTTACTCTATGATGACAGACAAGCACAAAATGGAGCGGAGGGTCTCCATAGCCTCACCTGCAAGCTCACAGGCGGCATGGAGCTGTTGTGCCAGCACTAATGAAGCGGTACAGGAAACGGCACTGGATAAAGTTCAGCTGTGAACCCTGGCCTCCCAACAGGGGAAAGAGGGATCCTTTGAAGAAGAAGACAGCTGGGTTTTGGTTTCAAGACCTTAACACTGCCATCACTAGATATTCATCTGTCAGTGCACAGGGGACAACATGTGGAGAACAGTTGTGTCCGGTCAGGCCGAAGGGAGAAAGAGATGGCTGATTTCCAGCGTAACTATGAAATCTCCCATGGCTGAGGATTCTGCTTAGCATAGCCAAAAAGAATCGATATGGTGAGGCTGAGACTGAGAACCTGGGCATTCTGCTGAGGGCCGGGCGGTCCTACCACGTCACCTTCCTTCACCCTCATAGCAGGACGGGGCAGGGAAGCTGGAGATTCCGCCCAAGTGATGCTGGTCAGTTGTACATAGTGGCCAAAACTGCTTCCATACATACCGATTCCTAAATTATCAGGGAATCCAGCCTGCCCCGGGTCACTTTTAAGTATTTCTAAAAGGAGTTCAACTTTTCTCTTATTTATATGAGGCAACAGTTTCCTTGCGGGGACACACTTTCTCTTCTTGCTTTTTATAATCCTCCTTCCTGATTTTCAGTTCCTAGATTTAACTAGTGGTATTTTTTTCTTTCAGGAAAAAGAAATTTGTAATCCTTGGTTGAGTTTGTTTACTAAGAGTCCTCTAATCTGGACAAGAGTTTTCTTCTGAGGGGATTTATTGTTTCTACTAGAATGGCTTTTAACTCAGCTGAGGTTTATTTAACAGACTAGGAAGGGAGAAATTTATCTCCTCCCTAATCCCTCTTGAATGTTTCCATCTCTCTGCCAAAGTGAATGCTGTGTAAAGTGGCAGCAGTGGTTTGCCCTGTAATAGTCAATATGCAGCTGCCAGAGCTGATTGAAACATATTAACATAAGTGATAATGCTGTCCTAGAAGTGAAAAGTTAAGTTGCTTATCAGTATATTCTGATAAACTACTTAAATTTTACAGTAGCATGTGCTGGCTTCAGACAGACGTCAGTGATAGGGAGCTGTGCACTTTATCTGTCCCCTTGATTGCCTCTCACTTCATATATTACGCTCGGCGTTGCGGCTGGTAATCTGTGCAGGGCGCTGATTTCCCTCCGCCTGGCAGGACTGAGTCGAGCAGCATCAGCGCTCCCCTCTGCGTCCAGCTCTATCAGCAACAGACACTGTCAGCTCAGCAGGGCGGATTGTGGGGGTGGGCCAGCACTTGGTGCAACACTTCTCACATGATTCTTTGTTGCTTCGGAAAGTTTCTTATAGAGAATAAAGCCATTTAAATTAAGTGACAAAATTTCTTGGGAGTGGGGAATATATTTCAGCAGCAATTCTGAGGCACTAATGTGCCTTTGCTGTTAGTCTTTATTTAATTTTGGTTGTTGAGTCAACACTAAGCATTGATGGCATTCTGGCTGCATGCTTGGCCCTGGGAAGATAAGGTAAAGCACGACGTGATCCTTCCTCTCTGCACAGTCTGCTGGGAAAATAGATACACCATTGAGTGTTCCATTGATGTGTGGAATGTTATAACAAGAGGAGGCACATGCTCAGGGCAGCATGGAAGAGAGGGAATCAAGGCATGAGAGGTGGGGAGGTAGCAGGAAAGAATTCGGTGAGGCTGAGGCTGAGTGTGAGAACCTGGGCACTCTGCTGAGGGCCAGGCCTCCCTTTGGCCTCCCATGAAGGTCAGAGGGAGAAAAGGGCCAAGTCTAAGACAAGCAGAGGCAGGCTTGAGGCTGCCTGCACATGCTCAGCATGAGGCTGCAGGGAGAGGATGTATGTGAGGAAGTTGAGAGAAGATAACCAGAGAGGCAGTCAAGGGCCTGACAGTGGAGAAACTTGAACACCATCCTAAGAAATCCTGCAGCAGTGGGGTGATTGCAGGAATTTACTTGTAATCCAACGTGCCACTTAGACTTGCATTTTAGAAAGACCATTCTAAGAGCAACACAGAGGATGGACTATGGTTAGGTGCATGCTGTTATCAGAGTAAAGGGACATGGTAGTCAGGACTTGGTGGAGGGCAGTGGGGATGGAGAGTTAGTGCTCATCCCACAATAAATACAATAAGTAATAGAATGTTTGGTGTAACAAGATGAGTGGTTTCGGGCTCTTGGGGCCTTTGGGACACCTTGCAGCTGCCAGCAGTGGAAGTGCTGCATGTGAGTGTGGCTGTGTGTGTCTAATCATGAGAAACTTGAATAGAAGCTTTCCTGGAAAGGGTGGGTGTGGTGGGAGAGGCCTGGGGGCTACTCAGAGTTAGTTCCTGATTGCAGAGTCTGCTTTGAATGTCTTCTCTATGAACCTGTTCTAGCTCTGAGGCATAGGAATAATTTATAATGAACATTCAATCCTCCGTCTTATCCAGGCAGTTTTTTAAAATCCCAGAAATAATTAGCATTTCACCAGTCTGGGTTTCCAGCACAGACTACGACAGGAAGACTCTTTAGGATGTAGAGAAAAACTGAAATGTACCAGTCTTGAATTCACTCCTGGTTAAAGTTTTGACCTGCATACTAATATTTCATGTGTTTTCTCTTCTTCCCCAGCTATCTCCCATGGTTCGAAGTATTTTATAAACTACTTAACATCTTGGCAGATTACACGACAAAAGGACAGGTATTTGTCTTCTATTCTATTTAACAAGTAAACTTTAACTTTTATGATTATAAAAGTAATATATGCTCTATATTTCACCAAATCGTTTACCAAAAATGTAATGCATTCTCATTATAGAAAGTTTGGGAAATTCAGAAAATAGTAGGAGGGAAGAGAAAACCACTCCTACATGTTCATATTCTGCTCCCACCCCGTAAGTGTCACTAGCATCTTGGGACTTCTTCCTTTACTTTTTGAGTTAAATATATAATAAATAGATCCTTAGCATTCAGAGTTAATATCCATATTATCTAATGGTCCCAAGCAACCCTGAAAGTTCATGACAGGTATTATTATAATTTTGCTGAGGCACAAATCTGAATTGCTCATGTCATGCTGCAAAGCTGGGATTTGTGAGTGAAACATGTAACAGGCCAGTGACCTAGCCAGCTGTCCGAGTTCCCATTTTAATAACACTTTGTTGTGTTTTTACCGTATTTTTTTTTAAGGGTCTGAAAACTGGTTAAAAAGCTCAGCTATACCTTACCATGCTTTTGGAAGAAACAATATGCTAAGTATCTTCCACGGATGGCAAGGGTCAGCTGGAGCTGTATTTAGACTTCTTTAGTTCATATTTTACCACATTTTTCTCCAGGTACCCTAATAACCGAAGCATTTCCCCCATGCTAGTAAAATTGTTGTAAACATTTTTCATGGCTGCATAGCATTATATCATGAGCTTTGATTTACTAAAATATTTCCCTATTGTTGGGAGTTGTTTGGGATTTTTTTGTTATTATAATTACAGCCATTAGTATCATTGAGCATAAAGTGTTTTCTTCATTTTAGATTGTTTACTTAAGAGTAGAATCTCAGATGGGCCTTTGTAAGATCAGTGGGCATAAACATTTTTAGAACATTTGCTAAACTGCTTTCCAAAAGAATTGTGCTATTTTCTTTAAAAATACCCTTTACTAACAGAGTGCCTGAGTCACCCTACTCTCGCCAGTATTTGTGGAATCCATTGCTTATTTAACAAGTGAACAGGTCTCATTGTTTTAATTGCATTTCTTTGATTTTTAGTGAGTTGAATATTTGTCCATATGTCTAACTTCCTATATTTTCCTTTTTGTATATGGTCTGAGTTTTTAAATTAAAGTGATACGTTATTATTAAATGATAGAGACATTTTCTCTCTCATATTTTCTAAAGGACATGTCCCATAAAAAAAGTACCATAGTCAGTAATAAAGGGGTTAGGGGAATCTGAATCAATAGAAAACAGACAATTGAGGGTTATTCTATAAAATGACTGGTCTCACTGTCAGGTTCATACAAATCTAGGAATGATAGGAACTGTTCCAGACTGATAAAGACTAGAGAGTCATAACTAAAGGCAGTTTGTGATTCTGAACTGGATTATTTTGCTATGATTGGCACAGTTGACAAAACTTGATGAGCTCCGAGGATTAGATGGTACTGTATCAATGTTAATTTCCTGATTTTGATTATTAATTGTGGTTATGTAGGGGAGTGTTCTTTTGTATTTCTGGAAAATGGAGTAGAGTGTTAGCAAATCAATCTCAAATAGTTCAGAAACTAAAAAATAATTTTGTACTGTCCTACAATTATTCTTTAAATTCAAAATTGTTTCAGAACAAAATTAAACATGTTGATGCATCCACTCGTACATTTCTCTCCTTTGTGAGAAAATTGAGTATTTTATCAGTTCAGATTGAAACAGGCTTTTAATCTGAACTCATCCTCTTTTACTTTCCTTGAAAATCAGTGCCAAGCAATGGAGAGGGCTCTGCTCCTGGCTGAGCAAGTTACTAACTAACTGGCAGATTTGAGCCAAGTGGCTTCACCCTTCAGAGCCTCAGTTTTCCAATCTGTAAAGTGGGGTAGTTGTGAGGAGCATGTAGGTTTTAAAAAAGGATACAAATGTGAGCTTATTACTATTACATTAACAGAGAATGCCACAGGATGGGAGAAACGGCTTTTGGATAATTCTGGAAGCAGTGTTCTTTTGAGCATTTTAAAGGTGAATATGTTTTCAGTCGAATAATTTGCACTGCTTCGTATTTAATTTCACTAATTAAAATGCACAGCCATCATCCTATCTTGCATGCTGTTATATGTAGTTCATTTTTAACTTTCCATAATTGGAGACTGCCATGTGTACCCAGTGAACACTCAATAAAATTAATTGAGGGTAATGATGATGAAGACAAGATCTATAGTGTCATTGTTATTTCTCCCCATCACCCCCGACCTGTAAGCAAGGATTGTTTGCATTTAAAAGTTGTTGCTATGGAGTTGAGAGGATAGATTTGCTGAGAGCTTATGGTACATGATCCATAAAAGGCGGTCATGGTAGGTGTCTCACTGAGTAGAAAATGTCAAACTTGGTGTGGGAGGATCTAGTTGGCTCTCATATTGAACTATAAGCAGTGTCTTTTGTCCAGCCCTCCTTAAATATCAAACCTGTTTCCGCCACCAGATGCTGGGGAAGAAGGGCCACTTTTCCCCCTGAGTGGTTGCCAGCACCTCCCAACACCTCAGTCGTGAGGAGCCCTAGCTTACTGTGTGCCAGGCCTCCCTGCAGGTCTCTGACTCAGGGCTCAGCCTTGATTTGGTTACTGAAGCCTCTTATTTCTTTCAGGAGAGTCAGTGGCATGAGCTTCTGGAAACTCTGCACAAACTTCCCATCCCTGACCCTGGAGTGTCTGTTCATCTCAGCGTGGTAAGTGAGCAGGACATCAGCCATCACTGAATAACCCTTTCACTATTAACAGTAAGAAGGAGTTAGCCCTACAGGGTCATCTTTTGTCGTCTGCACGTTCCACACCCTAACCCCAAGTTCTCTGAGACCTCTGGGCTCAAGGCAGGCCAGGGAGTTGTATTTCTTCCTTTCTCTGGGATCCCATGAGCAATGGGTCCCAAATGTCCCTGGATCCTCTCTTCCTTCCTGTCATCCCTTCACTAGCATCTCCTGTCCTGCCTCACGTTTTTCCTCCCAGCATTGCTGTGAATGTCCCTTTGCTGAAGCCCATCTTGCTGCCCTCTGAGCCTTCAACACCACTTCTCCCCTATTTACCAGGGTACGCCATATTCATCCTTCAGAACTCAGCTCGGATTTAATTCCAAGAAATCCCCCTCAACACCCCCCAGGCTTGAAGATTTTCTTTTTTGTCCCAAGCATCTTGTACACTTAGCAGTACGCAGTCACGCTACCTTGGACTATCTGTTTTCTTATCCCCCCACGGATGTAGGTCCCTGAGGACAGGGATGGAGAGTGCCTGGCATAGTTCCTGGCCTACACTAATAACTTCTTTGAGCTCTTTTGTGTACATGCTGCATGTTCTGTAGTGTGCTAGGGTGGAAAATCCTCTGAACTACAAATTGGGAGATTTCACTCCTCGTCGTAGTTTTGCGCATGATCTGAGTCTTACGTGTGCTTCCATATTTCAGTTACTGGAATCTTCGAATTTCCTGAGTCAAACCCTTGTCATCACCTCCATCAGTATTCTCAGATGGACATGCTTTGGCCAGCTGTTGCTTATACAGGGGCTATTTCCCTTATGTTGTGGGGTCTGAATGTTTAAAAAGTTTTGTCTTTTAGCTTCACTAGAACCAGGAACAGTATTGTCTTCAGTGGTTATTGTCTTGGTATTTGCCCTCTTAAAGAAAATGGACATATCTCATAGGGGTTTGGTTTTTTCATGATGATCAAATTGAAAGCAATATTATTATCAATAACTAATAAAATATTATTTACTAAGTTCATCCTATATGCCAATTTCACAACAATTACAAATAGATATTAGCATTCTCATTTCATGGACAAGGCTTAGAGAGGAAAATGTTATGTGGTTAATTGTGAGAAGATTGGGGTTTTTCAAATACAGGGCTAACCTCCCACTAGGCCAGTGATGGCGAACCTATGACACGCGTGTCAGAGTTGACACGCGAACTCATTTTTTTGGTTGATTTTTCTTTGTTAAATGGCATTTAAATATATAAAATAAATATAAAAATACAAGTCTTTGTTTTACTTTGGTTGCAAATATCAAAAAATTTCTATATGTGACACGGCACCAGAGTTAAGTTAGGGTTTTTCAAAATGCTGACACGCCGAGCTCAAAAGGTTCGCCATCACTGCACTAGGCCATAAGTGTTGAAAGAAAGGGAGAAAAGAAGGAAGGAAAAAGGGAATTAGTAGAGGTTTTTACTCACTTTAATAGAGCATGGGAGGAAAGGAACCTTGTTGCAGAAATTCATGTAAGGAAGACTGTGGGGAAGATGAAGACATGAGCTTTAAACCTGCCTCACTAATCGCCGCACAGCTAAGCCACCTTTGCCTTTGCCGCTGTCCCTTTTCCTAAACAGCTTGATCTCACCACTTCAGTCTGTAATGACATCCGACAGGTAGCTGTGGAGTAGCCTGGCTGGGTCACCAGATGCTGGGGGAGAAGGGCCACTCCTTCCCCCGAGTGGCTGCCAGGCCTCAAGGACAAACCCTCGCAGAGGCAGGAGAAACTGCAGGGAGGGTGCAGCTGTTTCGTACCAGTGGTTTCTAGGAATGTTTTTGACCTCTGGTCGCAGCATTTCATGGGCGATGGAGCAAGACAGAATCTCAAAGGACAGCTTGGTGACTACTTGGTTTGGGAACTGCATTGGCTCACTAGTTACAATCCATTGCGTCTGTAAAGGCAGATTTTTTTTTCTTTCTTGTTCACAAGGAATTCCTTTCTCCATGTGGTATTTCTGATTTTGAAGCACTAATTTCATCTAGATCAGAAAGCCTGAATTGTTGATAAAATGGTAATCCTGGATATATTTTTGCTTTAGTCACAAGAAAATATTTCTGTGTGTCTGATACAGGTGATTGAGAAAAATGGAAATGTAAACTAGCAGTCGAGAGCAACAATCATGATTTTCTATTAAAAGACCATTTATGGAATTCTAGGCATTTCACATATATAACATTATTCTTCACAACAGTTCTGAAGTAGATATTATGATTCAAAACCTGAGGCTATTAAGTGAAGTTGCTAAAAATCATATAGCTGTTAAGTGTCAGCTCTGTGGTCCCTGTTCTTTCCCCCTCACTGTGCCAACTACTACTTTATGACTCCAGCCACTTGTGGACATCCATTAATGAACATTTCCTGGGACTCCCTTCTAGCCATTTGGAATAGAAGTTGGTGTCAAATTTAACCTTGTATTTTACTTTCACTATTTTAATCCTTATTGTTAAATTGAATTAGTTGTTGACTAGTTCCCATGCTGCACAATCTCTGTTGTAATACTTCATAGGTAATATTTTGGCACAGACACACAGACTTTGGAAGAATGCATTGCGGAGGTTTTTTTTAAGTTATCTTTTTATAATTTGTTTTTATTATCTTAATTCAGGTGGCTTTAGCTATAATTTGCATATAAAAAGCACAGGTAAAACAGCTTGTTGTAGTGGAAAGAGCACAGCTCTAATTATCCAGACCTGGTTTCAGTACTGGGTCTGTCACCTACAAGCCATGTGACCTTCACAAGTTACTTTCACCTCTCTAAGCCTTAATTTACCCATTTGCAATGTGAAGATAATTTCTATCTTAAAATTTGTTATAGAAATGAGAGGTAATATTTCTAAAGTACTTGGCATAAAGCTTGCAATGTAGCAGGCATTAAATAAATGTCTGTTAAATATTAGACAAACAGCTCATAGTATTATTGTTGTCATTGTCATCTCAATTGTCCCCTGTGCCTTTCATTTCAGGAAGACTATCCAACTCATTTTTCTAGAGACCCACTTATTTTGCAATTACCCAGGAATGGTGGGGCAGGAGGACTTCCTTAAATGTCACGTGGGGGTCCAGGTTTGAACTTAGGCCATGGCTAAGCCGACCTTCTCTGCATGTGACCTTTCCTGGCCTTTGTATAGTCCCCTCCTTAATTGATCGGCATTGGGCTCTCTCCATTCCTGCTTGCCATTGTCCTCTGAGTCTTTCATAGCAAGAGGAGGTATCATTAGTTCAGTCTGTTGTCATTTAACTCAGGGACACACTCTTGTTACACCCATGGCGATGCCTCCTTGAAAGTTCTTTGAACTGGTGAAGTTTTCAACTCTACTGAGCTGGAGATTGCACTAGAAGTCATGAGGCTTATTGGCAGAGCATGCATAGTGAAGAGAAATCCTCCATTCTTAACCACCTAGAATAGTCTCAGTGCAGCTATCCTTCAGCTGGAGCTGTCCTTAACATCACTTGGGCCTTCGGGCAGACTTTGCCAGCAGCCTGTAGATGGATATAATCTCAGATGCTGAAATGAAATGGCAGATTTGGTTGGTAAAGACCATTGTTGAGTGAACCTAGTGATATCTGGTCCCTAGAGTCCACTTGCCTCATTGAACAATAAATTATGAAGCCTGCAGCTTTCTTATGTTCAGAAACCTGCAAACATCATATGGGAATTTAGCCTTTAACCTCCTTGAGCTGTTCATTTGTATCTCCCAAAGTAGTTCATCTCTTTTAGAAAAGAACTCCATCTACCAAACTGATGATTTAATGCATCTGCCTTTAATCCAGCATTATCCAAAGAAAAGATTCTATAGACATTTCCAGTGAGTGAAATTGCTTCCACATCTGAGTAAGAAATTATCTTCAGATCATGTACCTGACCTCTGAATAATGTGCTTGTTGCTTATTTTTGCAAAAAATAAATAGCTTTTCTTTTCTTTTCTAGCATTCTTATTTTACTGTGCCTGATACCAGAGAACTTCCCAGCATACCTGAGAATGTGAGTACATAGGAGGGAAAAAATTAAATTTTTGTTTTTGTAACTTATTTTTAAAAGAAAATAAAAGGATATATTTTCCCACTATAAAATAATGCATTATAAAGGCAAAAACAGGTAGAGAATATTTGAAAAGTTTAAAAACAAGGAGGGATTATTATTCATATTTCTCAAAGGCAATCATCTATTAACCTGTTGATGTCTCATTCTAGTCTTTTTAGAATGTATTTTTATATAGTTAAGATCAACTATTACATAAGCATTTTTCCATTTCATTCATAAGAATTATTTTTTATGGCTGCATATTATTCCATTTTCAATTTCCTCACTGTTGTGCATTTAGGTGATTTTGAGATTTTGCTGTTGTAAGTAAAATGTTTCCATATAAAGATTTCTTGAGTAGGATAAATTTACTCAAGTCGAATTACACTTCTACTATATTTCTATATTCACTTTTAAGAGAGTAAAATAAAGCATTTGTGAGGATAAGTATAAGGACTCCCAGCCCCACTTCTTAAGGACTTAAAAGCAGTGAACTTGAACCTGAGGGAGCAGAGGTTAATGTTTGCATTCTGACAGGCTATGACATACCAAGCCTAGCCTTAAGACACATTTCAAAATGTTTTACTCAGATTATAAATAGTGGTATGTAGAATTAAATATAAAATCACCACCACTTAGGCACTTGATTAATGTTTAATTGTGGCAAAATGTACATAAAATAAAATTTATCATTTTAATCATCCTTAAATGTATATTTCATTGGTGTAAATACATTCACAGTGTTGTGCAACCATTACCAATATCTATCTCCTGTGCCTTATCATTTTTCCAACTGAAACTCTGTACTCATTAAACAATCCATTAAACAACAACTCTCTACTCCCCACTTCATGCCAAGACCCTGGCATATACTATTCTGTCTCCATGAATTTGACTGCTCTAGGTACCTCATCTAAGTAGAATCATACAATATTTATCTTTTTGTGTTTGGCTTATTACGTTTTGCATAATGCCTTTGTGGTTCGTTCATGTTGCAGCATGTGTCAGAATTCCCTTCTTTTATAAGGTTGAATAATAATCCATTGTATTTATATAACATCCTACATTTTGCTTATCCATCAGTGGACACGTGGGTTGTTTCTACCTTTTGGCTATTGTGAATAGTGCTACCATGAATATTGGTGTACAAACATCTGCTTAAGTCCCTATTTTCAATTCTTTGGGGTGTATACTTGATTACTTCTTTAAATTACTGGAATAAGTGGTATATTTCTCCATAATTACTATAGATTCACAGGAAGGAAATTCTTTTAAATGTTGTCTATAGAACAGACAAATTATAAATGTTAAGTAATCAAGTTTAATTAGTGAAGTTTTGTTATTGTGGAGAATGAATCAGAGGCCTGGCTACTTGGGGTTCTTGGGGTGGGAGGTTCTTAAATATCAATATCAGAATCTTTTCTTCTATTTTTGGACTAGTCAGTTTTCTCATGCTGGAGAGTGTAAATTCAATTACCAGTGTTCTGGAAGCTGAGTGGGGGAAGTGGGTCATGGCATTTCAACATTTAGCATGTATAACTTTATTTAACACCCCATTTTTTATTTAATGCCTTATTCCATGTTTTCAGCTATACCTGGTGTTCCCCAAGCCTTTGTGGTTTATTTCCTTTAAAAAGTACATATTTATTCTTCCAGAGGGAAGCTTGAAGGCCAGTTGGCTATCTGAGTGAGCTGGGAAAGAAGAATCTTAGAATCAAATTATTCTTAATTTTATTGGCACCCTTCCCCTAGCTTTCAGAGGTCTGGTGCCTCAATTCCAGAACCTTTTTGGAGTTCTTTGGTGTGAGTTGGCCTTGATGCTTGCTGCCCTATCCCCTGGCCCCAGCCTTAGTATTGAGCCTTTTCTGGGCTACCAAATCTCCTTTAGTTTTCAACCTCAGTTGGCACTCTCGACAGCTTGGGCCAAATAATTTTATTAGTTTTATTTATTTTCCTATTGTTCTTAGAGAGGAAGGGAGAGGGGGAGAGAGAGAAACATTGATGTGAGAGCAAAACATCCATCGGCTGCCTCTTGCACACGCCCCTTCCCCCTACCAGGGATTGAGCCCATGACATGGGCATGTGCCCTGACTGGGAATCAAACCCAGGACGACACCCAACCAACTGAACCACACCAGCCAGGACAGGCAAATAATTTTTGTTGTGTGGGATTGTCCTTGTACATTTGGGGATGTTTAGGAGTATTTATGGGCTCTATCCACTATATGATGAGAGCACACCCCTCAGCTATAACAACCAAAAATGTCCCCAGATATTGCCAAATGTCCCCTGGGGGCAAATGACCCAAGTTGAGAACAGTTCCTTCAGTAACATCTGCTTTCTGGCTTCCAAAAACTTGACATCTTTCTTCCATTACTGTCTTTTCTCTAGTGTTGTTTTTCTTTGTGTGTGTGTGTGTGTGTGGCAGGGGGGGTATGTCTTTTAAAATTATTTTACTGCGACTTTTCAGGGATAGGAGGGCACATGGTATCATGTGAGAGAAAAGACAAATATCTACCATATTTTACTGAAAATCCCCACAGTATTTTAACTATGCTTCCCCTACTAATAGACATTTAGATTGTTTCTAATGTTTTGATGTTAGAGTAACAACTATTGCCCAGGTTAGGTTTTGCTTTAATTTTTTTAATTTTAAGGACTGAGAAGATTTAAAGCACCTGAAAATTCTGATAACTTATTAATTTTCAAAACCACAATTACGAGATTCGAAATAGCTTAGAGAAAAAACAACAACCCTGTCTTTTTCATAGCCCCACCTCCAATTCCTGTCTGTACTGTATGCCACCTCCCCTGTCCCCACCACTTTAAAAAATTTGCATTCTCTCTGCTGTTTTTGCCACTAATGAACCAATTCCCTGTGCATGACCCATTGTCCATTAAATCCTCTTTTGCAAACCGGTAAAAGGCTGGCCTTGTTTATTTCTAAGCAGGAATAAAAACAGTCTGCCAGACTTCTAACATACATGGTCCCATTTAAATCCTTCCAGCTTCTCTGTGAGAGGTAGACGTGAGCCCCATTGTACATATAGGGACCCCGGGCTCACAGACCTGAGGTTACTAGCCCAAGGCCTGCTCCTAAGCAGGGTTCAGTGACCTAGGTTTGTTAGAACCAAAGCATTTTATTTCCATTATACCCACCCATCTGGCTTCCCTACAGTTGACTTTTGATATTCATGAGGAAAAAGGAAACAATGATTTTTCGTAGCTCAAATATGAAATGAAGCAGGCGAGCTTTTTCTCTAAGGAGAATCTAAACTTTTGTAGGACCAATTTGTGTGATTTTTTATATAGAGTCACTATTGAGCTCCAGCCATGTTGAAATTTGCATTTTAATCTCTTGGTGATTTTTCAAGGATTAATTTAAAATGACTAAATTGCTGCATTGCAAATTGAAACAAGCAATAACAGTGGGGTTGTTAATGCGATGTAGTATGCTGTGGTGGAAAGAACATGAGTTTTGGAGACAGCCAGACACTGGGCTCCACCACTCTGGGACCTGGGGCTACTTACTTCTATTCTCTGAGCCTTGGTGTTCTTATCTAATAAAGAAAAAGGGAAGAACAAGTGAAGTATTAAATGTAAAATTCCAAGTTCAATGCCTGGTACAACAAGATGCTGCTTTTGAGGGTTCTTTTCTTTCCCTTATTTCCTTGGCTTTCCTGGAATTCTTGAGATCTGAGTTGTGGTTAAGGGCTAGAGAGCATTACTTCTTATATCTTGTGTTTTCTAGCTTTTTGCTGACATTCTTGTTTGTGAAGACCAGTGCTTTTCCTTTCATGAAGTGTGTATGTGGCCACAAAAGTCTCTTAGCAGGCACCATTGACACCAGAATTTGTGAAGCTTGGGAATGGAGTCTAGGACTTCAGTGCCTGTAATATGGGGAGGTGGCTGTAAACATTGATTGATTATTTTCCTCTAAGGGACATAATGAACTTTAGCGTCTAAGCAAAGAAAACGATAAAAGGACTTGGGGACATGGAACTTAATTCTGTCTTTAGACGATCATATTCTTCTGGACAGCTTAGAGAAAGGTTCATAAGAAATTAAGGAGCTCATACCCACTATGGGTCAGATCAGACATTGTGTGTTATACCATGAAACCTTCACAGCAGCCAAGTGGTGTGGTTGTTCTCCCTGAAAAGCGTTGAAGAGGAAATGAAGGTCAGAGAAGAACGTTACCGCTAGTCACCCAGCCAGTAAATGCTAAAACCAGGATTCACACTCAGTCTGATCCCAGCACTGAGATGTTGCTGGGTCCTGGGCCTCCCGCTCCATAGTTCCCTATACCCTTCTAAGAAATCACTCATCATAAGTAATTAATTATGCGAATCTTTGTTCAATATCCTCTTTCCTTCCTGAGGACAGACATCAGGGTTTTTCCATCACTGCATCTCCATAATTAGCACTGAACGTCGAACACAGTAGATGCTCATATATATTTATGGAATGAATGAATGAACAATGCAGCCACCCTCAGGAGAAGGAAAAATAATAGTTTCTCCTGGCTTTTGGGCCATTGTGTCTACAAGACATTAATGAAAAGCAAAGGTAGAGAATTAATTTTTTCTACTCTCAGATGCCTGTTGAAGTTAATTCTCATTATTTCTTCATTTTTTTGTAAAAATATTTTCTTCCTTTTTACTGAAGAACGATCACGATGTAATTGTTCACCAGGGTTTTCTCTATCAAGATAACAGATGTAGGAGTGAATTTTATACAGGTAATAATTAAATGAGCATAAATCTTTATAAATTTTAAACAGTTGACCTGCATTAAAAAAGTCACAGATCATGAACGGATATGTAGTAATAATTAAATTGTAAACTGGCTGGAGAAGAGATTTTTTTTTTAATGGCCAGGTTTTGAAGTGTCCTTTTGATTAATGGGTAAGCATATAGACCGTCATTTGGAATATTAAACAAACCTGTCTTAATTATCTGACCAGTGTCATATCAACTGGTTAATGATGCAAGAAAAGCATTTAGAATGGACAGTTACATATAACATTGACCAGACTCTACTTTGTCAAAAGATGCACCATGATATAGAAAAGATGTATGAACTCGTGGTTACTTTCACAAATAAAGTTGGGGTGGTAGTAGACCTATAATCAAGTACTGAGATTATAGAGAATTCCATTGTTGCTCTTAAGAGTTATCAGGTAATTGTTTATTCTAATGGTTTTTCCATTCACTCAAAGGGATAAAAGTTGACCTAGGGGTAAACTCTGCTTTCTTTCCTATTATGTACTTACTTTGCTTATGTAAATTTGTGGGATTCTTTCTCAGACAGCTTATTTTAGAATCCAAATTTATAATTCCCTTTTAAGGATCCCACACAATTAAGGGAACCTAAATTCTTCTTTTAAAAAAAAAAGTCAATTGAGGGTTTTAAAGGTTTACATTATGGTAAAATAATCTGAGCTGGAGTTATTTCAGGAAATAAGACCCACTGTCAAAACCAAGCCTCCTGCCTTAGAAGCCTCTTCCAGACACAGTACAGTAAGTCTTTATCATCTATACTGTGTATGAAGCTGAAAGTCACAAAGACTAATAAAATGACAGACCGTGGGGCGGACTAGCATCTGTTCCAAAAGCTCCAAGGAGTACCCAGCTTAGAGTCGGTTCTTTGGTTTGAGGATTATCTCATTTCCCTAAGGTATTGAATGTAAGACGCTTTTTCTTTAAGCCCCACTGTATCAGCCCATTCTACCTCCCCTTCCACCCCCCTCCTGCTTCCTAACCCCGGGTGTGGATCACAGTGAGCCTGAAGTCCCCAGCCACCTGGATCAGCACAGGAGCCAGCAGGGACAGTTAGATGCAAGCAACCATTATGGGTCTTCTCCTGGGGGAAGTGGGGTTTTGTCAGGTGACTTTCCTTCCTCTTTGTCTGGATTTAGAGGCACAGAGGATTCGAGAGAGAAGGGATTGTCACCACTGTTTCTTTGTGGAGATGAGAAATGAAAGCTGGGAGAACCTAAGGAGCTTGCGCTGCACATGCCTGTTCTGAAACTCACCTTCCAGGCTGCTGTGCCCCTGTTAACCAGAAACCTTCCAACTTTGTATCCCTGATACCCAACCTCACAGAATGGGGCCGTAATAAATTCTAGCTGATGGAAAAATGCTCAGAAGGACATAACAGTAGATGTAACTGAAATAATGCTTAACTCCATGATTAATAAAGGACTGTCCTTAACCCTAAAAACATAATGGCACTGAGAACACTGAGCTTTTTTGAACACTGGCACTGGGAAATAGTCCCTCTAAGCAAGAGAAGTAATTGTCAGGGAATAAAGGGGGTGGTTACTTAGGCTTAGCCATGATGGCATTGTAATCCAAGACAGTACATTGTAATCCATCACCGTTCTTGACAGGATTGATGGATCTTTAGAAGGAGGATTGATCCTTCATTAACTAAGTAGATTCGCCTTTAAAAAACTGTTTTGGGGGGAAAAAACCGGGGGTTGGTCGGGGGGGAACCCAACTGTTTGGGCAAGTGGACAGATGTGGTGCAGTCATCCAGATTCTTTCTCCCGCCCTGCTTCCCAAGTCTAATTCATTGTCAAGTCCTGTAATTTCTCTTTACAGAAAGCCATCCCATCCACATCCAAAGCTTTCATCTGAATAGTTTGTTTGTTTTATTCATTCTTTCCTGGAATGTGGCGTAGCTGTTAACCGATCGCCCTATCTCCCGCTTGCCCTCTCCTGTGCATTCTCCACAGGACCTGTTGGAAGATCTTTCCAAAACACAGATGTGATTGTGCCATGATCCTTCAGCAGCTCCCCTACCCCAGCACACCCCCTATCCTGCACTATCCTCCTTGCCTTTGCCTCCGCCTTGAATATGCTTCTCTCCCGTCCCCCGAGTGAACTCCTGGTGGAAGGCCCCAACCAAATATCTTCTCTGACAAGTCTTCCCCAGCCTTCTCCCCATATCCGTCCAGCAGAGTTGAATCTGCCCTTCTTAGCCAGCCCTGGAACACGTGCAGCCTGGACCACAGTACTTTGTCCACGGGGTTTCTGGGTTTCATGTCACTCCCATCCCCAAACTATGCTCCTGGAAAATGGGGATTATGTTTAGTGCATCTCTGCTAAGTCCAGCTCCCAGGGTGGTACTAAACACAGAGTGGGAGTTAAATAAGTGTTTGTTGATTGGCAGGTTATAGAGACAGGAATGTGAGGTTGAAGACGCAGTTCCACTGACCCAAAGTGCTAGGAGAGTAACACACCCTGTGTTTTTTTTATAAATATAAGCTCACATATGTTTTGACTGCAATTTTGACCTGGACAATTTGTCATGGAAGCCCCTGTTCTTATTCCCCATTCCCCACACTCCTATCTGAGAAATACAATTGACCTGTTTGTGAAATGAGCACCTGCTTCTGTGTACAGTCTCTCCCCACTGCCCATTACTGGATGAACAAACTACCTATTTCCTTACACTTTTAATAAATGTAGCCACAGATACCGTTAAAAGGCCCTATCCACACTCCCTGGCTATTTTATCTGACTGTGAACACCAGTGTCAATTCTTTTTCTGTGGGCCCTTCACCATTACTAAGTAATTGATCACTTCATCCAACTCAGACCCAGGTTTTCTGAAGTTAAATGCTTTGTTCTTTCTGATATACCACCTGTCCCTCTCCCAGGCTGGTGTGTTTCCTCCTATACCACACTGCTCACACTTGAACTACAGAGCAGTGGTCTTCAGGCAGGTGCTTTCTCCACTCGTTGATTCATTCCTGCATCAAACTGCTAGATTGTGGATATGTCATCTTACCCAGAGGGACCTCAGTCTACTGACAGATTATCCTGGTACTCCAATCAAACAATAACAAATTGTAAGATAAGTGCCTGTTTTTATTATAAGATAGAGACAAGTTGCCATAGGAGCACAAAGGGAAATTTGACAAATGAGGAGTCGAGGAAGCCTTCCAGGAGGAGGTGACATTTCAGCTGGGTTTTGGAAAGTTAGTGGGAAGAGAAAAGCATTCTAGGCAAAGGAAAGAAGTAAAGGCCTGGGATGTGAAAAGGTAGGGCAAGTCTCAGAAGTTGAGGGTTGGTGTGCCTTACACTGCTGGATGCTTTAAGACATGGGGAATGAGTCCCCCTCTCCAAGGGGTTTTCTTCTGAGACGAAGCTGGGTAGGAACTGCGAGGGCCCCACTATAGCTGCCTCCAAAGTCCCCCCCGGCCCCCCCCAGCCCAGGTGCTCCCATGGCCGAATGAGGTTCCCGGGGCTGTCGCCACTCCCACTCCCACCCACTCCCACCGCCTAGGCAGTGGCATCCCAAAAGGAAAGAGGCAGGGGAGGAAGCAGATAAGAAAGACAGCTTCTGTTTAGACACAAATATCTTGGTAATCAGCACAGATGGGATGAGAATACCAAAAAAAGTGCATGACAGTTTAGAGAGAATTTGGCTAAATGTTACATATTTTTAACATACCTGTGTGGAGTTTTTGGAACAAGCACCTGAATCTCTCAGAGCATGATAGTTGGGCCTGGGGGTTATACCTCAACCAAGTGACGTTTTTACTTCAGAGATGTTCCCTTCCCTAGCCACAAAAGTGTCCTTGTGATTTTTTTCTCCCACCAAAATAAGGCGCAGGACTTGTCTCTGACGCTGTGTCTCCTTATTTGGACGGCAAGCTGTGTAACATATTTCTCCCCAGCGTGAAGCTTCTTGGCAGGCTCTCGAGGCCACGTTTTGGTGGCTTCAGAGTTATCTTTGGATCTGTCAAAAGTGCTAATGGGCTTTCTGGCCTTCTTTAAGCTCCTCATTTCTATTTTCTTTTTACTTCCATCCTCTCCTAAAAGAAAAATGCATGTAATTCATCAGCAGTTAAGCATTTTGCTGAAATACTCAGCTGAGGGCCTTGTATTTTTGTTTGCGAGAATAGCTCTGCCATGTCACTGTCTCCAGAACAAACCCCACCCTGACATCATTAGCTCAGCACTCCTCAGTCCACTGAGCAAGAGATAAGCTCCTTGACTAACTCAGACTGCCTTTCTTTTTTGTTTTATTTGGCTTTTCAGGTTTGTAAAAGGCAGGTTGGTGTGATGGTAGGAGCAAGTGTTCTGGCTTCAGGAAATCTGATTTTGAAACGTGGCCCTTTCTAACTAGGTGACCTTTGGAAAACTACTAAATCTTCCTGAGACTCAGTTTTCCCATCTGTAAAATAGAGATGATAATGCCCTTCTCAGGGTTTTGGAGAAGATTAGAGAACCAAGGTAAAGTGCCTATTGTCTGGCACATAGGGATTTTTTTTTTCTCTTTCTTTAGGCATAGTTTATGCTATGCTTTTTTTCCCCCTGAATACAACTTTACCTGTTATTTTAATGGTATAAAAGAAGAGCATAGCCCCGGTTGTCATTCCATACACCAGAGCATCATCCCATACACTGGAGAGTGGCAGGCTTGGTCCCCTGTCGCGTACCAGCGGCAATGATCTCTCTCTCTCTCTCTCTCTCTCTCTCTCTCTCTCTCTCATTTTCTCTCTCACTATCCCCCTAAAATCAATAAATATATCCTTAGGTGAGGATAAATAAATTATAAAAAATAAAAAAGAAGAGCACAGGTTTAGAGACAAGCCCACCTTAGACTGAATAATGCCTCATCTGCCTACTGTCTAACCTAGGTCAAATTGCTTCGCTTTCTCTGTGCCTGTTTTCCTATCTGTGTAAAGAGATCATAATACCTGTTCAAGGAGTTGTTTCAAGATTAAGTGAAATAATATATGTAAAGCCTTGTATGTTGTAGAAGTTTAAAGTACTTACGTGGGACAGTATAATGTAAGGAAAAGCAAATGGGCTATGGAGTTGGATCTGAGTCCAAATTCTGACTCCCAGTTACTGGGTCTCTCCCAGACTTACTTTATCTCTATATATTGGGAAGAATAATACCTCAGTGGGTTTTTATGAAGATTGCATAAGATTATAGATACACGGTACCTGATATGGTGCCTAGTACTTGGTAGGTAGTCAGTGTATGGAGCTATTAATTCACTCTTTATTTATAAAGGTCGACGGTTAACCTGGTGCTCCAATCAAACAATAATAAATTGTAAGATAAGTGCCCGTTTTATTCCCAATCCCTACATAATATTGTCAAAAAGTACTTTATGCTATTTTGCATATAAAATCCACCTGGTTTACTTGAATTTATGGGTTATAGATCTTTCATTATTATAAATTGCAACCCTTGGCAATAGCGTTCCTTCCTTCCCCACGTCCTTCATTTTCAGAGGATTATATTGTGTGGCATTGAAAAGCTGTACCATTGAAGAAATTAGCATATTTATGTGTATTATTAAAGTCAGGTGGGTATAGAAAGGGTTGCAGAAATGAAACACATTACATTTCTTCTGAAATCTGAAGAGCACCAATCTATAGTACTAATTAAAGGAATGAAGCCTAGGCTACAGACAAAAGCTAGTTAAAACACTGCTTTGTCACAACTTGCTGCTGCTTGCCTTTGATTTTTTTTCTTTTTGAGTGAAATACCTGGAAATTGTAAATCTTCTAAATTATTTTCATTCCAGCCAAGTCATTTTAGAGAATGTGAACTGTGGAGGACGGGACACCAGCCGTGATGACAAGAGAGGAGCACGCTGGCCTTTGTGGGTGGGATCTGTTGGACAGAAACGGGCTTTGCCAAAAGCATTTTGGTCCCTGGGTACTTTGTTTTGCTGAGACGTGTGGCAGAGTGCACTGGGAAAGTTCTAGGATCTGGGGTCAGAAGATCTGAGCTGCAATCCTGGCTTCGTTGCTTACTAGACTTTTTGATCTTGGCATCTCTCTGAGCCTTGGTTTCCTCATTTGGAAGGTTGCAGACTTCCTGTCTTGCTTACCTTCAAGAACTTCTATGAAAAACAGCGCAGCATTGTGGATGACCTCATGTTGTAAACTGTAATCACCACACAGGTATACTTGCTCAGACTTCTGCGTCTCTAACATCTCTTCCAGCTCTGCACTTCATGATTTTATACATGAATGGGATTCATACTTGGTCCTCAGGTACAAAGAATAGGGCAGGAAAAGAGGAGAGTATCCTTCCTGATTATTTTGTTTCTCATGCTTTTATTAGATACTGCTTGTAATAAGAACCAACAAAATAAGGCACAAACCTCCCTTCTTCTCTCTCCTAGAGAAATCTGACAGAATACTTTGTGGCTGTGGATGTAAACAACATGTTACATCTGTACGCCAGTATGCTCTACGAACGCCGGATACTCATCATTTGCAGCAAACTCAGCACTGTGAGTAGACAGTCTTGAGATGGGCTTTTTAATTATTGTATTTCAATTGAAGGATGTATTGGAAAGATTAAAGAAAATGTTAGAAAAAGAAATCAGCCACAGTCCCCTCAGATAGTAACATGTCATCTTCATTAATTATTCATGTCCCTTTAACGGAGCCAATGCACATTTCATTTATTCTTAGAGTTGCACAATCAATTATAGTTTTCCATTTGATCTTGTGTTATGAACACTTTGCCTACTTCCACATAAGTGTCCATCATTGTCAGTTTTTACGTGTCTATATCTTATTCCATTATACTGATGTGTCATCATTTATTAAATCTTTCTTCTCTTGGTGGCCATTTCAGTTGTTCATAGGTTAACCCTTTAGTAGGTAACCCTGCACTGAACATCTTTTGACTGCTTTTGACCACTCCTGAGTGGAATTGTGTGTATGTGTATGTGTGTAAGCATACATATACATACCTACACACACTTCTTGGTCATGTATAGTGGGATACATGTTCATAGCAGCATTTGTTTTTCTGTTTTAAACCTGGAGAGGGACCATATGGCCATTAACAGAGAACTGATAAATTGTGGAGTAATCATACAATGAAATACTATATCGGTGAAACGAACATTGTCAGCGTGATTGGGTCTCTAATACAGAATTTCAAGTAAAAAAAATGTGCTACAGAAGAACATACAGTATGATTTCATTCATAAAAAGTTCAGGTAGGAAAAACTGAATGGTACATTATTTAGGGACACATACAAACTACAGTGGGGAGGAGAAATGATTAACACACATTTTAGGTAGTAGCTTCCTCAAAGGAAGTGAAAAGATTATAATTGGGAAGAGGTGTACAGGGGACATCAAAACTATTGTTTTTTGTCTTGAGCTAAGATAGTGATCAGGAAACCTTTCTATAATGGGTCCAATAGTGAATATGACTCAAGGCCAGATGATCTTTGCTGCCACTACTGGACTCTTGTAGGTTACAATCAGTAAACTAGTGTCTGTGGCTGTGTTCCAATAAAGCTTTATTTACAAAGATTCTGGCTGTAGTTTGTCAACCAATGAGTTAGGTGCTAGCTTTTGGAGTCTTATGTGTTTTTTTTTCTTTTAAACGATGCTTATTTGATATACATACTTTTGTATATGCACATATTTGAGAATTTTTGAAAAGTTAAAAAATAAGATACTAAGCCCTTTTGTCATGAAACTTTACAATACTGGATAGAGACAAAGTAATTCTTGTATAAAGGCCAAGAATCAAAATTGCACAAGATTTTGCTGTGACAGTTTTATTTTTATTTTATTGATTTGAGAGAGAAGAGAGAGAAAGAGAAAGATATTGACCAATTTGTTGTTCCACCCATTTATGCATTCATTGGTTAATTCTTGTAAGTGCCCCAACCATGGATTGAACCCACAACCCTGGTGTATTGGGACAACACTCTAACCAACTGAGCTACCCGGTCAGGGCCTACTGTGACAATTTTAGAAACCAGAAGAGTCGAATAGTGTCTTGAACTTCTAAGGGAAAATGATTTCTAACCTGAGACTTATATACTTATCTAATGGAAGTCTCAGAGGAGCATGGCAGGAGCCCATACCACACCTGTCAACCTCGTGGGTCTCTCCTCTTCCTCTCTGCCTTCTCCACTGTGGATGAACTATCTGTCCTCTCTTGGGCCAACCACTCTGCTATCCACCTGACTTCATATAACAAGTATTTTTCATGGCACTGTTGTGGACACTGGGGATACAACAGTGAACAAAATAGGCAAAAATCTCTGTTCTCATTAAGTCTAGTAGGGAAGACCTTGAATAAACAAGGTAAGTCAAGTATATAGTATTCATAGTAGTATTTACAGTAGCGTAATGATAAGTGGTAAGGAGTGAAATAAAGCGGAGAAGGAGAGTGGATGGGGAGTGGTGAGGTGACAGGGACTGCGATTTTAGATAGATGACCCAGGAGTGCCTGATCGAGGAGGTCACACTGCAGTGTCCTTCTTCCTGACTGAAGGGCATTCCTCTCGCAGTCTGCATCAGTATGTTTTCTTTTCTTCTGGTGCATCTTATGAGCTTACTAATATGGTATAACTAGAGGTCCAGTGCACGAATTCGTACATGGGTGGGATCCCTTGGCCTGGCCAGCCCCGATTGCGGCCGATTGGGCTAGCAGCTGGGGGGAGGGATTGCGGGAGGTTGGCCTGCTGCAGGAGGTTAGTTGTGGGAGCACACTGACCAGCAGGGGGCAGCTCCTGTGATGAGCGCCTGCCCCCTGGTGGTCAGTGCGCGTCATAGTTACCGGGTCATAACGGTCACTTAGGCTTTTATAAATATAGATTTCTCCTAAAGTTAACAGAACTTCCTTGATCCACACCTGCTTTACGTCATTTCTGTTTTCCCTTTTAGAGTAGAGTTATTTCACTTTACTGTCTAATTTCTCTCCCATTCTCTCCTTAGTATTCTATGGATTTAGCCCCCTCCTCTCCACTGAGACAGCTTTTGTTCAGGTCACCAAAGACCTCAGGTCAAGTAAAATTAAAATGAGTTAATACTAGCAAAGCTCTTAGAACAGAGTCTGGCATATAGTGTATGTATATGTTTATAATAATAACATCTATAATGGGAAGTCAGATATTGTTTAAAATTTTAAATCAAGAAATAAGGACATAAGTATTGTATGTGATTACTATGAATAAAGGATAAGGAATATCATGAGATGGTCTGCTGCTCTTCAGTATACGCCTTTCGTGCTTTCTCTTTCATTTCTAAGGCTATAAATGTGTTACTTTGATTTAAAAACTTTTTGTAACAAATAGTTGATTCTTAACTGAGCTCTGCACTTCACTGATGGATGGTAGACACCTCTCTAGAGAGAGTGGCCTCCTTATATCTCACGTTCAGTCATTGGCATCCTGATCAGCCAGGTGCATTTTTCCACGGACAAAGCAGCCAAGTAGACATCAGTTTGAGCCAAGCCTTTGGACCTCTCCAATTTCAGAATCTTAACAGTTTTCTAATTGTTCCCTTTTAAAAACTTCCTCAGTAGTGGCTTTTTATTATCGTTTTGATGAGAGGCAGAATACAAAGGCTACTTTAGCTGAGGTTTCTGAGGACCCTCTCGACAAATTGAGGATCCTGTCATACCTTGACAAACCACATTTTTCTCCATTTTTTTTTAAAGATGAAGGCTTAATGCTCCTCAAACCCATTAAACAGCTGAAAGATAAAAGCTGTCCAACACTCTAGAATGCCATTTTCTATAAAAATGACTCCGTCAGTAGAGACAAACCCAGCAATATTTAGTTCAGAGTCAGGTAATATTCATTTCTGGCTTTCTCGGTCAATAATGTGATAATTCTGTATAAGAAAAATGTAAGTTTTTGTTTTCTTTGCTCAGTTCATGTATATTGATTGTTTTCCTTTATAAATGATAAATAGGGAAAGCTTAACTAAATCTTGTTCTCTAATGTAAATACTTCAGTTGATTTCCTCTAGCACAAAGGCCTCATTTTTCTTCCAGATTCTCATATCTCGAGTTTAATTCACATTGCTTTTTGGTAGCTCTTATGGATAGCAGGTGGGTGTAAAATAAGACCTTTATACAGATGATATGTAATTCCAACAGCCATCCTGGAAGGTTGATAATATTCCCTTTTAACAGCAAGGGGCATGCAAATAAGTCATCATGAGTCAGTGTTGAGGTGGAGACCTTGGCTTCGGACAAGGGACAAACAACCAGGAATTGCACATACAAAGGACTCTTAGCCCCTTCAACGTACTTGCCTCAGGGACCAGGTCATGTTTATTGGTTGCCACCTCTCAAACTATTGTCAGAATTTTTGTGTGTGACTGTCACAAGGGCCAGAGACACATTGTTAAAAGATCTCTCCCACTGAGGGAATTTGAGAATCCTCAGAAAGAGCCAAAAAAAATCTGATGGATAAGATTGCTGGTTTGGGTAACAATATGTCCTGATTGTATAATAATTAGAGGAGCTTCTTTTGTAGTTTGTAAATAGGTCCAAGACTACCAAAGAAGTATGCTGGCAGCACCCACAGACTCAGCATGCAGAACACCCTTGTTAGAGTCATCCTCTATATTTTATAGGGGAGGGCCTCAATTCTCCCCCATAGCCTTTTAAAATTCTTTAAAGTGAACCATTTTGAGCCACCTACTATGTGCCAGGCACTGTGTAATCATATTTTTTTCCATTAGCTCTTGCAACAACCCTAGGAGCTACTTTTATTCTCTTTTGCAGATGAGAATATTGGCACTTGGGAAGTTGAAGTGCCTTGTCTAAAATGACCAGCAGTGGTGGAATTAAAACCCACTTCACTTGGCTCCAGCCCCCTTCTTACTACCTCATACAGCCACCTTGGTAACTCTCCATTTGTCATATGTTCCCTTTGACACTTGTCCCCAGAGAAATATTCTCAGTATGATTCTGTTGACCCTGGATCTGAAATCACAGAAGGAATGTCAGCCTGGCCATTGCCTTTTAATGCACATCTAAGCTTTCTTCAGATTTAGTGAGCACTTCCTATGTGCCTGGCACCTCTCAGCACCAGAGAAACAGAAGGCTGATGCCAGGAGCCGGTCCATCCTTGCTGCTTGACACAGTCGCTGCAGGGAAGAAACATCTGCACAGCATATGTTTCAAGGGACCTGGTGTATATGGCACACTGTTCTTGATGTGTTTGCTCCCCTTCTTGGCGCTATGTGTTTTAACCAAGGTCACCTCTCCGAGAAAGGTTGTTTCCCCATGTAGGGATTTTCCCCTGAAGTTAGGGAGGGAATAAAACCCCTTAACTAAGTGCCAGGCGGGTAGTTGGTCACTTTAACTAAGAACAGTCATGCTTAAGCTACATAATCTTTACTCCCTGGAATGGAGATAAGAAACGCCCTAACCTTTGGAATAGAAATTGATAGGATTAAAATCAACTGGTATAAATACAGATGTAACAAGACAACAGGAGATAGAACCTAGAGACAGAACCTAGACAGAACATGGCAGGAGAACTTGGCTGGAGAACCTGGAGAACCTGGCTGGAGAACCTAGCAAGAGAACATGGCAAAAGATCCTGACCAGAACCTGGCTACAGAACTTGGTTGGAGATCCTAGACAGAACTTTGCTGGAGATCCTGACCAGAACTTGGCTGGAGAACTTGGCTAGAGATCCTGGCTAGGCTACTGATCAACTGAACGCTGTCTCCGTGTCATTCATTCTTTGCCGACTCCGTCCACACCTTTGGGGACCCCTGGACCCGCTGGGGCTGGACCCCAACAGGCTGATATGTGAATTTCTAATGGACACACTTACTCTCTTAGCCAGAACCCCATTTCCTTGAGCACTGTTCAGATCCAACTCTGTCTATGTGGGGCTGGCCTCCGCTGTCTCCCAGCCCCACTGGTGCTGGTCCCTGCAGTGAGCACAGGCTGGGTGGGTCCCTGGATCTTACCTTCCCTGACTCACTGTGGCTGCAGGGTTCCTGTGCTGCAGCTCCTGCCAGCCCTGGGTATCTCTTCCCAAATCGCCCTTCCCATAATTTAGGGCTACTGCAAGAAGTTTTAAAAACTTAAGAACATCCAGTACATGATGACAAAGGCATATTTACTATTCCAGAATAACATATATTTGTTTTATTCAGCAAATGCTTTTTAAAACAGGTTCTTAGAAAAGAAGCACAATTTAGTGGTAAGACTATGACCTAATTAATTGAGCCTCCACACCTAAGTATTTGAAAAGGATTATTACTTTTCTGATTGTCTGATAGCACCCCATTTGGGGGGGGGAGAGGAACTAAACTGGTATCTTTTCCCTGTCAGTTTCTTCCTAAGTATTAGCCCTAGAGAATGTGGGTTTTGGGTAGGCCCTGGACACTGATGGCCTGGAGAGTGGTGAGCCATAGTTCTGTCTTCCCACCAGCACCCTCAGGTCTAGCCCTTAGTAGATGCTTCTGTGTTAGTGTGAAGGGATGGTTACCCACACCCCTTTCTGTTTGCCTACTCTCACCAACAGCTTCCATTGTCTTAGCACCACCTGATCTTGTGACCTAAGAAAGCCAGTTTGTGAACTTGCAAGTTTTTCAGATTTGGCTTCATTTTCACATCTCTGCGGGTGAACTCCACCTGGTCGTGACCATGCCAGCCTCTGTAAGGTTTAGGCACCTGAATGATGTGTGTAGAGCTTTCCTAGCTGCTCTGGCCTAGAAAGAACTAGTCCTGTTTGCCTGTCTGCAGCCCTTGAAGCAGAGATGAGAGTGGCAGCTTAAGAAGGCTTGAAACACTGGACCAGAGCCAAGGCCTCTTTGCCTGCACACTCCACTCTGCATGTTCCAGCCGTAGGAACAAACTGCATTATTTTGTTTCAAACTGTGCTCAAGGGAAGCCAAGACCTTGTAACTGGAAACTTACCAAACAGAGGATTCTAAGACTAAATTTAGTGTTCTATTTAAAAAATAAAATAAGTTGAACATTTTGTTTGTTCATCTTTTATATGTTAAAAAAAACAGAGAGATTAACCTAGTTCATACTAGCAACCTAAGAAGAGTATTCAGAGTGAGAAGAAAACTAATCCTTTTGGTGAAGAGGGAAAGCCTTAACAAAATGTAATGAAGTGGCATGAAATATAGACTCTGCAGCCAAACTTCCCAATAGCATAGCCTCTCTAATCGCCATCATATAAAATTTTATTGTGGCTCAGAGAATATTAAAAACTGTTAGAAATAAATGAATGGAACTTCCATTGGCAGGAAGTAGGAGGAAAGATTGGTATGTTTTATTTACGTGGTTTTTCTCTGGTTTTTAAATGTGAATACAATTAAATGCTTTTGAACTGTGTTCTTCATTTAATTAGGTGTAGCTGGAATTAAGAACCTTGAGATGTTCTACAGACCAATATATAGAGTATAAACAGTTTAATTGGTGATATTTTAATTTGCTTGTAACTTCAACCAACCATGGTCTCCCAACTAGTTCTTACCTCCTCTCCTGCCTCTTCTCCCACTGCTTCAACAAGCATTGAGTGTTTTGGACTAGACACAGGATTCATATTGCTAGTAATTCGCAAATGCTAATCCATGGGTTAGTTGTGATAGAATCACCCTAAGACTTGTTAAAAATTCAGGTACTTGGACACCACCTCCAGACATTCTGGTTCAAAAGGTTTATCATTGAACCACAGAATGTCTGTTTCTTAAGGTTGCCCAAATTTTTGGTACACAGCCAGATTCAGAAACAGTGAATAAACAGTTCTTTAAGACAAAAGAAAAAAAAGATATTTATTCTTTCCTTATTGTTATTTTTCATCATTAGACTCATTTTCATTTTGAGACTACATAAGGGAGCCTGTTTGAGTTTGTTTGGAAGACATGAGTACAGACCCACATTAAAAAAAATTCTTTGTTTCCATAATTTTCTTTGGGAGAGCTTTGATTTTGAGATTGCCTAGTCTAGAACAGGACAGAGCTAAAAAAATAAATAAATAAATAAATAACCTATTTAAGCTCTCAGGAATGTTGGATGCTGATGCAATCCACCACTGTAACTTTGGGTACATGGGTATAGACTAGAGAGGTGATGTTTCTACTTAGCCATTGCATTGAGAACATGACAGAGAATCTTGTTTATTATTTACTAGAGGCCTGGTGCATGAAATTCGTGCACAGGAGGGGGGGTTGGTCCCTCAGCCTGGCCTGCACCCTCTCCAATCCGGGACCCCTCAGGGGTTGTCCAACTGCCGGTTCAGTCGGACATCCTTCTCACAATCCGGGACTGCTGGCTCCTAACCGCTCGCCTGTTTGCCTGCCTAATAGCCCCTAGAGATCTCTGCCTGCTGACCTGATGCCCCTAACTGCTCCCCTGCCAGCCTGATCACCCCTAACTGCCCTCCCCTGCTGGCCTGATTGCCCCCTAACTGCCCTCCCCTGCCAGCCTGATTGCCCCCTAACTGCTCTCCCCTCCTGGCCTGGTCGCCCCTAACCGCTGCTGCCCTGCTGTGTGGGTCCTGGGCGCAGGTATCTGGCTCCCTCCTACCTCCTGTTAGAGTCTGGTGCGCGCTGCGGGACCCAGAGTCAAGTCCCCGCCCACATGTGTGTGCCTCAAAATCACGCAAGACCCAGACCCAGCCAGCCCCACCCCCATTGGGCAAGACCCAGACCCGGCCGGCCCCAGCCCCGTGAAGTCCCGCTGGCGCGTCACGTCCCCGGCCAGCACCAGGTGGGGATGCAGCATCAGTTACATCCCTGGCTGGTACTGGGCGGGGACTCAGCCTCCTGCTGATTGGTCATTATGTCGTGAGGGCATGATGACCATTTGCATATTAGCCTTTTATTATAGATTAGTTGATTTGTGAAATAAATTATATATTCTTTAGATTATAGAACTCAGCTTATTTTTTATATGTCTCTTATGAATCACATCTCTACCAAAAAACACTAATGGATAATATTCAACTCACTGATACCTTAATATACTTGAAAAGCTCTAAATGGCACCCACATTTTCAGGCACCTCTGTGGATTTCATTAAAGAAATTTGAACACCTACTATGTGTTAAGTCAATAAGAACAAGGACTCCTTTTTCCTCTGGTTTCTGAAGGCTGAAAGGTTGGTCATTTTGGTGAGTGAAGGTAGTGGGATGTGAGGTTAGGCCAAGCAGTCAGGGGTTGGTACAGATCTTATGAAAATTCACATTTTTTTCTCTTCTGCTCTCTTGATAGCTATGTAGTCTACCAGCTCGATGATTCAGACAGCCTGCAGGTGTTATCTTTTCCCAAGATAAAGGACAGCATGGCTGTAGGAGAGAGCGCCAAGCTTCAAGCCATGATGGTTTTGTTCAGTTCCTACCTTTGTACTTAATCCTCCCCATGTTATTCACAGCCTCTCAGCCTTGGGCAACTTACCTGACCTCTCTGAGTCTCTGCCCTCTTCTGTAAAAATGGCAATAGTATTAATACCCTTCTCACGGTTGTTGAAAGGATTCGATGGTCATAGATATGATAGCATATACCAGTAGCCCACTCCTGGGCACATGCTAATCATTCAGTAAATGCTGACTCTGAATCTCACCTTTGAGGGACAATGAACCCTGATTTGACTTTCGGAAGCAGGGAGGACATAGAGATCCTGGAAGAGGTCTGAAGAAGTAATTAGTCTAATTGGTGATGGTAGATGGTGAATGAATCCAAGCAACAGAGGATAGTCATGGCAACTCGAAAGAGGCTTTCTGTATCCACCCACTTCTCATTAGTCACATAGTCATTGACTAACTTATCATTTCTTGTTCAGGTCTCCACAGTCATCATTACTTAGCACTAGAATGGCCTTAAGCTGCTCTGTTTTCTTGACCCACTATTACCACCTGACCAGCCTCCCAGGGAGGAGGACTGACAGCTTCTGGTTTTCATTCTTCCAGGCTCTGCTCTGATGCCTCTCCCCTCTCTCCTCTCTCCCCTCCTCTCCCTTCCCTTCCCCTCCCCCTCTCCCCTCTCTCCTCTCTTTCCTCTCCCCTCTCGCCTCTCCTCTCCCATCTCCTCCCCCCTTCTCCTCCTCTTCCTCCTCCTTCTTCCTCTCTCTCTCCCCCCCCCCCCCCCCCCCCGTCCCCCAATTCTTGCCCCAGGCAGAAGTAATGATTCCTTCTTTATATGCCAACACACTTGCACCTCTATTATTATAACACCTCTTTCATAATGCTTTTGTGTTGAAGTTGATTGTTTGCATTTTGATATGTCTCTGTTAAATTGTTTGAGGTCATGGCATGTACACATAGTGGATACTCACTTAATTGTCAGATTATAGCACAGAGGCAGTCTCCTGTGAACTAAGAGCAGTTTCTGGAGCTAGACTCTCCAGGTTCATATCCTAGTTCTACCACTAGTTCTGTGACCCAAGGTTCCTAAATGCCAAGCACAAGGTACTTGACATTTAGGAACCTTGGTTTCCTCATCTGTAAAATGGGGATAATAATGCTACCTGCCTTATAGGACTGTGAAGATTGAATGAGTTAACTATATATGAAGTACTTAGAACAGTGCTTGGCAGATGGTAAATGTTGAATTAAGTGGTCATGATGGAGGCTGTATTGTAACTTTAATCTCTCTAAGTTTACTATCACTTTCTAAGGTTGGATTTGGCCAACAAAACTCTACCAGGAGATTCTTTTTCTTTGCCTGTGTCTTTAAATCTAATAACTCCTACCACCTGAAGGTTCCTTAGTTTCTTCTCTGTGTATGGATACCTGACAGATGGGTACTCATATTCAGTTCTTTTAAAAAATGTGATTCATTAAAGCAATAGTGTAAATTAGCAACATAAATTATGATTTTAGAATATTTTCAAAAAATATATAAATATCCACTTGACTAGACTTGAGGCGGCAAATAGATTTCTTCTTGACCCTCCGGCCATGTCCTGACACCACGTCGGTTTGTAATGTCTGTCACAGGCACAGGATGGAGGAGGGCAGACCCTTGCTGCCCCTGCATTTAAATGACATGTTGGCAATCCCAGTGTGACCTTGCCTTTTCCTTTTTCATCTTAAAGAAAAGTGTGCACTCTTCTCGCTCACGTGCTGCGGCTCATTGACTCTGTAGTTTCCCATACCGTTGTTTCTGCCTCGGCTTTGGTAGTGAAGGCTTTTCTCTGGCAGTTTTAGTTGCTCTGAGGTTTTGAAGTGTCAAATCTTGGCATGAAAGCTTCTTTTCCTGGTTAATAACTTAGCTCTAATTACTCTACTCGTTGGTTCTTTAGAAAGGGGGGCGGGAGAAGTGATTGAGTAGGCAGGTGATTGCCTGGGAAAGCTTCCTTTTGACTGGATGATCTTGCTGTTAGAGGAAGACATTCGACTCTTCCCCATGTTGGTGTGTTGGTTTGGGGGTGTATTTTTCCCCCTTACCTTTCTCCAGATAGTGGAGAAGCAAGACATAGAATGCATTCCACCCAACTGTAGAAAAAAAAAAAATACGACTTGAAGAAAGACTGCTCTTCCTCCACGACCATAAGTAAAAATAAAAATAAAGAAGCATTACATCTTTACTTCCAAGAAAAGTAGGACAGTCTTCGCTCTTTTCCTTCTTTCCACTCCCATGTCCAGCTTCTGTCTAGACTAACTGGAGGGCTTTGATTCTGAGGCTAAGTTTTCTTTTTGCTAAAGCATCTTCATTTCTTAAAAGCCACCCCTACCCTCTCAAAATGTAGTAAACAATCTGAATGTAGCTGAATCATTTGTAATTAAAGGTTTTTCTCATACCCTTGGAAGGGTGAGTAGGTTAACTTTCAGAGTCCCTGTAGATTTTACTTAAAATTCATCGCTGAAGGTTGAACATTTGAGAATAAGTAAAAAAATAAACAAACAAAACACACACACACACACACACACACACACAAAACCACAACACTATTTAATCGTGGCACCATTTATTTCCTGATGACTACAAAGATAGTTTATAATGACGTAAAAGAATGTAGTTCTCAAATTAAGAAAGCTGACTTCCACAAGACATTTTATACAGCTGTTCTACATAGGATGATTCTTGTTTGAAATTAGTAGACTTAAAAATGACCCATCTTTAAATATAGTAATCTGGTATTCTTTCTAACTGTTAGTTTTATCAATTTCCTGATGTTTGGATTCAGAGGAGACTTACCAATACATCTAATTTGATGAAGCAGCTGTCAGTTTGATATTTTAACATCTTGAGTTCTAGGATGTGAGTGACTGTGACCATCTGATTTTTTTCTTCTGTCAGATTTTGGAACTTGGAATTTCAATACCTTTCAGAAATTTACAGCTCCTAGTTGTGATCTATTAAGCAATTGCAATTTGTTAAAGTGTCTGGTAATCTTGCCTACCATTCTTCATGATGTCCAGCTAGGGGCATTCTAACATTCCCCAAACACTTACTCAGCACCTGCTCTGTGTCAAGCTTAGTAAGAGATAAGGAGAGGAATCAAATGTGTGCCCTGGCCCTGAGGAGCTCACATCTTTAGTCTCATGCCCCTAGTCTCCTAAAATCACCTACCTCTGAGGTCTCAGAGTGTCAGAGGCCAAGCACAGAGGATTATTGTGCCCTCCACACTCAGGTGATGGAGAGAGATGGCTGAGAGGTGAGGGTTCCTAGATAGCACATGAATTCCAAGTGGGCCTCATAGCTACAGAGATGAGAAAGCAAGACCAGCTTTGAGACATTCCCTGTTTTACTAACACTTAGTCAGTAGAGCTGACAGTGAGCTGGGGCAGAGGAGGCACATATTTCACATCAAAGGACAGCGATTCCTCTAGGTCATAAGTTGTCAAAGCTGGAAGGGGGCAGGGGGAGCATGTAGTGCAGCCTCTTATTTTCCACAGAGGGGAAATTGAGACCCAAGAGAGGAAGTGGCTTACTCAGATCAAAAAAGAGAATTAGTGGAAACTCCATGCAAGTATGTGAAAGGGAACATGACGGAAACCCAGACTTTCAAATGGGTGCACCAAATTAGTGTTTAAACCATCACTTTGACAATCATTACGTCGTCGTCTAGAATTTCCTATGGATTAAAGATACTATACCACCTTAGTAAAATGTAACTAATCCCCAGAAAAATTGTCAGATCTGTGTTTGTTTTTAAAATGTTTATTTTTTGTTAATCGGTATTTTGCCCTAGACTTTTGTTCATCTCACAGCAAGGCAAATGCATTTCTACCTAATTTGGCCGTGCTGACAGAAACAGTATCTCATCTAGTTCAGAATCCTCAGCACAGTGTATGGGCACAGGGCAGGTACTCGAAACATAAATTTATGCATTGTGGAAACACAGTGGCCATTCTAATCTGACAGGCCTGGTTGTGAGTCCCAGTTCTGTCACTAGCTATGTGGCCTTGGGCAGGTTATTTCACCTCTGAGACTGTTTCCTTATCTGTGAAATGTGGTGATGAGGGTGTATGTATGTAAACACACACACACACACACACACACGCACACTCCTTTAAAATAATACTTTGCAAGATTCTAAATTCCCAACATGGTGCCTAGCACATAGACTGTTGGGATTTGGTTTTTGTTGTTGTTGTTTTGTGGGGGAAGGGGGTGATTCTTACTTTTATTCTGTTAAATTTCAGAGCTACCATTGGGATCTAAGAATGTGACAATCTGGGCACTATCTCTGAGAAATACCTTAAACTCTTAAACAAACAAACAAAAATGTGTCTGTGATTTTTTTTTGTCATTGATCACTCCTCATTCATGTCCTATCCCCACTGCCTTCTCCCTTTTTCTTCCTTTGCCTCAAAGAAAATTAATGAAGCCGTATAGAAAGCTCCAAGATAGAAGTGACCTTGTGCATCTTTAATTGAGGACAGAATTTGCTAAAAGTGCCTCCAAAAACCCACTAGTGGTTTACTTTACAATCTGTGTCCTGGCTAGACTGGCTATTGGCTGTATAATTTGTCTAGTTTTGTCTGGAGTCTTAGACTATTCAGCTGCTTCAGGGCAAAATCTTTTGGGGTATCATTAAATGGGATTGATAATTGGCTTCTGATGAATATTCATTGTGACTAATGACTTTGGGCAAATTTTACACATACTATCTTTCTATTCTCCCACTGAGTGAGAGTTTGATAGGATCATTTTCTTCAACTTACACTTCAATTAAAATATTCACAATACCCCTTTCCTGATTACTATCTAAATTCTATACTTTCATTACTTTTTAATTTTGTATTCTGTAAGAAATGAACATAGGCCTTTAGGAACCTTATTTTTAAAAATAGGGTTGGGTTTAGAGTTATTTTTCAAATAAGTGGCTAATGATAATTTACAAGACATAATATGTTATTTCTGATTAAGCATAGATATATCGTAACACTTTTCTTGTGGTCAACTTGGCCACTCTCCCTAAGTAACGGTACACATTGTTTGTGCTATTTAGTATTTGGTAAAAGAGCCCAACAATCCCCCACCCCCTTTTTTTTCTTAATCAGATGGGTAAATGCATTTTATTCCAATTGCAGAGACTTGGCCCTTAGAAAAACCCCAATGAAAATGATGATCAAATACCTTAAAAGTTCGTTTTTCATGAGAGATAAGATATTTTAAAATCTTGGCATCCAGCTTGGCAGGGGCTTTTTTTTTTTTTTTCTTTTCCTTTTTGAGGTTAAGGAGACATGAAAAGAACATTGTATGAAGATAAGATCTCTGCCATTTTACCACTTGAAATAGGCTTTAGACTCAAACCAGTTTAAGCTAAAAAGAGGCTGGTAATCAAGTTCTGTTTCAACCAGGAACATTCTATTGAATGACTTTTTCAAAGAGAACTCCAAATGAATTATGTGATGATAACTTACATTTGTGTGGCACCTTGTAGGTTTTAAAGTGCTTTTATTTCTCTGATGTGTTGTAGAGTTATATTATGGAATGAATGGATGAATGAATTCATTAACTTGATTTTCCAAGAAATGGCATATCTTGTGTCTAAGCTTACTGGCATTGTTTTGGAATTTGAGTCATACACCCCACTCTGTGACATTCATGAAAATATTGGTCCAATACTATTAAAAGCCAAGCCACGAACTGTCTTTAGTCAGGGGCATGTCAAAAGAATAGGGAGAACTATTCTAAGTAGAACTATTTTTTATTTATTCAGAAAGATTGCATTAGCTGGCACTTACATGCATGTTGTACCATCGAGACCATGGAGAGGAAAAGAGAGACCAACAAGTCTTTGTGTACTTTACAATGAGAGGACACACATGCAGTTATAGCCCCATTGATAGTGGGGTGTATGCCCAGGAGAGCCGTGTGAGGAAGGTAGCACTTGGAGGAGTTTGCTCTGGGCACAAATTCAGGCCAGTTTAGAGGACAGGTGGAAAGAGAGAAAGAAGGAAAGGGAGTACATAATGCCTCCTACATCTGCAAAAGCTTTATTCCAAGGATAAACTTGGAGAAGGCGGGAGAGACTGTGGCTGGAGATGCTGCTCTACATGTAGACTGGGAACTGGTGGAGACATGCCTGTTTCAGGTGTGTCCCCAAGGACTTCCGAGTAGGGTGTTACACGACCGGACCTGCACTTTATGTAAGAGTACTTTGGCAGCTAAAGGGTGGGCAGAAAGAGCTGGGCCCCAAGGCCAGTGTCACCCCCCCAGCTTGACTTCAGGATGAAATCAAAATAAAATTGGTTCATTTTCTACATTTTCAACACCCGCAAAGATTCTCATCTCTTCTAAAGCTGAAGAGATTAGTCATGTATAATATGACAGACAGTTTCCTTTATATGGAAGCATATTAAAATGGGTTGAGAAGGCTGGGTTAAACCTACAAGCCTTGGTGTGTCACTGGGAACAGCTCTAGAGAGCTTGCAGGACCAGCTCCTGTTCATGACATGTACCTGGTTTAAAGAACAGTGTCTGGAGCAGCGGTTCTCATCCTGTGGGTCGCGACCCCTGAAAATATATCCTGCATGTCAGATATTTACATTACGATTCATAACAGTAGCAAAATTACAGTTATGAAGTAGCAACAAATAATTTTATGGTTGGGGTCACCACAACATGAGGAACTGTATTAAAGGGTCGTGGCATTAGGAAGGTTGAGAACCACTGGGACTCTGGAGGAAAGGGGTGGGGAAAGGGTGGGGGTGGGGAGTAGCAGCCCCGGATTTAGTACACAGCTCTCACAACTGTGAAACATCAGCAGAATATCCCATTTAAAGCTGTTCATGTTACACTAACCTCTGGCATTCTTTTAACCGGGCCTTGGCAAGTCACTCTTTTGCCACGTCACTCTTTCGCCACGTAAATGTCCTTCTGTCAACAAAGGCCAGTTAATAGCTTCCAAAAGAAGCAAAGTCCTCATGGGAACAGGTTTCCCAGAAACCAAAGAAACAAGACAGAGAGAAGCATGTGTTGTTGGCTTTTGTCATTTCATAGCCATATCTCCCAAGGTGTTGGTTTTTTCCTTCTTTCACTGTATTGAATCTTGTAACAATTTTATTCCATTATATCTTTGTTTCCAAAAATTAAATTATATCAAGTACTGATTGTATGATGTGTCTAGCTCTTAAGAAAAAAAGGAATATGAAACGGGCATGTCAAAACAATAGGGAGAGGAAGGATTAGTCAGTTAACAGTGCTGGGGCAATTGATTAACTATGTGGAAAAAATAAATTCTCACCTCAGTCCTTAAACCTAAATTCATTCCAGATGGATTAAAGTTAAATGCTGAGGAAAGATTTGGGGGACTTTCTTAGTATAAAAGCAGTGGAAACCATCATGAAGGAAGAGATTTGTCTATGTATTAACTTAAACCTTCTCTTCACCCCAAAAAATTCAAATTAAATAAGGATGAAGTATTTTTTCCAAAACATTGCAAAGGATTTAGTGTCCTTTGCATATATACCATTTCTTGCAAATCAATTTTTAAGCATACTAGTACTCATTAGAAAAAGTGGCCTAGGAATAGGAAACAGACAATTTACCTAAAAATATAGTCAAGAAATATATGACAAGATGTTCAGCCTCAGTCATTTCTCAAAACAGAGGAATAAAAAAAAATCAAGATAGATACAGTTTAAAGCTAACTTGAGTCCAATTCTTAGTGCTGGTGAGGTATAAGGGGGCACTGTAGCACAGGGCTGGGCGAGTGTAAAGAGCTTCCATCCTTCATCTATTTATTATGTGAATGCATTTACTATGTTTACATTTTTATATTTATTAAGTGCCTTACCATATTTATAACTTTTGTCTCTGAATTCTATATCTAGGAACCAGATATAAAAATTATTGACCTGATCTGATTATATAACTTAATGTTAGAAGAGTGATTAAATATAGTATAGAGAATTTATTGAGTGGTGTTAAAAGATATGTTTTGTAAGAGTATTTAAAGATATGGGAAAATGCCAGCAAATAATGTTGACTTGAAGAAAAAAGAACATACTGGCAAAAAAAAAAAAAAAGAAAGAAAAGAACAAATGAACACTGTAGTTACAATAATCCTAATTTTATTAGAAAAGGAAATACAAGTGTGTATGTATGTAATACCCCAAAATGTTAAATTATTTTCAGATGGTGAAGACTTGTGTTTCCTTTTATCCCTCCTTCCATTTTCTAAATTTTCTACTGTCATTGTGCGTTAGCTTCATAATCAAGGAAAAAATAGATTGTTTTTTTGAAAAGCAGGCTCTTATTAAATTTGAATAAGGGTGATTGAGTTCATTTATTTTAAATACTTTGAGAAGTATGTATTTAATTTTATTGCTCCACTCCAATAGGACAGTGTCTCTCTTTGACTGCTAGTTCTGAGCCTCTGATTTGCTTCTCTTGCAGTTGACAGCCTGCATCCACGGGTCTGCCGCCATGCTCTACCCCATGTTCTGGCAGCACGTGTACATCCCCGTCCTGCCACCACACCTGCTGGACTACTGCTGGTAAGCCACTGCTTTCCCCACCTCTGCTTTCCTTCTCCAGGAACTGACATGGAAGTTAGGTCTGTAGCTTGTAATGCAGTTGATGACTCTAAATGAAACATATTAGCTTCAAAAATGACATGCGTTTTAGACCACATGATTGCATGGCCCTTCTGTTTCCAAACAGCTTTCATATATGTCATGGCGTTCTTAAGAGTTCAAGTGAGTAGATAATACTTTTCCCATTTCTCAATTTGGGGAAATCAAAGCACCAAGTAGTTCTATGACTTTTTTCCCCTAAGACAAATTGGGAACTGGTGACAAGAACAGTTGAGATCCCCAAAGTCTTCAAGTTTCAGCCATGTCCTGGCACGTTCTGTAAGACTTGCTCTCAACTGTGGTTTGGAAGCACAAGCCAGACTTCAAACCCTCTGAAGTTTTTTTGATGGGAATTTCAGTGTTCACTGAGCTGTGTTTCACTGGGAGGCAGGCAGGCTTTAGAGTCAGCTCTACCACCTTGGGCAAGTCACTTGGCTTAAGACTTTGTTTCCTCATCTGCAAAATGAAGTTGTTCTATACTTAATTATATAAAGATGAAATGATGTAACAGATGAAGGGACACCATGAAGAAAAGCTGGCTCATGGTGGGTGCTCAAGTGTGTTTCTGCAGGAGCCTTGTCATTACCACTGTCTTGTCTCCAATTAATCACCAAGAAGACCGATTTAGATCCATTTTCCTTCTGAACAATTTCTCCAGGGTAATGTGGTTAAAGACATTGTCTCTTGACAGTTCGAGTCAGCAGAAGTTGATAAGGGAGCACTGTGCATATGTAGGAAAAGGCACTGCCTGCCAGAGATTGACAGCTTCAGGAGAAAGGGACCCATTGGTTCAAAGTGATTGAGTACAGTCAGTCATAATTTTTGCTGGTTCTCTAACCCGTTTTGCCAACCTGCCACTGAAAAGGTTCACCAAGGTAGCCAGATCATCCTGGGTCCTTAAATGTATTCCACAGTACTTCTAATTTGAATGTTGAGCTCATCCTCATCCCATGAAGCCACAGATACAACAAAGATGTTGCTCGGGGCCATCAAGTGAAACTGAGCGACCCTCTCTGGTGCCTAGCACTAAGTGAATCGACTCATCTCTCTGCTCTACATCTTTCTTATCAAGGCGACTCCTTTTATCCATGCCTTTCCCCTACTTCCTCTGTGATTAAGGGTCTTCCTCTGTTGAGACTTGCTGCTCCTTTTGAGCTTCTGAACCAGGTATCAGTTATTTCCACTGCCATGTCTTTCAAAGGAAAGGCCCGTGTTTGCTCTCCAGTACTGTTGTTGTTGTTTGAATGCAAGATTGAGGGGCTGGCAGAGGCAGACACCGAGGAATAAGCAGGCCAGGGGAGTGGAGGAGAAGAAAGAACAAAATACACACCCAAGGAAGGCAGAGGGGAGATAGTAAGAAAAATAGATAGAAAAGGTAGAAAGGGGGCATATGTCTTCTAAGACTCACACAGTGTCACTCAGTCCTCTTGCCACCCCCGCCCCTCGCATACAACACCCTCACAGGCACATACCCTCACACAGGCACACGGCCCACATACTGACACACAGACACAGGTCCCTTCTCCACAGGCACATGTCTCAGGGGCCCTCACACAGAGGGAGATTCATAACCCTCACACACCTCACTCAGACATGTGCTGTAAGGGGAAACCTTAGGGTTCTCCCTGGAAGAGACTCACCCGTGTGTCTTGATGTTCTGCTTTAGATATGAACGCCCAGAGGTTCCTATGTTCAGGGGTTGGTAATAGTACAACTTTAGCTTTCTGTTATTTGGAAAGTTTTGGTTGTTAATTTGTTAGCTAGTTTAAACCCAGCAGCTTACATTCCTAGAACTGTGGAGAGGAAAATGCTCTGTCAATAACATCAGTGATCACAGTAGCTGCTAGTGGTGAATGTATCCTATGCCCCAGTCACTGGACCATCTCCTTTGCATCGGTGATAGAAACCCGTAAGTTATTGGGTCCATTTCACAGGCTGGTAAACCAAGGCCACAAGAGGTTTAGTAACTTGCCCCAATATAGGTATTATGTACTGTATGATTCCATTTTTATAAAAACAAGCAAAATCGTGGTGTATATATAACACAAAAATTAAATGTGTGTACACATACACACACACACACACACAGAGGCAGAAATCTAGAAGGAAATACACCAAAATGTTTTAACAGTGATTCATAATGGGGAGGAGGGAGAGGAATTCTGCATGATTTTTATTTTGTTTTTCATATATTTCGATGAAGAAAGTCTGCTTTTTATAATTGAAAAGTTTTACCTTTTTTGTATATATTTTTTATTTCCTTTTTTTTCCTTTTTTATTGTTTAAAGTATTACAAATAGTAGTACATATGTCTCCTCTTTTTTCCCCAATTGACCTTTCTCCAGCCTCCCCTACCCCCCGGCACATGCCCTCACCCCCCTCCCAGTGTCTTGCGTCCATTGGTTATGCTTATATGCATGCATACAAGTCCTTCAGTTGATCTCTTACCTCCCCCCACACCCCCTCCCCCAACCCTCCCCAGCCTTCCCGCTGTCATTTGACAGTCTGTTTGATGCTTCTCTACCTCTGTATCTATTTTTGTTCATCAGTCTATAATCTTCTTTATTATCCATAAATGAGTGAGATCCTGTGGTATTTTTCTTTCACTGACTGGCTTATTTCACTTAGCAAATGCTCTCCAGTTCCATCCATACTGTTGCAAATGGTAAGAATTCCTTCTTTTTTACCGCAGCGTAGTATTCCATTGTGTAGATGTGCCACAGTTTTCTAATCCACTCATCTGCTGATGGGCATATAGGCTGTTTCCAAATCTTAGCTATTGTAAACTGTGCTGCTATGAACATAGGGGTGTATATATCCTTTCTGATTGGTGTTTCTGTTTTCTTTGGATATATTCCTAGGAGTGGTATTACTGGGTCAAATGGCAGTTCCATTTTTAACTTTTTGAGGAAACTCCATACTGTTTTCCACAATGGCTGCACCAGTCTGCATTCCCACCAGCAGTGAAGGAGGGTTCTTTTTTCTCCGCATCCTCTCGAGCACTTGTCGTTTGTTGATTTGTTGATGATAGCCATTCTGGCAGGTGTGAGGTGGTATCTCATTGTTGTTTTGATTTGCATCTCTCAGATGATTAGTGACTTTGAGCACATTTTCATATGTCTCTTGGCTTTCTGAATGTCCTCTTTCAAAAAGTGTCTATTTAGGTCATTTGCCCATTTTTTGATTGGGTTGTTTATCTTCCTTTTGTTAAGTTGTATGAGTTCCCTGTAAATGTTGGAGATTAAACCCTTATCAGAGATAACATTGGCCAATATGTTCTCCCATGCAGTGGGCTTTCTTGTTGTTTTGTTGATGGTTTCTTTTGCTGTGCAGAAGCTTTTTATTTTGATGTAGTCCCATTTGTTTATTTTCTCCTTAGTTTCCATTGTCCTAGGAGCTGTATCATTAAATATATTGCTACGACAAATGTCTGCTATTTGAAAAGTTTTAATTTAAAAAAAAAAATCAGTGTGTATTCTAGCCAGTTCTTCCAGCTGCCATCTCAGCTCCTAGCCCTCCTTTCTTATTTGCTTAGAGGATTTATTAGCTGTTTGACTCCTTCCTGTGGAAGTTGGTCTGAGATCCTCTTTTCAATTCCCATTTAACTCTAGCTCCGTGGAGAACTGGGTCACCAGCCTGGCCGAGAGCAATCCTGGCAAGTCTAACTTAGAAGGGAAGGCTTGTCAAGGAAGTGGTTAAGCCCTGTCACCCCAAACTTCCACTCCTAAAAATCAAAGTAAAGACTTGTGTTTTTCTGAGCCTGAGTGAGTTTTGAGATTAGGTTCCATCTTGGAAGGCTCTGTTTGTGTGAGCTTGGTCTCCTGGTCTCTTGTTTTCATGAAAGGACTATTTGACATTTGACCAAAGGATGATTACAGGCCGGTGGGGATTGGTATCTGTTGATTAACTGCAAGATGTAAGATTGATGAAGTAAATGACCCTAAAAGGTAAACAGGTCCTCCATTCAAGGCTTGATTTGATCACCTTCAGCCTACTACCACTGCTTTGGTCAGAAACTACAAATATCATGAAATTTGAGTCAATGCTAATAACTTAACTCTATTGTGCTCAGTGACTTATTCCTTGGTGGTAAGAGTCAGCAGGGATAACTAGCATTTTAAGTAAAGTGCTAGGAGCCTGAAACATGTAAATTTGAAGGAGGTTTGTTCCCCTGCAGATGATTTAAATGTTAAGTACATCCCCATGCAGGGGATACACGAAATGGAATCTGAAAACTATTATCTCCTGTAGAAATGAACTCTCAATTTACTCACTGCACAGGAAGGGCAGATTCTAGTCATTTTCACTGCCAGCAGGTGCCCTTTCTATGCATAATAGACTTCGCAAGTGTAATTAACACATGAGGACCACTGCTGCCAGTTTTTCTTCAGGTACATGCTGCTAGGAGTTTTCAGGACAACAGGGTAGTGTAGGCTGTAAGAGCTTTTTACAGTGTACTTGAAGATGAGGTGTTCATTGACTTCAGGACAAAGACATGTTAAAAGGGGCTGAGCCCAGACCCTGCTATTGGTAGCATAGGTCATGGTCCTTGAGCTCAGAGACCCCAAGAGCTGTCATGTAGCCTTTGGTAGAACAGAGGCCAGTAGAGCAAAGCTCTGGGATGCAGTGAGTAAATGGAAAGTATGATGCTGAAAACCCCACAATTATGTGGAAGACTTTAATTGCATATTCACAAATACAACAGCCAGTTATCTGAGTTAACTTTAATTAGAGCTATAATCACAGATTTTAATTATCTGAATAAATCGATTTAGCACAAATGGTCTTCCCTAAATATTTCCCAACTTAATTTTTTCAAGTCCCTTCCCATTTCTGAAGAGGGTGGTAGAGAAAGCACTTGCACTTTGGATTTAGGCAGATCTGGTTCGCATCTCAGTTTCATCTCTTATTAGCTGTGTAACCATTAAAAATCTATTTTGCACCTCTGATCTGCAATTTTTTTTCTGTAAAATGGGTTTAATTTATCAACTTTGAAGGAAGGCTTTCAGAATTATAGATATTGGTCATCAAGTGGCACACAGGAGCCATTTAGTGAATGGTGGTTGCTCTTATCGTGGTTATTATAAACATGGGACATGGATTTTGGTTTCCAGAAGGGTTTAACTTGCATTAAACATTATTCTTGCTTCTGTAGTCTGTGAGCTCAGGAAAAAAGTTTATAATTCATCTTCTCTTTTTACCCCTCAGATTGTTTTTATTTTGATTTTTTTTTATTTAACTTGAGTTATTGTATGGTTGTTTTCATTTGCAGCTGTGGCATAAGAATGAAAAGAAAAGAAACAAAAGCAGATGGCAGAGAAAACGAAAGGAGTAAGACATTTCCAGCCCTTATGAATATTTAAAAACATGTGCTGCTAGTTCCTTTCTACTTTAGATCTGTACCATTCTCCTAACTTTGAAAATGAAAATGAGAATGATCCCTACCTTGGCTGATGGCAGCCCTGACCTTGGCCAGTGTTGGCAGAGCCTTCCCACTTCTGGGATTAACTTGCTGATGAGAATCAACATTCCCTTTCATTAAAATAATCACCATCTATTGAGTCCAGTGTGTGTGTCAAGCTCTTTATAAACATTATTGCAAATATTCAAAATCAAGGTATAAGGCAAGTATTATTAGCTCCATTGTATAGATTCAGAAATTGATGCTCAGAGGGGTTAGTGACATACCCACTGTCAACAGCTAAGAAATGGGAGAGCCTGAATTTGCAATCCAGGGCCACCTGATATTAAAACTTTGTTGACTAACACTCCAAAGTGTTAGAAAAGAAGTTGTACCCATCACCAAGATTTGTGAAAAAAAATCCTTGTAGGCTTCTTGATGACTTGCTAATTGTAAACTTATGTTATCATTGATTAATTATTCATTCATTCAGCAAATATTTATAGAGCACTTACTATGTACCAGGCAATCTAATTAAGCGTTGCTAATAAAAAGTCCATATGGTATTTCCCATGTAAATTCCCTTTTCTCCCTTATTTATTCAGAAGCAGTCCTAAATAAGGACCAATATCATTTCCCAAATTTAATTGTTTATTTGGGTTATTTTGGACACTTGTTAACACACCTTTGTGATAAAACATTTCCACATAAGATCAGGACAAGTTCTCGTGTTCCCCCAAAGAATAGCCAGGTCAAGAGCCAAGTTAGTAACTAACTTCTGATGCTTGCTGAGGGCGTGGTTGAACCGAAAAGTTAAATCAGATACACACAATTACGGTTTGGGTTTTGCATTTGTCTTTGTAAAATGCATTGTAGTTCCTGACGTTTATTTCCAGGTGACTCTGGAAGCCATTCTTCTACTCATAGTGGGCATACTTCAATTCTCTGTGAGAGACACTGGTTCTAGGTTCTTTATATATAGTGCATGTAGAGTTCTGAACCAAACCCTCATGTCCCATCCTGTATTCCATCTAGGGTTCTTAGCAAACAGTCTGAAATATGCCTGATCTCAGGGTGCACAGTCTGCATGGGTGATGGGGCATCAATCTAGACACAGCTGTGAAGTGACATCTGGATAATCAGATGGCTCCACTCCAATCTTTATCTTCATTGATGCCATGAAATGTTGCATAGGGAATAAATTGCTAAAGTAAGTGGGATTGTTGACATTCTTGGTGGCAGAAATAGAATTCAATGAAGTGTGGTATGGTGGAAACAAAACTTGGCTTTGGTTCTGGCTTCTCTGTTTATTAGCTTTGAGGTCACTGGACCTCTCTGAGCCTACTTTCTCTTCTGTCAAGGAGGAATAGTAATTACTACTGACGCAAAACAGGTACTCTATTAAATAGTAGGTACTATTTTTGTTATTAATGACTGTATATGTATTTATAGTCAATATGTATTACTGTGTATATGTGTGTGTGCATATGTTTGTGTATACATATGTGAGCCAGCAAAGTCCAGTTGAAATTCCCAACACCATGGTAGGATGGAAATAGATAAGGTAGACAGGAGTGGCTGACATTCTCTTATCTATACCGAATGTAGATTTTGTTAAAGATTTCCATTTTGTGACAAGTACTCTCCCCTAGCATCAGCAGCGTTATTCCCACAATGATGCTGAGACTGGCAAGGTGTCCCTTTACCATGGGAATGACCCTTCCCCAGGTAAGAAAGGCAGTTGTCTGCAGCCTACCCACCCCATGGCCCTCCACCTCTTCTGCTGCTGCATCTAAGCATCTGGACCTGCCCTGCTGGTCCCACCCTCCAGACCCCCTGCTGCTGCCTGATGTGGGACAGGGCAGCAGGCTGCCTCCCCAGCCCAGTTTCTGACTAGCCTCCATGGGACAGAGCTGGCTCTGATGTCTGCTTATGAGACCGAGCCTGAGCCTGGTTTTCCATTTCTTCGGACACATTCTGTATGTAATTCCTCACTCCTCTCTGACCGGGAGCTTGTCTTGAACCCAACACTTAGAAAACTGAAACTTCTAAGGCACGGTGTCGTGGTCTTAAGAGCAAAGACAGTCTAGATATGTTCCTGATCACCAATAGAACAGTATCCACAGACCATGTGATGTCCTCATCACAAAAGCTGCAGCAGTGGAGGGCTTTTGTGATGTGTCCCTGCCTCTCTGAGTTTGGGCACAAGGGAGAATACATCAAGCACAGGCACAGGGCTAGGCTCAGAGACATCTCTCAACTGGATTTGTTTTCCCCTTAAACAGTAGACAGACTGAGAGGCTAAGAAGGAAATTGGGTGCTGTGCATCTTGGCATGTGGCATGCCTTAGTCCTGGAACACAAAATCTTTTTTTCTTATCACCAGTTGCGTTTTCAACTTTTACATTTTTTGGTTTGTTTTGTTAGTTTCTCTTTATTTTTCCATAGATCTCTTTCTCTTTTTCTCTTCTCGTTTCTTTTGTACCTCATTCATTCCTGCATTTCTACAAGGTCTCCTGGGCTGCTGGTGGCTGACATTCTGAGGCTTCCCTTTTGCAGCCGGCTCTAGCTGTTATGGTTCTCATTGAACTCTCTGGGGCAATCAAGAGCCCTGTCTCCTGACCTTTCCTCTGTGATTAACTTCTGCTCCAGTGGTCTTAGCCATGGAGCCCTTCCTGATGTTTTGCAAGTCTGTCTCCTTCTGGGTAGACCAAGGAGGCACAGAAGGGAGGGCTGCTCCAGGCTTTGATGTTGACCTTACAGGTTTTCTTCCAGGCATTATCTTTGTAACTCAAGTGTTCATCTTGTTGAGTTCAGTGGCTGGAGCTCTAAAGGCCTCTCTCCCAACCCCCAGAGTTATTACTCCACGAAGCCATAGGGCCACACTCAGAGGGCATTGTCCTTGCTCTCCCCCTTCACCCATCAGCTCCAGTGATACACACATGTCTCAAATTAGCAAACCATCTCCAGTGCCCAACTCCACACACACCCAGCTCCTCCACTGTGGTGAGACCTGTGGTGCGGCTGCCAAAATTGCAGGTGAAAACTAGGCAGTCTCTGCCTCCTCTCCTAGTCTAGACTTGCTCCTTTCCTCTCAGGGATCCTCATCCTCTGCCATGGCTCATAAATCAGGGAGGGCCAGTTGGAAAACAGGCAAAAAGTTGAATACCTTTTCCCCAAAGAAACCTTGATTAACTCATGGCATTTACACCCCTTCTACTTTCCAAACCGTGTTTTCTGCCTCTCACCAGCTGTGACCTTTGTCAAGTCACTTAACCTCTTTGAGCCATAGGTTCCTCTGTGAATTACGGAGATCAGGTGTGCAAGATTGCTGCGAGGATGACATGAGGTGATCACTGCACCTATAAGTGTGCCCGCAGCAGGGACACACACAGTATTGTGCTTGTTTAATGTCTGCTGTTACCCGTAAAATAGGCAGGAACCAGAACTCTCTTTTTCTCTTCTCTATCCTCAGACCATGTGGTACCTGACACATAGTAATATTTTCTACATGTCTGACCAGCATGTAGAAAACAACACATAATAAATGCATCATAAGATGTTAATTTTCTCTTTCCCTTTACCATTGTTTTTAAAAGTTCAAGTGCCTGAGTGACTGTTTTCCTCTATGGACACCATGAATCACATTATGATACTAGTTCCCTCTTTGGTTTGGCAGCTGGAGTGCTCAGAGGCAGATCTGTGGGCACCCAGCAGGTGTGAAGAACCTCACAGCACACAATTGAAGTGCTAACCTCACCCCAGCTTGTACTTTTTTCCTTTGCCCCTATTTCTTTTCCTACCTTTATTGCCCTATTGAACATATTTATATAAACTACCTTAAATCCTGTCTGGGACAAAAAAGACTATCGATTAATTTATTAAAGCTAGTAAGGCAAGTGTAGTTTTCTCCTGGCTATGAAGTGTCCACTTGCTATTTGATTTTTCAGCTATAAATATCAAATAACCATTTTTTTCTCTTTCTAAATATACTAGAGGCCCAGTGCACAAATTCATGCACGAGTGGGGTCCCTCTGGGTGGCCTGCAGGGATCGACTAAAACCTGTTGTCCAACGCCACCTGCAGCTCCTACCTGCTGCTCCCGCTCATCCCGGCCCCACTGTGCCTGCCGTGGGCTCCTGCCCAATCAGTCCCGATCAGGAGAAGCTTGTGCTGCCGCAGTAACGCTCACCAGCCATTAGTCCTGCATCTGGTGCCCTCCCAAGGGGAGTGGCCTGCGGGATTGGGCTGAAACCAGCTCTCCTACATCCCCTAAGGGGTCCCAGATTGCGAGAGGGTGCAGGCCAGGCCACAGTCGGTGCACGATCGGGCCAGGGAGGGACCTCAGGCGTGTCCAGCCCATCTTGCTCAGTCCCAATTGGCCGGACCCCAGCAGCAAGCTATCCTACCGGTCAGAGCATCTGCCCCTTGGTGGTCAGTGCATGTCATAGTGACTGGTCGACCATTTGATTGTCTGCCCCCTGGTGGTCAGTGCACGTCATAGTGAGTGGTTGAGCAGCCTTATATCATTAGCATATTACACTTTGATTGGTTGTTTGGTTGTTCTGCTGTTCGGTATATTTGCATACTATCCTTTTATTATATAGGATTTTTATGATTTCAGAGAGGAAGGGTGAAGAGAGAGATAGAAACATCAATGATGAGAATCATTGACCAGAATCAAACTGTGAGCTCCTGGTTCATAGATTGGTGCTCAACCTCTGAGCCATGCCAGCCAGGCCCATTTTTTTTTCTTAAGTGTGACATAGCGGTTAAAAGAACTTTAGCAAAAATAGCATAAGAGGCTTTGAAGTAGAAGGATTTGGGCGGGAATCACCATCAACTGTGTCCATGCACAAGTTTCCAAGAATCCCTTTTTTAATCTTTGAAATGGAGGGTGCAGGTTGGATAATTTGAGGATGAAATGAGATGAGTTAGCTCAAGCCCCAGCACAGCCCTTGGTGTTTGGTGAGCGCTCAGTGCGTACGTAGCAGCCCCGCTGTCCTTATTCTTCCTGCTCTGCATATGGAAACAGGAACCCGCCCACTTTTCCTGCGACTGACAGTCTAAAATAATCACACAAATCAGATGTGACTTATGCCAAATGGACAGCCCAGATGAAAGCTTGTAAGAAGTGAGGCATTAGCAACCATTGGGCACTCTGAACCTGGGGTTTGAGGGGGCAGCAGGACTTAAGGGATGAAGGGGACTGAGGCCCACGAAGAACCCAAGGCAGGTTTAGAATAGGAAGCTCCTTGGTGAGGGGGTGTTCGGACAGAGTGTAGAGGGGCTGGGACTGGCACAGCTGCTGGCCAGCCTTCAGGGAACAGAAAGTCTTCCAACCTCCTTTCACTCCTCCTTCCCAGCCTGGCAATTGCTGGTCTGGGAAATAATAAGCTTTATCTTAGGAAAACAGACTTGGGTTCTAGTCTCAGTTTTGTCATTTATTAGCTGTGTGACATGGATGAATGTTTAGCTTCCCAGCCTTCATTGCTTTTTCTATACATTGGTGGTAGTATTAGTACCCCCTCACACTGTTGCCTTGAGGATCCACTGAGAAAATGCCCGTCTAGCTGTTAGCTTAGTGCCGGCAAAGGCATAGTAAACAGTGGCTGCTCTCCCTCGCTCCCTGTGCAACAATGGCCATTATATTAGCCTGTAGACCATCTCTCTGGTCACTTTCAGTGAGACCAAAGCTGTGGTTATTCGTGTTCTCCAACACGATGTGTTGTATGCTCTTTGTTCTTGTTCTTTATCCCTTTCTTTTGTCCTTGAACCTCTCTAACAATGCCAGGCCTCGTTATTTCAGAACAGAATTTAAAATGCTTGGACAAGCTGTGTTTACACTTCTGTTTCTTTTCCAAAAAAGAAAAAAAAAAAAGGCAAGAAAAGAAACTCTCAAACAAGTAAGACCTGTTTCAGAGTTTTCCTTTCCTTAAAAAATGGTGAACTGAGGAAAGCCCTGTGGGATCCACTTTGCCCCATCAGGGTATTTGGTTAAGAAGGCGGTGTGCCTCAGAAGTAAGATGGGTACTGTGTTGTGTAAATTGTAATACTAACTATGCATTTATATGGGAAAAAAGGAAAGAAAAACAGTGGATCTTCCAAATCCCTGGGCAGCTCTAAACTGGTTGCTTTCTGAAGTAGAAGAGGTGTTGCTCACCTGGGGGCCTGAGCCCTCCTACCTCTACCCAGACTTATGAATGGCCCTGCAGTCCCCTCCCCTCCTTGTCCCAGGAAGCCGTATTTTATGTATTTGAGCAGCCAGTGTTCTTTTCTAAATTTTTTTTTAATTTCACCTGACTCTTTTCCAATTAGTTGCTGCTCACCTCAAGGGAACATAATTAAAAGCGCTCAAGTTATCTGGAGGAAAGGAATTAAACAAATTGTGAAAGTGCCGTAGTAATATACGGGGACTGCAGCGCCATTAATAAGTCTGCAGCATCCATATTCATGCCTGATCATTGCTAGGAATGAGCTCATGCTGTAGGACTTACCTGGAAGAGAAATGGTGTATATTCCACGCCCAGAGTTCGTAGGATTGGGTGAATATCTCCCTTGGTAAATCAGCACTGCCTTCTTTCCTTTGGCTGAAATACTGAGTGTGTGCTGTAGGGCACCTTGAACACAGCATGTGCTTTCAGTCTAACAGCCCTAAATTTGAATATGGCTCTACTATCTGCTAGCTGTGTGACCTTGGGCAAGTTACTTTACCTTTCTGAGCCTGTTTCCCATTCTGAAAATGCAGAAAATAGTGCTACCTTGAAGACTTGCCTTGAGAATTATGGATAAGTAATGCATTGAAGCAGCTGGGTTAGTAGCTCAATAAATATGAGGTCCTTTTCCCATTAAGAGGATTCAAACTGAACATACATTTCAGGTAAAGGTCATCATATTGTCACTGCTTGACACCAGCAATGGAACCCCTTTCCTTTGCAGGAGAGAAGGGAAAAAGGATGGCTTTTACTCTTCCAGGATGTAACTGATGAAGTCAGTACAATAATTCCCAGAGAACAAAGGCCTAGTACAGATATACCCTAATCTGCTATTCAGAGATGTACAGTGGTATCCCACAATCACTGTTAGCCACAGGGTAGTTGTGACACAATTGTCATGGCCTGCCTATGCATGGACTTGGTCATACTGTTAATATTATCACCACTTTAATGATGTGTGTTATTGGTTCTGTACATGTTGTGTCTAATTGTCGTTTAAAATGTCTGCAAAATTGCACTCAGATTCTGCATTGAAATGTAAAGTCACTGTGAATGCTGAAAGGTTCCAGAGCAGAGAATACAGTGTTTTTTTGCTATTAGTGAAACAGATATTTGCATTCATATTTTCTTGAAAAGCAACAAACAAGTTCTTTCTGGGACCTAATAAAGGAAGATAGTTTTTAGTAGATGAAGTTTTATTATGTTTTGTTACCGAGATACCCTTGAGAAAACGTGGACATCTTGATGACTCTGAATCAGAAAATGATTCAGGTGAGTCGGACTCTGAATGTAAAGAGCTTTTTTAGGAAGAGCTTAACTCATTTTGCTCTATTTTCCTTTTAATGTATGCTGAAGAGTGATAAGTACTTTTTAAAATTTGTCATCCTACATGATAAGAAAGTAATAAATCAGTTTACTTGGTAGTTTTTGCCTTCTTGGTAGTACATAAAATCAAGAGTAAATGCCTGGCCAGAGTGGCTCAGTTCGTTGAGCATTGTCCTATGCACTAAGAGGTTGCCAGTTCGATTCCTGGTCAGGGCACAAACCTGGGTTGTGGGTTTGATTCCTCAATCAGGGAGCATTTAGAAGCCAACCAATTAATGTTTCTCTTTCTCTCTCTCATCAATGTTTCCCTCTTCTCCCCTCTCCTTCCTTCCTGCCTCTAAGCATGTCCTCAGGTGAGGATTGTTCTTTAAAAGAGTAAATGTTGCCCTAGCTTGTTTGGCTCAGTGGATAGAGTGTCGGCCTGCGGACTGAAAGGTCCCAGGTTCGATTCCGGTCAAGGCCATGTACCTTGGTTGCGGGCACATCCCCAGTAGGAAGTGTGCAGGAGGCAGCTGATGTTTCTCTCTCATCAATGTTTCTAACTCTCTATCCCTCTCGCTTCCTCTCTGTAAAAAAATCAGTGAAATATATATTTTTTTTAAAAAGAGTAAATGTTGCCATCTGAAGAAAGTGATAAACAACCCTACTGAACTCAGTAAGTAGACAGGTGACAGGGGAGTGTGCTGGGAGTGAGAAACCCATGTGTAGAGAGGATGCAGGTCTAGCACCTCACATTCATCATGGAGTATCAACCATCCTCACCAAGGTTTGCCATGTATCCATCAGAACCAGGCAGGAACAGAAAACCATTCTTTTGGCAATAAGAAAATGGGTCCAGAGGTGCCAGCCACGCCAGAGGCTCAGAGATAACCCATTTGGACATGATGACAGTCACTTACTGAGCCTACCATGTGCTGCTCCTATGGTAGGCGCTTTATTGATTATCTCTAATCCCTGCAACAGTCCTGAAGATTTCCATTGGGGCAGGTATTACTGTTTTAGAAAACATACTGCCAAAATGTAACAAAAGATGTTACAAACGGTCCTGCCCTTTGACTTAGTAATTCCATGTTTGGGAATTTGTGCACATGATGTTGTTTTTCATTGAATGTAACTTATAATACAAAGATGGAAGGGACTTAATGTCTAATTCTAGGAATAGGGTTCAATAAATTATGTACATCTATACTTTGTGGAATATTACACAGTTTTAAAAATAATAATCACAAATATTTTATAAAATATGGGAAATGTTAATGTAGCCAAGGAGAAAACAATAAAATGCATGCACTCTATAATTTCAAAGATATAAAAATGTTTGTTAACATGGCCAGTATTGGGGGAGAATAATACAGAAATAAAAGTAGTTGTGTTAAGATTACATGATAATGGGTGAGTGATTTTTCCCCCAAGGAAAACTTCTCTCAGCAATAAAAAGCCATAGAAAACTTGTTTCAAAGAAAATGAATCAGTAGCAGCAATGACTATTGAGGTATATTGAGAATAGAAATTGTTTTCAGAACACACCTAGAACTACCCAGTTACATACTTACTACTTTGAGATATTAAGGAGATTCTGGGTTTCTTTTTTTTCCCCTTCTTCCCACTTGGAATTTGTAATTAGTATATCTGCAGAGCAAAAATGCAGTAGATTCAGGGAAGTGTTTGAGGCTTTGTAAGCAAATGACGACAGTGTAAAAGGTATTTGTCTAAATTTGCATTCGTATAAAACATGGAGCTTCTGTGATTTCAAAATAAATGTGTTTTAAATATTTTCTAAATACAGAGCTGTTGCAGCCCTAACAATACTTGGCTAAGAAACTACATTTCTATGATAGGCCATTGTTATTCCTTGGAAAATAATTGGGCTTTTAAAAAGGCCCCCTTACCAATACTGAGGAATGCGTCCACTTTGTCCCTTCTTGCATCTGCAGTGCTTTCTGTAAGACTCCTCTTCCTCTCTTTCAGGATATCATTGTTTTTTATTGCAGGACAAAAGGGCATGGCATTAAAACCGACATATTTAGAATTCTAGAAAATGTTTCTTTTTCAGATAAGAGCCTGTGTTTGTGTTAAATTATACAGTCTTTTGCTGTGCGTGTTTATTTTCACCGCTTTCTCACAATTGTTGGAATGTCTTTTTCTGTGCATTAATTCATTGATTGGAATTTCAGTTTAGAAATACTAATTAAAACTCAGCGTTGTTGGTCAATTGCAGTATCAAATGTAGGAGCTAGAAAAGTTGATAAGATTTGATTAAACATTATGGATTTTTTTTTCTCCCTTCTATGTGTTAGGCTGTGCTCTGGACACATTAACAAGTGGCCATTTTTCTGGAATTCTGCACTCTTCCTGCTTCCTTTCATTATATTAGGCAAGGTTCCACTAGATGAGACATTTGTACTCCTAAGACTTCCTGCCAGGGTTCAGACTTTGTATTTTTGACATTGAAGCTGTCGTTTTCCTGAAGCTACTTAATTAGAAACACATTCATTTCAGTGTACACTGGAAAAAACTTGGACAGCAGAGCCAGGCACACTGGGAAGTTTGAGCATTTGTGTAGCTGGCAGCTAAACTAATGGTTTACAGTTTAAGGGGAAAAAATATCGTAGGGCATTTCCTTGCCCCTGGAAGCGAAGAGAAGCTGAATGTGCACAGCAGATACCTATTTTTAAAAGAGAGAAGAGGAAGAAAGAAAAAAGACAACTCCACTTTCACTGCAGTTGTGTATATAATTCTTTCTTCAGCTATTGTCAAATACAAAAGTCTTCTAGGAGAATAGTTCCCAAACTGTGCTGCTAATATTCAAGTCTGTTTTACAGGCTTCCAAGATATATTACTGCTGAGATCTTAGTAAGGAGGACATTTTATATTCTGGGGAACGATTTTTGCTTGAAGAATTTTATTTGTCAAATGGTAATGAGGGAATTGTGCCCTTTCTTATTTTTAAATGTTTGAGCAATTTTAAAATGCACAACTGATGTTTTAGAACCTTCATTGCCTATCCATTGCTTCAGGATAAAAGCCTAAACTCCTTAGTATTAAATTGGAAGCAAACCTCTCCTTTCTCATTTCTTACCACTCCGTGTTTCTCCAACCCTGTCTCCAAGAAAGCCAGCCTGCAGGTCTGCTCCCGCTCTCCCAGCTGCCCCAGAGGAAAGGTACCTGGTCACCTCAGTCTGAGCCAGATATCTTATCTCTAGGCTCATAAAATACCCTTTGCACCTTTCACAGGATGTATCACATATATATGTATCACACTGGAGAGACATAGAAAAATTGCCAGTCGCTCCCTCCCTCCCTACTCCTTGACCTCCATCCCCTACCCCCAAGAAAAAGGTCGTGTAGGAGGTGGGCCTGGGGATTTTAGGTTTGGTATTACAAAGTCTGTATGGCACAGAGGAAGAGACTTTGAAGTCAAATTCTAGGTTTTCCATTTACTTTGTTCTGTGGCATTAGATAAACTCTCTGGACCTGTCTTCTCATTTGTAAAATGGAGATAATACCTACTTTGTATAGTTATTGTGTGGATTAGGAAGATAAATTTGAGCTTCCTTATATAATGCTCAGCACATTTGTCATTGGTAAGTAACATCATAAGTGATAATGGCGGGGAGGGGCAGGGGGAGTAGGGGGAGAGGGGGTGCACAGAATCCTGAAACCAAAGAAAGTCAATCCATGATGCCCAGGCTTTCAAACTTTTGGAGTTGGGTTATGGTCTCCTGCTCAGTCTCCAACTTAGGAGCCCACTGCCCCGTGAATGAAGTCATTGGAAGGGGTTTTGTGAATTGTAGTGTCATCCAATGGCCTGTGTGCAGTTGGGGAGGAGGTGCTTACTGGTTGCTCTCTATGTGCCTTTTCAAATCAGAGTGGACAGTTAGATCACATCTCTTGATGGCAGAAGGAAACAGCAAATAAAAAATCATTCTATATTCAACCTTGTTAACTGCTTTTCCTATTATAATTGTGGCAATAATAGTTCCCATTTGTACGAGGAACTGTACTAATCACTCGATGTATATTTTCTCTCATTCTGATAGCAACCTCTACCAGTTTGCTTCTAACATCCCATTTTAAAGATGAGGCAACTGAGACCAGGCAGTTATTTCAGGGACTGACGCCAGAGTCGGTTCTTCCTGCCACCCGTGCGGCTTCCAGTGCTGCCTGCATTTTGAAATTCTTCTGAAGTTTCTAGGCTTGGGAACAAAATGTCACATTAGGATTTTTGTTGTGAAAGGAAATGTAACTGTGCATACGTTTATTAAAACAGTTTTTCTCCAAATAGTGAACCATCTGTAATTTTCTGTCGGAAGCAACAGACATTAAAGCAGCTGTGTGTCTCTGTTTCTCTTCACAGTGCTCCCATGCCCTACCTCATAGGAATCCATTTAAGTTTAATGGAGGTAAGTTGGCACCTTTCCTCCCTACATCTCCCTGCTTGGCCGTTTTGTTTTGAAAAGACACAGTGTATGAATTCACAGCTCTCCACATGGGAGCGTGTGGAAGCCGCGCTTGGTGCACAGTGCCCTCTCAGGGGCACAGAGCTGAGCGGTCCACTTAGACCCTTTCCACTGGGCCCTCGTTCCAGTGTTTGTCCTCTCTGCATGGAGATTGTCAGTTTTCATGGTTGAGGGAGCGAAGTTCCAAGAGGCAGGAGGAAAAAAGGTCCTCAAGGGTTTGAGCAAGGGAAGGGAAATGATTTGCCTTTCAAAATGATGTTTATTCTAAACCACTACAACAGTGTTACATTTTTTATTGTAGAAAATGTGGTGTAAAAATATAGAGAAGTATAAAGAGGAAAATTAAAATTATCCACAATTCCATTATTCTAAATTCAACCAGTTAGCATTTTACTGCTCTTCCTCCTGGTCTTTATTTTATGAATATATATTTTGTATAAATGTACCTAATTGATATGTGTTTTATATATAGTTTTGTTTTTATATGTCATTTAATATTATGGCATGGGGATTTCAACATGTTTTTATTTATTCTCAATAAGAATAATTTTCAGTTTGCTACCTGTCATTCCACTGTTTGGATATATCACAACGTAACCATTTTCTATTATTCTAGGACATTTAGGTTGTTTATACTTTTTCACTAATATAAGTCGCATTTCAGTGAACATCTTTATGCATAAGGTTTTATCTGCATTTTGACTTAGTTTCTTAGCAGAGAACCCGTAATGTAGAAATGCTTGGTCAAAGCTATGACTGATGACAGATTGCTTTCTGCATGGCTGTACCAATTAGATAGCAGTTCTTTTAAAGGACTTATCTGGGCTTTTGTGAGTGCCATTGATTTGTAGATATGAACCCCAAGCTTTTCCCTCCTCGGGAGAGAGCTTAAATTTGTACTAGAGCAAAATGGGGTGGGAGGTGGGGGGCTTGCCTATTTTGCACAGGAGATAAGCTCTCAGCGGAAAAATCTAAAGCCATATCCGTCTGTGATGATGCTTTGCATGTCTTAAAGGAAGTGCTACTTCTCTTCTTCTGTTCCCTTCATTTCACGTCGACGAGGACCACCTGCTTCTTCGCTAACTGTTGCACACTGTGCTATTGTGCTTACGAAAATGAAACAAGTTGGTTATCGAAAAACCTGTTTGTTTGACATTGAGAATCTTGATCAAAATAGACCACAGAAATCTGCTCAAATTTCTAATTTGACAGGACGGCCATGTGGCTCCTACATTCTGTTAACAGTTCCTCCTTGTCATCACCCAGCCCTGAGCACATACAGTACACAGTTTATGGACTATCTTGGGTGGTGTATTTAGATCAGATTGAAGAGATTTCTTGGGTGTTTTACCTTTGTTTGTCAAATTCAGGGGTGTATTTAAAGCTCCTGTGAGAAAATTTTAAATTGAACACCTTCTAATAGGCCGTCAGTGCCAATTGTTATAGAGTTTGAAACACTAATCTAAATACCATTTGGTCTATTGGAGTGCACAGCTCCTTTCTGCCTCTCCTCCTGCCCACCAGACTGTGCTAGCAAGGCTGTATCAGATTCCTTTCATTCCTGTTAACATCAGCATTGTCCAAGTTTCTAGTTTCTGCCTGCTTTTCTTCTACACATGCCCTCAGTCATCTTGTTTAAGGCTTTCTGTTTCAGCTATCAAGGTAATGTCAATCACTCTCAGCTGTGATTCTAACTAGCATGGCTCTCTCTGAACACAGGTCCAAGCGTTTCAAGTACCAATTGAACTTCACCTAGGTTTGCTACAGATGTCTCAAACTCAGTGTTTTACACACACACACACACACACCCACACACACACACACACACACACACTACATCACTCCCCTTCCGGTGTTCCCAGTCCCTGTGAATGGTACCAATGCCTGCAAAGTCACCAAAGTGGGACACACTGAGCATGGCTGAGTACTCCTCTTCCTTGTTCTTTCTAAATAGGTACCAACTCTCTGACATGTCTCTCACCGTGTTCCTTCCTTACTGCCTCCATTGACTTTTTATTTGCTTTCCTTGGATTCTTGCAAAGCCTTATTCATTCATCTGCTTAGCAAAATGAAAGCCTCTTAGGTTCCAGACATTTTTATCGGTCCTGGAGGTATGAAGGAGAATGTAAAATCCAGTTCATAGTCCCGGCATTTAGTGGGTTGACTTCTACTGGCTCACTCTACCTTTAGTGGCCCTCCTTCCAGTGTTGCTCTGCACCACCCCTGAGTCTGCTCAGTCCCTTTGCTGCTGCCAAGCCTGCTGTCCTCTCAGTGTCCCTTGTTAGCCAGTGTGCTCACCGATCCTAGCCATCTCCACATTCCCACACCTCTGCATGGCTAAGTCCTGCCCTTCTCCAGCTCTTTCAAGAAATCCTCCTATTTTGTCATCGTCTTTCTCTTACTGTCCCTCTTGCTCTGGGTGGTAGATGTTTGCTTCCCCAATCCTCTTCACCATCCCTTGGAGCATGAGTTCTTTGGGAACAAGGACTGTGTTTTGTTTATCGTGGTGTCCTCAGCACCTGTCAGGGCACCAGGCAGGTGCTTTCAGAAAAGAAGAATGAGTGAATGCCTGGGAAGCTGAATTCGGAGCACATGTAGAGCCCTCCATTAGGCATCAAAGTTTTCGGAGAACCCAGCAAAGACGGACAGATTTCATTATTTTACTTTCATATGATTGTAAGTAACTTAAAAGAAGGCCTTTTGTTTATAAAACATGAGATGCAAAATATGCATAATTTTTTAAACTAACACTTGGGACGGAGTTTTGCACTTAGGTGAGTGGGAGTGAGTCGACTCTGCTCAGCCTTTGAGAGGCTTTAAGTGAGAAGATTCGGGAAGCACTGGCCAAGATAAACCTTAGTTCTGTCAATTAGCTAGAGTAGGGCGGGATTTGCCATGCTCAACTCCTGCGTGGTCAGCTCAAAAAAAAAAAAAAAAAAAAGAAAGAAAAGAAGAAAAATAGTAGTAGATCACATTTGAAGCCAGCTATGACACTTTCTGAACAAAGTAGCATTTCCTGGGTGTGCTGGGCAACCATGAACTTCCAGTCTTGGAATTTAGTCTTCTCATCGCCTCCTGTGGATTTAACTCAAACTCGGCCGCTCTAGTCGTGTTTTTTGATTGGGTTTATGTGGTTCTATTATACCCTTCAGATGAGAGGGCTGCTTCCCGTGAGATTTCTTCCAGGAACTATGGGCTGTAATGCTGGGGGAGGAGCTTGTACCTAGGGCCGCAGGAGACCTGTCTAAGGAAGGAGCTTGGGAAGGCCCATCTCCTCCCACATTCTGGTTTTCTTACTGGCAATTCAGCAAGAGGCTTATTTTTGACTGTCTTGTTATTTTTTTCTTGAAAGCTATAGGCACCTTATTATGCCTTTGCATATGTGCCAGAATTTTTTAAACTTCAAATGAATGTGGCAGATGTTCATAAAAGTTTAGAAAAAGCTACCATAGGAAGACTTTTTAACCATTTTTATGACACTCAAATTTGTTTCACAAAAAGAAATATAAGTTATAACCTAGTGTTCTCAAAAATCTGACTTTTTTGAAAAAAGGTTATTTTGGGGAAAGACCTAATTCCAGTCTTAATGCTCTTACAGGATGCCCTTTGCTGTTAAATGGTAACCTCATCATCTTAAAGAGTCTGCCTTCCTTCTAAAGCTGCACATATATAGCTCATCATCATTCTTATCCCTCCTTCTGCCTTTTTATATCGTTCTTTCATTTAAGCAAACATTAATTGGAGTCTAGTGGTAAGTTAGCAGGATAGCCAAGGATATTGGCATAGACCTAGTTTCTTCTTGGAGAGAATAATCATGTTAGCTGGCAGCTAGGAAATACCAAAATGTGGCCTGATTACACAGTGACTGTTTCCTTTTATTCTCTCAACCTCAGTTTAGTTTAGGAATGTTTCTGTAGCCCCTCTTCTGTGCCATGTCTGGTAGCATGTGCTTCTCCTCTTTGATAAATGAAGACCTTCCTTTCTAAGCCTCACAAACAATGCTTGGTGCACAGGCCTCAGAGTGACATGAGGGTATTTTATATCATTCCTGGTGATACAATGATTAAGAAGGAGGATGGAGAGGTGGTAGCAATGACACAGTGCCAGACAGAGGCTCAGCTTTGTCTGTAAATGAAACTCCACCTAGACATGAGGAGCAGTGAGGGGAGCCGGTCAGCAAGAGGGTTCGGGATTCTGGCTCCCCTACCTCCTGCTTGCATGACCTTAAGCAAGGTCATTGACCTCTGAGCTTTTTTCTCACCTGTAAAACGAGGGCAATGGCTATACCTCCCCTATGGGGTTGTTGGAGGATCCGGTGAGATAATGGTTATCAGTACCTGGCACCTAAAGAATTCAACAAAGACCAACAATCATTGAAGTTTTTATTTTATCAATGTCCTGAAAGCCACTTACATTATTAAGTTGATGGCTTTTAAATTGTGTTTCAGGGACTTTTAGGTTCCGGGGATCATTGTTATCATTCTCATTTCCTGGGGAAAGAGAGTTCGAACAAAATTGTTTTGTGCCTGCCCTGTTTCCTCCATGTTTGCAGGGCTGTACCAGGAATGGGTGTGACACTTTTGTAGAACTTGATAAATTTACTAACAGTCTCCTGTTTGCCCACCCCCTGCTGTAAATAAGGCATGGTACTTTCTCTCTCTGTATCTTGGTTTCTTCATCTGTAATAGCAGCCAGTACCTACCTTTTAGGATTGTGATGAGGCTTACGTAAATGAGCCCTGTGTATGTCCAGCATAGCCCAGTGTCTGGCCTGCATTCGGTGTGCAGTAAGCATCCCTTCCACAGTCATATTTTGAGAGCCGTCTGTGTGCCAGCCATGGCCTCGTACTATGAGTCTATATACAATAGTGAATGTGACATAATCCCGCCTTCACAGAGGTGTGTCTAGAGCAGGTGTAAACAAGTAGAAAGAATTGCAGTGAATTTGGGATGCCATAGGCTCTGGTAGGGCAGACACTGAACCTGGCCTTGAGGGCTGTGCCTCTCAGAGGAAGGAAATGCCTAAACTGGCATCTAACATAAATAAGAATTCAGCCAGGGGAACAGGTAGCGGCATCTAAAAGACTTAAAGTGTTGCCCATGGAGTTTTCCAGGAAGTATGAGTAGTTCAGTGTCTGACAGGAACATAAGTATGAAGGGAGAGAGGAGAGCTGAGGCAGGCAGGCAAGGGCCAGCCATCCAGGGCCTTGTAAGCCGTGTTAAAGAGTCTGAACTTTATAGGGCAATGGAGAGCCATTGAAGAGTGTAAATAGGGGAGGGACATGGTCAGGCCTTCTCCTTCTGGGCCATTAGAAACCCAGTCCTTCCATATAAAATGCTTGGAAACTGCTTAACCATGTTAATAAAGTAAGTTGATATTTGTAGAGATCAAGGTAATTCTTAAGTAAATTACACACCATGACCACGTATATAAAATTCAGATGTGTTAGCGTCCCAAACCCAAGCTTCCGAATGGTTCCCTTGCTACCAAGTCGTGGCAGAAGTGTTTGTAGTGATGGCTTTCTTCAAGGTTTTAAGCACCACTTTTACTAGATTCTGACTTTTCCTCTCTGTTTCCAAGTACTTTTTATGAATTAGATATTTTTTCTACAGCCCAGTTTGAGGATATAAATTTAGGCTATATACTAAGTGATAGTTCCAGGCAATAAGAACAGGGGGAGTGAGACCCAGGTACCATGTGCGCAGGCTCACTACCTCTCCCCCGACCCCCACCCCCACCCAGTGCAATTTCAGGGGGCCTGTGACGGGTGCACGCAGACCCAGGCCAAGCCCACAGCAGTCCTCTCCCTCTCTCACCATCCGTATCTGGGGAGGCTTAGCTGGGGCTCTTGGAGCTAATTTTGCAGATGCACCAACTGCTTCCAACAGCACTGAGCCACCATCCAGGCACAGCATCCAGGTGCCGAGTCAAAGTTCCCTCTTGGTCTCTGGGATCCGTATCTCCCCAACCCCCCAAGGAGAAAATCTTTAATCCTTTGTTTGGGGGGATGTTTATTTTTAAACAATGTCATAGTGAGTGAAGAAGAGTGTTTCCTGCTTACCATTGCACCATTTTCATTGCAAGACTCCACAGGTAGACAGTGGCAAGACGCTGTGATTGGTCCCAAACTCTGAGCCAATACTATATTCCCTTATCAGTGCTGACTTGTTTATGTATCCTCACAAGAAGTGAAACATTGAGAGTTATTTGCTAGTGCTAATTAATTATGTTCCTGCTTTATATGATTAATTTGCATGAAAAATTCCACCTGGTAGTTTCAGTCATAGGTTCATGGACAGAGCTTCAGCAAGAAAGGGAGAGGGCTGGGAGGAAACTGACATGTGAGTCCTTGCTCAATCCAGACACTGTGTCAGGTACTTGACCTGTTTCACTTGTGAGCATTTCTCAGAATCTCCTAGGAGCTATCCATATTTGCAAATGGGGGACGCCAAGGCTCAGAGATGCAATGTAAGTTGCATCCAAGCCCTCAGTCCCTTGAGCCTCTGCTCTGTGCACCCTCCCATCAGGCTGTGTGTATTATGCCAGCCCTGCCCCAGTTCTGGGCAGAGAGGCCCTTCCTTTGCCAGAGCTTTTCCTTCTCAGGGTGGCCTTAGTGTCATGTACTGAGAGCTGAGGTGAGGAAAGGGAGCGCTCGAGTCTGGCAGCCTCCTATTTCTCTGGAGAAAAGCTCTGTGCACACTCATTACTGGGGCTGGGTTACTTAGCCTCTCTATGGCTCCATTCTTTCATCAGAAAAATTAAGATTATATTATCCATTTCAAAGAGTTGTGAGAATTAACTGACATAATGGATGTAAAGAGCTTTTTAAAGATGCCATACAAAACATTATTCTTCCCAGTTGGTAATCTATATATATAAAAGCCTAAGCAACCGTTACGACCGGTCGACTGGTTGCTATGATGTGCACTGACCACCAGGGGGCAGATGCTCAATGCAGGAGCTGCCTCCTGGTGGTCAGTGTGCTCCCACAGCCAACCTCCCACAGCCAGCCAACCTCCTGTGGTCCCTCCCCCAGCCAGCCAGGTGGCCAGTGCACTCCCACAGCCAGCCTCCCACGACTGGCCAACCTCCTGCAGTCCCTCTCCCCGGCCAGCCGCCCCGATTGGCCCTGATGGGGACTGGGCGAGATGGCCTCGATCAGCCCGATCACCAGCCAGGCCAAGGGACCCCACCTGTGCACAAATTCGTGCACTAGGCCTCTAGTATAAAAATAAGAGGCAAAGTTCAAATCAGTGGAACCCTGGCGTTTGCTTAATTATATAAAGAAAAAAGTGATTGGACAGTAAGTGGTTTGGTTTTGCTTGAGTTTCTTAGCATGTTATTTGTTATCCTGGAAATCATCACATGTGAGTCTGTCTCATCCAGAGCAGCTCTGTTCACCTGAGGGTCTGGAGGTGGTCCTGCATCTCACCTGATGGGTTTCCCCTGGGCGCTCCCTCCTCTGTGTATCTGCATTTCAAATGAGCGTGATCTTAAATGTCACTTACCCTATTGTTGGAATTAGTTAATATAAGACAATTTAAAGCTGTACTAGTAATTTATGTAATCAAAGGAATAAGTACTTCTGGCTGATTTCAGTATCTCTTGCAGTCAGTACATTTTCAGGTTAATTTGTTGTGACTGAAATGTTCTCTTGTGAGATGAGATAAGTCTCTGTTATATTTCAGAAAAACTGAGCAACATGTGAGGGAGAATCCCAGTAGAAAAAATGTGAAACCATTATTGACGCGTTTGTTTTCCAGTTATCCTGTCATTACTTAGACAGGCATTATATGTAAGTTCCACTTAGCAGTGTTAAAACTGACTTGAAAGAAAACGTAAAGTTTATCATTTGTTACAAGGAGAAGCTTGAACTAATCAAATTCCAGTCAGATGAAGATACAGAGTAGTGTATCTTCAGGACACTATGTAGCAGGATGGAAGAACTCCGGGCTCTATGTTATATGGACCCGGATTCAAATTCTAGCCCCACCACTACCAGGTGACTTTAAACAACTCTTTGTTTAAATAGGAGATCAGTTTAGCAGGGGGATAAAGGTATGGTGACTGTCACACAGGTTGACCACTTTGTATAAATTACTATTATGTTATCCTCCTAAGAGATGCCTATTGGAAATACTGCACTTGAGCCATATGATTTCTAATTGTCACCCCTTTGAAGGAGGTGCCGATTTTGCAGAAGGAACGTTAAGGTGCCTCTCAGAGCCTCAGACTCCTTGCTTATAAATGGGTAGGTTTCCCACTTCATAAGAGTTTTTAGTAAGGAGTAAATGAGCAAATTTGTCAGGTACCAAAAAAGTAAAAGTTACTATAGCAGTCCCCCTTATCCACGGGGGACATATTCTAAGGCCCCCAGTGGATGCCTGAAACCACAGAGAGTCTGAACCCTGTACAGGATTGGGCAAAAGTAGGTTTACAGTTGTATGTGAAACACAGTTTATGCTTGTATTATTATTAATTATTGCATTATTTTTCATATGAACAACTGTAAACTTTTACCCCACCCATATATACTGTTTTTTCATATAAACATACCTATGATAAAGTTTAATTTATAAATTAAGCGTAGTAAAATATTAATAATAACCAATATAAAATAGAATAATTATAACAATATACTGTAATAAAAAGTATGTGAAAGTAATATCTCTCAAAATATCTCAACTTTTCCATTTAATATTCTTGGGCCATGGTTGACTGCAAGTAACTAAAACCATGGAGAGCAAAACCACAGGTAAAGGGGGACTACTATATATATGTGTATCAATATTATATGCATGTAGAACTGATCATTTTTCTTTAAAACAAGCTAAAAGACATCTGCTTAAGATGGGCTCTGCAGGGGGTGAGAGTAGGTGGAAGTGGGCAAAGCAGGGATTAAGCGGGTGGTGGCTCAGAAAGAGACTTTGCTTTGGGCTGTGGGTGCACAATGCAGTGTGCAGATGATATTTTGTTGAGTTGTACACTTGAAACCTGTATGGTTTTGTGAACCAGTGTCACCCCCAATAAAATAAATAAATAAATAAATTTCGTATGCGCCCCCCCCCCCCCCCCAAAAAAAAGATTGGCTCTGCCTTTTTTTTTCAGCCTCTTTTTGTATTTTTTAATGAGTGGCTTTCCAAACTTGACATTAGCTTAAAGGCACTTTTAACTGAGCACAGCCACATAGGACTGGTGACTTCTTTTCATAAACTCCTTGTAAGTGATTAGGGGCGGGGCCGTTGGGGGAGCTAAGAGACCAGCAGCGTGATGATTGAAGAGCGGTACCCTTGGCCTAGTCAAATCCCACTTGGAATCCGGGCACATGTGGTTTTGTTTAGCACCATGCTCAGTAAACTCATGGTATGGGTTTGTGACCATCAGGCATTTGTTGTTGATATGTGAGGTCACCACAGTGGGGGTGTTTGTCAACCAAATTAAACTTCCTCTTAATGACCTAAAATAATTGATTCAGAAGGCCTTTAAATGAGCCACGGCAGTGTGTAGGCAAGCTGAAACCCAGCATTTTCTGCACAAATTATTGCATGTTATTGTTTAAGATCTTTTTGTTTGGGGGCAGGCAATGAGCCTGAGTTTGAATCCCAGCTCCACCATTTGTCTGTGTGCAACTTGGGCAAGTTACTGAGCTTCTGTGCATGTGTGCCTTAATGTCCCCATCTGCAGAATGGGAACAACTGCCTTAAAGTGATGACAGTTCAGAACAGTATGACTAAAGTTCCATGCACATTAGTAGACCCTCACTCAACAGTAGGTATTATTATTAATAAAGTATTTCCAATAGGTATCTCTGAAGAAACTAGTTTAATAATTTTGTACAAAGTGGTCAAACTCTATGTAGTAACCATACCTTTTTTTCCTGCTAATCTCTTCATAAATTGCCCTCTATACTAAACTTGAACATCCATAGAGAAACATGTGACTGAAACTGAACTCTATAAGCCTCCCCTTACATATCCTTTGATTCTTACCTAATCTCAAAGTGAATTTAAAGTTTAATATTTAAGATATATGCCATTTTAGACTACCAAAGAAGTGGAGTTTTTTCTTTGCCAATTGAATTCAGATATTAATGACTAGGCAAAGAGTGGGGCCACCATGTTATGTTTGTTTAGAATCAAAGGCATTGGCTCAGGGCTTTTCCTAGGAATGGTGAACAGTGACACTAAAGTTTTCTTTTGTGGTTGGAAGTTATCAACATTCCACAGGTTTATGTGTCCTGCCTAAAATTCTTCCCTCCATAAATCCAAATATCTGGAAAAAACTAAAAGCTTAGGACTGGGGTGCCTAGACTCCTGGACACATCTTTAACCAAATAGAATATGTTGAACCTTGGCATCAATTGCTTTGAAAGATCCAGCGGTAATAAATTTACATCCTGCCTCTTCAGCATTTTATTGCAGCTATTTTATACTGGCCGAATGGGTTAAATTGTGAAGCTTGATAAGTACATATGCACATTACCCATCCTTTGCTTTAGAAGGAAAAAAAAAAAGGAAGAAAAAGATAGCTATGATTTTGGAAGTCATCCCAATTTTTAAAAATAAGAGAATTTGGACATTTTGGCATATGGGCTTTTTTAAATGAAATTTCATGGAACTGAAAACAGTCAATTTTAGGTTTCCAAAAATTGTTTTGATTTTCATTGGTATAAATTTGCTCCACATGGTTTTAGGGAAGTTCTGAGAGATGCATTTAAGACTTCGGGGTTGATTTTTTTTGTCTGAGATTTGCGATTTATTTTTTTAAAGGTGATTTTTTTTTCTAACTCAAAGTATAAATCGGAGGAGACAGAGTTCCATTTCTGGGACAGTTTTTGGTAATGACATTGTTAAGCATTGCAAACAAGTGGACTTGGGCTGAATTATTGAACATCATTTCAGCACCATTTGGACACTGCAGTGCAGATTGCTCTCCCCCCATCTCGGGTGTAGAGTTTCGAGGCCAAGGGATTTGGGCCATTAGCAGCAGCTGCTGGTGATAAGCAGCATGAGAGTCACCTGTGTAGGGTCAGGCTTATTGAACATCAAGGTTCAGCAGTGTCGGAAGAGAGGGAAGATGCCCAGGAGGGGGCTCCAGGCCACCTGCTGTGTGAGGATCAAAGGGTTGAAAGGTCAGAGGGCGCAGCTCCCTTAATCATATCTGTCTGTGCAATAGCTATTTCAGATTGTAAATCTTGGTGATTTCATTAAGTCCTCCTGGCTGCTACTGGGGCATTGAAATAATAAAATTTTATATCTGTAGCCTTTCCTGCCTCTGGCATCCAGGCCAATACATTCCCTGCAAAATGGGGTGTCTTCATGAAAACCTTTCCTGGAATGGCAGAGCTGTCCTAATGATGCTGCAGACTGGGAAGTGGGGTTCACAGGACCTCATCCTCTGGAATAGTTTGTTTAAGAAGAAGAAAAATCACTCAGACCATTTAGCAGCCTTTGGGACTTAGGTGGCACCTCTCTTCTGAAAAGCAGGTCACAAATATGACCTATTCCTAAATGCTTCAGCTTATGCGCAGGAGGAGAGCTGTGCTCGCCCAGTGCTGCTGCTTACGAAATAGGCCTGTTCTGAAGGCTCCAGGGGCCTTTCTTCTGGGCAGCCCCAAGCAACTGGACAGACATTACTTCCCACTCCGCAGACCTTTCGGGGTTTTTAGAGACACGTCTCCTGAATATGATTTTCCAAATATTTTTTCTAGATCTTAAAGTTGTTATGGACCTTCAGGGCTCCTTGGCTCTTGGGCAAGACAAATCACAGTAATGGCTACCCCTTTACTGCCCATATGTTTAGGACCCCCTGTAGTTTGTTTGAAAAGTTAAGAGATTTTCACAGTGAAGGTGCCATTTCTGAAATTTAAAGTGTTCCTTTTCACCGGGAGATAAGTTCACTCTGATTAAGTCCGTAATTCTCACTAAGCCATGTTTATGGGGGCAATAAACAATGTTTCAGTGTGCTTGTTAAATTGGGTTTCCAACCTCTCCACTCTTTAAAAATTGACATTTCAAATAAAAGGCAGGTGGAGATGGGAGTCCAGGTTTTCTGTGCTTAGTGATGAATGAATGATGGCAAGTGGCAGTTATGTGGGAGGAATGAGGCCCTGTTTTATTAGAAGGTGACCCCAAACCATTTTGGGACTAGGAAATCGACATCTCTTTATACCCCCAGTGAAACTCTTAAATTCAAGTTCCATCGTTTCAAATTGGATGGATACTATTTTTGAAATACTGCCAGACGTATTATATTCATCTTTTAATTTTCACAACAAGTCTGTGCTCTAGTAGTGGTGACCCTATTGTACAGATGATGAAATCTGGACACAGAGAAGTTCAGTAACTTGTCCAAAGTCGCACAGCTAACAATTAGCAGGACTAGAATTCAAACCCAATTATTTTGTTGTGTGAAATATTTTAGTGTGTGCAAAAGGAAATTTTGACACTGGCCCTGCTTTTAGGATCTGTTTGTTATTATGTATCTAGGCTATGATAAGGCTACCCATGGAAGTTACAAGAGAAATATGTGACCTGGTTGGTGTCCTCAGTATTTGCTAAGCCAGAAAGTAGAGGGGGCTACACAGAGGGGGCAAGGGGACCAGGCTTTGGGACCTGGCAGTCCCAAGCTCCAATCCTAGCTCTGTTATCACTCCAGGGCCTGGGGAAGGAGCTTCAGTTTTCTCTTCTGTAAAATGGTAATAATAATACCTATTTCATGATGTTGCTTTGAGGATCAGATGAAATAATATATTTAAAAACATAGTATTTAAAACTCTGCAGTGTTTTATAGATGACTGGTAAGCATTATTGCAGTATATGTGAATGTAGTAAGGTTAAAACAGTTTTTTTAAGGGAAAAAGTGACAGGTACACATGAAACAATTAGAAACATCACTAAACAAGTTTTAATTGAGGGTCCAAGTATATGTTGCCCCCTGTGCCTGGCTTAGGAGCAGAGAGAGGAAGTAGTCAGGAGGCTTTACGGAAGAGCAGGGTCTTGCGAGATAAGTGGTAATTATGGTGCTCTATGCCTGGACCTTCTTCCCAGTTTACCAAGCTCTCTGCCATCTCATCTCTCGACTGTGTTTTGCAGGCGTGGTGTGAGAGGTTGACACTGTCCTCATCCTCTTTTTACATACGAGGAAATGGAGTCCCCAGCAGTGGGGAAGCTGCTTCAGTTTAAGGCAGAACACCATCAGAGTCAGAGGTGTCCATTCCGTGGGCAGAGAGGAGGCCAGGCTGGACTTGTAGAATGAGCCCCAGCAGAGCTAGCAGAACCAAGCTTTTAGAAGGAGACGGGCTGGCACTCACCAAGCTTCTGCCTTACGGCTGGTGCTCTATGACATGCAGGGCCTACAGCATCTCCCTTCCTCTTCTCAACAATCCTGAATGGTAGGATTGTGACCCCCCATGTCACAGAGAAGGAAATTGATGCTGAAGGCGGTGAAATGCCTTGCCTAAAGCTACCTAGCTAGTGAGTGAGTGAGCCAGGACACCAGCCGTGGGGACTTCCTGACCCTGGGCCCAGGACCAGCCAGGGGAGGGAAGCAGGCAAGCTCCAGTGAATGGAGATGGTCCACCAGTGAGGTCTCTTCTACTACACATCACCATGCCTTTTCTTAGTTGGTTATAATTTATCCCACCACTCCCCATCCGCGTCCTCCCACAAGTAGGCTGGAAGACCCTTGAGTTTAGAGATCATGTCTTAGTCAGCTCTCTGTCCTTAAGACCCAGCATGAAGTTGACATGAATGACTGACTGAATGGGTGAATGAATGAATGTCCGGTGGATGGATAGTCAGCCCCTTTGCTGACCTGGGTTGGAAATCTCTGGATTTGTTAATGAGAGTCAGTGCTTATTACCTTGTGAGGAGTGGATTTGGCCTGACCCAGGAGGTGCTTACAGCACTTCCCTCCCCTGCCAAGCTTCTGTTTCTGTTTAAAGCACACTGGGAAATTCCAGCGGTATTTTCGGGGGTCCTCTGAACTGTCGGGCTTGGATTTTTAATTTTGTGGAGCAGGAAGGAGCAAATCAGTGACTCCTGGCTCCAAAGAAAAGCCACTGCGTTTATCAACTGCTTGGCAGCTCAGTGACCTTTGGGGCCTGAGGAAGGGAAGGAAAATGTCACTCTTCCCTCTGTGTTTATCCGAGATTTCAGGAGGGAATAAAGAGTTTACAATACAGAATATTTGCCTTTCCTTTTCCTGTCCTTTTCACTTTTCCTCTGATTTCTCTTTCCTTTCCTCCTAGGAGGCCACCAGCTCCCCATGCTGTTCTTTGTTATGTGCTCATATATATGCGCGTGCATTTAAGCACACTTTGTGCTGTATAGTGGAAAGAACATTGATTCAGATCCTTTTTCTGACAAAAGCCAGTTGTACAAATATAGGCTATTTAATCTCTTTAGCCTCCATTTTCTTATCCATCAAATGGGTATGATATTCTGTAGGAAATCCTCTCCCCTGGGAACTTTAATGGAGCCTGGGCCAATCACCAAGCTACTTACGGACTATTCTTCTAGTACTTGCCTAGCAAACATCAGTTAAATTACAGTTGCTCAATACCTCTGTCGATCAAAACAATGTGTCAGAGCAATTAGTAAGAGGAGTTGGGTAGTACAAAGGTATTGGTGTTCAACTGGGTTCAGTGTTCAGCTCCACTACTTCTAAATTGGAGGACTTTGGACAAGTTATTTTACTTGTCTGACCCTCAGTCTCTTTGTCTCTCCACTGAGGTGTCATGAGCATTATATTAAATGGTACATGTGAAGGGTTGGCCATGGGAGGAACACATCAGCCCGTAGCTCTCACTTTGTTGCTGTGAAAGTCAGTAAGAGGATGGACACAGAGCATGTAACACCGTCCTGGCCTGCCCAGGCCCCGGTAAAGTCAGCTGTGACTCCGCATATCACATAACCAGGAGAACAGTTAACCTAAGAGGTGACTCATGAAGCCCAGTAACAGTCAGTCAGTGAAGATAAAGTTTGGATTAACAAACTATTAAGATGTAATTTTTTGGTTTAGTTTTAACCATATCCATCCTTGAAATTTGAAAACAAAACTGCAGAGAGGTCAGACTTAAGGGAGACAAAGTATAATGAAGGAGCCTTGTCCGTTGTACCCGTCTCATAGAGGAACACTGAGCCAAAGCAGTGTGTTATGGGTATGATAACCCTAGACTCAGGAGGAGGCTGTGTCCTCTTGAAGCAAAGTGTCCTTGCAGGAAGTTGGTCTGGGCCCATCCCCTTTGCTTGGTGGTCTAGTTGTTAGTCTCAGAGGTGCTGGCTTGGCCATAGGAGAGGAGACTGTGCTTATGGCCCTCAGGGATCATTCCAGAAGGGAGAATTCCTACCTGTGGTCAAGGCCAGCACCCTGGGCACATGGGAACATGGCCATGTAGGTGCAAAATAAACATTTCTATTTTTCTTTTTACTTAAATCTTCTCACAAGTCTATGTAGTGAGTGGTTATATCCCCATTTTATAGATGAAGAAATTGAGGCTCTACTAGGTTATAACCTGCCCTGAGTCCTGAGTAAGAATTGAACAAGATAGAATCGAAAGCCCAGGCCATCTGATTCATGTTCCTGCTGCTCTCCCAAACCATGCTGACTCCAGACTACAAGTATCTCAGAAGGTACCCAAGAATGGTGCGTTTTGCTCCTCACTGGAAACAGGGACAGGACAGATTAAAGACGCCGTGTGTATACTGGAGGCGTCTACCTTTGCAAACTAATTGACAGTGAAAGTATTCTAGATTGAATCCTTTTTTATCAATAGAATTATTGCTATCTTGTTTTTCGTAATAAGTTAATACACAGTGCTTGTTAGATACTAGACTTTATCCTAAGTACAATACATGTTAACTCATTTAATCACCATAACAATCTTATAAGTAATGACTTTGTATTACTTACTTTTTGTAAACATTTTACTGAAATGTGAGATTTATAGGGAAAAGTGCACTCATCCAAAGTGTACAGCAAGATGAGTGTTTACAAGGGAGACATCATGTAACCACTAGCAGATCAAGAAACAAAATATCACCAGCCCTCCAGAAGCCCCTCTTGCCCTCTTGTAATCATTCTTCCTCCCACCCAAGGGTAACCATTATCCTGGGTGTCAGTACTATTTTAATCCTGTACAGATGAGGAAACTGAGGCATGGGGGGAGGTGAATAAAAGGTTTGCCCAAGGTAGCACAGTTATCACCGGCAGAGTTGGGATTCAGGCTCCAGCAGTCTGGCTCCAGGAATGTGCTCACATTTCTGAGACAGCCCAGAAAATAACAGTCGGTTGGTGGTGGTTTAAAGTAACCTTTGGTCTGAGAATCAGGTGTTTAAATTCTTAGTCTTGGAACTCTAATCCATTTATTGATATAACTTTCAAACTGCAAGGATAGAGACTCACTTTTCATAGCTCCCCTCCCCCATTTATTGCTTACTCACTGCAATCAGGCACTGTGTTAAAGTCTTTATACAAACTAGCTCAACCCTCACAACACAGCTGTGAAGTAGGTGGTATTATCCCCATTTTATAGATAAGAACTTGGTAACACAGTAAGAGGCAAGGCTTGAATCTGGCTGTCTGATTGCAGAAACCACGGTCATCTTAACCACCACATTAACTCCTATCTCGCCTCCTGTGTCAACTGTGAATTAATTGTACACTAATTAATCATGGTAATTTCACATGATTGTTATCATTGCCATCATTATTGTTATTCCCATTGCACTTCCTTGAGCAAACTCCAATTTGCTTACACTGGGCTTACATTGTCCGTTTGGGCTTACGTTGACATCTGCTGCAAGGCCTGCCTCCCAGTAGAGTGAATCCAGGCACAGTATTTCATTCATTCTCCAATTAGTGAGCACTTTCCCTCTGCAGGTATGGTGCTGGGCATGGGAGACACAGGAACAAATAAGACATGCCCTGTCCTGACGATGGTCCTAGTGAAGGACAACAGGAAAGAACCACTGACCCCACATGTGCCACCTCAGGACCCACCACCTCCATCCTAGATCAGCGCTCAGCGGAGGAGCACAGGCGGAACTGGGCCCTGCTCCACCCCAGCGTTCAACCTTCTCAGCCAGGGAGCGCCAGGTGCTCTGACCACTCCTCGGATCTTCTGGGTTACATTGTCAGTGCAAACACTTGCTCTTTATTTTAAGACTTGGTTCTAAGTCCTACCTTTTGTCACTGGCTGCCCAGTCTTCTCCCTGGACAGGTAGGATCACCCCCGATCTGTGTGAGGAGCTGGTGCGGTTTGAACAAGGGTAGGTGACATTTTATATTTTAGGGGGAAACTCCTTGTTTCCAACTTTAGAAAGTCAGGCTCAGTAAAGCCTTCTTAGCTGTAGTAGAGTGATTCTCAAGTGGACCCAACTTTTGTGTAGGGAAGTAGGTCAGAATTTCTAGGAGCACCGGATTTCCATGTTTATTCTAAAAGGGCATAAGTGGCCGGGACCGGTTTGGCTCAGTGGATGGAGCGTCGGCCTGCGGACTGAAGGGTCCCGGGTTCGATTCCGGTCAAGGGCATGTACCTGGGTTGCGGGCACATCCCCAGCGGGAGATGTGCAGGAGGCAGCTGGTCGATGTTTCTCTCTCATCGATGTTTCTGGCTCTCTGTCTCTCTCCCTTCCTCTCTGTGAAAAATCAATAAAATATATTTAAAAAAATAAAAAAAAAAAAAATAAAAGGGCATAAGTGGAAAACAAAGTTTTAAAAAATCCTGGACTAGACAAAAAAGGAAAGAGGAAGGCAGGGAGCCAAACACAGCTGCAAATCAGAATGTACATTGGGTGATGGCCTAGGGAAAAATTACCTTGTCGTGTAGCATTCACCATCATTCATGCATTGTTATTTTTTATAGCCTATCGTGATTTTATTCTATGTTCTGGACATAGTACTAATGTGTTTATCACTTCATTGGGGTATAATTTATTTACAACAAACCATCCATTTAAAATGTATGATTTGTTCATGAAACTACTTCCACCACAGTAAAGATGTAGAATATTCCCATTACCCTCAAAATATCGTTCCTTTTTATCTAACAAATGTTTATGTTAAGCTGCTCATGTGCCAGGCACAACTCTGAGTACCTTAAAAAGATTAAGTAGCCCATTTAATCTTTTTTGAAAAATATATTTTATTGATTTTTACAGAGAAGAAGGGAGAGGGATAGAGAGTTAGAAACATTGATGAAAGAGAAACATCAATCAGCTGCCTCCTGCACACTCCCTACTGGGTATGTGCCCGCAACCAAGGTACATGCCCTTGACCAGAATCGAACCTGGGACCCTTGAGTCCGAAGGCTGACGCTCCATCCACTGAGCCAAACTGGTTAGGGCCTATTTAATCTTTATAACAAGCTGACGAGGTAGGCACTATCATCCCGTTTCAGGAAGAAACTGAGGCCCACAGAGATTAAGTGAAGTGCCCAAGTTTACACAGCTGGTGAGTGGTGGAGCTGGATTACAACTCAGACCGGCTTCCAGATCCTGTGTTCTTCACCTAAAGGTTGTGCTACTTCTCATTCATCCATCTCGTGACCCCCAAGAAGCCCACTGACGAGGGGAGGAATTGAACACTTGTATGAAGAACTCCAGAGTGACTTCTTTTGTGGTTGTGGGAATAGCCACGGGCATACACAGGGAAAGGCAAACTTCCTGCTACCTCTGGCCCTATGGAGTGAGGCTAGCCAGGCTCCACTGAGTTCTCAGACTCAGAAGAGGGGACACACAGGCAGCTGAGCCACTGTTAGGCAAATGCCCATTATGGATGTCCTGGCAATCATGAGAACTCTTTTATATATACACGCTTATCTTATCCTCACAACTCGATGAGGTGGGTACTGGCATGATCCCTGTATTACAAATGAAAACTTGGGGGATTTAAGAGGTCAAGTGAATTGCCCCAGGCAACCCAAGAGGTAAGGGGCAATCCAGACGTGACACTTACTCCTCTTGGCTGCCTTGACCAACTCCTTGTCCTGAAAGGCAGGGGTCAGACTAAGTCTGTCGGTGACAAAGCATAAAAGGAAAGCCATTTTTTATTAACAATGTTTATGGGAAGATGCCACTTTTGTGTATTTCTCTGTGCAAGAAATGCCATTTGGAAAGCATTGTGCATGTCAGTATTTTTTTTCTTCTTTCTGAAAAAAAGCCTATGGAGTCTGGTGAGGGGAGGGTTTGCAGCTGGCAGGAGCTTTGGCATATGTTGTAACTAAAAAGAGAGGGAATGTGTTGGTGGGACAAGCTACCGGAGAGCCGTCTCGGTGTGCTGCGGTACTAGTAAGTGTTTTAATTGGGTAGAGTTTTTGGAGGACTATTTTGACATCTGCTCGTGTCTTTGCTGATTTTTCTTCACTTAGAGTAGGAAACACAAGCTGTGGATGAAATGACTTTAAAATAATTGGAAGTAAAGCTATCTTTTTCAAAGTTGAGTTTGAGAGGGACACTTTTTAAGAAGTAGAAAGTAAATTCCACTTCTAGGAATCCATCCTAAAGCACAGGGTTTGTGCCTACAGATTTCACAACAGTATTACATATAACAATGTCTTAACAACTGGATATAATCACCAACAAAGAGACTTGGATGGGTTTGTTTCCATGAAGTGAAACATTTTGTAACAATTAGTAATGATCTTTATAAAGGTTTTAATGAAGTGGAGCACTGCTTATATGGTAATAAATGAGAGAGTCAGAAAGAAACATTAAGAATTGTTTCAACTGTGTTTTTTAAAAATAGGGATTGGAGCAGAGGAATGTGGAAAGAAATGCACAGAAATGTTACCTCCAAATGGAGGGTGAGGGTAACCATCATTTTCTTCTTTGAAGTCTGTGTCTTTCCCATTTTTGTTTGGTAGGCCTCTGTAATTTTTCTGACACAAAAGGCAAGAGAACACAGGTCCCGAGCGGGTTGGTATAACTGCACGCCCAGCCTTGGTACTTGTTCTGGGATGTCTTTACAGAGTCTGGCTTTTGAGTCAGATCCGGCACAAACGCCAGCTCTGCCCCTCACTAGCTGTGTGACTTGGGCAGTTGGTTTGACCTCCTTGAGCCCTGTTTCCTTCTTGTTACCATGGAGATGATGGTATCTCCCTCATAATATGGACAGGATTAAATGACCTGGCACCCTGTAAGGATCCAACTTCCTTCTCCACAGCACCTCCCTCTCCCACCTGCAGTTTGAGATATTTTGTTGGGTTTTATGTCTTTTTCATTCCCCTTGTTCCATGAGCCTTTCACGGATAAGGCACCATCCAGCTGAGCTGGCCTCCGATTCTTTCCTTGGGACCCTGAGCTTCAGGAAGGCCCTGAGTCGAATGCCAGCAGCCCCTTGGGAAGAGGCCTTGCCACCGGGAGGGCAGCATTGTCCTACAAGAGGAAACCGTGCTCACCCTGCTCCTGCCTGGGCAGTTTGGTTTCTAAGGGGACCCTGGCCGGCTCAGTCAGAAAAAAGTGCCAGGTTTTTTCCTCTCCTTCAGCTTGCTGCCATTGTTGAAAAAGTAAACACTCCACACAGCTTAACCAGCAAGTCCTCCAGTCAGGAGTGGGAAGTAATCAAAAGCCTGTCCCAGCCCAGCCGTGGAGAGCCCACAAGGGCCGGTCTGTGCCACTGGGGCCCCACGGGAACACCGAAACAGTGCCAGCACTGGTCCACACCAACATTCCGCTCGCTGCCTTTCAGCCCCTGCAGCCTCTCTCCAGTGGCCGGGCCCCACCCCCTTGTATTTGGAACTCTTTGGAAGATCAGAAGAGAAGAAAGATAGGTAGGTAGATAGGTACATAGATGGGTGATTTAGGGTGCAGGGCCCTCAGCTCAGTTGTCAAAGCCTCCCCAGCTGAGCTATGGCTCAGCCCCCTGTGGCCCCTTTTCTGATTCTGTTTCTGGTGCCACCGTCTTTGAAGTGAGAGCCCAGCAATTACTAAGAAAGGACAGAGGACTTTTGCACTAAAGCCACTGGCTCTACAGCTTTCAGACTAATCAGGGCTGACGTATGTATCATAAAAATAATAATAATAGCTACTATTTAGAAGTTCTACTGTGTGCCCAGCAGCCCCAGGGGAGAAGTGGGGTAAGGAGGGCAGTCACAGTTATCCTCTCAGTTTTACAAAAGAAGAAGCCGCAGAGTAGCCACATAACCTTGGGGAAGGCCACATCACCTCTCTGAGCCTCATTTTCTCACCTCTGAAGTGGGGATGGTGATACCTCCCCTGCAGCTACATTGCTGAAAATGAAAGAATCTTTGTGAAAATGCTGTGTGAGCTCTGAAGTGTGTGTTAGTGAAAAAGGATGTCATTGAGGCTGTTTTTGTAACTTCCTGCTAGCACACTGCTGTGTTTAACCTGTCAGATTGCAAAGGGAGGCAGCTAAGGAGCCCTAGGCAATCAGGAGTCTCAATGTTCTCATCTGTAAAATGGGGACTATGCTTTGTGAAACACTGGTGATGTGTACTGTTATTAATGCTGTTTGCTGATAGCGCTTACCTTGTAAGTAAGGCGGTCAGTTAATATGAATGCTGGGGTTTGGAGGGAGAATAAATTTCTAAGTAGCCAATCTTGTCCCTCCTCTGTAGGTCTCAGCCCATAGTAAGCCTTTAGTAAAGTTTATTAATTGATTGGTAAGTTTGTGGCCGAGGCCCCCACGGCCTGGAGACGTCGGTAGCAGAAGTTTGAGGCTCCTGGTCTTATTAAGTGGAAGGGTTCCAGGATTCTGCCCTCTGGGAGTGTTATTTCAACCCCAGGAAGTTTCAGACCAGTGAGGCTCCACCCTCCTGCTGGGAGGAATCTGGAAATGTTTACTTAGGTACCAAGTTCTGTCCTAGAGGCTGGGGTTTGAGACAAGGAACATAGACCAATGTTAATGAGCACTTACCAAATCATTTTGTTGGTGCTGGTTATTATGCAGTGGGGAGCCAAACAGGTGAGCCCCTGCGGGAGCCCACACCCCAAAGTGTCAAGTGTCACTTTGTTTCCTATTCCCCTTCCCCAGAGAAAGGCCAGGGAAAGATATGTGTCCTCATGGTGCTTTGGTGATTTCTGTTTTGGAATTTTTTTATTTGCAGAAAGTTCGAAACATGGCCCTGGATGATGTCGTGATTCTAAACGTGGACACCAACACCCTGGAAACCCCCTTCGCTGACCTGCAGAGCCTCCCGAATGATGTGGTGGGTAACAAGCCCTTGGGGTCTGACCCCTGTGGGTGACCGTGCATGTGACACATCTGTGGGGAAGGGGAAGCGGGGGACACCTGTGACTTTCCTGCCGCCTAAGGATTGCACTGCAGTTCTCTGTTCTCTCTGGAAGCTTTGTCTCAGTTCAGTGAAGGAAGTTTCCTACACCTTTGCTCTTAGGTCACCATGAGGTGTTGAGGGAGTCATTGTGTTCTGTGAAGATGCTCCATCTGTAGCATAAACAACGGCTTCCATTCACTGACTTCCTCCCCCTCTAAGCCTCTTCTCCATCCGTCCTAAACGCCACCTGATCCAGGCCCTTATTTCTCTCTTGCGCTGTTACCAGCAGCCTCTGAACTGGTTCTCAGAACTCCAGACCTTCTTTCTCATGACCAGTTACCTTTCGAAGCGTCAATCTATATATATAAAACCCTAATATGCAAATAGACCAAACGGTGGAACAACCCAACAACCGAACAACTGGTTGCTATGACATGCGCTGACCACCAGGGGGCGTGCGCGGAACATGGCAGGCCACGGTGGGATGCTGGAGCAGGTGAGCAGGGGTGCCAGACCAAGGCAGGGCGTCGGTCGCTGTCATTGGGGCGAGACTCTGGTGGTTACTGAAAATTCTTTGCTCCCGTGTGCCACAGTCCCGCCCAGCACTTGAACCTGCGGCTGGCACTGGCCCTGCTCGCACTCGCACCCACTGGCGGCGCTGGAGCCACCGCTTGCACTTGCTGCTGGCACCCACATCAGCCCCGATCGCTTGGCACCCTCAGCGGGTGCGAGCGGCAGCTGCCAGCCCCAATCGCCCCTCAGGGCTTCTCCACCTCCCCTTGCTCCAGAGGGACAATCGGGGCAGCAGGCGCCACTCGCACCCACTGCTGGCGCCAGCCCTAATCGCTCCACATAGTCAGTGGGTGCGAGTGGGGCTGGTGCCATCAGCGCATGGGAGCGGCAGTGGTGGGAGTGGGGCTTTTGACAGGAGACCGGAGGCCACGGCAGGAGGGGCTGGGCAGGGGTGTGGAGGATGGGCCGAGACCTGCCCCTGTGCCTACTGCAGCCTCGCTGCTCACAGTTCTTTTCAAGGTGCACGAATTCATGCACTGGGCCCCTACTTTAACTCTATTTCCCTAATTTAGTTATATTTAGTTATAGTTATGTGTAACTAAGTCTAGCTATACTTAAAACCATTTCATAATTTTTAAAAATTTTCTAAAGACAAAAAATCCTTCCATAACTTCCCTGCACCTATAGATTAGAGGCATGTTTCTTATATTGGCTTTGGAATCAGACCTGTATTTAGATGCTGGCTTCTTTGCTTACTAGCCATGTGATCTTGGGCAAAATTGCTTAAGCTCTCTGAACCTTAGCTTCCTTATAAGGTTGTTGTGAGAATTAAATGTATATAATATCTGTAGAACATGTCCTAAGAGCTCTATAGACTGTGGTTAATATTAATGAATTATGGATGCAAATGATGACTATCACGGCATTCAAGGCCCTCCTTCATGATGTGACCCTCCTGTTTTCCCCAAGCTTTAGCTCTCTCCTCACTGCTTCAAACCCTGTGTTATGGCTGTTTGGAATTGTTAGTATTTCTTCCAAACTTACCTGTTGTTTCATAACTTCATACCTTGCATACAGAGTTTCTTTTTTCCCAAATGTCCCGCCCCATCTGTCAATCTTCAAGACTCATTCTTTAAGACTTAACTCTAAAGATTAGGCTGTAAAAACCTTCCCTGATCTCTCCAAGTAGATTTGACCGTATCGTTCCCTCTGTCCCCATAGCTCTTTATTCTCCTTGTATAATTATACTTATCTTCCTGCAGGATAATTTATTACACATTCTGGTTTTCCCTTTTAATTGTGAGTTATTTGAGGGCAGGAATCAAGTTTTTATTCATCTATGTTTCCCAGGGATCTAGCAGCCACTGAATAGATAGACGGAAGGATGTAGGGGACATATGGATTGGGTTATTTTGGTAGATGAAATCTTGCAAAACATGGCATTTGTGCTGGAAATTTTATTAAAAGAGGCCTTTGTTCTGCTTCTAGCCAGAATGGAGTAATTGGAACTAGATTTTTGCCCCTGCCATTAATGACTAAAACTCAGGACAAATACGAAAACAACTGTTTTCACATACTAGACTAAAGTAGTACAGGAGTATGATCCCTGAGAGAAAGGAAACAAGTAAGATGAGTTCTGTGGTCCCCCTGGCTTTCTGCCTGGAGGCATTTTCTGGACCCTGGGCCAGGAGCGGGTGTCCCCAGCCAAGCACAACAGTCTTGCTGAGTTGAGGGGTTACAGATCTGAATTTGAGGAAGAGGTGGTTTCAATTTGTGGGCCAGATATTCAGACAGGAGGGAGCTAGTTGCTCAGCAAAAGAGCTTCGGAAGTCTGAATTGGGTCCTCTTGACTAATCTGCCTACCTATAGAGGGAGCTCACACCGACTGGGAATCATTCAAGCTCTGACCCGCCAGAAAAGGAAGGTGTTGGTGATTACTCAGGACATTCATCAGAGACCCTAGAGGCAAAGCCTTGATAGGATCTAAATTAGTATCTAGAGCAAAAATAGCCCTTTCCTAACAAAGCTTAAAAATCAGGCCTTGAGGAACGTGAGAGAGGGTTGCAGGGATGCTGATAATGTGCTGATTCTTTATGTTAGTGCCAATTCCGTCGGCAAGCTATCCTCAAGCGAAACACCAATGATATTTATACTTTTTGTATGTGTGTTAAACTTAAATAAAAAGTTTTAAACAAAACTATTTCCTTTAAAAAAAAAGTCTTAAAAGGATCAACCTTATATGCAAGAAATTCAACCGCCTGTCAAAATAAACTTCAACCCTCTTTAAAAGAAGACAACAAAATCTAACACTCAGCAACATAGCCTCACAGTAACTAGCAGCCTGTCAAAAAAAGTACCAGACGTTGACAATCAGGAAAATGTAACCCATAACCAAGAGGAAAATTCATCAATAGAAACAAATTCAGAAATGACAGACACGATGGAATTAGCAGACAATGACCTTACGATAGATATTATAAAGATTATAAATATGCTCATGAATTTAAAGGAAGCCCTGGATTGGATGAGGAGAGAAACAAAAGATATCAAAAGAATGAGAGGGAACATCTAAAGGTGAAAAACATAATACCTGGACTGAAAACTTCACTGATAGGATTAAGAAGATATTAGACACCACATCTTAAAAGATCAATGAACTCAAAGACATACCAGTAAAAACTGTTCACTATGAAGTAGAGAAAGGAAAAACACTAGAAAAGGTTAACAGGCCCTTCAGGACCCACAGCCCAATATCAAGAGGACTAACATACAGGTAATTTGAGCCCTAAAAGGAGAGGAAGGTAGGGAAAGACAAGAAATATTTAAAGAGATCGTAGACAATTTTTTTCAGTTGTGATGAAAACGATTAATGCAGAGTTCCAAGAAGCACATTGTACCTCAAGCTTAATGGACCGAAACAAAACCACACCAAGGGTAGATTCTGAAATTACTCAATACCAGTGGTAAAAACAAAAGCTTAAAATTAGCTAGAGAAAAAAAACACACACACACAAATGAAAGAAGTAATGGCAGAAGACTTCTTGTAAAAAAAACTGCACAGCCAGAAGTTAATGGATTGACATTTTTAAAGTAATAAAGGAAAATTTTATCAAACTAGAATAGTATAGCCAGTGAAAATATCCTTCACAAATGAAGACACAATTAAGGCCTTTTCAGAAAAACAAAAAGTGAGAGAAATTGTCAGCAGACCCGCACTACAAGAAATGTTAAAGGAAGTTCTTCAGATGGAAGAAAAAGGATACCCTAGAGAACAGTAAGGGGTGATGAATGCCAGAAATAGTAAATATATGGGAGAATGTAAGACTCCTTTTCTCATTTTTAATTTCTACAAAAGGTAATTGAGTAGTTAAAGTAGAAATCATCCCTATGTTCATAGCAGCACAATTGACAATAGCTAAGATCTGGAAACAGCCCAAGTGCCCATTAGTAGATGAGTGGATAAAAAAGCTTAGGTACATGTATACCATGGAATACTATGCAGCAATAAAAAAGAAGGATGTCTTACCCTTTGAGACAGCATGGAGGGACCTGGAGAGTATTATACTAAGTAAAGTAAGTCAGTCAGAGAAAGACAAGTATCACATGATCTCATTCATAAGACTCGAAGCAGAGAGGCATGGAACAGACTGACATACCTCAATGTGGGGTTGGGGGGACAAGAAGAGATAAACAAAGAACATATATACTTATATGCATAGCCCATGGACACAGGCAATAGGGTAGTGAAGACCTGGGGTGGCTAGGAGCTAGGAGGAGGGGGAGAGTCGGGGGAGGGGGGGTGGAGAATGGGAGATTTCTGTAATACTATCTGTAATACTATAAAAAATATATTAAAAATAAAATAAATATACAGTTGACGATGAAAAAAAGAAAGATCCAGAGACAGAAGCATAGAATAGATCATCAAATCTCAGAGGTAAGGCAGGGGTGAGTGGGTGGATGGGAAGAGATCAACCAAAGAACTTGCATGCAGATATGCATAACCCATGGAAACAGACAATAGGGTGGTGGAGGCCTGGGGTGGGGGGCAGGAGCAGGCTATAAGGGATCATTGGGAGAATAAAGGGGACATATGTAATACTTTCAACAATAAAGATTTAAAAAAATAAAGTAGCAATCACCAGTGTAATGTGTATAATAACATAGCTAGAAGTAAAATATATGACTATGGTAGCACAAGGGACAGGGCAAGGGTGGAGAATGGAGGTTTGCTGTTTTAAAGTTCTTAAATTATATGGAAGCCAGTATACTGTTATTTGCGAGCAGACTATTAAGTTAAGGATGTATATTGTAAACTTTAAAGGCGCCACTAAGGAAATAAATAAGATAAAGATACCTGGCTAATAAGCCAATATTGAACACCCAAAAGATTTTTGAGGAGAAGAATAAAGGAATCAACATAAATGGAACAAATAGAAAAGTTAGCAAGATGATAGATTTACCCAACTCTATTGATTATTATATTAAATGTGCATTATCTAAATACTCCAATTAAAGGAGATTAATAAATTATATTTTAAAATAAGACCCAGTTATATGTTGTCTACATGAATTCCACCTTAAATATAAAGAGTCAGAGAAATGAAAAATAAAAGGCTGGAAAAGATACCATGCAGACACAAATCAAAAGATAGTGGATAGAGGATAAGAGGCAAATCTTCCTTATTGAAGAATTCCAAATAGTATCTGTAGATATTCTCCTCCCTAGGAAAAGAGCTTAATACTCCCACCCCAAACATCCACACACATGAGTGTGGGCTGGACTTAGTGACTCACTTCCAAAAAAAATAGAGTATGTAAAGGGAAAAAGAGTAATGTTAGTGGAGAAATAGCAGGTACTCCTTTAATCCAGTGATCAGGGTTTACATCACCAGCGATGCCATGTGAATATCATCTAACCCTGATATGATGTCATGAGAGAGATCCATCACCCCTCTGCTATTCTTTCCAAAACCCCAGTCAAATCATGGCAGAAATGTCAGATGAACCCAGATTTGGGGGCATTCTATAAATTACCTGATTAGTACATCTCGAACTGTCAAGGTCATAAAAATATGGGAAAGACTGAGGAACTTCACAGACCAGAGGATACTAAGAAGACATGACAACTGAATGCTCAGTGAGATCCTGAAATAAGAAAAGGACACTAATGGGAAAACTCGTGAAATCACAATAAATTTTGGTACATTAATAATAATGTACCAGTGTTGGTTTCTTAGTTTTGACAAATGTTTTATATAAAATATATTAGGGGAAACTGAAACTGGGTGAGGTGTATATGGATACTCTGTTATCTTTGCAACTTTTCTGTAAACCTAAAAACATTTCAGAATAAAAAGTATATTTTTAAGGGGGAAGTAGAAGAGGGGGAAGGGAGGACTAAATGGTGATAGGAAGAGACTTGACTTGGGGTGATGAACACATAATACAATGAACAATTTTATGTACTTTTTATAAGTTAGATGAACAAATTTCTTGAAATACACAAATTACAAAAAGTGACTCAAGAAAAAATAGAAAAATAGCACTGTTTTTATTAAAGAAAGTTGAATTTGTAATTAAAACTTTCCCACAATGAGCCCGGGAGGCATGGCTCAGTGGTTGAGTGTCAACCTATGAATCAAGAGGTCACGGTTTGATTCCTGGTTGGAGCACATGTCTGGATTGCGGGCTTGATCCCCAATGTGGAGCATGCAGGAGGCAGCTGATCAATGATTCTCTCTCATCGTTATTGTCTGTCATACACTGAAGGAAGAACTAATGCAATCTTACACTAACTTCTTCAGAAAATAGTGAAAGGAACACTGCCCACCTTATTTTATGAGATTAGCATTACCCTGACATGACAACCAAACAAAGAATTTACAAGAAAAGAAAACTGCCGACCAATATACCTTATAAATACCGATGTAAAAATCTTCAACAAAACATTAGCAAATTGAATCCAGCAATATGTAAAAAGGATAATACGTCATAATCAAATGAATATAGGTTGGCTAAATATTTGAAAATCAATCAATGTGATTTACTATAGCAACAGACTAAGAAAGGTAAACTATATCAAAACATATGCCAAAAAAGTATTTTAGGAAAAAATCAACACCTGTTCATAATAAAAGCTCTTAGCAAACCAGATGTCCTCATTGTGATAAAGAGTATCTAGGAAAAGCCCTGGCTGAGTAGCTCGGTTGGAACATCATCCTAATACAGGAAGATCGCGGGTTCAATCCCTGGTCAGGACACATACAGAAATCAACCAATGAGTGCATGAATGGGTGGAACAACAAATCTCTGTCTCTCTGTAAAAATTAATAAAAATTTTAAAATAAAGAGCATGTAGGAAGAATCTACATCACACTTAATGGTGAAAGACTGAATGCTTTCCCCATGTGAATGAGAACAAAAAAAGGATGTCTGCTCTTATCATTTCTATTCAGCGTTTTACTGGAGGTTCTAATCAGTTCACTAAGACAAGAAAAATAAAAACCCTAAAGATTAGAAAGGAAGAAAAATTGTCTTTATTTAGACAACATTATCACATACTTGGAAAATCCTATTAAATGAATTTAGAAAGTATGCAGGATAAAGTCAGTATACAAAAATTCAAATGTATTTTTATATACTAGTAATGAGCAATTGAAAATGAAAATTTTAAAGTACCATTTAAAATAGCGAACAAAACATGAAATAATTAGGAATAAATTTACCAAAATATGTGCAAGATTTGTATAGTGAAAACTATAAAACATTTCTGAGAAAAAAAATGAAAAAACCTAAACAAATGGAGAGATATTCCATATTTTGGATTAGAAGACTCAGTATTTTTAAGATGTTAATGTTTCCTTAATTAATCTATAAATTCACTATAATCCCAATCCAAATTCCAGATGACTTTAGAAGGGGGGAAAAATACTTGAAGAGCTGATTTTAAAATACCTATGACTATGCAAAAGATCTCGAATAGCCAAAACAATGTTGAAACAGAACAAAGGTCTAGGACTTATATTACCTACTTTTAAGACTTACTATAAAGTTAGAGTAAATGTAGCTAGACATACCGTTCAGTAGAACAGAATAAACAGTTCAGAATTAGACCTACACATAAATGGTCAGTTGATTTTCAGCAAATATATAATCAAAGTAATTCAATAGAGAAAGGATAGTTTTATGTGTGTGTGTGTGTTTTGCCAACAAATGCTACTGGAACAATTGGATATCCACATGGTAAAAAATGAATCTTGACTTTTACCTCATGGAAATACTGGTTCAAATTAAATTATAGTCCTAAACATAGAAACAAAAAGTATAAAATGAATAGAAGAAAATATAGGAGAAAACCTTCATGAGGCAAGAAAGAGTTATTAGATAAGACACCAGAAAGCACACACTATAAAAGAAAAAAGAGAAATCAAACATCATGAAAGGTAAAAACGAAAGTTAGCACTTCCTTTTGAAAAATAATTTTAATTATATAATGTTAATTTTTTTTATTGAAGTGTATGTGTAGATATTCTGATCTCCTGAGTTAGGGCCAGCAAGTCATGTGACCCTGCACTTCCCTCCTCTGCTGGGAAACTGAAGAATTGGCAATGACTTCCTAATTGCATGCCTTGTCTTCAGTGTTATCCACTGAATAGTCTGATCAGTCTTCTAGTCTTTGTCCTTGCCCCTCCCTCAGTAATCAATCACTCTGTCCTTTGTATTCTCAGAGCACATGGGAAATCCTTCTGTTACAGTACTAGAGTTATAGTGGAATTATTGGGCTATATCATGTCTTTGGGAGTTCAAAGGCAAAACTGGTTCAGAAGGGCCAGATGCACATAAGCCCAGGGTCTGCTTGCTGCCTGTCCTCTGGAGTACCCCACACTCTCAAGATGCTGCCTCGGGGCCTCCTGGGAGCTGGTGTGCTGTCCTTGTGAGTCAACAATGCTTTTGATCCCAGAAGCAAAGGGCTAGATGGCACACACTGTCTGGCCTAAGCAATCTGCCTTTTGCAAAATGTCTAACTAATAGTAAACTTTACAAACAAACAAAAACAACCATTCTTAAAATCCCAATAGGAAGAAAAAAATGCTGACTGGGAAGATGGGCAGACTTTGATTATACTGATTACATTATATAATATGCCATATTTTTCCATGTATAAGATGCCCCCATGTATGAGATGCTCCCAGCTTTTCCAATCCAAAATTAAGAAATCAATATTTTAAACATAAAACAGAACACATTTTTATTTAGTAATTACCGCAGGTAATGTTTACATACCACTACTATGATATTATGCAACATATCATTTATTCAGCCTCTGTTGCATCATTGCTTTCTTTTTTTAAAAAAAATATATTTTATTGAATTTTTACAGAGAGGAAGGGAGAGAGATAGAGAGTTAGAAACATCGATGAGAGAGAAACATCGATCAGCTGCCTCCTGCACATCTCCTACTGGGGATGTGCCCGCAACCCAGGTACATGCCCTTGACTGGAATCGAACCCAGAACCTTTCAGTCCGCAGGCCGACGCTCTATCCACTGAGCCAAACCGGTTTCGGCATCATTGCTTTCTTCTTCATCACTGTTAGTTCCAGACATATCAATTGCCAGGGCTGAGCAGCAGACCCTGAGCGACAGATGAATGATTACTTTAACACATGTTCCTGTGAAAGAGGGCTAAGGCACTACTTGGCTATCGCCACCAAGTAGCCCTGTTCGCCTGCCTCCTTTCGCTTTTACTGTCATAACAGCTTGAACTAGATTAAGCCCTAGATACAATCAGCAAGGTAAGCATCCTTGAGAAAGTATACGCTTCTGCAACATCGGGTCTAAAAGACTAAACATAGAGATTCTAGCAAAACACCCCTGGGGACTGGACTTGTTTGGAAAAGTCAAGGTGGGGGCTGCTGCCTTCAGCAAGGTGCCCTCAGAGGCCCCTGACCTTTCAGAGAATCCTCCTTACAGACATTCCAACCAAGTCCCGTGCTTCCCCACATCAATTTCTTCAACTTCTATTGTATCACTGCTGTCTTTGGAGTCACTGTCTATATACACTGAGTGGCCAGATTATTATGACCACCTGACGTTTGTAGGCAAATTAGCTATAATTTCGCGCTGAAGTTGCTATAGGGCCAGACCATTATAAATAGGGAAGCAGGTTGTTTACCACGACAGTAGAAGTGATTTTTTTCTGAAGATATGGGTAAACAACACGATTTAACAGCCTTTGAACATGGGATATATTTGAACGTGAGTGGCCAGATTATTATGACCACCCCATCAGTATTTTGTTGGGCCACCTTTTGCCTTCAATACTGCGGCGATTCTTCTTGGCATTGACTCCACGAGATGTTGAAAGGTGATGCAAGGAATCTGACACCATGCCTGATGGATAGCACTGTCCAGTTCTGTGAGATTTGATGGCTGTGGAACCAGCTGCCTGATGGCTCTTTTAACTTCGTCCCACAAATGTTCAATTGGATTGAGATCTGGTGATTGTGAGGCCCACCTAAGCAAGGTAAAGTCTCCCTCATGTTCTTGAAACCACTCCTGCACAATACGAGCACCATGGCATGGCGCATTGTCTTGTTGGAAGAAGCCATCTCCATTGGGATACGCCATCAACATGATAGGATGAACTTGATCAGCAACGATACTTAGGTAAGTTGTGCTATTCAGACATTGTTCCACACTAATTAAAGGGCCCAAATCATGCCAGGAAAACATGCCCCAAACCATAACACTGCCCCCACCAGCTTGAAGGGTTGTACTCATGCATGTGGGATGCATACTTTCATGCTGTTTCTGCCAAATTCTCACTCTGCCATCTGCGTGGTGCAACTGGAAACGTGATTCATCGGACCACATGACTTTTTTCCAATGCTCGACTGTCCAATCCTTGTGTTCCTTTGCGAATCGGAGACGTTTTATCTTGGTAACTGCAGACAGCAAAGGTGTTTGAACAGGCCTTCGGCTTCCATATCCCATATGATGCAGTGTACGGCTAATTTGCCTACAAACGTCAGGTGGTCATAATAATCTGGCCACTCAGTGTATGTGAGATTATCCTCATAAACTGGTGGCATTTTCTGAGCTAACTTTGTTCGTGTTCTCATGGCCAGTCCTTCTCTCCTCATGAAATTGAAGCACCATTTTGCCTTTCCTGTAAAATCAACAATGTTCATTTTGCTTGCAAACATTTTTGCCTGACAATGAATAAGCTTGGTTGACACACATAAGCCACTCTGGCGCTGCTCCATAATCCAAGTTTTAAACCTCTGTTCCAAGTTTGCCCATGTGGCTGGTTTTCCTCTTAAGGCCTTCTTCTTTTTTTGGCATCGTAAGGAGTTGTTCTTCCTGTTTTCTCCACTGTATGATTATACACTCAGTGGGAGGAGGTCCAAATTGTCTCTCTGTGGCTCTCTTTCCATGCTCTCTTGCATAGCTGATTACATTCAGTTTGAATTTTGCAGAGTAAGACCATCGCTTACCAGTATTTATCCTCTTATTTTTTTGACATCTTTATGGGCTCAGAATGCTCCGGTCCCTGTTGCATCTTCGCACTCCCCACCTCTACCTCCAATTACAGCATCAGCTGACGTCAGTAACAATAAGGCTCGCGATTGGAGAAAGCCTGTTTGACAAGGTATGGGCAGCTACGCACCAGTGCGGCTCCCTCTTCGGCTGACTTCCGTGTATAAGATGCACCTCAATTTTCAGTCTAACAATTTTAGAAAAAAATAGCGTCTTATACATGGAAAAATACGGTAAATCTTTGTGTGTATAGGCCTTATAGTCTTAAGTACTCCTTGTGCCATGTGAAAGCATACATTGTTAGTGTTCGCTGGCAGAATGTTTATTTGTTCAACAGGGGTTTTCTATGGAGAGATGTTGGTTAAAGGGACAAGCTTTCAGTTACAACATGAATATGTTCTGAGGATCTACTATATAGCATAGTGACCATGTCAATAATACAAAAAAAGATAACTGAAATAACAGACATGTTAATTAGATGACTTGTGATTATTTCATAACATTTATGTCAAATCACCACATTATACTTCAAATATGTACAGTTTTATCTAATATATTTAATAAACCAGCCATTTTCTGAACACCTACTATGTGCTGTGCTTTGCACTGGGTATATGCATGCAGAGATGATTAAGACATGAACCTCATTCTCAGTGAGTCACAGAGCTAATGGAAGGACAGACTGCCAGTCTTGCCCCCACTTCTCCAATCCCAGGCCATTCTCTTGCTATAAATGAAGGAATATTATGGAACATGCATATATCACTCCCCTATTTAAACCATTTAATGGCTCCCTGTTCTCCCTCTGGGTGAAATTCGAACTCCAGAATATGGCCCTTTATGATCCAGTCTGCCTCCCTCTCCTGGCACATCTCTTGCTGCTTTCCTACCGGCTTACACTTCACACCAGCAGCTTCGCCTCCATCTGCAGGAGCCCCGGACATTTCTGGTTCAGTATCCCAAATGGGCAGATCTACAGCCAGTTCAGGAATGGAGATTATTTTTCCAGCCAAGAGTTTTTTGGCTGTAGGCTCAGTGTGTTGGGCCTTAGGAACATGGAGATGTGCAGGAAACAGTCGCTGTTCCTGGAAAAGGAGAGAGGAGCATACTGGGAGGCGGGAACAGAACGAATAGAGGCTGGAGGTGTGAACAAAAGTGGATGTGTTTGGGCAGGGACTAATCGTTTAGTCCAGCTGGAACATAGGGTGGGTGGTTGGGAGGGACAAAAGGTGAAACCAAAGAAGTAGACAGGAGGGACCAGATTAGGAGTGGCCTTCTGTCATAAACACACATTTGAGCTTCATATTTTGGGCAGTGGGGAATCAACTAAGACAGTGGCTCTCAATCTTGGCTGCACATTAGAATCACCTGGGAATCTTTTTAAAATCCTGATTTCTGGGCCTCATCCTCCGGAAATTCTGTTTCTTTGTTACTAATGTTGTGGCCTCGCCCCATAACAAAGAAACAGAATTTCCGGAGGATGAGGCCCAGAAATCAGGATTTTAAAAAGATTCCCAGGTGATTCTAATGTGCAGCCAAGGTTGAGAACCACTGAACTAAGATAATTAAGCCAAGGAATGATGGGAGAAGATCTGCACTGCACTGAGTCCCAGACTGAAGGTTGAGTGTTGGACCCAACCTCTTGTTGCTTCTCTGGTTCCGAGAATCTGGCCAAAGCTGTCCCTCACCCCAAACTACTGATATTGGACTTGGGGTCGGGGGACAGTTTGCTGAAAGGAATTCTTACAGGTGTCCAGTCTTTCATCCTTCATCCTTTAAAAGGATTGCCTGGAGGTCTCTGTTCTCGTTGGACCACTCACCAGGAGTGTCCACCCCATGACTTACTAATTTCAGGCAGGAAGGGAAGGAGCATCGTGGCCCAATGGGCCTTGCCCTGAGTGTGTGTGCATGATTTGTCAACAATCGAGTATTTTATGGAAGTTTATGGGACTTCATTAAAGACGCTGGAGCAGGAGCACTGTGGGACATCAGAAGAGACCTCAGCAATAAACCGCAGCTCCAAGCTTTGGAATGCAGTAAATGTTTAAGAGACTTCCTTCCTTTCATTACTGAATTTTACTTTACTTTCATACCAGTAAAGAGTTGTGTTTTAATGGTTGAAATTTCTTGATTCCGTTTTCCCCAGGTCTGTTTAAAAGCTACATTTTATCTTTGAGGATGTTTGGCTCGTGGTAGAGGAAGTGCTGCCAGCAAATTCAATTAACTGGCAGAGCTCACAGATATTGTACACGGATTTCTTTTTTTCTTCTTTTTCACAACTGCTACATAAACACAGCTGGGTTTAATATTTGTCGTAACAAAGATTCAACTTGAATCATTTTACTCTGGGTAATTAATGCGTGGAATCTCGGCTACTTTTTCGTTCGTTTGTAATCCTCTGCATTTCTTTACTCTGGCTATCCAGATAATGAAGTGTGCTCCTCTAGGTCTTTGCCCTGCCTTAAAACTGCTTAATATTTGGCCGTTCCCACTAGAGAGCAGATGCTTTTCTTTGAAGAATTGAATTTCTGTCAGCTCTTTTATGCATCATGTGTTTGGAACTGTAAGTGGATCAAGTTGTTCATCACAGCAGGGACACTGTGAAACACATCTATTATACACACTTCCCACCCCCCTTCCTGTATTTTCTCCCCTGAGGAGGTGGAGATGCCCAAATCCCCTTGGGAGATATCTCACTCCATGTGGCTGCATCCATGTGATCCACCCTGAATCCGTCCTGGCCGTATCCCTAAGCGCGGAGATCTATATCCATTCAGCCCAGATTGCTGCTGAGACAAATCCTGCTTTTATCTGTGTAAACACCAGGCACTTCATTAACTCCCAAATACACACCCGAGTTCGGGTCACTAAATAAACCCACCAGGCTTAGCATAATGAGTGACATTTCAGTAATTGATGCCCTAGAAAATGTTCATTGTGAGCCCATCATTCGTTTTTTATGCTGAAATAATGGCTTGGGTAGTTTTGACTTTGGAGTTGAGCTAGCATGGAAGAATAGGCACCACCTATTAGGCTTCAACTGTGTGCCAGCCACTGTGCTTGGTGCATTGGAAATCTTGACTTTTTAAAAAATATATTTTTATTGATTTCAGAGAGGAAGGGAGACAGGGAGAGAGACAGAAACATCAGTGATCATTGAGAATCCTCCATTAGCTGCCTCCTGCATGCCCCACACTGGGTATCGAGCCTGCAACCTGGGTATATGCCCTGACTGGGAATCGAACCATGACCTCCTGGTTCATAGGTCAATATTCAACCACTGAGTCATGCTGTCTGGGCTTGACTTATTTTTTAAATCTTCACCCAAGGACATGCTTATTGATTTTAGAGAGGGGAGAAGGGAGAGAGAGAGAGAAACATTGAGTGGTTGCCTTCCTGTACCATCAATACCACAACGTAGATATGTGACCTGACTGAGAATTGAACCCCACAACCTTTCCTTGTATGGAACAACGCTCCAACCAAGCCACGCCGGCCTTGGCGAAAAGCTTAATATTTAATCTACATAACAATCCTTTAAAAAGCAGTGGTAGTTACTTTACCCCATCCAGTTAATAGCAGCTGACTCAGGATTTGAACTCGGGTCCATTGGAATCCAGTGTAAACCAACATATTATTTGTTGGGTATTGTACCTCATGCTCAGGGTTTGCTACACATTCATTCATTCAGTCATTGGTTAATTAGTCAATGCACTGATTTATTACATCTGCTTATTACATGCTGCCATTTCTCCATTTGATTCCCCCATTCCATGGCAATTCTCAGGCCAACTGGCTTTTATGAACAACTTGTATCTGTAAATCTGAACTGGAGGTGATTTGAGTCCTTTATTTAGTTTTGTTTTTTCCATCAGAACTCAATGCAAATACAATCCAACTTCCCCAAACAACCTACCATTTTCTTAGAGTTTTCATTTTGCATATTTCAATCCCTAGATTCAGCTTTGAACTGACAGCTAAAAAAAAAATCCAAATCCAAGTAGTTTATTTTGTCAACACAGCTTTGAAAAGCAAGTCTTGATGTTCCTGCTGTGATATGCTCAGCTTTTGGGCCTCAGATAGTGGTGCGGAGGGGAAAAGTGCATTTTGGTGCATTTTTAATAGATAACATTCAATTTGCAGGAGTCATTATGGGATATCACATGTCTGACTGAAATACCACTGATCTGTGGAATTAATTGTAGTTAAATGGGAAGGTGGCCTTTGCTCACAAAGAAAGCCATTAGTCTCTTGATAAACAGTTTTAGTTATGATTAACTTGAGTCTTCTTCCAAACACTTTTCATTAGAACCAGGCATGGTGTCCTAGTTCATTAGAAATAGAGCAGCCCCTTTATTTTTGATTTGCTGTCCATGCTGTTGTTGAAAGATCTGGTGTGTGTGTTTTTTAATTGGTAGAGGGTATGTTGTAAAGAAGAAAAAATCCATGTATAACTTTCCTTTTGCAAGTGCATCTCTGTTTTTTCAAAGGTAACTTACATTTTTATTTTGCGTATTGTGTTTGCAAGAGAATGGCTCTTGGTTTATTCATGTTGACAACTGAAAAGCCTTAGACCTAATTAAAAGAATTTCCACGAGCACCTTTACTGAACCATTTCATTACGCGGCACTGCACAGATTGCATTGTGAAACATGGTGATGGTGTAGATCTGACCTTTAAACTTAAACTGCCAGAAGTATGGGGAGAAAACCCTTCTTTGAAAATACTCCCAGATACATACATATATAGGCATACGTGCATGCACATATTTGGTTAGAAATAATCTTTTTATTGAATGACCACCTAGTAATTTAAATACACATTTACTTTGAGTCCTTCTTCCTATAGCTTGGGCAGATTTTCAGCTGCATTAAGAAAGTAGTGTGTGTGTGTGTGTGTGTGTGTGTGTGTGTGTGTGTGTGTGTGTTTTGAAGTTAAATTGTTTTATAGGGAAAACAAAGACAATTTCACTTCCTCTGGGCAAAAATAAAAAAGTGTATGGAGGAAGATAAGCTTTACAAATAGAAAAATGCAAGTCTTTGCTGCTGTGTGTCTCAGGATAAAATGCTGAGGTAGGGGTTACACGCGTGGGGGAGAGCTGCAGTGCTTGTGCCACACTCCTCCTGAGCTTTCTTTGGCAGATGGTGGAAATGGGTCTTTTTGTTTTTGTTTTGAAATTTATTTTATACTCCAAGAATATCGTCCTAAGAACTTGATAGTTTGTTCATAGCATGCTCAACACAGCCATTACAGCACCAAGTGAAGTAGCCTTCACATAATGAAAATTAATCCTTTTGTCTGACAAAAAAAAGCTGCTTAGTATTGTAATGCTTACTTCTAACTTTCTGACTTAATACTCAGCCCGTGAGATGTCAGGAGAGACAGAGGGAGCAGAGACCTGGGCCCCTGAGGTCAGAGCCAGCTCCAGCTCCGAGCGCCGCCTAACTAGCACAGTCCCCACTCCCCCATGGAGAACAGTAACTTTGAGGGGAAAATGGGATGCAGAAGAAGCAATTAAAGCCAACTGAGGTCAAGGTACAACCATGTTCTCAAGAAACAGAAAAGCAAGGAGTGAGAGGAAGCAATAATGGAGATATATTAAGTTGGGGGGAAATAAACCAGTATCGTGGACAAACCCAATTTGCTAACCTAAGAAATCTTGGCAACAGTGAGAAATAATGGAATAACACCGACTTCAGAGGAAGACAGGCTTGGGCTTGGCGTTGGCCTCTGCCCTTGCTGCACCAGCCACCGGCCACCAGCTACCGGCTGTGTGACGTGAGGCTGGGGCTCGCTTTCCTCATCTCTGTAATGGGGATAACTCCTGCCTAGCACAGTGGTGCTGAAATTTCCATCCAGTGTGGGTATGAGAACACCTGCGCGGCAGTTGGTACCTAGTGGGATGCTTCATAAATGCTAGTTCCTGTTCCTTTTTCCTGGTAAATTCCTGGTTTTCCCAGAAACTGTTACTGGGAAAGAGAATGAAGTGGGATTGCCTTTACATAGCAAGACTTTTTGCTTCTAATCAAGGCAAGAACTAATCGAGGCACAGGTAGATAACACCGTGTCTGTGCGAACACAGCAGAGGGAGCCAGTGTAGATGTGCCCCAAGGACAGGACAGCGCAGCAGTAAGTAGTCCCTCCGCCCCTGTCCACACCCAGACATCTTCCAGGAGACCCTGTAACAGAGCCCTGACGCCTGCTTTATTCAGGAAAGGAAGAATCCATTTGCCTTAGTCCTTGAGGGCCATTTTTTAAAGGCACAATGAAAGTGTGATTCTATTGCCCCCTCCCAGCTGCTGCTGGGTGTCTGAATTGTCCAACAAAAATCTTTAAACTCCAAATCTGACACTGAGCAAGTAATGCACCTCCTCAGGGGCCCCTGCACAGGCTGACTTGAGCCAGACATTTAGAAGAACTGTCCCTCTACTTGAGGTGCCGCGCTGAGGATGTTCATGGTCCCTGCCTCCCTAAGTGCTCGGTCTAATAGAAGAGAGAGACAGACATTGGATTGTTGCACATCGCTGTGTGTCCCTAAAGGAAATGTATAGTGAGAGTATAAAATGGGGCACCGCTATCTAGTCTGAGGGGGTCAGACTGAGGAAGTGATATTTGAGCTGAGATCTGAAGGATGTGTGGTACTTGGTCTAGGACCCTGCGTTGTCCAACATGCTAGCCACTATCCCCATGTGACTATTTAAATTGATTTAAATGAAGTAAAATTTAAAATTTCAATTCCTGAGTCACACTAGCCACATTTCAAGTGCTCAGTTGCAGCTGCCACGTTGGATCACACATATGCTAGATTATTTACGGAAAGTCCTGTTGGACGGTGCTGAATTCTAGGGAGTGATGGTAGTGAGAGCTCTCCAAGCAGAGGAACTAGCCTATGTGAAGGCCTTGGGGTGTGAGGGAGGCCAGTGCAACTAGGGCCCGGAGGGTGTGGCTAAAACCAGGGATGCAGGAACCTCGCATCTGAAAGAGGCTGGGGCCAAATCACTCAAAGCCTTGCAGGCCAGGCTGGGACTTTAGTGTTTGTCTTCAGAGCAATAGGGAAGCTGCTGAATGATCTTAAGGTGCCAGTGCTGATGGAAAGAGATGGATGGAGAGTCTTAGAGGAGGACAGATGAACAGTATGCCATCCTTACTCTCCCCTCCCTCCCCCTCAAGTCGCTACCAAGTGACAAATAATTCTGTATTTGTTGAGTGCCGATATGAATTGCCAGGGTTATTTTCATTCTAGTGGGGAGGAAGATATATAAACTTCTGGTTGGACAAAAGGCTAAATGATAGGACAGTGATGTAAACAACATGAGAGCCCCTTTTGAAGCAGAAATAAGCTAACTTGGGCTGGGCTGAGGGAACTTAACTGCATGTCAGGAGCTGGGCCCTGGTCCTGTGCAACTCTGTCCCAGCACAGCTTCAGCGTGAGGCCTGCAAAGGTGAGGCCTCCACCTAAGCCACAGGCCAGTGTGCCCTGGGAAGGAGCTCTTTGTTGTGACAGAGGACATCACAGAGAGTCAGAGGCTTTTTTTTTATTTTTATTTTTATTTTTTTATAGGAGGGTTTTGTTAGAGCGTAGGATAAAGAACATCCCAGGCCGAGGGATGATTTCTTGGCCTCTGAAATTGAAGAGAAGACAATGTGGGAAACAGAGCTTGAGCCAGGCCCATAGAAGGCCTTGACCATTATGCTAAGGAATGTGCACTCTAAGAGTCTCATGCTCTACCGACTGAGCTAGCCGGGCGCGGTGGAATGTGCACTTTATGTTAGCAGCATGGAACCACTGCAGATTTTAGGGGGAGTGATAAGATTCAACCTGCTGTTTCAGGAAGACAGTTCAATGCAAAGGATGGATTGGACCAAAAAGGAAATAGAGGAAGGGCCACCAGTTGTGAAAGGCTGTTGCAGTCCAGGTAAAAGATGAAGCCTGAACTGATACCAAAAAGCTAGGTCGTCTGCCACATCCATTATCCATTTTACACCCAATATATTTCTGTCCTCGCAGTGCATGTTGGTTGCAGATGCCTCATTTCACAGCAGAGGAAGCTGAAGCTCAGAAAGGCTAAGAGAGGGAAGCCAGGTTTCTAACCTTGGACTTCGGCTTATGTGATGCAAGCTCTACTCCTGCATGTGGAATGCAGGGGGATAGAGAAGCAGGTGAAGCCAGGAGACCTGAGAGGTAGAGCCTACCGTGACCAGGTAAAACAGGAGCCGGGTAGGGTAGGGAACGCTGCATTTGTTATTGGACATGTTGCGTTTGCAGTGTTGTATAAGACTGGCCTAGTTGTCCACGTTAACTCATTCAGCAACCACAGGTCCATTTGCCTTGCAATTTGGGTTTCACCTTAATGATGGCCTTCTGCAGAAGGGGACAGAATGAGTGTCAATTTCTCCCCCAACCCTACCCAACTAAGACCACTTTCTTCTAACGACCAAATGTGATCCTAGACCTGCCTCAAGGCAGAGGCTCAGCCACTGGAAATGCCTTGCAAGAGGTCAGAACACTCGCCATCTGTTCTTTCATTCAGAAGAAACTGCTGGGTGACCAGGCCCTGTGGACCTTCTGGGAACTCGGAGTCTGGCAGGAAAGATGGTAGACACTGCAACTCACCAAAGAATCACCTATGCAGTCCCAGGGGCCCAGGCAGTGTCATTAGCCAGGTCTCAGGGGTTAGGGAAGGCTTTGCAGATGAGGGGACATCTGGCTTCCGTCTTTCCCTTAACCCAAGGCAGTGTTTAATTTGACTATTAAAGAAAAATACCTCATTTAAATTCTTTATTATAAAAGTAACATATGCTTTTTTATAAAGGATAATCAAAACAATCAAAAGTTCATAAAATAGAAAGCATCTCTGCATGGTTAATGCTTGATACATGGCATTTTAGATTTATACTACAGATATGTACATATATAATTCTTAAATGCTTCATGCTGTACATATTGCTCTGCAGTTCGCGTGTTTTCCTCCCATTTGGCAATATTTTGTGGCCATCCTTTCATGTCAGTTTACAGACTACATCCACATTCTGTTAGCTATACTGTGCTTCATAGTGAGGAAGTGGTATAACATACTTCATTGGCCCCATTGATGGACGCTTGGCTGGTCTTTCAGAGGGTGAAGAGATGTTCTCAAGCAGGACAGGAAGGGACAGGGACAGCTCCCTCTGAGTTGTCGGCGTGTGTGTTGACTGGACAGTCATATGTGCTTCTAATAGAAATTCAGTATCAGTCAAGTACAACTTGCCATGGGGCTGCGAGAGGGAAGCCAGGCCAACTGAGGAAAGCCTCAGGCTGCTCTGGGGAATTGGGATGGTTTTCTGAAGGTCCTGGTGGACAAGGTTGGGGGCATTGAAGGATCTGAAGGAGGGGTTGAGTTGATCAGATTCATGTTTTCCCAAAATGACTAGGACAGCTCTGGGTGGATGGCATTGAGGGGAAACTGAAGGCAGAGAGCCCATCTAGGAAACTACTGCTCCATCAGTCTGGGACAGAGAGACTGATGGTCCTGAAGGGCCTAGGGCCAAGGCCATGGGCTCTGAGAGGAGAGAGCAGGTTCAGGACATAGTTAGGGTGGTGTTGATAAGACATGAGAATGGTGGAAATGAAAAGAGAAGTAGGGGATCCAGCATCAGAATCTGTCCTGGGAGGCTGGCTGGAGGATGCTGTAGTAACTACAATGGGAGACACTGATGAATTCAACTCTGTACTCCCTTCCCTTTGTTTTCTGCCTGCTCCTATGATGCCTAATTACAGGAGGAAGCCATCCTCATCCGCATTTCCGCCACCTCCAACTTACTCCCAAAGCACCCGATGTCAGGGATCTGATCAGACCCTCCAGGAGTACTCAGCAAGCTCAGCTGTAGATGTCTGACTGGGTTATTTGAGCCTTAGATTTCTTCCCTCGGTTTTATTTAAAGGACAAAATGCTACCACCAGTTATCAGAAGTGTATACACTTGAAGTTCCCAAGTTTGAAGTGCTGACAAAAGCTTCCGCATGTTGCAGGGTGAGGAGAGGTCTTCAGAAGTCTTGGCCTAAGTGGTCACAGGGGCACCAAGAGCCCAGGACCACTTGGCTGGTTTCAGACCAGCTGGGCAGGTGGGAAGGCACACACTCGTGTTTGCTCAGTTACCATCAGCGACTACCTCTTTGTGTAAAATGGTAATGAGGCCATTAGGAGAGGCTCACCTGAAGAGCAGCTTGTGAATCCTAGGTAATTAAACACCTCCTGAATGAACTGGAAAGGCCAGGGAAGGTTAAGTGAGGAATAATCTGCGGCACAGGTGGCCCAAGGCCTTTGAGGAGCTGGAAGAAGAGTGACAGTGGCTTGCACCGTTTCAAAGGATGGAAATGTCTGGGAGGGACAGGATTTTTATTACTTGGAGGGTGGGGAGTGGGGAGTATTTTTAACGTCTTAATAAAGCATGTATGCATTGCTGTTGGGAATGCAGACTGGTGCAGCCACCATGAAAAACAGTATGGAGTTTCCTAAAAAGTTAAAAATGGAAATGCCATTTGACCCGGTGATCCCACTTCTGGCAACATATCCTAAAAATCCCAAAACACCAATCAGAAAGAAGATATGCACCCTTATGTTCATAGCAGCATTATTTACAATAACTGAGATCTGGAAACAGCCCAAGTACCTATCAGTAGATGAGTGGATAAAAAAACAGTGGTATATTTACACTTTGGAATACTATGCGGCTGTAAAAAAAAAAAAAAAAAAAAAAGAAGGAACTCTTACCCTTTGCAACAGCATGGATGGACCTGGAGATTATTATGCTAAGCGAAATAAGCAAGTCGGAGAAAGACAAATGCCATATGATCTCACTTACATGTGGAATCTAATGAACAAAATAAACTGATGAACAAAGTAGGACCAGAGGCATGGATGCATGGAACAGACTTACAGATCTCAGAGGGGTGGGGATTGTGGGGGACTGGAAGAGATTAACCAAAGAACATATATTCATATATGCATAGACCATGAACATAGACAACAGTGTGGTGAAGGCCTGAAGGTGGGGGAAGGACCTGGGTAAAGAAGGGCTAAGAGGGGAGGAGCGGGGAATGGGAGACATCTGTTATAGTGTCAACAATTTTTTTAAAAAGCATGTGTCTTTTTCACATTGCTATTTCGGGTTGAAAGTCCATGGCAGTCTGCCTGGGTGCCAAATGGCCTGCGTTGCTTCTCATGGAGCACCCACCGCTATGATTCAGGGGCTCATAGGTCCCAGAATAGGGAAGGTCACATAAACCAGGTATTTACACTCAGATGTTGAGGCAAAGTCCAAACTGCTTCCAGGGGAAAATTGTTTCCCTTGGCCTGCCTCCAAACAGAGATGGGGTGACCACCCTCTCAGTGCATGTTCCCGTCCTTCTGACTTACCAGGGGAGAATGTCAGTCCTAACTACACTCTGTTGACTGTCCAAGCGTATGGTACGCCCCCACAACAACAACACAGGATTCTTTCCCCTGTACTCAGTAAACACTTATTGATGGCCTACTATGTGCTAAGCACTGTGTTCCATGTGTCCTTTTGGCTTATACATGAATATTTATGGCAGCATTATTTATAATAGCCAAAAACTAGAAATAATCAAGATGCCTAGCAACTGATGTATAAATAAATAAAATGCTGTATATCCATACAATGGAATATTATTCACCTATGAAAAAGAATAAAGTATTGATAAGTGCCATAACATGGATGAACCTTATTCATAATGAGCATTATGCTTAGTGAAAGAAGTCACTCACAAAAGATTACATACATAACTGTATGATTGCGTTTATATGAACTGTCCAGAATAAGCAAATCCATAGAGACAGAAAGTGGATCAGTGGTTACCTAGGGCTAGGGTGGGGAAGGAGGATTGGTGGGGAATAAGAAGTGACTACCAATGAGTCTTCTTTTGGGGGTGAAGAACATGTTCTGGAATTAGATAATAGTGATCATTGTACGACCTTGTCACTAAAAAAACCCACAGAACTGTACACTTTAAATGAATGAATTGTATGGTATGTAAGATATATCTTTTCTTTTTGACAGCAGTTCTCATGTGTCAGTACTTTTAATGTTGTATACATAAAATTATACTAAAAAAAAACCCTTAAACAAAATGTAGCCCCTCCATTTCCATGGTCAGCACACTGCATTGCAGTAAACCAAGTTTATATCCCACCATCAAGTGTGATTCCTCCATTAATGCACTTTGTGATGGGTCATTAAGAGTATCTTCAGCCCAGTTACGGTGGCTCAGTGATTGAGCATGAAACTATGAACCAGGAGGTCACAGTTCGATTCCTGGTCAGGACACGTGCCCAGGTTTTGGGCTCAATCCCCAGTGGGGTGTGTGCAGGAGGCAGCTGATCAATGATTCTCTCTCATCATTGATGTTTCTCTCTCTCTCTCCCTCTCCCTTCCTCTCTGAAATCAGTACAAATATATTTTTGAAAGTAGTATTTTCCAATCCAGTAGTCTCATTATTACCCCTCAAATTATCCAGTGAAAGGTGTGAGCGTGGAAGAAGTGGAAGACACTGGACTTGTTGCACTGCCTTGAATTCCATTTGCAATTTTAGTGGAGCAAACAGACCCCGGGTGTTTCTCAGTGTGGAAAATTTCATTTTATCTTGGTTGAGCTGGAAATTTTTTTCTGATAATTCAAGAAGATGACTAGGCAAAAGCTCATTTTTCACACAAGGAGAACCTTTTCGAAGAAGATCATGACTTTCAAAAGGTCCATTTGCTGAAAGTTCAGTAACTGGAATACTGTCCTTCAGCTGAGATGCAGGTCCTCTGGTATTCATCTTCAGCTCGCTCCTCGAACAGCCCCTCAGCTCTGTTACTATAAAATATATTTTGCCCTAGCCGGTTTGGCTCAGTGGATAGAGCGTCAGCCTGTGGACTGAAGGGTCCCGAGTTCGATTCCGGTCAACGGCATGTACCTTGGTTGCGGGCACATCCTCAGTGGGAGGTGTGCAGGAGGCAACTGATCGATGTTTCTCTCTCATCAATGTTTCTAACTCTCTATCCCTCTCCCTTCCTCTCTGTAAAAAAATCAATAAAATGTATTTTTTTAAAAAAAGATATATTTTTTTAAAAAAACTTAGTAACAAGAAGTAATATTCATGGAACATTTCTAAAGGTATATATAGTCCATCCCAGATCAGTTACTCTTAATGGTTTTTGTTTTAGTTTTGTTTATGTAGGATTCTGAGGAAAGCTATGGAACCTATGCCTCCTAAAATGATCACTCCTTCATATTAAAAATTTGTAGATGATTCATGGACCACCTGAATCTAATTTTTTATTTTAGTCTTAATTTTATCCTTAGATAATGTCAAGCCATTAGATAGTCCTTTATCTAAGCCCCTGGTTCCTGAAATGTGCCTGTGAAATGTCACCCACATGCTTAAAAACAGTCATTAGCTTTATATTTCTGTCAAGATAAAGGAAGAAATTCCTTAGTGTTCTCACAGGCTCCTCTGACCCCTGCTCTCACCTCATTCTAAGCCATACTCCCCCTCATTCTCTCCACTGAAGCCACAGCCCTTTTTGTTCTCTGGACTCCTCACCACAGGGTCTTTGCAAATGCTATTCCCCATGTTTGGTACACTGTTCCTCCCTCCCTTGGCCTAGACGACTTCTTCAGCTGATCCTTCAGGTTTCAGTCCAAGGCTGTTTCCCTCCAGGAAGCTTTACTTGACCTCCCTGGTGAGCGGTCAGAGGCTCATCACAGTAGCAATGTCACAGTATTGGTGTTTCCCTCACGAGAGTGTAACCTTAATGAGGGCAGAGCTTATGTCTAGTTTTGTTCACCATTGTATCCTCAACACCTAACACAGTCCCAGGCACTGAGGAAATAATGAATATTTGTTGAGTAAATGAATGACTCGAGGTTACCACATTGCACAATTCTAGGGACACCTTTCACATGGAACACGGTGTGAATGATGTGCCCAGCAATTGTGCAATCCTGAGATGAATGAAGGGCATATTAGAAACAAACCCAGAAGCTTGATGCTGTCTGATACTGAAGGCAACAGCCATCACGTCATAGTCATTCGTACATTGGGAACTCATGGGAAGAATCTCTTTTAGTTCTCACTTTCAAGAAAATCTGTGTTCAGCTGGGTAACTGGTTTGTTTGTAATACAAAGATGGACCCAAGAATCTCACTACTTCTTATGTATCCCTTTTTGCTTTGACCAGTAGGAGGCTCTTAAGTCAAAAGTTCATTTCTAGCCACTATGTAAGACCTTATGGCTTATCTTTACATATTAAATCTGTTCCTGGCTACTTTTCCCATTGCCATGGCTTTCTTATCTATTTTATTTTAGCATGTGAGTGCTTATCTATAAGCTTCTACTATTCCTTTAGAGCAGCGGTCGACAACCTTTCAGACCTCATGGACCACTAGTGGTCTGCGAACCACCAGTTGACGACCGCTGCTTTAGAGTATAAGGTGTGAGCTATATAATAACATATATTTGTTTATTATACACTAGTGACCTGGTGCACGGATTCATGCACATTGAAAGGAAATTAATTAGCAGGTGGCCGGCAGGGACCGGGTGAGATGGGCTGGATATGCTCTGGAGCCAACCCTCTGCGTTCCCTCCCCGGCATCTGCAGAGTGAGCGGGGTCCCTCGGCCTGACCTGTGGGGATAGGGCAGAAACTGGCTTTCCAACATCCCCCAAGGGTCCTGGAGTGCGAGAGGGCATTCTGCAAAGTTGCTGTGGTAAAGGGTGGGGAACGCAAATGCAAGTGTGCAGTAAACCAGATTTGGGGCTGACAGTGCCCCAGCAACAATATAACCCACGGCCGAAGGTGGAATCACCCAGCCCGTGAGGAATCGGGCCCCCTCCTCTCTGGTTTTGGGGTGCATCACCTGAGAACCGCTGCTACCAAGTAACTGCAGCTCAGCACCTCCTGCGTTGAGCATCTGCCCCCTGGTGATCAGTGTGCGCCATAGCGACCAAACACAGCATTATTAGCCTTTTATATATATAGGTAGATAATATATTAAGTATTGTAAATCACTTATTCTGATATTTGTAAGTAATGTGAAGAGGGAATGGAATTGGAACTGAAAATTTTTGTGTAATTTTGGGTCAGGTGACAGGCTTCCATTCATATTCCCACTTGGCCACTTCTTAGGTTTGTTCCCAGGCATGTGATCTAACGTCTCTGAGACTGTTTCACCCTTATAAAATGGGAACACTAATTTCTTCCTTGCAGGATTGCTGAAATAATTAAATTAGAAATTTAATGTGAAGCACTTACTTGGCTCATTGTAACTGCTTAGAAAGTGGTTTGTTTGTGTTTTCATTAGATATGCTCTAATAAAAGCAACATTCATTTAAATGTCCAAAACCTGCCCCAACACTGAGTGTATTTTTGCTCTCCCAGCAGCCAAGGGAACAAGTCGATTCTGGCCAGGGATTTTCTAGAGCTCTTAGCTAGCCATCCTCCTCCAGCCCTGCCCTCAACTTGTCTCCTTTCTCTCGGTCACCAGATCTCTTCACTGAAGAGCCGGCTAAAGAAGGTCTCCACCACCACTGGCGATGGTGTGGCCAGAGCTTTCCTCAAGGCCCAGGCCGCTTTCTTCGGCAGCTACCGGAACGCTCTGAAAATTGAGCCAGTGAGTAACTTGTTGGCATGTTATAAACCCATGTTTGGTCAGGGCTAAGAAACATACCTCAGGGACCACGAGAAACCTGCAATTTGCCTGGTTGTTGAATTCACCGAGAAGAGGTTGTGCATCTGTATGGGGGTCGGGGGGACGGCGGCAGGGAGCATCCCTACCTCTCAGCACAAGGAAGCCTCATGGCCATGAGTGAGGCACACTAACTGCTCCTGTGAATGCACAGATCCCTCTGTTAACTACAGTGCCCAGCTCTCACTGAGGATTCTCAGTAAGACTGAGGTAGCAATAATCATCTCCGTTTTACCAGTACAGAAACTGAGGCTCAGAGAGGAGATGTGACTTGCTAAGCAGTGGAGGAGCCAGTTGGTCCCAAAGCCATGATTCCCTACTGCCTCACTGCCCTGGTCCTCTATAGGAACCTCATCCCCACCCTTGAGAAAGTAAAGCATCCTGGGGGCTTCACTTCTTAGAGGCTCCCAAGGTGGTCTTGGTGAGATGCCTATAAAGTATGCTGAGGACTGGGAAGTAGTGTTATCCACCTTCATGGCCCTTCAACCTTTCTAAGCCCCCATGGCCCCATTCCTATCCCCTGCCTGCCTGCCTGTGATACCCTAACAATAACAACTAGTTATTGTTAAGGTATGAAGACAACAGGTGAACCGTAAAACCAATGAAAGTACCAACTCTCCCAACTTCAATAAAAAGTTTGCATCTGATACTCTCTATTCAGCCTACTCTTGGCCAAGGAGAATGGAGAAATTGGCCCAGGGGCCTGGGTCACTCCATGGAGCAGAGAACTTTGGAGGGGAACCTGGCTGAGAGCCCTTTTCTCTCAGGAGCGATGGTAGCCCAGCCAGCCTAGTTGGAGTGGGTCACACTGCCTGTAGGGTAAGGATGTTTTCTTATCACTAGGACTCCATCATGTGTCTAAGTGAGACACAGAGTAATAGCAGACTCCGTGCTTTTTCTTCAGCCAGGTCACACTCTCTGTGACGTGGCCAGGGTGGTGGTGCGCAGGGAGCAGCAGCCAAATGCCACTACCCTCCTTGCTCCTCATCTTCCATCAACACTTAGGCCTGACTCTCTATGCTGCCTGTGCTTCAGGTACGGTCATGGTCACATAACAGAAGGGGGTATGCACTCTCTGCTTCCTAAGAAATTCTTTCCTAGGTCCTCTAAGGCCCTTCGGTTTAAAGCAAGTTCATCATGTCTTGCTTGTCTCTGAGGGAGGTGGCTCTGATTCTTGGTCCTGACCTTGGGCCCGGCCAAACCAGCCAGGTATGGTGTTGTTTTGAGAGCTGGTATAATTCAAGGAAAATACTGTCGTCTTCCCATCTCTAAAATGAGGATGAGGCAACTGGCTCAGTCCTTTCCTTGGGAAGCTGAGAACTGACAGACATGAGTAGTCCACTCTTACAGTGATCCTCTCGTTGCCATGAGTATGTCTAGAATCCAGAGGCGGTTGAGTCTTGGTATGTATTGCTGGGCATACCATTAGGCACAGATTGCTCCTCTGGAGAAGTTCATGGTTGTACTTGCAGTTGTCACATGGGGGTGACGTGGGGGATGTTGACCTGGACGAGCCTCCAGAGTGGCAGACTCCCAGTGCTGAGGGGATAGAGCAGCCTCCTCAGGCCACTTGTGTTTCTCTGATTATAAAAACACCAGCTCCGGGTAAGAAATGTTTAAAGTAACTGAGGACTTGAATGAGAAAACACCCACAATCCTATCATCTGGAGTTGAGATAACATGTTAGCATGTTTCTACCTAGGTCCCAGGATTTTTTGGGTCCTTTTTGTTTCATTTGGGTTTTGGTTTTGGGATTTTACTTTTAGGCAGTTGAGAAATTACCAGCAAAGCAATCTAGTCCCCAGTTGTTTGGGTTTGTATTTTAGTATGTTGTAAGCATTTATTCATAGCAAATGAAAATTCTTCTTAAAACATCATTTATAATGGCTGTGCATATCCTATCAAGTGACTCCAGTGGCTCCCAGTCTTGGCTGTGGATCAGAATACCTGTGGGCCTCTTAGAGGGCAGCCTGGGCCCCACTCGCAGAGACTTTTACCAAGTTCCTGCGATCTGAAATCAGTACCAAGGCCATCACATCAGCCCAGCGCTAGGGCTTTGGTTAGGCACCTTTCACAATTTGAAACCACACTGTGGTGAGCATCTTTGGATAAATCTTCATGCATGCTCTAAATTATTTCCTGAGGCACTATCCCTGACGTGGGTTGACTGGGTCAAAGGATGAAGTACACTGAAGGCCTTTGATATACAAGGTGATGGAGAAAGATGGTGGCCAGAGCAGGTGGTGGCAGATGGGAGCGCCTCTAAGGCAGATTGCCGGGCGGATCTGAGCAGCAGCCAGCAGTGGGAGAATAGGCCAAAGTGGAGAGCTTTGTAGGGTGTGGGGTGTGGCTTCCCACTGGGCCGGTGGGTGCAGTCCTGAGACTCGGGTCACTGCACAGTCCCAGGGGCTTGGTTTTTAAACATGAAACATGATGGACTCGACAGTGCTCACTGGTGCCTCTCTTCAGGGCCAGGGGAATGATTCCAAAGGACTCTCCTGAGGGTCAGGAAGTGAGCTCAAAGGGTGTCCAGCGACAGCCCCGTCTCCTACCTGCTCAGCAGCCTTCCCCAAGGCCAGAGCTCGGTTCATCTCTCAGTTGTTTCAGTAATTCCCCTCCACTGCCCTTTACTATCCATTTCACAGATTGGAGATAGAGGCTCAGATTGTGGGTGACTTCTGGTAAGTAGGAGAGCCAGGGGACAGACTTGGATCATCCTGACTCCAAAACTCAGGTTTCTTCCGCCACACCCTCTTACCTGTCTTTGTTCTGGTTTGCACATGTTCCACTTTTATAACTCTTTCTTTCTGTGCTCCCAGCACCGGGCATGGGTCATGGCATAGTGCAGGCATCAATGAGTATATTTGGGAACAGTGGATGGAAAGACATAAAGGCACAGGGAAGCTTCTGGGCTGGGGCTGGGGCTGGGTCTCGCTCAGCGTGAGTGCATTGCATCCTGCTCTCTCTGTAGGCTTTAGGTGGCTGCTGCCGGCAGAGGGGAGAGTGTCTGCAAATCGCAGGGCATGTGACCCATTTCTCAGTCACCCGGAGAATATCAGGTGCAAAGCCCAAGATATTTAACAATATCGGCCAAGCCAACTTGTTCATCTCCACTTAAATGACAGAACCACAAGCAGCCAGGCAGCCCCATTCGGAAAACCCCCCTTTATCCATGTCAAGCGCAGCCAGGCTGCAGCTCATTTATTTAGGCCTTTCTTGCTCTCTGACACGCCTCCTAGCAGTTGCCAGGCAACTCTGGGAGTAGCAGTGTGTGTTAGGGATTAACTAGTTAGGGCTGGGGTCCTTTTTGGCAAGAAGGGGATAAAAGACAAATGATTTTAATTGCTAAGCCAAGGATCCTTTCTCAGCTTGGTGGAAGATTGCAACTTGTGGAGGATGTGGGTAGCAGTGTGGTTCTTGAATTTGCCTTGAAAGTTCCCCTTTCTCCTGCCTATGCAGAACAAATGAATTTTAACAAGAATCTTACTTTTACTTCTCCTTTGTTTAAAACTATGTCATCATGAAATCTGAATATGACTAGCCCGCCGCTGCCCTCTCTTTGAAGACATTTCATAGCCCAGTAGCCTTAGTTTTAAAGAACTTTCAAAAATAGACTATGAAATTAGAAATTTCATCCCTTTTTCTGTTCAGTGTCTCATTTCATAGCTCATGCTACCTGGATTCATCTTAAGACAGTGCATGTGAAAGTGTATGTTCCCATGTTTGTCCGCTGCAGATCCTTGGTAAATGTTAGATCAGAAGGCAAAACGGATGGCTATTGGTACTTTAAGATGTGTCCTGTTCTGTGCCAGCGTCTGGGAAGGCCAGTGTAGATGGAACATCTGCGATTGTTTATTCAACAAGCTCATGTGGTGCTCTCTGGACCAACCTGCTGGCTGGGCATCCCCAGGATGCGTAGAGCACAGCCCCTGCCCGCAGAGGTGAATGCTGGGCTGGGGGCAGTCGACAGCCCGCCAGGGTGTCTGTGAAGGAGGCAGTGCAGGCAGCAGCCAGCTCCTCCAGTCCGGCTTGTTCTGTTCATCCCCAGAGGCCTGGCTTCCAGCTTCAGCTGTGGGTCTGCTGGCATCACCTTCCTTACAGCCCCTGATTGTGTACATGATTCTGCTGAGTCATATTTATCCACCTAAAACCCCTGGAAGACAGAGAAGTTAAGATAAAAGCAGATTGATAGCCTGGCTTTCAAGCATGAATGGGCAAGGCTGTGTTGGAGCAGGTCAGAAAACACCATATATATCTGTCTCCTGGTTGAGTAACACCATTGATCTCATGATTTTAAAAAAACACAAAACTTTTTATCTGTGATTTTAGTGTAATAAGCCATAGGAAAATATTTCAAAACTAGAAAAATTAAAATAGCACTATAGTCACACTGAACTAACAAAAGTACCTCAACTAACTTTTGTATATTCTCTTTAATTATTTTTCATTATGCAAAGTGTTTATATAGCTGCTATCAAATCTAAGTTAAAAATTTGTTTCTCCTCATTTAACATGACATATGCATTTTTACATAGCTGCATACTATTTTATCAAGTACAGCTACCATAATGGCTATAACCACTTTCTCATGTTGGACTTTCAGATTATTTCCAATATCTGGGCATTATAATTAATATTCCACTAAACATCTTTATGAATAAAGCTTTGAAATGTTATATTTTGAAGCCTTCTGAGTAGAGTAATACAAGTGTGCGTGTAGGAGCCTGACTGTGGGTGCCAACTCATCACAACGTGGTAGGGAAGCAAATATTCTTGGACTCAGCCTCGGAGCAGCTCAAAAAATGGGAAGAATGAAGAGCCTTCATGGGGCGCACTCCCTGCCCTCCCCCTAGGCCAGCAGCGGACACCCAGGACACATATGAGGGACATTACTCATTTATCTGTGCCTCCATCTGGTGCTAAAGGGAAAAAGCGGTTTGAGGAATCTTAAAACAATAGGTTCTGGTGCGTGTGCCTCCACACAGGCTGGGAAGGGCAGAGCTGGGACTTGAATCCACATCTGTCCTGGAACCCATGCTTTTTGGTCTTTTTAATTGTAGTAAACGATATATAACATAAAATTTGCCATCTTCATTATTGTTAAGGATATAATTCAGTGGCATTCATTACATTCACAGCCCTATATGACAGAAACTCTATATCCATTAAGCAATAACTCCCCATTTCCCCTTCCCCAGCCCTTGGGAACCTCTATTCTACTTTCCATCTCTACGAATTTGCCTATTTTAGATGTTTCATATAAGGGGAATTATACCATATTTGTCCTTTTGTGTCTGGCTTTACTTCACATAATGTTTTCAAGGCTCATCCACATTGTAGCATGTGTCAGAACTTCATCCCTTTTTAAGTCTGAATAATATTCTAACCTTATGGATATACCACATTTTGTTTATCCATTCATCTGTTGTTGGACACGGGCTGTTTTCACCTTTTAACTATTGAGAATAATGCTGCTGTGAACATTCCTGTACACGTACCTGTTTGAGGGCCTGTTTTCACTTCTTTTGGGTGTATACCTCTAAGTGGAATTGCTGGGCCATACAGTAATTTCATGTTTAACTTTTTGAAGAACCACTAAATTGTTTTCCACACAAAGCCCATGCTGTTTTTAAGTGATCAGTAGTGTGTTTGTGAAGCATGGCTATGTACCTATGAATGCTCTGTGGGAAAAGTTTGTGAAAGACTTTCTTATTTTCTAGTTTATTTTGGGCAAGCAGACAGGGAATTATAGGCCAAAACCTACAGGCCTAGCTAACAGATGCATTGGCAGCAGGAGTCTATGGACTAGAGAGGAGACCATTTTTTCATGTTAGTATTCATCCCAAGTTACGATCATGTCCTGGGAATGAAGCAGGGATAAGGGGAGGTGCTCTCACCACTGGGGACCCATAGCTCTGTAGCTCTTAAATGGCTAAGGAGGCCACCAGGTGTGATGGAAAGAGTATGGTCTTTGGATTCACTTGGGTTTTAATCCTGGCTCTTGTCATCGGCCAGAAGATGGCCTTAAAGTCACTTGACCTCTCTAATCCTCAATTTTTCATCCCTAAAATGGAAATAATGCCAACCTTGTAGGACTATTGAGAAAAATAACAATAATCATGTAAAAGTCAGCACAATGTTTTTCTTGCTAGTAGATATCAACTAAATGATAGTGACCATTCCCGGATGACAAGAAGGTAGGTAAAGGAGGAAGAGCAGGAGACAGAGACCGCCATGTCCCGGAATAGTGGTGGCCATACTTGTCAGCAAGTGTCAGACTCCCTGAAACCATTCAAAAAAACAATTCAATTCTGGCCTGTTTGTTCCTGTCCTTTACTGTGAGAGTTTGTCTTCTATCTCAAGTGATACAAAAAAGATTTGTAAGAAATCACATGTTAATCCCTTCACTATTTATTTGATATTTATTTATTCATGTTATTGCTCACCAGCACTTATAGGCTAGAGGGGGTGGTAGGTACCAAGAGTTTAAAATTAAGAAATGCATTAGAATCAGTTTTAAAAATGCACAAGAGAAAATATCATTGAGAATCTTTTTTTTCTATTTCATCAAAACATTTTTGCTTATTGGGATAAGAGGACCATTGTTCGATATTGGCACCAAATCTCCACTGTCCACCTCCCCGGGGCACTGATGTTGCTCAGGAACACAGTTTGAGAGTCCTGGCACCTTGGAGCCACACAATGAATGATGGCTGAACTGAGAACCATTGTTTTAGAAGTAGACTGACTACCCATAAAAAGTAGGTCCTTAAGTGAGAGATGAGAACTGGCAGGAAATACACTTAAACAGGATGATCAAGCTGCACCGAATGATTTCAAAGAGCACCACTAAATATGATGAAAATTAAATTCTCCTATGTTCTAAAATACTTGAAAAATATTACAGTTAGTGTATCTTAGACTATCCAGAAGGAATTCTAGGCTTTAAATTCTAAGAATTTTTTAAGTCCATTTAATAATCTGGCTGCTTTCCTACTTTGTTCCCATAGGGTGGGACCATGTTTTGTACTCCTTGGTACCCTTGACATAGTCAAATATTAGTAGGTGCTCATTAAGTGTGTGTTGAATGAATGGATGAACAAATGAATGATACCCAGTTTCCCATGCTATGCATCAGAAAGACTGGTGGTCACATCTCAGTGTTGTACAATGTCGATGCTTAGTTTTTGGAAAAAAAAACATCCACAGCTTCACCTCTGAGCATGAGAAGAGTAATCTGACACAAACACCAAGCGTGAATGTATAAATGTCAAACAAAGGCACAAAAGGCAGCTGCATGGTAGCCAGTTAGGATTGAAGAGGATCACCCTCTGTGAAATCACCGTGTGCAGTAAATATTCGGTTCTAGTTAGGAAAGGACAACACACAAGTACGTTAATGGAGTAAGCTGATCCCGTTGTGGCTGATTTAAATGCTGTATCTTTGTGGAAGCTGTAGCAAAGAGAAATGGTTGCTGTTTCTGGTGTTTTAAGTCGATGATATCACTTTAGGGTCTTCTACTTTTTCAGTGAGACTCTGAAAAGGAAACCTTTCTGATCCGTTTTCAAGCAGTGATAACAGGTACATGTGATGACTTCAGGTACATGTGAGCCTCTTAACAGGATTTTGCCTTATTCTTTCTTATACCCCAGCCATAGTAGAGGCGCAGGAACAGAAGGTGGAGTGAGTGGTGGGTTTGTTCCATGGAGGACATTATGGCATTTATGATGATTAGAGGATACAATGATAAATTTCCTTCCCTCTACTCCCCATTGAGCATGCATCCACACTGATTTTTTACGGGGTGTGTATACATTCTCAGAAATAGACAGCTACATCACATCCAGTCTATGCTCCCCTCACAAGAAATGGAATCTCGCTCCAGAAAGGGGTGGAGTGTGATGATGACTCATGTATCCTAGTGGCTGAACCTGATACATAGAAAGTGCTCAATAATTATCTGTGGAGTGACTGAATTGATAATAGTTCTTCGTTATAATGTCTTTAATTACTTGGGAGCTGAAACACAGCTTTATTAAATAAATCATTAAGACTTGAAGTCATAAGGAAAAGAAAATAATATGAAGCACTTATTATATGCCAGACTCTACATATATTCCCTTATTTGATGTTTATAGTCCTCATATGTAGAGCGTAGTGTAGCCCCATTTTACTGAAGGGAAACTAAGGTGAAGAACGGTTATGTCACTTTTTAAGAAGTGGCAGAGCCAGGATTTGAACCTTCCATCTGCCTGATTCTAGCAACCACGCTCTTTCCTCTGACCACTTGCCACAATGGTGATTACCATATGGTCCGTATTGTATACAGTTTCAGGGCATTTCAGAAGAAAACTGAGCTGGTTTCCTCTTAGGAGTCAATGTCTCTAATCTGTGCAAATGTTTCTTGTCTTGAAAAATGCAGGTTAAACTAACACCATTTATAAACTATTTTGCAAAGGGGAAATGTCAACATTTTAGATATCTTTTTTTAAAACATTCCTTTAATAGATCACTTTAATTGCTTAATATTTTGTTTAAGTTTTTGACATTTGTGGTGATAATTGGATGAAAAGTAAACCACTTGCCAGTGCAGCCCTCCCTCCTCTTTTCCTGGGCTGACACCTAGTGGCGAACTTTCTCATCGCAGTGTTAATCCTGGCGCAGAACTTTCTTCAGTGTAGTTGTTTTTAAATTGATTTTAGGATTTTTTTTAAAAAACTCAGTTATTGGCATCACACTAAAAATAGCTACACTAATATAAGGTTAATTTATTAGGGATTATCATAACAAGGAAACTTGATTTGATTTAACGAATTTTAAGTCAGTTATAATCAAGCTTTGATAGCAGAAAATGAAACAAATATTTAAAATCCTGGGGTATTTGTATCCCCACAAACCTGACCTCATGACCACTGTGCTGTGGGCACTGGTTTGCACACACTGACAAGTAAGATTCGATCACTGTTCTTAAGGACAGTGTGAGGCTGAGCCAGAAAGCAAGCAGAGTTGCACCGAGGTGTGGTAACTGCTGTAGCAGAGTGCTGTCCAGGCATTCACATCCAAAGGCAGAAGGGATCACTTCCGCCAGGGGCCCAGGGAAAGCTTCCAGGGAAGGATGCACCTGGGATGGCGCCTCGTGGGAAAGTAGCATTTCCCCAGGAGCGGGGGCAGACAGTAGCTCGTGCACTGGCAAGGGGCGTTGAAACTATGTGGCATGGTCGGAGCTGTGGCCGGGGCACAGACAGAGAAAAGGAGTGTGTCCAAGGAGGAAGTGGAGAAGGGGTGGGCTCCAGGCCAGGAAAGGCCTAGAAGGCCACAAGAGGGTTTCAGCACCAATCCCATAAACCAGCATTTCTAGAACAGTGTTCCTTGAAATATTAGATCCACAAGATGTTACATTTTCTGAACACGTAAAATTTGGGATTGTCATATATTGCATACTATAACTTTTCTCTTAGATATTTAAATGCATGTTATTGAAGCCCTGCTATAAAGAAATCTAGTTAACTTGGTTTAACCCAGAATTTTTCAAAAGCCTTTTCTCCCCAGAATACCTATTAACATTCCATGCATCTCCTACTCCTCCCCACAGTTTGGGAAATGCTGCTGTAGCTAAATGAGTATGATGAATTTTTCTTGCTCAAAGGCCATGGAATTAGGATACCAACTGTGTTCATTTTACCCGTCTCGTAGCTATGAACCTCAGAAAAGAAAAGCATGTCTCTTTTCCAAAGCATTTCTTATCTGGCCAGTCAGAGGTTTGTAGCTAACAGGTGGTCTTGAGACCTAGAGCCCAGCCACCACTTAGCTGTCTCAGCCCAGGACCACAGGCGGCCACATGGCCCCCTTGGTCCAACAGCTTGATCAGTGTATCAATCGGGATATAACGAGGACAACAGGAAGCCCTTCTGGTGTTTCCAAGAGAGAAAATAATTCAAGGAAATGGTTATTCAACTGATAGAGGGAGAAGCTGAGAGATAATCCAGAGATGAGCAACAGCAGTGGTGGTTTCCTGGGTCCAGCGCTGGGTCACCTGACCACAACTGGAACCTGTGGGCTGTGCAGTGGGCGCTTGAGTCAAAGAGGAGGCGAACCATGCTGGACAATACCCCAGGCAGGGAGACAGGAGACACACTCAGCTTCTCCTCTCCATCTTCCTCCTCACCTCTCACCAGGGCCTCCTCACATGAGCCAAAGCAAGCAGGAAGCCAGCTGACCTGAGAGCCCAGGGAACTTCTATCCAGAACAGAGCAGGGTGGGTCTAAGATCAGACAGGCTCGGAACCGGATCCCAGATATTAAGGCTCTTCCGTGACACACATAAACGCAGGTCAGTAATAAACAACATGTGAAGTTAAAAGCTCCCTGGTGTATTGCTAAACCCAGTGCTAATCTGGACTCTGCCTCCTCTCAACTGTGTGACTCCAAGCAAGTTACTATACCTTTCTGAACCTTAGCTCCTCAATTGTAAAATAGGAAAGAAAATCTCTACTTAAATGATGCCTTCACAGGGCTCCCTTGACATATACTTGGCTGGTTCCTGTTTTATAATGAAACAAGAGCAAGGTATTTAAAACTTTTTGTGCTTAGCCTGGAGCTACCAGGAGTGTTAGAAATCCACAGATGTTGATTGACTGCTTCAAACTTCAGTGAATTGGCAAAGTTTTATTAGGTAGCAATTACTATCTAGTATGTGTCTAATTTCTTATCTTAATATATTCACTTCCTGGGGGCGTTGGAATCCGGGAAGCTTGTAAATGTGCAATGGAGTATTCAGGTGTTAGAGAGGTACTCCACATGTATTGTAGTCACCCATTCACTGCCGGCTAAAAAAACTGGAATTCCAGGAGAGCTGCTTCTTAAGAGATGGGAAACCTTGGAAATCACTTCCTCTCTGAACCACAGGCTTTTCATTTGTTATATGGGGATAAGAATGCCACCCTCACAAAATTATTTTTAAAAGTCAATGAGATGGCAGGCATAAAGTCCTTGTTCTCTGGGAGGCAGCTTCCCTTTTGTCAGTGAATGCCCAAGTCACCAACAGTCACAGCCCAGGGAGGTGTGGCAGGATTTGGGGGAAGCCTTTTACTGGAGATTATTTCTGTTTGGTTTGCTGTTCCCTGTTAGTGACATGACCTGGCAGATCTCCGCTTGCCCTGTGCTCATACATCGCAGCTCACTGGCATTATTCATACGCCATTTGCTTAAGACTTTCTTCACCCAAGTTCCTACTGTGATTCATTTTTACTCTTATCTTCACAACATTAAAAATGGTCTGTAGGTTTTGAGGGTGTCCTGAGCAAGTCAGTGGCGAGCTTAAACGGTCCTTATCTATTCTTTGAAGGGGAAGTTTTATCCCGAGTTAAATAGTTTTATCCTCATTTGATGAGTGTTACGCAAAAGAGGTTTGTAAAGGAAAAAACCCAATATCTATTGAACCCTTACTTCTTGCCCTTTATATTTTCTTGGTTAAGTGTGCGTGGTATTATCCCCAGCTTGACAGATAAGGAACTTAAAGCAGAGAAGGTTGAACAGTTTAAATCAACTTTGAGTAAGCATTTACCAAGACCCTACTATGCCAGACACGGTTCTAGGTGCTCGAAGACTCAGCAGTGAACACAACCAAGTTCCAGCCCTCGAATCCCTTATATTCTACGTCAGGGTGGGGAACGTCCAGCCCACAGATATAAAGCCCGCAAAATCATTTGGTCTGGCCTTGCCAAGGCATTAGGGGTGAGTTAATTAAATGTTTGACCAAATATAGCGGGCTAATTTTTAAGTTGATAATTTTGTATGGCCCGGGAATCCTATATAATAAAAGCATAATAAGCAAATGGACTGAATGGTGGAATGACTGGTCAGCAGAAGGTGGGCTGGTGAGCAGGCGGCTGGCGCGAGGGAGGGGACGTTGATCAGGGGGCAGGGCCAGCCGCTCGCCAGCCAGTGCCACAGTCCCCTGATAAGTCCGCCTGGTCGCCTCCCGCAGAGGAAGGCCAGACTGAGTCTTAGGCCCGCTCTGGAGTGGGTCTAAGCTGTCAGTCACACATCCCCTGAGGTCTCCTGGACTGGGAGAGGGTGCAGGCCTGGCTGAGGGGACCCCCCCCCCACACACACACACACACACACCCCCCGAATGCACAAATTTTCATGCACCAGGCCTCTAGTGATGTTATAAATATCTAAATGGCCCTTGGCAGAAAAAAGGTTTCCCATCCCTCTTCTAGGTAGACACAAAGAGGAAACAGAGAGGAAAGTCAACATAAAATGTGCCAGGTAGCCCAGGAAAGGGATAAAGAGAACCCCCCTCCCCCAGATGAGTGGGTGCTGGTAAGAGCTGGAGCCAGGATTGAGGGCCTGGTTTGTCTGCCTCTAGAACTCGTGTTTTTTCCACTGGCCCCAGGCTGCTTCTGGTCCTCGTTGGTGGTGGTTTCCAGCTTCTAGTCAAGAAACATGAACTCTAAGATCTCACTTCTTTGCCTGGGTTTGGTAATTCAGTGTGTCAGGGTAGTAACTTTGCCTTCCTAGGGAACAGAAAACATTTTTCTGCACTCCCTGCTGTCAGCAGCATGTAGCTATCTTTTTCATCTCTCCGGTTTCCCAGACACATTTAATCTGGATGCATCTCGCCAGCCTGGACTCAAGCCCTTGCACTGGGAGACCATTCTGCCCTAGAGAAGGGTCTCTGTGACTGCTGGGCTCAAAGGAAGTCTTTGCCTCTTATCTCTCCTGCCAAGAAGTGGTGTTCTAGGTAGCAGCTTATGGAATCTTAATATCTGTTTCCTGATCATTTGTATTCAGTAAACCAGTTTAATTCCATAAGTGCTAGTAGATACTGGGCACAGAGAGACAGATCCAATATGGAACCTGCCCACAGGAGTCAGGTAGACCTGGGTTCTACTTTTCCATTTACATAATTTTTTATTTTTATAATTTTGAGTAAGTTAATTAACCCATCTGTGCTCCAGTCTCCTCATCTGTAAAAGGGTGAGAACAGATGTGATCTATCTCATAAGCTTGTGCAGTTTAAATGAGATAATACAGCAGGTGCCTGGCACATGGAAAGAACTTAATATTAGGTGGAGTTTTTTAAAATAAACTTTATATTTTAGAGCAGTTTTAGGTTCACAGCAAAATTAAGGAAAGGTACAGAGATTTCCCATATACCTCCTATCTCCACTCCCATATATAGCCATCCCCTTTATCAACAATATTCGTTTTTAAATATATTTTAAAAAACTCTTTAATTTAAAGCTGAGCTTTCTCTACATTCTGTCCTATGAGGAAACAGTGTGGGTATGAAGTTTTCTTTTTCAATGTTAAGACAGTATATGTATTTTAATTAAAAAGATAGTAAGAATTGGGAATGCGTGATGAAGGTGATGATGACCTAGTTCCTCTACCAAATGTTAATGCAAAATATTAAAAAAGGTCATTCAGTGGTGCACCCACCACAAGGAGGACCCTCCTCCTCCTGAGGATGTTGAGAACAAAGAAAAGCAAACAGATGGTATTCCTGTTTGGGACCAATAATTCCTCAAACTTGACCAAGGAACACTATTTGAACTAATTCTGGCTGCAAACTACTTAGACATCAAGGTTTGCTTGATGTTACATGCAAGATTGTTGCCAACATGATCAAGGGGGAAACCCCTAAAGAGATTCGCAAGACCGTCAATATAAAAATGACTTTACTGAAGAAGAGGAAGCCCAGGTACTCAAAGAGAACCAGTGGTGTGAAGAGAAGTGAAAAGTTGTGCCTGACACTGTAACACTGTAAGGATTGTTCCAAATACTAGTTGCACTGTTCTGTTTATAATTGTTAATATTAGGCAAACAGTAGACAAATGCAGCAGCAAATCAATTGTATTAGCACAGTGGTTCTCAACCTTCCTAATGCCGCGACCCTTTAATACAGTTCCTCATGTTGTGGTGACCCCCAACCATAAAATTATTTTTGTTGCTACTTCATAACTGTAATTTTGCTACTGTTATGAGTCGTAATGTAAATATCTGATATGCAGGATGTATTTTCATTGTTCGTGACCCACAGGTTGAGAACCACTGTCAGAATATTGTCTTCATTGCATGTGTAGTTTGGGTACAGATTCCAAACCTATGGCTGAGTTTCTTCCAGTATGATCAAAAGTATCTTTTTTCTTTGCTCTGAATAAAACTGAATTGTGGGTTCTCTATAGAAAGTGGCATTTTGGGCTTTCCCCCTTTTTGCAAAGCGATTTCTGCCTAGTTTATTGTCCAGTTAACTTTAGTGTCTTTTTAAAAGTTGGCATTGTAAATAAAACAACTTGCAAAAGTTTTCTGGAATAGAAAAAAAATTATATGGCTTTTAACTATCTTTTAACTTATACATTCCTCCTCCACCCTTTCATTTCATTACAATTTACTTGTTGAAGAAACCAGGCCGATAGTTTTCCTAAGTGTAGGTATTGCTGATTGCATAGTCATGGTGCCTTTCACCATATTCCTCTGTCCTTTGTATTTCCCTCTAATTGGCACTGGATCCCGAGATTGGTTAGACTCAGATTGAATCTCTTTGGCAATACTGCAGGTAATATTTTTTATGACTTTAGGAGGTCTGGTTTGCTGACTTTTAATAGCCCATGAGGCTTAATGCCTATATTTGTTTATCCATTGGGAGTCACAAAATGGTGATAGAGTTCTAAGTTTATCACTTTTTTAAAATATATTTTTATTTATTTCAGAGAGGAAGGGAGAGGGAGAGAGAGATGGAAACATCAATGATGAGAGAGAATCATTGATTAGTTGCCTCCTGCATGGCCCCTACTGGGGAACGAGCCCACAAGCCCGGGCATGTGCCCTGACCGGGAATCAAACTGTGACCTCCTGGTTCATAGGTCAACGCTCAACCACTGGCCAGGCTCATTTATTGGTTGGAATCTATAATAATAAAAGCATAGTATGCTAATTAGACCGGACAGCCAAATGACCTTCCGGACAAAGCCGGGGCTGCGAGGGCCAAGCCCCTTGCAAGAATTTCGTGCATTGGGCCTCTAGTATTTTTATAAAGAGACACTTTTCCTCATATACTATTTTATTACCCAGTGTTACAGTTCGTAAAGCAAAGGCAAGAGAAAGGCTTCATTCTTTCCCTTTACTTACCAGTTTTTAATATAATATGATTAGTTCCCTATCACCTCTCAATGTGATAATTCTTTAATATATGTATTATTATTTAAACGTATTTGATGGGTTTGGGTTCATTGAAATTATTGTTATTGAAACTCAAACTGTCCCATCTTTGGCTGGTGAGAACTTCTTCAGGTTGGCATCTGAGTACTTCTGTTTTGTGTGACCCCACTTGTTTTTGATAGCTCCCCTGCTGCCTGATGTTACAAGCTGTTCCAGGCTCATCATATGTGTTTCCTGTCTCCAAACCTGGAATCAGACATTATTTCCTCAGGAAGCACTGGTTTCTTTTAGTGAGAAATAATGTCTCAAGACCAAAACCTGGGTGTGAGGGTACTCACTGGCTGGTTATTGTTTCTGGGACTTTTTCGTGGACAGAGCTAGGAAGTACACACACATATACAGATACAGATATGTACACATGTATACATACTACTTCAAATTTAAGACCACAGAGCTTTTATTTAACCTCTTCTCTATTACATTTATATTTCCTTTCTGCCATCTTAGAATGCTGGTTCTCAAGGGCACAGACGATATTGGAATTAAAATATTCCATAATTATTCATTTATTTTCATACACAGCTGCCTCAGTAAACAATTACAGAAAATTTTGTAACCTTTTTCCATCTTCTTTCCCTATTCTCCCCGTAACCTCAGATTTTGGCTAGTTGAACTATAATTACATTGCCAGAACATACAGCCATTGTACACATGTGAAAAAACTTTAGGGAATGAGAAAAATAATTGAGGATAGGAGTTAGTGAGAAATAACTGGGGAAAGGAACAGTAGAGGGATACCAAGTAGAAATAACAGTAGAGGGATAACAGTAGAGGGATACCAAGACAATGCAATGATAATGTCTGTTCTTTAAGTTAGGTGGTAGGTTCACAGATGTTTGTTTTATTATTATGCTACAAAAAACAATGTCAATACGTGTAGTCTTTCATGTGTAAATATAAATTATATTAACAAATAAATGAAACTCAGTAGAATTACAAAATAGTGTTAATAATTTTCCAGATTCTGCCCTAACCAGTTTGGCTCAGTGGATAGAGTGTCAGCCTGCGGACTGAAGGGTCTCAGGTTCGATTCTGGTCAAGGACATGTACCTTGGTTGCGGGCACATCCCCAGTAGGGGGTGTGCAGGAGGCAGCTGATCGATGTTTCTCTCTCATAGATGTTTCTAACTCTCTATCCCTCTCCCTTCCTCTCTGAAAAAAATCAATAAAATAAATTTTAAAAAAATAATTTTCCAGATTCTATAATTTCCTAATATTATATTTAAATTCCAGCTCAGAGATTGCAAGGTCTAGACCCCTCTAGTCTAACTCATTTCATACTTCTAAAGGATCTAAAAATGTGGCTTGACCCAGTATGTTGAGGGTCTGGATTTCCTCAGGGGCCATGCAAGGGGGATGTGGCTCAAGTTGAATGTAAGTAAACAGTCTTCCCCAGGTCACACATCCTATTCTAAAACCTACCTGACTGCATGCATCCCACACAGAGAGACCACAGCCACCAACCATAGACTCCAAGTGGTTTGTCCTTCTGGCCTCCATTACATAAAGCACAGAGATGGCAAGGCAGGAATTCAGGCTCCAGGGTGTACCATTTCTTTCTCTGTCATTTAGAGGAATAATGAGGCAATCTCTATTGTCTAGAAAAAGAATGGTATTATTATACTATTTCTTACTATCTGTTCTAAACCTCAGGATGCCAAAGGATTATGGAATGTTTCCATAGAATCCTTAGCCATGTTTTAGGCATGCTAAGGAGAGTGAGTGAGTGAGTGAGTGAATTAATGAATGAATAAATGGGTTTGTGCTATTTGCTTTTTAGTCAAGATAAGAATCGGGTTGAGAAAAAAAGCCCACCACAAAAATGAGTAAAAGCATTTTCAGAATATTTTTCAGAACGTGTATTGAGCACCTGCACAGAGCTCAGCACTCCACAGCCTCATGGCAAATAAGTGGTAGAACTCTACAACCACATGGTAGAGCTGTGCTTCAGACACAAGACTTGGCGGGTAAAGCAGTGACAGCATTATTATCTGCATTATTATCTGTATGTGTGCGATGTGGCGTCTCTGACTCATGCTCTGCCCTGGACTGCAATGGTAGTGGTTCCTTTTCTGTTAATTAATACTAGTACACATGAGAGCCCTTGTGATTCATAGAAGATACAGTAAAATATGGGGGGGAAGAGTGTAAGATTTCAAGCAAGACAGAGAGCTGTTATGAGGATTAAATGCGTATTACCATAATGTGTATAATGACCATATTGTAGAAGCTCAAAAAATGTTAGTTCCCAGTCTTCCTCCTCCAGTCACAATAGCCTTCCTAAAATATTGATCTGAATGTCAGGCTTCTAAAATGACTGTCCGGTGAGTGACGTACTTCCTATACTTTGGGGTGTGGTAAGCCAATTACTTTCTGTGGTGGCCAGTGTGTCTTTTAGTAAGAAGGGACCTTTTTTAAGGGCAATTAGATAACTGCCATTTTCTAGGTTTCCCAGTGCAGATTTCACCTGATTCTTCAAAGGTAGTTATGATAAAAGACAGACCCTACCTCCACACTTGAATCACATTCAGGAAGATTTCAGGCATTAATAGTGCGCTAGCCAACAGTGATAGATTGAGGTAAGAGTAGAGGGTTTGATCTGAATTGAGGAACAGTCTACAAAATAGCTGGCCTGTACTCTTCAAAAATGTTAATGTCTTACAACAAAAGAAGACCCAAGAACTATTCTAGATTAAAGGAGATGAGACACAGGACAACTGCATGCAGTGTCTGGTCCAGGATTTTCTTTTGCTGTAAAAAGACATTGGGACAAATACTGAATTCTGAATAAAGGCTGTAGATTAGATAATTATTGTATTAATGTTAATTTTTTTATTTTGGTGATTCATTTTTCTGTGGTAATCTAAGAGATTCTAGGAAATATAGTCAGGCCCTAACTGGGTTGGTTCAGTAGGTAAAGCGTCAGCCTGTGGGCTGAAGGGTACCAGGTTCGATTCTGGTCAAGGGCACATGCCCAGGTTGCTGGCTCAATCCCCAGTAGGGGGCGTGCAGGAGGCAGCCATTCAATGATTCTCATCATTGATGTTTCTATCTCTCTCTCACTCCCCTTTCCTCTCTGAAATAAATAAAAATATTTTTTTAAAAAATTTTCTAGTTATTTTGCTGTAATGCCTGCATAAGATTATCCTAATGCAATTGATTTGTTAGGGAACAATTTGAGCATAATGTAAATTTCATGTTTGATTATGTATGATACCATCCGTGAGAAATACCAAGTGAATGCAGAAAACTGCACCCAGATGAACCAAGATGTGTAGTAATACACAGAACTCAAACATGCACACCTCTAACACCTACCAGCTACCTCAGTTCACTGGGTGTATTATGAGCCATACACCTCTGTCCACAGCAGTGATACAATTTTCCATCTTCCTTCCACCACTGCACAATCTACTCACAGACTACAACCCTTCTGGTGCCCAGTTCCTGAGCAAACTTCATTCCTGTTTCAAGGTAGAATGACATTTATTATAGTATTTATCTATTTCTACCCATTGAACATGTATAAAGTGGTGCTATTGTTTTTATTAGGTGTCTATCTTATTTTACACATGTCACTGATGAAATTTTTGAGCCTTGTGCCCTTAAGCATGATGATTTTTAGAAAAATATATGTCCCATTGTAGCAGAACTGATTATACTTCAGTATGCAGGGGTGAAGGGACATCATGTGTTAAATTTATTCTCAAATGGTTCAAAGAAACATTTTATACAGATAAAACATATATAATATAGAATTATATAATCGTGTATGTGCAAGCATGTGCACAGGCAAGGGGAGAGAGAAAAGGATAAAGCCATTGTGGTGAAATGTTAACATTTGGACAATCTAGGTGAAGGGTGAATGGGAATTCTTTGCACTATTCTTTCCATTTTTCTGTATATCTGAAATTACGATAAAAAAGTTAAAAGGGAAGAAAAAGAGTAGAGCATTGGGGAAGATAAAAAATAGTTGAAGTTCAAATGTGAAAAATGAAGGAATAAACAGGAAGGGAAGATGACTCAGCTGGGAAAAAGACCACAGCGAAGAGGGAGAGGATCCTAAACAAACCTTCTACACAGAAGACTAAAATGTGAGCTTAGTTTGAGACAAGCTAGTTGTAAAATATTTTAGTAAGACTACATCTACAAAATGGGAAAGAGAGGCATTTTGCTTTTCCAAGAAGATATTTTGGGAGTCTAGCCCAGAATAGTAAAAAATTTAATAAACCTACATATATGGAAATCACATAAATTAATAATTCTAAATTATTTAGTATCTTTATTCTCTTCCTAAACAATACAAGGGTTTTAATAAATTTTATTCATTGGACAGCGCCATATGCAAATCTTATCCATATTAGAGTATTAACTTCACTTTTTTAAAAAACACTAACAAAATATAAACTGTAGTTCATTTTATGATTTCTCAACATCTGTGTTCACCATTGTTTTCCTGTGGATTCACTTTTCTTCTTGCTGAATTGTGTCTTTACTATTTTTTTCAGTGACTATCACAAACCCTTTTGTCTTTGTATATCTGAAAATATCTTTATTTTGCTATGACTTGAAGAATAGTTTATCTGGGTATGAAACTACATTGACAGTTTTCCTTTTGCCCTTGAAGAGTTTTTTTCATTAATTTTTATTGGTGAAGTTGGCTATCAATCTAATTGTCATCCTTTCTCTCTAGGAATCTTATATTCTGCAATTTTACTATAATGTACCAAGGAATTGGTTTATTTTTCATGTCCTGCTTATAGTGTCTTTTCAATCTGAGGGCTCATGTTTTTCTTTAATTCTGGATTACTCTCAGCCATTATCTCTTCAAATGTTATCTTTGCCAAGCCTAGGGTTTCTTTTATTTATTCAGTTTTGGTTTTGTTTTTTATTCTGAAAACTCCTATGTAAATATGTAGGAACTTTCCAATTTGTTACCCATGCTCTCAAATGCTTGATCTCTCTCTGCTTCATTCTGCTGAACTCTTTAGTATTATCTTCTAGAATGAGTGCTATTCTCCTAATTTTATGAGTTAAAAATAAAATTGAGATTGGATTTTGCACTAAGTAAAATAGCTAGTAAGAATTAAAAGCCTGCATTTGAACCCAGATATGCCTAACTCTTGACCTGGATTCTATTATTTTTTTAATTAATGAGTTTATCCAAAAAATTAAACCCCCAGAATAGTGAAATAGCTTCAGATCACTGCATTTTTCTGTCTTGTGGGTGGATGTAATTGGGAGGATGAATGTGACTTTAATCCAAGACTATGCAGGATGCCATGTACTGGAAGACCTGAGAAGTGTCAAGAGTTATATTTGGCCTCTTTTCAATTTTCGTCCTAAGTTTTTTCTAAGAAAAAGAACATTAGTTTCTTTTTATCTTTTATGCTACACAAAATTTTCAAATTTCCCATTCTTTTGGCTATCTAAATAGATTGTTTACCAAGGTTTCTTTGTTTTCACTTATCTCTTCTCATTAACAGAATTTTGGTTTTGTTTTATTAGGCCGATGTTGTTAAACTTTTAGAATTTTTCAGCCACAGGGAAGTGATGAAGTGTTTACAGTGTTATTCTATAAATATATTTTTAAAAAGTCGATTGTTGTTATTATTATTCAACATTTATTAAGCATCCACAGAGTGCTGGGTGTTAAGTATCATTATGGGCGGGGGGGGGAGGGAAGAGTTCAAACTCACACAGATTATTTTTGTGTGCAAATCACATCTCTTATAATTTCTTTGTTGTTTATCTCAAGTAGTTCAGTAACATTTGTAGGCTTTCATACAACTCAGCTTGGGCATTACAGCCAAAGATAGATGACATGTATGTTATTTTGTCATTCATTCATTTAAAAAATATTATATTGGTCATCTGTTACTTGACAGGGAACTCACAGGCCCATAAAGAAAGCAACCATTGCCCAGCCAGTGTTGCTTAGTGGTTGAGTGTCAATCCATGAATCAGGAGGTCACGTTTGATTCCCGGTCAGGACAGATGCCCAGGTTGTGGACTTGATCCACAGTAGGGGGTGTGCAGCCGGCCCCCAATCGATGTTTCTCTCATCGGTGTTTCTATCTCTCCTTTCCTCTCTAAAATAAATTAAAAAGGTATTAAAAAATAAACAACCATGAAAAACAATTGCAATTCAGGATAATGAAGGAAAGTGCTAGGTAAGAGAGTGGCACAAAAGTGTGATTAACAGCCAAGATAGGCTTAGGGTGGCTTCCCAGAGGAGGAGCTACTCACTTGAAATGGGCCTTGAAGGAGTGAGAAAACAAAACATTATTTTAAACAGGGAACAGCAAGAGCACCCCTTATAAAAATATCACGTTGTTCTGCATGGCTGGAATATAGGGTGTGTCTTTGAAACATGACCCTGAGAGATAGGGGCCAGTTTGTGGAAATCTTTGAAGGCTTCCCAGGAAGTTTGGGCCTCCTGTGTAGTCAGTGGGGTCACTGAAGGACTTAAACAGGAACACTTGCTTTTCTGAAGACATCAAGGAGGTTGGTTGGAAGGAGATGAGACCAAGGCAGAAACCAGTGAGAAGGCTGTTATAATCGTTCTGGGAAGAAAAACTGAGCTCAGAACTCTAAAGCAGTGGAAATAGAGCGAAGAGAACAAACCCGAGAGATTAAGAGATGAAATCAGTCAAAAATGTGGGGCGGAGGGAAAGGCAGGGCTCTTGGCTGCCTTCTAGGATTCTGGCTTGGGAGTCAGCGTGGAGATTTTTTTCACTCCATCAGGCTCAGCAAATACGGCAAATATTTCTCTTCATCTCGGTTTCTGTCAAGCAACCCTAGTCCTATTGGTTTTCTGCAAGAACAGTGTCCCAGACAAGCTGCCCAAGAAGAAATGGCTTCACTTTCTCAGAGGCTGACTAGGAAAGTAATTCGAATAACATGGGAGGCAGTTCTTCCAATTTGGCCTCTTTGGAGGAATCCTCTCCTTTACACAGAATGGCTGTGATCCTGAGTTCGTGACTCCTGCCTTTAGCCTTCTTTCGTCAGTGTGGATGGAGTGCTGGTCATGTGTCTCACCAGCCAGCTCTGTTCTCATGCACCCCAAATGTCCTTTTTGAATAATTAGACTTTTTCACTTAATTTTAGAAAACATTTCTGAAGCCTGTTGTGCACCCTGCACGGTGGCAGGTGCTTTCACATGTCATCTCATTTAATACTCACAGCAACCTGAGAGTAGGTGTAACATCAGTTTTACGGATGGGGACCTGAGATGCTGAGACTAATATTAAACAATCAATCCGAGGTCACAAAGCAGTCAGGTTTAGAATCAAGGTTAGAAGCTGATTCATACCACACATCTTCTGTTTCTCTACTGTCCTGTGACTGTCCACTCTCATGGGTCAGTAATCAGGTTGGTCATTGATTGGCTTGGCAACAAGGAATGGAATAGACAGTGGAGATAATGACAAGCAAATAGGCAATTATAATGCAGTTTAATGAGTGCTCCGGGGGAGACCATAGGAGGCACATCCAAGCAGGAATTGGGGCTCAGTGAAGGAGCCCCAAAGGAAATGATATCCAAGGTGAGATTTGAGGAGTAAGAGTTAGCCAGGGAAAGGAAGGAGGGCAGCCTCCTCCAGGCAGAGGGCGTGAGGGTCACTGGTGCAGGGAGGGGTGTGACAGGAGATAAAACTTAAGGGTAGGTTTGGGCCATATCAGGAGAACTTGATAAGCCATCTCGGGAAGCTTACAAGGAATCCTGATGTCAGTAGGGCAGCTGTGGAGGAGTTTTTAAAGCAGGGAAGTTACATGAATATGCAGGCGTTTTCGAAAGGTGGCCAAGGTAGTAGTATGAGAAGAGAAACAATTAATAAGGCAAACTTGGAGGCAGAGACCACTCAGGAGAAAGGTGATGGTGACCTGAAGTGGGGGAGTGACAGAGGTGTGGAGAGAATCGGATGGGTGAGAAGCGTGAGGGCCTAGAAGCCACACGTCTCAGTAACCAAAACTATAAAGCAAGACTGACCCAGGTGGCTGGGCAGGGCTGTTCTCATTCACTGGAATGAAGGAAAAACTGATTTGGGAAGGAAGGTGAGTTCCCCTTTATTCCTGTTGTGTGTGACATGTCAGTGGACATCCATCCAAGAAGTGTCCAGAAGGCAGCTTTGCATATGAATCCATGAGATCAGGAGGGGGATGGGATGGAGATACAGATGTGAGAGATGTCAGCATTTGGGTGGTACGTAATTAACCAGGGGGAGTATACAAAACCAGAAGTAAGGAGAGCATAAGACAGAGAACATCTATAGTTCAGAGACTGCCAAAGAAAGCGGAGATGGTGAAGGAGCCAGAGGAGGTCCATTCAGAGGAAATACAGCCGGGACAACACAGGAGAGTGCCTAGCAAACAGGCCCTGGCCACTGTGGGATAAAACAGAGAATCTCTGGTGGTTTTAGAGCTCCTGGGAATCGTGGCTGAGTGTAGACAACCCCTTTGGTCAGTTTGACTGGTAGCTGGTAGGGATGAGAAAATGATGATAGCCAGCTGGTTTTATAGGGATGAAGGGAAATTGGTGGGGGGCGGGGGTGGTGGTGTTATTGTTAGTTGTTTTAACATGAGCACATTGAAATGTTTATGAGAAAGAACCATGGGATATGAGGGTATTTGACAGAGCCAGGTCATGATAAGGAAGGGGTTTGGCAAAGCAGAGTGGGTGGTCTTGGAGCAGAGAACAGCCCCTCTGCCTGAGTCTTAGTGGGGAAGGAGCCTGGAGGGGTGGGGATCGGGTAAAGGAAGAGGTGGGGAGAGGGCCATCTGATGGCTTTTGTTTTCTAAGTGACATCCAGGCAGGAGTGTGTGTGTGGAAGTGGACTTTCCAGGACTGCCTTACTTTGTCCTGTGTTTGGAACGTGTTCTCAAATTGTTTCCCTCTGTGGCTCCTGTAGAGAAGGGCCACAATGCAGGCCGATTATCGCTCAGTGAGTGATTGAGAAGGACCCGGTTAAAGCATCTTCTCTCTGCCTCCTGGCTTGTGATATTTGTCTGCCACCTACGTCAGTATACAGGTGATAAAGGCAAACTCTCAAATCGTGTCTTTCTCTTGGAGTTAGGATGGTTAGCACATATTTCAGGGATGCTCTCACAAAAGGAGGCTGGGGTTCTTGCTCTTCTCCTTCCTTCAGGCACCTCCCACTCCCGCAAGGGGGAATGTAACTCAGCAGGCCAGGTTGTACCTAATAGCAGGTCCTGGAAGCGGGCGAAAGAACCCCTTTCTCCATAGAACTCTCTGAAGAGGGCTGCACCGAGGCTGCGGTTTCTGCACCAACCTCTGCAGCCTCTCCATAGAAATGGGTGTGCTCCATAGAAATTGCTGGTTTCAGATCCTGGCTCTGCTGCTCACTCACAGTTGAAATATGTCTCCTTCTTTCCTGGTCCTCAGTTTTAAATTACCTGTAAAACAGTGATCGTGCCTATTTCCCAGAGCGGTTCAGAGATGTTAGTGAACCAGTGAATGTGAAATGCTTAGCAAGAGAGATGCAGTCTGTTCCTGGCCATTTTCCCATTTTCTGTGGTTAAAATAAAGAGTCATTCTCTGGCTTTCCAGGTGTGGAACAGATTGGGTTGAAGTCCATCTGTCTTCTCCAAGTAGCTGAGTTGGAGATAAGCATTTGGTGATGCTCCTCAGTGTCCATATGAGAGTGCACAGCACCATCTGCTCACCTGAGCGCCACAGAACGCAAAGGTGCAAATGCTTAGTCACTGGGACAGGATGACAGACCTTCAGACCCCTCTGTGCAGACAGCTCTCAACTGTTACTGCCCGGCCCCCTTCCCATGGCCGTTCTGAAGCATTATTTGCAGAGGGATTTTTGATGAGAAGACAGAGATAGCCCATTCATTTCTCTATCAGAGGTCAAAACTGGCAGCTGTGGGCCAGTTTCAACATAACCCTTAAATGTGTTGGTTTGTCAAGTGGTGCTTTAACCTGTGTGTGTGCGCGCACGCGTGCCCCCTGAATATTTGGAAACGGCATGCTTACCCTGTTTGCCACCACTCCCTGTTGTCTTACACCTGCTGCCGTCACTCAACTCTATTCCTTGTGGAGCGGTGAAGGCTTTTGAGTTTGCAGCCTTTATTTCTAGATTTAACACTAGGTTTCAGTCCTGAAGTAAGCCAGGCCATCAAGCCCACAGCTGTGAAGCTGATTCCCAAGAGCAGACGCAGACAGTTTCTGTGTGTATTCGACACACTGAGATACTTCCAGGTAAATTCATCCTCAGCTCTCTGACCCCGGAATCAGGTTCTTCCTGAGTCAGCGTCTGCTCGCCTCGCCGTGAGAGCTCTTCCACAAGGTCATTAGTTGCCACTCCTTTATGTTTTGTTTTGTTTTTTTGTACCCGTTCTCTTTTTCATTAGGAGTAGGTTAAATTTTACAGTATGAGATGTCTTTCCATTTTAACTCTAATATTCCATCAAGCTGGGAACTTTTTGACTGTTGACCTATCAGTCTAACCCCACTCAGCATGCCAAATAAACACTACAGGTTTTTAACCAGGATGACTTGGGTTCACATCTGTAACTTGTGTGCTATTTTTTGTCAAGTAAATGACTAAATGTGGCCTCCCAGCTCCCACATGTTAGCAATGAGATGTGGCCCCCCATTAGTGCTTTGCACCCATGTGTCTCATCCCCCACCGAGCTGTGAGCTATTTGAAAGAAAGGGACTTTCTTATTTATCTCTGTGTCCCTGGCACATAGAGGGTGCCCACTGAGATGGCTCAGGTGCCGCCCCACTCATCAGCACATTTGTTTGTGGCTCCCTCTCACTGGACTTCAAGCTCCTTGCAGGCAGGGAGTGTCCGGGATGTCCCCGGTGCAGATACAGTCTGCACTCAGCAGGTGCCAGTTGCTGGAATTATTAAATGAGGTTTTCATCAGCCCAGGACATAGTAGGAGCTCATTAAAAGGTAGCTGCTATTATTATTAGCACACACACCAAAAATAAAACAAAGAAGAAAAAACACCCACTAAGATGGGCATCTAGTCACCCACTTTGGCATGCAGTGTGGACATTGATTGGAAGACTATTTTAGAGAAAGAAAATGGCCCTTTATTCATTTTGGGGAGGGGAGGAGGGTTAACAAGAGAGTCTTTTTCAAGTGTTTGCTCCATCTTGCTGCCACTTTACTATGTGTGGCTGCTGTTGCTATGGCAATTCTTTAAGCAATTGAATAGAACAGCACTGAGTTGTTGCAAACCAGCTCTAATTGCTCCCATGCACCAGGCCTGCCCACATGACCGCTCTCTGCACAGCATTCCCTTTTTCAGATGCGTATTTTCATAAATCTCTGGGCATTGTGCAGCTCCCTTGCTCTTGTGACATTGCCATCCTCGGGCAGAGGGCACAAGAAGCAGCTCTGGGTAGGGAAGAGGGTCTGCCAATTTTCCCTGTGTGAGTGAGCAGTGTAGACCCCCATGTTCAAGGGGGTAGTGGGATGCAGGCACAGCGGGGCCTTAAAGCCAAATAAAACATTTGTGGGGACAGGTTTATTATATGTATTTCCATTGTTGGGCAATTTAGTCATCTTTTTAAAGCCAACTGTACCATTCCTGCACCCTCCTGCCAGGAGGGCCCAGTTCATTGTGCAGCGAGAACTTCTGGTTTTAACCTGAGTGTGATCAGGAAGAACTGATACTGAAAGAAATGGAAGGGAGTCCATGTATAATGTGTCCCTCCTGTGTGCCAGGCACTGTACTGGTCAGTGTCCATGTGCTCTGTCACTCAGTCCACAGGTACATTGGGCAGGGGGTCGGGCAGCATGGTCCCTGTTACAGATGAGGAAACTGAAGAGCACTGACTTACTGTCAAAGCTAAGGTCACTGCCAGGGAGTGCACGGCTGGGTTAGACCCCAGTTCTGACTGAATCAAAGGTCTGTGCTCTTGTCACTGGGTCACACTGTCTCCCAGAAGGAGATCAGCCTTTGGTGATACTGGGAAGCCAGATCTCAATTGACTTGTGGCATATGGCATTTAGCCAACAACCAGGCCCTTTAACATGCAAGACCATTCTTTAAGGAATCAGGAAACTTAAGTATTATCATAGGGAAAATTTCATTATCACTATAGCTTCTTTTGAGCCTTAACAATATACTAGGCTGTGAGCTAAGTGCCATATGAATACCACACTTAGTCTTACCAAAATAGTAATAGTAAAGTATGAATTAGGTATTGTTCCCATTTTATAGATGAGGAGATTGAGGCTCAGAGAAGTTAAGTGACTTTCCAAAAGTCACAACAACTTCAGGTGGCAGCACCAGGATTCGAATCCAGGCCTGATTCCAAAGCCTCTTAAACACTAGGCTGCTTCCCATGGAACTTACTTGGAAAATAGATGCTTCCTATACATTTAAAACTTTGACCCAGCCAACGTGGTTCAGTGGTTAAGCATCAACCTATGAACCAGGAGGTCATGGTTCGAATCCTAAGTTGTGGGCTCTATCCCCAGTGTGCCGGAGGCAGCCAATCAGTGATTCTCTCTCATCACTGATGTTTCTCTCTCCCCTTCTCCCTTCCTCTCTGAAATCATTAAAAATATTTAAAAAAAAAAAAAAAAAAAAAACTTTGCCTGCGAATAAGCCAGGGAGCTTAGCAGCCAATGAAAAGCTTTTCTTCCTCTTCCTGAGATATTTGTAAAATTAATTCAACCTTATGATGGTCTGGTACCTAAAGGTGCGGTATAGCAGCAGGGTGTGGAGGGATATGGTACACTTTCGCCCAAGGGAACTGCATGACCTAAACCTACCTCAGTGTGAGGAGTCTGTGTGCACACAGAGAACCCTTGCTTTAGCAGCTCAGTCCTGCACTACATTAGGATGGTAGGCTCGTGTCTTAAATTTTTTTCTCTCTTTTTTGTTCCTCGTTCTTTTAATGTAGTTTGTGTAATAAAAAAATAATAATAAGGGGGAAGAAATAAACAAAAACTGAACACTTTTCTCCTAAAAATGGTATGAATCCTACTTTAGCAGCAACATTTTTTCTTATTACTTTAAATTGAACACTCTGGTTCATTCAGTCAAACAAGTTTTAATGAGTGCCTACTATGTGGCAGACACCGCACTAGATGGGGGGACAGAATAGTGTACTGGAAGCTCTCAGCCGCAGTGACAGAAATCTGGCTGGAATAATACAGACTCTGTTATTGATCACGGTGAGGTCAGAGGTAGGCAGTTCAGCAATTGGCGAGTTGAGCACCTCACTGATGATTTCAAGAACTTCATTCTTTCATTCTTGAGTCGGCCCCCTCAGATATTGGCCACACCACCAGGCACACTTACCTTGTGTTCTCAAGATGACTGTCTCGACCAGGCATTACATCCTTACAGCAATCTCCAAAAGTATCTCTTTAAGAGTCAGAAAACCTTCCCCAGAGGCTCTCTTGGTGACTTCATCTCATGTGTCCTTGACCAGAATTTAGTCATATGTCCATGCCCTAACTCAGCAGTCGCCAACCTTTCGGAGCGACCGCGGCCTAACCAATCACTGGCAAGGAAATGAGACCACTGGGATTGGCTTAGACCTGATTATCCACCCCTGCCTCTGGGATAGGACCTGAAACCCTTGTTCTGACAAAGGAGAGTGGGGACATAAACAAAATGGGGGGTTGTCAGGAAGGGGAGGGAAGAGGATGAGCGTTGGGTAGGCAGCCAGTAGTAGTGAATTCTAAAAAAAGATGTTCCCCTGTCTCAAAGAGCTTACATTTTAGTGCAATTGATAGTAAATAAGGAGACAGATGTATCGTTACAATGTGCATCTGAGCTGCCCTTTAGTGTCTCTACTTCAGATGAAGTGGTCAAGGAAGTCTTGGAGCTGACATTTCACCAAAGAGGTGAAGGAGGAGAATTACCCAACCAGGTTGGGTTGAAGGGAGAAATGTTCCAGGCAGAGGGAACGAAATAACATGGCACCTTGCAGAAACCTAAGGGAACTGGGGAGCCCCGGATGTGGCCAGCGAGGAGGCAAGTGGTCTGAGTTGCAGTTAGAGATTTTTAGAGATTTAGGCAGGGTCTTGCAGGCCATGGATTTGTATTTTATTCTAAGTCAGCAGAAAGCCAGTGGGGGGTTTGAAAAGCCTTTGATTTTGTGACACAATCAATTTTAAAAACAACAACAACAACAACATGCTGGCTGCTGGGAGGGGAACCTTAGTGGAAGCACAAAGAGCAATTAGAAGGTCACTGTGGTCACTCGGACAGGAGATGGGGTGGCTTGGACTTTCGTGGTGAGAGTGGAAAGGGAGGGAAATGAGCTCTTTGGGAGACGGGATCAGTAGGACTTGCCAGGCACTGTGCGTCTAGGGGCGGATCCCCATGGCCTCTCCTGTCCAGTCTTCTCTGCGCTCCTATACGTAACTTTTTCTAAAGTAAATTATGATGTGCACTCTACAAATAAGAACGTCCTGAGAAGTGGTCTGCACTGGGTCATAGCCTTCAGACCCAGCCAGAGCGAAGAGGAGCAGGGAGAGTGAGTAGGACCAACTCCATTAGCATTGCATGGGGCTTGTTTTCCTTCACGAAACATTTGTTTTTGAGGGTGATATTTTGAGAACTGCTGTCTCCGTGGGAATATCTAAGTTGTGTACAGCAGAGCCATCTCTGCATCTACATGTTCTTATTTAACACATGGCTGTCTTTATAATGAGTGCCTTCTGTATATGGGGTTACCAGAGTAACTCTGAATTATTGTACAACTAAATTAATGATATCCAGGAAACATTTATTTGGCTCCTTTTCTATTTATAATATTACTACCAACTAATTGCCTCTAAGTGTTCCTACTTATAGGGTCCTTTGTGCTAGTTAAAATTCATCCCACAGGTGAATCCCTGACACCACCCAGGGCTACCCAGTCACCTGTGAAGTTTCTCTTGTAATAACAGGAACAATCACAAAAATTTACACTAGTCATATGTCTATGGGCAAAGGGCCAGGTGAGACAACATCTAAAAAATAATGTGTATGGTGGGGGTTTTTTTTCTGATTATAAAATAACATATTTTCATTGCAAAAGACTTGAGAAAGACAGAAAAGCATAAGGAACACAAGTCACTCATATTTCCAGCACCGTGAGGCAACCAGCATTAAATTTTGGTGCATCTCTGGCCCTGGCCGAGTAGCTCAGTTGGTAGAGTGTCATCCCAATACACCAAGGTTTCTGGTTCGATCTCAGTTAGGGCGCATATAAAAATCAACCAAGGGCTGCATAAATAGTGAAACAACAAATTGGTGTTTCTCTCTCTCTCTCTCTCTCTCTCTCTCTCTCTCTTAAATCAATCAATAAATAAAAAATTTTGGTGCATCTCTTTCCAAATGTTTTTATGCCTTTTTTACATAAGTGAACTCATACAGTCAGTATTTTTTCTTTTCTTTTCATGTGATCTTCATCATTCAGATTTCCCTCACACCATGAGATACTATCTTTGCAAATGGTTATATAATTCCTCTGCTTAGATGTGCCATGATATACTGAACTGTGCCCCTCAAGGGGAAATTGAATTTTGTTATTGTTTTAATGTGAATGATGTTATACTTAGAGATTCATTGACATTTGAGTTTTTCCTTAAACTATGTTTCCAGCAATTCCCAATGCTAGATTAAAGGATATGCATATATTTAAGGTTCCTGATACGCTTGTCAAATTACTTTTCATAATGTTTTACTGTTGTTTATTCTTATCAACATTCCATTTTCAGCCACCTGGGATACAACTAGAAGTCTTTATTTTTTTAATCTTTGTATATATAATATGTGAATTCTGTTTTAATTTTTGTTTCTTTGATCACTAATGACCTTGAACATCTTTGCTTCATATTTATTTTTCTATTTTGAACCTTGCCTTTTGCCCATTATCTGCTGGGCTCTCAGTGTGTTTTGTTTTGTTTTTTATTATTTATATGAGCTAATGTTTTTTATTTGTTTGGTTTTTTGTTTTTGTTTTTAGAGGGAAGGGAGAGAGAGATCAGTTGCCTCCCGACCAGGGACTGAACCTGCAGCCTAGGTATGTGCCCTGACTAGGAATTGAACCCACAACCTTCTGGTTGGTGTACAGGACAACTCTCCAACCAGCTGAGCCACCCGGCTAGGGCTAAATGAGCTCTTTATATATTTTGGCTATTAACCTTCTTAGAAATTTGTAGCGAATAACTTTTTCTGAACTGGGACTTGATTTTAACTTTTTATTATGATACCCAACAGTACAGAATAAAATTCCCCCATGTATCCATCACACAGCTTCAACAACCATCAATGTCTTTGTCATATCTGTTTAATTTATTTTCTATCCCAATCTCCCCCCCTTTTTTGCTGATGTATTTTGAGACAAGATCATTTCACTGTTTGTAAGATCTTTCAAAAATGAAAATTTGATGTTTTTTTCTTCAACTGTTTTATTAAAAAAAATTTTAACCTACAGAAAAGTTGAAAGAATAACACAATGAATACCCATTTACCCTTTACCTAAGTTCACTGATAAATAATGTTTTATATATTTGCATTCTTTTCAAAAATATATATACACACTGCACTTTTTGTTTTGTTTTACTTTTTTTTTTTGCTGAACCATTTGAAAGTAAATTGAAGATTTTATAACACTTCATTCTAAAATATGTTAGTCTGTATCTCCTAAGAACCAGAACATTGTCTATCATAACCACAAAGCTGTATTACTCTCAAGAAATTTGACATTGACACAGTCATATTACAGTATACCTGAGCTCAAATCAAGCATGACACATTGCATTTGGTTATTGTCTCTTTTGTGCCCTTTAATCCAGAGCAAATCTGCTTTCAGTTTTGTTTTGGTCTTTCATGATATTGACATTTTTTAAGAGTCTGGGCCAGTTATCTTATAGACTGTCCCGCAGTGTGGATTATCTGATGTTAATTCATGGATGTATTCCAGTATGACAAGGTGCCGTAGATCCATCTTGTACATTTCCTGTCCCGGACCTGGAATCAGCCCTTTCTTCAGTAAGCCTTCAGTAAAGACCATCTTCTGAACACTAGAGGTGGTCATTGCTACTCATCTGTCATTACTTCTAGAGCTTTTCAATGGACAGACTTAAGATGTATGTTTTTAAGAAAAAAGAAAAATAAGAGTTCATACTGGTATTTTCTTTTTAAATTTAAATTTTCAGGTGTTTTTTTTTTAATTTAACTTTTTCGTGTAAACTTTTTTTTTAACCTATGGAAAAGTTGAAAGAATAGTACAACGAATACCCATTTACTCTTCACCTAAATTCGCTAATTAATAACGATTTGTACATTTGCATTCTTTTTCGAAAACATATACACACCCTGCACTTTTTGTTTTGTTTTATTTTTATCTTTTTGCTGAACCATTTGAAAGTAAGTTGCAGATTTCATAACATTTCACTCCAAAATATGTCAGCCTGTATCTCCTGAGAATCCGAGGATCCAAGTCAGCAGAGAAGCTGGCCCAGAGCTCTTCCGTCCCAGAATTCAGGCACGGCTGCTCCCAGGGCACCTGAGAAGAAAGGCCAAAAGGTAAACAGGCCTCAGAATGTCATTTCAGTAGTAATAAACTTGAATGATCCAAGTTCCTATAGCCCATTCAGAGAAGAGCCACAGTCATGTAGCTCATTCTCTAGTTTCCAGAATACCAGAAATGTTATAAGACATGGTAACATGCCTTCTTCTGATCACCTAAATTGCAAAACTATGAGGCAACTACAAAGGCATCTCATTTAATTTAATCTTCACCGCAACCCTTAAGGTATGTGTCATTATTCCCATTTTCCAGCTTAGGAAACCTAGACTCGGAGAGATGAGGTGATTTGGCCCATAACCATTAATGGCAAAGCTAGTATTAGAACCAACATCTGTTGGCTCCAGATCTGCTCCTTCCACTGTTCCAAGCTGCCTACAGTTTTCTGTTGTTGCCAATCGAACTTCTATGCGCCCTGTCTGGGGCCACCCCACAGATTTGGGAGTCTTCCAGTTGCATGATTCGGTTAAGTTTCTGGCTCCTGCTTTGAGCTCTGCACTGCTTGGTCGTTGCCATAGCTGACGGAATAGCTGGTGGCCATTCAGCAAAGAAGGAGTACTGAAAAGAGAGCGAAGGAACTCTCGTCCCCATGACGCCGAGGAGGACACTCACCTTTCCTCGTTTGAATCTGTGAGTCCACATCCCAGGATGCTGTTCTTGCACCTGTAGAGGCCTCTGAGCTTTCAAGTGAAGTGAGCCAAGTGCTGGCCCATTCACTCGCACCCCAGTCCTGTGGCCAAGGGCCACTCTCCCCCTCGAAGCCAGCACAAGGCAAGGTCCTCCTGGGGCCGGGCCCTCTATGTTCACAGAGGAAAATGAAAGTTGCTTTATTCCCCGGTCTCTTCATAGCTCCCATTATGACGAGAGGGCTCCACAGTCAGGAGCCAGGGCTGTGATATTTCTGCTCCAGCACGAGAGATTCATATGTTTGACTAATCAATTCTTTGCACTGACTTCCCGGCCCGCATTTTGTTCTCTTGCTTTTGATCGTCTGTTTGCCTTTTTGCCATTCTGCTGGTTCTTGTTTGGAGCTTTTATTTTCCAGGCACACTTTGACCTGCTCGATCCTCTATATTCTTCTCTCTCTCTCTCCCCCTTTGTCATTTTCCTCTCTGATTTTGCTTTCCCGTGTGTTTGACCACACACCGCTTCCACGTACAAGCAAAATGGAAACCCTTAAGTCACGAGACCCTGATAACTGAGGGGTTTTGTTTTGAGAGCCCAGGGATCCTGGACCACAGCCAGCCTCAGCCCCTCAGCCAAGCCGGGCTCTCAACTCTTCTGTCCTCCTGTCCCCACCCCAGCCTCGCCCTGCCACACGCAGTCACCGATGTTGGCTTGGTGCTCTGTAGCTAACAAAGAGTAGGGAAGGAGTACAAATAATGGTATTGGTCAAATTTCTCCATTGAAGGAACTGGGGATTGGAAATATGAGGGGATTTTCCCAGCTCAGAGCCAGTAAGCAGCCAAGCTGAGACAAGACCCAGGTCTGCCCTGGAGACGGGCCTCATTCTCCAGTGGCTTTGTCCTCAGCAGGATCTCAGTCAGCCAAGTGGGAGATGCGGGAAACCATGTGGCTGTGTTTCTAGAGGCAGGAAGGTGAGATGTGTGGGCCTTGGGCAGTGCTGCTGGGCTGCGGGAGGAGAGCAGGGGCTGGGGCGTGTGTCTGCACTTCTGAGCTGACTTCTTGAAGAGGTCAACTCCACTGACGGGGGCCGGGGGGGGGGGGGGTGAAGAGGAGTGAGGAGGCTGAAATCCTGTGGATACTGTGCAGGTAGTTTCATCTGAAGTAGGCGGCTTCTCAGGAGATGGATGGCCCTGAGCGCATAATCTGATGAGTAAATGAGTGGAGATTCCTTGGCTGAAGTCTGAAATGCACAGGCTGATGGGGGCGCTGGGGGGGGGGGGGGGGGGGGAGGCGCCCGAACAGAATTCAGAATTGGAGTTTGAGGAGCACGTAGGTTGTTCCAGTGGCGGCATCCAGTGTGCAACTGGAAAAGCAGGCCTTTGGCGTTTGGGAGGCAAGTCTGGCCTGGAGCTGGAGAATTGGCAGGCTGTCACCTCTTGTCAGTTTATCTAAAATTGTAGAGGCTTGTTTGGTGCCACCCAAGGTGTAGTAAAGGCGTGATCAGTTGTGCACTGGTTGGGAGTGTGCCTCCTTCTACAGCCTGGAGAGAAGGCTAAAAAGCAGGGTCATGTATAGGGTGTCCCAAAATTCACGCAAGAAGTAATTTTGATAGAAAACACAGGTTTATAATTAACAATTGTAAATTTTTTATTGATTCATAAAGTATACAGTATAGGGTTATGTATGGAATAGCACATCAGGTAAATGGCCTCCACGGCTTTGTTGGCACATACGCAAAGCCGTGGTCTTCATTGTCCCTGCTCCTGGGCCATAATTGGTACTTGGTAATGCTTATCAAATTGAAGGGATTGAAATCAAAGGGCAACAGATATTAGAATCTGATTCAATAAACCAAGTAAAATTAGGCTTTTATTTGTTGTTGTTGTTGTTGTTGTTAATGCTCACGCAAAATTCAAATCTTGCGTGAATTTTGGGACACCCTATAGATGGGACAGCATCTCCCACGCTTAAAACGCTTGGCTGCAGTACCTCTAATCCAATAGCCCTTTCCAGCAAGTGTTTATAACCCCACTTTACAGATGAGGAAACTGAGGTTCAGATGCCAGTTTAGAAGACAGACCCCTGCCGAAACTGGTTTGGCTCAGTGGATAGAGCATCGGCCTGTGGACTGAAAGGTCGCAGGTTCGATTCCGGTCAGGGGCATGTACCTTGGTTGCGGGCACATTCCCAGCAGGAGATGTGCAGGAGGCAGCTGGTCGATGTTTCTCTCTCATCAATGTTTCTAACTCTTTATCTCTCTCCCTTCTTCTCTGTAAAAAATCAATAAAATATATTTTAAAAAAAAAGAAGACAGACCCATCTGACTCCCGGCTCCACGGAGTGTTCAGGCCAGCAAGTGTCCCCTCTCGCGTACTCCCTCATGTGCTCGCTGGCAGGGAACATCTTCAAAAGCGAAGCCTCCTATCATCCATCGTGCTTCTTTGCCCTCAGAGTGAAAGTCCATCCATTGTCTTATGTGTGCGTCCATTATCCACCAGGGATCTTATTTGTGCAGATTGCCAGCACATACTGGTATGTGTTCGAGTGTGATGATTATCAGATGAACCATCCCCTGCTCGCCTTTGACACAGTATCCCTCTTACCCAATCACAGATGCAGAGGGTCTCCTCTCATCACTTCCCTTCACTCTTCATCTCATCTTCTCTTCCTTCCTGGGCCTTTTGAAGGCTGATGGTGTACTGTGACATAAATGTGTATTTTGTAAGTCATAAGTTTACATTGTATTTAAATAAGCTGTGTGCACACAGGGTGAGTATGCAGGCGACTGTGGGGGGGTAGGGGGGAGCAATACTCTGCTCTGAGTTCCTCTGGCTTCGGTGTTATTTCAAGTTTGAAAATGTGTTGGGAAGAAGACAACATTAGGGCAATTGGACGTTCAGTCTGTCTGTCTTCTTTTCTTTTATACATTTTTTAGATACTGTTAACACCACACACTTCACCTGGTCCCTCCTTGGTTACCTCTGACACTTCCTTGATATTTATTTAGACGTTCATGGTACCTTTGTTTTGAACTCTGTTTAAAAGAATCAGTAACTTAAAATAAGCATTTTTTTCTCACTGAAAATGTGCAATTAGTGAATTACACAAATGTGGATATCCACTTATCTTTTTTTTATGTGTCAAAAAATCGTGGTATAATTATATGAAAAAATTAAAGAAAACTAACTTACCATCAAATCCGAATACCTGCTGTGAAGTTGCAGAAACAGCTCTTTATTACATTTTCTAGAACAGCTTTTCATAGAAGAGGGGGAAATGTATAGAGAGAACTTCATGGGTGTCGCCTTGGAATTTACAAACCATGAATGATGCATTTAATTTGAAATAGCTCCTTTTTCTGTAAGCGTGGTGAATGTGGATTTCAGACATACTGGAATTTGACTCTCTCCTCCAAGGTGCAGACAGTATGATCTCACTGTCATCACCGAAAATGAAAGTTTAAAAAAAAAAATGTGTCTTTTGCCAAAACTTTTGCTACTTCCCCTGTTTCGTCCAAGGAGCCTTGTCTTGTGTGACATAGACTCTAGACTTGCCAAGTCTAGCTGAGGCAGTATTTTCTCAGTTATTCCCATCTCTTTATGTTTTTGGGGAGCTGTCAGGTAACGTCATCATTAACCCATTGCTGTTTTGCTTGAAAAATAATCCTGCAACTCTAGACGGATTTTGATGGTAGAACTTGAAAGGTAAAAAGAAAGTTGTTTTCTGAGTGAATGCATTAGAAGGGGAACTGAATAAAGCCAAATGAATCGTGAAAATGGAAACTATTTTGACTCTCTGAAACACTAGTTATTTTAAGTGACTCTGTATTAATATTTTCCTACTTTAATGCATTTGAGGGAGAGAAGTCATCATCTCGCATGATCAACTGGAACGGCTCTCAGCCTGGAACCTTGCACATAAGTGGATAATTAATTAGTTACTACACTTAATCATAACTATTATCGTCCTCAGTCATAATAAAGATGCCGATTTTTTGAAATTTGAATTATTTACTACATCAGATCACTTTAGGACATCTTTTTATAATAATAAGATCTATCTGTTTAGAATTCCCTTTTGGACTGAAGTTATGGATCTCATAAGAGAAAATGATAGTGGTTACAAACTTGTTCCTGCCCCTTCTCCCCCATTACCCATACAAAAACATTATGTGTTTCTTTTTTTAAAGAATATATGGAAATTTTGAGCCATCTCTGGATTCTGTATTGTGAACATGCGTCTATTCTTTTTGACTTAAAAGCATCATCTTAGTGGAAAGAGAGGCCTGAACTTAAGACAGTCTTGGGTTGAAATGACTGTGTGACCCTGGACAAATAACTTACCCTCTCCAAGCCTATTTTCTCATTTGTGAAAGGGCTTTAGTTACCCTGACCTCTGAAAGTTGTGGTGAAGACAAATGTGGCAGTATTTATTAATAGTAATCATAATAGTGATTATTCTGTGCCAGGCACTCTTTAAAGCACTTGACACATATTACTCGTTTATCCTCACAACAACCCTATGAGGTTGGATACTGTTCTTTTTCCTATTGTGCGGATGATAGAACTAAAGTACAGAAAGGTTAAGTGACCTACCCAAGGTCACACAGCTAGGAATGTGAGGATCAGAATTCTAACCCAGAGTATCTGGCTGCCGCGTCCCATGTTGTGTTGTTTCTCAGACCTGCAGTGTCATGGGGGTTTGATAAATAAATGCTTGTCATATGTAGGATCTTTCAGCTCAGATGCATGCAGGGAACATTCTCGTGCACACTGGGAGCAGTGGCGCAATGGATGGCTCTTCTCACCTAGTCTTCTTGATCACAGGCCCATGTCTAAGGGAAGTCACGTTGCTAGATAGAAGAAATAACACCTCTGACCCAAGGCCATCTTGGGATCATCATGTCACAAGGGAATCTTTAAATATTCTGTTTCTAAATTCCAATCGACTTTGAGCTATATTTACAACATTTCACATATAAAAAACCATTAGGAAAGTGGGTTTTAAGTGGACCGGTTGTGTAATGGAATATTTCATGTTCCGGTTCAGCCATAAGCTCAGGGCTGATAAACAAAGCTTCTGAAGCCAAATGGCTCCTCATCTGACCCCAATTAAAATAAAGACTTCATTCCATTCTGTCCTGATGGAGAGGAACATATTGTTGCCTTTAAGGGAGTTTGGTTTCGTTAATGAAAGAATTTTATTTCATTTCTATTTCCCCCCCCCCCCCCCCCAATACAATATCTAATTAAATAAGATTCTATTTGTTAGGACTTCTGGTAGGGACATGTTAACTCTTTTAAAGCTGTGTTTCTTATATGCCTCAAAATGTAGAGGGTACTTATAAATCCCACTTCACAATCCATTATTCAAAGAAGAAATAAGCCCACGTCTTTTTAAAGACAAACCTTATCTTCTCCAAGGTACATCTGTTTACACCTCTATTATCCCACCTGTGTGTGTAGGTAGCATGGCTTCGTTATAAAATACCACATATTTACATAAAGCCCCGTTTCCTAGAAGCATGTGTACTTGTACATATTGTAATTTACCAATCACCATAGATCTGTCCATATAAAATATCTCACGCAGGGCGTTGTAGCTGCGAAAATATGTTAGGTAACATAAGTTGGATATTGATGCCAAATTGTCACGGAGTTCCTTCAGAGTAATCTTGAAGAAATATGTGACTGTCTGAAGAATTCATCCTTTAACATTAAGAGTGAATGCCGGCCAACTCTTGGGGGAAGGGAGCTTTTCTCGTGTCATACTCTCACTGCTTTTTTTGTAGCCTTTTTCTGTATGTACTGCCGCCCAGCATGACTGTTGAGTCCACAATTAACAAGCAGAATCATTTTGGTGTTGTTATAAAGAAGTTCTCTTCAGCGCAGCTAGGCATGAAGAGGCGGTCGGCTTGTGAGACCTGATCGGTCACCTCCCTACCCCTGAGGAATTGCCTGGGTAGCCCACAGAGCTGCAGGGAAAGAGGACTAGTCTGAGCATCAGGAGAGCTGCCTCCAGCAAGCTCCTCCCTTCTCTGGGCTTCAGTTTCTTCATCTTCAAAACGACAGAGCGGGGTCAGCAGATCTGTGAAGGCCCCTTGGCTCTGCCTTCCGCGGATTCTGTGTTCAGTAGAGCAGAAAGGACATGATGCTTTAAAATCCACTTAAGAATTTATAGTCAGATGCTAAGGATTTATCTTCTGAGAAATAAAGTCTTTAAGTCTCTGAAACTTAAGTCATTTAAACCATATTTTTAAAAATTGTATTACTTTGCCCTGGCCAGTGTTCTCAGTGTCAGCCTACGCATCTAAGTGTCAAGGCTTTGATTTCTGGTCAAGGGCATGTACTTAGGTTGCAGGTTCGATCCTCTGTTCCAGTCGGGGTACGTGCAGGAGGCAACCAATTGATGTGTCTCTCTCACATCAGTCTTTCTCTCTTCCTCTCCCTTCCTCTCTTCCACTCTCTCTAAAAATCAATGGAAAAAATATCCTCAGGTGAGGATTTAAAAAACAAATTCTATTACTTTGCATGCAGTGACTCCTTCTGGCCTTCAGTGAGAATTTACCCAGCATACTTGAGCAGCTATTCTGTGCAGGCCTCGTGCCAGGTGTGCAAAGACAAATCATCCATGGCCCTGCCTTCCAGGAACTTACCTTCTGTGGTGGGGGTGGAGGGAAACAAAAGGCAACTAAAGAGATCATCCCTTCATTAAGGGAGATCCCTACAGCGGACTCTGGGCCAGGGGTGGGGCAGGGGAAGGTAGGTGAGATGGGTTGAGGGCAGGTGTCACAGAGGATGGGCTATCTGGCCAGACCTTGAAAGGTGAGTGCAGTTTCACCAGATAGAGGAGGGTCCTCATTCCAAGCAGAGGCACAGCGGGAAGAAGGGTGCAACATACTGAGGCAGAGCAATGAGCTCTGCACTGTTGTCTAATTCGTGCAGACAGTAGTGTGCCGTGTTTTTCAAACTGGTAGTAACAGGTGTTCTTTGAATAAAATGGGTTCTGTGGCCATCGACTCTGGGAATACAGTTGACTAGGATCCCCTCTTGCAAGAACACAGTGTACAATAAAGACTGCATATGCCTTAGCAATACCCTATACAAACTTGGTTTAACCCAGTATTCCTCAGACTTTTGAATGTTATGCCCAGATTTCAGGATCCCCAAGAAACCACATCAGGGAGCCAGCCAGGTCCGATGCAAAAGCATAAGAGTCTGTATTCGAGCTAGCTCGGCTCCCCCACCTTGCCGACGCAGCAGCAGGAAGCAGAGAGAGAGAGAACTCTGTGTGGAGAGGGGTTTTATAGGGGGTTGGAGTAAGGGGAGGAGAAAGGGCTGTGGCCTTGCCGATTGGCCAGGCGCAAGTCGGTGTCTTGTTCCTGGGTGTGGCTAGCAGAGGCTTAGACTTCTGGGAAGAAGCTCCTTGCCAAGCACATGGCCAAGGTAAGATGGAGGGCGTAGCACTTACTCTGGGGCAAGATGGAGGGCGTAGCCCTTACCCTGGGGCAAGATGGAGGGCCTAGCCCTTACCCTGGGGCAAGATGGAGGGCCTAGCCCTCGCCCTTTCATTCCCCCCTTTGTCTTGGAACTTCCGGCTCAATCATGAGACGGACTGCATTTCTCTCACATACTTTCACCAGACATTCATTCAGAGTTTAAACAATCCATTCAATTCCTAACTCCTGAGGAAGCTCTACAGCCTCACCCAATCTCCTTGCCCATAACGTCCGTCCAGTAAGTCCACAGAAAACAGAAAAACACAGACACAGACAAACAGAGGGCCCCAAAGAACAGCCTTCCAACTCCATGGAAGCAAAACCAAAACAGTCTTCCAACTCCATGGAAGCCAAACCTGAAAGCTAGACAATGGCCTTACGCCAAACTGGCGGGAGTGACCCGCATCCGCGAGAGGAAACCACATCCCTCGTGAGGGGAATACACATCCCTCAAATCCATGAGGGGAATACACATCCCTCAGATCCATGAGGGGAATACACATCCCTCGTGGGGAGCAGAACGTCTTCCAACTCTCCCCCGCCTGTGGTCTTTCACGGTGCATCCGCCTAGACCCCTCAGGCACTTACAGATTCCAGAAACAAGCTCACACAGAACAGAACACACGACACAGACACCTACCGCGGTCAGTCAGACTCTTCGGTGGGGGGGTCCCTCGAGGGTCTTGGGGATCCCGGCGAGCCCCCAAATGTTACACCCAGATTTCAAGATCCCCAGCAGACCAACAGGGAGCCAGCCAGTCCGATGCAAAAGCAACGAGTCTTTTATTTCAAGCTAGCTTGAGCTCCCCATCCACCACACTCACCGACACAACGGCAAGCCAAGTGGCCGAGAGAGAACCCTCTGAGACAGAAGTCCTGTTGATGCTGTGGAGCCAACTTTAGCACATAGAGCTTGAGATGGGGAGTTCCACTGGACAGCTCTTGTCAGGAAAAATACAAGGTCCCATCAGCATTTTAGAAAGATCCCTCTGGCCTGGAGGAGGAACTGGAGCTGGGGGAGAATGTCGCCAGTATTAGAAAGGGAATTAGACCCCTGGTTACACTGGAGTTGTTCAAGGTGCATTTCAAGGAGAAGCCCCTCTGAATACAATCCACACCTTCCTCACACTGATATGCGAGCCTTACATGAGTCCTACAAGTAGGAGGCAGGCCAGGTGCTGATACTTCAGGCCATCTGCCTGGCAGCCTTTCAAGAGCTCATGGACAACATTGGTGGCTGACCCTGGAATGGCTTGGTGGTAGGAGGCCAGAGGCAGGAGATGAAGACTGGTGCTAAAGGTTTCCATGGCTCCCTGAAGCCATATATTGAGAGCCTGCTATGTGCCAGGGGCTGTGCTAGGTGCTTTTACATACACTCCCAACTATTCCTTGAAACCATCTGAAAGGGAATTGCTATTGTTCCACTTTGATGAGTAAGGAAAAATAGAGGAAGTGGTTGACTAACCCAAGGTCACATGGCTGGTGGTTAGGTCCCAACCCATCAGACTCCTATGCCCATGATCTGAACGCTGAGCTGTACTGCCTGCCCCAGCTAGCCTCCATTTGAAAGCAGTGACCATCTGCCAGGCACTGTGCATAGCGCCTTCCCTGCATTATTTAATCTACTCTCCCCAGCAGCCCCATGAGGTGAGTGCTAGTATCCCTGCCCAGTCAATGAGCAGACTAAGGCTTTGTTACGTAGCCAAGGTCACAGCTAGACCTTGCAAAGCCAGGAATTGAACTTCAGTCTGACTGCTCACTACTCCCCCTAAATAATTTTGAGGAGGTTGTTCAAGAGATTGCTCAGAAATGTTTCTCTGTAGACATATTAGAAAGAAAGTGAATGGGCTTTTTTGGTGCAAAAATACTATGCCTCTGGGCTAAGTTGACCCTAATGGTTAGGTCCTGGCATCAAGCTGGAAAGGAGAAACCCAGATGTGAATGAAGGCTTTTTTGCATTAAATTCAGCATGTGTCGTCAAGTTCCTTCTGTAGTCCTGCCACTGAACTCAGAGCTGGAGACTCGTTTATAACACCGTCTTTGCCCTCACAGGCCAACAGGGAGATATGGAGAACTCAATGCAGCGTGTTCAGTGCGATCGTAGAAGCCTGTTCAGAAGAGGGAGAGATGGACTCTATTTGAGGGATTACTGCAGGGTTCACAGGAGATGTGTCGGCAGTGGGTTTTAAAGGATAAGTAGGAGTTTGCCAAATAGTGAAGGGGCAGTGTGTGAGCCTATTTTCTCTCTTGGATTGAATGTTGATGATTCACTTATGAACAGCATTAGAATTCATAAAGAGCTTGAAATTGGTGCCCTTGTTGCCTTCATTTGCTTTTAAGAAAACTCTAATCCCACCCTTCTGCCAACCTGACATGATTGGAATCCTGAGATGTGGTGACCTGTGGAGGCCTTTACTGTCTGACTTCTCTGAGTGGCATTTACAAATGTTTCTTCATTTAGAGACCCTGGTGTATTCTGGGTGACCTGCTTCATTTAAAATCATTCAAATGATGAAATCGGGGTTGGGGGGGAGTAAATGTTTAGTCTTCCTGCTTTTTAATGACCCCCCTCATGTAGGCTGAGTGGTTGGAGTGAGTGTGGGGCTTTCGTTTGCCCAGGCATGAAGGGAGCCCGTACTTCCTTGCTCAGTGAGTAGCAGGGTGCTTGCTCTGTGCTGGGCTCTGAGGGGACAGAGAGAGGAGGACACAGGCCCTGCTTGCCAGGTGCTCAGAGAGGAGTAAGGAGTCAGAGGTGTTTCATGTGGGCAAGGAGTGCTACAGGAGCAGCAGGCTCAGCCAGAGGAGAGGTTGCTTAGCAGCACTCTCCTGAGGAGGTCACTGATCTGAGCCTCGAAGGATGAGCTACCACCATCGCCATCAACCTGCAAGCAGACTGGTGGGTAAGCACGTGGGCTCTGGAGGCAAATGCAGGTCCATATGCCAGCTCCTTGTGAGTGTCCTTGGTGAGTCTTTAATTTCTTTATTGTCTTCTCATCTGTAAAATGAGAATAATAGTCTCTACCTCTTGGGGTTGTTGTGAGCATTAATTGAGTCATTATCTGTAAAGTGATTAGAATACTGCCTGATGCATACTAAGGGCTGGAAGAACAGTGAACAATCATTGTCACGTACCAGACACCATGTTTTTAAGCTCATTCACCTCCCTACCACCCTTTATGGTATGTGCTTTATCCCCATAATTCAGATGAGGAAACCAAGTGTTGAAATTGACTGAGTTGCCCAAAACCATGCATGTAATAAGTGATCCAGGAGTTGCACACCGACCTGTTAGGCTCCCAAGCCTGTGCCTCTCCATTACAGCTTCTAGTCACATCTCCATGTACCCACTTCTTTCAAGCTCCTGGATATTTTGAATAGTGGTTCTGCTTTGATGGTAGTTAAAGTCTCTTTACAAGAGAAACATTGTTGACCTTTGGTAAGATGTGGTATGGAGAGAAAGGATGGGCTTAAAGTAAGAGAGACCTGGATTCAAATCCCAGCTCTCTGACCAGCACCCTGGTGATCTTAGATAAGTTTCTCTGCTTCCCTGAGCCTCCTCTGGAAAGCAGGCATAATAATTCCTGCCTCACAGGGGTGGTCATGGAGACCAAATGAGAGGCGTGTATAAAGTTAGTATGTGCCACATGCACATAGTAGGGACTCTGTAAATGTTCAGTGTCCCTCTGTCCTCCCCAACCTCCTGTGTTGTCCAGACCTCTTCTTTATAATCAGAATTCCCCACAGTTATTTCACCCAAGGCTTTACATATCTAAACTATCTCTTAGTTATCAGCATGTAAATTCTTCTATTAAAAGTGTCTTTCTGACATGAACCCTAAATTTTTCACACATCATTTTTCATACCTGTACAGCTCCACATACACCCTTAAGGCTCCTTGCACGATAATTACAACCTTTCCCTCTCCCGGCATGGAGTCTGGGTTGATAAGGTAACTGCTATTTTTGTGGTTTTGCTTATAAACTCAGTGTCCCATTTCCCAAGGTTTGGGACTTAACTCGGAGTTGTTGTGTTTAGGCAGAAGGGAGATGGGTCTATAGAAATAAAAATTAGAAACATCTAGTATTTATATGGTTGGCCATAAAAGATGGGTTCAGCATGCTTAGTTTTTCCAATTGGAACAATGCCCATAAGGCACTCTTTCTTGCTGCTGAGAGAAGTGGAGATACAATGTGGAAACTCACATTAAGAGCCTCAAAAATGTTCATGCTCAGTTGGATTCCACAAGCTTTTCTTGAGTCACTACCGCATGCTGGGCCTGGTGAGGTCGTCATTCCTAAACTCTCAGGTGAAGGAAGTTAGCATGGGAACAGACACTTCTAGCCAGCGCTGGTAGGTGCTGTGATAAAGGCCAACATGGGGCAGGGAGCCCCACAGAAAGCATGCCAATCCCGGCTAAGACAAGAATGCAGGGCTCGGCATTGAAAGTTGTCACTCAAGGAAAATGTGTACAGGGGCCCCGTCATGGGGGTGAGCAGCACCATCGGCTGTGTGGCAGAACATAAGGGAGGCGGGGGAGGGGAAGGGGGGAGGTTGGGCTGCAATAGAGAAAGATAGAGAAAGGCTAGGTCCTGGGAAGCCCAGAAACACACATTCTGGTCCTCAGCCCCACACGTATTCACAGAATGAGAGTAAACCCACCAAGATGGTCCCCACTAAGGACCCCACAGTCCACAGGCTGCAGTTTTATCTCCATGTGCTCCAGCACATCAATCACAGGGTCCTAGTAGCAGCTTCTAATGAAGTTTTATCACAGTCCCGAGTGCACCGCTGACCTGCACACTCTTCCACGTGGTCTGATTCATGGGACATTTGTGCCGTTCTGCAGGTTTGAGGAGGTATTTATTCTCATTTTTGCCTTCCCAGTCCCACAGAAGTTCTAATTTGTGCAGGCAGCTTTGGTAATTAACAAAGTGTGTTCTGTGAAGTGAAGAAAGAAACTCAGGACTGGGCCGCCTCGCTCTGTGTATTTATGTGCTTAGTTGTAAATACCAGTTGAATCCTTAAAATGAAGACCTGTTTGTGTTAAAAATGAAAAGGAACCCATGCTGAGCATGTCTTGTTCAAAATCACCTGATGAAGAAGAGTTTTTTGAACTCTGACTAGTATTTAATTTTAGCGACTTTTTTTGTTAAAAGCACCAGGGAAAGCAGTGAGGTTTTCAGATCTTTAAGTTTCCTTTTTTGGGAGAGATGACAGTGTTCCTCTAAAGTTTGTCTCTTACCTTTCCACCTTTGAACAATTGATTTTGATTAGAAACATTACACCCAGCATTTACTTTGACATCCCTGAGTACAAACAGTCATTTTAATGGGTTTTTTTTAGAAACAGAATCATGACAGGGACATCAATCCTCTGCCTGGTGTATGAAAGCCTGGCATATTAATTGGCTGTCAGATTCTGAAGAAATAATGGATTAATGTGCTTGATCGCAACGCTCTGTTCAGACTGAAGTTTGATCCTGATGTCCCCAGTCTCTCTGCTTAATGCAATTACAGATATGCATTCCGGACATTTCAGTGGATTGCATTTCATTAATATGATTTGAGCGGACAACATTAGGCTGCTGTCGGGTCCTCTCTGACAGCTAATTACTAGAATGAAGCGTGTATACCGCTAAGGAACAATGGTGCCCTTATTGGGGCCATTAAAACAATAGAAAAAAATGTGCTTTAAACCACTCGGAGAGTTACTTTCCATGCTCGTCATGGGTTATGAAGATAGCTCGGAGGGGGGAGGTAGAGGCAAAGAGAAGGACAGCAGCTGGAGGAGTCTCTAATAGCAGGGCTCATGCTTGTCTTTAAAAGAATCCAAACGTCGAACCTATAGTCCTTCTAAAGTAATTGGGACATCACCTGCTTAGTACTGATCTTGGGATTCTTTCAGGGTGTGGAAGTATCATGATCTCTGACCACGAAGACCTGGTACTTTGCCCCTCCCCTTAGCCTTCTGCCCACCCCAAGGTGTCTTTCACACTGGAGAATGTGGCTATTCAGAACACCCTTGATTTATTAACCTTGTGGCGTTGTGACTGGGCCACGTGGGCCACTTGAATGTCTACCTATGGAGGGAAGAACTACAGGGTGTTAACGGAAGTTCTTCGTCCTAGGGCTGGGCCGCACTCCCAGAAGCCCCGGCCTTACTGAGACCAAGCATTTGAGAAGTGTGTCCAGCACTAGTGGCTGTTGATGATAAAAAGATGAATAAGGCATAGCTCCTTGTCCCCAAGCTCCTCAAGTCCTCTGAGATAGACATTAAAAAATAAATGAAGGAGACAGTGATGGGTTGAAATAGATGGATGTGTTGAAAGGGAAGCCTGAAGGCTTCTCAGAAGAGAAGGTAACATGAGGCAGGTCCTAAAAGATGAGGAGGACTGTGCTGAATGGTTGGGAGGAGAGCTGGGACTCCCAGATCGAGAGCAGCTGTGCGGAGGCTAGGACATGGAATTGAGAACCAAACTGAAATAGATGCGTAGCTGCACTCAAAGGTGTGTTCTGCAACCTTGAGCTGCCTTTGGCCACGGCTCTCCAGAGCTATGGGAAGATCTTAAACTCAGTATTAAGGGTCCTAGAGACTGATCATCACAGCTTCCCCCCAAGATGTCTGCTTTTCCTTCAAACTGCTCCAAGGAGGGAGAGTGGAAGCTGTTCATGAAGTGATTCTGGTACCAGCAGCCACCCTCTGGTCTCCCAGCCTCCATGTTCTCCCCTACAATCCACTCTCCACACCCTGGATGCCTCCCACCAGTGACTCCTGAGCCATGCGTGCACTACCCAACTGTGCTTCTCAGATACCCCTAAGGCAAAACGTCCATCTTGGACCCTCAGAAGTCAGCTGGCTGCCCAAGCTACATTCCTTAAGTTGTTCACACCCCTGTTAGTAGCACCATATGAGACCACGTGGCTTAGGCCCTAAGCCTTAGGGCAGAGGCTGTGACGTACTTGCTCTCATCTCCAGCTCCTGGCCTGTAAAAGGCACTCAGTGAAAGTTTTTTGGATGAAGGAGTGTCTGAAACCTAGAAAAATTAGGGGCAGGGAGAGATGGTGCCACCTTCTGGGCCATAATGGCAGTTCCCTACTCTCAGTTTTCATTCTGACTAGTGAGTTACCTCTGTTCTTTCATGCGCTTGGTATTCCGAGTGATCACCATAACAAGAGGAACTTGGTGCTAAGCAGAGTCACAGGGAATGGGTGTGTGGATAAACGGAATCCCTGCTGCCCCATCAGTTTCCACATGGACTGGGGAAGATGAGGCTGGAATGCCACCATCAGGGAGTGTGAGCTTTCTGAGGACAAGGTGATGCCTCAGTCCTCGCACCATCCCTTGTGCATAACCCAGTGCCTGGGAAAGTGGTTCGGGGTGAAGGGCCAGCTCTTGCCAGGGGCCTGGGGATCGCAGCCCTGCCTGGGAAGGACGCCTCTGCTCACCTGAAGCTCATTGCCAAATATTGGGCAAGTCTGCTGCCTCATCGGGGTTCCTTGGTGGTAGCCACCTGTGCCGTTATTCCCCAAGAGTCTCATTGGGTAAGCACAGAAGCCCCTGCTTTCTTCTCTGAATTTTATTTGCTAATTTCTCCCCGGGTAACACAGCCCTGCCAAGACCTGTTTCTCTCCTATTACCTGGCCAGCGTTTGTCTAATGGCTTCTTTCCTAATGATCCTTAAACAAAGAGACGGTGGCGGAAGGTAATGCATCACTCCTGACTCTCACTCCCTGGTCATTCTTCCTAACAGGCTTAGCTGCGCTTCACAGTCATTATCACATGTCGCACTGTCTTTGGGATACAGAGATGATTGCCAGCTCCATGATGCTTCATTTTTACTAAAATGAAGGCAGAACAAAAAAAAAAATCCTTGTATTAAACATTATGTACACTAACTCCTGACAAATCTCATCCTAAAACTCTTCTATGTCCCCCAGTCCCTCCTGGCCAGTGACCTCCCTCCACATTCTCCATCACTTCAAGTCCACTGTGGAGAGGCTTGTTCCTGAGTGCCCTGGGCTGCTGCATGCACTGTCTCTGCTGGACCACCCTCTAGGTCTGCCCGGCCAGGCTTTCAGGGTTCAGCGTGAGCACCACCCTGTTTCTCTGTGACGCTCTTCCTGACAGCCCAGGTGGGATTCATCTCTGTCGTCTTCCTCTGCCTCCCCAAAGAAGTCCCTTGGAAGCCCTCTATTTCAGCCTGTTTTCTTTATATTAGAGTTGCCTGTACCTCTTCACGGGAGGTGACAGTTTTCCCAGACTGCCTGTGAAATTGTGGTTGTCAGATAGAGTCCCTGCCTTCAGGGAGCTCACTAGTGAGGGTCTGCGGTGAATATTCCTAGTGTAATGACCAGTGCGTAGTGAGAGATCCACACAGAGCTCTGGGCTTGCCTCCAGCCTGAAGTGCATAAGGCGCTGGCAGTGTACTTCTCCCATGAGGCAGGAGGAGTGCTCACAGAGTCCTTACGTGGGGAGGACCTCAGAGACCTTGCTTGTAGTGCTTCCTGTTCACTGCAGTCAGCTGAGAGCCAAAGGCCGACATTACACTAGGGGGTTTACCACAGACCCTCACTAGTGAGCTCCTTGAAGGCAGGGACTGTGCAAAGTAAGGCCCCACAGTGCCTGTACCTGACAGCCACAATCACACACCCAGCCTGCAGGGGTTGGCCAGAATAATCTGTCACCTCCTAAGAAGACCACTTGGAGAAAACATCTTTGGATGTGTATGTTCTGGTTTGTTGGCTGGACAGCCAGTGATTTTACTTTGTGGCCATGCTTAGTGTCTCCAAGCCTTGAATCTCAGAGTTGATAGGCACCTTAGAGGACATCACCATCCTGTCCATGCACATGTCCTCTGGCATGTCAACTGACTTCTGCTTACACACCTCTGATGTCACAGCAACTCATTCTTGAAGAGCCAAAAATCTTATCACAGTTTTTATCCACTAGTCCTAGTTTTATGCCCTTAACCATGTAAGTCTAGTATTGCTTGTGATTTTCCTACCAGTACTAAAAGAACATGGTCCCTGCACTAAGCCTTCTCAGGCCAGTCCTTCAGCCAGTCTTTGGAGGGCTCTAGTTTGTCACCATCCCTCCTCATATGTGCCTAAAACCATGGTCAGCAAACCACGGCTCGAGAGCCACATGCGGCTCTTTGGCCCCTTGAGTGTGGCTCTTCCACAAAATACCACGTGCGGGCGCGCATGTACAGTGCGATTGAAACTTCGTGGCCCATGCGCAGAAGTCGGTACCACTGGCTGTTGCGCACTTGAAGTGTGGTTCGGATGGAGTTCCTCAGCGGTAGCCACCTGTGCCGTTATTCCCCAAGGAATAATGTAAGGGTAACATTGAATTGCTAAGACTTCATATGAGTAAAAGAATGTAAAACTCGTTAATAATTTTCTATGTAGATTATAGGTTGAAACTATAATTTTTTACACATTCAGTAAAACATAATACATTATTAGAACTTCCTATGTTTCTTTTTACTTTTCAAACACGTGACTGGAAAATTTTAAATTACTATAATCCGCATTGTGTTTCTATTGGATTCTACTGCACTTAAGTATAGCTCGAGGTTTTTTGCTTCTGTGAATGTAGGCAGGCTGTGTCCTTCCTTTTTTGAGCCTTATCACACTGTTGGCCATTGCTGAACATATATCGAACATAAAATTCTGCCTCTTTGCCCAGCCAGCGTGGCTCAGTGGTTGAACGTTGACCTATGAACCAGGAAGTCATGGTTCAATTCCTGGTCAGGGCACATGCCTGAGTTGTAGGTTTTGATTCCTGGTCAGGGCACATGCCTGAGTTGCAGGCTCGATCCCCAGTGTGGGACATGCAGGAGGCAGCTGATCAGTGATTCTCTCTCATCATTGATGTTTCTATCTCTCTCTCCCTCTCCCTTCCTCTCTGAAATCAATAAAAATATATTTTTTAAAAATTCTGCCTCTTTTATACCAGCCATATAACTTGCTTTTAAAACAGGTCAGCCTTGACTAGTACTTCTAGATTTGATATTTTGAACCAAAGTGTAGGAATTTACATTTGTCCCCAATACATAGCAACTTGTTATTAGCTTCAGCCCATTGTTCCAGTCTCCTGAGAACTTTTTAATCCTTGCTGTCACCATCTCCTTTATGGATTTGATCAAGATTCTCTATGCTTCTATCCAAGTCACTATTGATGCTGTTGGCTGGGATCAGAACAAAGGCGAGCACACAAAGCACACTGGCTAGCGTTTGCACAGCTACAAACCCGCCGTCCAGCTGTGGCTGTTCAGCCCCTGTTTTCATTTTGCTACATGGAGACCGAGTGTTCCAGGTATCTCACTAACACCAGCTTGTGTTATATCTAAAGCAGCCCCTTTCTCCCCACCCCAGCCCTGCCCCCACACTGCCTTGTGACGGATTAGGAAAAGAAACACAAAATCTGGTGTGACTTGTTCTTCTAGTATTAGGCACCAAATGGATTAACCAATTTTCACTAAAGTGTTAATGACTGATAAGAGCTGAACTTGCCTTTTGTTTTTTAAAGAAAAGTTACAAAATTTAACTGGGCCCTTCAGTACCACGGGCAGATGGAGAACTTTATTTGGAGCTGATGCCACTGAGGCAGAGTCAGTAGGGAAGAAGTTTGGGGACTTAGCTGAGGAGGGCTGTTCAATGTCCCTCAAGTCTTTCCTTGTTGGCTGTTGCTGAAGAACGGTCTTTTCTATAGTTGGTGATGAAGAACTAGTCATTGCAATCTAGCGAGTGCTGGGATTCATAGACCGGAGCATCCCCTGTGTGTGCCCCCCACTGTACTTAGCAGTTCACACGGAGGGAGTGCTTCTGCCCATACTCTCTCTCTCTTAATCTCCTTTAATCCTAGGACGTTTTGGAAATAGGAATTGAACCGCTAACTTCAGATCACGTGCTGTTGGCATGACCTTCATCTATAGTTTCAAACCCACTGCCCTCTTCTCTAGCTAGGTATATAGTTTTGGTTCTCCCCTACAGCTCTATGTGTGTGTGCAGGGGTGTACTAGTATGTGTGTGTGTGTGTGTGTGTGTGTGTGTGTGTATTTAGCAGTGGGAACAGAAAGATATTCTCTCAGCTGACATAGGGCAGAGAGGAAATGTATTTTCCCCTTCCTACCTTTGAAGCCTTCGCTGTAGGAGATGTGTCGAGTGTGGGAAGCTATAGTGGAGGGTTTGCAGACCTCCCACCTGGCCAGATTGTAAGCATTAGCTGTCTTTCCTGGGTGCCTCGCAGGCCCTTTCTCCCTTTCTTTGGGGAGAGCAGATGAAGGAATGGGGCTGTTTTCAAGCGCACTGCATGAGGGATACTCACTTGATTTCTGGTTTGTGGAGCATTCTCCTCCCAGAGGACTGAGTTTACTTTTGCAATGTTAACATCTTGCTGTAACCCTATCACTTTAAGAGAGGAACATCCCATGCTTTACAGATTTGGGGGTTCCTGTCTGGAGGGTCGGTCTCTAGTCCAGTGCTATGAGGTTGTAAGATCTCTCAGGGACCAAAGAGAGGGTCTCTTACAGAACTAAAGCTGTGGTGGGTGGGGGATGGTCCCTTGGCCACAAAGTTAGTCAATGACAGCAAGCCTGTGGGTATCTTCTTGCCTGTCAAGAAGAGAAATCTTTCTTGAATCAGACCGAACAATTCTGGTCCACTCTTCAAATTGTCTGCTGCAAACCAGACTCCTTTGTTGGGGTCTGACTCAGAGGATGTGGTGTCTTTTGCATTAGGAATTAGCTGGATGTAATGAATTCTGGGTTTTACATATTTATTACCGTTGTCCGTGCTCCCTCTGGTCTTGTAACCACTTCCACTACCCAGCCTGCCTCCCTCCGGGAAGAACAAGAGGGAGGCTTGGAGATGCTGGCAGGCACGGAGGCAGCAGCGGGGGAGGGAAGCTCTCTCTGGCAAACAGTTGAACAGGCAGGAGTTCAAACCACGACGCCTTCATCTATCCATTTACTCCAGCAAACACTTACTGCAGCCCTGCCCTGGGCCAAGCCCCGTGAGGGTAGATGGCATGGGGAGGTGAGTGAGACAGTCTCTGCTTTGAGATCTCTTAATGGTAGAGGCCCACCTGTAACAACAGGAGGACCCTGTGGTGACTGGACGGAGAGCTGGGGGCTTTGCTGGAGATTCAAGAAGGGAGGTTTTGGGTCACATGGGAGACGACACTGAGGCTGGGCCCTGAAGGGAAGGAGTAGGCATTTGCCAAAGCTGAGACGGAAAGCAGCTTACTTAAGCCTCTCTGCGCCTCGGCTTCTTCGTCTGTAAAAATGGGGATTGTACCATGTACATAAAGCACAAGTGCTCCGGACATACCAGCATCCTCTGTCAGTCTCTGCCTGCTCAATGGGAGCCAATCTTAGTTCCCCTACTACCCCCCCCCACCTTTTTTTCTAATTAATTTAAAGCTATCGGTTTTTAGAACATTGTGTATATTCATATTTTTGTGATTCAGACCATAAAAATGATGGAAAACATTCTAAGGGATGTCAGGGGGGAAAAAACCTTTAAGAAACAAACAGGGGCCCTAACTGGTTTGGCTCAGTGGATGGAGCGTCGGCCTGCGGACTCAAGGGTCCCAGGTTCAATTCCAGTCAAGGGCATGTGCCTTGGTTGCGGGCACATCCCCAGTGGGGAGTGTGCAGGAGGCAGCTGATCGGTGTTTCTCTCTCATTGATGTTTCTAACTCTCTATCCCTCTCCCTTCCTCTCTGTAAAAAATCAATAAAGTATATTTAAAAAAAAAAAAAAAGGAAACAAACAGGGGTCTTTATAAGGAGCATGTGGAGGCCAAAAAGTGTCTATAGGACAACTGCTCCTAGGAGAGCCATCTGGGGCCATCTCAGCGCAGCCTTGGGTCCCACCATGTCTGTGTTTGCCTTGGGTCAAGGGTTGCGACTTTGGCTCATAAGTAAAGGGATAGGAGAGGTGGGAGGTGAATATGGAGACTCCATTAAGTTAGGACCGTAGCAGCAATAATATTGGAGGGGGAAATAAATAAACCTGCAGCTGACTGAAATGCCCTGGACTTGGTTAAACCTTGGTTTGGCCTCTCTTGGTTGTAAATAGCGGAAGCCCAACTTAAACCAACTTGGGCAAAAAAGGCAGGAGGGAGAATTTCTTGGCTCACATAACTGAGAAGTCCAAGGCCTCCCTTGCTACAGTCGTGGCTGGATTCAAGAGCTCAACTGATATTGTCTGGTCTCTCCTTGGCCACTGCTGGGCTTTGCTTTGCCTGTTAGTTTACTTTCAAACATTCCTTTGCTGTGTGATAGAGCCATAAGGGCCTAAAGGCCTGTGTGGTCCTTAGAGCTTGAAGTGAGGCCCTCCCCATCCGGTGTCCGTGTAGCTCTCAGAGGAGAATGCTTGGCCACATCTGGGCCACCTGAGCCAGTCACTATGACCAGAGGATGGTCAGACCACGGTCACATGCCCATCCCTCAGCTGGATGGGAGTGCACGGATGATGGAGGGGCCACAGAATATTGGGGAGGGCGGATATCAGGGACGGCTTCACCATGATGCTCGCGTCGGAGCTAAGGCTCCAAGGACAAGAAGGGCATCACCAGCAACCTGACCCGCGGCGTTTGTTAGCTGAACACATGGCTCAGTCAGGGCCGACATTCTGAGAGCTCATGCTGGACGCGGCTGCAGGTGCAGATTACTGGGGGCTGCTCGTGGAATGGGTCCCCATGGGGGAGCCAAGGAGCCAAGCTGCTTCCTTCCCTGCCTCCCAGGAGTCTCCAAGGGCATGTTGCCGAGATGGAAAGCCTCCTGGGCTGGCTGGTGGCAGAACCCAAGGCTGTGGTGAGTGCGCTCTGTAAACAGTACTGACACTCCCTGGCGCCAGCATCTGAGAGCCCAGTTTCTCGGTGGGAGTCTTTCTCCCATGGCCTTGCCCAAGGATGCCCTGCCCTCTGGCTACTTCAAATCCAGTGTGGGGACTTTATTGGAATTGCTTTCCATTCCCTAAAGATCAGTCTGTCTCTCCTTTTACTGAAATCTTAAACACACGGTAATTGTAAGTGAACTACCCTGAGAAATGGTTTCTACTTTGAAAGTGCTCTTGCACCCATGATCATCCTAGGCTCCTTTTACAGTTGAGGAAATTGGGCGTGGTGGTAACTTGACCAAAAGCCACAGACTGGAGAAAGTGGCAGTGCCAAAATCTGTCCATCTGTTCTTTCTCCCCCTCCCCCCACCCATCCCACCACACATCCAGTGCATCAATGACAAGTTGGGGTGTCAGCCACTGGAGATCCCAGAGGGAATCAGCCCCCCACCCCCGCCCTCAGGTGACAGCTGATAGGCCGGAGGGAAGGTGGACACAGAAAGAGAAATCTGCCCCGTGCGGGCTAAACATTAGTGATGGCCAGAAAATCTGGAATTCTAGGCATGAGAGTTTTCTCTTCCACAAGGGGAGGCCAAGAAGGATATTCTTTGATCCATTCCTTATATCCAGGAAAGCTTGTTGTAAAACCCAACGCACAGCTTCCCAGCACATGCCCCTCAAAGGTGAGTGAACTCGAAGAGAAAACAGCTTCTTGGATGATCTGGCTCCTTTCCCTGGAAGCTGACCCATGCTGTGCGTGTGTGTGTGTGTCCGTGTGTGTTGTATCTCCTGGCGGAGCATGGCAGGGGGAGAAGTAGGGCCTTTCAGCCTCTCCAAAGCCTGTGGTCAGGCACTCAGGTGTGGGAGCCCTGCCCGCAGCCCCTGAGCCTGATCTGCTTGTGTTCAGTGGAGGAGATTACAGAGCTTAATGATTAGCTCCTCCACGCTGCAGCTGATGCCAGCCTCTACCCCCTTTACACCTAATTAGTCTCATTAATGAGCTCCTCTGCTCTCCATAGAGAGACTTTCCTCTTTGGAATAAGAGGCAAAAATACCTTGCCCAGGTAGATTGCTGAAGCCTTTAATTATTGCCCACACCTGCTAAGCCTTGTGACTCACACCAGTGATAGTGCTGAGCTGAACCGGGGCTTGTTTATAAGCACGGGCAGACTTTAACTCCTTCAGCACCAGAAAGGTTTTTGATATAGGGAGACATGTTTCCCCAAGACTTCCCACTGCTCATTGCAAGCACGCGGGGCTCTGCCCCTCACATGGCATCCTGAAATGGCAGGGGCATGGCTCCTGCCCTCGGAGCTCTGGGCTGGTGAGAGTGACAAGCAAGAAATGACATAGACAGTTACAATGGCTGCCGTTTACCCTATGCCTACCACGGGTCTCCTGTAATCCTCGAAATAACACTTTCAGGGAGATAGTACTACCTCTGTGTTAGAAGAGGAGATTAGGGGTGAAGAGATGATGTCCCCTGCGCCAGGTGTCACAGGTGAATGGTTATGGAGCTGAGTGGAACTAAGTCTGCCAGCCCTATGGGCAGTGTACCCCCAACTTTTACCCAGAGTCTGTCTTTCAAGCCATACTATGCCCTGAGGACCATGGAGGAGGGCAACTTAGGGGCCAGGAGTTACAATCAGGCAGGTAGATGATGTGAGCAAGGCCCGTCCACGCAGAAGAACCTGAACAAAGGCTCAGATGAGAGCATGCTGTGGGCATTCACAGACCTGCAGGCTCTTAGTGTGGGGGCTAGGGTAGGAGTCAGGTGGGATAGGCTGGGGCCAGAGTGGAAGTGCCTCCAAGCAGGGTGAAGACTCTGGACTCCCTGTCCACTGCACCCTCCCTGTACCTAGCACCCAGTATATAATAGGTTCTCAATCCGTTTTGTCAAACGATTTAAGGCAGGGGAGGGAAAATGTCAAACGGCAGGCCAGAGACACCTGGATGGATCTCTGTGCACATGCTCCGAGGGTGCAGACACTGGGATTTGAGGGGCAAGTCCTCACCTAGCTCTTGGCCTTCACCTGAGAGATTTGCTCTCGGCTGCCCAGTTGCTTAGCAATAAGGGTGGGATTCAGATCCAAGCCCACCTGTCTGCAGAGCTCTCTGCCTTCACTGTGTGGACTGTGAGATAGACCTGACTAAATGGCTGGGAACACAGTTCCTGGCGTGGGCTCCCTGGATTCTGAACGAGACACGTTTAGGATCAGCACACAGGCTTCCCACAAACCAGAGCTGCCTACTCAGCAAATCAAGTCACTCTGACCAGATTTAGACAAATTTAAAATGAGTAAAGTTAATACTAAAGATCTCATATCAGACTACCACATTACTGGGAGTCACAAGTGTGCTATATAGTCCTAGGAGAGTGAGAGTGTATCTTTTTTTGGTTTGTTTTAAACGAAGATGTGTCTCAAGGACAGTAGTAACAGCTACCAACCTGTTAGTGTCTGGCTCTGAGTCAGGAACTTTATATAAAATCTGGCTGTGAAGTAGGTTGCATTATGCCCATTCTACCAATGACAAACTAAGACTTGGGGAGCTAAAGCCTTTCCTACAGTCACATAGACTGATTGACAGAGCAGGATTCTCAGTCCAGAGCCTGAGCCAGAACATACTCTCCCTCAGAAACCATCCCGAATGCACACATCAACAAAGGACGCCTTCTTCATGGCAGGTGGGGCCCAGGGCAAACTGATGAACACTGCGTGCACTTTCCAGTGGAGATGCTCAGCCCAGAGGCCAGCATGCAAGGCTCGGCTTTGCTGTGTCTGGAACTGGCTTCCTGAGTTCTTGGAGGCTGCCATGGGGCATCGGGCAGCCTTGTGGGAGAGCTGAGCAGCTCCTCATCCATCTATCCATTCACCAGCGTCTCTGGAGCACCTCGGTGCCAGCCCTGCTCTTTGGGTTGGGGATGCAGTGGTGAACAAAGCATAGTCCCTGCTCAGAGCCTCCACTGGATATTGAGGAAGGAGAGGGCCCTGGGGACTGAATCCCCTGGTCCTAGCTGCCTCCAGGGTGCTCAGCTTGGGCGGGGGATGGTCAGTGGGCCAGCTCCATGCCATGGCAGTCCACACCCACTCTTACCTCCTAAAATAGCTCTTGACTTCCTCCCTTTTATTCCTTCCCCGCTCAGCTTCTGTCATCTCTCACCTGGATTCCCAGCAGCTGCCATAGCGGGCACCCTGCTTACACTGTGCCCTGGGCAGGCCACTGGCCTCACAGATATCTGAAAAATCCTTCCAAAGTGCTAATATTTAACACACACACACACACACACACACACACACGCCCGCTTTAGGGTTTCCCCATTGGACAACTTGGCCTAGAGGCATGATCTACACCCAGCCTTCCTCTCCAGCCTTGATTCGCACCCTTCCTCTTCGCTCTCTGTGTTCCAGCTCCTCTGACCTCCTCTTAGTTCCCTTTGCACTCTTCCATCCTGACAAGGCCTGGAGAGCTCCTGGTACCTTCCTCGCTCAGCTCACATGTCACTTCCCCTGCGGCCTCCAGACCAGACCGGGTCTTGGTGACTGTGGTATGCTCTGCCAGCAGCAGGACCCTTTCCTGCAAAGCTGTTATCCCAGTGGTAATCGCACATCCTGAGGTTGCTTGCCCGCCCTTGGGTAGCTGGCCATGGTAGCCCAACAAACAAATCCCTGGTAGGCTTTCAGCAACTAGTGTCTGAATTAATGAAAGGCAAGGACTACTCTCCCTTGCAAGTTTGGGAAAGGCTTCTGGAAGGCAGGCCTTTGAGTTGAGTCCTAAAGGATGAGGACACGTTTGCCAGGCCAAGGGAATGATTGACAGTGTGTATAGTGTTTGTGTTTTAAAAAGAAAAAAAAATGTAGTTAGTGAGTTCCTGTCACATGCTGGTGCCTTCAGTCCTCACAGCATCCTCATGAGGTTGGTGCCATCAGCTGCACTTCCTAGGGGAGGCAGCTGGGTTCCTGCTGGCCCAAGGACACTTGGCTCACTGGTGTGAGGACAGGTACCTCACAGACCCCAGGGATAAGAGTCTGCTCTGAGAAGGCACAGAGAAGCATAATCAGATTCAGTTCAAGTGTTTCCCCCTCTAGAATTTGTCCCTGATCACCCCAGCTCTGGTAAGTAGCAGGGACAGCGATGCCAACGCCAAACCTCTTCTTAGTCATTAACTGGTAGCAGGGTGGCTAGTAGACCCTGGCCCCACCACTTCCTTATTTCGGTTTCTTTATCCCTTGGAACCTCAGTCTCTTCACCTTTAAAATAGGAATCATGATAGCTAGTGGGCAAAGAACGAACGATGCCATCTCACACAGTACCTGGCATGGGTAGGCAGTCAGTAATGTGTCTTCTTTCCTGTTGTTTGGGCTTTTCCCCACCATTTCTTTCTCCCACCCCCTCTCCCCTGTTCCCACTTCTTTCTGTGCATCCTCACTGTTCTGGTAGGTTTCAGGGGAGTTGATATCCTGCCGTCTCCACCAACTAATAGCTGCTCTTTAGTTCACACATGCATATTTTAGCCTCATAATTTCTCCTTCTGAATCAGCCTCTGAAGATTCTAATCACCTCGCCTTCTCTCCCTGAATTCCCTCCAATTTGGAGATTCAAAAGAGGCGCTTCTCTGCATGAACATGCTGTGATTCAATTTGAAAATAAATTTCTCCTGGCAGCAGCCATCTTTCTGAAAAGTGACATTTAAGACTGACAGTGGACAAGATTGTAAACAGGTTTCCAATAAGGAAAAAAAATCAGTGTTAAGTACATTCTATGAATTTTTTTAAACAATGTGTGCGTGTACGTGTGTGCGTGCGTCTATAATTGCAGCCTTGCTGTGACGCCTTCTGCTTCAGGAAGAATTCTGAGATAGTGTGGGTCTGTTTTGAACTATCTTTGTGTTCTTTTACTTTTCAAAAAGCAGCTTCATTTCATGGGGCTCACTTCCATACAGGATTGGAGACATTTCATTCATTCATTGTTCATTCATTCAATACACAGGTATTCAGTGCTACTAGTGTGCCAGGCTGTGTGCTCAGGAAGTATACTGTGGGCCATAAGGCAGTTCCCTTCCTACCCATAAAGAGCTCATATCTCAAGGGGGAGATTGGTGGGAAGCAGGAAACTATATAATAAGATGGAGGTAGGCTCAGGGGAGCCCAAAGGAAGACAGAGAGGGCAGTCAAGGGGACAGGGAGGCCGTGAGACCTGAGCTTGGCTTTGTAAGATGAGTAAGAGTCAACCTGATGACAAAAGGAGGGAAGGGCATTCCAGGCAAAGGGAGAAGCGGGGCTGGGGCGGAGGGGGTGTCTGAAACAATGTAGTGTAAGAGAAGCCACAGGCAGTTTGCAATGAGTGAGACTTCGGTTTGCAGGGCAAGTCTCAGGAGCTATGGCTTGTGGGGCCTGTGGGGGGCTTGCATGCCAACTAAGAAGATCCTTGGAGCCCTCACAAGGGTGTGATGTGATCAGATGGTCTAAGTGGCCCTTTAGGAAGATCCCTCCGAGGTGGTGTGACAACAGGATTGGGTGGAGAGAGAGCCAGGCCTGGGGAGGAGACAAGGAGGCCTGGGAACCAACCAGGACAGCCTCACAGGGTCATAGGGAGGGCTCAGGGGATAATAATATTTAGAAGGCAAAGGAGGTAGCACTGCAGCAGAAAAATCTGTTATCTTATATTTCTTTAAAATAACTTTGTTCATTATTAGCAGCTCTTTTTACCAGCTCTTTTTGGAGGGGGGGGGGGGCGGAATATATTGCTAATAAAATGAATTCTACTGACATTTGCCTTCTCCATTCATCACTACTAAATAAAGGCTCCTTCCAGGGCTTCTTGGAATGGCCTTTGACAGTCCCCCTGGCCAGAACCACGAATTACTCTGTGGTTGTCTTCTAAAGGAAGCAAAAGGCGAGAGGCTTCCGATGTCCTGGTAGAGGGGTTATTGCAGGAGGCCTTTGGGTGCTGGATGGGCTCTCAGGCCAAGTGGGCAGTGAGAGGCCTGGAACTGTCCAGTCAAAACCCTGTCGTCCAAGTGCTCTCTTTGGGCAGCTTCTCTTTTCCTTCTGCCAAACTAAGCAGCCCCACTGGCCCTGGGGCAGAGGGAAGTGCAGGGCTGGATAGACAGCCCCTCACCGGTCCAGTGGACTGCTAACTACAGGAATTCCAGAACTATCTTTCAGGGTCTTGTGAGGATCAAAAGAGGTCAAGATCGGGAAGCCACCTTAGAAGCCGAAAGGTTTCCCAAATGAAGAGAATTAAAACAGGTGTCTGCTGGTGTTCTGGGACTCGGCCTGATGAGAGGGCAGGATTTTCAAGAGAATGACTAGAATGAAACTGGAAATGATCTGGGTGTCAGTTTTCAATGTAGCTCCTCTCATCAGAACAAAAGTGGTTTGATGATGTTACCGCCCTTTTGAAAGGAGGCAGGTGACAGAGGAAAGAACCCAGACCGCAGGCGTAGATGTGCCTGGATATGAACCCCACACCGCCTACTTGTAATGCGGGCACATGCCTTCACACATGTGTCATATGTATTTGTTTGTTCGTGTGCATGGTGTCCCCACCTCTCTGAGGGGGCAGAGAGGAGGCCAGACTGGTTTGGTTATTACTATTCCAGGGCTTAAACAGTGCCTGGCTCCTCGTAGATATAAATAAATAGTTCGGGGGTTTTTCATTTGTAACTCACTTTTAATACCTCCCTGTTAGTAAATCAGCAGTAAATTGAATAGACAATGTCATGTTTGGTATCCCCCAAAATGAGTTGATTGTACAGTAGCACCTCCCATCACCTCCCTTGCCCCTCTGAAGTCCAGTATAGCGTGTGCCCTTGTGGATTTTTTCTCTAACATTTTGTTACAAAATTTTTCAAATATGCAGAAAAGTTGACAGAAATTTACAGTAAACACCCACATACCTACCATCTCAATTTTCCATTAACATATTACTATACTGCTTTATTATATATCTCTCCATCTATCACTACATCTTATTTTTTAAATACTGTTTGTGAATAGCAGGCTCTCAGTAAATGGTTGTTATTATTATTGTTATTATTAGGAAGGAAAGAAGGACAGCCATGTTAATTCAATATTCCAAAACATAAGACACTTGCCAGCCATGGTGTTGGGAGGGGCCTGCTATTTCTTGGGAACCAGACTGTCTTCCAAAAGCTTTTGGAAGACTTAATAGTGTGACTGTAGCGGGAGAGATTGGGGTTTTCACAATGGATTTCTGCAGAGCAATGTCAGGTCGGGTTTGGTTACCTGGACTTAGTTCCTCCCAAGTCCTGCTGGGCCAGATGCAGTCCCACCTCCTCTCTCAGTATTGTCTACCACCATAGGGACCTGGCACAGAGATCAGGAACTGAGAGGTCATGAATCCAGGTTCTAGAAAGTCAGATTCTGGGGCCCTGACTAGTGAACACCTTGGCCTCATGCGGGACAGTTATTGTCCACAGATCCCAGTAAAAGAGCCCAGGGCACAAAGACAGCCCCCTCTCCCCCGAGACCTCTTTTCCAAGATCCGTGCGTGAGGTCATAGTCCCCTTCGGTGCGTTCACCTTCAGTCAGCAAATGTTCATTGAGTGCTAACCACTTTGGAAGAAACAGAGGCAGTTTGTTGGAAGGATCTGGAAAGCAGTTTTGTTTATAAGGGGCCTCGTATCCTTTTAATCTTTCCATCCATCTTGTGGAGCAGAAGTTTGCTCACTAGACTACAGCAGGAGCGAGCCAGGCTTGGCCTCAAATCGCCATCCCACCACTCACTCTTCAAGGGGCCTTCAGCTGCTAATGCACTGTCCTGCCCTCACTTACTTCATCTGCAAACGGAGGGTATGGTCCCAGCTTCCTTGGGGTGTTGTGAGATAATAGCCTTTGTAAAACTACCTAACAGTTTCATGAACATATCTATCACCTACCCCAGAAGGTTCTGCCTGGACACTGGGAACACCGTGATAAAGAAGAGGCTCAGAGCCATTGCCCTCTTGGCACTTAATAGTCTAGGTCCAGCACAAACTGAATAAGACCACCTGGGTCAGATTCTGCTGAGTGGACCTAGAGAAGCCAGCTCTCATCTCTGTGCCTCAATTTCCCAAATGTAAAATGGAAAAAGCAGTAATACCTACCTAATGTGGTTGTTATGAGAATTAAATGAGTGGATACATGTAAAACACATAGAAAGGTACCTGGCACTTGTCAACACATGTAAGTGTCTTCTTGTTGTTACTGTTATACCAACACCAACACCCTCCCACCCGAATGCAGTAGAATCATCTGAACAGCTCTGTGAAGGTCTGAGCCATGACTCAAGAATCTTCCCTAAAGAGGGCCTCCCAAAGTGAATCTCCTTGTGATAGGAGATGTAGGAACCATTTATCAAAGTGACCAGTAACTAGCTTTCCTTACAGGTAAGGAAACTGAGACTCAGAGAGGGAGAGAGCATGCCCAGGGGGACACCGCAGTAAGCGCTAGAACCAGAACACCTCCCAAGGCTGGTGGCCCCCACATCTGGGCTCTTGCATGGGTTGTTGCCCAAGATCAGCAGCCAGTACGCTGGGACTTGAACCAAATCTGAGCTCTGCACACCATTGTGACAATTTTCATAGTAACAGGTTCTGTAGAACTGAATCAGCTATTTGTTATGGAAAAGATCATCTCTCAAATAAGGAAACCCCTATGTCTCACATAGAAAGACACTTCCAAAATATTTTAACCAAGAATCCCCAAATATTTAGAGCCCACCAGCCATTAAAATAATTTTCTAGTGGAAGCATATAAGAAATTGTCTTTCTGTCTTTCCAAATGGTTGCTTTACCTACATAGGTAGAAGGAGTAATATTTGTGCCACTCCAGCAGTCTATCTGGGTAACTCCTATAATTAATATTTACTTAAAACAATCATTAGTCTCTGCTGGGCGACATCAAACCCACGTTAGCAATATTTTTAGCCGGGCCTTCCCCACACCTGCGATGACAGGCAAGCTAGCGGCAGTGGGAACCCTGCCGTGCTTGATAAATAAGCCTCCCTGCACCTGGACCCGCCTGCCCTACCTGCCACTCAGGCTGCAGGCCAGGGCTGTCCTGTGCGCCTGGAGGAGCGCACACCTCTGGTGGGTCCTCACTTCACTTCACTTCCCAGACATCAAAAATGAAACTCATTTCTCTTGAGATAATGTGGCATCTGTGGCCCAGGCTAGACCCACATAAAAGGTGTCATTTTTCCCCAAAGGGTTGAGGATTCCTCAGTGAGGATGAGGAGAATCATAATGACAACCATTTATTGGATGCTGACTGCTTTATGCTCGTTGTTTCCTTTAAGCCACACAACAACATGGCAAGGTCGGTCCTCTTCTCCTCCTTTTCCAGAAGAGGAAACTGAGGCTCAGAACAGATGAGTCCTTCCCCAAGGCTACACAGCCAGTGAGTGGGACTCCAACCCACGCTACCGGAACCCATGCTTTTTACTCTTAGCCTCAGTCTTAATGATTCAGTTAAATGACCAGGGAGAAGGGAAATGGAATGAACGTTTATTGAGTGCTCATCATGCGCTAAGCAATTTACACATATTGTCTCATTTAATTCTTACCATCAGAATTAGCTCATAGGAGGTAAGGGTGATTACTCCCAGTTTATAAATGAAAAAACTGAGGCTGTAAAGTTACTTACTCAAGATCATACTGCTAGCAGGTGTCAGAGCCAGAATTCAAACCCAACTCAACTCTCCGACACTAGATGTTTTCCCAAAGACATTAGTGAGAGACACTGGCCGTACATGCGGTATAAAGTAGTCTCATACAGAACCTAAGATTTTGTCATCTTCCTACTACTCAGCTGATAGGAGCTTTCTGTTTAAAATGCTTAAGGTTTATAAAGAACTGTTTCCCAGTTAAAAGTATTTATATAGTTTTATAATTTCCAGGGCTCTTCCATAATTATTTAATTTAATGCTTATAATAATCCTATGAAAGTAGGTGTTACAAAGCCCATTTTACAGAGAAGTAAACTGAGCTTAAAGAGGCCAAGTGCATGCTCAAGGCGAGTGCCCGGCAGACCGGGAGCTCAGCCACCAAAGCCAGTGCCCTTTCCACACTCACACAGATCGTTCCGGAGCCTGGGTCTGTGCAGTGTGGCCTGACGAGTGAGAAATTTAGACACTTTTCATGGAGGAAGAGATGGGGGTGGGGCCTTGCAGCCGTGGAGCCCAGCACCAGGACCCCTTCATTAAAGCTGGTGACATTCCCTCACCCGCAGGAGCAGACCGGAAGTTGTGATGGTTGGGGAACTACAAAAATAGCAGCTTTCACACTGATTCCTACACGGGAGGAACTGGTGGTTGCAGGGCAGATAAGAATGACTTTACAAGATGAAAATGATCAGTGAGGGCACGCGGGTCTGGAGGGGAGCGGAGTTGGCATTTTTTGGCCCTGCAAATAGCTGCCCATCTGCTCTCTGTCAGAATATGTTAGGAGTGCATCTGGATTGCTGCCCCTGAGCCTCAGCTCCGGGCTGGTCATGTGGTTGTCTCCACGACAACTCCAGGAGCCGTGTAAACTGCTGCGCTTTGAGCCAGATGCTGCTCTGCACATGTGGTCTAATTAGACGGCGCTCCTGCCTCCGCCTCCCTCCCTGCACACACACACACACACACACACACACACACACGACGGTCTCCCTTTTCCCTCCCTCCTAGGAATCCTTGGCCTCACACACTCAGTCTGTCTTGCTCTCCACCCTGTTGGCCTCTTTCTCAGAAGTGTTCCTGTTGCCTTCTCTGCAGTGAATAATTCATCAGCAGCATCAGAGTGCCTGTGCTGACCCAGGCACTGTGCTAGGAACTGCAGGTGCAGAGACAAACAAGCCACTGCCCAGACCCTCAAGGAGGCTGCCATCCAGTGAGGGCCCACAGCAGCCAGGCAGTGCAATCGGTGGCAGTCAGTGCTGTCGTGGGTGAGCACAGAGGTTGCGGAACCCAGAGCAGGGGCCTAACCCAGCCCAAGGCAGGAAGAAGGCCAGGGGAGCGTCCCAGGGCCTGTCCCCTAGTACAGTGGTCGGCAAACTGTGGCTCTCGAGCCACATGCGGCTCTTAGGCCCTTTGAGTGTGGCTCTTCCTAAGCCTTAGGAGTACCCTAATTAAGTTAATAACAGTGTGCCTACCTATATAGTTTAAGTTTAAAAAATTTGGCTCTCAAAAGAAATTTCAATCGTTGTATTGTTGATATTTGGCTCTGTTGACTAATGAGTTTGCCGACCACTGCCCTAGTGCAACCTTCACAGATGAGAGAGGGCTTCACATCCTGAGAAAGCAGGGGTAGGAAGACTTCCTGGCAGCGGGCACAGCACAGGCAAAGGCAGGAGACTTACAGACCCGTCGGGAGAACTGTAACTGCTTCCCAGTTGTGGGAACTGGGTGCTGGGGAAGCGAGGAGCTGAGGTTGGGGAGATGCACAGGGTCACGCCTTGGAGGGCTTCTCTCCAAGCATGCACTCCACTGGGATCTGCAGGTTTGGGAGCCAAGGGAAGGGGGCTATGGTGGCTGCTGAAGTAGCCTGGCCTGTGGGGGAGGATTCGAGGATGAGACTCCGAGTAAATGCAGCCCCTTCGGTAAGTTTCCCTGTGAGTGAAGTTCGCTCCTCGGACTCGGGAGGCTCCGTTCAGGGCTGGGTGGGTGACTCAGGGCAGGCTGCCAGCACGTGCTGAGTAATTATTTTTTCCATCTTTCTCAGCAGTTCTGTATTCTATGGGTCCAGCGTCCACCACCTCTCAGATCTCTGGCTCTCAGGGAAGATGCCCCCAAGTAAGAAAGGAGAGAATCAGCATCTCTCACACTTACTCCATCCAGAATGTGCCCCTTAAACCCCAGGACCACCAGCTCTGTGTCATCCCAGCCCTGCTCCTGCGCTCATGCCCACCTCTGCTCTCCCATCTAGCGAGTGCCTGCACTTCCCTGGGGCTCGGTTTTATATCACCTTGTCCCCATGTGGACTTCCTTAGGTGACACCTCACCCCGACAGTCACCCTGGCTGTGCTCTCCCAGCGCCCCAGTCACAGGTGTTTGTTGAGTGATAGGTGCAGAAGGTTCCAACAAGATGCAACACCCAGCTGTCAAGGGGCATCTGAAAGAGCTGTTGGGACAGTAACCTCCATTGAGCACCTGGTGTGTGCTATTCAGTATCGGCCCCTTGACAAATGGTGAATCACTTCAAACCTCTCAATATGAAGTAGGTAATATCCCCAACTAACAGATGAGGAAACTGAGGCTCACAGAAGCTCTCTTGCTTCCCCATTCATGGAGCTCTGGGCTGCACTGAGCCTCTTTGGAGTCCCCAGGCACTGCATGATCTAGAGACTGGACTCCCTGGGCTGCGGCTGCGTTATGTGCAAAGGGACATTTTTGTGTGGAAAATTATCTGCTGTGTCTTGAATTCCCTGAAAACCCAGAGAAAAATGTGTTTGGGCAACTGAGCATGCTCAGACTGCTGTGGGTGTGGTGGGAAGAGCCTGCCTGGGCTGTGGGGTCAGACAGAACTGACTTCAAGTACAGCTCTGGCTCTTCCCAGCTCCATGGCCTTAGACAAGTCACATCCCCTCCCTCTGCAAGATGAGGCTAAAGAGCCTTTCCATGGGGTCATTGCGCAAAGCCAGCCCTCAGCCCCAGACATCCTGTGCCTGCTGCGCCCCACCCAGAGAGGACAGCTCCCTGGGTCCTTTTCTCCTTTCTCTGATTCTGGTCTTGACTCCACTGACACAAACGTATGTCCTGGGCATGTGGTGCAAACAGGTGCAGCCTCGGTGGCTGAGCCAGGAGGTGTTTGGTATTGAGACAGCGGCGAGTTTGCATGGTTTCCCTACTGGGAAGAGAGCTGTGTCTGTGCTGCAGCGTGGGTGGCCACCAGCTCACCTTGTCAGCTCCGCCTATGACCAGCCGCAGCCTTGGATGGCACCGAATGCTTACAGCGTGAGGTACGGATTATTATTATTTCCGTCATATCGGAAAGAAAACGAGGTCCCAAAGGTGACGTGGCTCCTGCAAGCACGCTGTGGAGCCGGAGCTCACACTTGTTTCTCCAAAGCCCGCGCCCTTCATCACCGCCTCTGGTTCATCACTTTGAATTGCTAGAGCAGCCCCGGTGGCAGCTGATAAGTCACATACTATCTTGTGATCACTTCTCTTAAAGAGAAAGAATATTGCGTTGCATGAGCCCCAGGGTCAGGCAGACTCTGCTGCAAACTCTGGCTCTGTCACTGACCAGCTCTGCAACCTTAGGCAGGTGGCTTCACCTTTCTGAGCCTCAATTTCCTTGTCTGTAAAATGGAGAGCCCGACAGCACCAACCTCGGCGTTGCCGTGAAGACCAAGTGAGATAATGCATGTAACACCGCCCGCGTGGAGTCAGGGCTCAGTAAGTGGTAGCTGTTTTTAATCACTGCACCTGCGTTCCCTGCCGAGCCGACTCCCACCTGCATTTCTAATGGAAAGAAAATCTTAAGCTGGTATGCGTGAAGACCCACCTCATTGTGTCTCCTCGGCTTCCACCAGCCTTCCCGCTCATCTGCCATTCCTGCGCTAATCAGAATTTCCTGACTTCTCCCTGTGTGTCTCGGTTAATGCAGAAGGAAGGGGCTGCTGGCACAGAGGAGCCAAGGCGTGGGCTGACGCGCCTGTGATTTGAATGTCTTTACTGTAATCTAGCAAGTGTGGGTGGGGGCTTCTGTCAATACCGGAGCAGCTGGCCAGAATGGGCAAATACTGTCGGCTGGGCCGTCCCTGCCCCTGCAAATCATCGGAGTAGCTTTTGTCAGGCACCCACATTTCCCCGACTTAAATCACCCGCACTGTGCGCCAGCTTCACAATAACACATTGATTCTTTGTTTAGGGCTTGTTACAGTGACAGGGGCCCAGGCTGGGAGTCTGTCCCTGGCCTTCCTGGGCTCGCGCACAAATGGTTCAGAAGGCTGTCTTGGTGCTGTCAGCCCAAAACGTGGCTTGGCCCAGCCCAGCCAGAGCCGTCTGACTATGGCCGTGCAGCGAACACCTTCCCATTCCCAAGTCCACCCTGGTGGCCCCGAGTGTATAGGATAATGCCTCTGAGTCGGGGAGGGGGTTGGGGCATGCTTGGACTTGGGAGTCATTCAGACCCTCTAGCTCTGGGACCTTGGGCCAAGCACTTGGTCTGTGTGGGACTCCTTTCCTCATCTATAAAATGGGAGACGTGTGAACATCAAGTTCTGGTAAGAATTCAGTGAGCTGGGGGGCAGGTTAGTCCAGAGCAAGTGCTGGCTGCTTTATTCTAGTTCTTTTTTCTTAAATTTTAAAAAATGAATATTGATTGGTGTAGGCACCAATCATTTCTACCTACACCAGTGGTCCTCAGACTTGACTACAGTGGAGTCACCTGGGGAGTTTTAGACACTACTGGCACTGGGGACTTTAAAAGTGGCCCTGGTGATTCCATTGCATGGCCAAGGTCGAGCTCTGCTAACCATCATCTAGTTCAGTGGTTCTCAACCTTCTGGCCCTTTAAATACAGTTCCTCATGTTGTGACCCAACCATAAAATTATTTTCGTTGCTACTTCATAACTGTAATGTTGCTACTGTTATGAATCGTAACGTAAATATCTGATATGCAGGATGGTTTTAGGCGACCCCTGTGAAAGGGTCGTTCGACCTCCAAAGGAGTCTCGACCCACAGGTTGGGAACCGCTGGTCTAGTTCCTTCCTGTTTATCCCCGGCAACCCGCTGAAGCAGGTAGTCTTCCCCACATTATAGGATGGGAGAGGTTCAGTCACTTGCACACAGGGGCAGTGTCCTGTCTTCTCCTGAAGTGGCTCAGATGACACACACTGCTCGCCAGCCACTGAGAGTGGATCAGAGCCTGCCCTCCAGGAGCTGGCATTGGCTGGCGAAGGAGGTGTTGGTGTAGGGACATTGAAGGCATCAGGTAAGGTTTTCACAAAGAGGTAACATGAAGAGAGGAGCCAGAGCCGTGAGAGTGCATGCAGAGGTTAGGAGGCGGTCGACACTCCAGAATTACTCAAACAGAACAGGTTTGTGGACAAGGTGAATGGGACAAGGTGAATAAGCAAGAAAAGTCAGCTGGAGAGGGTCACAAGGGCCTTGAGGGTCTTGCTCAAGAGTTTAGAAACCCCACTTCCATCAACCCACAAACTTGCCTGAAGCTGCTCTATGCTGCTGAGTCAAGTGGCAAACAGAGCCCCTACTGAGTGTTCAGCCTGTGAAGGGACAGGAGAGAAAAGTGTGAGCCCTGGACGGGCCCTCCCGGTGTGTGAACTGGCAACCCCAGGGCCCTGAGCCAAATTCAATGCTCTGCTGTCTCATCTTGAGATTCTTTAAGTTTACCTTTGAACCTGTTTGGGGAGTGAGGTCTGATGGGACAGCGGAGCTCAAGCATGCGCAGAAGAGACACCCACATGCCCTTCCTCCGCAGAGCTTTGCCACCCCAATGTAGCTTCTCGATGCCCCATGGCATGGAGTTCCAGCGCTCCCCCTGCCCCACCCCAGTAAGTGGGAGTTCAGCAAGACTTGGTGCGCTTACAAGGCCAACGTGTGCAGGTCTAAGACTGAGTAATGGGGCACTGACAGCCCCTGGGGGCCAGCTTGGCTTCCACAGTGAGAGGCAGTGGTGTTCTAAGGAACACGAATGACCACGGAAACCCATCAGAGTTCTTACTCATGTTACTTCCTTGGACTAGCCAGCCACTTACTGTGAAAATGATGTCATAGAAGGAGAGGAGAAGATGGAGCAACCACAGTTGCTTGTCCTTTCTCCTCGGTGAGGCAGAGGTAGAGAACGGTAGGAGATTGTGTGCAAGTCAAGAACTGAAATAACAGTTGAGTTCGTTTTTGTGCGGCATTTCCACTGTCTGGTAAGAAGAAAATACAAATGCATATACTCATTACAAAATATGACTCCACATATGTTAGCATTTAAAACTGGCACTGCACAATATAAAGTTGAACAGTAAAATTCTTGCTAATAATTTAAATTTTTATTTTCCTTTACATAGTATGACATTAAATAGTAAATTTTAAAAACACCACGATAGGTCTAGAAAGAAACCACAAACGAAAGAAAAAAGCTTTATATTTTAGTACGACAGTTTTATACTTAACAGTCCTTTTTTCCTGCATTTTCATTTGCATTGGGTTCCCCAAATTATGTTCTAGTCCTGGTAAAACCCAATCTCTGCACTCAAGAAGATGGCTATTTGTGGAAAATATATATGGACTATCTACTTGTTGTCGTCTGTTTTAATCACCCAAGCAATCCTATGAGATGGGCCAGCATTGAGTAATCATCACAGATGAGGAAAGACAGGTCACCTGAGGTCACATAGCTGGTGTGGTTACGTGAGGTCAGAGGCCAGGTTCAAGTCCTGGTCTTTCTGACACCAAGCCATCTTCTCTCTCCACCTTGTTGTGTTACCTTAAATGGATCAAACTTTTAAACCAATGTTTTTAAGGGTGCCTTTACAGAAATAACAAAACCAGCCCTCTGCTGTGCCAGTTGTCATGCTGTGCTGTAGTTGTTTATTCCCAAACCAGGCAGAGTTCCTTGATAACAGCAGCTTTGCTTCTTGACATTTTATTATGAAAAATTTCAAATTTTTACCAAATAAGTGAACTTCCATGTACCCATTGCTCACCTTCCACAATTATAAACATTCTGTCATTCTTTCCCTTTTTTTAGATTTAAAGAAAAAAAATTTAATTATGGTAAAATGTACATAACATAAAATTTATGCTTTAACCATTTTTAAGTGTACAGTTCAGTGGCAATTAAGTACATTCACATTGTTGTGAAATAATCACCACCATCTATCTCCCAGACTTTTATCATCTTGCAAACCTGAAGCTCTGTCCCCATTAAACAACAACTCCCCATTCTCCTCCCTCCAGCCCCTGGCAACCCCCCTTCTACTTTCTGTCTCTGTGACATTGACTGCTCTATTGTGGAATAGGACAGTATTTGTCCTTTTGCAACTGGCTTATTGCACTTAGCATGATGTCTTTAAGGTTCATCTGTATTGTAGCATGTGCCAAAAATTCCTGCCTTTTTAAGTCTGAACAATATTTCATTGTATGTATATTTTGTTTATCCATCTGTGACACTAGGGTCGCTTTCATCTTTTGGCCATTGTGAATAATGCTGCCGTCAACATAACATTCTGCCGTTCTGTCATCTATACCCTCATCCGCTCCCACCCCTCACTGGAGTATTAATATTACTCAGAGGAACTATATTGTCTTCATCTTTATATTCTCCTAACATAGAGCCTGGCACATAGTAGGTGTTTCTTAAATGTTTGGATGGATGAATTGACTTTTTTAAAATTTTATGTTAAACAAGGTCCATAAAGAGAGAACACCTTTTTTTCCTTAGGCTCAGAGTACTAATAAGTCACATAAAATCTTGATAAAAATTAAATTTATGAGAGGAAATAAGAATTTAATACTTTATATGGATCAGCAGAACAAGAAAAGTTGCTGAAGAATCTGATGGGAGATTTTATTTTTATGCCAGTAGCTACAATGCTGTGGGTAAAATCCATTTATTTCTGGAAACATCAAAAAATCTTTGGAATTGCCAACTTCACCTGTTAACAAAGATTGACTCATTAATAATGGGATTTTCTATTGAGTCCATATGTCAAGAAGATGATCCAAGAGTAAACTTATCGTTTTGTGACAAAGTCCCTGATAGGGTTAAGCAGCTGTGTTTAACTGTCCTGCAGGTCATAGATGGAAAACTCTAATGTGATCTAAGTTTGCTCTCGCCTGGCTTCTCTGGATTAATGTCACTATCAGCCAGGAGCCCCAGCTCCTAGAGTGTCACCTAAGAAGACAAAAGGTTTAATTAATCAGCCTAACAGGAGAACTCAATCCGCACTTCTTACAAAGGAGGGAATTAGCAAGACACCTTGCCTTTCTCCCACTGCAGAGAATGGGCTGGGGCGGGCTCGGGGGGAGGGGGGGGTGCGGGGGGGGGGGGGTGCAGTTCAGCTGCAGGAAGCAGCTGGACAAGCTGGTGGAATGGACTTGGCATCCTGGAGGGCCCGTGGCAGTAAGATCCTTCACACCTGCTCGCCTGCTCCCAGGAGCCGCTTGTCTCTCTGAGTGGCTGGTGCTTTGAGGGTTCAGCAGGAGAGCCTGAGGGGTTCCACCTTTGAGAAGACCTCTCCTGCTCTCCAGCAGATGCCCGAGTGCAAACAGTTAGAACTAAGGTCAGAGAAGTGGGCCATATGGGTGATGGCGGCACCTGGGCTTCAGAGGCCACTAGGGTACAAAGCCCCAATTCTGCCATTTACAGGTTATGTGATCTTGGGCAAGTTACCTTGCCTCAGTTATTTTGTAAAGATTAGGTGAAATGTTAATAATTGTCATTTTCTTAGACAGGAACTCCAGCCCTAGCTGGTTTGGCTCAGTGGATAGAGCATCGGCCTGTGGACTGAAGGGTCCCAGGTTCAATTCCAGTCAAGGGCACATGCCCAGGTTGTGAGCTCGATCCCCAATAGGGGGTGTGCGGGAGGCAGCCAGTGCTTCTCACCATTGATGTTTCTATCTCTCGCTCTCCCTTCCTCTCTAAAATCAATAAAAATATGTAAAGAAAAAAAGGAAGGGAACTCCAGGGGAATGAGCCCTCTGCCTGTTGCCAGGCAGACCTTTATATAGGACCCTGGGGACAGTGTCACTGCCTCTCAGCAGGGTTAGGACAGTGCCCTCAATGGGTGGAGCGTGCCCACCTAACTCCTGTTCACCTGCCCACGGGCACATTTCCTGCCCTGCTGCCCTGGGAGGACTAGCCTTTTCCCCTTCTGACTCCGGTGGACCTGTCGTGCCCCCCACACACCCCAGCAGCACTATGCTGATGCTGATCCTCAAGCTCTTTGCAGAAGAAGTCCCCAGTGTCACATTTCCCCCGAATCTTTCCCACTGTGCCATGTCCTTTGGTCTGTTTTTGTGACACAGACATCTAATCCAGGGGGGTGTCACCTCCAGTAAGAAGACAGCAGGCCCAAAATGTTTGTGTCCCCCAAGGATGAGATTCTTGCTCTCCTGCAACTAAATCCTGCCTCAGGCCACTCTCACCTACAGATCCGGCAGCAAACTCTTGCATTTATTGGTCCCTCAGTAGACTTCTTCCTGGCAATGCTGAGCCCAAACTCCAGAGTGAATGCTAACAACTCAACAAGCATTTCCTCGAGCAGCTCTCAACTCCCTGGACACCAGGTGTCACCCACCTGGCATTGTGCTTGGAGTCCTCTTTACCGGTCAGACGAGCGGTGGCTCTGCCCCACCGAGACCGCAGGGCTCCTGTGATGGGAACCAGAGTCAAGATCATTCTGTGGTTCTTTAACCCCATCCCTGAGCTTCCATCAGGGGCTGAACCCTGCACTGTCCCCAGGGAGTATAGAGATGAATCCAGCAGGGCCTATGCCCTCTCCAGCTCCTGGTCACAGGGGATGCTGGTGCAGATTACCCAGCCCCCAGGGATGCACGAGGCACTGTGGGAGCACCAAGCAGGGGTGAATGGCTGTGGCAAAAAGACCTGTGCTTACGAGGTTAGTCCACGTGGAAGGAATAGAACTGGCAAAAGCAAGGAAGCAAGTGGGAAGGGACACGACCTGTGATTAGGAGGTGCATTTGGAGCATAAATATTTGGGGGGCCGCTGAAAGGGACACAGAAGGGCTCTGGAAAAGTAAGTGAGGGTGTGCTCAGGAAAGGTTTGTGTGCCCAGCTAAGGAGCTAAGACTTTCCTCTCCCACCCAGGACCCATGTATGTGATACACGTGTCACCAAATGTACAATGTTGAGCAAAGCAGGTACCCTTCCTGCACACATATAGCCTAGTGGAAGAAGCAGACATTAATCAATCAATCAAATGTAACGTCTCTGCAAAATTCTTGACTAGGACAGTGACACGATGCAATCTGCATTTTAAAATCACTTCTGCCTGAAGAAGTGGAGGCACTGGGAGGAATGACACAGGCAAGGGGCATGGAGTTAAACCTCCACAGCTCAGTGCCAGTCGTGGGATGGAGAGCAAGGACAAACCTGAGAGATTCCACTGGTAAATGGGAAGGACTAGGAAGTCTGATAGGTCTACTGTGGGTGGTATGGATAATGATGGATGAATGGAAGGAAGGAAGAAAGGAAGGGAGGAAGGAAGGAAGGAAGGGAGGGAGGGAGGGAGGGAGGGAGGGAGGCGAGAGAGAGAGAGAGAGATAGAGAGAAAGAAAGAAAGAAAGAAAGAAAGAAAGAAAGAAAGAAAGAAAGAAAGAAAGAAAGAAAGAAGAAAGAGGAAGGAAGGGAGGAAGGGAGGAAGAAAGAAGCTAGATTTGGGGTGCAATTAGGGGGTTGGGCCATTTTGAGTTTAAAGTGCTGGTGGGCCATCCAGGTGGGGATGGTGACATAGCTTTGGAGCTCATAGCTTTGGAGTCCTTCGGCGTGTGAGCTCCACGGTGCTCATGGAGATCACCTGAAGAGAGAAGTCATTGCCCTGCTCTGGTCCCAAGGGTGAGAAGCAGAATCTCAGGCCACAGAGTGGCCTTCTGCTGGGCTAGCTGGTTATCACCAGCTGATTCCTTGCAAGGAAGGTGTAAAGCCACACCAGTAATAAATGGCATGAAAACTCTGAGGAACTGGTTCCCCTGAGGAGCTGGTATGCTTTTTTTCTCATAGACAATGTAAAATTTGCATTGTTTCCCTTTTTGCTTCAATAGCCAGGAAGCTCAAAACTGATTTTGTAATTTAATTTTAGAAGTCCTATACTCTTTTCCCAAATACTTACATTTAATATATTTGTCTTTTCCAGCTCTGCTTTTTTTCTTTGTTCTGTGTGTTCATGTAAGCTGCCTCAGATCCTTTGTAAAATTAGGGGTGTAACTGTATAAAAATAAAGATTCCCCTCAGCCTACCTTTTTTGGGCCATCCTTGCAGCCCTTGTGCAACAAGTCTGCCCAGTTGCTGGGCTAATATTGGCTGGATTGAAGCAGGAGGAACTCTTGGAATTTATAACAGCTAGACAGTAAATTTAACACTTCGGTAACTCATTAAAGCAGGATAAAAGTGGAGCTTCAAACATCTCTGTGTTTGCCACCAAGTCTGTGAAGCAAGGGGTACCTTTAAGTCAGTTCAAGATATAAAAGTCTGATCTTTCAGAATGAAGAATACCCCATTAAAACTAAAGCCTTCTCTGTGTGGGTGAGCACTCCGGATCCTTCAAAGAAGGACTGGGGTGTTGACTACAAGATGGGATGTTTGTTAAGCTTAGGGTGTCATTTTCTTGCCTCATAAAATGTAGTTTGGTAAAAACAAACTTCCTTATCAAACAGCATATGCACAAAATTGACTGGATGGTACATTTTCTTTTTAATCATCCCTGCTTTTCATATAAATAATTATTTTTAAGTGATCATTTGCTATTGGTTAAGATCTTGGGGTATATGGTTCTCAAAGGGTGTTCCCCAACTGATGCCTTAGGGACTGTAAGGTGCCGGGAGTGGGGATGGGGTGGGGAGGGGAGACCTCGAGGCCAGGAGAGCCCAGCCAGCCACCAGAGCAGCTGGCTGTTTTATGTAGCAGGGCTCCTTCTGCTTCAGGTGCTGTCTGAAGAAGGTCCAACTTCTAAAAGTGAAAAATTTGGAAATCATCGCATTGGAGGGTCCATCCCGCTGACTTGCTCTTGGGATATGCAAGGGGGTGGGGGGTGGGGGAGAGGGTGGAACCCGGCCTTTGATTCTCACTCTGCCTCCTACCAGCTCTGTGACTTTGGGCAATGACTTCCTCCCTGACACAGCCTTCTTGTCCAGAGATGAGCATGCCATCCACAATAACAGCCACTTCACCAAGAAGATGAGGATCTAATTAATCTAATTAGCAGATGTAGAAGCACCGCCTAGCCGAGTTTAAGAGCTGACCCCACACCCGCTTCCTCTAACCATGCTCTCCCCTTCTCCATTTCCCAGGGGGAGCCAATCACCTTCTGTGAGGAGACCTTCGTGTCCCACTATCGCTCTGGAGCCATGAGGCAGTTCCTGCAGAATGCCACCCAGCTGCAGCTCTTCAAGCAGGTGCCTGGCCTCCCTAGCTTGGCCTCCGTCTGGATTCCTGGGAGGACAGTTGGCGGGGGGGGGCGGGGGGGGGGCGCGGGTAGGGGGGGTTCTGCAGCTGCCTTCACTGAGCACTGAGACTGCAGGCATGGGTGGGACTCCCACAGCTAAAGAGGGTCTGGGGACGGGGACTGGGGGAGGAGGGTGCTCAGAAACCAGGCAGGCCGTTGCAGATATGCCATGTAGTTTTACAGGTTATCACAGCCATGCAGCCAGAGTTTGGAAACTCGCTTCTTTGAAACGCACAATTCCTAAGGCCCTTCCTTGGTCATGCACCAGGTGCCGGCTGAGCACTGCTGCTCCTTGTTCCCGTGTGCACAGTTCTGTTCTCTTCTTTCTTTCTTAGTTTATTGATGGTAGATTAGACCTTCTGAATTCCGGTGAAGGTTTCAGTGATGTTTTTGAAGAGGAGATCAACATGGGCGAGTATGCTGGTGAGAAGCGTTTTATTTTCTTCCTGTTCTGCGGGCTGTGCGTGGGAATAGGGTGTGTTGGGCAAGGAGTGGCAGTGACTTCTTGTTTCCGTCCCTGGGGGTTATGGAGGAACTGATTTCAACCCTGGCCTTGAAGTGTTTGAGGAATTGCTCTTTGTTTCTGATGAGATGCACATTGGCCCTTCTGTGATCCTCTGTGCCAGGGCCAGCATGGTGCCATGGAAAACACACGAGGCGCCATATTAGGAGACCTAGATTCAGATCAGGACTCTGCCCCTTACTACAGCAATAACCTGGCCGAGTCATTTCGCTTCTTTCAGCTGAAATGTTTCCATCTCTGCACTGAGAGGGACAGTGCCTGCCTCACAGGACTCCTGTTACAACTAAATCAGAGTCCACGAGGAAAGCTTTGTACAGTCAGCCAGGACAGACCCGGGCACAGGACCTGCTCAGTCACTGTTTCTTTAGAGTGTGAAAATCATCACAGCGCCTGGTCTCTGCATACCTTTAGAACTGGAGGGCTCATCCTCTCATGTTTCAGAGGGAGCATCTAACACCCAGTGGCCAGGCCCCGAGAGGTGTTAGTGGCTGACCCTGCCTCCTGAAACCCCGTCTGGGATGTTTTCCAAGTCCCAAGCCTCAGTCTTTGGCAGCAGAGTAGAAACTAAAAGCAAAATAATAATCGTGCCGCTGGCCTCCTCTTATTGCTGGGCATGTGTCTGGTCTGGACTATGCTGATCATCCAGCTGGCTGTCCTAAACTCAGAGTCAGGCGAAATGTCACGTGCAGGACCCCTTTTACAGGCTGGCTGATTGGGGAGCATCATCAGTGAAGCCAGAGTGGGAGTCTCTCCGTCGTCAGGGACTAGTGCAAAGCCTCTGTCTCTCCGGAGACCCATAGAGAAGGGATGGGCCCAGCTCTGCCCTCGGGGGTTTTAGACTGGTAGGAGAAGGAGACACATAACTAAAGACAAATGCAAACTAAATTCGTGCAGGAAAAGCAGTAGAAACTGGTTTTTGTACAATTAGAATGGGGCTCTGAATTCTCACTGTGTAATGAGAGAGCTTCATAGGAGGCAGGTTGAGTAGTTCTCACAGTTGAGTGTTTGTTCTGAGGAGAAGATGGGCTTTCTATGTTGGTAAAGTAAGTCAAGCCATTCGGAGCATCTAGAAAAGCTGTTTGCTGATGAGACGTCCTTATCCCACCAGATAAAATGAGCAAGTTCCCCAACAACACCTCCTTTTCCTTTCCCTACATGATGCCAGTGCGTGGAGCGCCAAGTGTGTGTCCAGCAGTGTGCTTGCCCTGGGATGCATGGCCGGTGCCCCCTGCCCTGGGGTGGCTCACTGGGCCTCAGAGAAAATGACTTTGGAAGGAGTGTCCCCATCCAGATGAAGGAAGCTTGTAGTGGAAATAACATCCGAGCTGGTGGCTGAGGGCACTGAGCCGGAGAGGAGGGAACAGTGGCCAGGCAACGGGAGCAGTGTTACCGAGGGTGCACAGTCAGGGAGGGAGCAGTGTTACCTAGGGTGCACAGTCAGGGAGGGAGCAGTGTTACCGAGGGTGCACAGTCAGGGAGCCCCCGGTCGTTCCTCGAGGTTGGAACAGAAGGTCCTGTAGAAAGGTAGCGCTGATGGAGTGGCAGGACGTGGGCGGTGCTGAAATGAGGCAGTGGGCTCTGGGGTCTGCCCTCTCTCCAGAAGGTGTGGGGAAGCCTGGTTTGTACTCGGGGCACTAATGGGATTAGATCTCTCAGAAAGAAAACCTGTGGCAGCAACTAGCCGCTGCCTCCTTCAGGGGGTGGGGCCTGGGAGCCTCCATGTTCTCCGTATTTTGAACTTTCCCAGGCCTGCATGGTGAACACAATTGGGGAAACTCCTGAGCGCACATCGCCGCCTTAAATGACAGCTCTCTGACTCCTCTTTCCCCAGGCAGTGACAGACTGTACCACCAGTGGCTCTCCACAGTCAGGGTAAGTGTGCTCCTCTCCCAGCCACCTGGGCCCTCCCTAGCCTCCTGGCAGCCCTGCTCTTCCCGCCACCCAGGAGGCTGTCATTCGGCCTGGGGCATCCATTCTGTCAGCTGAAGACGCTTTTGTTTGTAAAGCCAGGTGGAGCTGGCAGGATGAGACTGTCCAAAGTCATCCTGGTGAGGGTAAGGAGAGCCAGGAGAAGCCTTCAGCCCAGGACGCCGGCCAAGGCGTGTCAAGTGGATGTCGTCATAGAGCATTTCTGGGTGTCTCCTTCCAGGGCCAGGGCAATTGGGAAATTGTCAGGGGGAAACCAAAAATGCATGCCTCTTGCTGCTCTGCAGTGTGTTTCAGAGCCAAGGCTCCTGGGCAGGTGGAGAACACATCACTGAGAGACCTTTTCCTCCCTCACTGTCCTTGTGAACAGTGTCTCGTTGCGTTAGAAGCCAGGAGCTTAGGGCTTCAGAAGCCACTGACGAATTCAAAGTCTTGCCTTTCTCTTACGTGGCTTTATCAGTGAGTGTGGACTGCAGGCCTGTGTGCCAGGCACCACGCGGGGGACAAGGATACCGTGGAGAGCAGACACAGGCCCTGCTCCGGGGGAGCTCCCCTCTTGTTCAGGAGGCAGGCACGTAAACAGGCAGCTCCAACATAATGTGATAAATGTTCTCCCTGCTTGTGGGCCAAGTGCGCTGCTGCCAAGGCGGGTCCTTTGGAAGTGGCTGCAGTTGGCCGAGAGTAAGCAATTCCTCAATGAAAGACTTCTTTTGTTCTCGTGGTATGGCCAAACATGGCACTTGGCAAATCATAGATGAGCAATAAGGACTTGTTGATTGATTGATAAAGAGAGTTTTACTATTCCAAAGGACCATTGAAACTGAATAGTGAGTAATTTTGGAAAGCAGTATGGAATAAATGAGTAGGTGAAAATTTCATATTGTCCTGCAACATAGAATGCTTTCTAGGTCAAATTGTAATGTTTTTAATTAAAGCTCAAAATTTCTAATATGGACAGTCTCCCAAAATTGTGCTAAAAGTTGATCCCATTAACTACATTACTATATCTTATTCTTTCATATAGTCACTGGGTCCTATCTCTCTCTCTTTATAAGGATCTGTTGGAATTATCTTTCCGAACAACCACCAATCTGATTGATGCATTTTATTAAAAATCCTCTAGAGTGTAGACTCCTGATCCTGGCCTTCGAAAGCTGACCCCATCTGGCCCCTAATCGCCATCCCTCCCATAATACATGGAGCACTTGTCGCTCACAGACACCCTGGCCTGTCCGCTTCTGCCCTTGTGCTTGTGGTATTTCCTACCCCTAGGATGTTCTTACCCTTCCTATCCCCACATGAACTCCTGCTCATCCTTCATGGACCAGGCCAAATGTTTCATTCTCTAAGACCTCTGACCTTGCAAATGATGAGCTTCCTCCACACTGCTGTGCACACAGTCAGCACAGCTCTCACCACCTCAGGTTGAAGTTGCTTACCCTGGTATACTCCCTGGACTGGAGGTCTTTGAAGGCAGAGACCAGCCCTCTGGTGCTCAGTACCCTCAGAGACTAGCACAGGGAATCCCTTCGGTGAGCCCTCACAGTGCCTGGGCCTATCTGTCTATGTGCTTCATACCCATTCATTGTCCCCTTCATGTGCTGGGAAAGCCTTCCCGCCCCCCTCCTCCTTCTCGGTTTCCTCTTCTTCCCCTGCTCACCTAGAGAAACTTAGCCAACAAATCAGTATGTTGGATTTCTACTAAAGCCATGATTAATATTTATGGCTCTTCAGTCTTTCCCATTCTCAAGCTATAGATGTTAAGGAAGGCAGCATACCAAAGTGATTAAAAAACAACACAGGGTGAACAAAGGAAGGTGCGTGGCTGAGGGTGGCATATTTCATGAGTAGCCAGGAGTGCTGCTAATCAGGCCCCAGTTTTCTGCCCTGGCTTGGTGTTAGCCACAGAGTCCATTGTTATGAAAATCACCGCAGTACTGTCTTGGGGACTAGACTATCTCGAAGCCCTTACCTCAGAGAGCCTGTGATGAGCTTTCCTTCCAGCCAGTGGGCAAGTGCCAAGCCAAGTACTGAGCCTAGAGTCCCCCTCAGCTCATTATCACTATCCCCACCCCCCACCCCCCACCCCAGCACCCATAGTGATTCTGCCATGGCCATAACTAATTACCTGGGACCAGTTACCATCCAAGCCCATTTCTATTTCTCTAATTAAATTACACTCTTGAAGTGTTGCTTAACTTGATTAAAGAGAAGAGGTTTTTGTTGGTGTTGGCCTACTACATCTTCAGTCCAAATTACTAATTGACATTTTTATTATAGAAAGGAAGTGGAGCAATTCTGAATACTGTGAAAACGAAAGCAAACCCAGCCATGAAGACTGTCTATAAGTTTGTAAGTACTGGTCTTGGTCTCAGGACCCAAACAGATCTGCTCCTTAGCATGCAATTCACATATATATTTCTGAAATAGATAGATAGATAGATAGATAGATAGATAGATAGATATCAGAAAGGAAGGGATAGGGAGGGAGAGAGAGAGAGAAACATAAATGCTGAGAGGGAATCATTGATCGGCTGCCTCTTGCAAGCCTAACACTGGGGATTGAGCCCACAACCTAGGCATGTGCCCTGACCAGTAATCAAGCTGTGACCTCCTGGTTCATAGGTCAATGCTCAACCACTGAGCCATGTTGTCTGGGCAGCATGACGCAGCTCTTAAACTCACCGGATCCTATCTACAGAGGTGACTCGGCTGCTGCACTGTTCCTGAAGCTCTCAGTGCTTTTAGTGTAATTTAATGTTGATATTTTATGACCAGGCCACCAGTGACTTTTTTTTTCAATCCTCACTGGAGGATATTTTTTCCATTGATTTTTTTGAGAAAGAGGGGGAGAGATAGAGAGAGAGAGAGAGAGACATCAATTGGTTGCCTCCTGCATGCACCCCGAGCAGGGCCAGGGATTGAACCTACAACCAAAGTATGTGCACTTGACCAGGAATTGAACCTATGATCCTCCGGTCTATGGGCTGACACTCTTAACTGCTGAGCCAAACTGGCCAGGGCCAGGCAAGTGACATTTTTAATTTAAAGTATTTTGCCTACAGTTGCCGCAAGAGAGAAATGGGAGGCTACTGGTTTTAGCTTTTAAAATGTAGGCTGGGTGACTAAAATTCTGACTGCTCCATGCCAGTGTCCCTGAGACCTGGAGGCATGGTCTCTCGGGTGTTCTAACAAACCTTTCCTGTGTATCCCATTATTATGTCAAAATAAAGCAGCTCCTTTGCAGGTTACTGAAGAGTGTTCATGGTGGGAGACACCCCCTAATTTTTGTCCCAAATTCTCATCGTCTCTCATCACTATCCTAAAGGAAATGCACTGTTTGTGAAACTCGTGCACACAGCAGCGTGGAAGTAGAACACGTCCGTTCCCGGTGCTGCATCTTTTACAAGCCTCAAGTATTTGTTTCTCATGATTTCTCTTGCTTCTGATTTGACTCTGAGCTGCTTAACTGGGGTGGTTTTCTATTATGTCCATTTTTAATTTTGTTAGTCCTTTCTGTGCTTAAATTGTAGTTATTTTAACAGAGAGGTGGCTGCCAACAGAACCACACAGGTCTAAAGTGACAGAAAATAAAAGCCAGGGTGTCTGCCGAAATGAGATGTAAGAAATGGCTCTGGAGAACCCCAGTCATGCATCCGCTCAGGCCATTCAGCCTGGCCAGAAAGCCGGTCCCAAGGCTCTGCCCTGGTGAAATGGAATCGACCCTGAATCTTGCAGCCAGAAACGCTGCTCAACTCTTACTGGTCGCTGTCAGGCTGCTGAGATACATAATTATAGAGAGCAGAAAGGGGGGTGGGGGGGAATATCGGTGCCATCAAAATGCAAAAAATAAAATCTCTGTAGCCTCTTTAAAGGCTTTTTTTTTTAACCTTTTAACATTGTATTTGTTTTCATAGCCATTATGTTTTCAACTTGATGATCCCATTTTTCCTTTCTTTCTAGTAATCAGAGAAGGTGATTCACAACGGACTGAAATCAAGCATAGTCCCTGCTGGGAACAGAAAGGGAACCTTAACTTAAATTAATTTTTCATGCAGGCAAAAGATCATGCAAAAATGGGAATAAAAGAGGTGAAAAACCGCTTGAAGCAAAAGGTACTTGAAGTTCTTATTCAAAATGTATAAGCACCGTGTATGAAACGCGTGGCCACAAAAAAGTATGATGTGATCAATAGAGGCTGTTTGATACGGTGTTGTTAGCACACTTCAAAATGCATTACCAGCTGTCTGGGAGTTCTCACACTGTTATAAATATTCACAGACAAAAACTGTCTTCAAATATCATTAAGACTCTGGCTTAAACCCACAAAGGCAAGCAAGTTGCAACTTACCATTGTTGGTCTATCCCTTCCCCACCCCACTGGGCTCGGGGCCCACCCAGAAATTGGCTCGGTATCCACATCTCAGCACCACTCCCTCCTACAACTGACCTGGGACCGGCTGTAACCCAAACCCAGGCGCATCTTCAGAGAAATGATGCCGTGGTTCTGGCAGGCACGTGGCCACTGTGCAGACACAGGGCACAAAGGGCGGGTTTGAGGAGGACACTGCGGGCTCTCCCCACAGTGGTGGTTTTACCCAGAGGAGCCCAGCAGTTTGTGTTTGAGATATTGGGGGGTGGGGGGGGGCGGGGGCAGACAGAGTGGGGCTCTGACAGTCTTTTTGGACTATCAGTAAAATTGTACAAAATCATACAGGCTATATCCTGATTAAGAGTCCTTCCACTTGATTCTCTAGATTGTACAGGGAGGTGAGTGTAACAGAGAGGACACTTTCCTATTATTATGAATGTCTCATCATTGTTATTGCTGCCATCTTCTTTAAGCACTAAGGATGGTCCAGGCCAGGAGCTTTCATATCGAATCCTTAGAACCACCCTGGGGGTATCATTCCTATTTTATGTGTAAGGGGACCACAGCTCAAAGGTGAAGTCATCTGCCCATGGGTCACACTGTTTGATCCTGGCTGAGCCAGGGTTAGATTCCAGATCCATTATATCCAGCATCTCTGCTCTTACCACCACAGTATTTCGTACTGCCTTCCTGAAACAGTTGTTTTGTTTGCCAAAAGATGTTTGGGATCACTACCTTCATTATCCTACACACCCCAAATGTACCTCTCTAATAAGGGCCTTTGTCTATCTCGGCAGTTTTTTTAAAATAAAAGCAGTTTTAATTTTACGAAGTCAGAAAGGACCTCTCATTAACTTGAAATGGTCAAAGGAATTGGTTCCTTGCTTTTAATTGCAAAATAATTTGCTCTAAGCATTTTAAATTCTTAGTTTCAGCTGAGAGTGAATTTTTAGCAGCTAAGATTCAAGTCCAGAAATAAAAATCTTGTCATGTAAATCCAGGTAGACCTTAACCGTGGTCTGGTGCACCCTGCCCGAGACTGGCAACTCGAATGTTACTTAAGTACCTAAATGTATATTTTTATCTCCTGTCCCAGCTGCATGTAACTGAATTGGATTGCAAGTATAAAATGGAGTGGCAGGAAACGGGGGGAACTCGCACCAGATTTCCCTCCTAACGACTAAAGCCCAGGCCCCGGCTGCTGTTAGAATGTTACTGAAAGTAAGCAAAGGAAGGAGTCCCTCCTCAGGCAGGGGACAGATGGGCCTCACTGGTCAGATCTGCGCCCCACAAACCATTGCTTCCCTCCACGTACATGTGAGCATTAAGAAAACCCCCTTTTCATGATACATAGCATTTCTGCAAATAACTGATTAAGCTCGGGTTTTGATGCTGTTGTTTAAAGGTTCACTTAAACAATCTAGATCTCTCTCTCCTTCCCTGCCACCTCCTCCCTGTCCTTTCTTTCCTGGATGGTATCTGAAGCAGACTTTCTCCTCCTTCTCCTCTTCTCCCTGCCAGCCTTTTCCAGAATAGCTTCAGGAGGTAGTGCTCTATAGAGTGTCAGTACATTTCAGGTGACACAGATGGTGAAGGCATTTTATAGAAACGTGGTTGTCACCATCGGACTGTTGACAGATCCATTAGTGCTCCCTTTTCAATTTTCACTTCCCCCTTCCGTCTTACAGCTCTCTCCAGACCTGATACTTTGCCGTGGTGCTTAGAGGAGCTCTTTTGTCATTGAAACTAGCATTGTTCAGTGCAGACAGGACCCGGTCTTCTGCGGAGCTCCCAGCTTCCTTTCTCGAGCTAATGTCGGACTTGGCTCCCTCTGACCCCCTCACTGCTGTAGGAAATATTTCCTGGGCTTTCTTGTTCCCCTCCCTCGCGCCACCCCCCACCCCCCACCCCTGCAATGGCAACATACTTATGTGGCTCTCACACACGTCTAATGCAGACACATCAAGTTTGGTTTCTGCTATGAAATTGAGGCAGTTCCCAACAAAGATCCAATTTTCAAATGTACTGGATTGCCACCTGGCCTCCTCTAGCTGCATAGCAATGGTGACCTCGCAGATATAATCAAGAACCCAGTCTTGCCCTCTGTGCTCTCGCCTTGGGTTTGAATTGCAAATAGAAAATGTGGGGCCGACCTGCGGAGAGGTCACCATGGTATGTGAAGGGTCCATCTCTAATATGACTGAGCAGGGCCCCTTCTCCATCCCTTGTTCATTTGTGCTGTCGATTTTCAAAGCATCTGAAGCAGGAGCTTTCAGGGTATCCGTGTGACCACTGGCAAATAATTGTCATAGACACTGTAGCGTGGCTTTATTCACACCTGCTCTGCTTCAGCCCAACAACAAAAAAGAAGGATGGATAACATATTTCTCTGGGTAAATGGAGCAAGGTAGTCAAGTTCTTCTACAGCTTGGCCTCCTTTGAAGTCTGACTTGCTCAAAATTAGGAAGAAGAGAAATGGCAAAGATGCTACCCAGGCGTTGCTTCCTAAAGGGAGAATAGAGCACTTCCCATGCCCCACACCCCAGCATCTCCTGCCCGACCTGGATAAGAAGGCCACCTGGTGGGGCACGTGATTGTCACCAGATTGCACCCAGTCATAGCACCCTGCAGGCTGGCATCAGAATGCCCTGTTCCTTCTCACCTGCAGGGCAGTAAGGTCTCCATTTGGGGGGGGGGGGGGGGTGGCTATTGTGGAATCCCTGAAAAATGATCTTTTTTCTTCAGTATCAAAATGATTTCATCAAATGGGTCCATTTCACGGCCCCTTTTAAAGTTTCTAAATCTTTGATCTTTCTAAATCTTCAAAAGATTCATCAAGCTTGTTAATTTAGTTTCTTTGATTAAAAGGAACAGACTCACCATTGGGTTAGCAAAGGCTTGAGACTCTGGCCGAATGTTCCCTAGTGTATTGAAGGGAGTGAGTAAGCCCGCGGCGGGGGCAGGGAGATCAGGTAGATACTTGTAGGACAGACATTTTCACACCTTCACACAACTGTCAGCTCCTGGTCTCCAGACACACTACGCCGCCGTCTCCATCACAGAAATTCCAGCTTTGGCTATTGTTTTGACATCAATATTCATATTTTAATTTGCATTTGCTGTGGTGTGAAGTAGACTGGAAAAGAAGGGCACCACCCGAATCCGAAAATGGAGACCAGCGATCTGAGTCAGAGTTGGGAAGCCCCCACCTCACACACTCGGGTTCTTTAAACCCCCAACCTGTGGCCAGATATTTGGGCTCCTGAGGCAGACGAGCTAGAGTCAGTGCTGGTTGTATAAGATATTAACTGTCTGACCTTGAGTAATTTACCTCATTTCTGTGAAGCTAGTTTCTCTCGTCTATAAACTAGGAGAAATAGAGATTTTTACTGGATTGTTCTAAGGATTAGAAGAGGTAAGGGATTTTAACAGCAAAACTTAGTAACCACTCAGTTAATTAGAGTTTTCCATCCTGTCCAGTTCTCATGTCCCACATCTGGAGCAGCCCGTCCGCCCACACTCCCGGGTGCACATGCCCTGAGGACACGGTTGGCATGGGATCACCTCCCTTTTGGTCATCCACACAGCCACCAGAGCAATCTTTCTAGAACACAGCTATGACCGAGTCACTCCCCTGGTTAAAACCTTTCATACGTTTCACACCTCCCACCTCCTTGACCAGGTGGTTCTTGGAGTGCTCCAGCTGCCATCCACCGCTCAACTAGCTGTGCTTCTAGCTCCCGCAGGCTCGGAGCGCTCTGCTCACATCTCTACCTCATGAAGTCATAGCTTGAGCTTCCTCCATGTCCCACCCACACCGGCTCCTACCCAAGGCCACAGAGAGCCCCTTCCTCCTCCAGGCTCCTGCCTCCTGCCTTCTCATGGGCACTCTGTCCAAGGACTTAAGCAAATGCTGACCCTGCATCTGGGAGAGATGCCACCCTGCGGTGGCCTTTGATCTATAGCTCTGTCTAGTGTCTCTGTGTGACCCTTCAGGAAGGAAGATTTGCCCCTCCTGTCCGTTTCTTGATTTTCCTTCATTAAAATGACATTTTGATGGTCAGTATGTTTGCCGTTTATAAACAGAAAGCATGTTAATTGAAGAAAATTCAACAAATCAGACAAACGAAGAAAATTATCTCATTTTTTAAATCTGCATTTTCACTTAACTATGTGCTAAACATTTCCCAGACCACTAATGTTTCTTCCACATGTCATTGTTTTAAATGGGTACATAAAATTTTGTCTGAGGGACATACATACATGATTTAATCGATCTCATTGTTAGATACTTAAGTTAGTTCCAATTTTGTCTAGGCAAATATCTTCATAGATAAAACTTTGCAGGAATTCTTAATTATTTCATCAGGATAAATATCTAGAAATTAAATTAATGGGTCAAGGGACATGCACCTCTTTTAGGGTTTTGATATAAATTGTATTTCCACCAGAGGGATCTGAGACAGCCTTTTTCCCATCCCCTCTGCTGGCAGCTTCTCACTTAGCACTTAGGCCACAATGTATTTAACCCTGGGTAGCAAGACTTGCTGTTATTGGATCCCTACTATGTGTAAGACCTCTGCTAGCAACAGAGGATGTGAACTGGCCCTGTTTCTTTCTTGGCTAGGGCTCCTCCCACTCTGCTCTCCAGGGAGGAAGCTGTTGTCCTTCCCCAGGTGGAAGGTATAGTGCCAACGTTAATAAATTGGTAGGGCAAGCCATGGGACTTTGCAAGAAGTCTTTCGCACCTTCGGGCCCTCTAAATAAAATTAATATGCTGCACTGCTTTTTGACGCACAAGCACATTTGTATATTGGACACATTTGCCTTCCAAATGTGCAACTCAACTTTACAAAGACTTATTAGAAAACATGTACTCTATTCCAGGCTCTGGGGCAGAGAACCCAAACCCCAAGGAATTCGCAGTCTATAGGGATAAGAAGATAAATAAGTGCCCAGATATAAGACATGGCAGAACAGGGTCGTGTAAGAAAAGGGGTTTCTGAGAAGGCGAGCACAGCTGATGACTTGCTGAGCACCTCCTGAACCCAGGAAACCTTCATTTGCTGTTAAGGTTGGAAGGGTTTAAACGCCAGAAATCAGACAGTTCTGGGTTCTTCCTCTTTCTAGCTGTGTGGCCTTGAGGAAGTTGCCCTCTCTGAGCCCTGTCTCCTCACCTATAAAAGCATGATCCTCCTATTACCTCTTGGTTGTTGTGGAAACTAAGTGTGAGAGTGAGGGTCAAGGGACTGGAAAAGTGCCCGCCAGTAGGAGGTGCTCACCACAGGGCAGCTCTTTTTAGATGGTGTGCTTCCCATTTGGCAGGAATAAGGATTTAACTTTCAATTTGCACAGCATTGTAACATTTTTTAAAGCTTCCTCACATCTCATCTCATTTAGCCCATTGTCCCACTGGCTTTGAAGTTTCCCAAGCAGGAGGTGGTCTCCCCATTGTAAAAATAAAGAAATAGGTTGCAGAGAGATTGAGTGAATTGGAAAGATCAGACAGCTACTAGGTGGTGAAAAACAAAACCAGAAGACAATGTTTGTATTACCTATAAGCTTAAACTAAGACATTTTCCTAAAAACTACCACATCCTTTTTTTATAATTTTTATCACCATCAGTATTTTCTTACCATGGTACCTAACTGCTCTATTTCTTTTTCTTTTTTTCTTTTTCCAGCCAATCACTCACACACACTTGCAATATTTTTCCTAAACAAAAAGTGATTTTTATTTATTATTTTTTATTTTTTTACTGTTAGGCTTTACTCAACCTCTTGTGTCTGTCCTCTGGGTAACCCCACTGGATCCAAAATCCCCCTTTTGCCCTTTGTTACTTTCTGGCACAGAAGGTGTCCCTCCCCATCTTTGTTCCACTTGACCTGAGCACCTTAGGGCAGCCCCTTTCCAAAAGAGCCATTTCTGATTGGCTGTCGGCTACCTCTCTCATCACTGAGCCTCAGCCAGGCTAAGATTTGTGGGCCGCTTGATGTGAGCTCTGCCTGCCAAACCAAGAGGTACTCATCCCCTGTGTTCTTATCAAGAAGTATAGAGACTGCAGCTGGATGTGTGGGTTGACTTCACACACACACACACACACACACACACACACACACACACACACATTCCTATAGCTTATTGAGTACCATATACAGTCCATTATTAATGCTCTAGGTGCTTTTATGTTGCTTTACCCTTTACGCCTCATAGCTACCATATCCCCATTTTACACATGAGGAGACTGAAGTTCATAGATGTTACATATGTTTCATCGTTAATGCAGTATTATTCAGTAAGGGACCCCGTTCCTCTAAGTGTCCCATTCTCTATGTGGCTAAAAAGTTAAGAGCAATCAATGGTTAAGTCCTTATATGCAAAATTTAATGAGCGCTAAGGTGTGTGTTTTGTTAACCAAAATGTGTATTTGTTTTGGTAATTAAAAGAATTGGAAATTGCATTTATTATTTCTATAAGTTTATTTTTACTTGGTGAAAAATAACAATTTAAATGTATCTTGTTTGTACGTTTATTCTCTGCCTTGCTTCATTGAAGATGAGCAATGTCATGACCTGAATGAATCATGTGGTCCTCAGCGCACAAATGGGCACCACCCACATGTCCCCAAGAACCTTGTGTGTCGTCAGCTACTGGCGGCAGCCAGAGGAGCCGCACATTCGGGCTCTTCCTTTCCTTAATTTGACTTTACTCATCAGAAGCACAAATTAAATGTAAATTTAATTTAAAAACATTACTTTGGCAACCTAAATTTTCTCCAAGTCATAGAATCCTAACTCAGACTTCCATCTCTTCATTCTCTGCCAGAAAGATTAGGGCTAAGAAAGAGGGAGCATGAACACATCGTTTTCACAAACAGTAACATCACCGGTAAACAAATGTGGAAGAAATGTCCACACTCTCAAATAATCAAAGTAATGCAAATTAAAACAACAATGAGGTCTCGTTTTTTCACCTCTTAAATTAGCAATACATATTTAAAATGATAAGGCTAACGAGTACTGTGAAACTCTTAGCGCTGCCATTGCTGGTAGTGGTGTAAATTGGAAAGCAAATTGTTAGAATGAATAAAAAGCCTTAAAAATGGTTTCATTTTTTGACCTAGTAATGTCATTCCTAAAGATTTCTGCTAAATAATCCAAAAGAAAGAAAAACTGCAATGTTTATCACTGTGGTGTTTAGGGGGAAAGTGAGAACCTAAATGTTTGATGTAGTAGGATGGTTTATTAAATAACCGTATGGTCATTCAATGAAATATCATGTATCCATTAAAATTATCCTTATAATGACTATGCAACACCATGGAGATGCTTATGATATAGGAGGAAAAATAGAATGTGAAGTTAATGCACGAGCTGTGATTGCAAGTAATTTTTAAATGTCTGCATGAGGGCAACGTTAATATGTAAAAATGAAAACAGCCCTGTAAAGTAGTAGAATGAAAGGTTTCCTCCCCACAGTTTGTGAATTACTATGTTGTCTTTGTAATTTAATGTCCATGGTTTGGGTTTCTCTAGCCCTTAAAAGTCAAACAGCCAAGTTAGCCTTCCAGTTCCTTCATCACTAGCAGGAAGATGGGCTCTAAGTGACCCAGAGGGAGTTCCATGGTCTGGCCTGAGCCTTGAGGTTGGAGGGAGCACCTGTGCTCAGGGCAGGTGCCAAGACCCTGTCACCAACTCCTGGCTGGCTTCTCCCTGCAGGACATCACCGAGAATGGCTGTGCCCCCACTTTGGAAGAGCAGCTACCAAAGACTGTGCCGTCCCCACTGGTGGAGGTCAAGGACCCCAAGCTCCGAGAAGACCGAAGGCCAATCACAGTCCACTTCGGACAGGTATGTACCCTGGACTCTGACTGGTCTGGGTTTGGTTTGCTTTGCTTTTCAGCAGAAGCTGTGGCGCATACAGCCGGCGCTTTTTCGTTTCAGCTCTCTTTGCTAAAACAATCCCATGCAGTTTGCACATCTTCCAGTGTTTATTTGGAGCAAACATGTTTTGAAGGGGGATTTTCAAAAACTTTGAGGAGACAGCATGGCTCTGGTCATAAACTCGCTGAACTCTGGAATGAAGTCATTAAATGCAGCTGCCGCCTCCCACCCCAGGCACTTCTTTTAAGGTGCCTCTGTCAGCTAAGCATCTCATTAGAACACTTTAGCATCCCAGGCCCTTCTCTGCACCTTCAAATGAAAGGCAACAAGCGAAGTCTTAAAAAAAATCAATTAGGAGTTCTTTATTAATGTAGTTCCTGAAAATCAATATCGGGAGTCCTCCTTCTCACAGTAAACACCACTACTGTTCTAGGGGCCTGATTCTGTAGCCAACTATTTCAATGACCTGAGTGAGCATTTGAAAATTTGACTGATTTTTTTTCTCTCTCTTAAGTAAAACATTATACTTTGTATAGGAACTGAAATTTTTTTTATCCATATCTTATCGGTGCTTATATTTTTGGTTGAAAAAGATTGTGTACCCTCTACTAATCAAGACAGCTCCATGGTTTATTTAATAAACCATGGAGCTGTCTTGATTAGCAAAAGTCATAATTTTTTGGTTTCTAAGAAATGGCTCCATTAACAAAATATGACTGTAATAAGAATCTGCAAGGTTATTTAATCTTAAATCACCTGATTCTTTAGCCATTGATTAGATGAGGCATAATTTAAATAGTCTTTATGATTTTATTTTAAATATGATTGCTGTTTTATCACATAAAGGAGCTAGAAGCACACATTTAAAATGTTTGTTTTTAACAGACATTTATCAAGTGCCTACTGTGTACCTGGCATAGAGCTATTTAGAAATTAAGGGAACTAATTGTTGCTGTGGGTTATGATTGTAAGGTGTGAGTTTGTTAAAACATAAGAATCTTCCTCTGTAATCAATGTTTTTAGATAATATATTCACACATCTTAAACTTGGAGAGGTCGCCACTCCTTTTCTGACTTTACACTTAAAAGGGATATTATAAAAATTTAAATATAGCATAAGAAAGAAGTGTCCATGGGGCAGAGCTCATTTGCTTAATAATTCTCTTCACATTTCGTTGATGTTTGCACCCCTGAAGAGCTGCCTCATCCCAGCTCAGGCCCCAGTTCCCTGGCTCGGCTCGGTTTGCTGAAAGCCGGCTGTTGTCGCCAGCGTGGCATTCCAGAGCCAGCTTCCTGCCTTCCTTTGTCCTCATTCCTGCACACACGAACCTTCCCATGAAAAGAGCCCCTTGCTGGAGTTTGGAGCCCATTACAGAGAAAGGGGGCGGGGGAGAGGGATTTCATGGTGTTAAACATTCCATTTTCGAAACACAAAAAAGGAGGCCCTGTTTGAAATGGAGAGAGACCTTCTTTCCATTTCAGGAAGAAGTAGAGATGCTTTAATGTCATTCCCAGCTAAATGCAGAATAAGAGTGTGTGTGTGCTCGCGGATGGGGGACAAACAATTAAAAAAGCCACCCCAAACTCTGTTGAAATAAGAGCTGTCTGTGCCTTCACAGGTCTGTAAACTGGAGAGGATGAAAGTGGCTTTTTTCCCCGTTTGTCACCTCCCTCACGTGGCTGCCAGCATTATGCAAGTGCACAGGAAGGCAGGGGTTTTTTTAATGCATGCATGCGGATTAAGGTCAAGCCCTGAGTATCAGCCATGCAGCGGGCTCTCCCTTACAGCTGCAACCGCAGAGCCTACCCGCAGCCGCGAGATGCCTTAATTGAGACGTGCTGTCAAAGTGACAAACACATTTGCATACAGTCTACACTCTATTTATTTTCTCTGGAAAGGTCCACAGTCTGCTGTTGGTTGAACATTCCTAATCAGTTTGCTGTAAGTGAACTGCCTGCTAGCTCACTTGTGCCGCCACTGCTTCTTCATTAGCTGACAGATTAGCTGCTGGGGGGATGGGCCGGGAAGCGCAAGCCCTTTCTTTTAACTCTTTCCAGCTTTGCCCCCAGCAAGGCTGTCCTTCAGTCCTTCCCCTGGTTTGAAGGGCCTTGACCGGAACAGATAGCGTTTCAAGAGCACCTGCTACTGGCAGGCATGAATTTTAGGGGCTTGACATTCTTCTCAAAGAACAATCTTTTGGGTTCCACTTCAGAAATTTTGCCACACTCTCCTACCGTCTGTACTACTTTTTTATTTGATATTTTCCTTTAAACAGACTCAGACCCAACATCTATACTTTAGCCTCCTCTTAAGCGATGACGTTGGTAAAATCATAGGGTTGATATACTAGTCCAAGTTTTTTCTAAGGCATATAAAAAAATTTTTCTAAGTGTCTATCCATGTATCACCTAAACACTCGGCCCCAACAGTATACATTCTCCTCTGGAAACATGTGTCCCCTCTGCTGTAGCCCTTGGAGGAAGGGATCATTACCGGCATTTTATGGTCCCAAAACTAGAGCTCAGGGACGGTCCAAAGGAACCTGCCAGGGCCACATCACCAGCTCGGGTACACAGGACAGTCCCACGGCAGCACCCTCGCCAGGCAGAGGCTTCAGGGAGGAGCTGGGTGCCCCTGTCTCTGCAGAGCCCCGGAAGTTGGCACATACTCTGTGTCTCACACAGCCTTGTAATTATTGCTTTAGTGCTTGTCATCTCCCGTAAGAATATGAGCCTCTGGAAAGTTCACTGCAGGGCTTGGCAATCAGTAAACATCTTGGGATTTTATTATTGATGTGGATTTTTAGATTGATTAATAAGTGATTGGTTATGAGGTACTTGCTATGTGTCCAGCAAGGTTTTTTTTGTTTTATTTCAGTTGCTATATTTATAATTCTGTTCATTTGAAGAAGAATGACTATTCCATTAGTAGCCAAAAACTACTTCAAAATCTCTTTCCACAAATAAAGATGTTGCAAGTGGGAACATCTTTGTATTATAGGAATTTAGAGACTCTCCCATTTTACGTTGTGTTTTTATGAGCTCTTACGGTCTAAACCCCAGGAAAGGAGGGGTGGGGAAAGGGGCAGGGACGATTGGGCACCCCCATGCTCCCAGGATGGGGCACCCAGGGAGGATGGGAGCCAGGAAGAGAGCAGTTGAGGGGAAGAAAGGCTTGATGTCCCTCGCTTATATCAAATAAAGCAGGGCGTTTAGCTGTAAAAGAGACTAAGCTACATAACCAATGCAAAGAATGGACTTAATTTGGATTTTTTAAGACATTCTTGGGGAACTTGGAAGATGTGAAGATGGACTAGGATGTTAGGTGATATGATAGATGTATTGTTAACATCATGGTTGTTAGGTATTTATCTTCATTCCTAAGAAGTACCCACTGAAGTATTTTAGGGGTGAAATACCATGGAGTCTGAAACTTGCCTTCAAATGGTGTGGCCAAAAAATTACACACGCGCCAGCACACACTCACAGACACACACAGATCATTCACAGAGAGAAAGCAAACATAGTCCCCATGCCCCCAAATATTTAACTGCTGAGAGGCACGTCCGTGGAGGCAGTGGGTAGAGAGGATGAAGTATAGATTCTAGAATCTAGTATTGGGGGTGTCAGGAGCCAGTCCAGCTCAAAGACCACAAGCAGGACCTATACTTGGAATCTGTCAGTTAGGGTACTTTGGGTTGCAGAGACATAAAATCCAAAAGAAAAATTGTTGGCTTCATGTATGGCTTGATCCAGGTATCAAGTTATGTCAATCAGGCCCAGTTTTTTGCTACATTTCTTGGCTTTGCCTCCTCTACTGGAGCCTCTACTGCCAGGCTCTCCCTTCTGGTGGCAAAGTGACTGCAGTGGCCTCAGACTACATCCCTCCAGGTGTGAGACCAGCAGGAGAGTAAGTGTCACTTGCTGGTGACTTCCACACAAGGCATGGGATTCACTCATTAAACCAACTTTGATCATACACCCACCTCAGAACCAAACATCGTGCCAAGTCTCTGTGTACCATGGGCAGGCCCTGCCTGAGACACATACCTAAGAGGTGAAGGAGGGGTGGCTCCCAGAAAGGAAATCAGGAGACTGTTATTAAAAGAAGGGCAACAGATCAGATTGAAAACTGTGCACAGAGGCCAGAGAGGAGATGCTAGCCCAGCTTTTGTTCTCTTGTCTGATAGCAGACAGGTTTACACCCAGAGCTGTGGGAATCATGAAACCAAAAGAGTAGGCATGGCTGAGAATCAAGGTCAGAGGTCACCCAGGGCACCAGATAGAGAGGGGAATGAAGAATAATGGCAGGTCAGGGCATGGCAGGGAGGTCAGGGCCAGAGGTCGCAGGTTATGGCAATGAGCACAGTTGCCTATGATCGCTTCTGGGCATGGAGTGTGACAGGTCAGCCGAGATCAAGGGCCCAAGGGTGGAGAAAGAGCCAAGACCCTCCCTCACTCATTCAGCAATCACTGGTACCTACTCAGTGCCATGCCTGTGAAAACAGGGTGACAGTAACATGGTCCCTGACTTCAGGGAGCCCACAGTCCCGCAGTGGGTGGTTTAACTTAATCCTGCGGATGGAATCCATCTGGTGGTTCTGAAAGGCACAGGTCTGTGCTGTGTGATCCTGCCACAGGGCATCTCAGAGTTCCCTTTTCCTTTGTTATAAACTCCAACCAGTTTGGTCCTTGGAGTGATTCCCTGCCAGCATGCTCAGGGGTGCCCACCACCTCGTCACTGCCTTGCTGGAGAGCAGTGCAGATAAACGCAATGTTTCATTAACACCTTGCTCTTCAGCAGCTTCAAGGACTAGGCTGAGAACTCATTCTCCTAGGACGGCCTCAGGTACCTGGGGATGGTTCTGAACCTGAGAGACCTAACACGGCCACAGCTCGAGCCCTTCTAGGATGGGTGGCAGCTGGCTTCCTGCTAAAGCCCCAGAATTCCTGTACCTGCCCACGCAGTCCCCACTGCTTTCTCCACTGGCTGCAGGAGAGAATTCTTGCCTTTTGGATCAGTCCTTTGGCCCAAGGTATAGTCTCCAGAAAGACCCTAGTGAAATGCATAGAGGAGTGGAAATGGGGCTGGCCAGCTGAGCCCGGCGGAGGATGAAGTGTGGAGTCCAGCAGGGTGGGCGGTCTGAGCCGGGCTGTGTGCTGGGAGCTGTGTTGAGTCCTCCTTCCTTTAGGCAGAGCGCCCACCCCCACCCCCCCAGACTCTGTTCAGCCACACCTGTGCCTTCTAAGAACCACCCCTGTTCTAGCAGCTCCCAGAATCTGCCCTCACCCTTCCTGTTTCACGAGCTTCCCTCACTGCAATGTCTTCCTTTGTCCTTGGCCTTCCCCAAACCTGCCCCATGCCAGTTCCACCACTGCGTCAACGACCCTCATATTTCTGGGTCACGTGTCACTCTTCTTCACTGGTCTGTGAGGCACAGAGGGCGTCAAAAAACATCAGCAAGGACTGAGATAGGTGGGAATGTGGGTCCCTCTTCAGGATTCCCTGCCTGGTCACAGACCATCCTTAGAAGAATTTACCCAGCCTTCAGCGTCCTGCCAGAAGTCCCCCTGCCCAAGCCCCCTGCCCATAGCTGGGTCTTCTGGGCTGGAGGTACTTGCCATCCTCCACTTCTGGGCAGTTCCTTCCCACCCTGCAAGACTGGGCAACGTCCCTTCCTCTCTCTAGTCCCCAGCACAACATCACCGCTCTTTATGGGCATCTGGCGGTGGAAGAACCCAGAGGTGACTTGGCCTCCCACCGTCCCCACAGCCAGGGTGTCCTTACTCTTCTGTTTCACTTGACAAAATCCCATCATCCACTCAGGTCCGCCTCAAGCACCCCTTCCCCAAAAAGCCCTTCTTTGCTCCTCCAGGCAGAGCCATGCCCTCCCTGCTCTGGGCAGCACTGTCCCTGTGCCTGACCTACTGTCCCTCATCTCTCTGTCCTCGCACCCACGGGGCCTGGCACAGGTGAATTGCTCAGTGAGAATTGGGGGACAACTGAGTGGTGAGTGAGTTCACGAAAGGGTGAATCATGGGACAGGGTGTAGGCAGCTCTGCACTCCTCGTGCTGTGAGCAGCCCATCCGTTCACAGAGCGGGAGAAACCACAAAGGGGCAGCTGTGCCCTGCGGTGCCCGTGCGTGCATGTGTGAGTGACAGGCCTCCCACGTCCCCAAGTCTGTCTGCATTCACAGTGTGACAGCAGGGGCTCTGCCAGCGGACTGACCATAGCCTAAAACAGCCTTCCTTCCAAGGCCTGTGCTGCAGCAGCTCGGAATCCAGCTCCCTGCCAGGGAGACAGTGAGCCCAGCAGGACAAGAGCAGGAAATCTGATTCAGTGAGACCAGAGGAGGCCTTTTCCCCGATTAGAATTCTCTGTGCCAAAGGTGGGGAGTTTATCGCAGTAGGGAAGGGGAAATAAAACATAAAATGTTGAAAATAAATTATGTCCCGCAAGCAAGATCCTCTGGGAGAGTCAGCTCGGAGTCAGTGGCTTTGCAGGGAGTCCTTGCCCTGTGGCCACAGGACTGCTGTGCCAGGAGCTGCCTGTCACGGTGCCCCATCAATCCCTAAGCCCTTCTGAGCACTCGGTAAGTTATTAACCTGCCCGTGCCCAGGGGAAGGGATGACAAGAACTGAGAGATGGAAGGATGAGGAGAGACAGATGGAATGGGTTGGTTTTCATTATAATGTAGACCTACTGTGTGTGAGCCAGGCCCCTCCACAAACATCATCTCACTTAATCTTCTCAACAACCCTGTACAATCAATGCAGTTATTATTATCCCCGGAAAGCTGATGCTCAGGGAATTTAAGCAACTTGCTCAAGGTCACACAGTGCAGAGCAAGAATTCCAAACCAGGTCTATCTGATGCCGGAGCCTGGACTCTCCCCTTGCTCACCCCCTCTCATCAAGCCCTCCTCATCAGCCACACCTTGGTTCCCGAGCCATCTGGTTGTGGCTGCCCGTGTTTGGGGCCTGCTTCGAATCCAGCAGTGTGGCTTAAGTTGACTGTGGAGATCAAGGTCACTTTGTTCTGCTTCTCCCTCATTCCTGGCTGTAGCTCATGGCTTCTGTCTGAACTTGGGACTTTGTTTTCTCCCTAGAATAAACCTAACGGAGCCCAGGATTCCTTAATATGGGGGGGAGGAGGGGCGCAGTTTGAGAGCGGCATCCATGCTGCCCTTCTGAGTGCCTGCTGGGGGCTGAGCAGTATTCTCAGCAGGGTCTCCTTTCTCTCTGCATTCTCTTCCCCAGACTGGTGCAGCTGGGACTCTGACTGCCCCACTATTCCATAGAGTCAAGGGCCTTCCCCTAACCCCACTGCCAACCCCACCCTCACCCCTCCATCCCCGATGGTAAGATGGATTCTGCTTCTGACCTGGGACAGCTGGGCAGTGATAGCGGCTCCCTGGCAACAAAGGCTGCCAGCCAGAGTCCTGCACACTTGATCTGAGATTGCACTGACCCTGACCCTAACTTAGGTCATTGTTTCTACTGGGTTAGTTTTATTGTCGATCCGCTTAGTTCCATGTTGCCCAGAATATTGTATCCCATTTTGTTTATACTGCAAAGGATTTTTAAATGTAGTAACGTATGAAAAGAGAATATATAAAAGAGACTTGCCCCAAGGGATTGTTGCTTATATACCACTTAGAATGCAGAGTGTAATGGGTATTCGCATTGTCTGCGTTTCTGTGATGCTGCTGCCCTTCAGCCACATGGTGCCATGGTTCCAGCCACCTCCTGGCCCTCCCAGGGATGCCCTGTCCCAAGCCCCTTCTAGGCAGGTGCCTGTGTGCACCTCCTGGAGAGGGTGACAGTGAATAGTTCCAAAGGGACAGGAGGTCCCGCCTTGGTGAGATGGTGCCTTGAGAAGCCAGGAGACATGACTTGCAGGTGTGCTGACCAGGGGACCGTTTTCTGCAGAGACCAGGAGGGAGAGGGAAGCCTTGGCCCCAGGGCTGTCTCCCAAACACCTTCCATTGCCCAAACCATGAGGCCACTAAGAATTCTTCCCCTGCTGCCCTCTATCTTTGTGGTTAAAACTCCTGAAGTCTTGGCGTTTTAACCAGGCAGAACTCTGAGCTATTCTTTTATGCTCTCATTAATTCCTTCCTTCACTTATTCAACATGTAATGAGGCCCCAGGCTCACAGAGGAATGTGATGTGGTCCTGCCTTCATGGCACTCATTGTCTGGCAGACAGTTGAGAAATCATATAGAAAGAGAAAGACTAATGGACATAAATGTATCGGCTGGAGAGGTGCCCTAAGGCTGTCTGGAGGAACCAGGGCAGGCTTCTCAGAGGAGGTGACATTTCTGCTGGAGCTTGAAAGATGAGTTGTCTATCAGGTGGAGCAAGAGGAGGCATCCCAGGTAAAGAGAATGGCAAGCGTGAAGTATAGGACAGTCTGACTCTTCAGACTAGTGTGGAAAAGCAAGAGGCTGGGAGGCAGCTGGTGCGGTCCAGGGGCTGAACTGCAGAGGTGGGCAATGGCTAGGTCCTGGGAGAGCTTGAGACATGTGGGTGTCAAGGAGCCAGTGAGGGATGATTTCTGAGGGATTGGCATTTGGGAACACTTCCTCTGGAGCCACCACCCTTGGGAAGGGGTGGAAGTAGGTGATGCAGCAAGACCACTAATGATGCTGCTAACGTTCAGGCAAGAGCTAGTGGGGGCCTGACCTAGGACGCTGCTTATGGGGGTGAAAGTGAGGGAAAGACTGGAGACAGACCCAGGAGACCAAACGCACAGACCTTGGTGGCCTGCGATGCCCTCCGTGGCAGCTGTGGAAGTGTGCTCTGCATGGGCGAGGCGGACACTGGCTGCATTTCTCCTCCTCAGCCAACTTGCTCTAATGAGGTCTGAGGTGCAGCCCGTGACGAGGAAATGTCCACCGGGGTGCACAGGGCCAGTGGACACCTCCCTCTGCAGCCAAGGTGAAAGGCTCTGCTGAGGGGCAGAGTGGCCAGCTTAGAGGAAACTGGGTACAGTGACCCTCATGGACCTGCTTTTGCCCCAGGGCTATCTGCCAGCCAGCTTCCTTTTTTAAAAAAGTATGTTTTTATTGAATTCAGAGAGGGAGAGATAGAAACATCAACAATGAGAGAGACTCATTGATTGGCTGCCTCTGCACACCCCCTATTGGGGATCGAGCCTACAACTCAAAAATGTGCCCTGACAGGGAATCGAACCATGACCTCCTGGTTCATAGGTTGACACTCATCCACTGAGCCACACTAGCTGGGCACCACCTTTCTTTCTATATTCTGTTCTGAGTTCTGTAACCAGGGTACCCAGAGCCTACTCCACCCCTTGCCCCCATCCCAGGGTGTGCAATCTTATGGTTCCTAGTGTCTGGGTTGGCAGCTCTACAGCATCCCAGGTCAGTTCCGCCAAGGATGATGTACAGTATTATGCTAAACCAGCTTTGCAGGCGGCCCCTTAAAATGCAAGCCTCTGCCCATGATGGATGGAGAACATCCAGTTGTTGAGCCAGCCACTTACGTTGTTGCAAACCTGCAAGAACCACACACAGGCATCGTTAGGCCTGTTAAGCCAATGACCCCATAAATAAACAGCAGAGTCTGTCTTGGTGCACCAGGGCTAGACTATGGAAATAGAAGCACTGTATAACTCATACACATTTACAAAATAAATATATCAGTACGTTAGTGTATGCAGCCGTAACCAAATCACCTAGTGTAACAACCACGAGAAGCTCGGAGCGCCTGCCAAGTGATTGGCTTCCATCCATCCGTGCGCATCAGCATTGGAAATGACCGCCGAAGGGAAGGGGGTCCTCCTGCCCACTGACCTTGAGGCCTTTGAGTTGAGGCAAGTGGTGAGCTTGCAGGTGGGCACCCTCACACACAGCTTTCCTGCCAAGGTGTGAAGCTCACCTTGGCCGTGTGTTCCTACAGATGTCTTAAGGTCTGCCGCCAAGCAGAAGGCTGATTAGCACAAGTTGCAGATGTAATGGGCTGCACCTACAGGATGATTGGGGGCTGGGGCTGGGGCAGATTTTCTAATGATGTAGATTTGCTTTGGCTTACGCAGGGAAGCAGTGAGTTGACTTTCCCAGTGACTCTCACCAGAGCCCCGTAACTTTTAGCCTTTCACCCTAAAGGCAGGGCTGCATTTTCAGAAAGTCGGTTCCCTGTCTCTGCCGCCCCTTTCTGCGCTCTGAACCCCACTGGGCAACTGGCTGTAACATCTGGAGCTCCAAAGAGGCAGCTGACAGAATGGCCACTGGAGTGGGCGCCCCTCCCCTTGGTTGTAATGGCACAATGCTAGATTTCAGTATTTTAAATGAAAAATATATGCAGTTAGCTGTGCGCTGACAGTGTCCTTGAGGATTTGACAGTGAGATTTTCCAGCAGTTGGTCTTCGTTAGGATCCTGGCGGTGTTTAATAAGGCAGTCGAACTGCTGGCACCTTGGGTTCCTGTTTGTTCTCCGAGGGCTCTGGGGCTGCTGCGGTAAGCACATCGACCAGAGCTGATCATTACAAGGGCGTACGCCACCATGAATAAAAATGTCACACGTTTTCCCATCTCACAGCGGTACAAAATGTCAGGCCTGTCAAACACACATTGCGGGGAGCTGTGTGCAGTCCGTACAAATTGGAGAGCTGCATATTCCCCCAACCTTCTGATATTCTTCATTTGAAGCTGAAGAAAAACAGTTGTTAACCTATTAGCTAGGATTTTAAACTCTGCTGAGGCGGCGGAGGGTAGACTTTGACACAGATAGAAATGTATTCCAGGGTCCAGGAATTTTAAAACCAGGCTCTCCATCCATTTGTTCCGAGGGGAGGAAAAAACCCCTGTGTCTAGTGAACCTGGCTAGCTGACTGTCTGTAACAGACACACTGGGGGAAAGTTGGGATATTTCACATCTAAGCTTCCTATTGCTTCCCACTTTTGCATTCCATTCAAAAAGTCTCTTGCTTCTTGGGATGGCCCTGGGGCTCAACCTGTTAGACCAGAACACCTCCAGGTTGGGGTTTTTCCTAATCAAAGCAGGCCAGAAATGCTGCCAGTCCTGTGGACAGAGTGTCTTGAGTGACAGGGACAAGGACTAGTGGGTCTGGACCAAATGCTGGGCGATGGCCTTCTGATAATTTGATGTGAGTTTTAGGCAAACATTTACTTTGCACCGACTAAGTGTTGGCCTTCTGCTCAGATATGAACTAGGCACGATGCCACCATCAAGGAGCCCATCATATTAGGGGAGGGACAGAAGAAAGAAGCCCGGCTCTGTCGAGCCAGGAAGAGAGATGAGCAGGCTCCATCAGGTAGGCAGGTGCAGGAAGGGCACCCAAGACAAGCACGTGCATTGTGAAGGGCAGCGGCACTTGAGGGGCAGGGCAGGGTCTCTGTAGGGCTGAAGGAAGTGGCTGCTTGTGATGGGGTGGGACGTGGGTCTGGTGGAGCAGAGACTGGGTCTTACGTGGCCTGCCTGCCAAGGACTATCTACAGGGACATGACCAGCGCCCCAGGCTGCAGGTGGACCCAGGGACCCCGGTGGCAGGGAGAGCAGTGTGAAGGTTCTTATGATCCCGGACTCCCCTTCCAGAGGATGCTGAGTGATCCTATCTGTACAACTGCAAAATCAGGGGAAGATTCTTACTTTAATTTCCTAGTGGTGTAATGCTCGGGGTGGACATCATAACGGCGATGATAAATTAGCCTTGGTTTTGCTGAGCTGGCCCTGGCCCTTACATGCAGCAAGCAAACCCTCACCAAGTCAGGACACAGGCCTGGCGAAGTGCAGGCAGCTGCAAAGACAAACGTTTCTGTGTGGTCAGAATAGACTTAGCAGGACAGAAAGCTCAGAGGGTATCGGGGAGTATCTCTGGGAGAGGAAGCCACCCTCAAGCTTAAGGGGTTAAGTTTCAGCATCTCCCTTCTGCTGTTTGTGGATCGGGTCTGATGGAACAAGCAGGACTTCTGGGTCAGCCATAGCTGGGCTTGGATCCCGCCTGTACCGCTTGTGACCTATGAGGCCTGGACATGTGAACCTCAGCTTTTTCATCTGCCAAATGGGTGTTGTACTTTCCCTGCAGGGTTTTTGAGACTGTTAGAGTCCTGGTGTACAGTGCTCCTAGCACAGGCCCTGCTACATAGAAAGTGCCAGAAAACAGTAGCCCCTGCTGGTATCAGAGGGGATCATGCCTCCCAACATCGGGAAGCCCTTCCTCAATCCCCCACCTCCTGGCAATGTCACCCAGCCACCCTTGACGGCATCCCAGATGGCTGCCCTGGTGTAGGTAGCAGCAGTGCATACCCTCCTCCCGCTCCTGTCTGGGCAGAGAATGGCAAGCGTCAGCAGAGCTCCCTGCCCCTGCCCTGCCACCCGCCGCATCTGGTGCCCGACCTCGGGCCACCAGTGGGATGCCACCTATTCAGACCCAGCAGCTGCACCTGACTAAAAACAAAAGGCTCCCCTCCCCCACCCCCTGCTGGCCCTCCTCCATCCCCCGCCTCTGTCCCCCAAGTGGCTGGGGTCACCCAGCCCCCTCGCAGCCTTCCCTCACAGCTGCCTGGCTGCTTTTGTTCAGCATGTGAACTTCCCCGTCAGCCAAGCTCCTTGCACGGGAAGTAATCAGGGATCTTGACAAGGCTTCAAACCACAAATGCCACTACAAATTAACCAGCACCACTACAAAATACTACTCCTGTCAACATCGGGAGGAGCGCACTGCTCTCCAGGACCAGCCGGGCTGTCCTTTCCCTCGCCTCACTGCAAAGAAAGCGCCCCGCCCGCCTAAGAGAATGGCCTGCAAGGTGACTGCTGAGCCCATGAACCCTAAGCAGGCCCTCTCCAAAGATGCTGGCTTTCAGGCCCAATGGCAGGTGCACTGCTTTTTGTCGAGGGCCACCTGGGCCCTGAACAGCCCCTTCCAGGTGCTACCTCAGGACAGCAAGCTGCAAGGCACGTGGAACCCTCCCTCTGGAGTCCAACACCTGGACACCGCGGGCCACCCCTCCGGCTTCCTGACCGTGGAGCGGAGTCTGGGCGGGGGTGAACACAGGTCATGATCGAGTCTCCCTCCAGAGTTTGAGGACTGGCTGGGATATTCTGAGGGTGCTCCAAGATGAGGCCCTTTCCCACACAGAAGCACCTCCTTATCACCCTGGGTGGGTGGGATGGAAGCTTCTTCCTCAGCCGTGATGCACAAGCCCATCCTGTGCAGCATTATGCACGGAGCATCCCTCCTGGTAACAGCCTCTGCCCATGCTTCAGGGCCCGAGCACCCAGGGACTCTCTGGGGGCCCAGGGCCCTGCCCAGTGCTGTTGGCACAGAGCAAGTGCTACAGGACCAGTGCCCGCTCTTCCCCAGCCGTCCTTGCTGAAGCTCTGAAGCCGAGGCGAGCATTTGATCCTCCCCAACAAGCAGGACGAAGAGGATTGGAGATAATGACAGGAGTTGGGACAGGCGAGAGCTGTGCCCGAGAGCTAGTTGGGCATTTCAAAGGAGACACTCCACACAAATATGGCTTCAATGCACTCCTTTTTGGAGGCATATCAAAAGAAGCCCGCTTTTATTTCCATACCTTGCATAATAGCGGCTCTCCAGTCCCGAGGAGTTAGAGGAGCCTTGCTCTCAGCCCAGAGGCCCTTTGTAAAGCCACAGAAAGCTGTCTTCCCCTCCCAACCGGGCTGTTTCATGCACAGGTCAGAGCATTGATGTGGCTACTAGCCAGGAAAATTAACCAGGTGAACTCTTTCCTCATTAAATAGTGACAGAGCTTAATTGTGAATTTTCTCTTTTCCCCTCTCCATTCCTGGCAGCGTATCTTGTTGGGGCACATCTCTGGGACAGAGGAACCCCCAACATCTGTCCAGCCTCCCCACTGTGGCTGCCAGGGCCTCCCCATCGTGGGCTAGACAGGAATCTGACGGGAAGGGGCAACTCAGAACACCATTCAGACACAAAGGAGCTGAGGCCCTCTTCTGGGCTGGCCTCAGAGGCCAGATCTCTCATGCTTCCAGCTGCCACCAGGCGCACCCCACCTTCTCCAGCCCCCAGAAAGAGAGCTTCAGGGGCCCTGGCTGCCCCCTGCCCCAGGAGGTTGCCTCTCCACCCCAAGCTTTGTATGCACAGTCCTTGGCCTTTGGTTGGTCGTCGCGGCCTCAGGTATCTATGCTCTACCTCCTTCCCCTACCACGGTCCCTGGTTGGGGTCTGGTCTGTCGCCCCACTGACTTGGACATTTCACTTGTGTGGCCCTAGGTAGCATCTGTCCTCCTCCCTGAGCCTGCTCTCCCAGCAGTGACATGGGGATGCTGATTCTGACCTCGAAGGGATGTTGAAGGGATAGTCCAAGGTGTGACCTCCATGGGGACTGAGTAAATCCATATGTTGGTTCCTCCCTACATACATCACAGGACTCCTGCCCCTGAGATGAGCTCTTCGACCCTCTTCTGAAGGCCTGTCACTCAGTGCTATACGTGGCCCTGGGCAAGTCTTTGCCTTCCCTCCTCTGTGAAATGGGGTGACGACCCTCATTCCAGTATGAGGATTCCCCCAGCTACCAAGGTTGCTGGTTAGGCACCAGGAACAAGGCCAGCAGGAAGTGCATTGGCTCCGCCTACTGTGTAAGCTGCCCCATCCCCTGTACCCACTGCCCTCAGCCCCAAGTCAGCTCCTGGCAGCGGAGCACTCTCCACCCTGCAGCCCCATGCAGGGCGCCCACTCATCCATGCTGCTCAGGTAATTAAGTTGATATTCCAACAGGACTTCCACTCCTGACCTTTTGGAAACAAGGTGTTTTGCTGCATCAACAAATTAACTGCAAATCAGATGCTGTCCTCATAAATGTGGGTTTCATATCAAATGAGCATACTCACCTGGCCCACACGGCTGACAGATTTAAACGCCAAGGGCCAGGCAGAGGCCATAGAGTCCCCCTCTTCTCTGGGACACCCGTGTCAATCACACTTTCAGACTTATCCCGTGTTCACATCTCCCAGTAGTCCCTTGGCAAGGGGTGGGGGATGAGCTGGCAACATGGAGTCCTGGGTAGGCCCCTGTGGCCGGAGGGGTGTCCAACCTTAGATGTCCACCTACCTACTCCCATCCATCTTCTACACCAAGGACAGACACTAAGACCTGGAATAGTCCCCTCTCACCGCACTGAGGAGAAAATCCACACTTCTTAGGCAGTCAAAGCCCTATATTATGTGACCCCCCTACCAGCCCCTCTAAGGTGCTCCCCATCTTCATATTCACCCTCGGTCTAGTCTTCTCAGACCACTGTGGTTCTCCTGTTCCAGGCACCTTAGTTCCCTACCACCCCATCTGGTGGAAGACCCCTCCTTTGAATCTCCACAGACCTCAGCCCCCTCTGTCCCCTCGTCAGAGTAGGAGCCCTAGGAGGGCGGTTCATGGAGGTACCCTGTGCCTGTATAGGGCGTACTCCACTGTTCGTTAAATGAACGAAACGAACCAATGAGTCACATGCCTCTGGAAAGAGATGCTCAAATAAGGAAGGGAAGGTGGCAGTCCCCTCTTACCAGCCTTCTCAGGCACAGATCTGACAACAGAGTCTAACTTCAGACGGGACGAGGATTAGAAAAGCCGTGTCAGGAGGACTTCACATGACTTTGGAAATCTGGGTTGACAAGGATAGCACAATGGACTGAGAATACTAGCTCTGTGACCTCAAACTAGTCCCTTCACCTCTCTGGGCCTCCTGTTTCCTCTCTCTATAGCAGGCAAATAATTATTCTCTAACTTGCCTCACCAGGGGATGTGAGGCTCAAAGGAAAGAGGAGAAGTAGAAAAGCTTTGAAAGGGAAACGCATCGTATAAATAGGAGAGATTACTATTAAAATCCAGTCTCCTTCAACAGTGCTTGACTAACAGTGCACTCCCTTGGAAAACCAAGGTCCTCGCATCCACAGAGCTACTCTGGGAAGACGTGTGGGTCCAACGGGAGCAGAGGACTGGATGGTCCCATTTCCTCTTGAGGATTCCGGGCCAGAGCCTTCCGTGGCTGTGTTACACGCCCGCGGCATCCTCACACCAGGACTTGTGACTCAAGAGTTATTTCTGTTTTAATACGAGTCAACTGAGGCTTAGGCCAAGTAACTCACCCAAGTGGCAGAGCCAATACTGAACGCAGCTAGAAAACAACAGAACCAAGATGTGTGCCCATGTCTGTCTAACCCAAATACTCTTTGTCCTCTCAGAAAGCCATTTTTCTGTGATGTAGGACAAGTCCCATTAGGTCATACATTCCTTAAGGGTAAAGGCTGTGACTTCTCCTGAGTCCCTGCTCCCTGACCCCAAATAGTTGTTCCTTAAAAGTACACGGGAGGAATCCATCCACCCTGTAGAGTGAATCTGCTTCCCCATGACCATGACCTTCAGGAGGGCGGCTGCTTGTGTGGATCATGGAAACCCACAGCCCAGCTCGGGGAGTGCCGGGTGAATTGTGAAATGGAACCCTTCGTACTGGCCCTTTAACTCACTTAAGGAACAGCAGCCAGCGCAGCCGTGTTTTGATCCAGTGAGCCAATTGAGGATCACACAACCGTGCAGAGGTGTCCAGCCTCTCTGTTCTCTGCTTCTGGTTTAGCCGCTGCCTCTTCCAGCCTTGGGAAGCACACTGGACTCGCCGTCAGGAGGCCTGGGACCAGCTCCCAGTGCTCTCCTTACCAGCAGGTCACTTGACCTCTCTCTAGTCTGCTTCCTTGTCCACAGAAGGATATGCCTTCTGCCACTAGGGCCATGAGAGGGGTGGGGGCGTGAGATGGAGGCGGGGGTGCATGGGGTGCAGAGAAGAAGAGAGCGGGTCTCTGCCCTTGGGAAGGGCTCCTGGCTCCCCTGCATGACATTCACTGGGTGTTGTAGGGAAAGTGAATCTGTCTTCAAATAAACTGGGGAAACAAAACTTAAAAAAAAAAAAAGGAGTTTCTTACTGAAAGTGGCCTGAGGTGACCTCTGAAAATGGTTCGCTATTCACTTGACCCAGAAACCCCACAAAATCATGCAAATCAACAGGTTCAACTCTTCGTGTTCACTTAAGAACAGCTGTTCTTAAAGTGCCCAGGCCATCAAGGGTATGCATATCCAAATGCCTCCAAGTATCTGAAGGATGTCACTTTACAGAAGCAGTGGGTGCCGTGCATTGTTACAATGGTGGGGTCGGTCCGTGTGCCCAGGCTATACAGTGCGGCAGGGTCGGTGGCCCAAAAAGAGTGCTGAATTTTTGCTGCATATGCTTTAAAATGCAGAGAGTAACGCTGAACTTAAGGGTCTAGATGTAGATTCTCTGGTCATTGAGCACATCCAAGTGAACAAAGTTCCCAAGACGCAGTGCAGAACGTACCAAGTTCATGGGCGGATTGACCCATACATAGCTCTCCCTGCCACACTGAGAGGATCCTGCTAAAAAAGAGCAGATTGTTCCGAAATCAGAAAAGGAGGCTGCACAGAAGAAAAAGATATCCCAGAAGAAACAAAACCTTATGGCCCTGAAGTAAATTCATAATATAATGCTAATGAAAGTATTAAAAAAGAAAAAGAAAACGGGAGTTAATATGGTTTGCCTGGTTAGGATGTTTTTTTTGGGGGGGGGGGGGGTGGTTATTGCAAAGACTTCCTTTGCTGCACTAACAGTCATTGTGAATCTCCAAAGGGAACAAGACAGTAGACAGCATCTCCCAGACTTGTCTGGCTAGAAACCCCCTTTCTGCCTTCGGACAGTGCGTCTCCTAGGACGGTGTTTCTCAGATGACACCTTGGGAGACACCAGCCTTCCAGCGAGATGATTTGAGTAGACAAGTGGCATGATTGGGCATGTGTTGTGTGCTGTTTAAATCCACTCTGGAGCAAGTGTGGAAGGTGGGTTGGGAGGGGGAGCGGCTGGAGGCAGGGAAACCTGCCCATGTAATAGTTGCCCATGTCTCTGATTGGGCGCTGTGGGGAGAACTTGGTGAACATCATCTCATTGAGTCTTCCTAACAGCCCCCCCCCCCCCCCGCCCCCTGGAGAGAGTGCCATTACCTGCATGTACTGATGAGGAAAGGAAGGCTGGGTGGTTAAAAATCACCGGCCCTAGGAACCCAGAGGGCAAATGGGGGCTGAGGCTCAGTCCAAGACTGTCCCACCTAGAGGCCGCCTCCTGAGCACTCGGCCACACTGCCTTCCCTGCTGGCAAGAAGGGAGATGGCCAGGTCACAGGTGCCGAGAGTGAGGACTGCAGAGCTGGAGGAGTAGAGTGGCCAAGCAGATGGGAAGGAGGGGGTGAGAGCTGGGCATCTGGACAGGGACGGTGGCCTCTGCTCCCATTCTCTGTCCTGCTTGCCTCCTGATGAGCTGTGTACGTTGGGAGGCTCAGTGGGTGGCACCCTCAACCCCGATGGCCTCCAACTGAAGAAGGCTCACTGAGCAGGGCTTGGCCCACACTCCCCGCTAAGGCATAGGATCTGGGAAGTCACAGTACATTTCCCTCCAGATGAGCTCTCAGTGTGCCATGAGGACCCCAATTCTCCACCAAGTCTCTCAGCAGATTTTCCCCACAGGCCACTCTGATAGGCCCTGTGCAGGGCAGGGAGCCAGGGAGGCCTGGGGTACACACCCTCCCCTCTAGGAGCCAGGTCAGAGAATGACCTCTGAGGTTTGTTCCCTGAAGAATCCCTCCAGCCAGAAGCTCTGTCCAGGAGAAATGTCATGGGAGCCACACATGTGAGTCCCATGTGGAATTAATATGTTTAACCCAAATATCCAAAATACTTCCATTTCAGCACGTAATTATTATTAAAACTAACCGAGATACTCTACATTCTTTTTTCAAATGTTGTTCTTTTAGTCTGAAATCCAGTGTGTGTTTTACCTTTACAGCATGTCTTTTTTGTTTTGTTGTTTTTTTAGAGAGAGTAGAAGGGAGGAAAGGAAAGAGAGAGAGAGAAACATCAATGTGAGAGAGACATACTGATTGGTCGCCTCCCGAAAGCACCCCACCTGGGGTCAGGGATTGAACCTGTAACCGGGTATGTGCCCTTGACCGGGAATCAAACCCATGACCCTTTGGTGCGAGCAAACTGGCCAGGCCATTACAGCCTTATGAAATAGGACTTGCCACACATGGCCGCTGGCTCCTGAAGTGGGCAGTGCACATCTAGGCTTTGTCGAATAAGGATGTACCTTCATGAACTGCGTGGTTGAATGAGCAGGAAGCTCCTGGAAGCCTCCCAGGGTTTGCTGAAGTCCAAGGTCTCAGTCTTGTGTGGGCTTTTATTCTCCTGACTCCGCCTACCGGTCTCCCACACTCCTCGGGGCATCTGCATGGGCAGGCCTTTGAAAGAACAGAGCTTGACTCTCAAGATAAAGGATTGGAGAGGAGAGCCAAGAAGTCTGCTCTTCTGTTTTTTATCCAAATTCTGATTTCAAAAGCCAAGCATTTTGTACAAATTTTATTTGTTCACCAGACATTTATTGAGCATATATTTTCTTCCAGGGCACAAGGATTTAAGCATTTGAAAGATAATGGGGTCAAATACACTGTGACGGAAGGAGGCTGGACTTTGCGTGGTGAACACACAATGCTATATAAAGATGATGTATTATAGAACTGTACATCTGAAACCTATGTCATCTTATTAATCAATATCACCCCAAATAACTTCAATAATATTTAAAGAAACAAAAGATAAAGGGAGATGGGTCAGCTACTTCCTGTTTGTGATAAGTCTCACGTAGCAGGGGGCACAGAAGGCATCATCTGGCCTGGGCAGAATCTTAAAAGCCAGTTAGATGTTTGCCAGGCAGATCAGGATCGGGAAGGTCATCCCACCCAGACAGCAGGCAGGAAATAAGGCATGAGAACTCGGGGCCGTTTGGGGGCCTGCCCTGGTAAGCAGGCATGAGAAGGATCTGTGTGGAGCATGGCAAATGCCAGATCTTGGGGGATTTGGAATGCCAGCCAAGAGCCTTGTTGCGTCGTCACCCAAGGTCAGATGAGGGAGGGGAGGGGGGAGGGGTTTGCAGCAGAAGTCTCCAAGCTGAGGTATAGCATGGTCATATGGCACTTTGGAAGGTCCCCCTTGGCCTGTGTGGACAGTGGCTGGAGGAGATCCAGGCAGGGGTGCAGCTAGAATGCCATTAGCAGAAAGGAAGGCCTCAGAAATGAAATGTGCAGGACCTAGGGGGACTAGGTGCTTGCTCTCAGGCTGTGTGTGCAAATGCATCAACCATCTCGTGTGTACTGATGTTTTAAGTTTCGCTTTAATACAGCCTCAAAGACTCCTCCGTCCCACTCGCCCGCCGCCTCCCAAGATACAGCGCTGGAGGCCCGTGAGTAGCCAGTGATTCTGCCCTCCCTCCTAACACTGCCTGGGCCGCTGTCCCCGCCTCACTAAACCTCCTGGGGAGTTTGAACTCAGCTGCCTTGCAAAAGAAAACCAGGGATTGGGGTTTCCAGCTTCCCTCTCTGTGTGGCATGAACCCGAATTTGCATTTTCTGGGCTTCTCTCTCCTTTTTCTGAAGCAGTTTGGGGACTTGAGGTCAGAGGTGGAGGTCGCCGGGGGCCGCTGTTGTGTGTTTGCTGTGTGTGCAGCACAGGAGTTGGATCTCCTAGGTTGAGCCATGTGTCAAAGCCCGGTTCCAACTGCCTCTTCTCACAAAGCCTGGCCACACCCTCTAAATCCAGATTAGGATTTAGAAATTCATTTGATGTCCCTCCCAAGGGCCAAGGCTACACCCCGAGAATGTGGCGCAGCTCAGATGGAGACAGGTGCTCCTCCTCTGGTGGGCCTCACCTGGAGCTCACCTGCTCATGGGGTGACATGTGGCAAAGGGGTAGGAAGGCAAGAGGGGAGGCCCATCACTGTTTTTTAGAGAAATGCAGTGGAAAAATACAGCGTGGATCCTGCATTCAGCCGAGGTGAAGTCATTTTCCTTATAAGCTCAGACTTGGCCGTGCCCAGGCATAATAACTCTAGCAGGTTCCTTTGACGAGGGAAACTTGCCAGGACCGTTTGGTGAGGGCCGTTTACCGAGAAAAGAGCCCCTCCATCTCTCGCTCAAAGCGGCCGCCGCTCCTGCAGCCCAGCAAGAGGGCTCAGGGTTCCGCCCGGTTGCCACTGGGGGTTCCCACGCCCTCCCGCCCTCCCCAGTGCATGTGTCCAATCCAGCTGTGAAAGGCGTGGCGGCCAGGCCGAGCTGTGTCTGTTCTTAGTCCTCGGTGCACCTGTGGCATTCGCGGGGTGGCCACTCTCTGTGGCTGTGAGAAGTTCCAGGTACTTCTTCCCTTCCCTCGCCCTCCGTGTGTGGGGGTGAGGGCGAGGGTGGAGTTGGGGGTTAAGGTGCCTTCGCCTGTGGCCGTCATGACGGACCGCTCCGGTTACTGCACACACAGGGGTCGGCACAGCGTCCAGGGCTGGAGCGTCACTCACTCAGGGAGAAAGGCACAAACGGCTCAGAGCCAGTGTGGGGACAGGCAGCCGCCCTGGTCAGACCTTGTGGAATGTGGTGACTTTCAGCGCAGCCCTTAGCAACGGGGGTGGGGCGTAGACAGAGCTGGACTTGGATACCTGAGCCCTGGGCTGTGGGGAGTCCTCAGCTCGGAGCCCCACCTGTCCCTGTGACACACCCTCATTCACGAGGGTTTCCTGAGCAGAGCATAGACGACATCTGTAAAGCCCAGCACAGTGCCTGGCACACCTAACAGTTCTTCGTCGTCCTAACGGGTTTTTAAACCTTACAACTTCTAAGGAGTGACGTGGTTTCTTAATAACTGTCATTGGCTGGGGCTTTTCTAGTCAGCAAGTCCTTCTTGGGCACATCCTCTGGTTGAGCCTCACAGTCTCCGTGAAGGAGGCCCTGTCTCCACCCTGTAAGAAGTGAGGCGATCCCCAACTCCAGGGGTCATGCTAGAACCCAAAGCTGACCCGGGAGCCAGGCAGCAGGCAAATACCTTTACTCCTGCAGGAGGCGCCGCAGTGGTCTGGGAGCACATGCACACGAGCAGGCGGTCTGCTCGGCCTTTTAATCCTGACCCCGTGAGCTGGCCCTCACTCTTGATTGGAGCTCAGGCGCACAGTCTTTCGAGATTGGCTAATTCAAAGGGAGGGGTCCTCCTTTGCCGGTTCAAGGTGGCGGCCCCCAGGGGAGCCACAGGTCATGGGGCAACATGGTGGCTGCCAAGTCACGCAGTCCAAAGTGACGGCTGTCTCCACGGTCCTTTATTCCCACAACCCAGTTTAGAGATGAGAAAACCAATGCTTGGCGACCTGGCCCAGGTCCCTCCGCTGCAGGTAGAAGTCACCTGACCCGAGGACCCCTGGCCTCCCAGCATTCGAGCTCCTGCCGCTCACTCCGTTTCCATGGAGTCCTTCTCAGCGTTGCGTGGGAGCAGAGCCTGCAGCTGAGGACGCACCACCAGCAGCCCGCGGGGCTCTGTGGCGCCTCTGGGGCAGCATTGGTCCGGGCAGGGATACAGGGTGAAGAGCGTTAGCATTGACCTTCTCTGGGCCTGGGACTGTGCTGAGCACTTGAATAGTTGTTTGTTTTTACAGCAGCCAGAGGAGGCAGGTGCTGCTTCCCCATTGCAGCTGAGACCAGAGATGATCAGAGGCCCAGCCGTCCCTTGAGCCCAGGCCTGCCCTGCCTCTCCCCGCTCCTCACCAGCAGCCTCTCCTTAAGCCACAGTCGTCCGCTCAGCAGCGCTCAGCATTCCCAAGAGAGACCTGGGACCCGGGGCAGTCAGGGGCGCTCTCCCCGGGGGGGCAGCTGCTGTGGGCCCCCTGTTGTCTTGCCAGTGTGGGCACTCACGCAGAGTGGGGTAGAGAGGTAGCCACGTCCTCTACCAGCTAAGCATGTGGGGGTGCAAACGTGGCCCTGAGGAAAGATGCCACTGGACCTAGATCGGTGCCGGAGGTGACTAGCCCCACACTCGGGGCTGCACGCCCTTGGTCCCCTGGGTCACGGCGCACTGAAGAGGCGGGGTGCTAGCAGAACCAGTTTTCCTGGGCTTGGAAGTCAGAGAGGCCTGCCCTGGTTGGCATCACAGCTTGGCACTTCCTGGCTGTATGTCTTGGGCAAGACGCTTACCTTCTCTGAGCCTTAGTTTCATCATCTGTAAAATGGGTTTAGCAATACCAACCCTGTGCACTTATGCAAACCTGTCCAGTGGGCACCCCTGCACACAGGGGTGAACCTGGAAGACGGGCCTCCAAGAGGATGGTCTGATAAGCTCCCATGTCCGGAGCCACTGGCCCCCACTGGGCTTTGCCAGTCACCAAGCTCCAAACCTTCGGGCAGAAGTGCAGCCGTGGTCCAGGGTGCTGGGAAAGTGCAGGCCAGCCACTCGGCCTCTGGAAGGAGCTTTGTAGCCTGGCACCTGTGGCTGGAGTTCAGATGTTACCAGAAGATTTAGATTTTTCTTTTTAAAACTGGAAAAAGGCAAGAACAGAAGAAAGCCTTGCCGGTGTCTGATGGACTGAGGGGCGTGGGCCCAGACGTGCAGGGAGAGGCAGGCCGTGCTCGCTTGCATGTGAAGCCTTTATAAGCTCGCATTTATTACTTCTTGCTCACCATTAAAATCAAATGTACTCGGTGCTTTTGTATTCAGTACACATTTAACCCTGCCGACTTAGATTTCTCAGGTTTTAAATCCGGTGGGGAATTGGCTGGTTTCCCAACTTTCCCCTCAAGTCCCCCTTGAACAGAGCTCAAAATCCCTGTTTAGCATTTTCTCCCCTGGTGCTGCTGGGATCCTTACACGGGTGGGGCCATCGCTGTTGTGTGTGCTTGCGGTTTCTTCCCTCATCCCCAGCCCCCTCCCTTCCTAAGCACCCCAGAAAGACGACGTGATCGCTGAAATATGACGGGCCAGTCCTGTTACTTGGGCTTAATTAAACCATTTTGTCTCTGTGTGTCTGCCTGGTCACGGCTCTAACAGTGGGTCTGCGGCCGTGTGTGTGTGTGTGGTTGGTGCCTGTGTCTTCACCTCTTACGTGTATTTGGGAGACGTGTACATGTTGGCATCTCGAGGCCTCTGCATGTCTCTGGATGGTTGTCTGTGAGTGTGATTCTGTGTCTGGCTTTGTCCACACCAATCAGGTGTGTGTGACTCTGGGTGTGTCTGTAACGATGCGATGCAGGCGACTGACTGTCCCCGGGCCTGTTGTGCCTTTCTCTCCCTCCCCTGCCTTCCCGGCCTCCCTGCTCTCCACCCCCTCCCTCTCCCGCTCTGTCTGTCTTATCATCCCTAATGAAGCAGTCTCCTCCATCGATCCTGCTGATTGCCAACCCATTCCTTTTGTTTGTTGGCGCGGAGCCATTCAGCGGCACTCTGACAGCTCAGCTCGTCTAATTAGCTCTGTTGTTCTTTTTCCCCATGTTTCACCACGTTGCAAGTTCAGTTGAGGTTGCCACAAACTTAATCCCCCCATTTCAGCCACAAGTTCACATTCCTAACCCGCCTTTATTGTAGCAGGGAGCAGCCATGTGCAAGGACAGGCTGATAGGCCTTAGTGTCTGCCCTTTCCTGAAACCCCCACCGCGGGCCCGGGGCAGGGCAGAGCGGCTCCATCGCCCCCACAGCACACGCCTTTGTGGTGAGAAGTCCGGGGGAGCATTCCAGCCAGGTGATCCTGTTTACCAGCTGCCTCTGGCTCTGGTCCGGGAAACCAGTTCACGGTCAGGATGGGTGGGGGTGTCTCCACCCGTGTATCCAGCAAATGGTGCCTGGGTGTCTGCTTTGAGGCCGCACTTCCTAATAACAGTGATAGCAACCGCGACGGTGTTGTGCACGTCTTAGGTTCCAAGCAGCAGCATTCATTTGTTTCATGAAATCTTGCTGAGTGACTCCTTGAATACCAGACAGGGAGCAGGACGCTAGGCGAGGGTAAGGCCATCACAAATCAAATCTTCTAATTCAGAGACACCCCACTCAGCTTCCTTTTGTTATTGACAAGCTCACGGAGAAGCAAGGTGAGCAGTTATGGAGCCCCACTGTGTGCCATGCTAGCACTGTCCCACGTCATTTCAGTGGGTCGTCACAGTAGCCCCACAGAGGAAGACAGCAGGTTTTATGGGAAGCTTTGCCTTTTCTGGCCACATCTCTGAGTTGCCAGAGGAGGCTGGGATCAGACTGGCCAGTCCAGAGGAAAAACTGGTTCGATCAGATTGCAGAGACCTGGGGGCTTGATCAGACGCCATAAAGACTTGTCTTTTAGGCAGTCAGCTTCATCTGTGTTCCTAAGCCATTGTGCTGTGTCACCCACAAATTGTGTGGGAGTGGGGTTCAGAGAAGGGAGGAGGCAGGAATGGAGCATGAGTGCTCCCCTTCTCTGTCCTGTCTGAGAACCTCAGCCATCGTGGTGTCTCCTACTTGGTCCCTCAGCTGCAGAGAGAGAGCAAGCCTCCAGCACCAGACTCAGTCCTGGTTGTTGGCAACAAAACTCACAGGTAGTCTTGCTTGGCTGAGCTCCCTTCGGGCCTGCTCTGGCACTGGACATGTCCAGAGGTGACAGTGGCAAATTTAAAGCCATGTAATGTTGATGAGACTAAATGAGTATCCTTCTAGGCAGGGGTGGGCAAACTTTTTGACTTAAGGGCCACAATGGGTTCTTAAACTGGACCGGAGGGCCGGAACAAAAGCATGGATGCAGTGTTTGTGTGAACTAATATAAATTCAAAGTAAACATCATTACATAAAAGGGTACGGTCTTTTTTTTTTTTTAGTTTTATTCATTTCAAACGGGCCGGATGCGGCCCGCGGGCCGTAGTTTGCCCACGGCTGTTCTAGGGGCACTCAGACATTCACAGCCTAACGCCCATCACAGGCTCCACTGGGGGGAGAGGGTGTCTTTTTCTATGGGTCCTCGTCTTGGCTTTCAGAGGCAGCAGACCAGGAAAAAATAATAATAAAGAAAAGAAAGAAAACTATCTTGCCACTGCAGCCCACAGTGGACCAGGAAGCTGCAAGCTTCACTGTCAAGTACACCCACCCCGCCCCTCGGCGTGGTAGCCCTGGGGTGTGCGGCCCTGCTCGGGGCACTGCTCCGGATGCCCGGGGCAGTACTCTCCAATGCCACGTTTTGCTTTCTTCCCTCTCCCATTTACAGAGGAAAATAAGCATCCTGTAATTCAGTTGTAAAAAGAATAAGATAAGCACCAGGTGAACCCTGAAAACAAAGTCTGAGTTACACTTTGGGGTTCTCCCAGAGTGGGTTCTGGGTTCTGGAAGGAGGCAAGTGGGGCCGTATCAGCATGAGGGCCCCTGTTCTGGGCCCTGTGTAGACCGACCCTCACTGCACCCTCACGGCAGCCCTGGGAGGAGGCAGGGGACCCACCCTGACCTGCGGATAAGGAAACCAAGCTCTCAGAAGAGCCTTTCCCGACTGATGGGCCACGGAATTCCAGCTCAGGTGTGGTGGTGTTTTCGTGACAAGCAGAGTTTTTGTAGCTCATACCGTAAAGATTCCCTCAACATTTATTTTGGGGCCACTTATCTGAAACTCCAGGATGTTCCCGTGTGGCTCTTCCAACTCACTCCTTCTTGGGGGTTCTCCCCTGTGTCCATTCCAGGTGCGCCCTCCCCGTCCACATGTCGTCAAGAGACCGAAGAGCAACATCGCAGTGGAAGGCCGGAGGCCGTCCGTCCCGAGCCAGGAGCAGTGAGTACCCGCGGCTCCCCTCCCCTCTGTCTGCAGGAACCCAGCGGGCCCGCGCCGCAGCCCTAGCCTTTGGAAGGCTTCCCTGGAGCAGGAGCGGGTGTCTCACATGAGGTTCAGGAACAGGGTTTGGTTTCAGTGTCTGTTTCTGATGGCAGTTGTCACACCAGTGGGGCGGCCTCAGAGGCCAAAGAGCCAGCCACCTTGGCTGGGTTTTGACCGGTGATGTCCACAGGGACAGGCTCAGGAGAAGGTTCCAGGCCTTTTCTGATGTTGAAGATGTAGGGTCAAGAGGAGAGAGTTAGGAACCTGGTCAAGGTGACTTAACGAGGGCCTCTAGCCTCCTAGACCTGGGGCACTTGAGGGCTCTGGAGCCCAGATTCATACACAGGACTGTCCTCCCCACTGCCCCACCCCCACTTTGCTCACCTGTGCCATAGCTTGTATGTTGTCTCAGCTTTGCTTTAACACCTCCCCTCGGGCCCAGAGGTCTTCAGCGCAGGCACTAGCATAGGACCCACAGTGGAGTCACTTGCTGGTAGATGGTAGGTAGATGAGGTAAATGATGATGAGGCAGGTGTCCAACAGTGGCCAGAGCTGCCTGGGTGGGTGAGGCTTAAACTGCACAACCCCCAACTGGAGAAGAGACCACTACTTCCATCAGAGGGGTGCACTGCTCCCATCAGAGGGTGCACTGCTTCCCTTGGTCCCCAAGTGCACAGCTCCTGGGGCCCTGCCCAGACAGCTGAGCTGCTACACTGGCTTCCCGTGATTCTTTGAGAAAGTACATGAGTCCATCTTGGTCAGGGGATTTGGGAAACCAAAAACATTGCCTCAAGGACCCTGAAGTCCCCTGAGTGCAGAGGGGAACACTCCTCATGTCTGCTCTCCTCTCAGAAGAGTTCTCGGGGGAGAAGTTTAGGGAGACGGCGGGCCCCGGCCAAAAACCGGAGCCAAAGGGAAGAAAGGATTCTGAAGTGTCAAGCTGTGGCCGAACCCAGGTTACAATGCACTTCCCTCCTCCAGGATTCTCTCTTTACGACTCCGTGTTGGTTGAGACTGTTGTGTCCTATAGAACCAGCCTACCAGGCAGCCTCAACCCTTGCCCAGCAGGCTGTAGGAGACAGAGACAGAGAGAGTCTGTCTGCCTGTCGTAGAAGATGCTTGGTTATGCACAATTTGGAAGAGAGGACTCCTGAAGTTGGGTGTAGGCTTAACTTTTGCTCTGACAATAGGACAGTGGGAATAATTGAGGAATAGGTTCCTGGCCATGACTGGCGTGGATTATGATTGCCCCCTTGTGGAGAAAATGCTGCATGGCATCAGAGTTCCTCAGACCCTAAAGATTTCTCCTTAGGGGGATGAAATCACTTTTCTTTAAAGCCACCACTTTAAATCTGGGCTAAATCTTTTAGCCACTGCACTGCGGTACAGGGCCATGGGCCTGTAGATATTGAAGTGTGAACCCAGAATACCCCTGCCTCGCACAGAACCACCCTGGGCCTACATGACTGCACGTTCTGCAGGCAAGCATGACCCACTTTGTGGCCAGGTTCCCGGTTAAAGGTTGGCTTCCTAGTCGCCTCTGTTCTCATGGTGATGGGATGCCTCTAGTGTGTGCCAAAGAGCCCGTGTCTGGTAATCCCATCCTCCTGGTTATGCCCAGAACCGTGCTGATATCGCTTTTTGTTTCTTTTTGCAACATGCCTGTTTTAGATTTCTGTTCAGGAAACATGAAAGGAACCACTGGTGGCACGGGGGCTGGCTGAGCGGGTTGGCAAACTGGCAGCGATAAAAATCAAATGACGGTTCTCTGTGGCCACACATCACAGGTGAAGAGGTGCACTTTGGGATGTCGTTCCAAGTCATGGGGTGGGGTGTTCTCCCATAATGCCAGGGGTGTTGCTGGTGCAGCCGGGTGTTTTCCTGCGTCTCTTCCCATGCTGCCCCCCTCCCCCGCCTCGCTCCTCCACTTCCACATGCCCTGTCACAACAGCACTTGGATGTGTTTTTCTCAACTGTCATCGGCTCCAGCTGGCAAGACCAAGTTCTTAAAACACAGGAAGCATCCAGCGGAAAATATTTTAATAAAACAGACTCCTCATAAAATATTGTTCTAGGGAGGAAAGAGCCCAGCTCCCCCAATCTGTCAGCATTGTGCTGGGAGACACGAGCAGACAAGCCAGCAGGCAGGAGCCGTTCCTAATGGGCCTTTGTTGCGGATGGTTCCATGTTGGGCACACGGATCAGTGCCTGGCCCTTTAATCTGGCCTGGATTTTCTTGAATCATGGATGGTTGTCTCTACCAGGAATATCTAAGTGCATCAGAAACGTAGAGGATTTGGGCGACAGAAAGAGATACGAGATCTTTGAAGTGGAGGGAGGGATTCCATCCTCCTGACTTCTTGCCCCAGCTCTCACTTCCAAATAGCACATTGAGTAATCAACGTTGTGGACAGTGAGATGGAGCTGATTAAGACGAAAACGGTCTCCACAGCCCCCTGCAGCAAGCTGCTCGCGCCTGGAACTCATCAAGGCCCATAGCATCGGCTGCCAGCTCGCGGCCAGTCCATCACTGAAGCCGTTTCTCCCTATCCAGATGATGTCCATCTGTCCACTCGTCTACCCGTTCGTTCAACAATATCTTTGAAAACCAACTAGATGTGAGCTGCTTAGGGTTTTGAAAAGAGGCCTTTAACGGATCTCCATGCTAATTCTTGTTGACTTGAATTCCAAAAATGAATTTTTTTCCTCTGTTGAATTTTCTTCCTGAACCGACAGTAGGTGCCCTGGCCCCTTAAAACCATTTGATGGCGATTGGGAGAACACTTCAGAAAGACTTCTGGGAAAAGCTTCCCCTCTGTTTTCCAGTTAACATTAGCTAATTAATAGTCAGTGACTATTTCTCCCAAGAACTTGTAGCTACTCCCAGTATCCAGGACGGCTGATGGGCTGCCCGGAACACTCCTTAGGGGAAGAGTTGGTGTTGGCAGAGGTCAGGCCGCAGGGCTGGGTCAGAGGCCAGTTAGCAGCAAGTACAGCCATGCTCCCCTCCTGTTCTGGGCCTCTTTGGCTGCTGTTGGTTTCTCCTTCACAGAATGGGGACTCGAGCTCAGAAAGTGTACTTGACCCATGTCCCAGGGTCATCCAGTTCGAAAGTGGCAGGGCCAGGGCTCCGATGCTGCTTGATTTCATTCTCTCAGTTACACTCTGTTGTCAATCTGCTTTGCCTAGGCAGCTCCAGGTCCTAAAATGACTTGTCCCCCATACCACCCTTCCATTCTGGTTCCCTGGAGTTGGGAACCGGAGCTGTTCAGTCATCTTCCTGCCAAAGAAGCAGTGTCCACTGGAGCCTGAGTGTCTCCATCTGGGACGGAACGAGAAACAACACTGACTGACCATCACTTAATATTGTGAAGGGAGGGGTGGCTTTCCCATTTAGCAGATGGAGAGCTGAGACTCCGAGGGAGACTTTCAGTAACTTGCCCAAGGCCTCCAGGCTTGAAAGTGGCGGGATCTGCTGGCTGAGGACAGAGGCCTCGCCCTTTCTTCTGCACCATCCAGGCTTTCTGTTAAGAACCCAATATGCTCTGGCTGGTGTGCTCAATGGTTAGAGTGATGGCCCTTGCACCAAAGGGTCATGGGTTTGATTCCCAGTCAAGGGCACATACCTGGTTCTATCCCCAACCCAGTCAGGGCACGTGCAGGAGGCAACCAATCAATGTGTCTGTCTCAATCGATTTCTTTCTCTCTCCCCTCCCTCCCTTCCACTCTTTCTAAAAATCAATGAAAAAAAATATCCTCAGGTAAGGGTTAACAACAACAAAAAATGAACCTAATATGACTGCTCTACTCTGAGTGGTGAGGACAGTGGCAGCCACAGGGGACACTGTGAGGTTCACAGCTCCCCACCTGTTAGAGGTGGGCCTTGGTGGTTTCAGCCGCAATGTGTGTGGCTACCAGGCCCCAACTTATTTTCCTTTTGGCCTGTCAGTTATAAGGGGATTGGCCTTCGAACTTGAAGCTCAGAAGCAGCCGAGAGCAAGCTCTTAAAGGCAGCACTATGCTCAGTACGGCCCGCCCCTCAGGACCACACACAGAGGCCAGAGGCAGGGAGTGACCTGCTGGTCCCCAGGTGCCTCTCTGCCAGGATGCCCGTCCTTCTTTCACTGCAGGAGGGGACGGGCAGCACAGAGTTGCTGTGAGAACAGAAGGAGATCGTTACATACAGGCTTTGCCTCCCTTAATCTTCACAACAACCCAGAAGGGTCGGTGGTCTTCTGAGTCGTAATGGCTAAGGGGCTTGGGTGCGTGTACATTGGATCCGAGATGCCCCCAGTCCTGGCCAGCTGCAGAGCCTGGGCGCTTCCAGCTGCACACCGTGTCTCACCTCTAACGGTGACACAAAACACCCTCCAGTCCCACAAGTCTTGACTGGCTGCGGGACGGTTGTTTGAAGTCTCATTGTACTAAGTAAGAGCAGTCCAGATTCATCCACCAGATGCTCACGAGCCATGGCCCTGCACCCCTCGGCCAGATCCATGCAAAATCTGTTCTTTCCAAATGATTTTATTTACTCGTAAAAATAACCCAATAGCCCTATGGAATAGACCAATTCACTCTGAATCCCACCACTTCAACCACTTAGCAGCATTCCTGCAGACTCGTGGCGTTCCTTTTCCCGTGTCTGTGTGCAGACCTGCGGCTTCCCTGAGAAGCCCATCCTGGGCACTGGCCCCGCGTCCTGTAGCCCCTGCTGCTGGTGACCGGAAGATCCCGTCGCGCGGATGTGCGTGACCTACCTCACCACGCCCCTCAGGCTGGGTCTGCAGACTGTCCCAGCTTTTCACCAACATGAAAAACGCCAGAGTGAGGTCCTTGTTCTCCAAGCGTTTCCTCACTTTACATCATTATGAGAAACAGAATGATTAACAGCTACCATTAACTGAGAACCACATGTAAGCACTTTACATCCTCTGTTCCATTGAGTCCTCACGAGAAATCTGGGCGGGGCGGAGGGAGGAGTATCATTAGCTCTGTTTTATGGAAGAGGTAACCAAGACCCGGAGAGGTTGTCACCGCCCTGGGTTGCACAGCTAGTTAGCGGCAGAGCTGAGCTTTAGAAGTCTCTCTAACGCCAGAATCCGTATCCCAAACCAGTTAGAGAGGCAGGTTTCTGCTCTGTGTTGCTAAATAATTTTCTAAAAGACTCGTGCCACTTTACACTCCCCCCAGAACTGTGGGCTCCCTGAGAATCTGGGCCAGGCCAGTTCCCATATTCTCCCTGTGCCCACTCCCTCTGCAGGACCAGAGGACTGTGTGGCTGGTGCTAGAAACCCTTCCAGCCAAGGAGAAATGCTGCAGGTTGTGCTGGCTGGACAGACAGTCTGTCCACCGAGCAGCCAGCCCACGCTGCACAGGAATGGAGATCTGAACTGCACTGCGCGACCCCAGCACCCAAAGGCCCGGGAGGTTACATCAGGTCAGAAGAGCTGCCAGGAGCAGTTGGTGAGCGCTCTGCCCTGGGGCCGGCCTCAGAAGTATCTGTGCAGCCCAGTTGCACACACGCTCTGGCAGGAGGTAATGTGATATGTGCTGCTGCACACGGTCCCCTCAGGACCCGGGCCCAGCACGGCCCTGCGCAGCCTCAGTGTGGATCACGACCGGTGACAGGCGTGGAGCTCCTTCCCTCCTACCTGACCCAGAGCTGCCCTGGGTGTGGTCACTGAGCTCTGCTGGGCGATAGCCTGGTGCACGAGTGGAGCTTCAGCATCTGACAGACCTGGGTCAGACCTGGGCAAGTCTCTGCCCCCTGGTGTTAAAGACCATGCCTGTTAGCATCCCAAGAAACAGGACTCGGGAGCCTGCCCGCAGCAGCCACACTAACGTCCTAAGTCAGCCAGTCTCCCTCCTGCCACCTCCTGCAGCCACTGCCACAGCCTCAACAATCCGACCTCCCCCCACACCTGCCCCCCGACACCCACAATTCCCCGGGCTTCTCCTGTGTAGCACTGACCTGCTGTGTTGTAGCTTTTACCTCACAGGCAGGTGTGCACACCTGGCAAAGCCACGTGTCCTTCAACTCCAGGACCAGAGCCTGGCCCAGGCCTCTGCTCAGGGATGTTTACTGAATGAATGAACAAAGGAACCACTGAAGACAGGTTGAAGCTTACAGCCCAGCACCCTGGAGGCAGGGGAGGGGTATCAGTTAACAGCCACAGAGGTGTAAAGAGCACCTGCTCTGTGCCAGGCGTGATTAGGATGTGAATGTGAAGCCACCAGCACCTCCCTGCCCTGGCCTTCTAGGAGCCAGAAACTGCGATCAGCCCAGCAGCAAGGATTCAAGATGCCAGCTGGGTCCTGGGGCCCAGGGGGGAGGGGCAGCTGTCTGGGTACTACCCCCTGGCAGACTGCCAGGCCCCAGTCTCTGAATAGCCAAACACTGAGCAGAAGGCCACAGACCCAATTAGCAAGGCCAGGGGCTCCTGCCCTGACATGGCCCCTCCTTCTCCAACAGTGGGTCCTGGGCCCCAGGGACAAAGACAAGCCAGGAGCCAGGAGCCAGAAGCCAGACGTGGAACCTGAGCCCAGACTGGAAAAGCACGGAAGCGCACCAGCCCAGGGAACACAGGCCACTGGGAGGCAAGGACCTTTCCCAGGAGCTGTCCCCATCGGGGGAGTCAGTTCCAGCTGAAAACCAGGCCGTCAGGTGCCCCAGGAAAAGTGCTTCATCCTCAGGACACTATTGATTGTAGGCACCTCTGAAAGGCTGTGGCCCAGGAAGGGCTTCTCGGGGCATCTGGGGCATGGGTATGGACATGGGAGATTGACACTAGTGATTTTTGTTAAAAGAAGGTAGGAAGGAAGGAACATACAGGTTGATAAATAATTAAGTGGATGAATGAACGAAGGTTGGAAAGGCTAAAGGGCACAGCCAACCCAAGAGAGAGATCAAGGCCCAGCCAGGAGGCTTCCCTGCTGCCTGCCCAACCCTCACATCACCCCTAGCTTCCCACATGGCCTGCACCACCTGCTCCCTGCCAACCCCGCCCCAAACCTGCTCTCTGTGCCCACTCTTCCACAGGAACTCCTCTAGGCCATCTGCAGCCTCTGCCATGCTCCCGATTAGAAGCCCAGCCCCCATGTCACCTCCCAAGTGAGCCAGGGACACCCCAACCACTGCCCTCTGGCAGAGCAGGTCCCCATGGGGTGGGAAGGACCCAGTCTCACACTTAGACCAGCCCTCCTGACAGGAAGACACCCTCTCATTGGTGACTCTACAGCAGTTGGTCTCACATTATTGTTTTAAGTAGATATTTACAAATGAGTGTAAAGGTCCTGCGTCCAGCACATCTGTCTCCAGTTTCTCCTCCTGAGCACTGCCCTCGCCCTCACCCTGGGTCACATGAGGAATAGCTCCAGTGCAGTTCCCAGCTTCCTCCCGGGGTCCTGCACCGACCACGCTTCCCCCCAGGGACCCCTCTGGCTGGCTTCAGAGCCCTTGTCCGTCCTGTTAGCCTGTGTGCATGCTACGGTGTGGTCTGGAGCGTTGGCCCCGGGTCCTGGTGGTGGCGGGAAGGCACGGCAGGGTCCTCTCTTGCGTCTGATGTGCTGTGACAGGCCAGTGGGGGCAGTAACCTTACCTAGGAAGGTCTTTGAAGGCAGGGACCACCCTGTCCGTCCTGGCACACCTGGACAAGAATCTGTGTGGTGGCAGGTGAATGTGGCAGGTGGGTAGTAATCGAATGTTCACTAGGCACCAGGTGATAGGCAAAGACCTTTGCAAACATTTCATCCAGCTTTACGTAAAGACCACCAGGAGGGCTGTAGGCATCCCATTTTACAGATTGAGGCTCAGAGAATCCAATGACTTTCCCCGAGGTCTGGCTGGGGCATGGGGGTGTGGAAGGCTGGCTGGACAGACTGGGATCCACTGGCCTCGTCCTGGGGCCTGTCCCTGCTCATCAGCCGCACCAGAGCCACGTGATCAGGGACACCAGCGGCCATGACACCTACGAAGTAGGGATCCTTTGTGCTGGAGTGAAATGATCCTTGAAGAAATGATCACCCGCTCCCTTCACTACCTCCGGAGACCAAGTCCTCGCTGATTTTTTCCCTTCTTTATCTCAAGTACATTTAAATGTCAATTAAATTTGAAATATCTACATTTGTCAGCATTTCATTTTGGGCCAGCGTGACGTGCTGCTGATTTGTCCACGCGATGTGACACATGAAAAAAACTCTCGAGATGCAGATCTTCCTCATTAAAAAATAAGCCCGTGCGATCCCGGCGCAGCAGAGAGCCACGGAGCACGTCCCCGCTTCCTGACGCCGTGTCTCTGACATGGTATTTAAAAAGGAACAGCCGCACCTGTCACCACTGTCACATGCGCGCGCCAACCGGCGACACGTTAAACCAAACATTAGAAAGGGTTCGGGAAGTCATCTGCATGGGAGTCTGTGCCGAGACGGGGTAGGCAGAGGCGGGAGCAGCGTGGGGATGATGGGGTCTGGACAGTGATGGACAGCAGGCCTTTCTTTCCCGCCAAGACTCCGGCAGCCCTCGCTGGGTAGCCAGGCTCGCCATGACCTGCCTTCTCGCAGACAGCAATTTGTGTATAATAAAATCCAGGCAAGTGGTGGGTGGCAGACTGCAGGGTAGTAGCTGAATTGGGTTAATGAGGGAAGAGGTACACTTTTTTTTTCCCATATTCTGCCTTAAGCTAATAAAAAATTTAAACCTGGACATTTTCGACGGTTCATCCTTTATCTCTGACAAATATCTGACTGTATGTTTCATGGAAGAACATGAGCAGCTGAATTTAAATAGGTTTATTTTGAAATCTCACCTTTTATTGAAAGCGGAAGGGGAAACACCCTGCGCCTTATTTCATTGTTTCAGATCCACGAGAGGAAAGAGGCAGGATGGCAGAGTGGTTCAGAGCCAGGGAAATGCAGAGTCCCGGGCCCGCCTTCAGCTGCTGTGTGACCTTGGGCAGGCGGCTCCCTCTCTCTGAGCCTTGGCTTCTTTATCTGCAAGATGAGGGCGCGATAGGAGTTCATGAGCAGCTTCGGCAGCGCTTCGCTCGACGCCGTAAGCACTGCTGGTGTCCTCATCGTCCGCCCTGCGCCCTGCGCCCTGCGCCCTGCGCCTGGACCTGGAAAGCTCTGCTGGGACCAGACCACATGTCGAATTCTCATCTGAGAGCTCAGCAGTGATCAGGAGACACAGGGCCTCTTGTCGCAGCCATTGCCCAGCCAGCCTGGATGGCAGGAGAGCCGCTGGAGCGTGAGCTGGACATCGGGGCTCCCTCTCCCCCACACCCCAGCCCCGCTCCTGGACACGCCAGTGTGGGCAGGCACGGGATTTTATCGGCGACCGATGAAGCCAAGGGCCCTTTGCTCTCACACGATTCCCAGCACTCCTGGCAGGTTTAGTGGCGTTTGGTTCGTGTGCCAAGCTGTGGCCTCTGCTTTCTTGTCACTGCCGGGGAGGGGCGTGCGTGGATGGCTGTTGGGACGGCATTCAAGGTGGATTTGAGGGCCTCCCAGGAGCCTCGAGGTGCATCCCCTCCTACACCTACTGCCAGCCCGGCTGACAGAAAGGCGAGGGGCTGGGCTGTAATCCCTGCTCGTCACTTCCTGGCTGGGTTACTTGGCCACATCCCTCTCCTTTGCCAGTGACTCCAGTGCTCAGCTAGCACTGGGCCTGCTCACAACCGGCACCCAGGAAGGGCCTCTGGGTTGGGCACATGGTTGGACAGATGGATAGATGGACTATGACAGTCTCCCTCTCTGTAAAGTCAGTATATGGAGACCTTCCTGCTTGGTGTTGCGGGGGGTAGAAATGGCCTCTGTAAGCCCCTGGCACTGTGCCTACGTGTGGATATTATGTGAAACATTTTTCTGAGACTCCCACCTGCCCCACACCCCAAATGTGGTCCCAATCTATGGGTATCAGTGTCTCAGAGGATGGATGGGATGCTCAGAGCGGGGACCCTTTTATTCTGCAGCCACAGGCTGGTGAAAGGGACCGTGCTGTGTTGGGGCTCCAGGAAAATGAGTGAAACGGGGGGCACCTTGTCTCCCTTGCACACTGGCTTCCATTCATTCCGTCGTCAACTCTGATGGTGCTCATGCTGTGCCCCAGGTGGGGATAGAGAATGAGCCAGGCCCTGCCCTTGAGCCAGAAATAGAATTGCAAGAGGTTCAATGGTCTCCATGAAGCAGAGACACACGCAGCCTGCGGAGAAGCTGACCGTCGAGGGAGAAGACCGCAGCGGGAGCTCCAGGAGGGCTGAGCGTGCCATTGGGCTGTCTTCAGGAGCAGGCCGCGCCCAGCAGACCAGGCAGGTGGCGTAGGGGAGGGCAGGAGGCCGCACAGGTGGGCAGGGCCAGCTCCGTGTCTGCCCTGCGGGGAGCTCACCTTGGCACTGCCACTCTGCAGCCCTCACCCCGCCCATCTATACGTCATCCACAAAGGCCTGAACGCGTTATTCTCAATGCTTTACTCAGTGGGTTTACTCACCATCCAACTCATCGCCAAGAAATTGCGGTTCAGAGCAGCAGATTCACAGGCGTTAAGCAGGCGAGTGACAAGGCCGGGTTTGTGACTCAGAACAGGATTCCGGTGGCTGTGGAGAGTGGCCCTTCTCCGAGCCTTGTTGTATGTCCCGGAGGACATGGAGGAACAGCAGCCTCGTCCTGCAGTGAAACCTGCCTGCCCGCCTGAGCCAAAGCTCTCCCGTCCAGGAAGGGCCAAGGTGTGTCCCTACCCCTTGGAGGCAACCTGGGGAGGAGCCGAGAGGGGTGCTGTGGCTCACCCCCTCCCAGTGTGCACCCCGGCAAGTGGCTTCCCCTCTCTGCGCCTCGACCCGCACTTCAGTTGGAGGGACCGCTCTGCCTGGCTGACTTCCAGGGAGGAGCAGAGGACGCGGGGGCCAGGTGGGGCAGCTGGGGCCAGCTCCCTGCTCCTTCTGAAAGAACAGCGTGTTCCAGGTAACAGCTGGCTGGCAGACCATAGCTGAGAAGGCCGCAATCCACTCTCACAGCTGCTGCCCCGCACTCACCTTCCAGTGAGGTTCCCATGCACTTTTCTTAGACGTCATGTTCTCCTGAAATAAAACCTGAACGGAATTGCATCACATAAAGCAAAGAAAGGAGACTGCTGTGGTTGGGGTTGGGGGAGAGGAGATAGCCCCCCTCAGGCACCCCAGTTCCCACCCTCTCCCCAAACTTCACCATTGCCCCTAGGGATCCTCCGCATGTGCCCAGCCTGCTGTACAGGACAGGGACATGGACCACCCGCTCCCAGCCGGGTGCCCAAGCATCGGCTGCAGGGCTGGATTCTAACCGAGGTCTGACCGGTCCAGCTGGCCTCTCTCTAAGCAAGGCTCTCGTAGGCCCTGGCCCATGTGTAACTCACAGGAGCCGGCGTGGAGTTTCTCTGGGCTGTGTGTGTGTGTGTTGATAGAGGCAGAGCTCACAGGTGGTGACAAGAGAGATGTATTTTTTATAACAATGAATATTTAATTTACACATCACAGATGACAAAGATTCTCTGAAGAGCCATCTGAGGGAGATGCGGGAGCGGCTGCTCACCCAAAAGGGCACTCGAGCCCTCTTCCATGTGGCTCACTGCCTGCCTCGACTTTGTTTTCCTGATTATTGAAATAGATATGCATGTTGTAGAAAACTTAGATGACACAGAAAAATAAAAAGACTGCTCCAGTCGCTAGTGTAGACGTTCAGACACACCTTTCCAGCCTTTTTTCTGTGCATTTCCCATCGGCAGACAAGGGAGAGTGCAATATAATTGCCATTCTGCATTCTGGTTTTTAGGTTTTCCTTTATAAACATTACTAGTGACCTGGTGCATGGATTCGTGCACATTGAAAGGAAATTAAGTGGAAGGTGGCCGGTGGGGCGGGACGGGCCAGACACACCCTGGAGCCAACCTCCGGTGGTCCCTCCCCGGCCGGTGCACCTGGGGCAGTGTCTGCAGACTGAGCGGAGTCCCTCCAGCAGGTGGGGTCCCTTGGCCTGGCCTGTGGGGATGGGGCCGAAACTGGCAGTCTGACATCCCCCAAGGGGTCCCGGAGTTCGAGAGGGCACTCTGCAAAGTTGCTGTCACTCCGTAGCTCCTGCGTTGAGCGTCTGGCCCCTGGTGGTCAGTGCATGTCATAGCTACCGGCCGGTTGGCCAGTTGCTTAGGCTTTTATATATATAGTTACTGGAAGGTTAACATTCAGCCAACAGGGCCATCATTCACTTCACCAGCTTCCTGTTGCTGTAAGTCTAGGTTGTTTCATGTTTTAATATCACAAACGTGGCAGTGATGGGCACTGTGGGCAATCTTGGCCATGTTTAGGGTTATCTAGATGGCAGTGGGATTGTCAGGTCAGGGGTGACTGGATCGTGTGTTTAAGGCTCTTGACACGTGTGGCAAACCCACAATTTCTTTTCTGTTTGGGACCAGCTCCCTTGCCTCGGGGGCCCGCCTGCTCCCGTGCCACCAGCTTCACTGGCCCGTGGGGGCTGCTGATTGGGTCACATGGTGGAACTTACTGAGCTCCAGGAAGCCTCCACCCAAGTCTGCAGCGGAGGCCAGGCCAGGCCCGCCCCACCCCGTGGAGTCCTGGGGGTGCCTCCTAACTGTTCTCTTCTCTTGTCTTCCTCTGTCCCAGCCTGGTAAAGCCCTTGCAACACTATGCGGTCTTCCTGTCCGAGGACTCCTCTGACGATGAAAGCCAGCGGGAAGAGGGCCCGAGCCCTGGCTTCACCGAGAGCTTTTTCTTCTCCACTCCCTTTGAATGGTCTCTCCTTCCTTCTTTCCTTTCCCTGAGCTGGGCTGGGTGGCTCCCAGGGCCCTGGGGGTGGGGGTGGCCAGGACTGCTTGCCCTTGTGTGGGGAGGGTGTCTAGAGCTGCTGCCTTCGGTGCCCCAGTGCCAACCTGCAGGGTGGATGCTACCTCTGGGTGTTCATTGTGCCAGCCCCACAGGGCGTGAAGCCAACGAGGTGACAAGAGGGATGGGGTGTGAGGCAGTAGCATGGGTCCCCACTTCTTATACAGGGAAATGTGCTTGATTGTAAATGGAATGAATTGGTTGCCACAGTTAGCCCTGTGGTGATGCTCAAGGCCTCATCTCAGCACATCTTGGAAAGCCATAGAGATGGAGGGTCAAGTTTAAAACAAGAAAAATTTATGGAATGTGTGTATTAATGCTGGCATATCCAGACATTTTACTGATCCGTCTAACTTTAAAGTAATTTTATCATTGTTAGGTATAGCCTAAGCCTCATGCTGATTCCAGCTATCACCCAAAATTAAGCTTTTCTAGGCCCCTTCTTTGCCAGTTCTTGCCCCTCTGCCCACAAGTTTTCCAGAGCTGGGATTGAGCAATGGGATAGCATTTGTCAGTGTTTGTTAACAAGTTGTGGTGTTTTTAATGGGACCCTTTAAGGGAAGGAACTTGCCCTTTGCTGAAACGCAGTGGGCCTGCATAACCCCAGGGAGTGAATAGTTACAGTGTTTACAGAAATGGGGATTCTTCCCCCGTCTCCCTGCTCCGGTGACTCCCCCTGAACATAGGTGACAACCCATGGCTCCGCTCCTGCCCTGTGCCCCACCCCGGGGGAGGGAGGGAGGGTTCTGGCCTTTTCTGACCAGCTCACCGGAGACCACGGGCAGGCCGATCCCCTCCCTTGTCCTCACTTAGAAAGGGGTGGCCTACGCCAGTCTTGCCCAAGCTTCACCGGCCACCTTTCCATACGGTGTATCTTTTTCCTTAAAAAATTTTTGTTTAACTTTTAAAAATTGCCTTGTCCTAAGCAATAATATCTCTCATACCATAGGCTTAATGTATCAGCTGTTATTTCTACTACTAATTAAGAGCCATTGGAATAAGAAATGTTCACCCAGGTGCCACCTTAAAACCACCACCTTGCAGGTAAAGGCACTCTAGGTGACACCCAAGCGGAGCCCAGCAGGCTCGTGTTCTCTTTAAACCAGTTGGTGCCTTCAGTATTTATTTATTTATTTACTTATTTATTTAGGTGCCTTACATATTTAAATAATGGCTGTGCTCATTCCTTTAGCCAAGACCTATGAAAATATAGGCTTTTGTGCGTGTTTACAAAAGAACTGGGCCATCTTAAAACAAAATGGGTTCTTTTACATTAATACTATTTCCTTAAGTGTATGGAGCACACTGACTTTTCTCTGTCTCCTTCTTTGTGTTCAAACTTGGTTAAAGGGGCTTTAATTCCTTGTGCAGGTGGCTTAGTCATTAAGCGAGGGACTTTCAAATTCTCTCCTACTTGGCTTTCATTTTCACCTCTTACAAAGTGCTGTGTGACATGGGATAAGTTACTTAGCCTCTCTGAGCTTCAGCCTCCTCATCTATGAGATAGGGGTTTGAATCTACTTCCTGGGCTGCTTGTGTTGTTTCAGGAAGATGGTACAGGTTCCTGGAGCCCTTGCCAAGAGTCCAGGCTATACTGAGCCCCCTCCTCCCACTGTCCCCTGCTGGTTCCTGCAAGTGAGCCGTTGTCACCACCAGGTGGCCACCTTCCCCCACGTCACTGGAATCATGGGCGGTTTCTGGCTGAGCCAGAGGCCCCAGCCTTCCCCAGCCTTATTGTTAGAGGAAGACACTGCTCTGGCCCAGGCTCCGCTAGAGGTCAGGGTTTATCCAGCACCATCTCCACGTGCGCAGAGGTGCCCTGGGGTCAGGCTTGTGAGAAAGGAACCCTTTTCACTGAGCAGGGGTCCAGCTGCAAGGTTTTGGTGCATGAACGTACATGATGCTGCTAGCCTCTGCATGCCCACTGTGCACCAGGCACCGCTCACCTAATGCCCACCACTGCCTGCAAGGGAGGTGCACTGTGGAATGGGGAAGCCATTGAGGCTCAGAGAGGTTAAGTGACTTGCCCAAGGCCCCACAGCAAGAGATGGCACTGTCCGAGCTGGAACCAAGGTCAGCACAAGATTCCCCCTGAGGATCATGGGGTGTGCTGGGCAGCTGCCCTGGGGAGTTTCCCCGACTCAGTTCCCAAAAGCTGTTCCCAAGACCTGCCTGCCAAAGCTTAGGCCTGCGTCTGCCTGCCTGCTCCCTTTCCAGTCGTGCCCTGTTCCTTAGGCCTTGTCTGAATGGCTTGTGAGTCCACCAGCCATTTATCTGATGGTTTGGGAGAAACTAGGTGAGGCCCCCAGTGCCAGTTAGAGCCAAAGTGCTTTGCCCACGGTCCCACAGTGACCAGCAGAACTCAGATTTAGTCCCAGGTCTATCGGAGGCCACTGCCCAGACTGCTGCACTCAGGACCTCAGGACACTCCTGTGCCCAAGGCTCCTGAGTGGGATCCTCAAGACCTGGAAGTTCTTGGAGGTGGGGACTGCTTGCTCCTCCCAGAGGCTCTGGGTGGGAGAATCCAGCCTGCTCTGCTCTTCCCAGGCCACAGCCATATCGGACACTCAAGGAGTCGGACAGTGCAGAAGGCGAGGCAGAGAGCCCAGAGCAGCGAGCGAGGGAACTCATGGGCCCCGCCCCAGCTCCACCGGACCGGGCGGCCAGCGTCGACCTCCTGGAAGACATCTTCAGCAGCCTGGACATGGAGGTGCCACTGCAGCCCCTGGGCCAGGCCAAGAGCTTGGAGGACCTTCGAACTCCCAAAGACCTGAGGGAACAGTCGGGGACCTTTGACTATCAGGTACGGTGGGGGCGGGAGCGGGGGCGGGGGGGGGCCTGCTGGGACTGGAGCTTTCACACCTGCCGCAGGTCCCCCACGTGTCAGAGGGAGAAACTTTTCCAAGGCCCTCGGCCAATGCTCAGGGTCAGTCTCACTGCAAACCCTGCCAGGAGGGCCAGCGGCCACCGCCCCTCAGTGATCATTGGGGAAGATGCTAAGCCTGATGGAAGTCGGCCCCGCTGCCATCTGTGCACCAGAGAGAGGTGGCCGGTGCCCCAGGCTGCTCTCCCCAGCACCCCACCAGGGAAGGCTCCGGAGAGACTGGATCAGAACTTCTGGGTCCTGGATTATTTGTGTGCAACCACTGGTCTTCCACTGTGACCTGCACCCTGTCACATCCCCCCTCCGTGCCTGTTTCTTCCCTGGCCCCTGGGGACTGCTGACTGGGTCACAGGGTGGTACTCACTGAGCTCCTGTATCCATGACTCACATGCGGCCCTCAGGCCAAGAGAAGGGAGGTGAGGCCAGGCCGTGGAGCCCGGGAGTGGTTGAGTGGGGCCTTGAGCCCAGTCCTATCCCCCCAGCCAGTGTGCCCTCGCCCAGGCCCTAACCCTCACTCGCCCTCCTGGCTCACAGGTGACTGAAAGTGCCCACACACTTTGAAAAGTAAAAAGGGCCCGACCAGGTGATGGTCAGTGAATGGAGTCATTTTTCTCAAAACTACTTGGCAACCCCGGCATAAAGGGACAAGGGGACCCTTCGCGCTGTGCAGAGCCTCTGGGCTTGGAGTCCAGCCTGCCCGGGGCTCTCTGCTGGTGACGGGGGGGGGGGGGGGGGGGGGGGGGGAGAGGGGGGGGGGGCTGAGCCCCCAGCTGCTCTGAGTCCCAGGCAGCTAATCCCAGCCCCTGCCCAGCACACAGGAGGGGTGAGTGGTGGGGTGCTGCCTTCCCGTCTGTCCCGTCAGCCTGTGGTCACTGCCTCCCCTTCCCTCCGACAGAGGCTGGACCTGGGCAGGAGTGACCGGAGCCTCGGGATGCCACTGGCCTTGAGGCTCGCTCACCCGTACAACAAGCTCTGGAGCCTGGGCCAGGACGACATGGCCATCTGCAGCAAGCCCCAGGCCCCCTCTCCCGAGAAGCCCTCAGCCCTGCTCGGGAACGCCCCAGCCCTGCTTCACAGACCCCAGAACCGGGACAGCATCCTGGACCTCGGCGACAAGGAGGCGGCACCCGCCCCTACTCCGGGCAGTATCACCATTCCCCGGCCCCAGGGCAGGAAGACCCCGGAGCTGGGCATCATGCCCCCGCCTCCCACTGCCCGCCCAGCCAAGCTCCCTGCTGCCGGTGCTGCCCTCGGTGACTTCTCCTCAGAGTGGCTGCAGGCCGAGAAGGACAGGCGCACAGCCCCGCTCCCCAGTGCTGTCCCCCAAGGCCCCACCAAACCGCTCCAGCCGCTCAGCCTGGCCCCAGGGTCTGCGGCCACTGGCAGTGATGCCCTGCTGGCCCTCCTGGACCCCCTCAGCACATCCTGGTCGGACAGTACCCTTCCACCAGGCCCCACAGCCCCAAATGTAGCTACCCCATTCACCCCCCAGTTCAGCTTCCCCCCCGCGGGGACCCCCACCGCATTTCCACAACCATCGCTCAACCCGTTTGTCCAATCTGTGCCAGCGGCACTGCCCGCCATGTCCCTGGTCTCCACACCGGCCAGGCCTTTCGGGGCCCCTCCTGCTTCCCTGGGGCCAGCTTTTGCCCCCAGCCTCCTACTGTCCAGCTCTGGCTTCTGCCCCCCACATAGATCTCAGCCCAACCTGTCTGCCCTCTCTATGCCCAATCTCTTTGGCCAGATGCCCATGGGTGCCCACACCAGCCCCTTACAACCACTGGGCCCCCCAACAGTTGCCCCTTCAAGGATCCGAACGTTGCCCTTGGTCCGTTCAAGTGCCAGGGCTGCTGAGGCCAAGCAGGGGCTGGCCCTTAGGTCTGGAGACCCCCCACTCATTCCTCCAAGACCCGCCCAGGGCCTGGAGCCAGCACTGCAGCCCTCTGCTACTCAAGAGACCAGAGACCCCTTTGAGGATTTGCTGTGGAAAACCAAGCAAGACGTGAGCCCAGCCCCGGCCCCAACCCCAGGCTCGGTGGAACAGCTTAGGAAGCAGTGGGAGACCTTCGAGTGAGCCACGCACCGAGGCTGGGCGGCTGAGCCCAGCAGGGCTGTCGCCAACCCAGCTCCCAGGCCAGAGGCCCTGCTTTTCCTGCCGCTCTGTTCTGCCCAGGCTCTGCTGGTGAGGAGGGATGGGACCCTCTCTGCCTCCCCGCCTCCCCTCCACATGCCCATCTCTGAGGTCTGGCCTTTGGAGAAAGGCACCAGTTCTGGCCCACCTGCCACCACCTCTCCCCAGCACCCCTGTTGGGTTTTGCACTAAAAAGGTCAGCTGGGCCAGTGATTGCCCCAGGCCAGTCCTACCCACCTTCCCTCTGGAAACCTCCAGGCCTCTCCTCCCGAGCCCTGTTCGGTCCTGCCTGGCCGGCCCTGGACACCCCACCACCACAGGCGCAGGTGTCAGTGTACCTGCAGCCTGAGTGTGTCTGCACGAGACACACGGTTTGGAGTTTGAAGTAGGAGCGACTGGCGGGGCATTTCCAACCCTCTAGCAATACACACACTGGTCCATTGTGAGTCTTCACCCCAAACTTCAGCTGTTTCTGGCTTGGGTGAGAGTTGGGGGGTGAGGGATCCTTGAGATCCGTAGTGATAGCCAACCCCTGCCCCAGCCAGCCCTGTGTGGGCTGGCAACTCTGATTGGTAGACGGAAAAATAGCGACAGGTTAATCTGACTGCATCTGAAGCTGGAGTCGGGCCATTGCCAGCGCTCTCCCTTGATCCTTGTGGGTTCCCCTGGTCTTGTGTTTCTAATGGGGCTCAGCCTCTTGTCTTGGAGGCTGTTGGGGCAGAACTGAGCAGCAGGCACTGTTCCAGCTGGAAGGCCAAGCTTGACCCAGGAGTCCAACTGCCCAGGGTCAGGAAGGAGCAGGCCCTGCGCCCTCCTCCAGGCCCGGGGGAGAGGACTAGCAGCCTGGAGGGAGGGCTGGAGCACCCGCCTGCCCCCTCGCAATCTCGCCAGCAAAGAAATTCCTGAGGCCAATGTCACCAAAGCTAAATTGAAATGTTTTGTTGTTGTTTCTCTTTCTTTTCCTTTTTACTTTATTGATTTAATGAATCTTGAAATTGACTAGTTTCAATAAACCAAGTTGAAATGTGACCCAAACATTTAAGAAAACAACCATCTGAGACATGCAGGAAATTGTGAGCATTTTGACCTGATTTCTCATTTCCTATTTGTGTTGGCCAGACCGTCTCAGAGGTATCTGATGGGGCAAGGAGGTCTCTGGAGGCCCCCAGAACTCCAGGGAGCCTTGTTGGTGACTGAGGGCTGGGAGGCCACCCCTGGGTGGGTGAGGCCTGCCCTGAGGTTCGCTCTGATGAGGGGTGTGAAGAGCTGCTGGTCCCGCACACGGCTCCTTCTGGAGTCAGCCATGGCCCCTCAGGCAAGTCGTCTCTGAATCTCCCAGCTGCTTGGGAGACGGGTGGGAAAGGTGTGTCAGGTGGGGCTGCGGGTACCGCCAGGACACTCGGGTGTTTCTGTAGATTCCAGTTCTGAACCCCGTTGGGGACAGGGCAGCCCACCTGGTGGGCGAATGAGTCAAGCCGTACTGGTGGCCCCAGGAGCGGACCCACCCCGTGATCTCTGGCTGCGCTGGGGCTGGTGACTGCTCCTTGTTCCCGTGAGCAAACCAAAGGAGGAAGTTCGTGTGAGCGTTCAAGAAAAGCTCCTTGGGGAGAAGGCTGGTACCCCGTGTCCTTGAGGAAGGGAGGGAGGGAGTCCTCGGCCATCTTCAGGACCCCTCCTGTGGCGGCGGTGGTCACCACGGCAGCCCTGGCCCACTCCCAAGCTTGTTCTCATTCGGGCCTCTGAGGCCTCTCCCCTCCCAAGCAGGGCATCGGGTGTGCTGGTCCCAGGCCTGCTGGGTCCCGGAGTAGGGCTGCGGGTCACCTGTGCAGAGGGTGCCCAGGAAGGAACACGTTCAGGGGATATCTGGAGGTCGCCCCCACAGATCTCACTAGCGAGGGAACCTTGGCACCTGCAGCTCTGCCGGTGTTGGAAAGGGAGATGCACTGAGTGGGCGAGAAGCACACCCTAATATCTGTCCCCTCCCCCGCCCCAGGCTGCCTGGAGAATGACGGTGCCTTAGGAGCAAAAGGAAACCATGGAGCTCCCCCCAAAAAAGAGTGGCCCAGATTTTATATGTTGGGGTTCCACGTAAAATATCTTAGGAACAAAGGTTGGCCAAATCCTAACCACAGCAGTGCTGTGGCTCAGTGGTTGGTACCAGAAGTGGCCTTGGCACACTGGCACAGGAGGCACTGGCCTGGCACACAGGCAGGACGAAAGGGCTGTGAAGCCCTGCGGAGGCCAGGCACTCAGGCAGGTAGGTATCCCCCGGGAATCAGAGACCCCAGTGTGAGGGCACCACCGAGAAGAGGGGAAGCAACGTTCCTGCATGTGTGACTGCAAGACCAGCCAACACAGGCGGTGCCAGCACACCCAAGGGCCTCCCTCGAGTCCTCCCCTGGGTCCTCCCAGAAGCCTTTAGCGATTGGGCTGCAGGTGAAGGAGTGGTCCCCTGCCTGGGAGGGGGCGGGGCTGCTCTCCCCTCTCCAGGTGACAGGCCCTGAGGAGGCTGCCTGGCCCAGACACCAGCAGCATCCCCGCCTCCGAGCCTCCTCTGCCCTGGCTGTGGTCTGTTCCTGCAGACAGGTCCTGAAGCAGCATTTGTTCAGGGAGCCAGGAGCACCTGGCCGCTGGCTGTGGCCTCCCTGATTCCCCAGCTGCCTCCAGAGGAGGGAGACTGGGACTGGGGCCTTGGTCCTTGGGCAAGCCCTGGCCTGGCCTCCACGAGAGTGTGCGGCCTTGGCTTGCCCCTGCCCGAGCGGTGAAGGTCCAACCGCCCAGCCGTCCCCTCGTGGGATGGCCTGCACCCACTACAGTCACCTGCACACACAGCAAAGGCGTGGACACGCCCACGAGCCCAGTCCAGCACACACACCCATATCTGTAGATCAACAGTCCCCAGGTACACACCCATACCGTGTGTGCACGTGCGCGCGCGCACACACACACACACACACACACACACTCCTGAACACACCCTGTGCATCACATGTGCCCTGCCTGCACAGCTGCACATCTGCTGAGGCAAGGCCTGGTGGGTCCGAGGGATTCGTCCAGCCTTGCCAGGCCCTCTCTGCTGCCCTGAGTGCCCCCCTTTTCCTCAGTCCACGGTGGGACAGAGGCAGGGGGTGCCAGCAGAGGGGATACTTCCCAGCAGGTATGCTGGGCCCTACACCAGCTCCCAAGGCCTGGAAGGGGCAGCCACGTCCCAAAGGCCTCCTGGAAGCAGCCTCCTAGGGTATCCAGGTGGAAATTGTCCGTGGCCTCGTAGGTGCTGGTGCTGGCAGCCAGGCCTAGATGAGTCTCTCCTCGGGCGGCACCTTGAGGACACTGTCCATCTCCAGCCGGGCCCCGGCCACCTCCTGCTGGCTCGGGCTGTAGGTGCCCTCTGACTGGCGGCGCTTTCTGGCTGCCAGGATCCCTGAGAGGAGGCCCAAGAGGAGGAGGAGGAGGCAGGCGCAGGCTGCAGGCACTGCCACCTCCAGCAGCGGGAATGGCAGTGGCAGCGGCAGATCCTTCTGCAAGAGATACGACAAGGAGGCCTCAGGTAAGGGAGGCGGGGAGGAGAGAGCAAAGGGGGCACAGGACTTGCTCAGAGGAAATGAGAGCTATCAGGGAGATAGTGGGAGACCTGGCCCTGGGGGTACACAAGCAGGTGCCAGGGAGCCACCATCAGAGCGACTGCCAGGAGATTCCTATATGACAAAGGGGTGACTGCCAGGAGATTCCTACATGACAAAGGGGTTCTGGCTGGAAGGAGAGAAGACGTTTATTGACCACCCAGTCCGAGCTCAGCACAGTGCATGGACTTCACGGAAACCTCACACCACGTGGTGAGGCAGCAGGGAGAGCACTCCTCACTCCAGGAGCTCAGAGTCTGGTTTATCTGTTCCCTGGTGTTTCCCAAAAAGCTGGGAGCAGGGCCTGCATGGTAGGCCCTCGGTGGGTAGTAGGTGAGGAAACAGGCTTTGCCCAGACTCCCCAGACGCGTGACTACTTGGTGGCAAGCTAGGACTGGCACTTCTCCCTCTGCCCCCAACACCGCGCTGCCATCCTTCAGCTTCAAATCCCGGTCAAGGCCCTTCTGTCACTGGCCAGCGTGGGCCTCAGTGCCCAGCCCTGCCATGTGGCTCCTCCTCCCGACAATAAACCCATTCAAGCTGCGGCGATGGGGACTGGCTCCCTCCCCATCCTGAAGGGTGGCCTGGTGTTTGACAGTGACCATGGAGACCAGGCTTAACCCCAAAGCGGGAGAATCTTAGGCAACAGCGGGAGAGGCTGACTGGCTGATGGCGAGCGCAGAATCCAGCAGGGCCTGCTCCCCCTCCAGGCTTTGGGGGGCCCTCCTCTCCATCTCCCCAGTCTCCCAGGGTTTCCCCATCAAAGAGTCTGCAAGGCTGGAATTCTGAAGTCCCGGAATCACAGAAACCCAGGATTCCAGAGCCACAGGTCTCCCTCTCAGGCCCCGGTGACCTGGGTCCCAAGCCCAGCACACAGCCCTGGAGAAGGGTCCAAGGCTGCAGATAAAAGGGGGCCCTCACCAGCCGCCACCAGGCACTTCTGGGGGAGTTGTAAAGCCATTATCTCCCGGGGCTCTGGGAAGGTGGGTGGGGGAGCCAGAGGCTGTAAAGTTCCACTTGAAAGGAAACAGTCCCCAGAAGCAGAGGGAATTTGCAGGTTTATGACCCAGGCTGCCAGAAGCCTGCGGAGATCAAGGCTCCTGCCCACCTCCCCTGCAGCCAGCACCCACTGTGGGTTCATGCCTGCAGGGCCAGCTCCCACCAGAGGGAGGTTCAAGCTCAAGCTGCCATGGGCCCCTCCGCAGCTGAGCGTCCTGGGGTCAGGGGCCAAGCTCACTCTGGCTCAGACCTGGGCTCCTCAAATCTTCCTACTCTAGAAGCCCCCGGAGATTACAGCCTCCGTGTTCGCCAACTTGAATCCCTGAATTCCAAGATCCTGTGGGTCCTGAATCCTGCCCCAAATCGGGCTTGATGGAGCCCAACTATTCCACTGCCAGGCCCCAGGGGATGGAGGGGATCTCCGGGCTCTCCCTGGAGTGAAAATGCCTCCTGGGTGGGGTTCAGGAAAGGGACCTGGGTCTCCCCTGCTGCTGTCCATCCCACGACAGGGTTGGTCCAGGAGCAGCCCCAGTTGCAGCACCCCGTCCCTACCCCCCCGGCCCCCCACAACATCATCTAATAAAGTCCAAAACCCCACACCCTCTGGCACAACTCACCACCACTTCACAGAACTGGCCCGAGAACCTTGCACTGCAGACACATTCGTACGCCCCAGCAGCCACCCGGCAGGTGCCCCCATTCAGGCAGGGGTTGGCTTCACAGGAGAGCTGACACCTGGGAGGCCGAGAAGAGAGTAGGGGAGGAACCTGCTTCCTCCCTGCTGCCTCTTGTTCCCCCAGCTGCCACCTTTAGCTCCTCAAACCCCCTTCCCAGGCACCGAAGCTCATCCATTCACTGTCCCTGCTTGGCTGGGCCCCGCCCAGTGCTGAGGCTGCACGTGATCTCCGTCACTGCCCGCCACCTCTGCCCCTGCATTCATGACTGAGAAGGGCTCACTCCACCAGAAGCACAGGAGAGCCTGTGCAAAGGCCCGGGGATGCTGACTCCGGCTGCAGCGGGCCCAGAACCTGCACCTTCACAGCCTCCCCAGGCCGTCCTGGTGCAGGTGGCCTGTGCAAGGGCCTCCAAGAAACACCACCAGGCCACCCCTTCCCTGCAGGGGTCTGCAGAGCAGAGGGTGGAAGCCCCAGAAAGTGACCGAGGAGGGCTGTCAGGCATGTGATGACAGTGAGGACTCAGACGGTGAGTACCCCAGTCTACCCACCCTGCCCAGCTCTCCACACTCACCGGCTGCTCTCCAGGCCCCGCCCCAAACCCACCTCTGGCCAGCAAAGCCCTCCTGGCAGCTGCAGTTGGCACCCTGAGGCCCACCCTCACACGGGCTGCCGTCGAGGCAGGTGACATTCAGGCGGCACCCCTCTGGCAGGACCAGCGACCTGGGGAGAAACAGGCTGGACTGGGGGCAGGATGCCTGGGGCTTGCCCACCCTCAGCCCCTCGAGCACAGGCCAGCAGAGCCCCTGTGTTGGCATCTGTGGGACTCAGGGCCGCCTCCTATAGTCCCTAGTATCAGTCAGGCACGTGGTGTCTGCGGTGGCCACAGGGCTGTCCAGCCCCACCCGACCCAGGCCGGGGATCTTCCCAGGGTCCAGGCCTCTGAGAAGCTGACAAAGTGAAAGGACTCTGCTCAGAACAAAGGTGCATTCCTTAGCACAACGCGGGTCTGACATTCCTGGGGGGAGGGGACGGACCCAGGAGGTAAGGCCTCCAACAGACACCCCTCCATAACCTTGGCTCCAAAGGACTGGGGCATGGAGCCAAGGATGAATAGGGGCCCACCTCACCCGGCCTCCCTCGCAGGGGACTAATGCGGTGACCATCAGGGGTGGGTGGTGGGCTTTCGGGGAAGCTCCGTCAAGGGTTTCTTCCCAGACCAGCTCTGGGTTCCCCACCCTTCACCCCCAGACAGAGCGCCGTTTATCTGAAATTCACATGTATCGGGGTGTGCTCTACCTGGCAAGTCTAGGGGACTGTGGTTCCCATTCACAACGAGGGCAGGAGGCTCAGAGAGGGGAGGGGGCCGGCCCACAGACCCAGCGCATCCGCAGCCCGGCCCTCGGCCTCCCTCGGACGGCCTCACCCACCATCCCGGGGTCCTGCCCTACAGCCCCGGGTCCTTCCCGCCTCCGCCCGCCTCTCCCGCCCGCGCGCGCGCACACCCGCCGGGTCACCAACCTGCAGCGCGGGCCCGCGAAGCCCTCCGGGCAGCGGCACAGGAATCCGCCGTCGGGGCGCGCGTGGCAGCGGCCGCGGAGGCAGGGCGCCGAGCGACACGGGTCGGCGCGATCCTCGCAGCGCCGGCCCTCCCAGCCGGGGCCGCAGACGCAGGCGAAGGCGTCGAAGAGGTCGCGGCAGGCGCCGCCGTGCAGGCAGGGCGAGGGCGCGCACACCGGCCCGCCGCGGCAGCCGAGGCGCGGGGCCGGCGCTCCGGGCCAGGCCGCGAAGTGCTCGCGGGGCGCGGGGGCAACGCCTGGCCGCGGGCGCGCCAGGGGCAGCGGGAGGCCGCCGAGCGCCACGCGGCCCAGGCAGCCGGTGAAGTTCTCGGCCAGCAGGACGCGCGCCGCGCCCGGGCCGCGCAGGAAAGCCAGGTCGCCGGCCAGGCCGCGCAGCGCCAGCGGCGTCGCCGCGCCATCCAGCCACAGCAGCCAGCGCGACGCCGCGGCCGCGGGGCGCTCCATGGCCAGGCGCACGCGGTGCCAGGCGCCGTTGGCCACGCGCGGCCCGGGCGCGGGCAGCACGGCGCCCGGCAGACCGCGGCCGCTGCGCACACCCGCCGCCAGCGAGCCGTTGTGGACGGCCAGCCAGACGGCGGCCAGGGTGCCCGCGGCGGCGCGCAGCAGCCCCGCCTCCGAGTCGCGTGTGCGGAAAGCGAGCGAGATGCCACTGAGCTCGTGTCCCGACGAGGCGTTGTGTCCGCTGAATGGGACGGGAGGGCCTTCGAGGAACGTGGCTTCCGCCACACCTGCGGAGAGCGGGAGCGTGGGTGAGGGCCTCCGGGCACCCACCCGCCCACCCCAACCCCTACACACAGGGGATCCCATCTGCCGCCTCCACTCCCACCCATTGAGTGTGGGTGGAGGATGGGGAGAGGCAACACACAGCCACCTACCATCTAACCCCAGAATCTGCGGCCCCACCTGCACTTGCACCCCCTCCCAATCCCCTTCCTCCAGACTGCGCCCACCCTACCCTCCAGGAAGCAGACCAGGCAACAATAACCCCTCCAAAAATCTGCCGCCCCTTCCTCTCCCCTTTCCCTCCTCCTGAAGTTGCCTGGTCTCATCACCAAGGCCTACTCTCCTCTGCAGGAAGTCCTCTTTTTTCATGCAGATTTTTAAAATGTCGATCATGCATTTTAATGAAATGCAGTCAGCTTTTAAAAATGCTAATCATGTCTTCCTCCAACTTAAAACCCTCCCGTGGCACCCCACTGCCCTTGGGAAGAAGTCCTGAGCTGCCTGGCCCAACTTTCAAGGCCCCTGGCAACGTAGCCATCCCATACCTGTACTTGTGTCAAATTGCTCTTCTAACCCTCAGGGCCTTTGCACATGTTCTTTCCCCTCCCTGATATGCCCTTCCCTACGCCATGTCAGAGTTTTATCTGACCTTGAAAATCTAGCGAATGCTCTCTCCCTTCTAGAAAGCTTGTCCTGCTGGATGCAGTGGCCCAACTACACGGGGCTGGAACTGTTGGCATCCTGGTCTATTGTGAGCCCTGAGGTTAAGGGTGGGGTCTAACCCAGCCTGAGTGTCCAGCACCCAGCATGGGGGATGCCCAGGGCACACACTCACAGACAAAGCCATCAGGGACCTCCTCACAGGTGGCAGGCGGGAGGCAGGGCTGGCCAGGACACCACAGCTGCTGGGCACACGTGGGCCCTGTGAAGTTGGCAGGGCAGGTGCAGTGGAAGTCATTCCAGGTGACCAGGCAAGTCCCACCATTGAGACAGGGGCTGGGCTGCAGGAGAATCGGGACAGGGATTGGCTCAGGCCTGCAGTAGCATAACCGTCCCTGCACTGGTTCTTAACTGAGCACCTACTACAGACGCATTACCTCCTCAAACAAATGGAGTGGAAGTCACTATCTCCACTTTACAGATGAGGAAACTGAGGCTCAGAGCGGCGAAGCCATTTGCCTGAGTCACCCAGCCAGTGAGTAGAGGAGCCAGAGTTCACACCCAGGCTCTTCCGATTCCAGGGCTGGTCTTTGTTCATGAGCCACGTGGGTCCCTGTGTCCCCACACAGTTCCTGCACAGAGGCTGAGAGAGCCCTAGCCTGGGTCAGGGTGTCGGTCTCAGAAAAGGACCAGAGGGCCAGAGCAGCTGGGCCCTTCGCTGCCCCTCTCTAACCGTGGCACCTTGGGCAGAGTGCCTTCCTCACCGGGAGGAAGACGTGCTGACCCAGAGGTGCAGGGCGGAAGAGGGCCCCACTCCTTTGCCAGAGCACTCACCCTGCACAGGTCCTCAGAGACGCAGCCCGCGGTGAGGTTCCAGGCCTGCCTGCTGCCCAGCTCGCGGGGCTGGCTTGCGTTCCCCAGCGGCAGCGGAAAGAAGGGGAGGTGGAGGCCATTGAGTCGCAGGTCCTGGAGGCAGCCTCGGAAGGGCCCACCCCAAGGCTGGGCGTCCGCAGGGAGGCGTCTCCCACCCACATGCACCTGCAGCCCCGAGCCCTGCAGCTGCTCAGACCCGAAGCTGAGTGTCACCAGGCGGCGGAGCCCATCGTCCCAGGGTCCAGGCAGCACCAGAGCAGGACCACCCCGCCCCTCGGCCCGGATCTGGCCCTCGCTCAGGAACACCGTCAGGACAGCTGCCGAGTCGTCGGCAAGTTGGAGCAGCAGGCCAGCAGGTTCCCGAGTGCGGAGGAGGAAGGACACCGTGAGGTTGGGGCCTGGCAGCCGAGGGACCAGGAAGGATGCAGAACTCAGGGCGCCCCCCAAGCCAAATGTGGCTGCAGGAACCTCTGCAGGGAGGAGAGGGGGCCAGGCATGAGGCGTGTGGGCTGGGGAAGGCACGGCCTCTGCCCTGGGGCCCACCTGGCTCACTCCTCACCATCAGCACATGTGGGTCCACTGTAGGGCCGGGGGCAGTCGCAATGGAAGTGAGTCCACAGGTCCACGCAGGCCCCTCCGTGGGCACAGGACAGAGGCTGACACTGCTCGTGGTGCTTGCAGCCTAGGAGGACGTGCTCCCCAAGATCTTCAGGCAGCAGGAGGTGCCCATCCACATGGACGTCCTGGAGGCAGCCTGCAAAGTCTGCACCACCCAGCTGGACAGAGCGGAACCCGGCAGGCGGCGTGGCCGGGGAGGCCGTAGGAGCCTGGGGCACAGAGCTGGAGGCCACGCAGAGCTGGGCAGGGCAGCCTTCATGCCAGAGCCGCAGCTCCAGGACCTCGAGGTGGAGTGTCACCTCCACTCGGTGCCAGTGGCCGTCATTTAGGGCCAGGTCTGGCAGCCTCAGGACTAGAACGGGACTGCCGTGGCTCCAGAGAGTAGCCTGAAGTGTGGCTGCCGCCAGTGCCAACTCCAGCTCCAAGCTGTCCTGGCTATCAGTGCGAGTGGCCAGGGCACCAGCAGGTAGGGTGGTGCGAAACCTCAGTGCCAGACCCAGGGGCCCACCGGCTGGTACTGATGCCCGCACAGGGTTCCCAGCCACCATGGAGAAGGTGGTATTCTGGCCACAAGCAGGTCCGTGGGTACCAGGTGGGCAGCGGCAGACATAACTGTGGACTCCAGACTCAAAGGTAGGGATGCAGGTCGCAGCCAGTGGGCAAGTGTGGCCCTGGCAGCCAGTGAGCTGCACAGAACAGTCCTGCCCACCCCAGTCCTCCGGGCACCGGCAGGTGTAACCTGCCGTGATGTCATCACAGGTCCCCCCGTGGAGGCAAGGCTCCGACAGGCATTCGTCCACTTCCTCCTGACACATCAGGCCTTCGGGAGAGACCAGGCCAAGGCTCAGCACCCAAGGCCAGAACCACAGTCTGGACCCAGAGCTTCCCAGCTTCCTGGGACCGGGACCTCAGTACCTATCAACCAAACCGATTCCCAATTTCCAAAGGGTTTTCCGTGGCCCCCTGAGGTTCCCGGAGGCTAGAACCCGGGATACCCCTTTCTCTCCACACCCTGCAGATTCAATCCCCTAAATACTCTCCAAGCTTCCACCCACCTCTCCTGCCTCGCCTGCCTGACTGCAGAACCCCTCTGCCAGCCATCTCCACAAGCAGCCAGAGATCTGGTTCTAAAGATCACCCGCCAGTTCCTCTGCTGCCGAAGGTCCAATCACTTACCCTGGCACTCAAGGTTCCTCTGGGGCTGGGCACGACCGGGCACTCAAGTCTCAACCCTGCTCCCCACACACCTTGAACCGCCTGTTCCTCCGAGCTTTTCCTGCGAAGTCCTGCCTCTGGGGCTTTGCTCACACTGTTCCCTCTGCTTAGAATGCCTCATCCTCCCTTACCCTGCCTTTCAAACTCCTATTCGTTCTACAAAGCCCAAATTCAAAGGGCCAGTCCCCTCGGTGGCTCTCTCTGACTCCCAACCCCAAGCTAGTGTGTCACTCCCAACTCCCTGTCCACATCCAGGCACAGCGACCCAGAACTCTGTATTGAAAGTATCTGTCTGGGCAGCTGAGGTCTCCTCCAGGGGCTTGAGTATAGCATTGGCACCCAGCAAAGGGCCTCGCACAGCTTTTGTGGACAGAGTGATAAAAGGGAGGAGCAGGTAGAGGTGGGCATGCATCTGTGGCACTCCCGGTAGCCCCCAGGCTCTAACCTCCCAAGGGGCCCATACAAGCTGTGAAGGGACCACTTCACCCTCCTTCCCAGAGCTCCCATGCCAAGTGCTCTGGCCGTAGCTTAGGTCAAGAGGCCACAGCCCAACCCCAGTTCAGCCCGAGACTCCACAAAACCACCAAGGCTAGCCCTGCTCCAATATCCCAGCTGGAGGGACATAGGCCCAAAGAAGCCACCAGGCTTTGAATCCTGGCCCGGTCAGCACACAAGCAGCACAGTCTCCTTCTGAGGACAGCTAGCTCCCCCTCCCCTGCCCAGAGCCACCCTTCTCCATACCTGCCAGGAGCCACAGGCCCCCCAGGAAGGTCCACAGGGCCCGCAGCCCCATCGCATTTCCCCGGATGTGTGAGAGTGCTGGGCGGCCGCCGAGGCTGGGGAGCAGTGCTCCCGGCCTGGTCTGGCTGCCTCCTTCAGACCCGGCTCAGGAATGCCAGGCACTGGCCTCCCCCACGCCAGCATGAACCAAAGGGAGGGTGGGGGTGGACGGTGGCAAGGAGCCCAGCCCCACAGCCGGGACTCCCCCTCCTGGTCTCTGTCCTTAGAGATCTGACCTCGCCGTCACCCATCAGCTGAGCTCAGCTGCTGCTGACGCTGGGGAACCTGAGGGGGTGACACTCCCTCTCTGAAGGCTCCAAGGCCTCCTCCAGAAGGTGGGGACTTAAACCCCCACTTCATGGGGCGGTGGTCCGGGGTAACAAATACACAGAGAATGCTCTTCAAAGGCAGGGCATGCTTGGTGGACCCACTGTGTGCCAGCACCCAGGAGGCAGGACTCGGGGACTGCGGCCCACAGGGCGGGGCGCCCAGGGGAGGTGGCCACCCAAGGGTGGAGCCACTGAGCCCCAGGGTCTTTGAGTGGATGAAGGGTAGAGGCGACGGTGTGATCACCACCTCCTTCCCCTGGGCGGGGGAGCCTGTGTCGAGGAGCCCTGCCAGGGAGAGGAGGCAGCGAGCCGAGCAGGAATGTGGGCCGTGTGGGGGGAGTGCCACAGGCATGCCAGAGGGGCAGGGACACGCGGTGAGTGAGGCGTTCTTGGGTTCACCGGTGTCCGTGTGGGAGGGTGTCTGTGTGTCTGTGCATCGGCTGCACCAAGGCAGGAAGAGGCTGCTACACCCCCAACTCCTGCCCCACCAGCCCCAGCTCCCCCAAGGTCAAGCTCATCCTTCTCCAGACACTGGCTCCAGCTCCCCATAACCACCACCCCCCCTTCTCCCTTCCCTGTCCTGGCCCAAGGGCCTCTGTCCTTCCTGCAGGCCCCTCGGCCTCTGCCCAGCCCTCTGATGTCAGGTGCCTGGGGTTCTCTGCCCATCACCCACACACTCTCCCCGACAACCTCGGCCACTCGTGGCCCCGGCTGTCAGGGTGACACTTCTGACCCTCAGTCTCTGACTCCAGCCCAGGCCACAGCCCTGGGCCCCAGATCCCTGTCCAACAGCCCCCACCCAGGCTCCTCCCGGGGGTGCCCCTCCGACAGACTCAGTGTGGACAAAGCTGCACTCACTGTCCTCCACCCAATGTCACATGTAGCCGCATCCCTGACACCTTCCACTCGCACCTGGATAACCCTCAGGACCTGCAGGTGTCCTCCTAGATGTTTCTCAACCTGTTTATTCCCTGCATTCCCACCTCCAAAGCCCAGGTCCCAGCTCAGCCCCAACTGGAATGACACCTGGGCCACTATACCCACCTCCTCTCTAATTCCCTCTCCCCATCAACCCAGCCTCCACCCATCAGCCAGAGGAGCCTTCCCACCCCAGACCCACCAGCTCTGACCTTGCCCTGCCCCGGTGCCCACCCCACCCCCAAGCACCTGTGTAGCCACTTGGACAGTGACACCGAAAGCCGTTGGGCAGGTCTTGGCAGCTGCCTCCACCGAGGCATGGCCCGGAGGCACACTCGTCCACGTCCACGCTGCAGTCGTCCCCTGCAAGAGGCCCAGCCGTGTTCCCACCTGTGCCCTCAGAGCCAGTCTGGACCTGGAAGGGCCCATGTTATAGCTAGAGAGACTGAGGCCCAAAGAGAGGCGCGTGAACCCACCCCCCATCCCTCCGGGTGCATCTGAACACCGGCGGACCTTCCGCCCTGGAAAGGGGTAGGGAGCTCACCCTTAAAGCCTGGAGGGCAGCGGCACAGGAAGCCAGCAGCATGGCGGAAGCTGAAGGCGCCGGGGAAGGCGGCCTGGGCGCCCCCGTAGAGGGCCGGGTCTGAGCGCTGCAAGCATTGGCCCCCGTGCTGGCAGGGGCCTGCCGCACACTCGTCCTCGTCCACCTCACACAGCTCGCCGCTGTAGCCTGGGGACACACACACGTGGACATCAGGTCACAGGGAGTCCTCCGGCTGCAGCACCCTCCCCGCTCAGACGCCAGCCCAGCCCAGGGTCAGGTTAGGGTAACGGCTCAGAATATGGTCAGGCATGTTCTGAGAGTGACACATCAAAGGGGGTAGGAACGACTCTGGCAGCCTCCGTCAGCTCAGCAGCATCTTCCTGGCATTACCATGAGAAGTGAGCACCTTGCACGTGCCAGGCCGTGGGCCGAGGCCTCCTAGTCATTACACCTTTACTCTCCTTGGAACTACCCTGGGAGCAGGTGCGATGATTGGCCCCATTTCGCAGATCAGAAGCCTGAGGCTTGGAGAAGTTGCAATCACGTGCGCGCGCACAGCGAGGGCCACTGAGGGCGCGTGCGCACCGGTGCACGATTTCTCCGCCCCAGGCCGCGCTCCGCCCGCCAGCCTACGCATGCGCACCGCCCCCTCTCCCCCACCCCCCAACCCCACACGCACCTGGCCAGCAGAGGCAGCGGAAGCTCCCGAGGCCCTCGAGGCAGGTGGCGTTGTGCGCGCAGGGCGCCGACGCGCACTCCAGCACCTCCTGCTCGCAGCGCGCGCCCTCGTAGCCCGTGTCCCCGCAGTCGCACCGGAACCTGCAGCAGAGCGAGCGCGCACTCGGCTGCAGCCCCACCGCTTCCCCCGCGTCCCTCCCCCCGGCCCAACCCAACGCGCGGCCTTCCCGCCTTCGTCCACCCGGCCGCCCACTCACCCGTTGACCAGGTCGTGGCACACGCCCCCGTGCGCGCACGGCTGGCTCTGGCACTCGTCCAGGTCCAGCTGGCAGCTGGCGCCCCCGTAGCCCGGCGCGCACACGCAGCGGTAGGAGCCCACGCCGTCCAGGCACGAGCCCCCGTGCAGGCAGGGCGCCGAGGCGCACTGGTCCACCTCCACCTCGCAGTTCACGCCTGGACGGGCCGAGACACGGACAGAGGCAGGTCACCGAGAGGGAGGGCGACAGAGGCTCCTCAAACAGTTCCAGTTACAAGGAGCGGAAGGTGAGGGTCCACGCAGAGGAGTTTCTCACGCCCGCGGTGGTAACAGGATAGAAACAAGACCGACATCCCTGCTCCCTTGGGCTCACGAGCATCTAGCCGGGAGATGGGTGTTAAGTCAGTGTTAACTACGGGAGGACTGGTTTTTCATGTTGATAAACTCAACAATGAGAAAGTCCTGGATTCTGGGAAAGCAAGAGCCAGGATCTTGGCCTGGGGGATTGGGAGTCAGGGAAGGCTTCTTGGAAGAAGGGCCTCCTGGAGGACCAGGTGGCTTCATAGACTAGGATGGGGGGCTGTTGGGTTCCAGAGAGACTGTTAGTCAACACCTGCTTGCGGCCGGGCATGATGCCCTATGGCCACGCAGAAGGTAGGGAGCCTGGGGAGAGCGGAGGAGGTGAGGCAGGGGTACAGGGAGGCCGGGCCTTGGGGCCAGGTGACACAATCTGGGCTTACCCTAAACTTGTAAGCAGCTGAGTTACCTGCTCCTATCTGCGTTTTAAAAGGCTCACCTGCCGGCTTGGCAAAGCGTAAGGATGGACCCCAGAGAGGAACTTGCCCCGGCGGGAGATGCTGAGTAGGGTAAGCACCTCCTTCTGGTCTCCCCTGCATTGTCTTGCTTTTAAAACTGAAAGTCCAAGTCCTGGGAACCCCCTCAGCCCTGGACAACACCCAGAAGACTGGGAGGCCCTTGGGGGAGGAGGCTGTGGAGGTGCAGGGCGGTGGGGAATCCCAGTGTGGAGATGGACTGCTACGTTTGTCATTGCACACTCCAGTGGCCCTACCCCTGCCCCCCACCTGGGATGGGTCCTGGGAAATGATTGGTCATGGGGGCCTGGGGGCCCAGGCGGCTCCTGCAGGAACCTTACCCCCTTCCTGGCTCAGCGAGCACAAAACACAGCCCCTCCTCCCTGTGCTCCCGCATGCCTGCCTCCCTGGCCCCGCTCCCACCCTCTGTGCCAGGCAGAGCTAGGCCCAGGCCTGGAATCCCAGCCTCCCCCGCCTGGCTGGGAACGGAAGGAGGAGCAGAGAAATGAGTCACACAGACACTGCACTGGCTCACGTCTCACCCAGAAAGCATTCCCCAGAGCGTGTGCGCACCACACATCCGGGCGCGCACGCACCTGCTGGCACGCACACACACAACATTTTAGCACAAAGGCATTCAGGGAGCCTGGACACCCGACAATACCGAGAGACACACATGACCTCACACACATACCCAGGCACCGAGGCGCTCAAAGGCTGAGAAAGACACACGGAACCCGCTTCCAGAGTCCATGTTCCTCTGCGTGCCAAGACCTACCTCTTCTCTCTAAGCACCCTCCCCTGGAACCCAGCCCCCCCCAGTCTGGCCCATTGCTCTGAGGTGACCTCAAACTGCCCTCTGCCCTCAGAGAGAGTTGTCTGAATCCAGTGTCTATACTGCAGGCTCCCAGCTGCCCTGGACCTGACCTCTCCCCAGCTGTGTCCTCCTCCCCGGCCTCTAGGCACTCACTCCGTTGCTCTTGCTCGGAGCAGGAATGGGACTGGGACGGGGCTAGCATTTCCTCAGTGCCAGCACTTGGAAATGCATCGTCCACTTCCCACGAGACCGCAGAGGCCCCTGGGATTAGTCCCACCGTCCAGTTTGAACAAGACCACCATGTCTCTCTGCTGGAGGTTGGGGGGCTACCCAGGGAAGGGGGTCTACATTACGACCTGAACCATACCAGGGGTGTTCATACTCTAGAACAGCGGTTCCCAACCTGTGGGTCGCGACCCCTTGGGGGTCGAATGACCCTTTCACAGGGGTCGCCTAAGACCATCAGAAAACACATATATAATTACATATTGTTTTTGTGGTTAATCCCTATGCTTTAATTATGTTCAATTTGTAACAATGAAAATACATCCTGCATATCAGATATTTACATTACGATTCATAACAGTAGCAAAATTACAGTTATGAAGTAGCAACGAAAATAATTTTATGGTTGGGGGTCACCACAACATGAGGAACTGTATTAAAGGGTCACGGCATTAGGAAGGTTGAGAACCACTGCTCTAGAATCATCTGATGAGCGACAGGAAGTCTACACCACAGCCGGACACAGGTCTGGAGTGAGTAGATGTGAGAAATACTAGGTGTGTACTCACTAAGGCCAGCCCAGGCAGATCTGCACTCCAGTCCCACCAGAGATGCCCGAGGGTGTCTCCACACCTAGCACGCGTCGGAACTCTGGAAGGGACTGAGGGAGCGTGTGTGCAGTGCCTTTTCTGTGCCAGGCACCGTACCAGTGCTTACACATCCACGCTCACCCAGAGCTGCCAGGGCAGCCCCAGAAGCGTGGAGACCTAGAGTGGCTGTCCCTGAGAGCTGCCAGGATGCCTGGAAAGGAGGTGGGGGTGTCTCTACTAAAGTCAAAGCCGAATTGCTGACTTCACACTCTGAGCCAATGGGATGGACATTACAGGGCCTCCTCCGGGCACAGCCGGCGCCATTACCTGCATAGTCAAGGGGGCAGTGGCACTCGTATCGATCGGCCAGGTTGCGGCAGGTGGCCCCGTGGTGGCAGGGCCGGGAGGCACACTCATCGATGTCCAACTCACAGCGGGGGCCCTGGAACCCGGGCACACAGTAACAGCGGAAGTCGTTAGGACCTGGACCCTGGGGCACACACAGGGCGCCGTGGTAGCAGGGCTGGGTGGCACAGCCCTGGGGCTCGGTGGGCCCGCAAGTGTAGCCGCTCTCCGTAGCCTGGCACTGGGTCCCTGGAGAGCATGGGTCTGAGGCACAGGCACTCCGAGCCTCTGAAGGCTCTGTTCCTGTAGAGAGAGGAGACAGGGTGGGCAGGGGCTACCGGGCACTCCCTTCCCCACACTCGCCCTGGTCCCTGGAGACAGAAGACCGCAGGGTCTGTCCACACTCGGTAGGGTGGAGAAGGGGCCAGTGGCTTGTAGAGAAGGGGCCAGTGGCTTGGAGAAGGGGCCAGTGGCTCTACAAGCCAGGTCCCAACAGGCTGCACACAGCCACATCGGGACTGGGAGTAGTTCAGGAGCCTCCATGGCAGAAAATGGGACCTGAGACGCTACTCCACTCAGGATTCTCGAGCAGGCAGCCATCCCAGGAGCTTGCTCTCCATCCCCTCGCATCCCTGCAGCGCCCCTTTGAGGCAGGCTCTGTTGTGCCCATTTCACCAGAGCAGATTGAGGCTCAAGAGAAAGTGAGGACTTGCCAGAGGCCATCGCACAGCAAGTTAGTGCTGGGACAGCTTTCCAGGCCTTCCCGCCGGGGTCAGCCCCACTGGGGTGGGGGTCTCCTGTCCATGGCCCATTCACTCCCAGAGGGCCCAGGTCAGGGCTCTCCCCACTGCCCCCTCCGCCACTCCTGCTGGGGGTCTGGTAACTCCATCCCTGCGTGAAATTGAGTGAAATCGAAGATGGAGGACTTCAAAGGCCCTTCTTTCCCCCCCTCCCCCTCTTCCCAGCCCACCCCACTGCTCTGGGAACTTCTCACAGGATCCCTGGCCCTCACTGTACCCCCATCAGCAAATGCTTGAGCAGCAGCCTGGCTAAGGTCACAGGGTCCAGGGCAGGTATTGAGACCTGCTAACTGGACCCCTGGCTCTGGCCGCTGTGCTGCCTGCACTGAGCTCCCTGTTAGAGGATCACCTACTGATCCGGAAGCCAAGCCAGGTAGAGAGCCAGCCTCCCTCCCTCCCTCCCTGTCAGCCTGTCAGCCTGTCAGTATAATTCTGGAGTAAGAACAGTAAGAACTCGGACCTTAGAGTAAAACAGCCTGGGTTAGATCCCAGCGCAATTACTAGCTCTGGGACGGTGGGCAAGTTCCTCCTAGGGAGCTGCATCTCCCAGTCCGAAAGGGGGTGCTGATAGTCTGTGCCTCAGAGGGTGTGATAGGATCAGAGCCTCGGGGACTGCAGCCAATCCCACTTGTAGGAACTCGGTAAGTGATGGGGGAGGGGGAGTCGCCCATAAGGAGGCACCCCCCTCCCCACCTGGGGTTCTGAGAGGAGCCCCTTCCCTGGCCAAGTTGTCATCCAGACACTAACCAGGCCCTGCGCCTCCCCTCCCCCACCCGGGTGAAGACCCCCAGATAAGGCTCCGCAGCCTCTCAGGCGTCATGCACATTCCACAAGGCAAGGCTGTCCACGGGTCGACCCCCACCCTTCCCAGCCAGGGCCAAGCAGGATGGGGGACAGGGAGACGGGAATACTGACCAATAAATAGACGCAGGGAGAGGATCCCGCTGCCACCCCCACTCGGAGCACCCAGAGTGCCTGGTACAGCTCAACATGGGCTCACTCACTCCCAGCCCCAAATTGGGAGTCCCACCAGGGCCAGGCTAGTGGCAGAGGGGCAGAGGGTCTCAAATGCTGTCAGACCAGATGACTTTCTAGGGCCATGGGGTCCACAGACCCCCTCTGCCCACTGTTCCTCTCCCCAGCTCAGGGCATCCATCCCCACCCCCCTCTCCTGGTTGCAGGGGTGAGGGCAGGGGGTATTTGGGCCTCTCTCGGGAGCTTACAGGCAGCCCATCTTTTTCCCATTCCGAGTGGCTGTGGCTGATCCCTTTAGGAGCCAGTCCCCAGGGCTAGATGCTCTGATGGGGGCGGGAAGGTGATCTGAAGGGGGTGGGAGTGAGTTCAGCTCCCTCATGGAAGGAACAGGGTTGGCATCAGATGGACCCTGCTTGGATCAGGGTGCTGACAGGGCCCACCTCATAGGGTGTTGTAAGGAGCCACCGCGGTGACATGGGTGAAGCCCTGGCGCCCAGTGGCCCCTCAGTGAGGGCTCCGGCCATTATGATCAGGGTCCCTTAACCCAGGCTCGCTCAGGTGGGGGAGCGCAGCAATCAGAGGGCCCAGCTGAAGGGCTCTGGCTGCTGGGCCTGTGCTATTTCATTCCAGCAAGATGCCACCCTCCTTCCGTGTGGCCCCGGGGGTCCCACCCCAACCTGGAGCTGTACCCTTTCAGAGCAGAGGGGAACAGGCCGGGCATGCAGCGCCTGGGGGAGCGGGAAGGTGGGAGCAGGTGGGCTGTGGCCCTGGAGGGAGCTGACTGTCCCGGGAGGCGTGCAATAGCGCCACTAGCCTGCCCACCAGGGCAGCCGTATCTCGTGTGTAATCTCAGTGAATCTGCGTGTCTACCGAGGAGTTGGGTAGTGCTATTGCTTCTGTTCCACGGTGGAGGAAAGAGGCTCAGAGATGAGGCCCAGTCCCGCAGCCCAGGAGGGGCTGGAATGCAAGCCCAGCTCTCCCTGCTGCGGAGCCTCCACTGGTTCCAGAGCCCCGCCCCCGCCGCCGGTGTGAGGATTCCCATTCCTGGGCCCCGCTCCGACCTAGAGATTCGAACCCCTGGGCCCCGGGCCCCAGAATCTGCATTGCAGCTGCTCCCAGGGCGTCCCTTGTGCAGTGGGCTTGGGAACTGCTGACCTCGGTTCTGTCTCCCAGGAGCCAGCCCTGGAGGCCAGGCCCGCCCAGGGCGGAGGGGAGGAGGGGTAAGGACCGAGGGCAGAGGAGGGGCCGTCCCAGGGGCCCGGCAGGAGGGGCGGGGCCTGTTGCCAGGGTAACGAGGGGCCTGTGCTTATCTTTACAAATCCCTGCTGACCTCTAAGGCCGCCTGGGACGACCTGCAGGGGCCGGATTAACTGACATTGCCCCTCCCCTCGGACCGGCTGCCCAGCCCTGGGAAGGCCCAGAAGGGAAATTTCTCCGCGGACAGGGCGGGATTACAGTAACAGCAGCCATTTACTGAGTGTGTACTATGTGCTCTGGCCCGTGCTCCACATCTCGCATCTATGACCACGTTATTATAGTGCTGTAAGCTCCAGCGGTTCTCAACCTGTGGGTCGCGACCCCTTTGGCTGTCGAACGACCCTTTCACAGGGGTCGCCTAAGACCATCCTGCATATCAGATATTTACATTGCGATTCATCACAGTAGCAACATTACAGTTATGAAGTAGCAACGAAAATAATTTTATGGCTGGGTCACAACATGAGGAACTGTATTTAAAGGGCCAGAAGGTTGAGAACCACTGGGCATGGGTGCTGTTGAGAAAACTGTTTTTTCTGACTCAGAGGTTGTAAACTTGCCCAGGACCATCCCTCAAAAAACTGAGAACAGATGTCTCAGACACGGGGGAGGCCCACATCTGCCGGGCACGCGAAATTCCCCTGGGCAGACTCTGCATTGCCACCCGGTGCTGCCATCGCAGTGCATTCCAGCTGCGTCTCCTGGACACTGGACGGGGTCTCTATGCACAAGCGTAAGAATGGAGGTTCGGCCCCCGCCAGGGGCTCAGGTGGTTGGAGCACCCTCCAGTACACAAAAAGGTTATGGGTTCAATAGCCAGTCATTTCAGGGGAGGGGGTCAACCTGTTGAAGTTTCACATCACTGTTTCTCTTTCCCTTCCTCTCTCCATAAAAATCAATAAAAACATATCCTCGGGGAAGGATTTAAAAAAAGAAAAAAGAATGGAGGTTCCAGGATGTGCCTGGGAGAGCGGGCAGTCCTGGGTGTCTGTCCAGAACCTGGCCGTTAGCAGGCCTCCTGGGCTCCGGCCTCCCTCAGTGCTTACTGACTCCTGCTCGCCGGGCACTTCTCACAGGCCTGGTGGAAACTGCCAGCCACAATGAGAACTGTTTCTGGGGCATGGATTTTGGGAAGCGTCTTGTCTGGACAAAGGGAGAGACTATCCTTAAGAAGCGACCCAATGACTTTAGGTGTTGGGCACACGATGCAATATACAGATGAAGTATCATAGACTTGCACACTTGACATGTATGTAAACTTATTAACTAGTCGGTTGGTTGGAGCATCCTCCCACACACTGAAAGGCCGAGGGTTGGATCCCCCGTCAGGGCACACACCCAGGTTGGATCCCCCGTCAGGGTATGTATGGGAGGCAAGCAATAGACGTGTCTCTCTCCCTCTCCCTTCCCATCTCTAAAATCAATAAAAACATACCCTTGGGTGAGGATTAAAAAAATAATAAGTAGATTTCATCTGAAAGTCAAAAGGAAAAACATTTTAAAAAGAAGCGACCCAGGATCTCATAGGTGCAGAGCTCCTGGCAGAAGGGCCCTGTTCATCTCACATCAGTGGCCCCACGGCTGGGACCCAGTAACAAAGCTGGAATCCCTGAGGTTAAAAGGCATAATTCTGGTAACAGTAACCACAACAATAACTAGGGGATTCTCGTCCTCTCCCCCATTCCTGGCACTGGCACATCCCGGAGTTTCCAAACCGTGGTCTCAGAGTACTAGGCATCCAACATGCTCATGCCTGCAGTGCCCCCACCCCCAGCTTTCAGGGATCCCCAGGGAGGCGCTCCCCGTAGGGAGGGTCCCACGGAGCAGGAGGGGCTCCGGCCTGCCGCCCTCCAGGCCACATGTAATTATTTCACCTTTAACTACAGTGGCTTCTGGTTCTGTCTAAAGTTTCTGAAACTGGGGATCCCATGCTGCACCTCAGCTGAAGAACCAGGGTATTTTCTCACCAGGTCTCACGCTGGCCTTGGAGTTAGCCTAGGAGAGGTGACTATATCGGCTGGTGCCATAGTTCACTGTGACATCCTGACCCTGCCACCCACTGGCTCTGTGACTCTGGGCAAGTTACTGACCCTCTCTGGGCCTCATTTCCTCCTTGGCAAACTGAGGGTCTCATAGGGCTGTGGTGAGAATGAAACTGATCACGTTGGTCCGGTAGCATAGCACCGACCACATAGTGGCTGATACTGATTGTTTATTCATTCGCCTACATCCGTGGTCGGCAAACTGCAGCTCGAGAGCCACATGTGGCTCTTTGGCCCCGTGAGTGTGGCTCTTCCTAAGCCTTAGGAGTGCCCTAATTAAGTTAATAACAATGTACCTACCTATATAGTTTAAGTTTAAAAAATGGCTCTCAAAAGAAATTTCAATCATTGTACTGTTGATATTTGGCTCTGTTGACTAATGAGTTTGCCGACCACTGGCCTACATATCTTTACTCGAGGCAAACACTGACCATCCAGCAAACCTTGGCCCTGGGTCACCTATGAGCAGCTCTTCCCTCCCTGCCTCTGTTCTGCAGGCCCCCATCAGCTCTGGTTGGAGGAGGGGCCAGACTTGGGGACTGGAGGGCTGCCCCTTTGTCAGCCAGGCTCCCTGGGTGTTCTGGGGGCAGGAGGGATGTGAGAGCCCAGCGTGCCCATTGTCCTCCAAGATGCCTGGTCCTCTCCTAGCAACCGGCAGAGCCTTTGAGGCAGCGTGGGCTCAGGAGAGGGGCCAGGCGCGGGCCTGGCAGGGTGGGCAGCAGAGCCAGGGGCCCAGGGCCTACAGAACCCCCATGCCCTCTGGGATGGAAATGGCTTTTCAGGTGATACAGTCCCCGGGCCCTCAACGCCTGGCAGTCAGGCCTGGAGAACTGGCACCCAAAATGCTCATGCCTGCAGTGCCCCCACCCCAGCTTTCAGGGATCCCCAGGGAGGGGGCTTCCCGTGCAGAAATCACAGGGGAAAGGCTGCCCTTGGAGACCCCAGCGGGTGAGTGTGCAGGGGTGTCTGTGAGTCCATTTGCTTTTGCAGCACCATTCACTCTGTGTTCACTCCGCCTCGAGGTTCACATGAATGTGTATCTGAGTGCGAATGCACGCATGTCAGCACACTCGTGTTGGTGGGTGCAGGCACATGTAGGTGTGTGTGTGTGAGTGTGTGTCCTGTGGGTCGACATGTGTGGACACCTGTTCATGAGGTGGTGTGTGCCCTCGTGCATGCCACACCCACGTGCAGGGGTGTGTGTGCATTTGTGTGTATGTATGCACAGGTGTGATTTGTGTGTACACGTGTGTGTGCACAGGTGTGCATGCACGTGTGTGTGCGTGCACGTGTGTGTGTGTGTGCGCGTACACTGTAGGACAAGGGACAGTCACCAGATCCGCAGACCAGGATTTCTTGTCTCGGTGCAGAGAGCAGGCCCCAGTGCCTCTCATGAGCCCAGACATGCCTGGGGGGCCCAGCTCATAAGCCCTTATCCCTCCCTGAGACTCACTTTCCTGCACTGCAGTGGGGTCCTCATGCCCCCCCAGGGCCGAAGGCTTTGTGAGCCGGGCCCATGAGAGGCTGGAGGAAGTGACCTAGAGCAGTGGTCGGCAAACTTATTAGTAACAGAGACAAATATCAACAGTACAACGATTGAAATTTCTTTTGAGAGCCAAATATTTTAAACTTAAACTATATAGGTAGGTACATTGTTATTAACTTAATTAGGGTACTCATAAGGCTTAGGAAGAGCCACACTCACGGGGCCAAAGAGCCGCATGTGGCTCTCGAGCCGCAGTTTGCCGACCACGGGCCTAGGGGGACCTGACCCCACACCCTGGGAGTCTGAGGAGGTAGGGGCTCCTCAGCCACCGTGGAGCCCAGGCCACTGCCTGCTTGGTTCCCTCCACCAGCAGGGTGGAGGGGGAACCTAGTAGCCATAGTGACCAAGACAAAGCGTCCCCCGACCCCCCAGGAAGAACTCCAGGCCCGCGCACACGTGAATCTACTTGGACAAAAGCAGAAACGGCTTGGCGAGTGGGGTTCGGCTTCGGGAAGCCCTTTCAGCTCCGTCTGGGAATGCCTGGGCAGGGGCAGCCGTGGGCACCGTGTTCCCAAGGACCCAGGGACCCAGTGCACCTGCGTCCCCCCAGTGCAGGCGGGGTGAAAGCACAAATGGGGGAAGTCGGCAGAGACCAGGCTCCCCTGGTCCCCTTCCCCTTCTCCAACCCAATCCACTAGTCTGGGTCTGCTGCCCCCCCCGGCCCCCAAGACACAGTTCAACCCCCTAGACCACGCACCCCACAACGCGCACTAGGACAGCCCACCACACTGAGAAGGCCTCAGACACAACCCAGGCTCCCCCAGCACAGTTCATCCTCCCTCACAACTTTAACACCCCCCCACCTGCACCCCACAACCCAGCACAGGCCTCACAACCCAGCACTCCCACCCCAACACCCCTCCTAAGACACACAGCCCACCCCATTACCCAGATCACAGCTGGCCCACAAAGCCCCCAACACACAGCAGCCCCAAGTCCCAGGACACATTTGCCTCTACACAAGTTCCAGTGGCCCACAGCAACACACTCCTCCGCACGCCACAACTCAGGCCTACACCCCACAGCATTGCACTCCTGTGCACCCCAAAACTCAGGCCTGCACCCCACAGCATTGCACTCCTCCGCACGCCACAACTCAGGCCTACACCCCAGCCCCAGAGTTGGGCTGGCACCCGCAGGGACAGCCCCAGGGCCTGGGGTGTCTGCTTTGGGACACACAGCCTGCTCAGGTCCCCCCCAAGGCTTGTGCCCCAACTCACCGGCCAGGAGGGCAAGGGCAGGGGCCCAGAGCAGCATCAGCAGCAAGAAAGGGGCCGGGAGCCTGGGGTCCCAGGTCCGTGGCCTGGCCAGCGCCATGGCAGCACGCTCTGTCCGCAGCTATGGGAACCGGCGGCCTGGCTGGCTCGTACCCCCCTCTCCCTCCAACCAGCACTAATGCTGTGGACAGAGGCCCGGCCCTCCCTGCCTCCCTCCCTCTCCCGCCTCCTCCCCCAACCCAGGCCCTCCCAGGCGGCTCCTCCTCGAGGAGGATTCTGGAGGAGGGGTCTGACCCACCCAGTCTCCCCAGGGCCCAGGGCTCCAGGCAGGAGTCAGGGGCCCCTGTGGGTCCGATCTCACCTCACTGCCCAGCACCCTCCCCCTCCTGACCCCCCACCCCTGTCTCCTCCCACCTCTCAGGCTGTGCTGCCTCTGCCTCCTCAGAGAAATTTCTGTTCTGTGGGGGAGGGCGAGTCCTCAGGTATCCCACCCAGCGGACCACCCCCAGCGCCTCAGCCTGGGCCCCCTCCCCAGCCATCTTCCAACCCCAGCTCCTCCCACTCAGCTCCCACCTGAGCAAGGGACCCCACCCTGCTGCCGGACGCCCCTCTCCCTCCCCACAGGTTCTGGCAACAGTTCCTTCTCAGTGTCTCTTGGTCCCACTCCTGCCACACATAGCCCCTCTCACCATGGCCCTCAGGAAAAGGCCCCTGACTCCCTCCACTCCCCCGACCCCTCACCACCAGCCATTTCTCCCCTTTGGCCTCGATCTTCTCTATTTGCCGCTCCAGACCCCTCACCATAACCCAAGGCCGCCCCTTCTACTGAGCGGCAGCACTCACTAAGCAAGCTTTCCTCTCCCCTGTGGGAAGTCCTCCTGCTTGTCTAACCTCGCAGTCTCCTGCTGCACTCGATGTTTGCTCGCTCCGGGCTGCATAGGGCAATGTTGCTGGGTGGAGAGGAGGGGTTCTTCAGGGGACCTGGACCCAGGAAGCCAGGTCGTCTCAAAGGCGCTGCAACATAAAACACCCCCGTTGTCCCACTGCCCTCAGCTCCGGTGGAGGGAGAACCCCCTCCTGAACCAAGCCACTGTCCCCTGCCAATGCATCCCCATTTGGCCAGGTTCAGTGACCACAGACTCAGGCCACCCAGGTCCGGTGCTGTTCTCTGCCACGTGTCCCTGACACCTGGGGGTTACAGTGGTTAGTCAGACGCGACCAGCGACTGAGGTTCCTCTCGGGCTGCTCTAGGGGGGTGGGCAATGGCCCATGGACGTCCAGGGCAGGGAGCAGTGGGAATCACACAGGGCAGGGCGTGGGAAGTGGGGGCCACACTGGTCCTCCTACCCAGCCAAGTGCTCGGAGAGGGAACCAAAGGCCTGGGTTTGTCCACCTCCCTGCCCCATCTCCAGCCCTGAGTCTTGCTCCCCCTGGGGTGGGGGTTCCGCCTTGGGTTCTGGACTCTTCTCCTAAAGCACCTTTAACTTGCTGCCTCTCGGGTACACCAAGAGCGTCTCACTCCCCTCTGCGGAAGCCCCTCCTCACCCTGTAGGAAAAGCACAGGCCTCTGAGACAGATCCAGGTTTGAGCCCCGTTCCACCACCGATTGTGGAGTGGCCTCAGCCAGGACGTCCCTCCCTGGGCCTCAGTTTTCCCATCTGTAAAATGGGAGTGGTAGCAGTTCCCATCATGGAAGGCTTCACAATAGTCCTTATCAGTGCGTTTGTTTTCTGCAGGTTCAGTTATCTGGGGTCAGAAACATTAAATGGAAAATTGAAGAAATAAAGAATTTATAAGTTTTAAGTCGCATGCTGTTCCGAGTACCTCACCTCATCTCATCAATTAGGCATCACATCATCTCACATCATCACAGGAAGAAGGGTGAGTACAGAACAGTAAGATATTTTGAGAGACACCACACTCACATAACTTTTATTACAGTACTGGAGGCCCGATGCAGGGGATTTGCGCACTGGTGGGGGCATGGCCTGCAGGGACTGGCCTGCTGTGGGAGCGCTGCTCATGCTGGTCAGCCTACGGCACTCCCACTGTGGGAGCACACTGACCACCAAGGGGCAACTCCTGCGTTGGGCATCTGCCCCCTGGTGGTCAGTGCGTGTCATAGCGACTGGTCAACTGGTTGTTCCGCCGTTTGTCACTGGGCTTTTATTATATAGGATATTCTAATTGTTCTGTGTTATTAGTAGTTATTGTTGTTAATCTCTTATGGTGCCTAATTTAAAAATTAGACATTATCATAGGTATGACTGTATAGGAAAAAACATTAGGGTTGGGTACCATCTGCGGTTTCAGGCATCCGTGGGGGTCTAGGACATATCCCCTGGGGGTCAGGGGGGCTGCTGCAGTGATCTGAAGTGGCAATGCAAGTTCTCTTTATTCTGCTTTTCAGAGGTTCCCAAGAGATCCAAGCAGTCCCGGGGAGCGGGGGGCCAGGAGGGCAGGAGTCTCTGGATATGCAGACAAACACTAGAGTTTTTATAGCGCCAGGTCCAGCCCATCCAAGCCTCACCCCTCAGCCACTGTCCTGTAGCTGCCGTGCGCCACCTTGTGGCAAACGTGGGACCACCTTCAACCCTAACTTAATTGGGTCTCTCAGAGGCTTCCCCACCCCCTCCAGGTTTCTCTTCCCTAGCTTTCCTCCGGCTTTCCTCATACTTTCCTGAGGGTTCCTTGCTCTCTTTCTTCCCACAGTGTTGGGGGATTTCAGGATCTGCTCCCAGTCCCCTGCCTTTCTCACACGTCCCTCCTTGGGTAAGCACATCCACACCCAGGCTCTCTCATGAGCTCTGCACCAGTGATTCTTAACCCTGTTCCAATTCCCTCTTGGCAACAAATGTCTTGTATCATGCTTTGTTACCCAGAAACGAAATGACGTACATATGCAGATAATTCCCAAAAGAAATCTATCCTAATGCTCTAACTAAAATATCAGAGTAAGTCATTATAGGCTACTGGTAAAATGTACAAATTCTGGCTTCTGTACTTCCCTGCTGTGTGATCTTGGGTAAGTCACTTAACCTCTCTGTGCCTTAGTTAGCTTCCTAGTTAAAAAGGGATTTTTTTTCTATGCAGCACATTATTGCATAGAGTTGTTATGAGGATTAAATGAGTAATTTTTCATGAAGCATTTAGAACAGTGACTGGCACATGTTAAGAGCCAAGTGAGTTTTGGTTAAACTAACAACAAAAGTAATTTAAGATGATATGTACGTATTTCAAGTAAATATTTTTACTGCATTAGAAGACAATAAAATAACAAGAGGCTTGCGCCTACCCATAAAAGCCCCCCTGGATGCGACAGCCGCAATGCAGACTGATAAAGAGAATGTCAAGTTGGCAACTCAACCACCACAAGTAGCGTTGACGTTAAGTACATAACTTTTCGGTGAGTAAGCTTCTGAACAAGAGAAAGGGCAATCGCCCTCCAATTTACAGGGAAGTTATATTTCAGCGTACATTAAAATTCAGAACATTCATGCAAAAATGGGCTCAGCTCAGACACTTACAAACAGGTCTTTTTTCCTGTCCACGCCTTCAGGGACTGTCCTGCCATCGTAGGCTGTCCAGCATCCTGGGCCCCACCCACTAAACGCCAGCGGAGCCCCCTCCACCCAGTCATCATGAAAACCGAAAGCACCCCCAATGCCCAAAACAGTGCCCAGGAGGCCCCTGGGTTCCACACCCACTGCCAGAGGGACTTTTCCAAATCCCAGATTGTGTCTCCAGCTGTTCTCTCCTAGTTACTGTCAGGAAAGTCCAAATTCCTGAGCCCGGTGCCCAAAGTCCTCATAAGTGAGCCCCCTGCTCCCTCCCCCCGGAGCAAATCTACACCGTCACCCCACCCACTCCCCTGCCCCCTGCACACTCAGACAGGGCACATAGCAGGTGACGAATTAATACACACGAGGGCCCTTCAGCCCTGGCCGTGGGGATCGCACATCTGGTGGAAAGGACTTTTCTGGGAGGTGCTTCCTCAGAACCTGCTGGGGGTCCCAAGGTCAGAGAGCTCAGCTGCCAGACAGCAGTTTCCCACAGGAGGTAGGGCCTTGGGGTGTGAATAGGAGTTTTCCAGGGAGACAGAGGCAGAAGGCAATCTGGCTGCAGACCCAGCGTGGGCCAGGGTCAGGTGAGAGCGAGGGTATGCGCCTCCACCACTGCAGGCAGGTGAGTACTAGCTGAGGGCGGGATGTGGAGGGGCTGTGATCAGAGGTGAGGCCGGTGCGTCAGCAGGGGACAGCTTGTGTAGAGTTTGTAAGGTGTCCAGGAGCCTGGGCTTTGTCCTGGGGGCACTGGGAGCCGTGGGAGGGATTAAAGGGGGTGACACAGTCAGGTTGCATGTGGCAGAGTTCCCTCTGGGAGGAGTGTGGCAGGTTCACGGCATGAGGGCAGGGATGGAAGGATGCCAGGGAACGGTCACAGGACTGAATTAGGGCAGAGGAGGGTGAAGAGCAGGGAATTTGTGGGGCAGAAACAGCAGAACTTGGTGTCTGCTGATGAGAATGGAAACAGGTGCTGGACAAACCCAGTCTTCTGCAGCATCATGGACAGGCTGCAGGCCTCTCTGGAGACACTAGAGGGAGCTCCAGGATAGGTTAGGCTCCCCTCTCCCACCTGCTGCCAGTCCCCACCCGTTCCTGGAGGGTGGTGGGACCCGCCCTGTGGCTCTGACGTAGGCTCTGGGTTTCTGCCAGGGCCCTGACCAAATCCAGTGGTTCACAGTCTCGGGTCACCTCACCCTCCAGCCGCTGGGTTTGTGGGACGAGGGGAGGGGGGCATTTCTTGAGCTGGGAGTAGATGGGGCAGAAGTTGGGTGTTGCAGGCAAGAAGTACTAACCTGCATCACCCTGCTCTGTGCCCCCTACCCCCTTGGGAAGAAGGGGAGCAACCCACCCAGGGTCACACCACTGTCAGCGGCCACACCCATCCCAGCCAGAAGCGCTGCCCCCGTGAGGGACAGAAATGGACCAGAGCTCCCCAAGTTAGAGTGGCCCGCAGACAGACTAGGTGAGTGCAGGCAACCTCTCCAGCTCCACCACCCTTCCCACAAAAACTTGAGGGGGAGCTGCCCATGAGCCGCCTCACCCAAGGGGGAGGCAGCGTTCCACACAGAGGGGCTCCCACAGGCCTGCAGGCAGGTTCGGGAGAGCGGCTGAGTGCAGGGAGCAGGGCTGGCCGGGCGGCTGGGAGGTGGTGCCAGATGCCACCAGCCGCGGAGGGAGCCTTGGCAGGCCTCCTGCAGGCAAGGCCCGCAGAGCTTGGCATTTGTGAAGGAACCCCGGCTGCACCGAGGAAGGTGGAGGGATCACAGTTTTTGGAAAGGACTGGCCTCTCGACTTGAGTCTAAATGGCACAGTCCTTTAAATTTTTAAACAAAAAATGAATAACGAAGGCAGACACCGAACAGGAAATCCATTTCCTTTTAAATCTGGCAGAAAGAGCAAATCCAAGCCCAAAATAATGCCGGCCGGATTTTAATAACCTGTAACAAAACAGGCCCACAAAGCCATCAGCGCTCACTTCAGGCTGCCTCTGCAGTTGAGCCAAGACTGGCATCCAGGGCCCATGTGAACAACAGTCATTATTGCCACCTGGGGAAACCGAGGCTGAGCTAGGAGCGGACTAACCCAGGGTCGTGGCAAAGGGGGAACGGAACAGGCTCCTGACTCCCAAGCGTGGGCATTCTGCACTCATGGCACAACAAACACACACCCCACACATCATATGCTCTACACACAATACACACATACCACATATACACACTACACACCACACATCATATGCTCTACACGCAATACACACATACCACATACACACACCACACAGTACATGCCACAACACACATACATATATGCGCACCACACGCTACACATACCATATATTCTACACACCATACACACATACCACATACACTACACACCACAGTACATATTACAGCACACATACATATATGCCCAACACACAACACACACCCCACACATCATATACTCTACCACATACCACATACACACACTACACACCACACAGGAAATGCTTTCCAAACTCAGGTACACAAATACCTGTATACACACAAGATTCCACAGACGCACAGATCAGCCAACATACACATACATGTGCCTGGATAGAAGTATGCAGGCAGCCACACAATGCCTGCCCCCCAGAGCACCTAACACTTACACAAACATATTCATAGGCACAGGGACTCACACACACACAAATGCGATTGCTCCAAATCTCAATACTCATATCCAGACACACACACATGCAAATTTCTACAGATATGTGCAAGTTTCAAAAATTCCCCTCGATATACATCTACAACACAGCACTCACCCACCTACGGACACAGACACGTGCAGCACACCTCACAGCCCTGTGAGGCCCACACGCCTGGGAATCTGCGCCAGGCAAGGTGCTGCCTCCTTTGGGGCACGGAGGGCACCTTGCCCATCCTATCGGAGGGCCAGGGTTGATTCCTAGCAAGTGCCCATGCAGCTCAGAGGGGCCAGTGGCTCAGCCCCCACACTCTCCTCGCCCCAATAGGAGTGTGAGTGGGTGTGTTCCAGTGTGAGTCTTAAGCGGGGGCAGGCAGGGGCGATGTAAAGATGGAGCGAGACAGTCCATCTACTGTATGGGTGTAGGGTCCTTCCTCCCTTCCTTCCCTCCTTCCCTCCTTCTCTTCTTTACCTTTCTTCCTCAGATATTTAATAAGGACCTTTTGTGAATCAGGTAAAACAAAGACATAGCCTCTGCCCCTAGGAGCACAGCCTGGGGTGAGCAGGCACACCAGAGCTGAGCGGCTACGTGACACACTGTGACATGGCTGTGGGACACTGAGCATTGCACGCCGGTCTCTGAACCTCGCTTTCCTCATCTAAGAAAGAGGGACCATATCTCCTTGACGACCTGTTGTATTTGTTTTTAGAACCAAATCCAATAGTAGGTAGAAGGTGAAAGGGAAAGTCTTAGTAAAATAAGAATCAGGTGTTTGTTTACTAGGCACCCGCTGTGCGCTAGATCCATGAGATGGGAATGTGGATAAGCACACAGGCCCTGGGCTCAGAGAGGCCTGGCTGGATTCAAATCCCTGCTTTGCCAGGACTAGCTGTGTGAGCTTGAGCAGGTTACTTAACCTCTCTGAGCTTCTACTTTCTCATCTGTAATGTAGGTGTAATACCCTCCCAACATGAGTGCTGTGGGGTAATGTTAAAGTGCTTAGAGCAAGACCTGCCACAAAGCAGAAGCTCAATTAAGTCAGTTCCTAGTATTATTTATAAGCTTTCATTTATTCATTCAACTAACCCTTCCTGAGCACCTGCTCTGAGCCAGACATGATTCTAAGCACACTCCAAATTCCGAGTCATTTAATCCTTCTAGCAACTCTGTGTATTATTATCCCTGTTTTCCAACCAAGGAAACGGAGGCATAGAGATGTTCTGTCACTTCAGGGTCTCGAAGCTGGTCAGAGGCAGAGCTGGAATTGAAACCAGGTCTGTGGGCCTCCCTTAATCCAATTACAAGACATGCACTTCCCGCTTATGGCTCAGAGTCCTCCTCCTCTCTCCCCAGCAGCAGTCCTGTTAAATAAATTAGCCAGTAACGGTTTCTAATTCCCAGACTTGGTTGCAAATAAATTATTCACGTTGTAAGGCCTGCAAACCGCCGGCTGGGCCTCATTACCCAAGAAGAGTCACCCGCCCACAAGATGCCACACCCTCCCCTGAGCATAGGTCCTGGTGGCTCGCCAGGGCCAGGCAGAGCTGGCAGACGCTGGAGCCCTGCTGCAGGAGCCGAGAGAGGGGCTTTCCTCCTCCCATTCCCAGCCTTCCCTTTCTAATCAGCTCACAGCCCAGCCTGGTGTTGTCAAGGGAACATAAGCTCTGGACTCAGCCAGTCCTGGGTCCCAGTCCTGGCTCTGCCCTGAACAGCTGTGTGAGCTCAGGCAGGTGGTCTGCCCTCTCTGAGCCTCGGGGGGAGGCTGACTGTCTGGCCCATACAGTGGGCTCAGGGCCCCGCTTTGTACTTCCTGTCCTCCCTCCATTTGTGGGATGAGGCTTCTGCTGCCCAGCCAGGCCCTGTGCTGGAAGCTAGGGACAAAGATCCTGTCCTGTGGGGACTTGCAGTCTCCGTGGCTCATCTACTCCCAATATCCGGCTGAGACCTGGTCCAGGCCAGAGCCCTGCGGCTGGTTGTAGGATACGGAGTGCTCCAGAGCCCCTCCTTGGGCCAGCTACCCAGCCCAGTTGCTGGCAGCATGGACCGCTGCGAGCTCCCTGGGTTGTGTGTCTGCCAGGGGCAGCTAGTGGCCAGTGCCTGACTGATTTAGAGCTACAAAGGCCCCGCTCCCTTCCCGCCACTGGGACACTCTGAAGGGCCAACACAGCTCCAGGCATCCCTGCAGGGAACTCTGCTGCAAGCTCATTGCAGGTCAGCTTATGCCTCTGCCCAGTCCTGGCTTCCTGCTTCCTTGCAAGTGTCCCTTCCCAGGGCACCCCCAGGAAACCTGTATGCAATCCTCCAGCTCAGCATCCTCCTTCCAGGAACCCAGTCAAAGGTACTTGTCACAGACAGAGCCCCGTCTCAGCACTAAATGAGACCCCATCCAAGTCGCCAATTCTCCATACTGCTGACAGGTTGAGCCCTGATCCTAGACTGATCCCCAATCTTGGTTCCATACTAATCCCCAATCCTGGCCCCAGACTGAGCCCCGATTCTGGTCCCAGACTGAGCCCAGGCATCCATGGAAAGCAGAGGACCACCTAAGACAGAATTGAGGGGTAATCCATGGGAGGAAGGACGGGATTGAAGTCTGGCTTAGACTGAGAACAGGGCTGGAGTAAACCTCGATGAGGCGGACAGACTGACAACCCCGTCAGGCGGGAAGTCAGTCCCAGAATCTCACGTCACAGAGAGGCCTGAGTGAAAAACAATGGAATAGGTTCTTCTTTGTGGAAGAACCAAATCTGAACCAAGGAAGAGAAGAATAATCGTAGTCGCCGCCATTTCTCAAGCAGGCGTGTGTCCCGGGCCCCAGGCCATGGGATCTACTTCATGGCCCTGCTGCCTCCTCAGAACATCCTCACGGGGTCCTATTCTCGCCCATTTTATAGATGAGGACTGCGAGGCTCGAGGGGTAAAATGACTTGCCTCATGCCCCAGTCATGGCAGAACCAGCATTCACACCCAGGACCCTTCTGTGGGATCCATGCAGAGGCTGGTCTCCCAAAGTCCCGATGGGGCTTCCATGGGTCACCTCCGCTAGCCGTCCCTGAGCCTGTCCAGGGCAGCAGGGGAGCCATGAAAAGTGGTGGGCGGTCCATGAGTTTGTGTAGCTGGGACCCAGCCCAATCTCCAGGTTCCTCTCAGGGCCCTCAGTTCATAGTATCTGATTCCCACGGCCTTCTCCGCGAGGAGGCACCGCTAGTATAGGCACAGCACCAATAAGGCAACTGAGGCCCAGAGCGGGAACACCGTTAGCTCAAGCTTGCCGAGCTGGGACCCACCCCGAGAATTCCTGACACTTCGTCTCCCATCCTCTGTTCATAGGCAGTGGTGGCAAAAGTAGGTTTATAGGTGTGAGTACTCAAAACAGATTTTATTCTTGTACTGTTATTTCTTAACTAGAGGCCCGGTGCACAAAATTTGTGCACTGGGGGGGGGGGGGTGTCCCTCAGGCCAGCCTGCACCCTTTCCAATCTGGGATCGCTCAGGGGATCGGGCCTAAACCGGCAGTTGGACATCCCCCTCACAATCTGGGACTGCTGGCTCCCGACCCCTCGTCTGCCTGCCTGCCTGATTGCCCCTAACCACTTCTGCTTGCCAGCCTGATCACCCCCTAACCACTCCCCTGCCAGCCTGATCGACGCCTAACTGCTCCCCTGCCGGCCCCATCGCCCCCAACTGCCCTATCCTGCAGGCCTGGTCCCCCCCAACTGCCCTCCCCTGCTGGCCTGATTGCCCACAACTGCCCTCCCCTGCCGGCCATCTTGTGGCTGTGGGTGCTGCCATCTTTGAGTGCGGGGCAGTCAATGAAAATATTCCCTCCTTATTGGCTGTGGGTGCCGCCATCTCTACGATGATGTGAGGGTCAATTAGCATATTCCATCTTTATTAGATAGGATTATTGTACTATTTGTATGTGTCCCCCCAAAATTCATATGTTGAAATCTAACCCTGAATGGGAGGCTATTTGGAGGCGGGGCCTTTGAGAGGTGACTTGGTCATGAGTGGCGCCCTCCTGAATGGAAGTAGTGCCCTTATGCACAGGCCCCAGAGAGCTCCCTGGCCCTTCTGCCCTGTGAGGTTATGGCAAAAAGACGGCTGTCTGTGAGCCAGGATGCAGACACCAGGTCTGCCAGCACCTTGGCCTTGACTTTCCCAGCCTCCAGAACTGTGAGAGATCCATTTCTGTTGTTCATACACCACCCAGGCGATGACATTTTATTATGGCAGCCCAAGCAGACTAAGTAGCCACTTTGCCCAACTGCTTCTTACTTCATTCTTCCTTCCCTCCACCCATCCATCCATTCACAGCTGTGCAATGCGCATCCTCCATTACCACGTCCGGGCTGAGTGCTGGAGCCGGGTGGACAGAGCCTCCCCTTGTGGCATGCACAGGCTGGTAGAGGAGCCACATATTAAACAAGCACACCCACAAAACCCGAATGCATTGCCGCTGTGCTGAGTGCTGGGAAGCAGCAGCCCAGGAAGCTGTGAGTGGGTGGTAACAAGGATGGTCTCTCTTGGGAGTGTTCTCTGGGCCCCAGGGAGCTGGTGGGCAGAAAACCTGCTGAGCTGGCCCCATGGGCTTGACCTCAGGGGACAGAAGCTGTGAGAAAAGTGGGAACGGTGCCCCAGCTGAGCCAGTTGGCTGGTGAGACTGCAGGCAGCCTACCGGCCCCTCCAGCAATGGAGTCCTGGGGACGTGGCCGCAGCAGGGAGCCAGTCAGGAGGTGAGTGGGGGTCTTTTGAAAATCTGAGCCCAGCTTCGCTTTGTGAGCCATCCAGCTGGGCACCAAAGCCTCTGAGAACTAGCAGGGCTCCAGGAGGAGGGAGCAGCATGAGCGCACGTGTGGAGGTGGGAGCAGCAGGCAGGCCCAGGAAGGTGGAGCACGCGGAGGAGAGGAAGGAGAAACTGGGTCCTGGCCCTTGGGAACTGCATAGCCCCCGGGGGGGCTCGCCTCCCACCAGGAACAGTCATGACTGCCCTCGTTGGAAGCTGTGTCCCTGTCGAGGGTCATGCGCGATCTCATTTCAGCCTCACTGGACCAGTAAGGTGTTTACTGCTAGACGTGAGGTTGTTACAGACAGAAAAACCAAAGTCAGGAGGTGAAATCTGTCGCAGAGAGCACAGACTTAGCAAGTCAAGGATCAGGATGCAATCCCAGCCGTGTTCTTAGCACTGCCCTGTTGTGCCCAGGAAACAATGGGAGGAAATCTGGACCCATGGCGGGCATGGCCCATGCTGGCTCCGCCTGTGGTCTTGTGTCTTCCTCTAAACTGAGGGTTTGTTCATCTCTGTCGCCGTGGCATGGCATCAGGCACGGAATCGGTGCTTAGAAACTATCGTGAATAAATAGTCATCCTAAGAGCAGACGCTCCCAGTGTTCACCGAGAACCACATCCCCCCACCCCAGTAACAGGGTAGGTACTGTTATTACCCCCATTTCACAGGTGGGGAGACTGACACACGGCTAGTAAGTGGTGAAACCGTGATTCACCAGACAGCAGGTAAATAACGAGATCAATGAGCTATTTGATGAGTGTGAGTAATGATGAATGGATGAATGGGAGGAAGGATGAGTAAATAAGCGAGGTATTGAAGAAGGGACAGGGGAGCAACGATAGGTGTTATCTTGGGGGAGTGAGAAAGTGGAGGCCCTTATCACACGATTCCACCCCCAGCTCCCAGGAACAGCTCCTTTTCTCTCCTCTCGGGGAGTCTTGAATTCTTTGCCAGGCCGTTGCTTAGCAACAGTGCCCTCACCCCCAGCCCCGCCCCACTTCAGTCCACTAGAGCTGGGGTGTGCAGCCAGCCCTGGCCATGGTAGTCAGGGAATGGGGAACCCTGGGCTCTCGGGTCTCGGGGGGAAGGTCAGGGTCAGAGAGATGGGCCTGGGTGGGCTCCAAATGAGACCCATGGGGAAGGGTTGTTTGGACCAACCATTGATTCTGAAGATACCACCCGCAGGGAAGTGGGGAGCTCACAACGGCCATCGCAGTGACCACGGGGCCTTGAGTCCTTAGTCCTGGGTTGGACGAGGTCTTGGATGAGTCCGCTCCCTCATCTGTAGCATGGGACATGGTGTCCCCCCCAAAGGGGAAAGTTTGATGGTAGAGTGGGACCACAGGAGGGCTCTGTACTGGGAGGGTGAGGGCTATTTTTATAAGCAAGGAGTGTGTGATCTGTCTCTAGACTAGAGGAAGAATATCAGGGCAAAGAACTCTCACAGTCACCTCCAAAGAGAGGTTGGGATGCATGAGGCCGGAGGGCTCCCTGGCGAGGAGGCCCTGAAGGACTTCTCTAAGTGGAGATGGGGGAGAGGAGAAGTCCTGGTAGAGGGAACAGGCTGTGCAAAGGCCTGGCGGCGCGAGACTGGAGCCCATTCAATATAGCTACTGTTTATTCACGGTCAGGCGTGTTTACATTCAGTCCGCACGGCAGCTCAGCAAGGTTGCACGGAGGGATCCCATTCCACAGGATAGGAAACGTTGCCTCAAGGTCAAGGGACTTGTTATGTGAGCGTGGCGCCGCTGGTGAGTGGCAGAGCTAGGTCGGGCTCACTTTGCTCAGATGGGCAGAGCAAAGAGAGCAAGTGGCACAAAATACTGCAGCGGAGGGTGTCGGGCCCTCCTGCCACGGGGAAGGAGTCTGGACTTTGTGCAGAGGGCAATGGGGAGCCATTGATGGTTCTGAACTGGGAGAGAAGTGACTCAGGCTGGGCCCTCAGGTCCCCTCGGTGCTGTCCTAGGCCATCTGTCTCCACCTCCTACACCTGCCACCCTCTGCATCCACCCACCCCCGCCACTTCTCAACCACACCGAGAAACCATGTGTGACAGAAGAGAATGTAAAAATATATATGTAACCGAAACAACGGCGGGCTGACAGAACGCGGCTATAAATAATCTGACGGGTGTGGAGTCGTTCCTCCAATCCTGCTTCCTGATCCTGCTGCCTGAGCAGCGGGGGGGGGGGGGGGGGGGGGTGCTGCCAGGCGGGGTGGGCATTCCGAAGGGAAAGGGGGAGGGGAAGGGGGAGGGGACACCATTTGTGAACCTCCTTTGTGCCAACCACTTTACAAGCGGTATGTTCTGAGTCCCCACAAAAACCTTCTCAGATAATCACTACTGTTATCCCCGATTTCTTGCAGTAGGTAAGAAAGCTAAAGCACAGAGAGGTAGATTACCTAGCTAGAATCACACAGCAAGGAGGCAGTGGAGCTGGGATTCCAGCAATCCCTGCCATGCACCTACTTTCCAGAGAAAAGAGCCGATGTCAGGCTCTGCCGCCCTCAGTCCTTGTCCAGGATCAGGAAGGGCTCAGGCTCCCAGGCACTCGCCTGCTCACATGTCTTCCATAGCTCCCCAGTGCCCTCCAGATAGAGACCAAACTCAGCGAGGCCTTCAAGACCCTGTGACCAGGCCTCTGTCCATCACTGCCCCACCTCGGATCTCTGAGCCACAGCCATGCCATGTGGACCTTCTGTCAGGACCTCTTCAGGGCTGAGTGCTCTCAGCCTCTGCAGCTACGGTTCCCCTTGCCAGATAGGCTGTTCCCCTCTAGTTCGATCTGCCTACAGTGGGGCCTCAAGTCTACCTCCCTGACCTCCTCCACCGTCAGTTCTGCCTGTGCGTTCCCTGTGGGCCCCGATGCTCAGCTTAATCACGTGGGTCGTGATGGGTGGTGGGTGTGGCTGGTGAGGACGGAACCAGGCATGGTGGCAGAAGGCGTGGCCACAGAGGGGGTGCCCCCGAGTGCATGGCTGCTCAGGAGGGCTAGTGAGGGGGAAGGCGCTTGTCGTGTACATGCTCCTCTCTGGAGGTCGTGGCGTGAAATGGGACTGGGAGTGGAGCTGGCCTCAGGGCTCTGCGGGGAGAAGGAAAGAAAAAGAAGGAGGAAGAAAGGCGAAAGTGACTCCTGGGGGCCCGCAAGGGGGACTGGGTAGTGGGTGAGAAGAACCAGAAATAAGTTGGCCCCATGTCTTGGACCCTCATCATGTCCTGGGTCAGCATTCGGCAAGTGCTCTGAGCCTGTTTGCACATCTGGCCCGTGTGAGGCACAAACTCAGGCTGCTGTTGGGGTTATTTGTTCATTTTCAGACTCATACAGCCCAGTGCCGCCCAACAGGTGTTATAGGAGCCACTTATGTAATTATAAATTTTAATTTTCTAGTAGCCACTTCTTTTTTTTTTTAATGTATTTTTATTGAGTTCAGAGAGGAAGGGAGAGGGGGAGAGAGATAGAAGCATCAATGATGAGAGAGAATCATTGATTGGCTGCCTTCTGCATGCCCCCCACTGGGGGTTGAGCCCGCAACCTGGGCATGTGCCCTGGACTGGAATCAAACCCAGGACCCTCCAGTCCACAGGCCGATGCTCTTTTCTCTGAGCCAAACCAGCCAGGGCTAGCCACTTCTTTTTAAAAAAAGCAGCTGAAGTTAATTTTAATGTTTTATTTAACTCAATATACTTCAAATATTATTTCTACGTGTAATCAAGATAAAAACTTCTGAGATCTTTTAAATCTTTTTTTTTCACACTAAGTGTTCAAATCCAGAGTGTTTTTTACGCTTACACCTCAGTTTGGACTAGCACATTTCAGGTGCTCAGCAGCCACGTGTAGTTACTGTACTGGACATCACAGTGCTGGACTTTAAACTTGATGAGAGTGGGGACCATGACTGTTCCCACCATTGTTATCTCCAGGGCATGGCACGTAATGGGTAGTCAGGAAATGTTTGTTGAATGACTGACGGACCGACTGGCGGAATGGATGAATGAATGAACAAATGGGCTGAGGCCTTGTTAGATCAAAAGCCAGATTCCCATCATAGGCCATGGGAACAGCCTAGAAAGAAATTCTAGTCCCACCTCTATGTCCAGTTCTCTGCGTGATCATAAGTGAGTCCTGCATCTCCCTGGACCTCAGTTTCCCCATCTGTACAATGGGTTGGGGGTTGGCCTGTGTGGTTTTTTCCTGGGCTCTCGCTAGAGTTTCTCAGGAGCAGCCCAGCCTCCTCTCTGCGGCTGCCTTCCCTAAGTTCCCTCCTCCTGTGTGTGACAGGAGGTGTCAGGAGAGGCCTCGAGTGGCCTTCTGTACAGAGCAGAACCAGGCCCCAGAAAGGGAAACTGAGGCAGGGCTCCTGCCACACAATGGCCTTGGTATGGGGAGCAAAGCCAAGGTGGGTGCTTGGGCCTGGCCCTCCCCCAGGGCGGGGCTTCTCCCTCTGATTCTACAGAGAAGGAAAGAGAGGCCGAGAGAGGTGCCAGGACCAGTCCCAGGTCACAGAGAAGGTAAGGCAGAGCTGGGCCTCTGTTTTCCTCATCTGAAAATGGGCACAAAAGCTGCCTTCATTTTATCGAACATCAATGCCTCAAGTCCCGGCTCCGCTACTTCACAGCCCTTGATTTGGGGCAAGATGTTTTACCTGGCTGTGCTCGATGTCCTTACTTGTCAGTGGGGAGGATAATAATACTAACCTCATAGAGCCGTTGCGCCCATGAAACGTGTGAACGTTCGTGAAGCGTCCCTAAGTGTGCCGGGGGGTGCTCTGAGTGTCACACAAGTGATAGGTGCTGTTATCAGCCTTCACCGTGAAGCTGCTCTGCAGTTCAAATCAGGCAAGGGATGTGACCGGCGTTTGCAAACTGTGAAGTCCTCTCTGGAGAGGCAAGCAATTTTTTTGGCTGCAAAGGACGTTCCAAACTGTAAAACGCGTAATGACTTGCAGAGCATTTTGTAAACGTTGCCGCATTAAGGAGGCTTTTGTAGATTAGCTTTTTTATAATCCGGAGAGCACTTCAGCATCACAAATCACTTTGGAGACCGTTGAGCTCTCTGTGAGGGCTTTCTAGGCTGTCGAGTGCCGTGCAAGTCTGAGGCAAGTGGGCCTTTCAGAGACGTGGGCAAGAAGCAGGGTGGGAGTGGGCAGAGGAAGAAACTAGAACCCGAGGCTTGAACTGCAGCCCGTTTCCCCTCTGTGCTCATCGCTTGCCCGTGTGGAGAAATTCCAGCGTATCTTCGGATTCCTGAAACCAGGGAGGCCTGGCTGCATTGCTGACTCAGCCTGTCGGGAGGCGTTAAGCAGGAATTGGCCCATCTTCCTTGCATTCATGCCTTGTCTTTTTCCTACCGCAAAGGCAATGAACCTGACACCATTTAAAGATTTCCCTGTGGGTGGCCTCTGGAGCTGGGGAGGTGGTGAGCACCTGGGCTGTCGGATGACCTTGCTCTGTTGCCCACTTGGACCTGGTCTGGAGACCCAGCCCTGAGTGCCTGCTGCCCCCTGTTGACAGAGTAATGGGGGTTCAAGGGCTGAGGGCAGGGGAGGCCACTGCCTCCTAACAGCTGTGGGGGTAGCGCAGAGGCCCCAGGCCCGGGAGTTCCTGGGTTCCGATCCCAGCTCTGCTACTTTCTCATCTATGACCTTGGGCAGGTTCCCTTCCTGCTCTGAGCCCATAAACCAGTGGTTCTCAACCTTCGTAATGCCGCGACCCTTTAATACAGTTCCTCATGTTGTGGTGACCCCCAACCATAAAATTATTTTCGTTGCTACTTCATCACTGTAATTTTGCTGCTTTTATGAATCGTCATGTAAATATCTGATATGCAGGATGTATTTTCATTGTTACAAATTGAACATAATTAAAGCATAGTGATTAATCACAAAAACAATATGTAATCATATATGTGTTTTCCGATGGTCTTAGGCGACCCCTGTGAATGGGTCGTTCGACCCCCAAAGGGGTCTCGACCCACAGGTTGAGAACCGCTGCCATAAACCCTCAGCCACAACAGGGACGGATAATGCTCGTTTGTGTGTATGCCATTGGGTGGCCTGCTGTGCATGCAGATTCTGTCCCATCTCCCATCCACAGGCCTGCCGGCCTTCAAATACGGGAGAAGTAGAAGGTGAGGCCATGTGCGTGCGTGTGTGGGGTAGGGTTAGGAGCATGGGATTTCAAATGACAAAGACCTGCATCCAAATCCCGGCTCCGTGGCATACAGCTGTGTGTCTTTAGGCAAGTCACGTCACCTCTCTGAGCCTCCATTTCCTTTGCTATCAAATGAGCATAATAGTTGCTACCTCATGAAAAGTTGGTGAGGATTCGAATAATGTGTGTGGCATGCATGGCACACAGGCACTGCTCCACCAATGGGAGCTGGCATCCCTCCCTCGGCAAACTATTTCGGGAGCCCATTGCACTCGGCCATGCCATGCACTTGTCCGTCATTTGCAATGGCTTGATAAAAAGCCTGCTTTCCATGTAACCCAGATGGCAGCTGGGGCCCTGGATGCTTTGGATCCGGCCAGAGCCCTCCATCCCTGGAGCGGGGGCAAGTAGACCTCTTTTTCAGAGCCCCCCTCCTTCTCGTCCCTGAGAAGCAGTTAAGGGCTGAGCTTTGGAGGCAGACAGACTTGCTTTAGCTGGTTCTCTGGGGCAAGTCACTCAACCTCTCTCTGAGGCTCAGTTTCCACATCTGTGGATAGAGAACCAGTGGTGTGTACATCTCATCACAACTCTGTGTTCAGTGACATCAAGTTGGTAGCTGGAAATGGGCTGTTGTGGAGTATTTACACCAAGGAAATTGGCAAATCAGGACTCTCCCGGCCCGCCCCAAGGCCCTGTAAAAGTCAGTTTACCAGCACTCTACTGTGACTCAGAAAACGATACCTTTCACCATGATTGTTGGGAGATTCAGAGAGCCATTGCCTGTTGAGCACTTAGCACAGCACCTGGGACTTAGCACAGCACCTGGGCACTAATGCACACTAGTTAAACACTCAACATTTATAAGCCATCACTTTGTCTCTGGCCTGGTATAAGATGGTCACACATCTGTCATCTCAGGTAGCTTTAACAACGGCAGGAAATGTCTAGAGGAGGAAATTCAGGCTTCAAATGCAATTAAAAATTTCAGGCCTACTGTGTGCAAAGTTTATTCTTATATATCCATCTCATTTCAGCCTCACCTCTCCCTTTTTCTCATTGCAGATAAGGAATCAAAGGCCCGGAATGGGCAAGTGACCCACCCAAGGTCACACCTTGAGCCCAAGGTCAGCTTGAGCCCAAGGCCTTGGTTTTGGTCTTGACCCAGCATGTGGCAGGCTGCATGTCCCCTGAGCTCCTGCCCCACTTCATCCAGCTGCATTTCCTTCTAGATGAGGGCAAGCTCTGCTGATTTGATCTCTCTGGCCCTTTCTAGCTCTGACATCCTCAGTATTTAAATCAGCACATGAATATTTTACAAGCATCCCGGGCGAAAATAACCCCCTGCCTGGTTATGTCAGGCTGCGGCCCCAGTCGCCAGGCCCAGGCGCTTCTGCTATTTGCGAGACATGCAATTCTGTGAGGCCTCCCAGCAGCAGCAGCCAAGGAATCGATAGCCTTTAAATAAGTAATTAGAGGAGCCGAAGACGTCGGCACAGCCAGGAGTGAGCAGGGGAATAGAAACTCATTCCCTCCCTGTGAAGGGCCCGGTTCTGTTTCTTGGTCAAGAAATGTGACAGGGCCTGGGCAGGTGAGAGACGGGGGAAGCGCAGGGAAGAACAGGATGAAACCAACAACCGTTGGTATTTATGGAGCACTTCCTATGTGTCCAGCGTTGTCTTATCATTGCCATACCCAATGTCCTCCTACGGACAGAGGCTCAGAGAGGGAAGTCAGTGGCCCAGGGCCACACAGCTAGGGAGTAGCAGAGTGGCAGGCCTTTGCGACTTCAGAGCAGGGTTCCTCACCCTTGGTGCTGTTGACATTTGGGGCTGGGTCATTTTTCTTGGGGTGGGGACGAAGGGGGCTGTCTTGTGCATTGTAGGATGTTTAGCAGCCCTGGTTTCTACCCGCTAGATGTGAGTAGCATGTGCTCTGCACTTGTGACAATCAAAAATGTCTTCAGACATTGCCCTCTTGGAGGGGGGTGGGGGGTGTGTCACCCCCAATGGAGAGCTACTGCTCTAGTCTTTCCTCTGTTTCTGGTGGCGTTGGGGTTAAGGATCAAAATCTTTCTCCCAACCTAGAGAGGCAGCTGTGGAGCTGAGGATGGCTAGGCGAGGACACTGGCTGTGTGACCTTGGGCAAGTTCTCAACCTCTCTGTGTCTCAGTTTCCTAGTTGTAAAATACCACCCCCAACAAGAGGTTATCGTGAGGTTTAAATGAGTTAGTGCCTGGTGCATTAGTGTGACCTATTGTCACATTCTGCAGGCCTGAGGGACATTGGTACGGCTCTCCCCATAAGAAAGGAAAGGAGGACAGCAGACCCTTGCAGAAGCCCGGGAAGAAATCACCTCCAACTTCTGCTGTCTCCCTTCCGGCTGCACCCCCCCCTCCCACCAGCCCTGGAGGAGTTAGAGAGAACCTGCAACAAGGGTGGCCATTTAGTCCCACAGGATCGCCAGGCACTGGGAGCAAACGCAGCCGCTTCCACTCCCTGCAGTGCTGTCGGCGCTTGGACAGGAAGGTGGAGGCACTGCACACTGGCTTGCAGAAGCATCCGATAGCATGCAATTCCTTTTATTATCCAGGAAGCTATAAAAATACATATAAACAAACATATTTTTACCACTGGAGTTGTTCATCACATTTTATTGGTCTGTAGCCTGTGTTTTTGTTATACTGATGTCTGTTAGGAACAAAGTTCCGGGATGTTGTCCTCATTTGGGTGCTGGGAAGAAAAAGGCATTCCAGGTCTGTACTTACGGAGCAGCCCGCAGTGCAGGAGGGTGTGTGCATGCGTGTGCGTGTGTGTGTGTGTGTGTGCGTGTGTGTGTGCGCGTGTGTGTGTGCACGCGTGTGTGTTAAATTCCTCCCTTCCCCCAGAAGGAGGGTCCCTTGAAGTGCCTGGTACAGCCTTGTCATATAGTTGAGGAATCAGAGGCCCAGGACTGCATGGTGCTTTGTCCAGGATCACAGAGCAACGTGGTTCAGCAGCCGTGCTCTGAGTGTATTAGTCAACTCCAGCTGCTGTAATAGCAAGGCCGCCAGTCTCAGCGGCACAACTGAGTTGTCTTTCGTGCTCAGAGGGCAGGTGTTCCTGACTGGTGGATGTGCCTTCCACGTGGTGATTCAGGGACCCAGGCTCCCTCCTTCTTGTGACTACACCCTCCGTTAGGGCCTCATAATCACCTGCTTTTCAACTGGATGGGGGAAGAATTCAGAGGATTGCAGGGTTTTATATGGGTTTTTATGGAGGTTTTCTTAGGTCAGGCCTGGAAGTGGCCCATGTCACTACTATCCACATTCCATCAGCCCAAGCCGCATTCTATACCCAGCTGCAAGAGGGGTTGGGACGAGTGGCCTGGCTGCGTGCCCAGGAGGAAGAGAGTCAGGTCGGTGAGTAGCTGGCCAGTCTGGGTGCCTGGCCCTGGGCTGGAAGCTGCAGGCCGGAGGTGACTGAGCCAGAACCTGCCCTCGCCAAGTTCAGTCTAGTGGGGGCGGGGGTTGGGGGTCGGGGGAGAGAAGCAGCAGACGCAGTTAGTGAATGTCCCGGGCTTGAGGTACAGAATAAGGACTCGTCTTTTTGATCTGCTCTCCCATTGGTCAGGGGAAGTCTGTTGACTTCTCTGTAGAGAGAACCTACCCGGTGACGAGTCCGAGACTCCTGGGGTCCCTGCTAACTCAGTCCAAAAGGTGTCAGCAGCCCTTGCTTCTGAAGGGTTGCAGAGAAGAAACTGGAAGGCCTGGCTCATTTCCTGAAAGACCCTCTTCTCTGCGTCAGGCCCAGTAGCATTTCCTTTTTGGGGGGAGTCTCTCTCCCAGGGGTTCCATGTCACATCGCACACCACAGGCCTCGCCCTCAACAGAGCAGCACCGGAGAGGTGACCTAGCTGCTCAGTTCGCTCGCACGCTCACACCCCTCAGAACTGGCCACAGCAGAGTCTGACGCTTTGGTTAACCAGTAACTATATGGGGATCCCAAGACGGTGAGAGGACTCGGACCTCCTGCCACAGAAGCTGTCTGGGGCCGAAACTCTGCACCCCCAGCAGCTAGCATATGGGCACGTGGCCTGAAGTGTGGCACAGGGTCAGCCAGACCTTTAAAGCCACTGCACCAGATTGGCATCTAGCGATGGGTGACACACCAGCCGCATGGCCCGAGGTACCAGCAGGGGCCGCTGTGACCAGCTGGCAGGTGGCAGCCTCCAACCTGGCACCTTGGCCAGGCCTGAACTCTCCGGGCGCCCTTCCTGTCAAGCCTGTTTCTCCAGTTCCCCTGTCAATTGTATGCGTCACCTGATACTTTTCCAAACAGCTTCTTTAGGTTATCAGTCCCTCTGCCCCCAGGGCAGCCAAGCACCCTGCCTGCTAGAGCCCCGGCCTGCGGCACCGGCCCACTCCCTCGAGGATCTGCTTTGCTGCCAGCATCACCCAGACCCCAGGCAGCTCTACCAACCTCCACCCTCGAGGGGAAGGCCAGGCTTCCCCTCTCGGCCCTCCCGGAGACTGCTCAGCAAATCTCAGTGAACCTGTTTGTCACACTCCTTCCATATTAAGAGTCCGTGACATGGGACACGGGCCCTTTGCCTTATGAGGCCTCACTGGTTTGAGGACCAGTCCATCTTCCCCACACCGTTTGGAAACAGATCCTTACTTTTTCTCGGGACCAGCTTTTCTCCATTCTCTACAGAGGCGGGTGGTCCCAGCAAGAGTTGTCACCTGGTCATATGACCTCACTCTTCAGCTTCAGCTATTGGTTAAGGAGGAGTGGGCTCCTGACCCAAGCCAGGCCCACCAGATCCTTCTCTGCAGTTGTTTCTTTCAAGCTGGAACTGGGGTGGGGGTGAGGGGAGAGAACAGTTATACTGTCCCTGGTGGGGACTCATATTTTCCACACAGTACGGGAAGCCAATTTGAATTGGAGAGGGAAGCTAAAGAGAGATGGAGACAGTGAGAGAGAGGAGAAGAGAGGAAGAGAGAAAAGGCAAGGAGGGGAGGGGAGGGAAGTAGAGGGGAGGGGAGGGAAGTAGAGGGGAGGGGAGGGGAGGGGAGGGGAGGGGAGGGGAGGGGAGGGGAGGGGAGGGAGCTAGCTGTAGTCTAGCCCAAGGTCCAGCTGAGACCCTGTCCCTGGCAATTTGGTTATTCATTGCCCCCTTGCGTTCTCCTTTTTGCCTCAACTAGTTGCAAATGAGTTTGCCACCTGTCTGTCTTGTTCCCACTGAATTCAAGGGGCTGCACAGAACCTGCTACATAGTAGGTATGCAGTCAACACCTGTGAGTGGGTGAATGCAAGAATGAAAGAATGGATGAACACATGCAAAAAAAGAAAGAGAGATGCTGAAACCGGTTTGGCTCAGTGGATAGAGCGTCGGCTTGTGGACTGAAAGGTCCCAGGTTCGATTCCGGTCAAGGGCATGTACCTGGGTTGCAGGCACAATCCCCAGTAGGAGATGTGCAGGAGGCAGCTGATTGATGTTTCTCTCATCAATGTTTCTAACTCTCTCTTTTTTTTTTTTTAATATATTTTATTGATTTTTTACAGAGAGGAAGGGAGAGGGATAGAGAGTTAGAAACATCGATGAGAGAGAAACATCGATCAGCTGCCTCCTGCACCTCTCCCACTGGGGATGTGCCCACAACCCAGGTACATGCCCTTGACCGGAATCGAACCTGGGACCCTTGAGTCCGCAGGCCGACGCTCTATCCACTGAGCCAAACCGGTTTCGGCTGTTTCTACTCTCTATCTCTCTCCCTTCCTCTCTGTAAAAAATCAATAAAATATATTTTAAAAAAAAAGAAAGAGAGAGAGGTGACCTCTGTGTGGGGAGGTCAGGAACTGGCTGGGGTGGGAGGTGATACTCAGAGTGGGACTGAAGGGTGAGTGGGAGTTTTCTGGGTGACAGTCACGGGGGAAGAGGCTAAGATGACAGCAGGGCCTAGGTTTAAAAAGGCTTCACTACCAGACTAAGAATTAGGACTTGTACGTGGGCTGGACTAGGCCTAACTCCTCGAGTTCTGTCCAGGGCGCCCTTCCTGTAAGTGAACGTGGGAGTGCTCTTCAGCTCCCCTGCCTCTAGAGGCCTTGCTAATAGGACAGTCATGTTCTCTTCACCCCACCAAGGACTCTCCTAAAGCTGACCTCACGGGGTCCCTGAGAAGCCCCTGTGGCCAGGCCAGCAGACACCCTTTTCAGCCCTAATCCTCCCTGCCTCTGGGTAGCTGCCCACATTCCGACCTTGGCTCACACTGTTCCTCCCCGGTAGCCCCCGCTGTTGCTCTCGTGGTCTCTTCCTGGGCCCGTAGCCATTTCTTCCAGGTCGGTGGCCTCCCAGCGCCTGTGCTGGGCCCTCCCCTTGCTCTACACTCACCTGGAGCGTCATCCACGCCTCCGGCTTCAGGGCCCACTTAGAGAGGGGACTCCCAGATTGCCACCTCCCATCAGCTCCAGCCCCAATTATCCAGGGCCAGGTCCTTCACCCCCAGGCTGCACCACGGCCCCTCAGACTCAAACACATCCCAGATCGGGCCATCACCCCCCTCCGCCCACTGCTCGTCTCCGCTCCGATTCACACAGCACCTTTCCCTTCCACCGGCCTGCGAGGAGCAGATTGCTAGCCCCAGGGAGGAGAGAAGAAACAGGCTGGGAGACGGGCAGGCCTGGGCCCAGAGCGGGGTCTGCCGGACTCAGGTGCACTGCCCGAGTAGGACGAAGGATGGGGCAGCGTTTGCCACCTCTGACCCCCAGGCCTCCTGGGGCCGGGGCAGTAAATGTTGTTGACCAGATCGATTCCCACCACGCTTGGAAGTCAGCGGTCAGCTGCTGACCACACTGTCAATTATTCAGGCTCCCTGGGATTCCGCCGGGAGCGACCGTTTAACTAAAACATGGCTCTGTTGTCCTCACACCCCCAACTTGCCCTCTGAGGCCTGGGCAGGAGGGCCAGCCAGCCCAGGGCACCTCCCCGGCAGCCGGGCACACACCTGCCCCCGCCTCTCACTCCCACTCCCCGGCCCCTACACTGGCCAGGACTTGCCAGCCTCCTCATCCTCACATCTCTTGGAGGGATTCCTGGGCCGAGGGGGCTGAGGATGAGGGCAGAACTGGGATCAGCAGCCGGTTGGTTACCTGAGGCACGGTTCCGTCCCGTTGCCTGGGGTGCAGACTTTTCTTATAACCAGAGACAGACGCCCTGGGAGGCCGGCAGCCAGCAGTCCCAGTAGGAGAAATAACGAACATTTTAAGGGTGCTTTAAAATCTGCAGAACTCTCAAGACATCGGTCATTGTGTGGCCTCAAGTCTCTCTTTTTAGAACCAGGTGCTCCTTAAATAAAAGTGCCTTCGTTCATGGCCGTGTATTGAGCAGACCGGGCTCCTGGCTCGGTGGTGCAGGGTGAGGCTAGAATATCACTCCAGCCCTGCCCTCAAACAGGAGGGCGGCTGGGCTGTCTCCATGTTACAGACCAGGAGAGGCCGTACAGGTGAGGCACAGACAGGTGGGTAAATGTGCCTGAGGCCACAGCCTGTCGAAAGGATGGAGCCGGAATCAGTCCCAGCGCCTGAGTTCCGGCCCCTGCTCTCAGCCCCTCTGATCAAAGTCACGTGAGGGGGTTTGGTCAAGGTTAGGAGATGATCACATAATCAGTGGTTCTCAACCTTCTGGCCCTTTAATACAGTTCCTCATGTTGTGACCCAACCATAAAATTATTTTCGTTGCTACTTCATCACTGTCATGTTGCTCCTGTTATGAATCGTAATGTAAATATCTGATATGCAGGATGGTCTCAGGCGACCCCTGTGAAAGGGTCGTTCGACCGCCAAAGGGGCCGCGACCCACAGGTTGAGAACCGCTGAATAAGTTATGGCCTGATGACAGAGCCGTGGAGGAGAGATGAGGGTGAGTATAACAGGAAGAATTCATCAATCCAGGTGTCGGGGAGGGGTGACGACTTTCTAGAAGTCCTTCTGGAAGAGGGGTTCCAGAGGGAGGGGTCCAGGGAAGGAGGAACAGTCCCAGCAGGAGCAGGAAACACAGCCCACCTGGTTCCAGCCCCCTGGCCGGGACCCCCACTGGGCCTGCACCGAGGGGAGCAGGCGGCACCTCAGCTCCACCACTCCCAGCCCCAGCTGTGCCCACTTCCTCTTTGTCTGTGGGCTGTCTTTTTAGATCTCTTACTTTCCCACGACGAGTGTGAGCTAGCATGATAGGCCTTCCTCGGTCCGTTCTTATCACCCACTGTAGTGTTTCTCTCCCAGCGCCTCCCCTCCCGGACCTGCCTGAAGCTGATTGGAAGCCCGGCTTTCCCGCACTCAAATGCCAGTCGACACCGCCTCTCACCTCTCACCCTTGTGTCTGCCTTCTCTCTCTCTTCCCACCAGTTCAGTTCCACTCCAGTCCGGGATCCCTCTCTGTGCCAGACACTGGGCTGGGTGCTGGCAAGACAGACCTAAAAGTGACACAAGCACCTTTAGTGTCTTCTGTGCTAGAGTCAGGGTGAGTGTGTTTGATGCATCGTGCAAACTGGGGCGCGAGTAAAAGTGAAAGGGGTGCTATTAATAATCATGCTGAGACCACAGGGTAAACCAGGCACGCTCAGGTGCAAGGTCACCCTGTTAAACAGAAGGATGGGGGAGTGGGAGACTTGACTAATGGAGGGAGTCCTGGCTGGGTGAGGGTGTGGGCAAGGACATGCGTGGCAAGCCTGGGGGTGAGTGGCGAGTTTATGGTGGCAATAACTGGGTGGACCACAGGTGGCAAGAGGTGGACAGTTTGGTACAACTAGAACAGGGTGGCAGAAACCTTGTGGCAGAACCCCTGGGCCCATGGCAGGCATTACTAATTGATCACCGCACTCTCCTCCCACTGACTCACCCTCACAGCCCTCAACACAGTGTCTGGGGGTGGGGTTGGCGGGGGGCCAGAAATTGAGTCTCTGGTTAGTGTGTGTGTGTGTGTGTGTGTGTGTGTGTGGTGGGGGTCCACTTACTACCATCAGGCTTTGAGCTCAGTCCACCAGAGCTGTGACTCACAAAAGGGGAACCACAGCTTGGCCAGGTGTCAGAGAGAGACAGCTGTTTCCCTCTTTCTCCTACCCGATCCCCAGCCCTAGGAGTGAACCCAGAGAAGGGGTGAAGGGGTGTGTGTGTGACAGAACATCCTGCCCTCCCCTGCACCGCCCCCACAACCCTCACACTTCAAGCCCCTGTGGAGGAAGAAGAAAGGTTAAAGTCACATCTGAGCCTAGAATTTTAAAACGATCAGATCTCAACCAGATGAGGCTGCTTTGTAACCAGCGATGTCTGAGTGGAGGAACGGGACGGTGCTGTCAATGGTGCATGAGTCCCAACCGGTGCAGGGTCTGAGTTGGCAGCTGTCATTAGGAAAATAAAACTGTACCATCATTGCAATCCAACGAGCCGAAGCCCTTAATAAGTTTGCAAAGAGAGCGCTGAAAGGGAGAAGGGATGGAACTGGAGGGGAAAGATGGTTAGACATTAGGGTGGACCGAGGCTGTGTCGAGTGTATTAGGCAGAGTAACCCAGAAAGGTCCATACCTGTCTCTCCACTCACCCCTCCCTACAAGGTCTGGGGGCCCCCCATCTACGAAACGGGGTCTTTGTGTTGTTGATTGGGCTTCTGCCCCCAACCCAGTGCTGAGGCCCACGGAGGCCTCTCCCTCCAAGGCCAAACCCTAATCTCAGGATCCCGTCATCTCAAGTGGGCAAATGGGACAGGCCTGAAGCAGCAAGGTCACGCAAATGACCTTCCGGAGGGCAAGGAATCAGCAGAAGCAAGTGTCTGGCTCTCGCTCAACCCACCACCTCTGCTGCCTGGGTGAGAAGGTAGCAGAGAGCACAGATCCTGTGGAAAAGAAGGAGAGAGCATCCACGTGAGACATGGAGGGGTGGCACGTGTGGGATCAATTCTTCCTGGTGCCCACCCACTGGTAGACATGGCTCCGGCAGGGACCTGACCCCGAGGCCTAGGCCTCACCTCGTGGGGAGTCAGGAAAGGAGACCCCGTGCCTCGGGCTGCGGTGGGGGCTCTGAATTTGAGGGGTCTGTGGCACTCAGGGGTGATGGAGGGGAGGGCAGGATCTTCCAGGAGATGGGAATCTGGGAGGCATCAGGGTAGAGACGCTGCAGGCCTTGGAGTGAAGCAGAGAGGCAAGGAGGGCAGCGAGGACAGGGAGCCCGCATTTCAGAGCGGGAGGATAAGCTGCAGGAAATCGCCTAAGAGCCCTGCAGCCGCCAGATCCTGCCGTCCTCTGGGCTGACAAGATGCATCTCTCAGCTGCTCTGGGAAACCTAATGGCCCCGAGTTGAGTCGGCCCAGGTGGGCAGCGGGACAAGTTTACCTCCCTGCTTCCTGCTTCCTGCTTCTCCCTCCTCCGGCTTTGGCTGCTGCTCCCAGGCAGCTCCCCCAAGCCAGCGCCGCCCTCCCACTCCAGGCCAGCGTTCCAGACTCCTCATCCGAGTTTACCAGCCTGGTCTCATTCCCTCTCCCGAGTCCCCGGCCAAGTTCTGCCTGGCTCTCTGCCCCTCTTCTTTCCTTATAGCCGAGCCAGTTGAGGCCCATTTGCAGATGTAGCCACAGGCCAGGCCCTGGGACCCTCCCCACCTAAGGCAGCAAAGCCAGCCCATTACACCTTAGAAGTTCATCTGTGTCTGTCCTCGCGCCCAGTTCTGACAAGAGGGTTTTATGCTCTGGGTCAGAGACTGAGACCCAAACGTTCCAAGCCTCTACCCCGTCTCTTTCTCATGTATGTCATCAGCCCAGCACATGCCAGACATGAAACGGAGTCTTGATCTTTAAACCCAGCCCAAGGTGGGAGACCTGGGGATGCAAGGGAGCTGATATTCTCAGGGTTTAGGGCCTCTCGTAGCCTCGGTTTGCCATCTGTATGTAACCCATTTGTCATCTGGGGCCTCCTGTCCCTTATGAGTCCAAAAATGCCAGTTCAACTCCATGTTCCACATCCTGTGGAAATGCTCCGCTATCCCCAATACTTGGGAGAGTTCTGGAACGGTTTGCATTTTCACACTCCCGTCTGCATCAGAGCTACGGCTTCTGCTAAATTCGTTTAGCATCTGGATTGGGCGGCTGACCCAAGCCTGCTGCTGTGGTTTTACACAGCTCTGGCTGAGACTCGGAAGGCAGCCGGCTCCTTCTGCTCTTTCCACCGGAATCCACTGCGGAAGGTATTTGTGTATAAGGCAAGTGGAGGGAGATTTAGGGAAGTCAGAGTGAGGGTTTCCAGTGCTACAATTCAACCAGCTTCAAACAGACATTGGACAGTCCTGCTCTTAAAAGCTCTTTGGGCCCTGGCTGGGTAGCTCAGTTGGTGAGAGCAAGGTTGTGGGTTCGATCTCCAGCCAAGGCACTTACAAGATTCAACCAATGAATGCATAAATAGGTGGAACAACAAATAGATGTTTCTCTCTCTCTCTCTCTCTCTCTCTCTCTCTCTCAAATCAGTTAAAAAACAAGCAAACAGACCTTCGGTCCATCCATCCCTGGGAAGTTTTCATGAGCCCTTTTATCTTACACAGTTCCCCAGTCTCATCCTTGCTCTTTTCTTCATTTTCCTTTTTCATTTCTCTTTCTTGAGAGACAAAATAGTGCAGTAGTTAAATGTAAGAGTTCTGCTCCCCGATGGCCTGGCTCTGTGAGCCTGGCTCTTCATCATAAACCCTGTGTGACCTTAGGAGAGTTACCTAACCTCTCTGAACCTCGATTTCATCTGTAAATGAGGATAATAACAACTGAATAGGATTGGTTGTGAGGATTTCATAACGCAAGTCCATGGGGAGCACTTAGCAGAGTGTTAGTAATGTTAGCTACTATCTCATCATCTACCCTCCAAATTCTTCCTACTCTCCGAGGCAGAAGAATCCAAGCTTCTCAGGCCCTATCCCCAGTCCTGCCCATCTTCGCATATTCAACCCCAGGAAGGACTCAGGCTCAGAAAGGAGGTTCTTTGAACAGGACCAGCCCTCCTTGAAGGCTCTGTTAGAGGTTGTGAATGTGCTTCATTACTTGTGAGCGGGCCTAATGGTGACCCCACATCAGTAGATACTAAACAAATGTTAGGCACGTCTTTCCTCTCTCTCTCCACCTCCCACCCCGTCCCCATTCAGCTGAAAGTCAGCATCAGTGCCCAGCGGCCACAGATCCTGGGCCTAAGGCTAATCGGTTTCCAACTTGACTGAACTACTGGGGAGGAGGTGCTGGTTATCTTTCAGGGGTTTCCATACATCGTAGAGTTGCTGGGGGCCGTCTTTTCTACCTCATGAGAAATCTACCTAAGAATGAATCCAACACAAAGAAAAGGACAGCTTCTTGGTGATGGCATTTGAGCTCCTGAATCCCACCGTACCTGAATTTGTCCCCTCAGTTTTCCAATTACATGAGTCCAGAAATTCTTCTTTTCTTGCTTAAGCTAATTTGATCTGAGCTTCTGTCTTGTAAAACGGAATGCATTTTACCTAATCGAGAATCTCAGCTAAAAATAGAGCATATTATAAAACAAGGGGGAATGTCATGGAATCCACAGCCAGAAGTATAACCAGGAAGCACAGGAATGTACAGGCTGCCGCTGAGGCCACATAATCTCCCACTTCTGCTTATTCTGTGCATCTCTCCTTCTTTCATATCCCTCTGCAGACCAGTGTTTCTGCTGACTCATTGGCTCATCTAGAAAAGATCCCAGGGAGGGGGGGATTTGGGGGACTGGAAAAAAGGTGAAGGGATCGAGAAGTACAGATTGGTAGTTACAAAATAGTCATGGAGATGTAAAGTACAGCACAGGGAATATAGTCAATAATATTGTAATAACTATGTATGGTGCCAGTTGGGCACTGGAAATATCAGGGGGAACACTTTGTAAAGTGTATGATTGCCTAACCACTATTCAGTACACCTGAAACTAATACAAAATAATATTGGCCGTAAACTGTAATTGAAAAAAAAAAAGTGTTGTTTTTTTTAAAAAAAAAAAAAAAAAAAAGGTCCCAGAGCTGATTATCATTGGTCCAGATTGGGTCATGTGACCACCCTGAACCATTCGTTGTGATTGGCCAAACAATGGGCCATTACTTCTGGATCTGAGGATTGGGCTCAGGCCCACCTAAATCAAATAGACTAAGAAAGGGTGAAGGCTGGTTTACAAAAGCAAGAAAATGCAAACAAAAAAACAGAGTGCTGTTTTCCAGGTATGGTGGGATTCAGGACCTTGTCTCAGAGGAGCAGCTCTAATGGAAACTTCCACCTGTGACAACAGCTTCTGGAGAGCGGGGTTCGCTTGGGTTTTCTCTAATCGTTTTTGTAATCATACCACGTGCCGGAAGGGAGCTGGTTCTGACTCTGGCCCCAGCTGAGGCCCTCCCATGGCATCGTTTGAGTTATAAGTGCCCCGTTATTGTGGAATCATTATGGGGAGCTGGGGGAGTTCCAAGGAGAGAAGCCAGGGAGTAAGGACGGATCATGGAAGAAGTGGCCTCCAGGGATGGGCAGTGAGGACTTCTCAGGGCTATCATCAAGAAGACAAGTAGTTACAAGTGTTAGCGAGGATGTGGAGAACTTGGAGCCCTCTCTCGTGCCTGCTGGGGGGGCGGGGGATATAAACTGGTGCAAACTGCTTTGGCAACAGCCTGGCAGGTGTTCACAAACTTGAACATAGAGGCACCACGGGCAGCTCGGACATGTGGTGGGTTTGGTTCCAGACCACTGCCATGAAGCCACATGTGATCTTTTTGCTGGTGGAGGGCCTTGCTTTTGCTTTAGAGCTACTTCCATGGGGAACTCGGAGCGTTCCACAGAGCTGAGGAACCAGCTCCCTCTTATTTTTATCTCTGCCCGCATGTATGAAGTGCATGATGTATGACCCAGCAATTCCACTCCGAGCTATATACTCAAGAGAAAGGAAAATGGATGTCCACACAAAAACTCGTAAACGAATCTTCATAGCAGCGTTATTCATAGTTGCCAAAAAATAGAAACGACCCAAATGCCCACCTGCCGAATGGATAGGTAAAATGTGGTGTCTAGCCATGCAAATGGAGCACTACTCCACCATGAAAGGGAATAAAGTATTGCTGCCACATAGATGGACTTTGAAAATCCTCTTACGTGGAGGAAGCCAGTCACAAAAGACCATCTATTGCATGATTCCATTTCTATGAAATGTAGGCAAAGCTACAGATACAGGGGGCAGATGAGCGGTTGCCCACAGCTGGGGAGGAGGGGTAAGGGAGTGATGCTAATGAGGGAGGTGGCGGGGGGGGGGGGGGGGGGAAGGATGCTGAAAATTAATTGTAGTGATGTTTCCATCACTGTGAATACACCAGAAACAACAACAACATTGAGCTGTACACCTTACATGGGTGAGTGGTATGGTATGTGAATTGTATCTCATTAAACTTATTACCAAACAGCAAAGAGAATAGACCAGGAGGTAGGAGATGAGGGGCCTAAGCTGCCTGTCAGCCTGGGAGCTCGGGGCCAACTGTCTGATGAGCTGGCCCCTCCCAACCTTCATCCCTTGGATTTCAAAACAAGTGGAGGGAATCGTGGGGATAAAGGAAAAGGAGGAGAGAGGAGAGGCTATTTCCCGGGCCCTGAGGTGGACGGGAAGCTGCATGAGGAAGCAGAGCGTCAAGGTGACTGGAAGCCAGCCTGGGGCACTGGCTCAAGTGCTGGTGCAGCGCTGTGGCGTGGGCCCGTTTCCTGGGTGTGAAGGACGGGTGGCCAGCACCCTGGGTGGTGTCTGCTTGGCCCTTGGTGACCCCTCCAGCCTTACCCACTCCCTGTCTACAGAGGAGGCTCCTGGCAGCCATGTGTGTACCCTGTGGCCCTTGGTTACGGCTGACTGTCCCAGTATGGACCTCGGACCCGAGCTGAATCAGTCTTGGTTCTTTCTCTGGAATTTGGATCTTGACTGAGGAAGAGGACCTCTCTTCAAAGGGCTGGAATCTGTGGGCTCGGGGGCTGTGGACAGCCACACTCCCCTCCCCACACCTCCCTGCGGGCAGAGATAAAAATAAGAGGAAGCCGGTTCCTCAGCCCCGTGGAGTGCTCCGAGTTCCCGTGGCAGTAGCTCTCAAGTAGCTCTTTAGGGACGCTTTGGGAGCCTAGAGGAGATCTGTGAGCCAGTGGGGGGAGCCCCGAGGGACCAGAGCAGGTATGGAGGCTTCTAGATGAAGAGCACTAAAGGGAAGAAGCAGAGGGAGGCTGGGTGTCCCAGCACCTCCCCCGGAGATGGTTGGGAATCAAAGACCATGGCTGCCGGGAGCCTCTCCCCTTGGCCAAAAAGTCCTAGGGAGCAAAACTTCCACAAATAGCGACGTAATGGCCTTGTTAATCTTATCAATAATTAATATTTTGTGCCAGCACAACCCATTATACTTTTCAAAGCATATCCACCTCCACAATCTCACTTGATTTGCTCCATCCCCATCTATAGTGGAGAAAGGTATTCTGCTCTGAGAACTGCCATGCCCACAGCCCCTTCTAGAATAAAGCTAGATGAGCCACCCCTTGCATACTGAGTTAAGGTGTGCACCTGACACAAAGGTAGACACCCCGCAGGTGGGCCGGTGGCCTCGGAGGCCGCACAGCAGGACACGAGTATCCAGGCCAGCGCGGGTACCAGTGACTGAGCCAACCCAGCCTCTTCCTGGGGTCGGAGAGTGAGCCGCCCGAGAGCCAGCGCTCTGATTCTGCAAGGGCAGAAGCCAGGAGACACAGAGAGAAGGCGGTAAGCAGAAGCCAAGAATAAATAAGAAGTGGCCTCGGCATCCCGGAGGTGGGATGAAGGTAGGAGAGAGACTTTGGTTGGCAGGGAAGGAGCAGGATGGTCGAGATGGAGGAGCTGGTGGAGGGGCCTTAGAACAGAGAACAGCTTTGGCAGGTGGCACCCCACAGCCTGGACACTGGACCAGCACTGGACCCTGAAGGGTGTTCCTTGCCCTGAACACCATTCCTGTCTCCCCAGAACGTGGCTTGGATACCTGTCTTCCTTATCGTCACAGGGATCCTCATAGGAACCCTCAACAGGAACCACCTGAATTTACTCCATGAATGCAGCCACCCAACCCCATCTAGGCATTACCTCATATTATTGTGCCTCGCCGTATGGCACTTCACAGATGTTAGATTTTTTACAAATTGAAGGCAAGACCTTCCTCTACCAGCACAAAGATTATGAGTCAGTTTATTGCGTTACTTGCTTTATTGCAGGAGTGGGGAACTGAACCCTTGGTGTTTCTCAGGTGTGCCTGTAACCCCCGGACCTGGCAGGTAGAGATGCTTCCTGGCTAATGTCAGCACATCTCAGCAGAGTCCTTCCTCTTGTCTGCCCTCGAACCCTCTCTTCCCCAGAGGGGTCCCTGCTGGGGGCTGACTACATCCCTGACAGTCAGGATGTCATCTGCCTTCAGCCTGGACAGTTGAGGGATATGTCCCAAGAGCGGTGACCACATTAGTAGATGACCAAGTTAAGTCAATGATGAGGGAATTCTGTCTTCCTCCTTCTCTCCCATTTTCCCTCCCTCCCACCTGTTCTTCCTTCTTCTCTCCCTCCCTTTCTTATGTTTTCTCGAGCAAACCTGACTCTCAGGCACATCCCTTGCTGACTCAAGCATCCAGCAGAGTCTGACTGGTGTCTCTGTCCCAATTCACAATTCAGCCTGATTGGCTCAGTTTGGATCAGTAACCACCTCTCGTCCAATCCCCTCTGGCCAAGGGAACAGTGTTGTGTAGTGTTCAGGGGGTGCTTCAGCTTCTCAGAGGAAAGGGGAACACGATTTAGACGAACCCCGAAAGTGCAGGCACTAAACAGAGAGGAAGAAAATCAGGGCAGGAGTTACTTTTTTAATTGATACATGTTACTGCTCTAGAAACAGTGCATATATTTTCTTATTTAGTTCCATCCTCGCAGCTCTGTGAGAGAAGCGCTAATAACCTCACTTGGTAAATGAGGGAAATTAGACTCGGGAAGTTAAGGCACTTGCCCAGGATATTGGGTCTGGTAAGGGGTGCAGCTGGATGCAAACCCAGGGCCATCTCACCCCAGGAATGTTACGCTCTTTCCTCTACTAAACGGCCTGTGTGACCTTGAAATGTGTCACTGCCCTGGCTTTGCTAAAGTCTCAAGAGACTCCACCAATGCGGCCTCGTTGAAAGGTTTTTGAAACCGGCTCGTTCACATTCATCAACATATAATGAAGAAGCGGAGTCCAGGGAGGGTGAGTGACGAGCCCACAGTCATTCAGGAGACCTGGATGCCTGTCCCTTTTGTGCCTTTGAATCCCTGAGTTGCAGGCTGGAGCTTTCCCCTGAATAGCATGCTGCCTTGTGGGCACCCAGAGAGCCTATTCCATGGTTTCTTCTTCTTTTTTTAAATGGATTTGAGAGAGAGACTTTGAGCAAGAGAAGGACATACCCAGTTTGTGGGAAATGGATTGGGGAGAGGCAGAAGGAGAACCAGAGAGATGAATTAGGAGGCTGGAGCCATCGCCTGGACGCCGGGTGAGTGAGGTAGCTTACACTCCATTAGGGGAGATGGGCAATGTAGCGAGGTTCTCCGGAAAACAGAACCAATAAGATAGATCTATATTTATATCTGGAAATTTATTATAAGGAACTGGCAATTACGATTTTGGAGGCAAAGAAGTTCCAAGGTCTGCATTTGGCAAGCTGGGGCCCAGGAAAGTCAGCGATATAGTTCTTGTCTGAGGTCAAGGGCCTGAGAGCCAGGAAAGCCTGTGGTATAAATTCCAGTCCCAGGGCAGGATGAAAACACTGTCCCAGCTCTACAGTCAGGAAGGCCAAGTTCCTTCTTCCTTAGGCTTTTTGTTCTACTCATCTCTTAAATTGATGGAATGAGGCCCGCCCTTATGAGGGAGAGCAATCTGCTGCACTCATTCTATCGATTCAAATGTTAATCTCATCCAAAACACCATCACAGACACACCCAGAATGTGTGACCAAACATCTGGGTACCCTAAAGCCTACTCGTCAAGTGGACACATAAAATCAGTCACCACAGTATAAGCAAGTCAACATCACACTTATGCCCTGGCCAGTGTGGCTCAGTTGGTTGGGTGTTGTCTCATGAACCAAAAGGTTGCAGGTTCGATTCCTGGTCAGGGCACATGCCCAGGTTGCAGCCTCGATCCCCAATGGGAGGTATGCAGGAGGCAGCTGATCCATGTTTCACTCTCACATCAATGTTTCTCTCTCTCTCTCCCTATCCCTTCCTCTCTAAAAACATCAAAACAAAACGAGAAAAACAACAACACATTTATATATTCAGGGAGCAATAAGAAAGTAAGAAAAAATGTGGCAGGGTGAGGGACTGGAGAACAGTGGGGACAGAACAGTAGGCTCAGCGAATGTCTGAAATAAATATTTGTTAAATGAATGGCCGAGTCTCACATTTCTATAAAAATGCTACTTTTCCCTTTATGTCCCAGATTACTTTGCCTCATGTTAGGTGTTAACTGTAGTGAGTGCTATTGTTGCCAGGAACTAAGGTAAAATACATATGTGTGTGTAAGAATGAGCTGCTTGAAAGATACTGTGTTCGCACATCCTTCAGGAATGTCACATTTGATACGGCCACTGGACACGCTCGACTTCTTCTTTATTTATGATTTCTGGCGCTTTTCCCTTTCAGGCGGCTCAGAATAGCTTCTGATCCTGCTCACTCACAGAAACAGTGAAATCAAATCTTCCTGCACTGGCCCCAGCCATCAGCAGCTTTGCTTATGCAAGCTGTCCCGCCCCCGTGAGTACCAGGATGGTTAGAGCAGAGCCCTAGACAGGTTTCAGTTGTGGCTCCCGCCACATAAACATCCCCGACTTGCGCACTATGATTCTGGTAAAGTGCATTCGTTTCCAGAAATCTCGTCGCAATCAATAAAAGTTGTGCGCACACGACCGAAGGCTGAGTTTCAGCCATTTGCTCTCCACTCACCTCTTGATACCCCTTTAAATGTTTTCGGTCCGTCCCTCGGTAATATTCAAATCAATGTTCTGACTTATTTATTCTTTGGAAGTCTGATTTATCTCCTTCGGCATCATGCCCCTTCTGCTTGATTGCTCTTACTGAACTTCTGCACTCTGAGCAAAGCAGTGGGCTCAGAGAAGTACTTACTGTGCGTGCGTGTGTGTGTGTGTGTGTGTGTGTGTGTGTGTGTGTGAATTGCCATGAGTGTGTGTAGCCCAATAGAGTTGAAAAACCTCTGAATTTGAAAGCAAACAGATCTAGTTAGTGGGACAGCTCTTTTTCATTCAAATGACCCTGTAGGCTTTAGTTTCCATACCTGTAAGAGAAATATAGGTATATACCCAAGAGCAATGAAAACCATGTCCACAGAAAAGCTCGTACATGAATGTTCATAGCAGCATTTTTCATAATAGCAGATGAAACCCATATGTCCATCAACCGATGAATGCATCATTGAACTGTGGCCTCTCCATACAAGAGAATATTATTTGGTCATAAAGAGGAGTGACGTTCTGATTCATGCTACAGCGTGGATGAACCTGGAAAACATGATGCTAAGTGAAGGGCCCTGTGTATTAGTTTGCTAGCGCTGCCATAGCAAACTGGGTGACTTACGGAACAGAAATGTATTGTCTCCCAGATTCTGGAGGCTAGACGTCCAGGGTCAAGGTGTCAGCAATGCCACTTCCTCCGGAGGCTGTGACAGAGAACGTGCCTGGCTTCTGGGGGTTGGCTGGCAGGCTTTGGGGTTCCTTGGCTTGTAGAAGCACCGCCGCAATCTCAGCTTTCATCTTCCTATGGCTTCTCCCCGTGTCCAAATTTCCTCTTTGTATAAAGGACGCCCGCATACTGGGTTCACGCTGCCTACAATTACGTCATCTTAAGTAATTACATCTGCAGTGACTTTTTCCGAATCAGATCACGTTCGGAGGTACTAGGGGTCAGGACTTCAACATATAAATTTTGAGGGGACACAGATGAACCCATTACCACATGTTATATGATTCCATTTATATGCAATGTCTAAAATAGGTAAATCCATAGAGACAGAAAGTAGATTAGTGGTTGCCAGGGGCTGGGGGAGGAAGGAATATGGAACGACTGCTAATGGGTACAGGGTTTATTTTTGAAAATGTTCTGAAACCAGATAGTGGTGATGGTTGCACGGCTCTGTGAATATACTAACAACCAGTGAATTGTACACTTTAAATGGGTAAACTGTATGAGTGATACCTTTTAAAAGGCTATTTTTTAAAAAAGTGTAATACTGACCACTCTTCTGCCATGTCAGGGTTGTGCAGATCATGTGATATAATGGAAGCGAGTGTGTTTGGAAACCTCCGTGAAAACAAAACACAATTGTAGCCCTTGGTCTTTAATTTTTAAATTTCTTTGGTAATCATGTGCGTTCCGTGCTAACTACACGATGAATTCCCTTTTAATTCCAAACCTTCCTGCTGCAATAAGGAGAATTCGAGTTCTCCTTAAACGCCAACTTAAACAGCCACTGCAAGCTCACTCTCATATTTCTTAGAAAAACATCTTCCCCAAACCTGCCCTGTGAATCCCACAAAACGTTCATCCTTTCTGAACGGATGTCTCTCTTAGCATTGAATTGATCACAGTGCAGTCTCTGGAAGGCCCCCCCAAGCATTCACATTGTAAGAAATGAGAAGGTTTTTTTTCCTACATCTGTGCTTTCGCCCTTGTTGGATCACAGCTAATTCTTTCCCCAGAGGCCAAATAAAATTTCATGAAACAGCCAGGATTTCAGTGGCTAACAAAATCATCTCTCGTCCTCTGAGATGCCTCCCTGCATCTCTGCCCATCCCTACCCCCCAGGCTGCACAGAGCCTCTGAATCCCTTGAGCACCATCCTTAGGGACCGCTCTGCTTGTGGCCAGTCCATTCAGCTGCCTCTGGCCACGGGAGCACTGGGCAGCCTCCTCATCACTCATGACCTTGGCTGGGTGCCTCGTGCCTCCTGTAGGGTGAACTGAGTTTCAGGTCTCTCTGGCCGCCTGTCTCTGTGGTGTGAGGGACCTCTGGGTATGAACTGCACATAGATCAGTAGATTATAAATGAACAGCGCCTTTGCTGAATCCAACTTGGCAATCCCTCCAGTGCCCGCTTCTATCTACCTGCCTGAATTTCTGCTTTGGGGCCCCATCAAACTGCCTCCCCATCCCTCACTCTCTGGTTGCTTGCTGCGTGTCTTTGGCTGAGTTGCTGAACCTCTCTGGGCCTCAGTTTCTTCAACTTGAAAGGGGATAATGCCTGTGTTCTCCTAAGGCTGTGATGAGGATGGAATGTGATTTCCTGGTACATACTGAGAGCCTGACTTAAGGCCGGCTCTGTCTCCCCTCCTCCCCCTCTAGCCCAGGGAGGTCTGACCATCTTACCTGGGCTGAGAACTGAGAGACGGTGGAAAGACCACTGCTTTCTGGATCAGTCACACCAGCTGAGGCCCCGGCTCTGGTTGTGACCTTGGGCAGACTCATACCTTCCCATGTCGCCGGGGATGGGGCAGAGTGAGGAGCACATGGGTTCATGGCTCAGACACAGCTTAGAAGCCTGCACGGGGCTGTGTGGCTGGGAGAGTCTGTTATCTTGACTGCCCTCCCGGTCAGCATGTGACCTGACACCCCTCACACCGGGCCCAGGCTGCTCCCCACAGGACCCCACACTTGGCTTCTGTGAAACTCACTGACCCATGGCCAGCTTTTCCTTGGCGCCGGCAGCTTCGAGGGGCCCCGGGCCAGCTGACGGTCTCCCCTTCTCGCCTTGCTCGTGGAGGGTGTGGTGCTCCTGAGGGACCCAGGAGGGTGCTCTCAATCATTCCTCACTCAGCCGCTTAGAGCTGTGGGCTTTGGGCAGGTTCCTCAAGTGCCCTGTGCTGGGACGCCTCCTCCGTGAGTTGGCCATGATGGCCGCACCTCCTCGTAAGCGGCTGTGTAGGCGAAATAAGTCATCAGGCGTAAAGAATTTAGATCAGAGTCTGGCACATAGTAAGCACTCAATAAATATTTGATGTGATTGTTGCTTATACATTCCATCATTCACTCCGCGGACACCTTCTCCCTGCTGGGTGCTAGGGACTCAGATGAACCAGATGGTGACCCACCTCATGGAGCTCCCAGGCCAGAGGGGCAGGCAGACAAGACCACAGACCATGACTACACACGGTGAAAGCAGGGCCGGTGCTGCGGGAATAACTGCTCAAAGTGATGAGAGGGCGGGGGCCAGGGGGAGAGAGGCACTGACTCCTCTGGGGTGGGTCAGGGGAGGCCTGGCAGAGAGAGATCCTTTGGTTGGGTCATGAAGGGGGTGTAGGAGGTCACCTGCTGGTGGAGAAGAGGCTGGGAGAGGGCAGTCAGGGATGGGAACAGCACAAGCAAAGGCACAGAGGCTGGGAGAGTGGGGCCCACATTTGGAGATAAGAATGTTAAGCTTGCCCTGGCCCAGTAGCTCAGTTGGTTAGAGCATCGCCCCAATACACCAAGGTTGTGGGTTTAATCCCCAGTCAGGGCACATACAAGAATCAACCAATGAATGCACAAATAAGTGGAACAGTAAGTTGATGTTTCTCCTTCTCTCTCTCTCCCTTGTTCTCTCTCTAAAATAATTTTTTAAAAATTTTTTTAAAGAATGACAAGCTAAGCAGCCTCTATCGCTGCCCCACCCTATTCCCTCCCACTCACTGGGAACCTGTCCTTCGGGTCCTGCCACAAGCAGCTGTACTGAAGGCTCCTATCAGCCCGACTGGGAGCCCACCACAGGTGCCCCAGGAACTGCCCTCAGCCAAGACCAATGGGAGTGGCAGGTAAATGCCCCAGTGGCCTTGCCCCTCGAGGTGGGACAACTCTAAGTGGGATTTCATGCCATTTCCCGGAATCCCAGCGGGATGGAGCCCCAGGTGCTTGATATGGTACCTGCTCCTGAAAGCACCCTATGCTGGGGCCCATCTCCCAAATGTGCCATTTGGACCCCAGTGCTTTCTCAGAGTCTGCTTCCTGGGGAAGCCAGCCTATGGCATCAAGCTGACCAGACAGGTTAATTATCCGGAATCCTCTGTTGCCCACCATTCTGGTCACTTGATACGTTCTTCTGGCCTCTACTGAGTGCTTGGTCCACGCCAGCACTGGGCTAGACACAGAGGGAGCGTCAAAGAGAGAAAATAATCCCTCAAAGAACTAGTTGAGGAGGCGGGACATATCTGTGAAAAGAGAAAATACAAAAACCAGGAAGGCAGAGTTCATTTAGGGATGAAGAGAAGTTTGGTGCCTTAGCTCCCAGGGAGGTACCAGAGAGAAAGAGAGAGAGAGAGAGAGAGAGAGAGAGAGAGAGAGAAATGAAGGTAGAAATGACACGAAGGGCTGGGGCTGGTGTATGGACACAGAAGCCTGGAATGCCTCCTCTAGATGGTTCTCCAACTGTAGAGAGCCATGGAAGGATTGTGAGCAGTGGAGGGCAGGCCATCTCTGTGTTAGAAAGATCCCTTGGGCTCAAATGCAGGATGACAGGGGAAGGGAGGGCGAGGCTGGAGACAGGGAGGCCAGGAGGAGGCTGTTGAGTAGTCCCGGGCTTCTGCCTCCAGCTCAGTCCTGTCTCAGCCCGCTGGGCTCCTCCCCCAAACCGGGGCGGGCCATCTTTTCATAAAAAGCTCAGAAAGTTTCCTGCCTTCCCACCCTTCCTTTCAGATCTGTTTCCTGCTGGGCCTCCAAACCTTTTCCTCCTACCTCCCCCCCTCCCCCCCATCTCTGACTTCAGAATGTCTGCTCTGGTTCCCACCATCTCCCACCCTTTCTCTCCTGCAGTGAGTGGGGGATACTCAGCAAAATCGCTCCTTCCTGCAAACCGCCCAGACGCATCGGGCAGCGATTGTCTTCTCTCTGCTTTAAGTAAGCGGAATTGGAGCAACCTTGGCCTTGGGAGACAGACTGTGTCTTCTAACGACTTTCCTTCAAAACCACAAATGCATTTTGTCTCGATTTGAGGTGGTTCTTGCCTCTCTATTCAGCAACCTCAGGGGGTGTGAAGCGGCATCTGGCAGCCCTGCCATTTCACAGCGGATGCTGCACTTTTGTGAAAAGTCGATTTCTCTGCAAACCAGCCGAGAGGGCACGGAGAGCACAATTCTCTGTCCACTCAGTGCATGTGTCTGAGCCAGGCCTGGGGCTGGCAGTCAGTGGGTAAGACATCTGGAGCCCAAGGCCCATGGCCTTCGTGGGGGAGATGGACAGTGAGACGGGTCCCATGGAAAGGTTGTGCAAAATACCGAGGGGTCTCCGAGGAGGCGAGTGCAAGTTATCAAACCTCCCTGTGCCTCAGTTTCCTCATTTATGAAATAGGGACAGGGAGAGTTCTTTCTCTTTGGGTTGTGGTGAGGATTGAATAAGGGAATGTGCAGGAAGAGCTTAACACAGAGCTCAGAGGAAGGAGGACCAAGTGAATGCTAGCTTGCTCTCTGTTGTTTTTTAAATTCTCATGCCATGAAATGCTCCTGTTTAAAGTGTACAGTTCGGTGTTTGTTTCTTTTAAATATATTTTTATTGATTTCAGAGAGGAAGGGAGAGGGAGGGAGAGATAGAAAAATCAATGACAAGAGAGAATCATTGATTGGCTGCCTCCTGCACGCCCCGTACTGGAGATTGAGCCCACAACCCGAGCATGTGCCCTTGACGGAATTGAACCTGGGACCCTTTGGTCCACAGGTTGACGCTCTATACACTGAGCCAAACCGGTTCGGCAACCCTGCACCCTTTAGCAATCATTCTCCCAACTGCCCCTGCCCCAGGCCACCACTAAGCTACTTTGCAGTCCATATAAATGGGATCAGACATATATGTGGCCTTTTATGCTGGCTTATTTCACGTAGCATGTTTCCAAGGTTCGTCCATGTGGTGGCATGTAAACAGTGCTTGATTCTTTTTATGGCTGAATGGTCCTGTGCCACTGCGAGGATGGTTTGTTGATCTGTTCACCAGCTGATGGACGTTTGTCTCTTCCCACTTTGGGGCCATGGTGAGTAATGCTGCTGTGAACATCTGTGGGCGTGTTCTTGTGTGGGCATCTGTTTGCATTTCTCTTGGGCAGATACCTAGGAGTGCAATCTCTGGGTCGTATGGTAACTCTATGTGTAACTGTTCGAGGAACCACCAGACTGGTTTCCAGAGCGGCTGCACCAGCTAGTCCGTCTAGTTCTCAGAGCACTTTCCCACACGCCACCACTGCACAGCCCCAAGGGGAGCCATTACAGCCCTGGGAGGGGAAGCGGTGTGCCCAAAGGCCCAGGGAAAGGTAACGGCAGAGCCAGCGCTAGAGCCAGGAACATTGGGGCCCAGATTCAACCTGTCACCTCCGGCACCCAGGACCAACCGCCTAGGTTTCTCATGCCCCCAGCTGATGGCAAGTGGTATGAGGCGTTGCCCCTGTTCTTGGCGGCTCACTGTCCAGCAGGTGAACAGTGGCCGTCCTAGCTTATCCAAGCCCCTTAGACACCAGAAGGTCTGAGACCCCCACCTCCACCCCCCTCAATAGACATAGCCTCGCCTAGTTCCCGAGGCCAGGGCAAGGGGAGCCTCGGCAGGCAGGATCCGGGAGTGGCTGTCCTGTACCACATAGTAGGTGTGTTTGTGGGGTGGAAGGGAGCCCTAGAAAGCTTCCCTACCCAGCTTTTCCTTCTCCTGCCAGGACTGGAGCCCAGCTCGGGATCGCTGCCTTCCTGGTGGGGGCCCGGGCCCATTCCACACCCACACCAGACTCTCCCCTTTTGCGACCTTCTTACTCATCCAGTGCCCCACCCAGACAGGCCCCTGCCCATGTCTGAGCTCCCAGGCTCGTCTGATGCTCCGCTCAGAATGACCTTGAACCATGACATCCTTGCTGAAACTCAGTTTTCTCATCTCTCACACCTATCCCATGGGGTGGCTGTGGGAGCAACATCCGGCACCTGTTGAGGGGACCAAGTTGGTACTCAAAGGTTGGTCTGAGAGGAGGCACCACCTCTTCTTTACTCGCTCTGTGACCTTGGGCAGCTCACCTTACCTCTCTGAGCCTCTTTCATACTTTGGAGAATGGAGTTGCATGTAAAGAGTTGAATAAGGACTCGGTAAAGAACAGCTATGGTCATTATTATGCAAATTAAGGAGATTGGCACGTAAGCCCCTAGCAGAGGCCTAGGACATAATAGATGTTTGCAAAATGAGACCTATGGTTGTTATCATCGCTTGACTTTGTGCAGGTGATTGTGAAGGAAGGTGGCCTTGCTTATTACCCCGACATTGGTGCAAACGGGGTGAACGCCAAAGCACCGGCAGACCAGTGGGCAGAGCCAGGTGAGCCCACAGGTACTGGGAGCCTTGGGACAGAGCCCAGGGATTAGTGAGCCAAGCATGAAGGACAGCCTGAGGCCAGCTGAGTGGGCGAGCCTCCTGGGAGAGCCAGAGGCAGGGGCTGTGGAGGCTGCTGGGCTCTCAGGCAATCAAGTACCTGCTATGTAAGTAGCCAGATCTGTTTAAAGGATCAGGGACCGAGCTGCCCCACTGGAGATGTCTTATGCTTCCTGGGCTGGTGAGCCACCTCCCAGCATGCTTTGGCAGCATCACATGGCACTTGTGTCCCATGCAAGTGGGAGAGAAAGCTGAGTGTGATGAGCTACAGAGCCCAGAGGCCAGCAGAGATCATGGCAGGCTCCCTGGAGGAGCTGGCCTTGCAGAATGGGAAGGGTTTTCAGAGAGTAGAGAGGGCAGAGACCAGGGAGGGAAGAAGGCTCAAAGGCAGAAGCACAAAAGTTGCTTCAAGGGTAAGAGCAAGTTGCTGAATCCCCTTTAAAAATGTACCCCAGTTTTGTGATACACTTTCATTGTAAGACATTTAGCAAGGGGGGATTGTGAAAATACAATTAGGGAAGGGAGGCAATGAAAAAAACCTTCAGTAGCCTCACTCCCCAGAGGAATTAGCACTAACATTTTGGTGTGTGTTCTTCCACCTTCTTTCTATGCATATATATTACCTATATTCTTTTCCCCTTTCTTTCATAACAGCAAAAATGAACTCCTATCACACATGCTGTTCGTGACCTACTTTTAAACATGCATCATGAACTGTGTTCCCTGTCGTTAAATATTCGACTTCACCACTATTTAATGCCTTCCGAGTATTCTCTCATATGAACGGAACATAATTTATTTAAGTAATTTTCTATTCTTGGGTATTTAAGTGGCTTCCAATCTTTCAGTATCATAAGCATCTTCTAAATGAACATCTTTGAGGCTGCAGCTCTGTGCACGTCCTTAATTATGTCCTTGGGATACATTTCTAGGAAAGAAATAGCTCGGATAAAGGGATGCAGATTTTAAAGAATTTTCATACGTGTTGTCTAATGGCTCCCCCGGAGCCTGGCGCCGATTTCCCCTCCCTGCTCCAGAGCAGAGGGTGCTCATTGTCTGTGTTGCCACTAACACTGGGTGTGGATTTTTTTTTTCTTTGTCAGTTTGATAAATTCAAGACCAGAATGCGTGAATCCAGGTTTTCTGAGGTGTAAACTGGAGGAGGTGTGTCAGGGGTTAGTTGTGGCATCAAAACGCGTAGTGGGTCTGATGTGCTTAGAAAGAAAACACAATGTACGTTGTTAGTGACTGTCCCAACTCGATTATCCCTGGAATGAGGAAGCCCCGGAGTCAAGGTTGAAAAGGTCATTGGAAGGCAGCTCTGTGAAGGGCTTTTATCTTCCCTTTAACTGCCAATTAGTCTACCATTTGCTTGTAAAAATGGAAACAACCCACATCTTTGATGGTCGAAAGTGAAAGTACTGCTTCCCCTTCCTCGCGATCCTCTCCCCAGAGGGTAGGTGTGTGTCTTGCAAGATGTTTTCTCCTACGTTTACGAACTCTGTGTGTGTGTGTGTGTGTGTGTGTGTCTGTGTGTGTACATCCATCCATGTATATAATTCATTGTTGTCTTGCAAAATGCAGTCCTACACAGGATTTCACTGTCATCTCATAGCATTCAGATCCACCTTATTCTTGGTAACATCTGCTTGGGTTTAATGTGCTTGTTCTTCCCCTCACCCACTTGAGCTGGTATTTCTATAGTTGGCGTTCCTCACAGCGGGATTCGAGGTCAAAGGGGTTAGACGTTGTCACACTGTCAAATTGCTCGCCAAAGAGGTTGTACTAATTAATCCATTCTCCCCCCATCACTACAGGAGTGTGTGGAGGACTGGGAATGCCGGGCTCGGGGGAACCCGGGCAGCCCTTCGTAGCCTGGGCTGGGTCAGAACCGGCACCTGTCTCCCTTACCTGTTAACGCTGAGCATTCCGAAACCAGCCTGGAGCGAAGCCGGAGTCTGTCCCCAGCCCGGCTTCTTGCTGTCCTCTGCTGTGAAGCAAACCACAGAGGAATCTTTTTCTTGTTAATTAACTGGGGTTTTATTAAACACCTTAGCAGCTAGCCAACTGCTCTGACCCAGCTGTTCCTGGGAGACGTGTGGAGGAGAAGTTTTGTGTTTTAACCGGTATGTCTTCGACGACAGCTTTCGTGTCAGGGTGTGCGCTCTGAGTCAGATATTCTGTTATCCGAGTTTCACGCTTCTCCAACAACAAACGTGTGTGAAGCCCTGGCTCTCTGTCAGGCAAGGTGTGGGCCCTGGGGAGGGGGTGTGAGCACCAGTTCCAACCACCAGGAACACAGGGTAGTGGAGGAGCTGGGAACTGATGCAAAGAGTGATGGGGTGTGAACATGGTGTTCCAGGGGTGCCAGCATGGGACCAGAGCGCTCTCGTTCTCTCTCTCTCTCTCTCTCTCTCTCTCTCTCTCTCTCTCTGGGGAATCCGGAGAGTGGACAATGAGCGGGGCCTCAAAGGCTCAGGAGGGGAACAGTGTGGGTAAAGGCCCTACATTTGACTGGGAAACAGCACGTAGGAGTCTGGTGTTCATTAGTGTGGGATTTATGAGAGCCAAAAATTGGAAGGACCGAAATGTCTAAATTAGGACAATTATTAAGTAAATTATGGTATAACTACATTTTGCATATATTAAAATCGTGTTTTTAAAACAATATATACCTAATAGCATAGGAACTTTACTATTCTGTAATACATTTAAAAGCAGTATATGACGCTAAATGGAGCATAATTCTATTTTGTTTTTCTAACTGCGTGATAAGTCTCTAATCCTCTCTATCTGGGAAAAACCCCCACAGTATTGTTAACTGTGGGTATCTAACTAAATTTTATTTTCTTCTTTACATTGATTATTTTCTCAAGTTTCTGTAATGAGGATGTAGCATGTTCATAATTAGAAAAAGGAAATCCATGGAAGTAGAAATGACACGAATACCTAATAAACATGAAAAATGCTCAACCTTGCTGATGATTAAAAATGCAAATTAAAGCAGCCTTGTGATACTATGCTTTAGCCGACCAACTTCAGAAGGAAACCCCGCCAGTGCTCAGCAAACCGGCTATGATTGGCCACAGTGCGGCAAGAGGAACACTGGTATACTTCACATCTGAGTACAGTTACTTCCGCTACGGTGTGGGGGGCTCAAAAAATACTTTCCCTCCTCCCTTCTAAGTTTTCCTAGCTGGGCTGATCATCCAATTCACAGAGACAGATTAACGGGTAAAAATCAAATTTTAATGCATGCGCAAGGGAATTCACATACGCAAAAAAAAAAAAAAAAAAAAAAAAAAAAAAAAAATCCCAGAGACACTGAGGCAAAATTGGGTGTATATGTTATTTTGGACAAAAAGAAAAGGGAAGAATGAGCTATCAGATGTCAAAAGTGAGAATGAGCAGTTTACAGGTAATTGAGGAAGAGCCCACCCTACATGGCAGGCAGTTTCTTGCTTGGGTAGGACACAGAGGGTGATCCAGCCACCAGGCCCTGCCTGGAGCCTCCCGTCCCCCCACAAGACTGAGCTGGAATTAGGCGGAGAGGAATCTACTAAGATTTCCTTCCTGGAGCAGCCATCAGAATGTCTTAGGCAGGAAAGGAGGAGGGGAAAGGTTCTTTCTGAGCCTTTTGTTTCTTCATAACCGGCTTAAAATAAATATCCCAAAAGGCAGCTGCAGGGTTTTGGTCCCTTTCTATTCTCTGCAATGAGGATGTAATGTTTTAATAATTAGAAAAAGCAATGAAATTATTTTTTACGTTAAAATAAAAGGAAAGCCATGCAAGTGGAACTGATACAAATGACTAATAAATGTAGTTACTAAACTAGTTACTAAAAATGCAAATTGAAGCAGTATTGTCATACTGTGTTTTAACTGAGCAAGTTTAGAAGAAAAACCTGCTAGTACACAACATCTATTGGCGACAGTGTGGTTAAGAGAAACACTTGTATACTGCAGATTTGAGTCTAATTCAGTTCAGCCTTTCTGAAGAACAGTTTGGCAATATATATATCAAAGTCCTTAAAATGTGTAATTTCTCAGTAACGTTAATTTTTAAAGATGTGTAATTGGATTCCTTGAGTACATTAAGGAAGTAATTAAGGGATTGTGTATAGATGGATAAGCAAGAAAGCCTATCACAGGACTTTTTAAAATGCAGTGAAGTCCTGGCCAGTGTGGCTCAGTTGGTTGAGCATCATCCCATGCACTGAAAGGTCACCAGTTCGATTCCCAGTCAGACCACATGGCCAGGTTGCGGGTTCGATCCCCAGTTGCTGTGTGTATGGGAGGAAACCTATCAATGTTTCTCTCTCACATCCATGTTTCTCTCTCTCCCTCTCCCTTCCCTTCCTCTCTCTTTAAAAAAAAAAGAAATCAATAAAAACATTAAAAAAGTGAGCCATTAAAAAATATATAGTAGTAAAGAGTTGTTCAAATTAATGTTATAGAAGTATATTTATGAACGTGGAAACATATATAATATATTGTTAAACTTTAAAATATGGTGTAATCCCTTTAAAATGTAATAATTAGGTATAGAAAGGATCTGGAAAAATATACACATATTAAACAAAAATTTTTAACTTCCATGGCTTGAAAGTTTTTTTTAAAAGAAAGGGTTTATTCCCCTAGCTGGTTTAGTTCAGTGGATAGAGCGTTGGCCTGCAGACGGAAGGGCCCCAGGTTCGATTCCAGTCAAGGACCCATGCCTCCGTGGCAGGCTCGATCCCCAACCCTGGTTGGGGCGCGTGTGGGAGGCAACCAATGGTTGTGTCTCTCTCACATCAATGTTCCTCTCTCTCTGTCTCCCCCCTTTCCCTCGACTCTCTCTAAAAATCAGTGGGAAATATCCTCAGGTGAGGATTAACAAAAAAGCAAGAAAGAAGAGAAAGGAGAGAAAGGAGAGAGAGAGAGAGAGGGAGATCATTAGGCAAAAAAATAAAAATAAAATTACTGGTCTTGGGCCTTGGAGTCGAAACCACCAGCAGCATGGCCAGGTAGGGAAGAAGCATGTCCCCGGTCCTGGAGGTTTGCAAGCCTTTTCACACCGCAGGAGAAGAGCAAAGCCGCGCTGAGAAGGTGGGAGAAGGTGGAGCGGGGCTAGTTCTGGGCCAGTGCAGAGTCCAGGGAAGAAGTGTCCCCCTGGGGATTAGCTGTGGACCGCGGATTGGAAAGTTCACGTGTAAATAAGAAGCGAAGGCTCCCGGGGTTCCGTGCGCCTGGCTAGTCTCTCTTGTGGATAATGTCAGAAATAGCCACCTGGGAATGAATCCTAAATCCCAGCACACGTACCGGAACGTGAGCGGGTTCTCTCCTCTGGCCGCTGTCATTTCAGTTTAGAGCATCTCAGAATTCTTTCCGTGTCACACCTAAATGCTAAGATGGTCATATCTGAGTAGGTGGGATCATTGCTATTTTTAAATATGTTTTTATTGATTTTAGAGAGAGGGGACGGGAGAGGGAGAGAGAAACATCGATGTGAGAGAGAAACATCTATCAGTTGCTGCTGGGGTCCAACCCCAGTAGGTCCAGGGGTCCCCAAAGGTGTGGACGGAGTCGGTGAAGAAGGAATGACACGGAGGCAGCGTTCAGTTGATCAGCAGCCTAGCCAGGTTCTCTAGCCAGGATCTCCAGCCAAGTTCTGGTCAGGATCTCCAACCAAGTTCTGGTGCCATGTTCTCTCGCTAGGTTCTCCAGCCAGGTTCTCCAGGTTCTCCAGCCAGGTTCGGTCGCCAGGTTCTATCCAGGTTCTTTTGCCATGTTCTGTCTAGGTTCTCCAGCAAAGTTCTGTAGCCAGGTTCTGTCCAGGATCTTTTGCCATGTTCTCCTGCTAGGTTCTGTCTCTAGGTTCTGTTTCTAGGTTCTGTCTAGGATCTCCAGCCAAGTCCTCTCTAGGTTCTGTCTCTCCAAGTTCTGTGTCCAGGTTCTGTCTCTGTTGTCTTGTTACATCTGTATTTATACCAGTTGATTTTAATCCTGTCAGTTTCTATTCCAAAGGTTAGGGTGTTTCTTATCTTCATTCCAGGGAGTAAAGATTATGTAGCTTAAGCATGATTGTTTGTAATTAAAGTGATTAACTACCCGCCTGGCACTTAGTTAAGGAGTTTTATCCCCTCCCTAACTTCAGGGGAAAATCCCTACCTGGGAAAACCACCTTTCTCGGAGAGGTGACCTTGGTTAAAACACATAGCGCCAAGAAGGTGAGCAAACATATTAAGAACAGTATGCCATATATGCCAGGTCCCTTGAAACAGCAAGGATGGACCGGCTCCCGGCAAGTTGCCTCCCGAACCCACCACCTCGGTATGTGCCGACTGGGAATGGAATCCTGGACATTTCGGTGTACTGAACACAGCTCTAGCCAGCTGAGCCACATGGGCCAGGGCAATGGTTGCAATGTTTAAAATAATTTTGAAAGCAATTTTTAAAATCTTTATAAATTTTAAAATGCAGATTAAGAAGTTTAAAACCCAGCAGTTACCTGGCTGGCTGCGCGCAGAGCTGAGTGAATGCTCCGTGAGTTCTGCGGGGCTCGCCTCTAGAAATGGGCTGCAGCAGCCTCCCTGCACGTGTGACAGCCGTGCTCTCTTGGTCCAAGGAGAACATGCTTCCATCTGACCAGTGGCAGGCAGGGTAGGGCAGCTGGGAGAGGCCTAGACCACGGAGGCCTCTCCCTTGGAATTGTTTTTATTTATTTTTTGTTACCTCCCCCCAACCCCCAACCAGGCACTCCAGCAATTCAAAGGTTCTTGCAGTTTCTCAGCTGAAACTTACTTTTTCTTTCCAGAGACTCTTCCTCCCCCATCACCTGGCAACTTCTGCTTCATGTTTCATCTTTATTTATTTATTTTTTTTAATTAAATCTTTATTGTTCAGATTATTACATTTGTTCCTCTTTTTTCCCCCCATAACTCCCCTCCTTCCAGCTCCCACCCCACCCTCCACCCTCACTCCCCACCCACTGTGTTCATCCATAGGTGCATGATTTTTGTCCAGTCACTTCCCGCATCTCCCACACCCCTTTTCCCCCCAAGAATAGTCAGTCTATTCCCTTTCTATGTCCCTGATTCTATTATAATCACCAGTTCATTCTGTACATCAGGTTATTTATTCACTTGATTCTTAGATTCATTTGTTGATAGATGCATGTTTGTTGTTCATAATTTGTATCTTTACCTTTTTCTTCTTCTTCCTCTTCTTAAAGGATACCTTTCAGCATTTCATATAATACTGGTTTGGCGGTGATGAACTCCTTTAGCTTTTCCTTATCTGTGAAGCTCTTTATCTGACCTTCAATTCTGAATGATAGCTTTGCTGGATAAAGTAATCTTGGTTGTAGGTTCTTGGTATTCAGCACTTTGAATATTTCTTGCCATTCCCTTCTGGCCTGCAAAGTTTCTGTTGAGAAATCAGCTGACAGTCGTATGGGTATTCCCTTGTAGGTAATTGAGCCTCTTTCTCTTGCTGCTTTTAAGATTTTCTCTTTGTCTTTTGCTCTTGGCATTTTAATGATGATGTGTCTTGGTGTGGTCCTCTTTGGATTCCTTTTGTTTGGGGTTCTCTGCGCTTCTTGGACCTGTAAGTCCATTTCTTTCTCCAGATGGGGGAAGTTTTCTGCCATTATTTCTTGAAATAGGTTTTCAATATCTTGCTGTCTCTCATCTTCTGGCACTCCAATAATTCTGATATTAGACCGCTTAAAGCTGTCCCAGAGGCTCCTTACACTATCTTCACACTTTCGAATTCTTTTTTCATTTTGCTTTTCCAATTGGGTGTTTTTTGTCGAATCTTTGGTTTGATTATTGTGCTCCTCTGGTCTGCTATTGGGTATAATATTCTTTATTTCAGTCCGTGTATGCTTACTTTCTAATTTCTTTATCGTAGCATCGAGGGTCTCATTAGTTTTCGTGAGGTTCTGCACAAATTTATGGCAAGCCCTCAAAATTGCGATTCTTAGCTCCATATCCTCCATTTCTGTCATGTTTTTTTGTCTCCGCATCTTTTATGCTTTCTTGGTGCACCCCCTTGTGGTCTCTGTGCGCAGTCTTGTTCTAGCCAAGCCTTAATTGTTGTAGTTAACACTAGAGGGGTTTGACCACCAGGCCGACTGGCTATAGGAATCAGCTGTATGGAAAACGTCTGCCTTCTGGGGAGGCGCTAATCCAGCCTTTGCCTGAGGCGATCGGCAAATGGCTGTGCACAGGGTTTGGGCGGGGCGGGATCAACTGGGCGGGCGGAGGGAGCAGTTATGGCCACGCTCAGTCCCGTTCCCAGAGGCTCTGCTTCTCAGAACCCCGGCAGCCGCTGCAAACTTCGGAGAGAAAGCTGCCCTCAGGTTCCAACTGATGCCGGATAATCCCGCTTCTCCCGTTTGAGTCTGGGTCCCTAGAGACTCGCCCGGATCTGGAGCCCAGAGTCTGAGACTCACTCCCGACAGAAAACGACAACCGCGCCCTCAGCCACCAGCCCGCTTTGCGCGCGCACCTCGGTACCTTTGTATTTTCCACACTGCGCCGCCTCTGAGCCTCGATTTGCTGTTCTCTTTCCTTCTAGTTGTAGAGTCTCTCTTCAGCCAGCCTTCCTGTGGTTCTGGGTGATGTCCGTTCAGTCTTTTAGTTGTATTTTTGAAATGGTTGTTTGCGGCAGCGGTCTCCAGTGTTTACCTACGCCGCCATCTTGGTCTCTCATGTTTCATCTTTAAAAGTCACTTTCACCCTAGCTCACCAGGTTGGGCTCAGTGGATAGAGAGTGGGCCTGTGGACTGAAGGTCCCATGTTTGATTCTGGTCAGGGCACATGTCCGGGTTGCAGGCTCGATCCCCAGTAGGGGGCGTGCAGGATGCGGCGGATCGATGATTCTCTCTCACCATTGGTATTTCTATCTCTCTCTTCCTCTCTGAAATCAATAAAAATATATTTTTAAAAAGTCACTTCCTACTTTTAGATATGATGAGGGGAGAGAAACGAGAGAGAGAGAGAGAGAGAGAGACAGAGACAGAGACACATGAATTTGTTCCACTTACTTAGGCATTCATTGGTTGATTCTTGTATGCGCTTTGACTGGAGATTGAACCCACAACTTGACGTATCAGGATGATGCTCTAACCAACTGAGCTCCCTGGCCACAGCATGCTTATTATCTTGATTGTGGTGGTGGTTTATGGGTGTAATATACATTTAAAATGTACCAACCGGCACACTTTCAATATATGCACAGTTTAGCACTTATTAATTATACGTCAACAAAGCTATATAAAAAGAGAGATCACCTCCCCAGTGACACAGGTCTTGAACTCACCCTGTCCCCACCACCAACCCCCAAATCGTATTAGCTTTCTCTGATGTGTACCACGAGTAAAGGATCCACGTCCTGCCTGGTGCTGAATGAATGGGTGTGGAGGGCCGGGGAGGTCCCGCCATGGACAGAGGGCGGTGGAGCAGCAGAGACTCCAGGATTGAGGAGCAGACAGGCCCCTAGGGAATCTGGGGGTGGCGCTGGAACAATCCAGAAAGCTACTTGGAAGTTGGAGGTCAAGCCAGAATCCGGGTGTCCCATCACTGGGAGGGGACTGGCATTGTTTCCGTTTTCCCAGCCTGAAAATTGAGAGTAATAATATTCATAGCTATTGCATTATTGTTGAGGATTATTTTTGCTGAGAGTTAAATGAGTTCATCCATGGACAGGGTTTAGAGCCGTACCTGACCTGTTGGAGGTGCCACACGGTTACAGTGAGCCTATTTGATTGTGAATAGCCCTGGTGACCAATAAATCTGGGAGCCCCTGGTACAGACCTTTGGTTCATCTAGATTCAGGTTGGTGGTGTGTGGTTTCAGGGGTGGTCTCTTCTTCCTCAGAGACCCAGCGTACCCCCCACCCCCTTTCACCCAGCTGCTGGACAACCCCCATCCTTTCAACCTTCCCTGTAGGGCTTGGCACCCCTGCTGGCTTCTCTACGTTATTTTGCAAAGCTGTCTTCCTAAAGCCTCCGCTCTAACGACAGGGAGGCGCATATGCTGCAGCTTATGCTTCTATTTCGAGTTGGGGATTTGAAGAGAGAGTGTGCGCACACGTGGATAAGCATCTGCGTGCAGGCCTGTGTGGGTTTGTGGTTGTGAACCTGCGTGCACCTGGTTGACCGCATGGGCTTGCATGAACCTGCATGGTTGTGCATTAGCACATGTTCAAGGGCACGTGAGCTTCTGAATGACTGCCTGAGCACCTAGATGAGTCTGCGTTTTGAATATATACACACACGTCCTTGCGAGCATACACACATGTCCATGACCGTGTGTGTGTGTGTGTGTGTGTGTGTGATGTGGTAGGGTTTATTTCACATGCATCTAGGTTTGCGTGTGTGTTTGCACACGGTGCTTTTGTGTATCTGTGTGCATATGGTGTGAGTTTCCCTCTCCTCGCACCCCAGGAGGCACCCAGGCAAGTGCAAACTACAAGGAACAAAGGAATAATCTGCATAGTTTAGTCTTTGATCTCTGCCACCCAGGATTCATCCCTTGCTCTCACTCCAGCTGCCAAACTGTCTCTCCAGCCCTGTGGACTTCATCTTTGAGCTTTGTCTTCCAGAAACCTCGGCCTCTCCTTGCCCCCAAGAGGGGAACCGGGTGGAGAAGGGTAAGGAGCCTTTACTGAGCACCTGTGGGCACCTGAAATAGATGCTTCACATACATTCTCAGGTCTTAGCAATCCCTAAACAATTGTTCCCACTTGGTGGTTGAGGAAGCCGGGGGTCAGGGGAATTAAGCCATTTGTCTAAGGAGGTGGAGCTAGAATTCGAATTCAGGACTGCAACCAGGTTGTCTTCCTAGAGCATACCTAGCTGCCAGGTACTGAAGAGTGGAAGCTACAGCCAGGGCTCCAGGGGAGGTGTCCTGGGAGACACAGACAGGCTGATGTCAGGGACAGGGGTACGAGCAGGGAATTAGTAAATCCTCAAAGGACAGCCCTTACTCAGTTTCTATAAGGAGGCAAGATGGAGTAACCCCAGGTGTCAGAGTGGTCCATGGATCAAGTGGGGGGACCAAGGCATGGACCAATAACACAAACAGCAAAGATGAAATACAAAGCATCTTTGCCCCCCCCCCCCCCTATCGTAGGACGTAGTTTGCAGATTCCTTCCCCGGTTGGGGGGAGTATGGGAGGCAACCAATCGATGTTTCTCTCTCTCTCTTTCTGTCTGTCTCAAATCAATAAAAACATACCTTGGGGTGAGGATTTAAATAAATTTCTCTGTGTTCTTATCTGTTAAGTGTGTGTGGAAGATGGGTTTCAGAGGATTTTCACAAGCTCTTGTTAAAACTAGCATTTGTTCGCCCTGGCTGGGTATTCAGTTGGTTAGAGTGTCATCCCAATACGCCAAGGTTGTGGGTTTGATCCCCAGTCAGGGCACATACAAGAATCAACCAATGAATGCATAAATAAGTAGGGCAACAAATTAATGTTTCTCTCTCTCTCTCTTAAATCAATTTTTAAAAATTCCACACACATTTATGATTTTTAAAAAACACACTAGCATTTGCTCTCTTCCTGTGCTAACTCATGCAACCTCACAGTCGTTCTGTAAGATGGTTACTGTTACTGGCCCCATTTTGCAAGTGAGGTCACTGAGGCTCAGAGAGGTTACCTTTCTTGCCCAAGAGGCAGAGCAGAATACAAACCCAGAGGGTGTCTGACTCCCAACCCCTGCCAGGATTCCCTGTTTTAAAGTCTAAAACCAAGAGTTGATAAAATACCAAGACATACCACGTGTAGACACTCAACACAAGGTAGCAAATGATGATGATGATGTGACAATGACAGTGACCACAACGATGACAAAAATGTGTTTTGCTGAGCGTTGACGAGGCATTAAATTCCTCAAGAGTCAAAATTTCTGGAAAATGCCACAGTGTTAGTGATTGTTTTTAGAACAGAGGTTGCTTGCCTCCTTTTTTTAGCCAGACCAGACCCCAAACGCTCTTTTTAGCTGTGTGGCTCTGAGCAACCTACCTTCTCTGGGCATCATTTCCTTAGCTCTAATGTAAGGATAATAATAGTCTACTCAGTTCCTCAAAAGGTTAAGTAGAGAGTTACCATATGACCCAGTAGCTCCAGTCCTAGGTGTTTATTCAAGAGGAATGAAAACAGATGTCCACACAAAAACTTGTACGTAACTGTGCATAGCAGCGTTACTCGTAAGAGCTGAACCGTGGGGACAGCCCAGATCCCAGTCGTGATTCCATTTCCAGAAGAGGCAAATCTACAGGCAAATGCCACTCCAGAATAGGATTTTCTGACTGAAAATCCACAGTCAGAAAATAGGTATGTGGTTGCCAGAGGAAAGCATGAAGAATGATTGAGTGGGTATGGGATTTGGCGGGGGGGGGGGGGGGGTGGGGGGGGGTGTTGATAAAAATATTCTGGTGGTGATAGTGGTGATGGGTACACAAATGTGTGAATCTACTAAAAACCACCGAATCATACAATTTAAAAGAAGGAATTTCATAACATGAGAATTATATCGTATTAAAAACAGCTTGATCTCATAGGGTTGCTGTGAAGTTTTAGTGAAATAATTTATGTAAATCCCCTAGCGCAGAGCTGGCATTGCAGTAAGCAGTCATTAAATGCTAAACAATCTAAGTGAAGGCTAGCACTATTACTGTTGTCATCATGACTATACTAGCTGGTGATTTTAGTTCCCAGAGTTTCGGACTCCTGACCTGTAAGCAGGATAGTGATACTTTAATTAGTTAGGTTTTCTTAGTCGCAGGCAACAGGTACCAGTGATTCACGAGTAAAAAGGGATTTATTAGAAGGCTGCAGCATAGATGCCTGATTTGGAATAAAGGACATAGAACCAGGCTCAGAAAGTAAAGGTCTAAACAGTTGTTTCCTTGGCTTGTTCATCTGCTAGCTAGGGAAGGGAGCGAGTGTAGCAGGGCCTACTTGATAGGATTGTTGTGAGGGTTAAATGAATGCCTTGCACTCTGAATTCTCAATAAATATTGTTATTATTATTACTAGAGGCCCGGTGCACTGGTGGGGGGTGTGGCCTGCAGGGATCAGCCTGCTGTGTGAGCGCCACTCATCCCAGTCAGCTGAGCAGTGCTCCCACTGTGGGAGCGCACTGACCACCAGGGGGCAGCTCCTGTGTGGAGCATCTGCCCCCTGGTGGTCAGTGCATGTCATAGCGACTGGTCAACCAGTTGTCTGGTCATTCCGCCATTCGGTCACTGGGCTTTTATTATGTAGGATTATTATTGACAGAGCCTTGACTCTGGGATGATTCAGCTCAGCCCACTTTTTCTGACTGAGCCTGGCTCTGTTCAAGGTTTCGATCCATAGAGAGTGTGAGGGGCCCAGCTAGGGTCACTCACTACTCCTTGGCCAGGGGAGGGTGGGGCATCTTGACTGACAGCCTCATTAAGAGTTCAAACTAGGGAGGGGAGGTGATACCCAAAAGAGAACCCAGAAGAAAGAAGAGGGGTCATCACAACAAAACCAACCCATGCCCCCTGCAAATACCCTCATACAGACTGTTGGGAGGATCAGAGATAATATGCGTGATGTGCCTGGCACAGAGTGGGCCCTTAATTAATGGGAACTTTTTAGCTGATGACTGTTCTCTACTTGGGGCTCTGAATTTTTCATTGCAATGTAGGTTTGGGATGGATTGTGAAAGGCCTTGAATGCCATGTTAAGGCATCTGCACTTTATTCTGAGAAATAGCAGGGAGGACCCTCCCCTGAAAGCCCCATGGCATGCTCAGAGCCCCTGTAGGCTGGAGTCACATTCCCTCAGCCTCCCAGCTGTGTGACCATGGGCAACTGACTTAAATCTCCAGCCCCCAGCTTCCCTGTGCATAAAACCTGGTCACATTAAAAACATATATTTCGGCTGAACCGGTTTGGCTCAGTGGATAGAGCGTCGACCTGCAGACTGAAAGGTTCCAGGTTCGATTCCGGTCAAGGGCATGTACCTTGGTTGCGGGCGCATCCCCACTGGGGGGCATGCAGGAGGCAGCTGATCGATGTTTCTCTCTGATCGATGTTTCTAGCTCTCTATCCCTCTCCCTTCCTCTCTGTGAAAAATCAATAAAATATATTTTTTAAAAAAACGGACATATATTTCGTATTGATTTTTAGAGAAAGAGAGAGGAAGGGACAGAGAGATCTGCTGCCTCCTGCACATCCTCCACCAGGGATCGAGCCCCAAACCCAGGCACGTGCCCAGAATAGGAATCGAACTAAACCAGTAACCCAGCCAGCTGAGCCACACCAGCCAGGGCAAACCTGGTCACATTTTGAGTTGGTGGGTTTAAATGAGATAGTTTTTGCAATGTACTTAGAACAGTGTCTGGACAAGGTAAATGCTCGATAAATCACAGTAGTTATTATACATAAAATAAAATTAAAAGAACTCTGCCTCACCAGATCGATGGAAGAATCAATCGGGATCAAAGAGGTGATGGCAGTTTGCACTTGACAGTACTGTGTCCCGGGAAGATGTTTCCTTGATTGTAATCACCACTGGCAATAAGAGACACCTTAATCTAACGACTATCTTTTCGTGAAGCAAAGTAACATCAAATGTACACACTTAATAATAACATGGAACCTGATTTCAGAAACATTTAAATATGAGAAGGGGGTGTCTTCGAATGGGGGAAATGAAGTATTGATAATTTAATGTTTCAAATAATTAAAGAATGTTCTCATAGAGTCTATTACCAGTTTCCCAAAACTTGGAACACGATATTGCTTACTTAATGTTAAAAGAGCACTGGGCATAATTTAATCTTTCCTTGCAGCTTTTGAATTTCCTTGAAGGCAAGATCAGCAATTTTGAAATACACTTTTAGGTCCTCTGGCTCAGTGGTTCTCAATCCTGCCTACACATTAGCATGCCCCCCTGAGAGCTTTTTGAAAGTACGGTTGCCTGGGTCCCATTTCAGACCAATTAACTCTGAGTCTCAGAGGGGAGGAGCCTGAGCGCTGGAAATTTTCAAAGCTTCCCAAGTAATTCTGACGCTCAGAGTCCGAGAACTGCTCCTGCTAGCAGGGGCCTAGCCCACAGAGGGTGCCATCTGCATTTGGAGAGGAGGTTGAAGAGGACTGCGGAGGCTGGGACACGGAGGGCTGAGTACACCACCACATAGAAGCTCACTGTTACCTTCTAAAATGGGAGCTACTAAAGACGTTTAACAAAATCGTTAATCCAGTGTGAGTTCAAGTGGGAAGGACGACTCTGGCGACCTGTGGAGCAGAACTGGAGCTGATGAGACTGGAGGAAGAGAACCTCGAGTGGAAGTCCCCGCAGCCACCCAGACTGCATCAGTCATCTGTTGCTGGGTAACAAAGCAGCCCCCAAATCTAGTGGCTTAAAGCAGTGACTTATTGTTTATCCTGATTCTGTGGATTGGCTGGCAGTTCTGCTGCAGGTCTTGCCTGTGCCCCTTCATGCAGCTGCATTCAATTGGAGGGACGGCTGGGGGCTGGGCCGGCTGTAATAACTGACCTCTCTCTCTCCGTGTGGCCTCTCATCCTTGGTTTCTTCTAAGCATTAGAAGAGTTCTTCTCAGCAAAAGAGGGGAGGTAGAAATGGCAAGGTCTTTTAAGGCCTAGTCTTGGAAATCATATGATGTTACTTCTGCCGTCTTTCATTGGCCAAAGCGATTCACGAGACCAGCACATTTTCAAGAGGTCGGGAAATAGGAGACATGACAAAGTCACATTTCAAAGGAGTGTGCATTTGATAGGGGACATTTGTGGCCATATTTTGCCACACAGATGAACGGTACTGCAGCCTGGCCTAAGGCAGGAGCAGTAGACAGAAGTGAATTCATTCATTTAGTTAGTGAGGTAGTCTTTTATTCAATAATTTACTGAACACCTCCTGGCTACCTGGCACTTTTCTAGACATTGGGGATAAAGCTGTAACTGACAATGGCAGAGTAGTACTGCTCTTGTGGAGTTTAGCAGGGGTGGGCAAACTTTTTGACTCGAGGGCCACAATGGGTTTTTAAACTGGACGGGAGGGCCGGAACAAAAGCATGGATGGAGTGTTTGTGTGAACTAATATAAATTCAAAGTAAACATCATTATATAAAAGGGTATGGTCTTTTTTTTTTTTTTTTAGTTTTATTCATTTCAAACGGGCCACCGGCCCGCGGGCAGTAGTTTGCCTACGGCTGGTCTAGGGGGTAGGGAGACATACAATAGAAAGCAAACTACTGTAGCAAGAAACATAAAGTGGGATAAGGGATTAGAGAGGGTTATTTTAGGCCTTTTGGAGTAAGGAAAATCTGAGCGGAAACCTGAATGAAGTGAACCATCCAGATGTTTGGAGGTTGCAGAACATCAAGTGCAAAGGCCCTGAGGCAGGAGCATGCTTCACATTTGAAAAATAACAGGAAGTCCAACCTGGCCGGCGTGGCTCAGTGGTTGAGCATCGACCTATGAACCAAGAGGTCACAGTTTGATTCCCAGTCAGGGCACCTTCCTGGGTTGTTGGCTTGATCCCCAGTGTGGGGAGTGCAGGAGGCAGCCAATCAATGATTCTCTCTCATCATTGATGTTTCTGTCTCTCTCTCTCCTTCTCCCTTCCTCTCTGCAATCAATTAAAAAATATATATTTTTAAAAAAAGTTTTAAAAAAAGAGGAAGGTCATTGCTTAGACAATATTTGTAGTGGGAAAAGTGGTGAATAAATGTCAGAATCTAGGTATATTTTTTTGTTTTTTAAAGAGTTTTTTTTGTTGTTTTTTTAACATATTTTTTTAATTGATTTCAGAGAGGAAGGGAGAGGGAGAGAGAGATAGAAACACCAATGATGAGTGAGAATTATTGATCGGTTGCCCCACGCTGGGGATCGAGCCCGCAACCCAGGCATGAGCCCTTGACCGGAATCGAACCTGGAACCCTTCAGTTCACAGGCCGACGCTCTATCCACTGAGCCAAACCGGCTAAGGCATGAATCTAAGTATATTTTGAAGGCAGAGCCAGTAGATTTTAATAAAATATGGGAGGAGAAATAAAGAAGTCCGAAGCTTTTGTCTTGAGTAATTGGGTGAATTGTGGTGCTTAGTTTACTGAGATATGGGGGGCCCTGAGGAAGGCATAGATGAATTGAGGGAATCCCAAGTTTGGTTTTGGATAGGTTATGTTCAGGATGCCTTTTTGACTTCCAAGTGAGGATGGCTGTAGGCCATTGAGTCTGGAATCCAGGTTGTGGTTGCAGATAGAAATCTCGGTGTTATCAAGGGCTACATCAAAGCTTGAGCCCGGGATGGGTCACTCAGGGAGTGAGTTTGACAGGAATTCTGAAGACAGCCCTGGGGCACTGCAACCTGTAGGGGTAGGTTGGGAGGGAAGATGCAGCCACGGAGACAGATAAGGAGTGCGCTGTCAGGTGGGAGCATGAGGAGGACTGTGGGCTCCTGGAAGCCCAGGGAGAAAGTGTTTCCAGAAGAGTGGGATCGGTGTAGAACGCTGCTGAGCCGTCAGGTAAACTGAGGCAGAGAAAGAACTAATCATTTGGATTTAGCAACATAGAAGTCACTGGTGACCTTAAGATTAAATGGAGCAGAGGGGAGTGGCTTGAGGAGAGAATAGGATAATTGTAGAGAAATGAGGCTGTGTATGTGTGTGGGGGGGGATGTGCACGCGCAAGTACTTAGTTGAGAAAAACTGGAGAATATTTGTATGTTAGTGGAAATAATTTGCTAGAAAAGTAAAATGATCACTGGTGCAGGAGAAAGGGGGACAATTGCAGGAACAAAGGGCATGTGATCTGGTGAGCACGTGGAGCAGGTGGCCTAGGTAGCAGCAGGGACAGTGCTTCCATTGTATCCAGCGGGGAGCAGAGCATATGGGCTCAGACGCAGGTAGATCGCAAGATTTGGCATTCGGAGAGTGTGGAGAGAGTCAGGAGGCATTCGGAAAGTAGAACGAGGAATGAAAGGCTTTAAAGCATCTCCCAGGGAGACCATCTCTTATCTGCACCCTTGCCCGACACCCCGTCTGTGCGGGGCCGGGCCTGGTGCCAGGCCAGGGGCTCACCGATGACTCACCCGGTGTTCCTGCTGAGGAGAGAAGTTCAGTCTCAGAAGGGACACAGACCTGTAAACTGACAGCTTCAGTGCACTGTGCTAATAATAAAGACGTGTACACAGTGTTTTGAGAACAAAGGGCGTGAGTAACTCTGCCTGCAGGGGTCAGAGAAGGCTTCTGGGAGGTGAAATTCAAATTAGGCTTCAAGGAGGAGTGAACTTTATCAGGCAGCCTGGGGGAGGAAGGTCATTCAAGGTGGGAAGAATGGCATGTGAAAGCCACAGAGGTGAAAACCATCCTTTTACTGCTTTTCTAGCTGTTCCACCTGTCTCTCCCCCCCCCCTCCCCCCCCGCTCCCCCACCCCTCCACTCGCAAGCTGCCGCCTCTCAGGCTTTCTCAGTTCAAGAGGAAATTTTTCTTTTTGGAAAGTTTAATAAACTTCCGTTCAGCCTGTACCGAGTCATGACAAAGGTGTGTTTCACACTTAAACGTCTCAGATGTTATTTTTTGCACTTGAAGAACAAGCTATTTTTAAAGAAATCCAAACTCACTGGGACTCAGCAAGGACAGTTTCTGTGACCCGTTTTCAAGAAGTGAGCTTTGGAAAGGAACACAGTGACCAGCGGTGGCAGAATCAGAGGGCCTGGCAATTCTTTCTTCTAAATGTTTCAGTGAGCCAGTGAGTAGTGTCACCTTTCTAAGCTGCGCGTTTTATCTTGGCTGTCTGGTCTTCTGGAAAACTCGCAGGGAGCATGCAACAATTACCCAATGACAGAATGAGGGGAGATGAGGCCACCGCTCTCTCAGAGGCAGACCGAGATAGTGGTAGAAAGGATGGAGGGAAGGAATGGATTCGAGAGGGGTTTAAATGGTGCAGTGCCCTGGCCAGTGTGGCTCAATGTTTGAGGGTTGACCTGTGAACCAGGAGGTCACAGTTTGATTCGTCAGGGCACATGCCTGGGCTATAGGTTCGATCCCCAGTAGGGGGCATGTGGGGGGCAGCCGATCCATGATTCTCTCTCATCATTGATGTTTCTATCTCTTTCTCTCTCCATCTCCCTTCCTCTCTGAAATCAATAAAAATAGATATTTTTAAAAATGGTGCAATGAACAAGGGACTGGTTTTTGTTTGTTTGTTTGTTTGTTTTACCCATGCTTCAGAAGTGTCATTGTGCCCATCTATGTAGCTTGCCTCCTCCCTGTATGGGCCACCAGTTCCTTCCATCCCTGAACACACTTAGCTTTCCTCTATAGAGTCTGTACCTCCGTCCCCTTGAACCTGGTCTGGTTTGTGACTACTTGGACCAATTGAACACAGGGTAAGTGACTATGGGCCAGTCCTAGGACTAGTCCTTACGACTCTTTTTTTTTTTTTTTAAGTTTTTATTGATTTTTGAGAGAGAGGAAGGGAGGGGGCAGAGAAAAACATCGATGTGATAGAGTAACATCAATTGGTTGCCTCCTGTATACCCCCCACTGGGATTGAGCCCACAACCCGGGCATGTGCCCCAACTTAAAAATTGAACCCAAGGCCCTTTGGTGCATGGGACAGCACTCCACCAACTGAGCTACACCAGCCAGGGTCACTTTTAATCTATATCGGTCCCTTCTCCCTTAATCCCACTTTTCTTTTTCATGGTTTTTACTTATTGAGGTAACTGGATCAGTTGTCCATAGAAGAGTCCACATTCTGAATTCGGCTGATGGCTTCCTCATGGTGTCATTTACTTATATATACACCTCTAGCCCCTGCATTTACTGTCGGTGCTAAGTTTTATTGAAGGCCTTCATTCAGGTTAACCCTTTTTGGCCAGAGTAGAGGTGCCGTGTACTTGAGAGGCACAGAGCCTGTGTTCCTCTCACTTTTAGTGAAGCTCACATTTATCAGAGGGTTTAGGTGGTGACACCCTAATTTCTTCATTGAAAAATTTCCCATCAATCCTTCATTCAAAGGTTTTACCGTGTATTATGCCCGTTGCCTAAATCAGGTATATTATTAGGGTTTGCAAAATGGGGTTGGCGTATTCCTTCTGACTTATTAGGTAAAATTCTGCTGAGTAAAAGAACTATCTCTTAACCTCTAGGACTAGGTGGTTCCCCTGAAATATAGTCCATAATGGAAGGCAGAAAAAAAGACTTAATTCTTTTTCTTTTTTTTTTTTTTTAAAGAAACCCTCCAGTTTTTATGAAATTTCCAGGAGAGAATTGAATAGCAATGTTGATAGTTCCAACTCAGATTTAAAATTGTAAGTTTTTTTACTTAACTTTTTTGATTATACTTGTAACTCTTTTGTCTTGAAAATCTGGGGTCCTAATACCATTGATGTAATTACTACAACGTCTTATCCCATGACAGACATTTTCAAATAGCAATACTATAATTATTACCATTACCAACAGCAAGACTGTTGAGAGAAGTTTAAGATTTCTTTGTGTCCTCCCCTGCCCCTTTATTTTTAGAATATATCTCATGGAAGATGTGTGGTCAAAAGTATTTTGTTTTAAGGGGTCAGTTGAATTCATTCACTTTTTTCTGTATGGTTGTGTTGTCAACTTCATATAAAGTTATGTTCATGTTTGTGCTTATTTTTCATTTTAGGGATTTTTAAAAGTATATTTTATTGACTTCAGAGAGGAATGGAGAGGGAGGGAGAGAAAGAGAGAGAGGGAAGAGAGAGAAAGACAGACAGAGAGAGAGAGAGGAGAAAGAGAGAAACATTAATGATGAGAGAGAATCATTGATCGGCTGCCTCCTGCACACCCCCCACTGGGGATTGAGCCTGCAACCAGGGCATGTGCCCTGACCGGGTATTGAACCCTGATCTCCTGGTTCATAGGTCAGCTCTCAACCACAAAGCCACGCTGGCTGGGTGGGATTATTTTCAAATGTATATGATTTAAATATTTTCATGAATCACTTAGGATATGTCAGAGTCCCAGCTAGATAACCAGGCTCATTCAGAGAAGCTGCACCTCCACTCCTTTCCCTCCACTCTGTTCTCTTTCTTCCCCATAGAAACCAGTTTAAAGCTTGGGTTCTCAACCCCAGCACTATTGGCATTTTGGGCCAGATTATCCTTTGTTATGGGGGGGCCGGGGGATGGCTCCTGTGTATTGTAGGGTGTTTAGCAGCATCCTTGGTCCTTATCCACTAGATGCCAGTTGCAGCTAAAAGTGTCTCCAGACATTGCTAAATGTCCTGGGAGGGGGTTTGGGGGGCAAAAGTGCCCCTAGCTCTGAATTACTGTTTTAAGAGCAACGATTTCTTAATGGCTTGAAATTTTGATTTCCGGTCTAAGATATCTGCATTTAAGGTTAAACCTGTCACTTTAGGCAATTACTCTGCACCAAAGCAAGAACTAAAATATGGGCATCAGGTTTCATTTACAAGATGGCTGTCCCAGTGATCCAGAATATGCTATTATTATTATTATTTGTAGATTGTAACTGAAACCGACACACTTTTTAAAAAAATATTTTTTTATTGATTCCAGAGAGGAAGGGAGAGGGAGAGATAGAAATATCAATGAGAATCATTGTTGGCTGCCTCCTGCATGCCCCCTATTGGGGATCGAACCCACAACCCGGACATGTGCCCTTGACTGGAATCAAACCCTGGACCCTTCAATCTAAAGGCTGACGCTCTGTCCACTGAGCCAAACCAGCTAGGGCCCAACCCACACTTAAAAACTTCTCTTAGAACACAGGGACCCTGAAAATATGTCCACCCAGAGCCCCGGACACCTCGGCACTCGCCCTGGCTTGCAGAATGGCAGGGCCCGGTGGTTTCGCAGAGCCTCCCTGCTGTCTGGAAGCTTTCTTATGCTAAGGCTCTAGAAGCTGGCATTTCAGACTGGGGTGGACAGCACAGTGATTGAGAGCACCGGGCTGAATCCCCGGTCTCCAGCTTCTCAGCTCTATGATGTAGTGCACGTTACTCACCTTCCCGGAGCCTTCATCTCCTCGACTATAAATTAAGATGAACGTTGTATTTACTTCACGGGAGTGTTTCAAGGATTAAAGAAATAATGCATGTCAAGTGCATAATATACAGTGTGGCATACAATAGGTGCTTAGTAAATGTTGGCGAGGCAGTGGTGCCAGGAGACACTCAGAGCGTCCGGGATGCAGGAGGAGCTGCGCCCTAGAGTGTGAATGCGCTACTTAAAGAGTTAGAAAATTGAGCTTTACCTTTCTCTTCTAAAGGGAAGTCATTGAAAACATTATGTTCCCGTTAAAACAAACATGGGAATAAGTGGTGAAATTTGTGTGGCTTTTTAAAAAAATATATTTTATTGATTTTTTACAGAGAGGAAGGGAGAGGGATAGAGAGTTAGAAACATCGATGAGAGAGAAATATCCATCAGCTGCCTCCTGCACAGATGTGCCCGCAACCAAGGTACATGCCCTTGACTGGAATCAAACCCGGGACCCTTGAGTCCGCAGGCCGACACTCTATCCACTGAGCCAAACCGGTCAGGGCTTGTGTGGCTTTTAAAGATAAAATGTGAGACTTCAAAGAAATGTGATGCTGGAGGCGGAAGGGTCTGGGCCTTGGCCTCATCCCCAGAACTCCAGGGAGAGTCTGTGTCCTCCGATGGGGAGAACTTCGGTGGACAGTTTCAGCAGCAGCTCTGGGCTATTTTGCATCGTGGACTGGTAGAAATTAAATATTACATATTATGTCACAGAAATTAGATAGTAGAAGAAATTCTGTAGAAAGTGGGGAATTCCTGATCAGGAATCCCTGTGCTGCTTGTCCAGTCCTCTCCTTCCAAATTGCTCTGGGTTTGTTACCCAGGGAAGAGGAACGGGAGAGCCTTCTGGGTATTCATTCAGTGCACATTCATGAAATGACTGCTAGATGCCTGGCACCATTCCAAGGGATACGAAGAAAGCAAATCAAACACACCTTCTGCCTAATATCAGTGGCTACCATGGCCTCAGTAAGGGAACTGAACTGGGAAGGCTTGGGGTTTAGAGCAGTGGTTCTCAACCTGTGGGTCGCCACCCCTGTGGCGGTCGAACGACCCTTTCACAGGGGTCGCCTAAGACCATCCTGCATATCAGATATTTACATTATGATTCATAACAGTAGCAACATGACAGTTATGAAGTAGCAACGAAAATAATTTTATGGTTGGGTCACAACATGAGGAACTGTATTTAAAGGGCCAGAAGGTTGAGAACCACTGGTTTAGAGGAAAGACCTGCAGTTCATGGACAGTTAGGTAGCATGGGAAATAGCCAAATAGAGATGCTGAGTGGGCTGTTGAGTGAGCGTTCTAGAGCATAGTTCTCACTTGGGGCTTTTAGACAGTCGTGGTGGAGTTTGGGTGGGCCTCATGACACTTATGGGGGGGGGGAGCCAGGTGCCCTGCAATGCATGGACACTATTGCACAACTTTTGAATGTCACACTGAACATTTATGTAGGTGAAAGTCCTATATACAATTATATGCGCCTAACAGCTAAGTTCATTTTTCATATAAAGACAAAGTATATCCTGGCATGGTTTTAATATTCTAGGGAAGCAAATACTATGCAAAGTGAGTGGAGATGATACCTCGTTGTGTTCAGACTCTACTAAGTGTTGTTCACCATGTCAGAAAGTCACATCAGCATCAGCGACCCCATTATGGTATTTGAGTCTCCAATCGGCATCTATAGCTGTTTACGTTGGGTCAGTGCTTCTCCAACTGTAAGGTAATCATGATTACCTGGATAGCATCCTTCTTTCCCTCCCTCCCTCCCTTCGTTTTTTCCTAGAAAATGGAAGAGACTGTCTGGGTAATATTGGAAAGAACCCAGCGGGGAAGGAGAGGCTGACGGTAGCAGCAGCAGCGAGGGGCAAGTTAAGGAGTGAAGTTCCTCAGAGGGGAGGAAAAGCCAGCACCCGGACACAGTAAAAGGCCCTGGTCTTTGTTGAGAGGAGCTGGTTTTGGTAAAAGGAGATAAGGGAGAGAGAATGGCCGGGGATGCAGGCAGATTTAACGTGATGGCAGGAAGCTGAGGGATGTCACATCCCCTGTGTCCCATCCCTCACCCACAGCAGGACTAGCCACCGCTCTGTCTTCAGCTTCTTTCCATAGAGCTGGCCTGTGGTTGGTGGAAGGGTGGGGAAATGAAAAACAGGGGGGCCATATTGAATTCTCTACGTCCCGGGGCAAGTGTGTTGGAAAATAATATACAAGTAAATTATCATTACTGCTACCACTAATTGTTAGGATTGTTCTTCTAGGGCAGCTTGATCAATAGGACTTCTTGCAATGATGGTAATGTTTTATATCAGCGCCATGCAATGTGGTAGCCATGGAGCACTTAAGACATGCCTAATGTAACTGAGGAACTGCATTTTGAATTTTAAATTTTATGTAATTTTAATTAATTTAAATTTAAATAGGATCTTGCAACTCTACGATACAATGGACACTAGCCACAGGTGTTTTCTGCCTGGGCCTCAGTGTCCTCTATTTCCTTCTCTGTGGTGGTGGTGGTGGGGGGGGCGGGGGGGGGGCGGGGCGGGGATGGAGGAGTCAAATGAGCTAAGGTGTGAAGGCACCTGGAGCTGTGAAAGGCTGCACTCCGCTCATGCAGGGGAGCTAACCCACCTCCCATTACAAGGCGCCTTTCGTGAGAATGGCTCAGCCCTGAGCCAAGGATATGCTCCCCAAATGCCTCTTCAGACCCCTGCCTTTCCTCCCCTGTTGGCTGCTCCCTTCTCTGTAGGCTATTCAAGGTTATTTGGTTAACGTGCATCTCTCCCACTGGCCCCCAGCCCCAGGAGGGCAGGGCTGTATAGCTGTTTGCTTGCTTTTGCATCCCTAGGGAATCGTACATAGCAGGCTCTCACTAAATATTGGTGCAGTGAATGGATGAAACAGGAAGTACTGGTGTTTGAATTTAGGTGTGATTTCAAAGCTCACTGAGCTCTAGAATTTTACAACATCTATTACCTTCCCCTGTTTATAAGGGTGGAAATACTGGAAAAAAACCCAAATATTTAACATAGGGAGTTGGCTTAATTAAATGATTCTTAAGATACAACACTATACAAAAGAATATTCAGCGACATAAAAGAGGTGTATTTACTTTATATTGTTAATTGAAAAAATAAAAACTGAAGGGGTTACTATAATCTCACTTTGTACGAGTTATGTATTGATATGCATGGGAGAAGATTGGAACAATAGACACAAATATTAACAGTGATTGCTATTGCTGGTTGGGAGTAGGAGGTGGTACGTTTATTCTTTTTTTCTAAAACATATTTGATCTTTTTAGGAAATGTACTTAACACATTGCAGGCAGATCAAGAGCATTCTCGTGTTTTCATATTACACAGTGTTTTACACAAATGTTAAAGGCACGCCTTAAAATTAAATACCCATTGCATTTTGAAGTTATTTACTACATGTTCTTACAAGCTAATATCTTTTTAAAGTATGATACTTTGTAAAACATTTTTTGTACTCGTTCAATAGAAACTTATCTGGCCACTTGGTAAAGCTAGCAATAAAACTACTGGTGCGCAATGTGTTAATATATCCAGAAAAAGCAAAAATAGAGAGTAGATTAGTGGTTGCCTATGGCTGGGGGTGGGAATAGGGATTAATAGTAAATAGGTGTGAGGGATTTTATGGGGAATCTGTAAAAGTTCTAAAACTGATTTATATTGATGTTGCTTCACTCGGCAAAGTTACTAAAAGTCCTTGACTTGTACACTTGAAAAGTGTGAATTTAATTTTATTATATATATATATAATAAATATATATATATATATATAAATAAATATATATATAAATAAATATATATATATATAAAATATATATATATAAATTTTAAAATTTATTACATATGTGTGTTTTTTGTTGTTGTTGTTAATCCTCACCTTAGGATATTTTTTCCATTAATTTTTAGAGAGGGTGGAAAGAAGGGTGAGAGACAGAGAGAGAAACATCGATATGAGAGACGCATTGATTGGTTGCCTCCCACATAAGCACCAACCAGGGCCGGGGATTGAGCCTGCACCTGAGGTACGTGCCCTTGACCAGAATCGAACCTGTGACCCTTCAGTCCCTGGGCTGATGCTCTAACCACTGAGAAAAACTGTCTAGGGCTATATGTATTCTTTACAAAATTAAAACAATGCAGTGTTTAAAGGCGCCCATCCCACACCCAATTCCACTTTCTAGGCATAATAGTAATAATTGGTGTTTACTCTTTTCTGACTGTTTTCTATGCAGAATCCAAGTATTACATTATAGCTATGTAATTTTCTGCAACTTTTCTTCTTTCTCTGGACATACATTGTAGGACATGAAAAACTTAACAGTAGTTGCCGTGGGAGGTGGGATTAGGGGTAGAGGGAGTTGAGTGGGGGGCAGGAAGGGAGAGGCACACTTGAAATTCAAATTTTCTTTACTTTTGTATTATTTACATGTTTTTTTGTCAGGAATGTTAGAGTTATAAACTCAATAAAGATATTGGAATAAGAGATACTACTGAGTGCTTAATGCTGTGCAGCGCTCCTGTTTAAAAAATGTTTGTAATTTACCAAGTGCCAGGCACTGGTACTGAGTGTTTGAGATACATTGTTTCATTGAATCTTTGAAACAACTCTATGAGGTACTCAGTGTTATAGTCTCATTTGATAGATGAGTAAACTAAGACCTAGACTGATTTTCCAAGGTTCCACAGGTAGTGTGCAGTGACCTTTATGCCGTGGCATCTAGATCTTCTCCCTCTAGCAAATTCATGTTCTTCCTGTAAAGCCCAGCTTTAATGGTCTCATCTCATGTGCACGTGTGGTCCTGCCTAACCCACTCAAGTAGGGATGACCCTGTCCTCAAGGGGCTTACAGTTCAGAGAGGAGACAGACAGCTAAACAGTGACAATGCAGTGCCATAGAACACGTGGTTTAGCAGGCCATGTGCAAAGCAGAGAGGTTTAGACAGTGTGTCTGAAGCAGCCACGCAGCTCCTGAGAGAGTATGTTCTGAGTTGACTGATTGGGGAGGACTAAGGAAAGGTGTGGGTGGTTGGAGATGAGGAGGGGGTGTAGAAAGGGATTTGCAGCTCAGCACCTGGCTCAGGAGGCTCAGAGGCTCAGAAGTGTTACAAACCTGGGCATCTCCAGCAAGGACCGTTCTGAAGTGCAGTGTGGCTGCAGGGTCAAGTTGGCCTGAAGGAGGGGTGCAGGGAAAGGCTTGCACCTTGAAACTTAACACCAGATCACCAAAGCTTTTTAAGTTGTTAGAATGTTTACACTTTATCCGGTGAATGAAGCCGAGCTGTTAAAATGTTTGTGTCTGGTGTATTAGAAAGATGGGAAAAGACTCGGAGGGGACTCTTGTTGGAGATCCCTCCTGGACCCCAGCCCTCCCAACCCTCCGTGATCAGGTCGTTCTGCCCCAGTCTGGGAACTCCTTCAGGGCAAGGACTTGTCTCTTCTGCCTGTGCATCCTAGAACCCAGCACAGCACCTGGCATACAGCAGGTACACTCAGTAATGGCCACGCTGGCAGAATATTCTGCTGGATGCCAAGAAGATGCTGACTCTCTGAAATAAAACGCAGATCTTCATATCTTCCCCAGAACCGCCTGGGTAGTGTTCAGCCAAAGTCTGACCCAACTATAAAGAGGTCAGAGAGGCCCTGGACCCAAAATCAATCCAGAGGGGTCCATTCTGGTAGGAGAAGGCGAGGTGGTTACTGACGAAGCTGTAAAAACTTCTGTTCAGTGCCTACTATGTGCTAGGAGAATTCACACCTATTGCCTTTCCCCATCTCTCCAACAGCTCTTAAACCGGAATCATTGTCCCAGCTTCTCCGACCAAGATATTGAGGATCAGAGTGGTTCTGTAATTGGTCAAGGTCACACAGCTGGTAAGTGTAGGCGTGCGGAGACTGGGATCTCTTCTCCCCCTGGGGCGGCACTGCACGCGGCAACTACTCTGTTTGCGTAGCGGCTGGGGTTGGGGGGAGGGGGCACCCCGTTCTGGGACGTGGGGATTTGGAGGCCGGTTCATCGCGGCGGCCCAGAGCCGCTCCCAGATTCGGAAGATACGAAGTTTCCGTGCATCTCGCTGGCTTCCTTGCGCAGCGGGTCCCCGCTCCGCAGCAGTTACGCCGCTAGCGCAGCAGGGCTCAGGTGCTGCAGCGGGCGGGGGCCGGGCGCCGGGAGGAAGGCGGGGACGCAGTTTACGTAAGCGTCCGCTCACAGGTGCAGGCGGCCGCCACCCGCGTGTGCTCCCTGCGCGTCCCCAGGTGCGCAGTTGGCGCAGGCGGCGGGCGCTGGCCGGCGCTCTCAGGTGCGGCAGGGTGCGCGTGGAGGGGGCGCGCGGCGTGCAGGGGGCGGGCTTTCCGTTCCCCAGCAGCCGCGGGGCCCGCCCCCCGGCCCGGCCAATGGGCGCGCTCGGCGGCGTCACGTGCTTGCCGCCGCTGCCGCCGGAGCGGAGACCAGAGCCGTGAGCGCCACCAGGGCAGCAGCCGCCGCCGCTGGGCTGAGAAGCCGGAGACGCGGGCTGACGAGGTGGCGGCGGCGGCGGAGCGGGAGCGGGGACCGGGCTCGGGCCGAGCGCGGCGGCGCGGGTAGGCTGCGGCGGCGGGGCAGGCGCCTGCGCGGCGGGCCGTCCCGGGCGGGCGGGCGGGCGGCGGTTAAGGCGGCGGTTAAGGCGGTTGGCGGAGCCGGCCGGGCCCCGCATTGTTTGTTGTGCGTCCTTAGCAGCGGCGGCGGCGGCCGGGGCGGAGAGCCCTGCCGGCCCCCGCGGCTCCGGCATTGTGGCCGCCGCCGCCGCTGCAGTGCCCGGCCGCTCGGCAAGGGCAGCGGGCAGCCCTCCTCCCTGGTGGGGACGGGCGCCGGCCCCCAGCGAGGGGAGGGCGTGGACCGCGGGGGACCGGCGCCGGGGGGTCTGGGTAAGACCGAGGGCGAGGGGCGAGGGGCAGGTGTTGGAGGGCGTTGGGGACAGGAGCCGGGTGGGGGGGGGAGGCCGCGGGGGGTGCGGGCTGGTGTGGGGGCGCATGTAGGTGGAGGGTGCCGGCCCTACGGAGGGAGAGGGCCTTCGGGCAGGTTCGGGCAGCCGCGGGGCCGGGGCGAGTGCGGGAGGGATGGGGGACAGAGGCGGGTGGGGGCAGTCTAGGGGTGCGGGAGAGTGAGGGGAGCCCCGAGGGGGCAGGGGCGAGGTGGTGGGAGCGGAGGAGACGGGGATCCCCGGGAGGATGGGAGCAGCGCCGGCTGGGCTGCGGGTGAGGGGCGGGGGCAGATCTAGAGACGACCCCCGGGCGGAGGTGGGAGAAACGGGGAGGGAGTGTGCCGGGGCGAGTGGGAAAGGGGGGGGGGGGGTCAGGTCTCTCCGCGACGAGGAGGGAGATGGAGGGCGTTGGGCAGGAGGTGTGCGAGGTAGGCCAGAGGCCTCCGGAGACCTGGGAGGGGTGAGGGCAGGGTCTGGCCACGAGGGGTGAAGCCGAGACCCGGGGGGGGGGGAAGCTGCGAGGGGACCAGGCAGGCATCCACCTGGCGGCGGTGCTCAGGGGAGGCGAGTAGAGGGCGGAGGAGGAAGGGGAGGGGAGCGGGGCCGGAGTTTGAGGAGTTTGGGGGAGAGGTGGGGACAGTGGAGTCGGGGGTGGGGGTGGGGGAGAGGAGATGTCTGGGCAGGAGGTGAGCAGGGCATTTCGGGGTGGCAGGAGAAGATGCACGAAGGGGCTGGAGCAGAAGAGGGAACCTTGGAGTTGGGGGCGTTGGAGGGGACAGGTGGAGTGGAGTGTGTGATGGAGGGCCCAGGTGCCGGGTGAAGGAGGAGTTCTTGGAGTGGCAGGTGAGCCATGGGGGCCGATGGAAGGAAAGGACGGGTGGAGGGAAGTTGGGGAGAAAGAAGGAGAGGGTGCTGGTGTGCATGTGAAGGGACATCAGCAGAGGGAGGCAGTAGGGGACGGGTTGGAAGGGAAGGCACACGGGACTGGAGAACAACATCGGGAGGGAGGAAGCAAGGGTTTGGGGTGCTAGATTTTTTTTTTGGTAGGGAAAAGCGGGTAGGCAGGGAACAGAGGGCAGGAAGGGGGGGGAGACAGGATATTTTGGGGGATGGGATGCAGAAGAATGCATAGTACCTATACCAGGGTAATGGGGTAAGTGCAAGGGAGGGATGTGTGTGGGTCCACCTGCAGCTAGAAAGGGATAGGATGTCTATTGGATCGGGGCGGTGGTGGGAACCAGGTGTAGGGCAGGAAATGGCTGTGCAGGTGGAGAGAGTTAGGAAAACAGGTTGCTTAGAAGAGTATGGAAAGAGCAGGGTGCTGAGGTGTTAGAGAGATTGGAAAACTCTGAGTCATGAGATTAAAGGGGCCAAAATGTTTAGGTCACTGGAAGTATAAGGAAGGGCAGAGTGCAGAAGTTGGGACAAAATCTAAAGGGAGGGGATTCCAGATTTAGAGAAACTGGAGAGTGTATGTGTGGATCACGGAATGATGTTAATGGAATATAGAGTATAGTAAGTTCTGTTCCATATCTGAAAGTTCATGATTCTAGGGTCAGGGAGATGGTGAAGCCTGGTTTTAGTCCCAGAACCCGTGAATGGGGGATGGATAAGGGAGGGCTAAGTACACATTCCTAAGTTTGCAGGTGTGTAGTGGGGTATCCCAGCACATTGGCCTGATGAGTGGGCAGATAGAGTCATGAAGAATATGCCAAGAGGCATACAGGGTCATGAAGAATACACCCAGAGTGAATAGAAATAGGATTGCAGCAGGTGCAGGGCAGATGTCTTTGTGAAGATACTGTAAGAGCAAGGCCCCGCCTTAGTAACATTCAAGGGCTGTGTATTAGAGGGAGGAAGGGATACCTTGGTGCAGTGTCTCAGTTACCCTGGTGCTTTGTGGGTAATGGGGCAGTTTTCAGACATTGAATGATGTAATATCTGAGTCCCATACTAGAGGCAGACAGAGGCAGTAAATACATCTAGCACCCAGAAGTGGCTGGAACGGAGTTCTGACTCTTTAACTCTCTTTTGGGGTATAAACACCTGATCGTGGGATGTCAGCCTTTTCTCCTAAATAGTTCAAGTAAAATTTAGTTGGAGGCTTTTGGATTTAGGGGTATTTTTATCTGAATCGGGGAGAGTAGTATTAGTTTTATTGAAAAAAGACTTCTGGCGTTGTGTGGACATAGGGATATCAGCTTGCCAAATACATAGGATATAACCTTTAGGGTTTTGGGCACAGACATTTCAGTGTAGGTCTCATTCCGTGTTCTGTGGCTTGTGTTAGATTCTTTGAGACTTGGAAGGATTAAGGAAACTGCTTGAGACTGCCTCAGTATGCAGGATTTTCTAGAACTTTAGAAAATGATTTCCCCTTTGACAGTTGAACAATTAGTTTGTCAGATTTGCAAAAAAAAAATTATTTCATCATGTTGCAGAAATAACTTCAATTATCACTTTGTGGGCTTCAAATAGTGTGCTATGTGGTACCTAGTATGATTTCAAATAAAAGGTCCACTTTGGTACATTGGGAAGCTTTCTGGGTTGATTAATTTTCTTCTTTTGTCAATTTAGGAAGTATCTTAACGCAGTCATTTATAAGTAAGTTCAAATAATAAGTTCAAGTGTAAGTGGGAATCTTGCCTAAACATAATGAGGGCTGAGCAGAACACCACATTTTAAGTAATCTGAATCTGTAAGCATAAATAAAAAATAAACTGGAACCTAATCATTTTTGAAACCCAAATTTGAAGTGTATTATGAAGGCAGCAAAATAATGCTCTGAAGGCATTGCTATAAGATTTTATTTTTGGAGGGAAAGGCGTTTAGAGTATAATATGCCTTCCATTGAAACTCTTAATATTTTGATATATGTAAAGAATATAATTATAAGGAGCATCTCTGGTCTGACCCCTTTCACTCCCTGGAAGAGAATTTGAGCAGTAGGATAGAAGATGAATAGAGTGACCTTTGAAAAATATTTCCAATATGGCTATTGTTTCCTTTTGTATTTTTAAGTCCATTGTGGTAGTTCATTTTAATGATTTGAGGCAAGCAGTACTGTCTTCCTCAGAATACTTACTTCTGCCATAGTGTCCTGATCATATATATTGTTCTGTGAAGTCCTATGGTTTGGGATAGTTTGTAGGCACTTTAAAATATTATGCTAAGTTTATGAACCAAGGAAGGAAGTTTATTTAGACTTTGTAGGCTAAATAATTGGGTCTGGTTTTACTTTCAGTGGTGCTTGCTGGACAAGATACTTAATCCCTTTGTGCTTGTTTCTCCTCCAGAAACCTGACTCTTTATCTACCTCCCATGAGAACTGAGATGGTTTATATAAAACAAGTTTAAGTCTTTCAGGAAGATTAGAACTATGTAAAAATGGAGAATAGATGTTATTTCTGTAGTCCCCTTTTTTTCTTTTAGCCTGGTCAAATAATAATTAGTACTTAAGATTTTGGCATTAAATGGGTTAATTTGTAGTGAGAAACTTGGATAGAGATGAAACTTCTGTGACTATCAAGAGATGTCTGTGAATTGAAGTTTGTTCATTCTTAGCTCTACTGTCTACTTACCTTTCCTGGCTCATTTCTGCAGTCTAGTGCTGGTGTCTGTTTGAATAATTAAGTAAAACAGAAGCTTGTGAAAGACATGTGTTGTAGCTATAGCCCCCAAATTTTTCTAAGCCTGAATTTCCAGAGACAGAGTACTTCTATCACTTGTGAATGCAATTCGTAAATCAGGGATCATAAACATAATACATTTTTCTATGTATTTTGCAGAAAATTGAGTAATGCTGAGTAACTTGAGCAGAAAAATAGAGCTATCCCTTCTAGTGGCATTAAACCTCCTTTTTCAGATTTATTGAATAATCTTTCCTTTTTAAAGTTTTAGTTGTTAAGTAATAACCCATCCATTTGAGATTTCCAAGCCCATTGATTGACAAGGGGATTTATTTTTAAATGTGTTTGGTTTATTTGTTGTAAAGAGCCTCCAGATGCTGGTCATGATAGATATTGCAAAAATGTAAATAGTAAGTTGCTTTATTAGACATTAATTTGCTTGATCTTGGTAATACTCAGCCCTGATAGTACTCTTTCTCTGCTAGCTGATCTAACCATTACCCACCTTACTGCTCTTCTGTTTTTTCATTCAGTTTATTGAAAAATTGGGTTGTTTTAAAAATTTGTTTAGCTGTAGAAAAACTTTCTGACAGGTAATTATGAGAGGCTTCATAATCCAGTCTAATTTTAGAAAACTTTATTGAGATGTAAGTTAAATTTATCTGTCAATCAAAACAGAAAGGAATAAAGTAATGAGACCAAATTAATGGTGATAAACATATTTAAATGTTTGAGCCAGAAAGCTCTGCAAATCTTTAACTTTTAGGTCTTGTGTTGAATAGTGAGGTCACCAGATGACCTGATTTGTCACTTTCATGCCTAATTTGAGTTATTTCTTATCTTGAGGGTCAAGTGTGTTATTTTTGAGAAATATGGTATGTATCATACAAAAGGCATTACATATATGTCTTGCTGATGAATGTAGCAGTCCTGAATTTTAGTTATTTCATACTCAAATTCTCTTAACTTCTGACATAACTAACACTATGTAGAACATCTGCTTTCTTTAGTTAACTTTAGCACAATTTGAAAGGGTACAGTTGATTATATCAATAATAAAATCACAGCCTTGCATTTTGTGACTTCATGGTTCATTTCCATTTGGAAAATGAGAGTTCTGCAGCAGGTTGTGTGATAAATTCTGCAGCGTTTCTGGGTCATGGATAAGATGTCGTTTCTTACTGCACCTGCAGAATTTCTTGTTCTTTGCAGTTTTCCAGGTGCCAGGGCTTTTCACAATATCCTATTGAGCAGATCAACATTTTGTTTATGAATTGAATTTAACCATATTAATCCTATTGATGTAAACAAGTAGTTTTTAAAAGTATGCTTTTAAACATATTTTGCCAGTCTAATTCAGCAAACATGCATTGACTCTAGGCCCAAAGGTGTGTTTTTTTGCCAGACCTGAGATTTCTTAGTAGGGCTCAAAAGTATTTTTTTGAGTAAAGAATAGGTCATTCTGTAGATAGATTGGCCCTTAATGTGGAAATGCATCTATAACTTTGGTTACCTATATGCAGTCAGCGCAAATGAAAATCAGTACATTTTAAGACTGTAAGTAACCTGATAAAGGAGTGGTTTGTTTTTTAAAATTTATTCTTACTATGTTTCTAATACCTAATAAATCTGAAACTCCTCAAACATTCCATCTAGTCATAGGCTTTTGTACAGCTTAGGCAACCTGCATTTTAACCTAATGAAGTATTGGATACTGGGTAGCTCTTAACTTAGGTGACTTTGTACAACTCAGTTTTAGTTAGAAAATCTGGCGACCTCAGAGGGGAAAGGTGTTGACACTGTAGGTTGTTGCAGCTGGAGAGAATAAACATCTAGAGCCCGTAGTATGCATATTTTTAGTTGTTTTTGAAGTAAGCTGTAAATAAGCCTTGAATGTCAAGGTTAGCATGGAAGAACAGACTTCAAACATTAGTGGTGAGGCTTTAAAAAAAATGGTATCGCCCTAGCTGGTTTGGCTCAGTGGATGGAGTATTGGCCCTCGGACTGAAGGGTCCTGGGTTCGATTCCAGTCAAGGGCATGTACCTTGGTTGCAGGAGGCAACCAATCGATGTGCCTTTCTTACATCGATGTTTCTCTCTGTCTCTCCCTCTCTAAAAATCAATGGAAAAATATCCTCGGGTGAGGATTAACCAAAAAAATAAAAATGGTATCTTAGGTAAGGAAGAGCCCTAACTGGTTTGGCTCAGTGGATAGAGCGTCGGCCTGTGGACTGAGGGGTCGCAGATTCGATTCCGGTCAAGGGCATGCACCTTGGTTGTAGGCACATCCCCAGTAGGGGGTGTGCAGGATGGAGCTGATCGATGTTTCTCTCTCATCGATGTTTCTAACTCTCTATCCCTCTCCCTTCCTCTCTGTAAAAAATCAATAAAATATATTTTTTTAAAAAATGGTATCTTGCCGTGACCGGTTTGGCTCAGTGGATAGAGCGTCGGCCTGCGGACTGAGGGGTCCCGGGTTCGATTCCGGTCAGGGGCATGTGCCTTGGTTGCGGGCACGTCCCCGGTGGGGGGTGTGCGCGGGGGGCGGCTGGTTGATGTTTCTCTCTCATTGATGTTTCTGACTCTCTCTATCCCTCTCCCTTCCTCTCTGTAAAAAATCAATAAAATATATTAAAAAAAAAAAAATGGTATCTTAGCCCTGGCCGGGTAGCTCAGCTGGTTGGAGCATCGTCTGGATGCACCACTATTGCAGGTTCAATCTCCTGTTAGGGCACATAGAAGAACCAACCAGTGAATGCATAAATAAGTACAATAAATCAATGTGGTTTTTTTTCTTCCTCTCTCTCCTGACTTCTCTCTAAAATCAGCCAATCAATAAAAATTTAAAAGATATGGTATCTTAAAGATAAGTATTGACTATGATGCTTTCTGGTACACCAGCTCTGTGGTAAATGTGGAACTATATAAAATTGGCTTTTGAAATTGGTCACTATTGTTTAGTAAAAGTGTCCTTTATTTCTAGAGCTCAGGGTTCACATACCTGGACTTTGGTCACTATGATAGCTGTGTAATATAGGTGAATAACAGAGTATTTACATTTGGAGAAATGGAGGCACAAAGAGTTTACTCTAGAGGTAGGTAGGCTTTCAGAACACCCTTTCAGAGGTTGTATAGGATGTTCCTGTTAGTCCTCCAATTTGGCAAGGAAGGTTGATGTCTGGGCAAATTTGAAACCTGTCTCTTTTAGTCAAGCCCTTGAGTACAATAAGGAGAGATTGACTGAAATAAAGCTTGTCCTATCCTAGGGCTATGAATTAGCAAAAAAATCTAAGGAAAGAGTCTCCTTATAGGTATGCCCAGAGATGACCCTGTGTACAACCTTGATCTTGTATGGGGTAGTAGAAGAGTGTTTTGATACTAGGAGACTTGGCTTGGAGGTCCAGTCCTGCTATTTATTAGTTGTAGATCTCTCTCCTTATGTGTAAAATTGGAATAAAATCCCTAATTAACAGAGTTACAGTGAGGATTAAAGAAGATAAAAAAATTGTAAGCTATGAAGCATATAACATTTTTTTTTTGAAAGGAGGGTTGAGCAGAAATTAAGGAAGTAATTTGACTTGTAAGCAGCTGGGTTTTTCTTTTTTACCATGGCATTTTCAAATGTATTTAAAAGAGAAATATAGTACAGTGAACTTCCACATACCCATCATCTAGCTGCAACACTTACCAGCATTTTGCTGCTCTTTCTCACACTTTTTGTTGCTTTTGCTAGAGTATTTGCAGTAAATCTTGGACATCATATACTTTCATCCATAAATACTTCAACCTTAAAAAATAACCACAAAACTATTTTAACCCCCCTAAATGAACAATTTCTTATCTAATCCTCAGAAGGAGCTGTGTTTGAAACAGCTCTACCACTCACCAGCTTTGTGTGGTAATCAAATTACTAGCTCTCTTGGAGCTTCTGGTTCCTTATCTGTAACATAAAGATAATAAATACCTCTTGAAGTTATTTTGAGCGTAATGAAATAACATAAAATGCCTAAGATGAAGATTCTCAGTAAATTCTATTGCATGCAAATTAGAATTAGGGGTTGCCATCCTATGTTCTTTAGTATCACAAAGAGTAATAGTACTCTGGAATTATTGCCCATTAACCTAGTGAAATTATTCTTCATTGGGCTATTTGATTCTTTGAAATTCTGTAACAGTTAAAATCCTATCCATTCTCCCCCTCTCTCCTGCAACATCATTATTCTCATGTCTACCTGCTCACTTCAGTCAGCATACATCTCTTTTTAAAAATATGTATATTTTTATTGGTTTTCAGAGAGAAGAAGGTACGTAGAAGGAGAGAGTGAACTTTTTTGTGTGTTTTTTAAAAGTCCGAATCTTTTTTTTAAATATATTTTATTGATTTCTTACAGAGAGGAAGGGAGAGAGAGAGAGAGTCAGAAACATCGATGAGAGAGAAACATCAATCAGTTGCCTCCTGCACACCCCCTACTGGGGATGTGCCCGCAACCAAGGTACATGCCTTTGACTGGAATTGAACCTGGGACTATCCACTGAGCCAAACCAGTCAGGGCGAGAGTGAACGTTTGATGTGAGAGCAAAACATCAATCTGTTGCCTCCTGCATGCCCCTCTCCAGGGATTGAGTCCGCAACCTGAGTATGTGCTCTGACTGGAATTGAACCAGCACCCTTTTGGTGCACGAGATGATGTTCAACTAATTGAGCCACACCGGCCAGGGCTACATCTTTTTTTTTTTTTTTTTTTTTTACTCTTGACCACACTGTGTCTTCCAACTACAACCCAATTTTTCAACTTCTTAAAAAAGTTGTTTCTAGCCGTAACCGGTTCGGCTCAGTGGATAGACCGTCGGCCTTCGGACTGAAAGGTCCCAGGTTCGATTCCTGTCAAGGGCATGTACCTTGGTTGCGGGCACATCCCCAGTAGGGGGTGTGCAGGAGGCAGCTGATCAGTGTTTCTCTCTCATCGATGTTTCTAGCTCTCTATCTCTCTCCCTTCCTCTCTGTAAAAAATCAATAAAAGATATTTAAAAAAAAAAGTTGTTTCTATTCATCTACAGTTCTGTTCTTTTCTGAACCTACTCTGATGAGACTTTAAACCCTATCACTTTACTGAGACTGCTCTTGTCAAAACCACAAAGATTAATAATTCTTACTTGACCTGTTAACAGCATTTATTGCAGTGGATGCCCCCTTCCTTGAAATACTTTCTACTCTGGTTTCTAGACACCACACTCTGCTGTTTTTCCTCCTACTTTCTTAGCTTCTCAGTCTCCTTTGTTGGTTCTTCCTCATTATTCCTGTTTCGTAATACTGGACCGTCCCATTCTGCTTTTCATTCTCATTCCCTTGGTGATTCCATCTAATTTCATAGCTTTCAATACCATATATTTGATGATGACTCCCAAATTTTTATCTCTGAAATTCCAGGTTTGTGTATCCCACTGCCTACTTTGACGCTTCAGATTATGTATTTTATTGGCCTCTCAAACTGAACTTCTCCCAGAACAAACTCCTGATCTTTACCCTGCCCCATCTTCTCTCTGCCCCTCTTGCAGTCTTCCATATCTTAATAAACTGCATCTTCCTTCATCTTTGCAGTTGCTCCTCCAAAAGTTCGAATCATCCTTGACTCTCTTACACACACGACATCTGGTCAGAGATGTCAGGAAACCTTGCCAGTTTTATCTTCAAAATATATCCAGACTCTGACCACTTTTCATCACCTTTACAGTTTTAAGTCACTGTCAGCTCTTGTGAATTACTATTGCAGTAGCCTTTTTTTGCTCTTGCCCCTTTATAGTCTGTTCTCAATACTGTAGCAGGAATTACCCTTTAAAAACGGTAAGTTGGATTTTGTCTCGTAGTCAGAACTCTCTGGTGATACCTTATCTTGCTTAGAGTAAAAGGCCAAGTCCTGCCAAAGCCTTTATGTGCTTGGATCCCTTCTTTTTTCCTCTCTGACCTGATTTCTTCTTTTTGTTTACTCTGTTCTGGCCACAATGGCCTTCTTGCTGTTTCTTTAACATGTCAGGCATATTCCTGTCTCAGGTCTTTTGCATTTGTGGTTTGCCCTGCCTAAGGATCCTGTTTCTCAGATCTATGTGGCACCATCTTTTTCAGATCTTTGCACATATCTTCCCTTTCCAGTGAGGCCTTCCCTTACCACCCTATTAAAATGGTAGCTCCTCGGTTGCTGACTTAGGCTCCCGTTCTATCCTCTTTTTCTCCATACCACTTAAACCATCTATATACTGTATATCTATATATATAAAAGCCCAAGCGACCATTTGACGGGTAGCTATGACATGCACTGGCCACCAAGGGGCAGACACTCAACGCACAGGTATGGAAACTTGGAACAGACTGATGAATCTCAGAGAGAAGGCGGGGGAGGGCGGGAAGAGATTAACCAAAGATCTTATATGCATACTAGAGGCCAGGTGCACAGATTTGTGCACCGGTGGGGTCCCTTGGCCTGGCCTGAGGGGATCGAGCTGAAACTGGCAGTCCAACATCCCCTGAGGGGTCCTGGATTGTGAGAGGGCCAGGCTGAGGGACCCCACCGGTGCACAAATCTGTGCACCAGGCCTCTAGTTTAGCTTATAATATATTTTGCTATTTAATGCTGTTTTTGCCTTTTTCACTTTCACTAGGGTATAAGCTCCATTAAGGAAAGGATTAATGATGGCTTTGTAATTCTGTAGATCCTAGGCACCTAGAATAGTGCCTGGCACTAAGTATTTGTTGAATAAATTGTTCTTTCATTAGTTGTAGTCTCTTACTTTGTAAAGAACCCTTTAGCTAGGGTTTTGCTAGGGAATACTATGTACCTTGAAGTCTATGATAATATTTATTCCTGTTATTCTTCTTCATGAATATCCTTAAGATCTTGTTAATTTTTCATCATGATTTTGAGTCCTTATTTACTATGCATAATCTGTGTTGCATTGAGGGATACAGATAAAATATACATAGACCCTCATCTTTAAGAGCTTTCAGTCTGTCAGGGGAGGTGTATATATGAATGATAAAATGGTCCAGGCAGGAAAATATTTCCAGCTAAGGAGACTAAAGAAGAAACTTTAAAGAGGATGTAGTTCGTGATATCTGTGCTGAGCCAGGGAGAACAAGTAGGATTAGATGATGAGAAAATGGGGAAGGGAATTGCATTAGCAAGTAAGAATGCTCAAGACTGCTTTTTTAAAAAACATTTTTTAAATTTTTATTTTTTGTTAATTTTCACCCAAGGATATTTTTCCATAGATTTTTAGCGAGAATGGAACGGAAAGGGAGATATATATATAGAGAAACATTGATTGGTGCCCCGCATGCACCCCAAACAGGGCCTGGGATTGAGCCTGCAACTGAGGCATGTGCCCTTGACTAGTATCGAACCCAGGACCCTTCAGTCCACAGGCCAACGCTCTATCCACTGAGCCAAACTGGTTAGGGCTCAAGATTGCTTTGGGAAGAACAAGTGGTTCACTTAAAGGTAAGGAATATGAAAGGGCTTGGTAGAGTGTAAGATGCTGTTGGCAAGGAATGTTGGAACTACTGACAGAGGCTTTGAATGAGGAAATCAGACTTTGGTCTGTCAACAGTGAGGCTTCAGTGAAAGGTTTTTGGGCAAGAGTGGAAGGTCCTGGCTGGGTTGCTCAGTTGGTTGAAGTGTGGTCCTGTACACCAAAAGATTGCGGGTTTAATTCCTGGTTAGGGCACATGCCTAGATTGCGGGTGCGATCTCCAGTTGGGGTGCATACAGGAAGCAACTTACCAATGTTCATTCTCTCTCTCCCTCTCCCTCTCCCACTCCCTCTCTCCCACTCTCCTCTTCCCCCCTCTACCCCTTCCTTTTTCTTAAAAAATAATCTATAAAAATATAACCCCAGGTAAAGATTAAAAATGAAAGCCCGAGTGGAGGGGCATTATTAGGGCTGTCTTTATGAATTTGACAACTTTATGTGAAAAGAGAGGCTGAAATGAATACCATGATTAAGATGCTATTGAATAGTTTGAGAAAAAAGTGATAAAGGTAGTTGGAAATGGGTATAAAAAGGATGCTAATGAAACTTGGTAACATGTGAGGGCTGGGCAACAAATCTACAAGCTTTCAAGCCTAGTCAAGTCACCTAGGGAACCCAAGAGAAGTGGCATTGGGAGGCAAGTTTAGTTTTGAGTTTGCAAGTGTGGTGGTGACATCCAGGTGATGATTGTCCTGATAAAAAGAAAATCAGGAATCTTTTTAGAAAGGTTGTTCACCTGTGGCTTTATGCCTTCATTTTGATACAACTAACTGCCAGAAAGAGAGGGGAGACTTAATTGCTGAATCTATTACTGAGGTCTGAATCTTTCTAGACAGTTGATTTGGGAAACTTCTGCTAAGGCATCCAAACTTTTTTGATTTGTTAATTGGCCCTACTTGTTTCACTAAGTTTGTTACATAAGTTGCTCTAGGTTGTAAAGCAGCTCGATACAACTGAAATGTTATCCTTTGAGCTTTCCATTGGCTATGGATATCTTAAGCAGTGTCTGTCTAGTATTCCTTTGAAACCAACAGATGAGAGTTCCCATCTAGTCACCTTGATCACTGTTGAGATCACTTTAATCATGCTATACACCTCTTTCTCCCCTTAGGATTTAGGGGCATGTTGGAGGAAGACAAACCTTCTATCCCTAATTAATGGTAGTTAAGGTGTTTGTTGCTAAAACATTTCTTTAACAACCTGCACTTAACAAAATGCCAGAAGATACCAGAAGATTTAGCTGTATTCCAGACAAATTCAAGAACAGATTAAGGTTTGTTTAGATTTATATCCTTTTTAGAGCCTTGTAGCAGGAGAAGTTTTTAACTTGAAGATTACTTAAAAGACAAAATAATTATTTGCAAAATAATGTTGATTAATGTATACAATTTTTATTATAGGCTATTCTATAATGCATATTTATTTTATACTTAATGCATTTTTAATAGTTGAATAAAAAGACATTGAGTTTATTAGTTAAAAACTTACAGTTTCCTTGGCTCATAATGTTGGTGAATAATTTTGGCTCTGACATTATAGGGTCTGTTTTTGTTTTCCAGTAAATAGGAGTTAGTAGAAAGAAGCCAATTATCCTGAAAAGAGAAAATTTTCCAGTTTAAGATAACTTATATTTTCAGCTCACTGGAGGTGTGGTGGCTTTTAGTGTGTTAAATTTAGCATATATTGTAGTTAATTTTTTAAAAAAATCTATGCAATTTTATTTCTACATAAATTGGTTTGCCAAGGATATAAAGTATAACATCTTAAACTTGTGGTGAGACTCTTTTAGCCCTGCTTTGGTCTTTGACAGATGTAGAATTTATGATATACTAGTATCCAAAGCAGTTAAGAGATTTGCCCCAAATCACATACCTAACTGGTTGCAGAGTTGGGACGAGGAATGGATTTCTTGACCTCCGCGTTTGGGCTTCTTCCACCATGTCAGGCTCCTTTTTTAGAAGTGTGGACCAGAAAACCTTGAATGCACTTAGTTTAACTGGTCACATTGCTGGCACTTAATGATGTTTAGTAGGAACAATTAGGGTATTTTTCCCTTGTTCTTCTGTAAAATACACTTTTTTTTTAGATTAACCATTTTAAACTGAACAATTTAGGGGCATTTTTGATGCAATCACAATACTGACCAACCATGACCCTACCTATTTCCAAAACATTACCTTCACTCCAAAATAAAGCCCCTGGCCCATTAAGCAATTCGGAAAGTTATTAAGCAATTAAAATAAAAATCTTTACTCTGACAAGGTCAACAATAGCAGTTTGTATTATAGGTCACCCCTAGTGCTTTGCCACCTACCTCCGATTTGCCAATGAGAAATAGAATCCTCTTTATTATTTAGTAGTAGGTATATTACCTTATAAACAATGGCAACATTACAAAAGAAAGTGTCAGGCACATAATGATTAACAGAACTAATAACAGATTTGCATTATGCAAATTATCTCTAATCTTCACACTAGCTTTTCTGAATGGTTGCTATAGATCAGGTAAGAAAACTAAGGCTTGTTCAGTAAGTCCAGAATCACTTATCTGGTAAATTGTGCACCTGGGGTTTGAATCCATGTCTGTTTGATTTCAGAAGTTGGGTGTTCTATTTGCTAAATCTGAGGACTTTAGCCTAGCAGTGGTTTTCAACCTTCCTAATGCCGCGACCCTTTAATACAGTTCTTCATGTTGTGGTGACCCCCAACCATAAAATTATTTTTGTTGCTACTTTGTAACTGTAATTTTGCTACTGTTATGAATAGTAATGTAAATACCTGATATGCAGGATATATTTTCATTGTTTGCGACCCACAGGTTGAGAACCGCTGGATAAGGGACGGGGAGTTGAGTTTGCTGGTTCTTGTAGTAACTGCAGTAGTAGCCACTCTCTCCTGACCAGTTATGATCTGTATTCCATAGGGGAAAAGAAAAATAGGAAAACCCTTGGAACCTTTGGAACTCTCTAATGGACATAATTACAAACAAAGAAGAAACTGCAATGTAGCTTCTGAGATTTGTTCTTAAAAATTCTCTATATTTCCTTTCCATTTATTTTTAGTGAATTATTTCATTTTATTTTTTAAATACGTTTTTGTTGATTTCATAGAGGAAGGGAGAGGGAGAGATAGAAACATCAACGATGAAAAAGAATCATTGATCGGCTGCCTCCGCACTGGGAATCGAGCCTGCAATCCAGGCATCTGCCCTTGACCAGAATTGAACTCGGGACCCTTCAGTCTGCAGGCCAATGCTCTATCCACTGAGCCAAACCAGCTAGTACTCATTTGATTTTAAAATCATACATTGATTTGCTTGAGTAGTTAATGACTAGTCTTAACATTACTGGAACTTGGTTGAATTCTCATTTTGAGATACTTTAAAAAAGTGGTGGTTCACTTCCAATGAAAAATAACTCAAATTGTGCTGTTTTGAAGAATTTTTGTAATTACACTTGCCCCTATTAAAAACAAAACTAATTTTAGCTTTTTTAAAGTTTGAAAGAACTTTTATTAGGCCAGTTTTCAGTTATTTATTTGAAAGTAGCTAGAAGTTACCCTCCTAAACCCGTCATTTTTTCCCCTGTGCTTTGGATGACACCACTTTCTCCTCTGAGTAATAGGAACTAGAGTAATTTGCTTCAATATGCTGGGCTTGGAATGAAAAGATGATACCAAGGAAAAGACAGCTTCTTGGCTACTTTGGACAGAAGAGATCTTACCAGGTTTTTTTTTTTTTTTTTTTTTTTTTTTTTTTTTTTTAATTTTTTTTTAAATTAAATCTTTATTGTTCAGATTATTACATTTGTTCCTCTTTTTTCCCCCCATAACTCCCCTCCTTCCAGCTCCCACCCCACCCTCCACCCTCACTCCCCACCCACTGTGTTCATCCATAGGTGCATGATTTTTGTCCAGTCACTTCCCGCATCTCCCACACCCCTTTTTCCCCCAAGAATAGTCAGTCTATTCCCTTTCTATGTCCCTGATTCTATTATAATCACCAGTTCATTCTGTACATCAGGTTATTTATTCACTTGATTCTTAGATTCATTTGTTGATAGATGCATGTTTGTTGTTCATAATTTGTATCTTTACCTTTTTCTTCTTCTTCCTCTTCTTAAAGGATACCTTTCAGCATTTCATATAATACTGGTTTGGCGGTGATGAACTCCTTTAGTTTTTCCTTATCTGTGAAGCTCTTTATCTGACCTTCAATTCTGAATGATAGCTTTGCTGGATAAAGTAATCTTGGTTGTAGGTTCTTGGTATTCAGCACTTTGAATATTTCTTGCCATTCCCTTCTGGCCTGCAAAGTTTCTGTTGAGAAATCAGCTGACAGTCGTATGGGTATTCCCTTGTAGGTAATTGAGCCTGTTTCTCTTGCTGCTTTTAAGATTTTCTCTTTGTCTTTTGCTCTTGGCATTTTAATGATGATGTGTCTTGGTGTGGTCCTCTTTGGATTCCTTTTGTTTGGGGTTCTCTGCGCTTCTTGGACCTGTAAGTCCATTTCTTTCACCAGGTGGGGGAAGTTTTCTGCCATTATTTCTTGAAATAGGTTTTCAATATCTTGCTGTCTCTCATCTTCTGGCACTCCAATGACTCTGATATTAGACCGCTTAAAGCTGTCCCAGAGGCTCCTTACACTATCTTCACACTTTCGGATTCTTTTTTCATTTTGCTTTTCCAATTGGGTGTTTTTTGTCGAATCTTTGGTTTGATTATTGTACTCCTCTGGTCTGCTATTGGGTATAATATTCTTTATTTCAGTCCGTGTATGCTTACTTTCTAATTTCTTTATCGTAGCATCGAGGGTCTCATTAGTTTTCGTGAGGCTCTGCACAAATTTATGGCAAGCCCTCAAAATTGCGATTCTTAGCTCCATATCCTCCATTTCTGTCATGTTTCTTTGTCTCCGCATCTTTTATGCTTTCTTGGTGCACCCCCTTGTGGTCTCTGTGCGCAGTCTTGTTCTAGCCAAGCCTTAATTGTTGTAGTTAACACTAGAGGGGTTTGACCACCAGGCCGGCTGGCTGTGGAAATCAGCTGTGTGGAAAACGTCTGCCTTCTGGGGAGGTGCTAATCCAGCCTTTGCCTGAGGCGATCGGCAAATGGCTGTGCGCAGGTTTTGGGCGGGGCGGGCTCAACAGGGCGGGCGGAGGGAGCAGTTATGGCCACGCTCAGTCCCGTTCCCAGAGGCTCTGCTTCTCAGAACCCCGGCAGCCGCTGCAAACCTCGGAGAGAAAGCTGCCCTCAGGTCCCAACTGATGCCGGATAATCCCGCTTCTCCCGTTTGAGTCTGGGTCCCTAGAGACTCGCCCGGATCTGGAGCCCAGAGTCTGAGACTCACTCCCGGCAGAAAACGACAACCGCGCCCTCAGCCACCAGCCCGCTTTCGCGCGCACCTCGGTACCTTTGTATTTTCCACACTGCGCCGCCTCTGAGCCTCGATTTGCTGTTCTCTTTCCTTCTAGTTGTAGAGTCTCTCTTCAGCCAGCCTTCCTGTGGTTCTGGGTGATGTCCGTTCAGTCTTTTAGTTGTATTTTTGAAATGGTTGTTTGCGGCAGCGGTCTCCGGTGTTTACCTACGCCGCCATCTTGGTCTCTCTCCGATCTTACCAGGTTTTATGAGCATAATGAGACTATAAGCTGTAGCAATAGCAGCCATCTCATATGTTCTGAGTTTAAGTGTATTGATAGTTATCCAAAGAAATAATAGATTTTTCATAGTGACCTTGTGGCTTTTGCTGGTATCTAAACAGTAGGTACTTCCATAAGTAGATTTCAAGCTTTTAAAAATGCCCTTGTAACTTGGCTCAAATGTTAACACGTTATTTTTCTGTTTTGACCTAGGGATGAGGTTTCATTCTCTAGAACCAGCAGAAATGTGTCATGAAGAGTACAGGCTTTGGTGTTGGTCAGATTTGTTTCAAATCCTTTCTCTGCCACTTACTAGCTGTAATACCTTCTTTCACCTTTTAACATGAATATAATACCTCACAACTCTGCAGAGTAGGATTAGAGGGTGATGTCTTTAAAGGGCTCAGCACTGTGTCTGGCACATACTAACTTGTGTTAAAATTGTAACTGTTGTAGGAAGAAGTCTAAATTTTGGTAGCCTAGACAAATACCAACTTAATGCAAATACAATAAAACCTCATTTAATAATGAATACTGTTCTGCAATCAATGCATTTTTTCTTGGAAGTGTGTGTGTGCAGGCGCGCGCGTGTGTGCACTGAAGTGCCATGTATCAGTTTTCATGATTTTCTGCAGCTTGTCCTCCTTTTCTCAGAAATGCTTGGCAGATATCTCCATTGATTGTTGTATAATTTACCTCAAAGAATAGATGGTGCTTCCTATACAAGCTAATGAGGAGGCATTTGTTGCCCATAGCAGTCCTTCAGCTAGGTCTTTCTGTGTTGCATGCTAATAGATTCTTACCACCTTCAGAGATGTCTGCTTGCTGAATGCCCAAGCTTATGTCAAAGAAGAAAGCTCTGGTTGCCTGGGATTAAGGAAGTACACAGTGCCTGCTTATTTTTATAGTATACTTTATGATGATTATTGATTTTAAAGCATGAAAAGCTGTAGTCTGTTAATTTTACTCCTTACTTCCCAATTACTTGTATCTCCTCAATTGTTCTGTTCAGAAAAGTGTACAAAAGATTAGGTAGGGTTGAGGTTATGATGAATCATAATCCAAGAATATCAGCTATGGATGGGACTCTTTGTAGATCAGCTACACTGATCCTCTTACCTTGTAGATGAGAAAACTGGCTGGTAGAAGTTGTGACTAGCTCAAGGACACAGAATAAGTGACGGGTCTGATTTCCAGTCCAGAATTGTGAAGGTAACCTGGTGGAGTGGAGAAAACACTGGACTTTGGAGTCATATGGTCCTGGTTTTGATTTCTGATTCGACCATTTATTAACTGTATGATCTTTAGCAAGTACATCTGAGTCTCTTTCTTGCTGTTATACTTTGTTTGCAGGGTTGTGAGGATTATGAGATGTAGGAAAGCACAATGCCTGATATATGCTGTGGGCTCAGTAAGTGCTGCCTGTTGTATTGTGCTGTTTTTCTTGATTACTTACAACAGGTCATATGGCTGATTATTCTTTATGAAATGAGAATCAATGAGAATGTTGATATTTTTGCCAAATCCTTCCACTGAAAATCTAAGTAGTTGTTTATTAGAGGAGGACTGCTTACTGCAAAATGAGTGCAAAATATTCACCAAGAGCTTAGTGAATACTGCTCCAAGTTGTACAGTGTTGACATGGTTCTTTCCTGGGAAATTTCTGTATTCCTCAAGTGAAATGGACCTAGCATATGGAACACCAAAATCAACCTTTATTTTATTAGACCAGCAGTTCTCAAACTTTTAAACTCAGGACTTCTTCACACTCTTAAAAATTATTGAGGACCCCAAAGATCTCTTATTTATGTGAGTTATATCTGTTGATATTTATATTAGAAATTATACCTGATAAAATTTTATATATTACTATTTAAAATAACTATTGTATATTAACACAGATTGTATACATAAATATATATTTTAAGATTTTAGGTTTTTAAATTTTTGTTTCAAATTATAAAAGTAATATCTGTAAGTTAAAATAATAGAACCAAAGTAAAAAATGAAATTATTTCATTTTTTTCATATATGCACATCGGTCCCTGCAGTCAAGAATTAGCATGTATTCTTCAAGAACTATTTTTATGTAATTAAAATATTCTCTTCCTCTCTTCTTCCCTCCCTCCCTTATTACAAATGTTGTTTGGTGGCTTTTAAAAAATTGTATATATTTAAGGTGTACAGCATGATGTTTTGATATACATATACCTAGTGAAATGATTACTACAGCTGAGCTTTAAACATATCCATCTGTCATATAATACCTTTTTGTGTGTGTGGCAAGAGCACATGAAATCTACTCTCTTAGCAAATTTCTAGTATCCAGTACAGTATTATTAATCATCATGCTTTACAATAGATCTCTAGACATATTCATCCTACATAACTACAACTTTGTATCCTTTGACCAACATCTATCCATTTCCCTCTCTTTCCCCAAATGATTTCTTTTAAATGAAAAATAGGTATTTTTCAAAACAAAAAAAATTTAGAAGAGTGAGCATTGCTTTACATTTTTGCAAATCTCAATGTGTAACAATAAAAGATAGCTGGGTTTCTGATAGCTACCTGTACATCTGTTGTATGTTCTGGTTGAAGTGTATTATAAAGAAAATTTGGCTTCATACAGATTTGAAGTTGGAAATGTGGAGGAGTATTTTAATAGCTTTTTCATATAATTGGATATTTTCTTTTGATACTATACCAAAACTTGAAAAATGTTAGTTTCTTAATGGAATCTGAAAACAGATTAGTAAACTATTTTATTCTGTCCCATAAAAATCCATTTGGTCTGTTATATTTTGAATGGATCTTTTATCATGAATAACATCATGCTTTGGACACTTGGAAAATACCGGTTTACTGAATTATATTGAGCTTCCAAATATGACACATTTCATTACATAATACTACACACATTATGTAGTCTCTGGAAAACTACACTCACGAGAAAATGAGAATTAGAAGGCATATAATGTTTTAGTTCTGCAAAAAGACTTCCAGGAGTCCAGAGAACTGTAGACTTGGACAAATGGGTAAATTACAGGTAGTGACCAGGTTTGCAAACTGTATAATCTGGAAATTATTTAATGGCATGGAAATTATTTAATGTACAAGGCCTAAGTCTTAGGAACTATTTTATTCCTTGAATAAGGAGTGGCCTAATTTTGAAAAGCAGTGAATTGGTCATTGAATATCTGAGTGCTTTTTATATATGAGACATTGTATTAAGATGCTACTAAAGATATGCATTATGGAAAAAAAGATTCTCTTTAGTGTTTTGTAGACTGGCTGTAGAAGCAAAACATAATTTTTGTTTGTTTTTGTTTTTAATCCTCACCTGAGGATATTTTTCCATTGATTTTTAGAGAGAGGGAAAGACAGAGAGAAATATTGATGTGAGAGAAATACATTGATTAGTTGCCTTCTGCACGCGCCCCACCAGGGCCCAGGCTGGGGAGGAGCCTGCAACTGAGGTCTATGCCCTTGACTGGAATCAACCCGGAACCCTTTGATCTGCAAGCCAACACTCTATCCACTGAGCCAAATCGGTTAGGGCTAAAACATAATTTTGTGAAAAGATAACTAATGCGGTGTTCTCTGTAACAAATGTGACATACAATGCTGGGTAGAATAGTTTTAAATAGGTGAAATGAGAAAAGTGAGCCCTTAAATGGTTAGTTACTCAAACTACTTAGTAGCTAAGAAGTTGTAGCTGGGATTTGAACCCTGGTCTGTCTTCAGAGTGTCTTTACCTTTTCATTTGGGCCATAAGTTAAAGGAAATCTTTTTTTGATTGTAGTGAGGATCTTGCAATTTTTCAGATAGCCTATTGTGTTTGTGTTGGAGGGGAATTGGGTGGTAGTTATTCTTCCCTTTTAAATGTATTTATTGGTATTTGGATTCTAAAGCTTATTTTTTTTATTGTTATTAAGGCATTTAATCTACTTAATGCCTTTATGAAATTATGGTGAAATAGTAATGAATAAAAAATTTCCAGATCTTTTTTTCCAAGTTGAGGTTTTACTATATTGGTGAGGAACAGTTTGTGGGCTCTTACAGCTTGTTTTAGGTCAAGAATTGACTTACCTTTACTGACTAATACATTGTTCTTTGATTGAATAATATGGTTATAGTTTTTTGAAAGAGTATAGTGGCTTGCAAAGCTTGTTTAAGGGAAAAAATTCATTTGTACTGGCAGTCAGCCAATATTTTATAAGCTACAATTTTCTTTTGAATAGCTGGTGGTTTGTAGCACATAATTTGTGGTTCTTCTGAACTTGTAAAGAGATTACACATATTTAAAAATGGCCTTATCACTTTAATGTTTTAAGCAATATACAACTGTCAAATTCTGTTATGTTATAGTGTTCTTGTGTTTTTTTAACTTAATTTTCCTGGGCTGAGACTCTATTTTAAATTAATATTTTGTACAGTGTGATTGCCCCACTCCTCCCCCAAACTCAAAATAAACCTAAAACCAAAAACTATTTTGGTAAGTAATATAACAGGCACAGCTAAAGGCAAAGGAAATGTGAATCTCACTACGTCAGTCAGTCTGCCAAATCCTTGCAGTATCCATGCTATTCCATTCCTTAACCACTGCTGCCCAGATATGTTGAATTATGTGGTATGTGGGTTTGTTTGGGTGTGTTTAGTGTTCCCGCATGACATTTAGTTTTAAATCAGTTTCTTCTGATGCTGCCACTGTGGCTTTTTTTACATGTAGGTGGAAAAGAGCACTTCATTTGATATGCTTCATGTTCTATATACCTTGTTCCTCATGGTTTGTATGTAGGTAGTTAAATTGTCCTGAGATTATTTAAATTTCTTCCTTTTGATTTTAGGTTCAATCTTAAATTGACTATGGTAATCTTTTTGCTTGAAAGATTTTGGAAAGCCAGATTAATAGTTCCATTTTTGTATTTATAGAAGTTTCATAGATAAAAATGAACATAGCATTCAACTTCAATAACAGTCCATCTGTATAATTTTGTCACTTCAAGAATGTTACAGCCCTAGCCTGTTTGGCTCAGTGGATAGAGCCTGTGGACTAAAGCGTCCCTGGTTCAATTCTGGTCAAGGGCGCATGCCTGGGTTGCTGGCTCGATCCCCAGTGGGGGGCGTGCAAGAGGCAGCCAATCAATGAATCTCTCTCATCATTGATGTTTTTATCTCTCTCTCCCTCTCCCGTCCTCTCTGAAATCAATGAAAATATATTAAAAAAAAAAAAAAGAATGTGACACAAATGGAATCATACAGTATGGAAACTTTTAAGATTGGCTTTTTTCACTTAGCTTAATTCCATTGAAATCTAAGTTGTTGCATATGTCAATACTTTGTTGTTTTTTATAGCTGAGTAGTATTCCATGTCAGGCAGGTCTGTCACTGTTTCTTTAGTCATCACCTGTTGAAGGAAATTTGGATTGTTTCCAGTTTTTTAGCTATTAGCAATAAAGCTGATGTAAACATTCATATATATAGGCTTTTGTGTGGTCATAAATTTTCATTTTTCTGGGATTAATGCCCAAGAGGGCAACTGCTGGGTTGTATGGTAAATGCATTTTTAGTTTTGTAAGACATTACTGTACTTTTTCAGAGAGGCTGTAGCATTTTACATTCACACTAGCAATGTATGAGTGGTTCAGTTTTTCCACATCTTCACCAGCATTTGATTTTGTTACTGTTTTTTGTTTTTATTTTTTAATATATTTTTTGTTGATTTCAGAGAGGAAAGGGAAAGGGAGAGATGAATAGAAACATCATTGATGAGAGAGAATCATTGGTCAGCTGCCTGCTGCACATGCCCTATTGGGGATCAAGCTTTTAAGCCTGCAATCTGGGCATGTACCCTGACCGGAAATTAAACCCTGACTTCCTAGTACATAGGTCTATGCTCAACCACTTAACCATACCAGTCAGGCTTTTTTTTTTGTAAACAGAAGTATTTATTTCCTTTTTTTTATACCAGTGTATTTTTAATAATTATATATATTTATTGTTGACAGTATTATAGATGTCTCCCATTCCCCCCTACCCCTTTTACACCACTCTGTCCAGCCCCTACTCACCTCCCCACCCAGGACTTCACCACACTATTGTCTGTGTCCATGGGCTATGCATATCCTGTATAATAAAAGCCTAATATGATAAGTGTCCAGTCATCCGGTCGTCCGTTCAAACAAAGCAAATATGCTAATGATATGCTAAGGCCACTCAACTGCTCACTATGACTTGCACTGATCACCAGGGGGCAGATAGTTGACTGGTCGACCAGTCACTATGATGTGCACTGACCACCAGTGGGTAGACGCTCTGACTAGTAGGTTAGCTGGGGTCCAGCCGATTGGGACTGAGTGAGAGGCTGGACAGGCCCTGAAGCCCTTCTGTGGTCCCTCCCTGGCTGGCCAACCTCCTGCGTACCTCCCTGGCCCCGATCGTGCACCGGTGGGGTCCCTCAGCCTGGCCTGCTCCCTCTCACAATCCGGGACCCCTTGGGGGATGTTGGAGAGCTGGTTTTGGCCCAATCCCGCAGACCAGGCCAAGGGGCCCCACTGGTGCACGAATTCATGCACCGAGCTTCTGGTATGTATATAAATTCTTTGGTGTATCTCTTTGTCCCCTTCCCCCCACATTGAGGTATGTCAGTCTGTTCCATGCCTCCATGCTTCAGGTCTTATTTTGTTGGTCAATTCATTTTGTTCATTAGAGTCCCCAAATAAGTGAGATCATGTGATATTTGTCTTTCTCAGATTGGCTTATTTCCCTTATGTGTCATGTCTTAAGAACTCTTGACTTACTTATGTGTCCTAAAGATTTTCTCCTGTTATTTTTTCCCTAAAAGTTTTTATAGTTTTACATTTAAGTCTGTGATCCCCTTTGAATAGTTTTTTATATAAAGTATGTATTTTAGATTAAAGTTTTTTTCTTCTTTTTGGGCCTGTGGATGTTCAGTTCCTCCAACATCGTTTGCTGATAAGGCTATCCTTCCTCCATTGAATTGCTTTTGCACCTTTGTCAAAACTCAATTGGGCATGTTTGTGTGGATCTATTTCTGGATTCTCTATTCTGTTCCATTGATCTATGTGTCTATTCTGCCAGTACCACACAATCTGATTACTGAATCTACATAAGAAATCTTTAAATTGGGTGGAATGATTCCTCCTTTTTCTTCTCTTTTCAAAATTGTGTTAGCAATTCTAGGTCTTGATAGGAATTTCATTAAATTGATAGACCAATCTGGGGAGGATTGACAACTTTATTATGGTGCATCTCTACCATTGGATTTAATAGAGAGAAGTTGTTTTGTAGAGACAGTAGTCAAAGTACATAAATTAGATAGAGATATTTGTTAATAACTAGCAAAATGTCAACTTTAACCCCTCCCCCCTTTTTGGTGCTAAAAACCACCATTAATAGAGCAATGGAAATGGAAGCAATTGTTTATTTATTCATAAAATAGAGGCCTGGTGAACGAAATTCATGCAGGGTAGTGTCCCTAGGCCTGGCCTTCCTGCCTCCCCACCTCCTCTTTCCCTCGCTCCCTTAGCGCCCCTCTGCAGCTGCTGGTTGCCTGCCATGTTCCGCGCTGCCCCCTGGTGGTCAGCGCACACCATAGCAAGCAATCGAACTCCTGTTCTCCTGGTTGAACTCCCAAACACAATTTGCATATTATCCTTTTTTATACATAGATATATTCACTTAATATTCTATGAGTGTCTGTTGTGGGCCAGTCACTTATTTAGTCACTGGAATACATTGGTAAATAAGACAGGCAATATCCCTACTATCATTGACTTTATCTTTCTGTGGGGAAAAGATAAATAATCAAATATATCATTTGGGTTTGCAGAAAATTAAAGTAGGTGGGTATTAAAATACGAGAGTGATAGCCTGGCTGGTGTGGCTTAGTTGGTTGAGTGTCATCCCTTGCATGGGTTAGATTCCCAGTCAGGGCACATGCCCAAGTTTTGGGCTCAATCCCTGGTGGGGGTCTATGTGGGAGGCAAACAATCAGTGTCTGTCTGTCTCTCTCTCTCAAAATTACTAAAGACATACTTTTTAAAAAAGATGCCTTTATTTTAAAAGATAGGAGAGTGATGGAGTGGCTACTTGATTGAGATCTCATTTGTGGTTAGATATGAATGTTACGGAAGAGTCAGCCTTAGGAAGAAAAGGGATAAGACTTTTTCAGTCAGAGTGAGTCCAGTGGTACAGTGCAAGGACACAATGGGCATGTGGTAGGAAGGGAAAGGAATATCCAGTGATTGGAGTGTAATGGGAGAGGGGGAGAGGGCAGGATGAGATAGAGATAGAGACAGAGATAGATAGTAACAGAGGAGTTCAGTGAGTACTCAGAGGTCAGGTCAGCTGGGACTTCTTAAGCCAGGGTGAGGAGTATGATTTTTATGCTGAGGGTGATGAGAAGACATCAGAAGATTTTGAATAGGGGAGTAAAAAGGTTTGATGTTTTAAATGATGACTCAGTTGTTGTATGGAGAAAGGATTGTATGTATGGGCCAGAATAACAGCAGGAATATGAATTAGGCTGTTTCAGTTCAGGTAAAAGATGATGCTAGGAAAGGATTCAGGATATATTTTAGAGGTAGAATTAATTAGGATATGTTGACAGGGCTGACTTGTTTGCTTTTAGAGCTTGGATGGATGGTTATTGGTGTTTAGTGAGATGGGTAAGAGTTGGGAGAGGAGTAGGTTTAGAGGAAAATAATTCATAGTTCTGCTTTCATAATTTATTTTCATTGATAGCAGACATTAATTGGATAGACAAATCTAGAGCGTAGGTAGAGAACCAGATTGTAGGTATAGTATGGTGATCTGTCTATAGACATTTAGAGTCATGAAACTGGGATAGGCCATTTAGAAGAAAGTGTGATGAAAAGCAAGGGGGCCTAGGATGGAGCCTTGGACCACTGGAGCTTTATAAGGTCTGGAAGAAGTGGAGGCAGAGCCAGCAAAGACTAAGGTTTAGCCATTGGTGCCTGTCTCTTTTTAGTTTGCACCCTTGAATTCATTAAGTTGAAAATATTAAAGAAAATACACTACCCTAAGGTTTTGTTTGGTGTGGTGAATAAATAATAGAATTTTTATATGCCTAACAGTGTAATCCTATATAATAAAAGGGTAATATGCAAATTGACCCTAATAGCAGAATGACTGGTCACTATGACACACACTGACCACCAGGAGGCAGATGCTCAATGCAGGAGCTGCCCCCTGGTGGTCAGTGCACTCCCACAGGGGGAGCTCTGCTCAGCCTCAAGCCAGGCTGCCGGCACAGCAGTGATGGCGGGATCTTCTCCTGCCTCCTCAGTAGCACTAAGGATGTCCAACTGCAGCTTAGGCCTGCTCCCCGCTGGCAAGTGGACATCCCCCAAGGGCTGCCGGGCTGCCAGAGGGATGTCTGACTGCCAGCTTAGGCCTGATACCTCGGGGAGCGGGCCTAAGCCAGCAGGTGGACATCCCCTGAGGGGTCCCAGACTATGAGAGGGCACAGACCGGGCTGAGGGGACTCCCTCCTGAGTGCACAAATTTTTGTGCACCAGGCCTCTAGTGGTTTTAATAAGAAAAGTCATTATACAGTCAAACTTCAGTTCTCACATGTCTCCCATCTTGAACAATTCGGTTCTTGACCCCACAACACTTTCATGCTATTACCTGTAATTGTGCTGTGAATATTTTCGTGCTTTTTTGCTTTTGTTGCTGCTTATTATTAAGTAACCATCGGTCCTAAGAAGGTTAGAGATAGCAGCAAAGTGAAAAGGAAAGTTGTGAGAATAACGATATATTGCATATAAGAAAGGTTAAAATGGAATCATTTGAGGGTCTGGAATGGATTACGGAATCCAACTTACATTATTTTAATGGGAAAAATGATTATATTTTCAAACAAATTGCTTTGAATGAATTAAGTTCGAGAAACTGAGGTTCCACTACATTTAAAGCAATTGAGTAACTACTCTGGGTCTAGCATAATGCTAAAATTAGGGAAGACAACAAAAGAAATGTAAAAAAAAATAGACCTTTCATTGAACTTTGCTACAAAGCAAAGTAAAAAATAATAATAAACTGTAAGCTATGGCAGTTGGAGAGGATTTATTGGAGGAGTTGGCACTTGAAGAATATGTAGGACTTAAGTAGGCAGAGAAGAGCAAGTCAAGGTAATAGAATAAGGTATGGTGGAAAGAAAATCAGCTTTTCAGTTAGAAGAGCTGATTTGAATGTGGACTTTCACTTAATAGCCTTGTGACATCACAGGGCTGCTGTGAAGATGAAAATTGTATTCATTGCTTCATCTCTAGTGGTAATGTACTAGTTCTCGTGTTGGGTGGCTGGTTCACAGATACTCATTTTTTAAACTTCATAATTCTTATCAATAGTGCCTAGCTAACTGTGAGGCATTCAGTAAATTATAGGTGGTGATTACTATTACTTTGCTCCAGCTGTAAGAATAACATAGCAAAAGGAGATGACAATGCCTGCCCTGCAGGAATTTTGCTTTCAGTGATTAGTCCTACTATGAATATGAATGCAAAGCAGCCTGTGCCCTAGTATCTGAATTTGTAGTACAGTTACAAATAAAGAGGTTGGGGAAGGCATCTTTGTTGGGCCTCATTGTGGCAATGAAACAAATGTGCCCTAGGAAAAAGAGTAAGATTTGCAGGGAGGGCAGGCTAGGCATTCCATACTGAGAGAACTTTTATTTCATTTTTTTGACTTGTTTTATTTTATTTTACGTATTGTTTATTTTAGGGGTAGCAAAGCATAAATGTTACTGCCACTGCTGAGGAAATCATTAGTAACACTTAAAGATTCTCATTCTGAAACTTTTATAATGTTATAGTTGAATTTACCTTTTTCCCTGTACAGTTTATTTAAATTATGCCTGCTCTCTAGATGGCATTATAGTGTAGAATTTATTTTTGGAGTGTATTTTTTAAAAAATATGCAATTGCTTTTATGATATACATAGGTTTAATGTCTGTTATGGGTTTTCTCTTTTATGTATACAAATAATAAAGCTCTCTCTATTTTATGTTGAAGATTTATTGTTAGAAAGGTAGGGCAGTTTTCTGAAATGTCCTTGGTTAGTCTCCCTTCACATGTTTAGATTATTTGGATCTCAACTGTTTATAATTCATGTGCATATGTGGGATGCTAGGATGACTTTTTGTTTTGGAAAACAGAGCCATCAGAATTTCTGTACAGCCTGTGCTGAAATAGGGTTGTCTTAATACAATGCACTCTTCTCTCTTGGTCACTGTCATGGTTTGTAAATAGCTAGATCCTAGGTCATACTGCTTTTTTGCAGCTGTCTTCCTTGGTTACTGGAAGTTAGATGCTTTTCATTTTTTTTTAAGTGAATCTGGTTTAATTGCATATCTACTAGAATACGTTGCATCACAAGCTAGGTGGTTCAAAGCATTGCAGTAGCCTTCCTTATTGATACATGATCAGCTCAGTGGAATTGTGTAGTATTATGATGAATTTTATAATTTTAATAGTAAAAGTTAACATTTACTTTAGTGCTTTTGTGCCATGCACTCTGCTAAGCAGGTTTAAACATGGAATTTTTCCATTTAAATGTTTAACAACTAGTTCAGGTGAGTACTGCTTTTATTTCCACTTTACATGTTAGACGGAGGTTGATTTCCTATCCCAAGGTTACACACTTAGAAAGTGGTGGAGCAGGGATTTGAACCTAAGCAGTCTGAATTTAGGGCCTATTCTCTTATCCACTGTACTTTACAGTCTTCTCAGATAATGTCTTTTTGGGAAACTGTCATATTAGGAATTTTATTTTATCTTTTATGTGCTACCTTGTGTGAGGCTTTGGAAGCTATTAAGTTCCTGTTAGGGATTTTATAGTTACACTAATCATCTCGTGTGAGGGGTTGGCCACTGTATTAGTTAAGGAACCCTAGCTGTTGAATACATTGGCTAAAACCCCAAAATACAGTGCATAATAGTATAGAGCAGGTATCCATATCAGTATGTGGCTCACTTTTTTACAGGCATTTAGTGACCTTAGGCCCTTGCTGATACTAGGAGGTAAGGTGTATTTTGAGTATTTCATCCTTGTTGAAATGTTCTTCATGAAGTGCATTTTTAGCAGTAGAATTTGGGGTAAATCTAATTTAGGATTGGAAGTTGTAGACTGTGGCAGAATGTTAAGTATTTATACAGATGGATTACTAATCAGAAAGTTAAGGTGGAGACTTCTACACATTCCTATTTTAATATAACAAAAGCAGCAAGCTCATTCTGGTTGACTTTTTTTTTTTCTTTCTTGAAATCCTATCTTGTTGGGCACTCTATTCCTAAATTATTTCAGAAGAGGTGACTTTAGTACAGTTGAATTTTAATAGATAGAAGTAGCATGGTTTAAATTTATTTTCCATGTAGCAAACTAGCCTTCCAACATTCCTTACAGCATTAGTTTTGCCATGAAGGGGACACAAAGAAATACCATTCTGTTTGCATTTGGTTGATGACCTATATATAGCTTTCTGGGATAACAGTGTATTTCCCTGAAGTTGTACCTTAAATGATCCAGTCTTTTCATAGATTTTTCGTTTTATGACAAGATATCAATAGAAATACAGTGGCTGTACCATAAACTCACTAAAGCCTAATTGAGGTCTTTATAAAACACAGACTAGCATTCCTTGAATGCTTTTGTAAGAATAAATATAGTTACATATCTCCTGTTATCCATTACTTTAACATACGCACTTTAACAGACTAAAAAAGTAGACTGAATTTTTAAAGAAAGGTTTATTCTCTAACTTCTGCAGCTTTGTTATTCACTTTTTTGGAAGAGTACTTGTAAAATTTTGGCCTCTACCACAGGCAAGAAATGCAGGCAAGTGTCCTGCTAAAATTCTGTTTGCACCTCTTTATTTGCCTAAAACAATGGGACAGCACTTTCAGCCCATCTTACTGAAGTTTAGTTACAGTGAATTATGACATTTGAACCCTGGTCATAGTGTTATTTTTGTATTCACTTGTATTTTATACCTGAATGCCTAGAACCAAAAACATTAAACCAGTTGGACAAATACAAAATATGTAAGCTAAGATGAGGCACTTCATGTCATATTTCTGTAAAATAAAAACAACAGCAACCACACAACAAAAATTACCAACTCCGGAGGGGGATCTAAGACTATTAAAGGAGGATGGAAAGAGCACTGGGCACTTTCAGTCATGAGTCCAGGGTTTAGTCTGAGCTTTGCTAATAGTTGTTTGGTGACCTTGGGCAAAATACTTCAGCTATTTGAATCTTGGTTTCCTCTTTTGAGAAATAAGGAGCTTGTAGTCTTTTTGACCAGTTTTAGCTGTCTGTGATTCTTTATCTTCTAACTAGAGGCCCAGTGCACAAAATTCGTGCACAGGGGTGTGTGTCCCTCAGTCCAGCCTGCACCCTCTCCAATCTGGGACCCCTTGGGGGATGTCTGACTGCCGGTTTAGGCCCGATCCCGCAGTCGGATAACCCTCTCATAATCCGGGACTGCTGGCTCCTAACCACTCGCCTGCCTGCCTGATTGCCCCTAACCGCTCTGCCTGCCAGCCTAATAGCCCCCTAACTGCTCCCCTGCTGGCCTGATTGACACCTAACTGCTCCTGTGCCAGCCCGATCGCCCCCAACTGCCTTCCCCTGCAGGGCTGAGGGGACTGGGGGACTCCGGCTGGATGAGGCGGGACTGAGGCTGGATGAGGCTGGATGCTGTGGGGACTGGGTGAGGCGGGGCTGAGGGGACTGGAGGACTGAGGCTGGATGAGGCGGGGCTGAGGCAACTCGGGTACTCCAGCTGGATGAGGTGGGGCTGAGGGAACTGGGGTACTCCAGCTGGATGAGGTGGGGCTGAGGGAACTGGGGGACTCCTTCTTGATGAGGTGGGGCTGAGGGGACTGGGGGACTCCAGTTAGATGAGGTGGGGCCGAGGAGACTGGGCCCTGCCATCTTGTGGCTGTGGGTGCCGCCATCTTGTGAGGGGGTGATTTAGACAATTAGCATATTCCCTCTTTATTGGCTGTGAGCATCGCTATCTTGTTGAGGGCATGATGGTCAATTAGGATATTCCCTCTTTATTAGATAGGATTCTTATTCTCCTGATGTTTTTTTCTGACTTGTCAAGAGAAGGTTAACTATATATCTGCTAGCTCTTTTTCTTTTGTCTTGATGAATGGTCTTGATAATAGAAAACACAATTTGAATTATTCTAACTAAACTAGTTTTAAAGGAGGCATGAAATTGGAAGTATTTGGTTTTACATTTTAATTGTACCTCATTGCTGTCACTATGAAACAAGTTTGTGAACTGGGAAGACAGACAAAACACATTGAAAACTTAATCAGTGAAAGGAAATCACCCAGGTACCTATCTATCTTTTAAAGTTTTTTGAATTTCCATTTTAATGCAGAGGGCAATATCAGTTAATGAATATATTGCATATGGACTTTTTTTCATATAAGTCAGTGCAATTGTTGTTATATTCTTCTCTAAGCATCTTAACGCAAAGAAGTTTAATTGTACCATGAACAGATATATTCTACAAGTAGTTCACCCTAAACAATTAACATTTTCTTTTGCTTTATCACATATCTGTCCATCTATTTATCCCACTGTCCATCTATAAATTCATATTATTTTTTACGTATTTCAGAATAAGTTGCAGACATCTTTACACTTTGCTCCTAAGCAGTTCGACATACAAACTATTAGCTGGAGTTTAATACTTGTTTATACTTTTTAGAAGTGTGGCATGGATGACAGTCATTAATTGAGCACTTGACATTTTCTAGGGTCTGTGCTAATCTGGCAGATAGATGAAAGACACAGCTTTTGCCTTCATGATGCTAAGGCAAAGTAGACACATGTGTAAGAAAGTAAATTCAGTATTGTACCAGTACTTGGATCTTTTAGTTGCAAATAATAGAAACCAGCAGTATCTAAAGATACATGTCTTGCTTTCAGAACTCAAGGACAGAAATTCAGAGGGGCTTTAGGAAGGACTGGAACCAAAACCTGGAAGGCCCACAGGACTGTCTCCTCTTCTCTCTTTCACTCTGCCCATCTGTTCATTCTTTTCTCTGAAGATCTGCTTTCTCCTCTCTTTAGTACATATGGTAGAATATGCATCTCCTCTCTCCCAGCCTTGCTTTTAGTCTCAGCCACACAGACTCTAATTTTCTAATTTTGGTTCCAAATTCCTGGAAGGTAGAATCTGATTGGCCCAGCCCTGGTCCAGCTATGCTTGAGGGCAGTCTTTCAAAGTACATATTGCCTGTTGGAAACCTATTTTTGTGGATGCAGCAAAGTAGGGAGGATAGAATAGATAGTTCCCAGAGCAAATATGGGACTATTGTGAGTTTGACATTGAAAAATGTTTCTAGCTATAAGTGTGTGCTAAATAAGTCTATAGAGAAGAATAGGAGTATCAGAGAAGGGGAATGAATCACTATTTAGGGGTGAAGTGGGGGTTAGACACAGCTTCCTGGAGAAAGTAATGGCTGAGTTGGGTTTTGAGAGAGAAATTCAACTATAGCAGTAGTAAGGAAGGATATGCTTTACAGAAGAGCAGCAGTGAAAAGATAGGAAATAGCATAATGTTTTTAGGTAATGATAAGCACATTAGTACATTTGTAGTATAACTTTTGTAGTGGGGGCAGGTTTGTTAGAGGGGAGGGGAGGAGAAAGAGAGAGAGACACACAGAGAGAGAAAGAAAGAAAGGTATGGGAAGCCAGGAAGAGTAGGTGACAGTCAGATTTGTTTCCTTAAGAAATCATTTCATTGGGTGGACTGGAGGCACTTACATCCTACTGAGAATATGGAGTAAGAAAATGGCAGCAAAACAGAAGAGGGAAGATATTTAGGCAGTAAAATACTTAGTACTTGGATTTATTGGATGTAGAGGGAGAAGGTGAAACCCTGATCATCTGACCTGGGTGACTAGGTGAATAAGAGTACCAGCCAAGATAAGAAATATAGGAGACTGAGTTGCTGTTCGTAGTATATTTCTTGACCTGGCTGTTAACTATAATTATAAGGGCACTTTTTTATAGGAATATTCAATTGTGCTTATATGTTTTATGCATTTTTCTATATGTAAGTTATATTTCACAGTCTAAAATGTAAAAAAACAAAAAACAGGAGAAAATATGTTTGGGAAATAGATGCTGACTTTAGAATTGGACTTTTGCATGAGGGGTGTCCATGCAACGCCCCCAGATGGAGGTGTGTAGACAGCAGTTAGATACGAAATCGGAAGTACAGGAGAGACATATGGATGCCAATACAGAGGAAGGGATTAGATTAGGTCAGTAGTTGTCAAGCATGGCTGTATATTAGAATCTTGGAGAGTTTCAAAAAGTACTGATAACCTAGATTCCATCCCAGACCAATTACATTGGTTTCTGGGGGTGCTTAGACATAGCACCTAGCTTGAAAAGGTCCTTGTGGTTCTTAATTTAATGCCCAGTGATGTAATTCCTGTGTTATAGGAAGATCACTTGTTACCTACATTCAATAACTGAGAACTCAATTTAGAACTCAATATAGGTTTATCTTATTTTTACATAATTCTTATTTATTTATTTATATATTTTTAAAAATATATTTTATTGATTTTTTACAGAGAGGAAGGGAGAGGGATAGAGAGTTAGAAACATCGATGAGAGAGAAATATTGATCAGCTGCCTCCTGCACACCCCCTACTGGGGATGTGCCTGCAACCAAGGTACATGCCCTTGCCGTAATCGAACCCGGGACCCGTCAGTCCACAGGCCGACGCTCTATCTACTGAGCCAAACTGGTCAGGGCTTACATAATTCTTATGCCTTGTGCTTTTCTCCCAGTAATACCTAAAAGTTTAAAAAGTATGCTTTTTTTTTTTTTTTTTCATGAGTGCAGTGCACACATTTCAAATTTTATTGCATTTTCCTCGACCATTGGTTGAGTCCTGCTGGGCTGTGTCCAAGGCTCTGGATAGCAGGACGTGGAAGGTGATGCTATGCAGTAACCCATTCCCGCGGAGGGGCTGCCCAAGGGAACCCACTACGATAACCTAGTTGCAGTGGTTGGGAAAACCCATCGAGGACTGAACCCCGTCCTCGGTGGCAGTCAGGCCTTTCAGCCCTGTCTCCACACCGCCTCCTGGATGCTTCCCACAAACAGGGAAAAGTATGCTTTTTGTTAAAATAATGATGTACATTTGTTCTTGAAGAAAACTGTGTAGAAGATGTAAACAGTTTGTTAAAACAGTTTTAAAACAGAAGCTTTCCTTTGATGAAATGGCTATGTCTCCTCTAATTCCAATTACTAATAGGGTATAGTCTGCATCCAAACAGAAAATTGTCTCATCAGCTGCAGTGTCTTTGAATAGTAAATATGAAGGACAGTGGTTGGTAAATTAATTGTGTGTGTTATAGTCTGAAAGGCAGACAGCTGTAAATGGTGAGAAATTGTGTCTGATGTATGTGATAGGGAAAGGACAATTGCTCACTTGTCTGTGTTTTCATTCCCTCACTGAATGGCTTTATAATTGACTAGAGGCCCGGTGCACAAAAATTTGTGCACTCGGGGGTGGGGGGTCCCTCAGCCCAGCCTGTGCCCTCTTGCAGTCTGGGACCCCTCGGGGGATGACCACCTGCTGGCTTAGGCCTGCTGCCCGGGGGATTGGGCCTTAGATGGCAATCAGACATCCCTCTGGCAGCCCAGCAGCCCTCGGGGGATGTCAACTTGCCAGCGGGGAGCAGGCCTAAGCTGCAGTCGGACATCCTTAGCGCTGCTGAGGAGGCAGGAGAGGCTCCCACCACCAAGGCTGTACTGGCAGCCATCAGCTTGGCTTGTGGCTGAGCAGAGCTCCCCCATGTGGGAGCGCACTGACCACCAGAGGGCAGCTCCTGCATTGAGCGTCTGCCCCCTGGTGGTCAGTGTGTGTCATAGTGACCAGTCATTCCCAGTCTTTCTGCCTTTAGGGTCAGTTTGCATATTACCCTTTTACTATATAGGATAGAGGCCTGGTGCACGGGTAGGGGCCGGCTGGTTTGCCCTGAAGGGTGTCCCGGATTAGGGTGGGGTCCCGCTGGGGTGCCTGGCCAGCCTGGGTGAGGGGCTGATGGCTGTGTGCAGCTGGTCACACCCCCTTCAGGGTGGGGGTCCCCACTGGGGTGCCTGGCCAGTCTGGGTGAGGGGCTGAGGGCCGTTTTCAGGCTGGCCAGTGACTGAAGCTCCCAGCCTCTCCTTTTTTTTCTTTTTTTTTTATTCTGAGATTTATTTACCTTCTTTAATTGAAACATTGTTGCCGTCACTGGCGCTCCCAGCTCTGAGGCCACGGCCGGCTGAAAGCAGGTATCTGGGGTTTGTTTAGCTTCTATAATTGAAACATTGTTGCTTTAGGGCTCAGAGCAGAAGCCATGGCAGGCGGGGAACCTTGGCTTCCTCCATCACTGGAGCACGCCAGCCTCATGTTTGCTTCAGCTGTGTGGCTGCTGGCCACCATCTTTGTTGGCAGTTAATTTGCATATCGCCCTAATTAGCCAATGGGAAGCGTATCGGAGGTATGGTTAATTACCCTTTTTGTCTCTTATTAGATAGGATTAGAGCCCTGTATCTATCAATAAGTATTTATTAGCACCTGGAATATGCCCAGGAGTATATTAGGAAGTTTATGTAAGTTGCTAAATAAATAGGTAAAGTAAATAGATAAAAATGCATGGGACTTGCCAGTATTTTATTTGGGGAGGGCATATAAATGATGCTGAATGCAAAATTATTTGATAATTAGAATAATCCATTTGTTGTTCAGAAACTAGAAAGATTTCTTGAGCTTGAGCATTTAGGGATGACTTACACATAGATGATTCTCCTAACACACTGTCCTCTGGTTATTTGAACTCTCCTCCAATGATCTTCTTTTCCATGGACCTCAGTCAGACCATGGACCTCTCAGACCCATTGATCTTACCACTTTTTCATTGTCTTTTATCTTGATGTTTTTACTGCCTTTCTCACCTTGTTTAAATTCCTAGTCAGTCAGTCATACAAACGCCTCTGCATATACTCTCAACTCCCATGCCCTTCTTTATCATATTCACTTGGCAAAACTTAAAACCCTGGTTAAATCTGATTATCCTACTCTGTACTTGTACACGAGTATCTGAACATAGCTGAAAAATACGTGCATGGGCACCTGTGTTAACTGATCTTACCTTTAAATTCATGACCTTGAACCTCAAGTAGGTCCTTAATGCTGCCAGGAAGGCAGAGTACCTAGTCCAGTGGTCGGCAAACCGCAGCTCGCGAGCCACATGCGGCTCTTTGGCCCCTTGGGTGTGGCTCTTCCACAAAATACCATGTGCAGGCGTGCACATACAGTGCGATTGAAACTTAGAGGCCCATGTGCAGAAGTCGGTTTTCGGCCTGGGTGAATCTATTTTGAAGAAGTGGCGTTAGAAGAAGTGGGGGGTGTCAGTCGGTTGGGCGACAGGAGACACGACGCATTTGCTATTTCAAAACAACACTTTTAAATACGAGGGAAGTTTTTCACAACAGGTTTCAGGAATTCAGAAACAGCAAAGCGACGTTAGCCTTTGTTAAAAAACCTCTCAATGCTACTGTAAGAATTAAATTTTTCTCCCTTTAATATTGACATTGGCAACTTTGAAATGCAACTGCTGGATTTAAAAAACAACTGTGGAGCTCGAAATTTGAACGTCTTTGTGCTGATGTAGAAATATTGGAATAAGAAACCAAGATGGCGGCATAGGTAAACACCGGAAATTGCTGCCTTGCACATCCACTTCAAAAATACAACTAAAAGACAAAACGGACATCATCTGGAACCACAGGAAGGCTGGCTAAGTGGAAATTCTATAACTAGAAGGAAAGAGAAAAGCACACTGAGACTCAGAGGAGGTGCGGAAGTAAAGTGCAGAGGTACGAAGGCGCACGAGGAAAGGGCTGGCAACTGAGAACACGGTTGTCTTTTTCAATCGGGAGGGAGTCTCAAGCTCCCAACTGCTCTGAACTCCACTTCCGGGCGAGTCTCTGGGGACCCAGACTCATACGAGAAGAAACTGGACTGTCTGGCATTGGGCGGAACTCCTGGGCAGCTTTCTCTCAGAGGTGCTTGCAGCGATTACCGCGGGACACTGAGACCCGGGACCTCTTAGGGCAGGGCTGAGGATCAGCCATAGCTGTTTGCTCCGCCCTGTTGATTCCCTGAGACCCTGCCCCACCCAAGCTGTGCGCAGAGGCTTTTGCATATGAATGGCCTGGCCCTTTGCAATCTAAAATTCCCTAACAAACTGCAGCTGGGTCAGAGAGACCCAGAACATCCAAAAGAAGGCCCCAGGCCCCACAGCAGCTTGCATTGCTTCACAGCTGGGCCTCATGTGGGCACCTCCAAACCCCAAACAAGGAAGAGGAATCTGCAGATCTCTTTGTAGCTCCTGCTGGGTAGCCTCAGGCAGAGGCTAAATTAGCACCTCCTTAGAGATCCAAGTGCCAGTGTACCCAGTGGTCAGAGTGGGACCATCCAGATTACAACTCCTCAGATCCATAAGGGAACAACGAATACACATCTATCAACAAGTGAATCTAAAAATCAAGTGAATAAATAATCTGATGAACAGAATAAACTGGTGAATATAATAGAATCAGGGGCATAGAAAGGGAGTGGACTAACAATTCAAAGGGGTGTGGAGGGTGCGGGAAGAGACTGGACAAAAATCATACACCTATGGATGAGGACAGTGTGGGGGTTAAGGGCAAAGGTGGGGTGGGAACTGGGTGGAGGGGAGCTATGGGGGGGGAAGAGGAACAACTGTAATAATCTGAACAATAAAGATTTAATTTAAAAAAAAAGAAATATTGGAGAAAAACAAATGTGAACTTAGTTCACAGCACAAGTGGTCTGCTTTGAAAGACCTGGAGAAGGAAGATATGTTGATTTTTAACACCTGGAATAGTATTCCTGACTCTCATAATCATCTGAAATAACTAGCGTTTGCTGTTCTTTCCTTATTCGGGTCTACATAGTTATTCGAACAATCATTTTCAAGCATGAACCCTATCAAGAGTAAATTGAGAATTCGTCTTATTGATGAGAACCTGGAATCGTGCCTAAAATTAAAAACAACAACATACAAACCTGACTTACTCAAACGTTCCAAGGAGATGCAAGGCCATTGTTCACATTAATGTTTGTCAGTCATTGTCATGATTTAATTTTATGGATATTCTAAGGTAAATTGTAAGGAATTTAATTTTATCAATAAGTATGATATCAAGTTTTATTCAACGTACCTATAGTTTAAGACTTAAAACTTTAAGTAAAGTTTATTAAGTTAATTTTAGGGAACGTTGTGAAAGAAGATGTAGTGTCAAGGATTGAGAAAGGTATATTGAGATGGTTTGGACACATAGAGACGATGAACGAAAGGAGATAGATGGAACAAGTATACAAGACGAGTGTGGATGGGAGAGTTGGAAGGGGTTGACCTCAGCGAACGTACCTCAGTCAGACTGAGGATGTTTTTAGCAAAGGCCAGCTTAGGAGTACCCTAATTAAGTTAATAACAATGTACCTACCTATATAGTGTAAGTTTAAAAATTTTGGCTCTCAAAAGAAATTTCAGTTGTTGTACTGTTGATATTTGGCTCTGTTGACTAATGAGTTTGCCGACGACTGACCTAGTCCATTCATTCTATGTCACTTTCCTAGACAGCTCTTTTATACCACTCCCGTTTTCTTTAAACCCATAACACAATTTCTCCCATTCAACTGGTGACCTTATTTCCTACTTCATTAAGAAAACTGAAGTACTCTGTGTTCATGCATTCTGTCCTTATGTAATTATAGTTGTACTAGAGGCCTGGTGCACGGAATTTGTGAAGGGGGGGCAGTGTCCTTCAGCCTGGCCTGCGCCCTCAGGGGCTGTCCAACTGCTGGTTTAGGCTGATCTCTGCACAGTCCAGGACACTGCATGCACCAGTGACCATGCTTTTCATACAAGTGAAAGGCATCTTGCTGTTGTATGGGCAGCTACGTTTTTTTTTGCCCTGATTATAAAAAGCAGTACATAACATGATCCTTTTGAGGCAGTAGTACTATTTCCCCCATCTTATGGGTGGAAAAACTGAAGCAGAGAGAAGTTAAGTAATTGGCTTTGTCACACAATTATAAGTGTCAGGATTAAGGCTGACCACAAAATGTGCAACCCAGAGTCCATGCATGTCATCGCTGCATCATCCTGTTTTTTCAGTGTTAGAGTAGCCTTACCAGGTTTTAATTTTTAAAAAATATATATTTTATTGATTTTTTACAGAGAGGAAGGGAGAGGGATAGAGAGTTAGAAACATCGATGAGAGAGAAACATCGCTCAGCTGCCTCCTGCACACTCTCCACCGGGGTTGTGTCCGCAACCAAGGTACATGCCCTTGACCGGAATCGAACCCTTGAGTCTGCAGGCCGACACTGTATCCACTGAGCCAAACTGGCTAGGGTGGGGTTTTAATTTTTAAATCTAAGAGACTGTACCCAATATATAGGGTAGGGTCTGTAGGCCTGGCTGGTGATCAGGGCCAATCTGTGGGGCAACTAGCAGGCAGGGCGTTCGGGGGGGCCCCCACTGGCACCTGCCTTGGCTGGCGGCCTGGCGCTGCCCACTCGCCGGCTTTGCCCCCTGGCCCCGCCCCTCGCCGCCACCACTGGTCGCCTTCCTTTTGGGGGGCAGACCCACAACGCGGGAGCCACCCCCAATTGGGGGCAGCTCCTGCATTGAGCGTCCGCCACCTGGTGGTCAGTCGTTCTGCCATTCGGTCTATTTGCATATTAGGGTTTTATTATATAGGATTATCTATATGTCTATCAAAGACAAGTCTTTCACTTTTATATTAGATACCATCCCCTTTCAACTACTCAAGGATATTGCTCCAAGAAACCCCCATTCTAATTTTTATGCATCCCAATTTTTTCTCTTGGATCATTCAACAGCATATAAATGTTTTATTTTTCCCACCTTAAAGATACTTTCTCTGGACTCCACTTTCACTGCCAGTCACTGTTCCATTTATTTGCCGTTCCTTGTAGCAAAACTTCGAGAAATAATTGTCTCTATTCAATGGTTCCTAATTTCTTTCCTCCTGTTCTCTCTTCTATTATTTTTTATTAAGATACTAGAAGCCCAGTGCACGAATTCGTGCACCAGTGGGGTCCCTCAGCCTGGCCTGTGAGATCGGGCCAAAACTGGCTCTCTGACATCCCCGGAGTGGTCCCGGATTGCGAGAGGGCACAGGGCAGGCTGAGGGACCCCACCGATGCATGATCGGGGCTGGGGAGGGACATGAAAGGTTGGCCAGCCGGGGAGAGACCGTAGGAGGGCTCCAGGGCATGTCCAGTCCGTCTCGCTCAGTCCCGATCAGCCGGACCCCAGCAGCAAGCTAACATACTGGTGGGAGCATCTGCCCCCTGGTAGTCAGTGCATGTCAGCAACTGGTTGACCAGTTGACTGTCTGCCCGCTGGTGGTCAGTGCCTGTCATAGCAAGCAGTTGAGCAGCCTTAGCATATCATTAGCATATTATGCTTTGATTAGTTGAATGAACGACTGGGCAATTAGCATATTTAGGCTTTTATTATATAGGAAGGATAATTCACCTACCATAAAATTCACCATTTTAAGTATACAATTCAGTTTTTAGTATATTTACAAAGTTGTGCATCCATCACCACTATCTAGATCCAGCACTTTTTCATCATAAGAAATCCCATACCCCTTAGCAATCGCTTATTGTTCTTTTCGTTCCCCCAGTTCTAGTAACCACTAATTCTGTTTTCTGTGTCTATGGATCTATCTATTCTGGACACTTCATATAAATGGAGTTATATGATGTGTGACCATTTGTCTGGCTTATTTTACTTAGTAAAATGTTTTCAAGGTCCATCCATGTTGTAGCATGTATCAGAATATCGTTCCTTTTTATGGCTGGACACGTAGGACAGTTTGTCCATCAGTTGATGGACATTTGGGTTGTTTCCTCTTGTTGTCTATTATGAAATATGCTGCTCTGAACATTCATATTTTTTTTATGTGTGAATGTGTGTTTTCAATTCTCTTGGATACATAACTTGGAGTAGAATTTCTTGGTCCTGTGGTAACCTTGTGTTTAACATTTTGAGGAACTATCAATCTCTTTTCCAAAATGACAGCATTTTACATTCCCAACAGCAAGGTAAAAAGCACTGGGTTACAGGAAGATCACTTATTACCTATATTTTGTGACTGAGACGTGGTGTTGTGCAAAGAGGATTTTGTAATTGTCTTAGAACTTGATATAAGTTTATCTTTTTTTGGGAGGGGGGCATAATTCTTATGCCTTGTGCTCTTCTCCATTAATACCTGAAATTTAAACAAAAGTATGTTTTTTAAAATAATGATGTACATGTGTTCTTGAAGAAAAATATGTGGAAGATACAAACTGTTTTAGTTAAAACAATTTTTAAAAAAATATATATTGATTTTTTACAGAGAGGAAGGGAGAGGGATAGAGAGTTAGAAACATCGATGAGAGAGAAACATCGATCAGCTGCCTCCTGCACCTCTCCCACTGGGGATGTGCCCGCAGCCAAGGTACATGCCCTTGACCGGAATCAAACCTAGGACCCTTCAGTTCGCAGCTCTATCCACTGAGCCAAACCAGTTAGGGCAGTTAAAACAATTTTAAAACAGAAGCTTTCCTTTGATGAAATGGCCATGTCTCCTCTAATTCCAGTTACTAATGGTGAATAGTAATTATGAAGATTCTCACTGGAAACACAGGGAGGCCCGGGAGGCCCGGGAGGCCCGGGAGGCCCAGGAGACCTAGGACTTTACCCAGCTCAACTCCTATTTCTTTCCTCTATAAAGATTCTCTGCCATATTTTCTTCCTCCAACCTATTCTCCCTACTATTTTTAAAAACTTATCTCTTTATTGTACTGTCACTTGATCATTTTACTTTCTCCACCAAGAAGATGACATCACAGAAATACAAATTTTGGAACTAGACAGACCTGCTTTCAAAAAGTTATTGCTTCCTACCTTGAAAGGATGTGACATTGTGCTGAGGGTATTTTTTATGAATCATTTTTTCCCTTAGTAACTTTGGAATTTATACACTCTTTTTCAGTTCTTTGGTAATATTCTGAAAAAATTCAATCATACACCTTTGACTTATTAGAGTCTATTATTAATTGATACCATTATCATTTATCCTGACAATATATGCTTCTTAGAACACTTCCTTTATCCTAATCTCAATTTATATGCTATTATAGTTTTGTACTTTATCTCTTTAAACCCCATAAGTCAATATGTTATTTTATATAATGTTATAACTGTTAATATTCGTTTGGGTTTACCTATATATTTATCACTTTCTTTGTTGTTTTCCTATCTGTATATCTCTGATCTTTTATCTGCAATAATTTTCTTCCTGATTGAAGAAGAGCCTTTAGAATTTGTTTTAGTACAAGTCTAAATTTAATTTAAAATAATCTTTAGAATTTCTTTTTAAAAAATTTATTGTTGAAAGTATTAACAGATGTCCCCTTTTTTTCCTTTGATCAACCTCCACCTTGTACTCTCCTCAGGCCTTCACCACACTATTGCCTGTGTCCATGGGTTATGCATATATGCATATACATTATTTGGCTAATATCTACCCCCATCCCCACCTTCCCTCTGAGATTTGTCAGTCTACCCCATGCTTCTAGAATTTCTTTTAGTACAGTTTTCCAGTGGCAAACTCAGATTTTGTTTTTTTGAAAGTGCCTTTATTGGCATTCATTCCTGAAGGATATAGTCCCTGTGTTTAGAGTTCTGAACTGGCACTTATTTTCTTTAAGGTCATTGAATATACCATTCCTCTGTTTTTTAGCTTCCATAAATATTGAGAACCCTCAGTTTGTCTCTCTTTTTGAAGGTAGTCTTTTTTTTCTCTCATTCAAATTTTAGAACAACCCAGTGAGATACAGGTTTTATTTTATTTTTTAATATAGATGAGAATAGAAACTCAGGACAACTTACCAAACATCCAGCAAATGGTAGGTTAAAATTTTGGGTTGTTGGACAACATTGCCTGTACTTTGTTGAAACACTTTGCCTCACTGCCTCTCACTAAATAAAAGTTCACATTCATCTGTTCAACATTACTTAACAAGACCTGTAACATGTATAATACTGTGCATATGGACTGAGGTGGATACCAGATTTTGAGACATAATTCTGACCTTCAATTTATAGTTTGGAGGAAAGCATGTAAAAACATTCAAATTGCAGTATAAGGCAGTATATGATTAATAGCTAAAATGGCAATAGCTTGCAGTAATTACTGAAAGTTTATGCAAAGATAATTTCACAATTGGCTGTAAGTGTCAAGAGAATGTCCTGTTAAGGAGGTGGAACTTTAAACCCCGGGCAGAATTTGTTGAGGGTGGAGATTGTAGAGGTTGTTTTAGGCAGGGGTAAGTCACATGAAAAATGGCATGGGAGGGCTGAATGACAGATGGCAGCAAGGTTGATTTAACTCAAACTGAAGTTCATAAATATGTTGGAGATCAGATTGTATGTGAATAATGCTGCTATGAACATAGGGGTGCATATTTTCTTTTTGATTGGTATTTCAGGTTTCTTAGGATATATTCCTAGAAGTGGGGTCACTTGGGTCAAATGGCAGTTCCATGTTTAATTTTTTGAGAAAACTCCACACTGTTTCCATAGTGGTTGTGGGGAAGGAGTAGGAGTTGGGAGGGAGGAAAGAGTTAATTGGGGGGCCAGGGGGGCATTTGTAATACTTTGAACAATAAAGATAAATTGGGAGGGAGGAAAGAGTTAATTGGGGGGGCTAGGGGGGCATCTGTAATACTTTCAACAATAAAGATAAATTAAAACACTCATACAAAAGATTGTATGTGAGGTGGTGCCTCAATATATTTTAGGCCTAAGGGAGTCCTTGAAGATTTGTTTGGGGTGGGGTGATGCAAGGAAAGTGGAAAGTATTACTTAGAGCAGCAGTCGCCAACTGGTGGTCTGTGGACCACTGGTGGTCCCTGAGGTCTGAAAGGTTGGTGCCACTGACTTAGCCCTCCCAAATGCTCCCACTGCACTAGTTTTACCTTATATTTTACCACTTACCAGTTTGAAACCACATGTTTTTTGAAGGCAGATATTGTTCGTTAATCTCTGCTATATCCCTAGTATATAGGCTCTCTGACATCCCCCAAGGGATCCCGGAGTGCGAGAGGGCACTCTGCAAAGTTGCTGTCATACAGAGTGTGGAACGCAAATGCAAGTGTGCAGTAAACCAGATTCGGGGCCTACCGTGCTGCAGCAATGACATAACCCATGGCCGAAGGTGGAATCGCACGGCCCCACGAGGAATCGGGCTCCCTTCTCTCTGGTTTCGGGGTGCATCACCCGAGAACTTCTGCTGCCAAGTCACTGCAGCTTGGCAGCTCCTGCGTTGAGCATCTGCCCCCGTGGACAGTGTGCATCATAGGGACCGGTCAGATGGTAGGAGGGACACTTAGCATATTAACCTTTTATGTATATACAAGAGGCCCAGTGCATGAAAATTCATGCACACAGGGGGTCCCTCAGCATGCCTGCTGCCCCCCCCCACCCCTCCCCCCCCACCGCCTGGGCTGAGGGGACTGGGAGCTGCCATCTTGTGAGGGTGTGATGGTCAATTAGCATATTACCTCTTTATTATATAGGACTAGAGGCCCAGTGCACGAAATTCATGCATGGGAGTGGGGGGAGTCCCTCAGCTCAGCCTGCACCCTCTCCAATCCGGGACCACTGGCGCCTAACCACTCACCTGCCTGTAGCCTGATCCTCCTAACTGCTCTCCCCTGCCAGCCTTATCATCCTAACTGCTCTCCCCTGCCAGCCTGATCGCCCCTACCTGCCTCTTCCTCGGACCCACCACCGTGGCTTTTGTCTGGAAGGTCGTCCAGAAGATGTCCGGTCTATTAGCATATTACACTTTTATTAGTATAGATAGATACTATTTGTAATCTACTCTTCAGTTAATTCATTTTATCAATAAAAATAATAGTGAAGAAAACATTCTGTGTTAAAAATCTGCAGTCAGAAACGAGAGAAGGAAGTTTGTTAAATCTGTGATGAAATGGTGTATCATAGAAGGAAGCTGTATTGATGTCATAGGAAAGGTATAGGAATTGTGCTGGTTGCTGAATTTAGAAACATTATCTCTGGGCTGTTTAATTTAGTCTCTTCAGGAAATTGTGTATAACCAGAGGATGCTCAATTAAGCTTCCACCATAGGTATAAACAATAAAAAACTGCCTTCTCTGTTAAAATTTTATTCCAAGGGAAAGTGTATGAAGTCATTGAAGCATCAGGACTGACAGGTTAGAAATTCATTTAAGTGAAGTCTCATTAATCTTTAAGAAGCTGAAAAGCACACGTGTCAGGGAAGCAGTGTGGATTTGCAATATTAAAATGCCAGTGTCTTCAAATATTGTCATAAAGGTGAATGGAAAATAATTTAAGAATGGACACCACATCTATTTCTTTTAAAGTTAAAATAGCATTAAATCAGATACCATAGTGCAGGGGTGGGGAACCCTTTTTCTGCCAAGGGCCATTTGGATATTTATAACATCATTCGAGGGCCATACAAAATTATCTATTTGGTCAAACATTTAATTAACTCACTTTAATGCCTTGGCAGGGCCTGACTAAATGATTTCTCAGGCCTTATATGGCTCTTAGGCTGGATTTTCCCAACCTCTGCCTTAGTGACAATAATTTAATAAGTTGCTAATTGTAATTTAAGTGAGGTTTAACGTTATCTAGTGGCTTTATTAAAAGGCATGTAGATAATGCATCAGTTGGAATGATCTCACTAGCGAAATTGCCTTTCAGTGTGCATGTATATGTAGAGGCACTAAACACATGGTGCTGTCTTTTGGGTTGTATTTCAAATAGTCTGTGGTCTAATTACTAATGATTTGAACTATTTTGTTTTAATTGGCAACTTTTTCTTAAAGAGAATTCCTGTAAATACTGTCACATTTTTCCTATTTTCCATATTCTTTGTATTTCTTATAAATTGGCAAGGGAATAACTTTGCATATGGTCTGTTATTTTTGGAATACAAGGCCTTTTCACTTTCTTTTTTTCTGGTCTGCTTTCCTAACCTTTATCCTGTTAACAGATGGTCATTTTATCTTACTCCATCATTTTGAATAATTGTTTTTGAAAAAAACAATTTCTAACAGTGGCTTTAATTTTGTCATAAAGATGAATGGAAAATAATTTAGGAATTATTTCTAACTCTTTTTAATTGACAACTTTGATTCTTGAAGCTCCTTTTATTTTTTTAAGTTGTTGTGTCTGTATATAATACTAAATGGAAAACAACCTTACATTTTAAATTATTTTTTTAAAAAAAAATATATTTTATTGATATTTTACAGAGCGGAAGGGAGAGGGATAGAGAGTTAGGAACATTGATGAGAGAGAAACATCGATCAGCTGCCTCCTGCACACCTCCCACTGGGGATGTGCCCGCAACCAAGGCACATGCCCTTGACCGGAATCGAACCTGGGACCCTTAAGTCCACAGGCTGACACTCTATCCACTGAGCCAAACCGGTTTGGCCATTTTAAATTATTGAATGATCATGTCTTCCTGACCCCTTAACTCAACTTTTAGTTGATTGACACCGCCTCATCAAGCCCATAAGGCAGGTATCTTGTACTTGAAGGCTCTTTAGTGTAGTGATCCACAGGTTTTAGCACCTAGCAGACTAAGGTTCAAATTATAGATTTGCTTTCGTGATGCCTTTGTACAAGTTACTTAATTATCTGATCTCAGTTTTTTAACCTTAAAATGGAGAATGATTATATGCTATTTACTTTGTAGGGCTGATGTAAATACTAAATTAGAGGATTAAAGTATCTGATACACATCTGTGGAGCATGGGTGATCAAAAGTGGGGGGCTTAACTACAAAGGTGATCATTTTACAAGATTGGTCATGTAATTGTGTGTGATATGGCAGCAGTGTTTGCTGTTTTTATGGGCAGTTTCCTTAAGTGATTTATCTGGGAGTAAAGTACCCTTAGAATGAATCATGACAGCATCTCAGTTGAAATGTATTCTCATGAGCTTGAGTTTGCTTTTCAGTAACCAAAGGGTGCATAGTAGTTGTGGTCATAGTACCTGTTTGCCTATAGTGCCTGGTAGAGAGATCTATGGCAAAACTATTACAAGTCTGGCTGTGCTATAGCTGTGGAGAATGATGAGGAGATGCTTATATGTCCCACCAGCAGTAGCAACACAGGGTCCTAATTGGGCCATCCAGTCATTTATTCATTTGACCAATATTTGAGTGCTTACTATCCAGACATTGTGCTATATACTAGGGATATAGCAGAGATTAACGAACAATATCTGCCTTCGAAAAACGTGGTTTCAAACTGGTAAGTGGTAAAATATAAGGTAAAACTAGTGCAGTGGGAGCATTTGGGAGGGCTAATTTAGTTTAAGCTGGGCAAAGGGTTATGAAGTGTAGAGGTAGCGAGGCACTAAGTTGAGTGCATGGTCAGGGTAGAGTAAGAAGTTAAGGAGGGTATTTTTCAAAATTTCATTTCCAGGGGTAAGCATTTTGTTTCTGAGAATAGAGGATCCTAAGTAAGCAGGTTTGAGTTTGATCTCCAGCAAAAAGTAGGAAATCAGCTTTCAGAAATTCTTTCTTTCTCACAGTTTTGGAAATGGGGAGTAGTCCTAACATTGTGTCCTGGAAAGATAAAAATCTGGAATCTCACTTGGAAGCTGTGAGGGCATTCTCTCCCAGTTTTAGAATATTATCAACAATGTATTGATTGATGTTTTATAATTTTATTGCGATAAATATTTGTTAACTGAGTAACAGATGAGATTGGCATGGTTCTGGTCACTACCTGACCTCCAATGTTAAGAATTAACATGTGAGAGGCCAAATGATTGGGCAAGCTATGTAGATAATACTAAGAACATTGGGCTTGGAATCAGGTGGCTAGTTTAGTAATATAGGTTATTAAACATAAACATGAATTCATATCTTGACTTTGTCACTTACCCTATGGTTTGGGCAAATAACTTAATGTCTAAGTATTTTAAATAAATTCTCATGTAGTTTCAGAACAAATCTTATTGAAGTAGATGGTTCCTCAGGGATGAGGAACCAGACTCAGATATGTTATAAGCTTTCTCTTGTTTACATGCATATGTGTATGTGTGTACGTATGTCAAGGTTCATAATGTTTATAGATTTTATTTATTCATTCATAATATATAAGATAGGTAGGTAGTATCTGAGAGGAAGCGAAATGGTGCTTTGAAGGGAGAGTTAGTTTCACACTTGAGTTGGGATGAAGGAGGGCTTCCTGAGAGGTATTGAGATGGGTGGACTTTTTTGGCAGATGATTTATAGCAGTCAAGAGCTCTGGCTCTGTAGACAGGCAGTCTGATTTGGATCCTGGCTTTGCCCACTGACTAGCTGCTTGATCTTAGATATATTACTTCACTTCTCTACATTATTGTTTCCTCTGTAAACTTAATATACTTGTTTCTCCTACAGAAGATTTTTGAGGATTAAGTGAAGTAATGCAGGATACAATAAGCACCTGCTATTATTACTGTGGCATCATCATTATTATTGATAGGTATTGGTGGAGAGGCCTTTTCAGGCAGAGAGAATTCAGTTTGTTCTCTTGTCCTATTTTGTAAACTGTCACATTTTTATAAGTGAACCTAGTGGTTGTATTTTTCCATTTATGAATCACACTCTGAATAATTGAGATTTAGACAGGATTCTTCTTGAATTGCAGAATTTGTTGCAGGCTGAAAAAACACCAGTCACAAGCTCCTGGTATTGTATTGCTGTCCCTTGAGTTCAGGACTCACTATCATTGGTTAAAGGTTGGAAGGGTAATCTCTCCCCTGTTTATGTAACAGTGTACTTTTCAGAATACTTCATGACTGTTAGTTGATCCTCACAGTAGCCTTGTGAAGCACATAGCGTGAGAGACTTTTTTTTTTTCAGGAAGCAGAATCCACAGGGCCAGGGAAAAGGCCTTTATGGCTGTTAGTGGCCAGTCCAATATAATTATAGCACTGGTCTCCTGACTTCTATTTTTTTCATTAGTTTTCTGTGAATAGAAGTTTGTCAGCAGACCTGAGTTTGCATTTAATTGCTACCGTTTACTAGTTGTATGATCTTGTAAGAGTTGCTTAATTTGAGTATTTTTTTTTTTTTTCATCTGAGACTGAACCACACAGGATCGTCTGTGATGCTGAATTTACGTCACTTTGTATAATACAGGGATGTGTGTATTAGGACACAGGCTTATTCACTAATTGGTATCTTACCTGCGTTATTGATAATGCAGGTAGGAAATATTTCTATTTCATATTGCCTTAATGTTCTTATCCTGCTTATTTGAAGGTAATATTCTGTATAGTAATGTGAGGGCTCTTTCTTGGGAAAACTTAGGAGATCTGGGAGTGTTTGAAAGGCAAATAACACTTAACAAAAAAAATTAATCCATTTTCACAGTATTATTGTGTTACTTGGTCTTTCCCTTTGTTTCTTCTCTCTCCTTTTTTGGGGGGAGTGGTTGGAAGGGGTTTTTATTACCCACATGGTTGAATAGTTTAAAGCTTTCCAGCTAATAAATACATAATTTTTGAAGTTTGAAGTTTGTTTCCCAATGGAAATTCAGACAAGGGACCTTTTTTACATATGAAGAGCATTCTGAGTGTTTATTAGTTATTTATACTTTACTGTTTTCCTCATGAAACTGTCAGAGGTAGGTGAATATATAGTTTTATAAATACCATATTAATTGGAAATTATAAAATGCAGAAATTGTATAGCTTTATCATATCTTTATGGATTCTTAGGAAGTATATCTTTTAATTTTACCAAAAAGATATTTTGTATATAATCATTTGGGACTTAGTATTTTTACTTAACATTGTATTGCTAAGATTTATCCAGGTTGTTGCGTATCATTGGACTTCCTTCACTTTGCTGATTAATAATCTGTTACATTAATGTGCCATAGTTTATTCACCCATTCTCCTGAGAAAGGGCATCTTGCATATTTTCCAGGTTTTGCTATTGTGAACATTTGCTATGAACATTCTAATTATGCATATCTTGTATATGTGAATGTTTCTCTTCATGTACATGTAAGAGTAAAATCCCTGGGTAATAGAGTATGGGATTATTCACGTTGTAGAAATTATGTCTGACTTTTTTCCTACCTTTAGTGTTCAAAAGGCTCCATAACTTTCCAACACTTGGTATTATCAGACTTTAAATTGTTTCATCTTGAATAGATATAGAATGGTATTTCATTTTTTATTGTATTTCTCTGATCATTTTTGATAATGTTTCTTTACTTTTTAAAAATAAATCTTCACCTGAGGATATGTTTTTCATTGATTTTAGAGAGAGAGAAAGGGAAAGGGAGAGGGAGAGAGGAGGAGAAAGAGGGAGAGGGAGGCCAAAATGTTGAGGGGGAGGAACTGAGGTAGGGGGAAAGGAAGAAGGGGAGAGAGAGAGAGAGAGAGAGAGAGAGAGAGAGAGAGAGAGAGAGAGAGAGAAAACATACTTCAGTGTGAGAGAGAAACAGCTACAGTTGCCTCCAGCATGTGGTAGTTGCCTCCCATATGCGCCCTGACCCGGAATCGAACCTGCAACTGTTCGGTGTACCAGACAACACTCCAACTACTGAGCAACAACACTGGCCAGGGCTCTTCGCATTTTTATTTGGTCTTTTTTTTTGCTCCCTGTGAAATGCTTGTTCATGTGTTTGTTTTTCTTCTCCTGGATTGTTTGCCTTTTTCTTTTGGATTTTAAGTCATCCTTAAATATTTTTTATACTTTTGTTAGATGTATGGATTCCAAAACTTTTTAAAAAAATATTTTAATATTTTTATTGATTTCAGAGAGCAAGGAAGAGGGAGAGAGAGAGAGATAGAAAGTTCCATGATGAGAGAGAATCATGGATTGGCTGCCTCCTGCAAGTTCCCCACTGGGGATTGAGCCCACAACCTGGGCATGTGCCCTTGACTGGAATCGAACCTGGGACCTTTCAGTTCGCAGGCTGACGTTCTATCCACTGAGCCAAACCGGTCAGGGCTCCAAAACTTTTTTTAGTTTATAACTTGTTTTTGTTTTTTTTTTCTTTTTTAACTTTTTTAGGGTGTTTTTTTGAAGACTGAAAGTTTTTTTATTTTGATATACTCAAATATATTTCATCTTATAATCAACACTTGTGTCGTTAAGGAATCATTTGCCTCTCTATTTCTCATTTTATATGCCAATATCTGTTAACATTACAGCTGACATTTATTTAAAAGCCTGAGATTGCAGTGGTAGGACAACACAGAAGGAAGAAGATAGTTTAAGAAAATGAAAGCAGAGGTGAGAAGTATGTTAGAATATACCAATGTATATAACTACTCATTACCCATCAAATCCCAGTAGAAAATAAGCCTTTGTTAAAAGCTGGGTTCATATGCTTTAAACTCAGGTAGCTGAGGTAGGATTCACTGGTTTACCAGCATGATTTTTCCCTAAACTCTCATCAGCCTATGTTGAATGATTTACCCTTTCTCTGGATTTTATATTTAAATTTTTTATATAATGACTATTGGTAAGAAAATGATCATGACCTTTGTGATGCACTGAGATATTTTTAAAGGATGTTATATTAATGCTATTTATATTAGAAATTTTCCTATTCTTGAACTTTAAAATAGTTGGAATAAAGCCATATATGTGAGCTTAACCTAAAGAAATTTGTATGGCCCTAGCTGGTTTGGTTCAATGGATAGAGTGTTGGCCTGCAGACTGAAGGGTCCCAGGTTCCATTCCGGCCAAGGGCACATGCCTGGGTTGCAGGCTCGATTCCCAGTAGAGGGTGTGCAGGAGGCAGCCCATCAATGATTCTCTCTCATCATTGATGTTTCTCTCTCTTCCTCTCCCTTTCTTTCTAAAATCAATAAAATATATTTTTTTAAAAAGAAATTTGTATGAAAGCATTCTATAATAAAACATTTCCAAAAATTATTTTTCTATACCCTGTTTTGAAATTTCAAAAAAGTACTTCACTTAAATGCTCTTCTGATATTTATTGAGCTTATCGACATTAGTATGACAATTACCCATATCTCCTGTCACTTCTATATATACACTCTGTTCTCTAGCAGATTTGAATTCTGGAATCTTCCTACCCTTCAGAGCGCATGTACTCACACGCACCATGCTCTTTCATAGCCATTCTTTTATATCTTATTTCTGCTGTAGGGAAAGCATATTTGGAGAACTCATGCTTTATCAATAAGGGCATGATTGTTGCCATCACAAAAATAACTTGGATATGTGTAGTGCTTTATCAAGTGTTTTTATATACATTTTCTCAATTTCAGTCTTTACCTGAAAACTGATTTGCAGGGCAGATTATAATCCTACTTTAGGCTGTGCTAATACTGAGGCTTGAAGACCAAAATCGGGGCTTTTCTGGTACATTAAGAAGCTTAGTAAGTATTAGTTGGATGGATGAATGAATGGCTAGTTATTCTCACCATAATGCCCTTTGGGATTACAACATAGCTTCAGATTGAGCTATGGCTCAGAAGAGGTCCTGATATATAGTAGAAACTAGAACATTTATCGACTATGCTTTTGCTGCTGGCTATAAAGGAGCAGCTAATCTGGATTAGTTTTCCTGCCATAGAAGAACTTGATATGAGGCTATTCTTTCAGGCTTTGGGGAAGCAAGATACTTCTGATCTTGAAATTCATGAAATGATCCCCATGATTGTCCCTGTGTTTTGCCTGAGGACAATTTCCTTATCTGGAATCCATGCAGAGCATGGTGGCCTAATTGTGCTGAGCTCAGAATTTAGGACAGTTAAAATGACTAGAATCTTCTGGGCAGGACAATGGAGAAGAGGAAGTTGTGTAGGAAGGGTTTCCCAGTGTTTGTGTGTGTGTGTGGGTCCCTTGTGAATTTGTGGCAGAGGGTTGGGCTGTCAATAAATGAGAAAGACTAAGGTTTACCATAGTGGCTGCCCCAGGGTTGGGTATGAGCAGAGATACTAGAGTTTGTACAGTTTGGGGTTATTAAAGTTCTGGTCCAGTCAGAATTGAGAGACCCCTGACATGTGAGTGAAACACCAGAAAGACCTTGAGGTAAAGCAGGGATTGGCAAACTTTGTCTTTAAAGTTTTATTGAAAACATCCACGCCCATTCATTTGCATATTGTCTGGCTGCTTTCACCCTACAATGGCTAAGTTCAGTAGTTGCCATAGAGACTTAGGGCCTGTAAGCCTACTATATTGACTATTTGGCCCTTTAAGAAAAATTTTTGTGACTTCTGCCCTAGAGTAAAGCCTATTCTAGACCTTCCTTCCAATCACAAAGCTTATAATGAAATCTTGACAAAATCTGCAGGGGAGATAATTTGGAAATTGAGTTTTGCCAGATTAGAGATTTGTGAAATAAATCTGTGATAGATCTCCCCTAACATAAGTACTACTTGAGTTTTTCCTTAAAATTAGAATGTTTCTGGGCAGTATTACCTCCTACAGCGCTTTGGGGCCTTCATAACATTGACAGTGATCTTAGCCTGCAGGCTAACACTTTGAACGTCTTAGGTTATAACTCCTGGTTAATTCTATGTAAGGATAAGTCTCATTCCACTTGAAACAGAAAAAAAACTTACAATCTTCTTTGATGAGGGAACTTTCTTGTATCTTCTATCCAATATCAATATTTATTATGCATTGAAAAATATCCTAATCCCTGAAGGTTAAGACCAGAGCTAAAGTATATTGCTTAAGAGGCCAAGATTCCATTTGTTTCTGTTTTACACACGTGGATTTAATTATTAACATACTTTGAAATATAAATTGTTTTGGGCATATAGACAAAATAGGATATATTAAATAACTGTGTACTCACCACACACATTTTTCACATGCTATCATTTTGCCAAATTTGCTTTAGATTTTTTTCTACGAAATTGTAGTTCAAATATGTACCTGTATGTATTCTTTCCTGATCCTGAAGTTTTTGTTTGTCACTACCTTGAGTATTTTTTATGCTGAAAAGTGTTTATATCCATAAATTTTATGTAGTATTATTTTGTGCATTGTTAAGCTTATATAAATGGCACCACTCTACATATTATTCTGCAACTAGCTTTTCCTTCCTTTTTTTTTTTTTTAATACATTTTTATTGATTTTAGAGAGGAAAGGGAGAGGGAGAAATAGAAACATCAGTGATGAAAGTGAATCATTGATCGGCTGCCTCCTGCACACCCCCTACTGGGGATTGAGATTGCAACCCAGTCATGTGTCCTTGACCAGAACTGAACCCGGGACCCTTCAGTCTGCAGGCTGAAGCTCTGTTCACTGAGCCAAACCTGCTAGGGCTGCAACTAGCTTTTTCATTCAAAATTGTTTTGAGTTTAGACATGATGAAATATATCACTGTAGTTCATTAACTGCACAATTTATGTCTCCTCTTGTTGATGGACATTTAGGCTTACAGTGTTTTGTTAATGAACAATGCTTCAGTGAACATTGGTAACATTGGTGTTTATGTGTTGGGAATTTCTCTAGACCAGGGTTGGGAACTTCTTTTTCTGACAGTGGCCATTTGGATATTTATAGCATCATTCGAGGGCCATCCAAAATTATCAGCTTGCAAATTAGCTTGCTATATTTGGTCAAACATTTAATTAACTCACCCTTAATGCCTTGGCAGGGCAAGACCAAATGGTTTCGTGGTCCTTATATGGCCCACAGGCTGAACGTTCCCCCACCCCTGCTCTAGACAGTATAACCAAAAAGAGTATTGTTGCTTGTAGGATATCCACATCTTTGACTATTAGTTATTACTAAATTGTTCCCCAAGAAGCTTTTATCCTTTTATAATTGCCCCTGTTTTGGTTTTGTGCAGTTACATATGAATTCTCTGAAGGAGAATGTGCCCAAAGAAAATATGACATGAAAATCTCATTTTACTGTAGATGAATTGGAAGTTGTGTGGTTAGATTCTTGGTAAATTTTTTCTTGTTTCAAACCTTCTTAGGATATGTTCAAATATATAAGGAGAGTGAACTGTGAAGCATCAATTTTCAGTAATGATCAACATACGTTCAGAGTAATTTCACTCTCCCTCTTATCCTTAACTAGATTATTTTATTTGTTTTCTTTTTTTAAAATATATTTTATTGATTTTTTACAGAGAGGAAGGGAGAGAGATAGAGAGTTAGAAACATCGATGAGAGAGAAACATCGATCGGCTGCCTCCTGCACATCTCCTACTGGGGATGTGCCCGCAACCCAGGTACATGCCCTTGACCGGAATCGAACCTGGGACCTTTCAGTCCGCAGGCCGACGCTCTATCCACTGAGCCAAACCGGTTTCGGCTTAACTAGATTATTTTAAAGAAAATCCCAGATTTTGGTGTAATTTCATCTGTAAATAATTCAGCATGTGTCTCTAAAAAATATGAATACCCTCCTCAAAAGCCCAGTATTACCCTTTAGAAACAATTCCATGTTTTCAATATTCAGTGTTCAAATTTTCCCAGTTATCTGGTTTTTAGTTTTATTTATAATATTTAAAATATCATCACATGGTAAAAATAAATACTTTTAAGGAATAAATTTAATATGTCTTATATAAAATGAACCTATGGATTCTGGTTTATCATAGAATCATGTTTAAACAGGCAATACCTAAAAAGTAATCTAGGTATATAGTCTAACCCTTTTATTTTTTTATAAGTGAAGGAATTGAGGCTCAGAAAGGTTGGCACTTGTTCAGAATTGGCCAGCTCAGTCATAGCATAGCTGGAATTAGAATACAGATCTTCTGACCCTAAATCCATTGCTCTTATACTAATTACATTGTATTGTCTATCTCATATTTCTCTTTAAGTCCATTACCTTTATCACTTTTCTAAATCTAGCATTTAAGTGGTTTTTTTTTTCCCAGTGGCTTTTCATAAATATCAGTAGTACTAATCTTGTGATTTACATCAGAGTATATTTTAAAAGGAGTTTGTGAAAGGGTTGAATTATAATATCAACACTTGTGCCAAAGATATTGAGCTGTTCTGAAAAGCTACTTGTCTTTTCTGACCTAGATACATAGTTTCCAACTGTGGCAGAGGATGCCAGAGGGAGGAGAATGAGTGTTGGCAAGAGTCTGGAAATTAAATTATTATTTTACTGAAGAATCTAATGTATTTCTTAGTTTTTAGCACTGTTATATATGAAAAATTTTCATCATAATACTTGAATTTGTGCATTTTATTTGCTCTCAGAAATTATTTTGTCAAGATGAAAACAAAATGACTTCTGTTTATTTCAAAATTGGTGATTTTGAACAGTACTGCTTGTTTATAACTAGATTTTAGGTTCTGAGGTTGTTTTGCAATCTTAAGAGAAATAATCGTGTGAGTCTATCTCCAGATATGGTGTCTTTGCCATTCTTTGTTCTGTAGAGTGGCAACAAAAAGTCTTAAGAATCAGAGACACCACTTGAAGCTTGTTTTACCAAGGTGCTGGTTAAAAACCTCTAGTGCTCAGTGTGCTGCAGTTAGGCACAGGAGGACAGAGAATGCTTGAATACTTAACTGTTTCTTGACACATTACCCCATTTTCCTTTTGATCAGAATTGTCACAAGCTCTGTAAGTTCTAAAGATAGTCTGATGACCTCCATCATAGCCTTTTAATGAAAAGAAAATAAATACTATTGGAGCATGTACAGTTTAGGTGGTATTTCATATCTGATTGTGATTTAAAGGACTCGATCTCAAGTTGAGCTTTTAAATATTACTGTGCAAAATTAATATACATCTGCTCTTTGATTTGCTTGTGGAGATAGTGATTGTAAAATTTGGAGAATGTGAATTGTAAAAGATACTAGAGCTATGCCTAGAACTGCCTGTGTGTGATCATGGACAAATCATTTAACACCTTGTTATATTTGTGCTTTCATATTTTAAAAAGATTATAGAAAATTTATACTACTTATTCTTTTTCACTACTTTGCAGGACTGCTGTAAGCATTGAATGTAATGTTGTAAGAGAAAATCTGTTTAAGTTTCTCCTTTGTGCCAGGTATTTTTCTAGGTGTACAAAGCAAAAAGCAAAGATCTCATATGTTAGATCCTATGGAGAGAAATAGAACAGTGTTAGAGGTGTACAGGAGGCATTGCTATTTATAGGGTGATCAGAGATGGACTCCAGATAAGTGACATTTGAGCAGACACCTGAAGAAGTAAGAGAAGGAGTTACGTGCATATCTGGGGTAAACGAGCAAGTGTAAAGTCTCCAAGATGGGAGTATGAGCGAATTGTTTGAGAAATATCAAGGATACCAGTGTGGGTGGAACACAGTGAGATGCTGAAGAGATTAAGTGTGAGGGCTGAGTCCTGGGGCACTCTAGCATTTATTTAGAGGTCATGGAGATAAGAAAGGAGATTGTAGAATAATTTATGAAGCAGGCACAGTTCTAGTGTACTGCGTGAAAGCCAAGGGAAGTAAAGTGTTCAAATAAGGCGCAGTGGACTGTCACCTATTGCTGAGAAATCAACTAAAATGAGGACTGAGAATTGTTCACAGCAGTAAGCACCATGGAAGTCCTTCAGGACCTTGACAAGAGTTGTTTTAGTGGAGCTTCAGAGTGAGAGGCCAATTGGGATAAATTTAAGAGGGAATGGAAGGAGAGAAAATGGAAAACAAAAGTATAAACCCAAAGAGTTATGTATCTCCTAAAAGGGGCAGATAATCAGGCTGTAAGGAGGCAAGCGATCAAGGAAAGTTATTCAAAGGAGGGAGGAGGTGATTACTGGAGTGATATCCTTGAGTAGTCTTTGAGTTGAGAGATTTGGATTAGATAGGAATTGGGACAACTCATTCATAATAAGCAAGAATTGTAGAAAATATGGGGAAAGATGCAGCGAGGTTGGTGTTTTGATTGAAATAGAAAGCAGATGATGAGTGGAATGTGAGGATATGGGAAGGATGTATAGATCAGTGATGGCGAACCTATGACACACGTGTCAGAGGTGACACGAGAACTCATTTTTTTGGTTGATTTTTCTTTGTTAAATGGCATTTAAATATATAAAATAAATATCAAAATATAAGTCTTTGTTTTACTATGGTTGCAAATATCAAAAAATTTCTGTTTGTGACACGGCACCAGAGTTAAGTTAGGGTTTTTCAAAATGCTGACACGCCGAGCTCAAAAGGTTCGCCATCACTGGTATAGATGTTTGAAGAGACAAGAGAAGATGTGAAATAATCATTAGGAAAGTGGGAAAGTGACTGAAATATTTGCCTTTTTTTCCCATTGGGGCTCCTTGGACATTGCAGGATGTTTAGTATCCTAGGGTACCAAATGCCAGGATTATCTACCATGTGACAATCAGAAAACTCCACCTCACATTTTCAATTACCCAAGGTTGCAGTACCACCACTGTTTGAAAACTGTTAATTAGTGGATGATGAATTTAGGGAAAAGATCAAATAGCATAGTTAAGTGATTTCACCCCCCTCCTGTCCCATTCTATTGTCTAGAGTTACTGGTGTGGGTTGGTTGGGGATTTTTCAGGAGAGGATAACAAAGGGAACTGCTGGTGTGAATGATAAATGGTGAATTGTGTTATTTCAGTTGGATAAGGACAGAATTGAAGGCATGAAAAGGGTGAGGAATTGTGAAAGGTGGTAGGATTAATAGGTTATGGGCCCTGGTGAGGAGTGGGTGTCTAAGGTAGGAAAGAAAATGAGAACATTGGAGGAAAGGACTACAAGAAATGGAAAGGCCAGAATTTTAGAAGGGTCATCTATGTGGTTACTGAAATTACTAAGAATAATGCCAGGACCAGAGGGGAACATGTGTCAGTGAACTAAATAATAAAGTCCTGAAGGAATTAGGGTTTGAGGGATTAATGCAAGATGGGTAAATTAAGTCAAATAAATACTGGGATTTGTGCTTATGGAGGAAAAATCAGATATTCCCTATAAGTCACAGTGATGATGACTGCCATGGAAATATATGGGAAAAGATGGTGGCCTTTCATATGAACCTTCTTAGATTCTGCAGTTTCGCAGTCTCTAAGGAAAGGTAAATCTGGAGTTGAATTTTTATTGAGCTTCTGAGTGTGGGGCATTGTAATAAGAGCTGTGGAGGTAAAGGTAAGTCATTTCATTAAGGAACTTATGATACAAATAACTAAAACAGTAATAGAAATGTCATAAAGGAAATTGAAAAAGTGCTAGATGGTTCAGAAGGAAGAAATTATATTAAGCTCAAGTATTAGGTAATGCTTTCATGGAGGAGTAAATTTGAGATGGATGTTTAATGACTAGATCAATGACAAATCATGGTGGTCCATCTGGTAAGGAAAAGGTTGAACTTAAAGCTTAGCAGTAGCACATTGCAAGGTGTTCCAGGGAAGAGTCATTATTCCCAATTGCAGCTAGAACTACAGTAGTCAGAGAACTGCCAGGGGAAAAATTACATTAGTTTTGTTTATGGGGAATGCCACACTGAATATCTTGAGTGGAATGCCAGTTGCTGAAGTAATGAATAGTCATAGAAGATTTTTACCTGATGTTCTCAAGGTAAAGTTTTCTCCAAAATTGGCCTGAAGTGGGGTTAGACTAGTATAGCAGAGGGTAACATTTTTGTAAATGGTAAAACTACTTTACACAGTAGTATATAAACATCCTTAGTAAAATGAGGACTAAAACTCAGAATTTTCATTCGCATGCTGTATCCCCTTTCTGTTTTTTTGTTTGTTTGTTTGTTTTTTAATTCAAGGAGCTTGCCTCATAAGTTTTCTTCAATTGACTTTCAAAATAGCAGAGTCTTAGTTTTACTCCTAACCTCTCAGGCCACTCTTGTGACAGTGGTTATGTCTGTTCTGGCTTTCCCATTCACTGGTACAACTACTTCCTTGTATCTTAGTTTACATGTTACTTATATGCTGAAAAGTGCCTGATTTATATCCTAATCTAGTTACCTAATTAGATATCTAATAAATATCTCAAATTTAGCATAGTGAAAGTGGAATTCCTGATCTTAGTCCCAAAACCTGCTCTCTTTGCACCTTCCCTAACTTGATTGCTCAGGCTGAAAACCTTGAAGTCACTCCTGATACCTCCAGTTCATTCACACTGCACATCCATTCTGCTAGGATGTCCTGTCATCTTACCTTCAGAATATATAAATAATCTGATCACTAAGCTTTCTAAGTGATCTCTTTCCTTCCACCCTTGTCCTCTCTACTATGTATTTCAACATAGAAATCATAGTGATCTTTTAAAAACATGAGCCAAATATTGTTACTTCTCTGCTTAAAACCCTGTAAAGGGCTCCCCATCTCACACAAAGTAAAAGCCACAGTCTTTAAAGTTAGGAGTTGACAAACTATGACTCATGGACCATATTTGGCCTACTGCCTGTTTTTTGTATGACCTGTAGACTAGTATGTTTTTAAATGATTAAAAAAATAAAAAATTGATATTTTGTGACATGAACATTATATGAAATTGACATTTCATTGCCTATAAATAAAGTTTTATTGGAACATAATCATACTCATTTGTTTATATGTAGTCTATGACTATCTTTGCACTACCTTGGCAGTTGAATAGTAGAGACCTTATGGCTCCAAAGCCTAAAGAAAAAGTTTGCCAACCTCTCTCCTGTATGATCTGGTCCCTCACTACCACCCCTCTGTCCTTGAAGCTCTTCTCTCTCGCACTCATCCTACTCCAGCCCTCCAACCACATTGGCCTCCTTACTGTTTCTCCACCTAACCAGGCACAGTCTTCCTGGCAGGACTGCTCATTCCATAGATATCTGCATGACCAACTTCCTCCCCACATCAAATCTTTGCTCAGGTGTCACCTTTTCAATGAGGACTGACCATCTGTTTAAAATTGCATCCCCCCTCTACAGTACAGAGTGCACTTGCGCTGTCACCTCCTCTCTCTTTTCCAAAGCACTTTATACCTTCTAACATATTATTTAACTTACATATTTTTACATTTATTGGTTTTGGCTGTTTTCCCCTCTCTGAACTTGAACCCACAAGGACAGGATTTTAGTCTCTTATTCACTGATATATCCTAAGTGCCTAGAACAGTGACTGGAATATTATAGGTGCTCAATAAAGACTTACTATGATGCATTTAATTATTGTTTCTTTGACCAAATGAGCGATCTAACCAAGTGAGTAATCTAGCTGGCTGATATACAGCTGTTCTGTTAGGAATTGGGAAGAGTTAGTGTCCCTTTATTTCAGTGAGATGTGTTTTCCTGTTACCACTTTCTTTGATTGGTGACTTGATAACATCTTTTCCATTTTGCTCACTGACAGTAAGTATTTAAAAAGCATTCTGGTTCTACTTAGCCAGTTCGTACAGTGCATTTCATATCAGGATTGCAGCCATTGTTCCTCCCTTGTTTAAGCTGTTAATTGAGAAAAGGACCTTTTGCCCCAAGCCCAGTGTTGCAATGCTGCTGGTGGTGTGGTGAGATTGCACTTGTCCATCACTGTATCTTTTGGGGTAGGGATGAATAGCTGGATTTTTGGCCTGGGCATGTGTAGTGGATAGGTTTTTCAGTTTAGTCTACTCCTGTGCTTTTTTAAATATAGAAAATAAAAGGAAATTTCCAGAGGAAAATAATGAAATTCAATGTTCTTCACATTAGTTTACAACAGAAACTGAATGCCACCATGTAGAGGGGAGTACTGAATTTACATGTAGTATTTGCTCTTCTCTTAGTGTGTCTGAATTGACCCATCTTTGTATCCCATGTACTACCAAGGCATAGTGCTAGATCCAGAATAGGCAATTAATTAGTATCTATATATATAAAAGCCTAAGTGACAACAACTGGTCAACTGGTTGCTATGACGCGCACTGACCACAAGGGGACAGACAGTCAATGCACAGGATTGGGCTCCCACCTGTCTGGATCGGGCCTGTGGGGATCGGGCTCCCTCCTCTCTGGATTGGGCCTGTGGGGATCAGGCCAAAACCAGATATCTGACATCCTCTGAGGGGAACCTGGATTGTGAGAGGGCACATGCCAGAGCTAGGGACCCCACTGGTGCACGAATCCGTACACCGGGCCTCTAGTGTACTTATAAATCTCACATAATTTAAAGTGAGCCTCTTGTCATATCAGTGAGGTGTCTTTTTCTAATTTTATCTTGTTCATCTTTAATATAGTAGAAATGTGATTGTTTTTTCATAATGGAGAAGTAGAGCCTGGATATTTTATTTTTACATAACTTCTTTTGGTGAAGTTGCATATGTTAGTATTAACAAAATGTAAAGTTTTCTATTGTTACTATTTTGAGAGTAAGCAATTTCCTGAATTCTGTACATTACATGGAATCTTTCAAGAAGGTAAATATATTTAAATAATTTCTTGCCTTAATTTAAAATATTTTCTTTTAATTGCATTTCAGAAAAATTACCAAATATTTGACTAAGTTTTATAGTTTGACGGTAGAGAGCATAGTCATTCTTCAGTTTTGAGATTTGCTCCTAGGAAAAGGGTCTAATGTTCATACATACAAAAACCTAGCTTTGCATTCTGGGTAGCCTGACATCTAAAACCTTTCACCTTTTAAGGTAAGTTACAAAAGACATACAACACTAGCAAAAGTGTGATCCATAAAAAAAAAGTTGATAAGTTGGAACTCATTAAAATTTAAAACTTTTGCTCTCTTAAAGATGAGAGACACTGTTAAGAGGATGACAAGACAAGTCAGAGATAGGGAGAAAAATCTTTGCAAAACACGTATCTGATAAAGGACTGGTATCCAAAGTATTCAAAGAATTCTTAAAACTAAACAGCAAGAAAACAGACAACCCAATTAAAATGTGTAGAAGATGTGAACAGATACCTCACCAGAGGAGATATGCAGATGGCAAATAGGCGTATGAAAAGATGCTCCACATTATCTGTCATCAGGGAATTTCAAATTAAAACAACAATGAGATACCGTTACACATCTATTATAATGACTCAAGTCCAAAACTTTGACACCACCATATGCTGTGAGGATGTGGAGCAACAGGAACTCTCATTCATTGCTGGTGGGAATGCAAACTAGCATAGCCATTTTGGATGAAAGACAGTCTGGAAGTTTCTTACAAAGCTAAACATAGTCTTACCATATGATCCCGTGTTCATGCCCAAATGGGTTGAAAACTTATGTCTACACAAAAACCTGCGCACGAATATTAATAGCAGTTTTATTCATAACTGCCAAAACTTGGAAGCAACAAGATGCCCTTCAGTAGATGAATGGATAAACAAACTGTGGTACATCCAGACAATGGACTATTATTCAGTGATTTCAAAAAGTGACTCGGAGGGATCTTAAATGCATATTGCTAAGTGTAAAAAGCCAATCTGAAAAGACTGCATACTTCAGCTATATGATTTTTGGAAGAGAGAGGGTTGAATAGGTGGAGCACAGGATTTTTTAGGGCCACGAAACTGTTCTGTATGATTCAGTAATGGTGGATACATGTCCTTAAGCATTTGTCAAAACTATATAATGTGTAGCACAAAGCATGAACCCCAAGCAAACTATGGATTTTAGTTGATATTGGATTAACATTGGTCCGTTAATTATAAACTAGAGGCCCATTGCACGAAGAGATTTGTGCAATAGGCCTTCCCTTCCCCTGGCTGCCGGTACCGGTTTTCCTCCAGCACCTGGGACCCAGGCCTTCGCTGCTCCAGCCGGAGCCTTCAGTCTTCACTCTGCCGCTTCGTGCCTACGTATGCAAATTAACTGCCATCTTCGTTGGGTTAATTTGCATACTCTCCTGATTGGCTGTTGAGTGTAGTGGAGGGACGGTCAATTTACATGTTTGTCTATTATTAGGTAAGATGGACCACACGAATGCAAGATATTAATAATAGGGAAAGTGTTTGTGTGGTGGAGAGAAGGGGAACATGGGGTTCTCTCTACTTTGCACTCATTTTTTTCTGTAAACCTGTTCTTAAAAAATGTTTATTAAGAAAACAGTACTTGATAAAGAAATCATACACATGTACACACATGCCTATACATATACATTCAACATGCTGTATAAAGTGCTCTTATTTAACAGGTGGAGCACAGCTAATATTTTTCTAAGGTGTTTTTCAGCTGTTTCTGATGTATAAATAAAATACTTTATTTGATATTTGAGGGGTTTTTTCTCCCCTGAAGCCATTTATTGAGTGTACACTATTTGGCAGATACTTTTATGTATTTTTATGACCAATCTCATTTAGTTTGAAGTAGATACCATTCACCTCACTGCACAGGTGAGAAAGCTCTGGCTCAAAGAAGTGGAGTGGCAAAGCTGGTATAGGCATACCTCAGATATTGCAGATTCAATTCCAAACCACTGCAGTAAAGTGAGTGTCACAATAAAGTGAGTTACAATCTTTGTGCTGATGGAGGATCTTACCTTCAGATTTTTAAAATGGCAACATCTGTGAAGAGCAATAAAGCGAAGTACAGTAAAATGAGGTATGCTTGTACTTGAATCTAGGGATGTCTGACTCCAAAGCCTGTGTGTGCTGTGCAGCTATATGGCCTTTGTAATTACATAGCAATATTTTTTGAAATAGCTAACATTTATCCTCTAACAAGTGTGAGTGTCTTTAGAGCCAAATTATTATTGAAAGGGATTGTCTAGGTTTGAATCTTGGCTCTACTGTATACTTTTGCTTTGTGATTTTAATTAGGTTATATGACCTCTTTATGCTGTAGTTTCCTTGATGTATTAGAGACAGTTGTTGAGATTGTTGTAAGGATTAAATGAGATAATACATGAAAAGCTCTTAGAACAGTGCCTGATACAGAATATGAGTTCCATAAATGTTAGCTATCAGTAGTGGAATAAATAGAGGAAATTGAGACCCAAGTAAATTAAGTGATTTCCTGAGTCATAATTTTCCAAGGTCACAAGAGCTATTAAATAGCAAAGTTTAGTTTTTTTATTTGAAGGTGATAATTTTATCCATTTTAAAAAAGAGAAACTCTTTACTGGGGTGGTGGGGGCCTGCCCTCGGGGATGGGATCGGCGGGAAAAGGAGACATGTAATACTTTAAACAATAAAAAAAAAAAGAGAGAAACTCTTTAAAAATGTGTTGCAGTTTCTTCCCATCTGCTTACAGTCTACCCCTACCGTATATAATTTAACTTTTTTTTCTCAGATTGATACAGTAGGAAAAAAGCATTGGGCTTTATTTAGGTGCTGGACCAGGCTTTATTCCTGATTAGTTGTGTGACCTTAATGTCTCTGATTGTAGTTCATTTGTAAACTGAGGGCAGGTGGAATTGGGCCAGATGATTTCCTAGTTCTTTTTACAGCACCAACAAAATATGATTCTGAGATACACTGCTTTTATCATGAATTCCTGCACTATGCTATATAACACCCTGAGGTTCCCAGAACTTCTTGATGCATGTGTAGGGTGGTTCATCTCTGTGCTAAATGACTGAGGAGTGCCGTACTTTTATATTGGCCATCCACAACCTATCTCAGCGTTTTCTTAGCATTCTTCCTGCTTTTTCTACTGTCAGTCTACTTTCTTGATATGGTTGATTGATTTATTGCCTTTACCTTTTTACAGAGTAGAGCTTGTGTGGACTTTGTTTTCAGTTCTCAATTGAGCACATAGCATTCTTTTTTGGCTGCTGGATTCACAGCTAAGTATTGAGTCCTCTAGCATGGAGTAGGGTTGGGAATAGGAAATGCCAAAGACTCTAAATTGTGTAGTACGATCTTTCTGCAGAAGTTATGATTTTAGTGACAAAAGAATCTTTGAGATGTCTTATCATGGGATCAAGTCTTATCATGGGATCAAGTTTTAGTTTCTTTGTTGTATAAAAGGACCCTGTGAATTGCAGCATGTGCATGTTCCTGCTGTACCTTAAAGTGATATGTATACATAATCAAAGTAAGTTTCATTTGTTAGTTCACTTACATAACCTTTTTGTTTTAGTCAAGCCTCACTAGCTTATTTCTGGTGGGTTTTGTAAACCAGAGTCAGGGAAGTTGATTACAGGATATGAATAGTTTTGCACGTAGGTCACAGCTGAGTATCATCTATAATAATAAAAGCATAATATGCTAATTAGACCGACGTCCTTCTGGACAACTTTCCAGATGAAGCCGGGACTGCGAGGGAAGCCCAGGTCCTGGGTTCCAGAGGGAAGCAGGTGCCGGCAGCTGAGGGAAGGAAGGCCTACTCTTGCACAGATTTTTGTGCATTGGGCCTCTAGTTTGATTATAATCATGGGTCTTTTTTTTTTTTCATTTGTATTTGGGAGAGTTAGATGTCAAACGTGTAACTTTCCTGGTCCGTCCAAATTAAAAAAGGGTATTTTTCTGTAAGGGAGTAATTGGTGGACTATATTAGGAAACTTACAAAAAGAAGAATAAGGGGGGTTCTTTATTTAAAAGAAATTAAAAGATATTGAAATAAAGTCAAAGCTATTTCTTTGTGAGTTTATGTATTATGTGGTATGTAAGTTACTCCTGATATCTACATAGTTAAAGCATGTGTTCTATTCTGATAGTCACTCTCTAGCTTTTTGTGTGTTTTTTTAAGTATCTGGCTTATAATATATAAGCATTTCATCAGTGCTCAGAAGAGTTAATTTTTACACTGTGTGGAATAAAATCTCCTAAAGGTGAAACAAAGGGATGATGAGGCCTCTGGGCAGAAATATACAGTGGGATCCTGGCTAGATTCATCCATGGGTAATGAAGACAGGATTTAGCAGATATTCAGGAGTCTCATATATCAGTGCATAATAGGGTGAGGGGGAAGTAGAATTTCTCAGGAGTACAGAGCCAAAAAAAAAAATTCCAAATTTTTGGCCTAAACATGATTAAAGGAAAAACATTGTGCCAACATATGCTGCCTATCTCATCCTCCTATATAATAAAGAGATAATATGCAAATCGACCATCATACCCTCACAAGATGGCTGCCTATGACCAGGCCAATAGGGGGGTTAGTGAGGGACGACCAAATGACTGAACAAGCAGACTATGTGGGGTGCCCAGGCCGGCGGGTGGGGGCTGGGGGGGGGGGGCGTGAGGAGCAACCAGGTCAGTGGGGGGGGGGGGGTGCAGTTGGGGGCAACCAGGCTGGCAGGGGAGGCAGTGAGGGGCGACCAGGCCGGCGAGGGGGGGGGGGCAGTTGGGGGTGACCAGGCTGGCCGGGGGGTCAGTTAGGGGCGACCAGGCAGGCAGGCAGGTGAGCAATTTGGAGCCAGCATTCCAGGATTGTGAGAGGGATGTCCGACTGCCAGTTTAGGCCCAATCCCGGCAGTTGGGCATCCCCCTAGGGGTTCCGGATTGGAGAGGGTGCAGGCTCGGCTGAGGGGACCCCCCAAACACACACACACCAGGGGCCTCTAGTGGTTCTATCAAATTGAAAAGGCTCATGGTTACAATTGGTGGTGGTATATTTTCAGGTGTCTTATCTACTTTTTGGATAGGTCTGATTAATGCCAGTGTCCAATAGAAAAATCTCAAGGTTAATTGCAACATTGTTGCCAACAATAGTACTCATTACTTATTTTAGGTGGTGGTACTATGTTTGTTAATATCTTTATCTCATTGAGAGCAAATCAGCTAGCTGCCAGCCACATTGTGACTACCAGGAAGGGGTTGCTTTTCTGGCCATATCACTTAGACCAGTGGTCGGCAAACTGCGGCTCTCGAGCCACATGCGGCTCTTTGGCCCCTTGAGTGTGGCTCTTCCACAAAATACCACGTGCAGGTGTGCACGTACAGTGCGATTAAAACTTCGTGGCCCATGTACAGAAGTCGGTATTTTGTGGAAGAGTCACACTCAAGGAGCCAAAGAGCCGCATGTGGCTCACGAGCCGCAGTTTGCCAACCACTGACTTAGATTCACTTTTTCATGGGCCCAGGCCTTCAAAGCCTGTTTTAGCTTTTTGTTTGAAATGAGGTAGTTGCTGTTGTAAAGATTGTTCCTTTTGGTCAATAACATGCTTATAGGCTCCACACTTAGATATGAAACTGATAGTAAATAAGCGTTTTTGAGAAGTTGGTTTTATTTTCTCTTGCAGGTGTAATTCAGAGAGCAGTCTTCAAACCTTTGCCGTATTGACTCTGAGTTGTCAGGGGACTCAGGCTTATGAGGAGGTACTGTCACATAAAACAGTGTCTGGTGAAGACAACAAGAAAGAGGGGAAAGGATCGGAAAAAGAAGCTAAAACACTGTAGGAAACCATGGTAGGTTATTATTTATGTCTCTTAAGTTACAAAAGATGCCAATAGTTTAAAATTGCAAGTGTTAACAGGAGGGTAAGTGAAAAACAATGGTGTTAATTTTTGGCTCTAGTGCATCAGATAAAGAAGGCACTCTACCATTTAGGCAAAGAAATGAGTTCAGATTTATTATGAGCCCTTTAAACCACAAGATGGAGCCCCATGAGCCTGCAGACCATAAATTATTAAGTACAAAGGAGGGAATGTTCATAAATAATATTTTCTAATAAAACTGGCATCAGCAAATATACCAATGGCTGATGTGACCTTGAACTTGAAGTTGTGTAATTTTCTTTGAATTCAGTTGTTTTACCCCATGGAAATAAAAAAAAAAATTTGTGTATAAAATGTGTATTTAACTTGAAAAGCCACCTTTTCCCACATGCTTTTAAAATGTTAAGGTCAAGTGTTAACTGTATTGGGGACACTGAACTGAATATCAAGGAAATCTTGTTTTCTGTGGAAAGTTCATTCTTTTGAATTTGAGATGTTAGATGAGGTCATAACCTCTGGTGCCTAGTTTTTTAATTGGCAAAATGTGTTGGATTATTTCTGCCTAGTATTTTGTTTCAGGAGAATGTGTGAATTTTTTCCCTTTAGTATATAACTGAAAAAAGGTTTAAAAAAGATAAGTGGGGAAAAAACACCAAAATATTAATCATCAGTATGTTTGAAATACATTGTTTAGTAAATCTGATAGTGTTTCTTTAAGTGTTGTTTGATTTTTTAAAAAGTTGTAGGAATTATAACTTAGTTGAATTGCTCTTTAGAGAAGAAATTCTAATATTTTAGTTCTGGATGGTGGGGAATATGTTGATTTGGGATTTTCTCTGTCCTGAGTTTTATGGTGATATGTAAAAAATGACACTGACTTGTGTTTCCTCCCATGTGAATTATTCAACACTTCAGCTCATTTATCTATTATGGTCTTGATATTCTTACAGTTTAAAGAAATGCTTTATATATATATTACTAGAGTCCTGGTGCACAAAATTTGTGTACGGGGGTGGGGTTCCCCTCAACCCAGCCTGCACCCTCTCCAATCTGGCATCCCTCTCACAATCCTGGACCACTGGCTCCTAACTGCTTACCTGCCTGCCTGCCTGATTGCCCCTAACTGTCGTCCCCCCCCTCCCCCCCCCTCCGCCAGCCTCATCACTTCTAACCATCAGTGCCTGACAGCCTGATTGCCCCTCACTGTCCCTCCTGCTTGGCCTGGTCACCCTTAAATGCCCCCCTGCCAACCTGATCACCCCTAACTGCCTCTGCCTGCCAGCCTGATCTCCCCCAACTGCCGCCCCCCCCCCCCCCCCCCCCAGCCTGGTTGCCCCCAACTGTCTCCCCTGCCAGCCTGGTCGCCCCACACAGCCTGCTGCTTGGTTGTTTGGTTGTCCCTCACTAACCCCCTGCCAGCCTGGTCGCCCCACGCAGCCTGTTCGCCTGTTCGGTTGTCCGTTTGATTGCGATAGTTGCTTAGGCTTTTATATAGATAGATTGGTCCTAGTTTATGAAAATTTCTTTTCTAGTTTATTTTAAATTTAGCTTTGATTTTCTGGTGTAGAAATTTGTGTTTTTATGTAATTTAATTGGTTGGTAGGTCGTTTTCAATTTCTTCTCTTGTTATATCTCAGATTTTAATGAGAACTTTCTATTTCTGCATAGTTCTTTCAATTTAATTTTTTAATACTTTAAAAATCTATTGGAGTTTATTTGGATAAATAAGATCACCCTCCAATATTTTTTTTTGTCATATTGTTGAACTCTTTCTTTCACCATTGTTTTATGATGTTTGCCCTATTACGTCCTGTTGGCTCTTGGACTTAACATGGGCAGTCTGTGTTATTTTTGAGAGAGACACCAAGGGCTTGTATTACATAGCAATCTAATTCTACTATGGTGAGGCCAGTGTGTAGGACTGAGAAATCTAAGTAATTTAGTAAATCATCATAAAACTAAATGATGGAGAAAATCCAAAGTTGGTGTTTTTTTTTTTCCTATCATCCAGAACAAAAATATATTTTTTTAAAAATTCTTTATTAGTTAAGGTATTACAAATGTGTCCTGATCCCCCCCATTAACCCCTCCCCACCACCACCACCACCACCACCACCACCACCACCACCACCACCACCACCACTCATGTTCTCATCCCCATGTTGTCCATGTCCATTAGTTTGGCTTATATGCATGCATACAAGTGCTTTGGTTGATCTCTTCCCCTTACCCCCTCCCTCCCCTACTTTCCCTCTGGGGAGTGATAGTCTGATCGCTGTTTCTCTATCTTTGGATCTGTCCCTGTTTATCAGTCTATATTGTTCTCTATAATCCACAAATGAGTGAGATCATGTGGTATTTATCTTTCTCTGACTGGCTTATTTCACTTAGCATAATGCTCTCCAGTTCCATCCCTGCTGTTGCAAAAGGCAAGAATTCCTTCTTTTTTACCGCGGGGTAGTATTCCATTGTGTAGATGTGCCACAGTTTTCTAATCCACTCATCTGCTGATGGGCACTTAGGCTGTTTCCAAATCTTAGCTATGGTGAATTGTGCTGCTATGAACATAGGGGTGCATATATCCTTTCTGATTGGTGTTTCTGGTTTCTTGGGATATATTCCTAGAAGTGGGATCACTGGGTCAAATGGGAGTTCCATTTTTAGTTTTTTGAGGAAACTCCATACCGTTCTCCACAGTGGCTGCACCAGTCTGCATTCCCACCAGCAGTGTGCGAGTGTTCCTTTTTCTCCACATCCTCTCCAACACTTGTTGTTTGTTGATTTGTTGATGATAGCCATTCTGACAGGTGTGAGATGATAACGCATTGTCGTTTTGATTTGCATCTCTCGTATCATTAGTGACTTTGAGCATGTTTTCATATGTCTTTCGGCCTTCTGTATGTCCTCTTTCGAAGTGTCTATCTAGGTCCCTTGCCCATTTTTTGATTGGATTGTTTATCTTCCTATTGTTAAGTTTCATGAGATCCCTGTAAATGTTGGAGATTAAACCCTTATCAGTGATATCATTGGCAAATATGTTCTCCCATGCAGTGGGTCTTCTTGTTGTTTTGTTGATGGTTTCCTTTGCTGTGCAAAAGCTTTTTATTTTGATGTAGTCCCATTTGTTTATTTTCTCTTTAGTTTCCATTGCCCTAGGAGCATTATCAGAGAAGAAATTCCTTCGGCATATGTTTGCGATTTCACTGCCTGTGGATTCCTCTAGTATTTTTATGGTTTTAGAACAAAAATATTTTAATAGGATTTCTTCTCTAAAGAGCAACTCAACTAAATTATAATCCCTAGAACAACCTAGCATTTTCTAATTCGTTATATGGCTCTTTTGGGATATATGAGTAAATCTCATGAAGTGATTAAAAAGTTTGTGGCAAAAGAAACTCTAGTTGGAGACTGGTTGTGGACTTTGAGTAAGAAAGACATCTAGATAAGATTTTTTTATCTAGAACAAAGAAAGCTTCTGTGATTGCTTTTAGTCCTTTTTAAATTTGATAGCAGGGTTTCAAAGGATTACTGACTTTTTTAGTTATAGTTGCTGCATTTTATAGGAAATAATTATACTGTAGTATTTTAATAGATTAATTTGTTCAAATTAATAGATTTTTAAAATATTGATATAAAAACAAAGCAAAGAACACTGACAAAATTGTGAATCTTTTATTTTGAGGCAAAGACTTTAAAGCAAATATTTGCCACCTACTAGTGCATAATTTTGTGTAAGTAAAGACACTGTAGCCATCCTTAAAAAAAAAAAAAAAAAAAGAATACTTTTGGCTTTATGAAAACTCAGCAAGTTATCCTGGTTCATTTTGCTTTGCATTGGTACAAGTGTCTTCATGGTATTTGTAAATTTGGAAATATTCAAGGTTTTTGATATGTGACTTATGAGTGTGAAGGATCTACTCTATTATATTCTCATGAAATTCATCCTATTTCTAGGCTTTAATCAGTATCACTGATTTCTGGACCAGTCATTTTAATTATTGCTTTTTAAGTTTTTGATATTTTGTTTTAGCACAATGGCACCACCCATCTATTTTTGTAGAATATTTCTTACTTTCATTGATTTTTCTTTTTCCCTCCTCAAAAGAGCTATAAAATTATGTTCAGTATTAATACACTATCCTTAGGGTATTTTGATTGAGAATGTAATACATATGTAAATTAGTTTGGGAAGTTGATTTCTTTAGCAATATAAGGTGGGGCAAAAGTAGGTTTACAACTGTTCATATGGAAAATAATACAATAATTAATAAATAACAATTCAAGAATAATTTCTGTTTCATGTACTGACAATTGTAAACCTACTTTGCCCCACCCTGTATGTATTTTTCTTGTTCTGGAATTTGGAATGTCCCCTGCCACTCTTTTTTAAGAATTAAAGCCTTGCACCAATGTTTTAAATGACAAACAGTAAATAGTATTCTAGTGTGTCTATAGTTCATACATAATGGTGTATTTTGTATTATTACTGTATTATAAAATCTCAGTTTTTCAAGGTGCAGAAATCTCCAGCAGTTTGGAAAGGAGAGACTGGGTATCATGAGTCATCATCATGCATTTCCTGCATTTTCAGATACTCTCTTGAAGCTAGGAAGTGTCTGTTTTTAGCAGATAATGTGTGATATGGGTGACTTTTTCTGAAGTGGTATTCAAAACACAGATTCAGCTAAAAGGTAGCATATACATCTTACCAAGTGTGACCTGGGTGAACTGTACCAAACACGAATGAAAGATCTCTAATTTTTTGGTGTGTTCAGTAGAATGGGTTTTCCTTCTTATTCCTGAGCAATTTTTTACTTTCTCAGATTAACTATTTCACAATGGTTTGATAAGTAATGCTATGACTTGACTTAAATATATTTGTCTTCTTTTTCAGGTAACATTTTTTTAAATTGAGGTAATTGTTTTCTTTCTCCTTCTGACAGAGATCTATTAGATCTTTTGCCAATGATGATCGCCATGTTATGGTGAAACATTCAACAATCTATCCATCTCCAGAGGAACTTGAAGCTGTTCAGAATATGGTGTCTACTGTTGAATGTGCTCTTAAACATGTCTCAGATTGGCTGGATGAAACAAACAAAGGCACAAAAACAGAGGGGGAGACAGAAGTGAAGAAGGATGAAGCCACAGACACCTATTCCAAGTGAGTGTGGCCTAACCTTTGCGGCACTTTGCTGTAGTGCCCAGAAAAGCCCAGGGTCCGATTCCACTGGGTTACGTTTGGCATATGGTGTCCTTTGTGTTTTCTTATTTATATGATTGTAAATAAGGAAGTAAGTATTTGTGGAATTTTTCTGAGTTAAATTTGAAAGGAAAGCAAGAAAGGAGGAGTGATTAGACCAGAAAAAGAGGGACCTGTGCAGGATGCCTTTTGAGAGTGCACCAAGCCCTTTAAAATCTCTTTTTGGAGGTTATGATATGTCATCTTTTTCATGTTTTGATTCAGCCTCCTAAATTCAGACATAAATTGTAGTGTTTTTTGTTTCTGGGGAAATCATAAAATGTGATATTTGTCAGATATTTTAAAATCCTGGTAGAGAAGAAAGATGCAGGAAAATGTATTTAAAGGTATTTTTAACTGTATCTACCATGTTGATTCCCAGTGTTTTCCATATAGTAAATGCTCACTGGATATTTGTAAAATGCAAGACCTACCAGGACCCAGACCCTTCAACAATTATAGCAGAGTGCTGTAATTGTTGAAGTGCTGTAAATATAGTAAGAGATTAGTGAGATGAAGCTGATAACTGGAGTCAGATCATGGCATTTTTATGCCATATAAAAGCTTAGAGTTATTGTTTGGAGCATTATTATGACTGAAATAAGTGTATGATTGACTTTGAAAGATGAAGCTAATTTAACTACTGTATTAACTGGGATTAAGACATTACTTTGGCTAAAACTTGTAAATTGAGCATAGAGGTTATAGAATTTTTTTCCAGCTTTAATTCTGAATCAATGTGATAAGTAGATAACAGTGGGAAAGTATTGATAAATTGAAAGATAGTGTAACCTTTTCATTTTCAGATCAAAGATAATTAGTATCATTTTTCAGTTGAACATAATTCCTTGACTTTGTTAACGGTTTACAGGTAATATGTACATCGTATCTAGTTGTAATCTTGGCAGCAATTCAGTTTTTCTCACATATGATGGCTTTAAAAAAGTCACTCTAATTTGGGGTTCATGTTAACCTACAATAATGAAAGTATAATATGCTAATTAGACCAGACGTCCTTCCGGATGTCCTACCGTCCTTCCAGATGAAGTCGGGGCTGCGAGGGAAGCCTGGGTCCCAGGTGCCTGCTGGTGGCTGTAGGGAAGCCCAGGTCCCAGGTGCCAGAGGGAAGCTGGTGCCTGCAGCCGGGGGAAGGAAGACCTACTCTTGCACAAATTTTGTGCATCGGGCCTCTAGTCAGTAATATTATCTAACAATCTAGTTCTGTATATCCCAGTCCCTGTTCAAGTTAAATTCTCATGCACTTCATATTTGCATTGTACTTTGGAATGTGTTATGCCCTTTTAAACTTTTTTAAAATTGCAAAATATATAAGATAAAACTCACCATATTTACCACTTTTAAGTGGTTTCCTTTTTTAGTGGAGTTCATGCCTTCTTAATACATCTTCAGTTTGTTCTCATGGCTGGGTAGACTTTTGGAAAGTGTTCTAGTAAACTTTTGCTTACCTGGATTAGGTCACTGTGTTTTAAAGGGATGTGTTTAATGTTTTTTTTTTTTTTTTTTTTTTTTTTTTTTTTAAAATATATTTTATTGATTTTTTACAGAGAGGAAGAGAGAGAGATAGAGAGTTAGAAACATCGATGAGAGAGAAACATCGATCAGCTGCCTCCTGCACATCTCCTACTGGGGATGTGCCCGCAACCCAGGTACATGCCCTTGACCGGAATCGAACCTGGGACCTTTCAGTCCGCAGGCTGACGCTCTATCCACTGAGCCAAACCGGTTTCGGCTGTTTAATGTTTTTATTGATTTTAGAGAAGAAGGGAGAGGGATAGAGAGATAGAAACATAGATGAGAGACATTGATCAGCTGTCTACAGGGGATCAAGCCCACACCCGGCCATATGCCCTAACCAGGACTCGAACAAGGGACCTCTTGGCTCATGGGTAGATGCTCAACCACTGAGCCACACCAGCTGGACTGTTTTAAAGGTTTTTAAAAGATATGTGCTCCACATGTGCTTCATTTGGATTTTTAAATATAGCTCCCTATGTTGATGCTCTAGATTATAAATTCTTTCCATTTTGTGGACTAGTCACAGGTTGAGCATTTGTCTGGGGTTCTTCCCACATGGTAGAACCCCAGTTGTGCAGAATGATTGTGTCCTTATTTTGTATCAATCAGAGGCAGACACGTCTCCCAAGAGCAAAGGTGTGTTTGATAATAGATGTGTATTGTGCTCCTGTTATATGTTAGGTATCACTACACAGGGCACAAGATGGGTGAGGGCTAGCTGATGGTTATTAAGAGCCTTCTCTTGTCTGGCAGTTTTTATTTTACCTTTTTACAAACTGACTCAAAGTCAAATTGCACAAGATCCCACTATTTGTATTATTAGGAATATTAGGATTCTGTTCTTCAGCAATTCCCTGCATTTGGGTTGCTTGCTTTACAATACCTCCTATATTCAAGTTCATTATTAACTTCAGGACTGAATTAGGACTTAGTTTTTCTGCTCAGTCATGCTGTCTTCTACGTGAGAAGACCAAATATATCATAATTATGATATAGCATTTAATAAGTGAACTAATGATGGGTAGTTAACAATAGCTACCATTGTATTGCATGCCAGTTACTGTACCAGATTATTTTCCACATTGTCGTAAACCTGCTAGTCTCTGTTATTATTATACTCCTCTGCCACCATTTCATTAATGATATTTTCACTGTTTCAGATTTGCTTACTAAAAACAAGTGACTCGGTATTGTTATCAAACTTTAACTTGCTTAACGTCACTGAATGAGTGTGTGTGGTGCTGCCAGGATTCGTACTTAAGTCTGTTGGACTCCAGATCCAGTCTTCTTAGCATCTTTGCTTCCATTTCCTGTGACTAAATGTGAAAGTACAGAGCAGGGAGAGATTATGTGCTGGTTCTGGGGATCAGAAAAAAACTTTGTGAAGGAAGTAGCATGCAGTAGGTTTAGAAGATGGGTGGGGATTTGGCACAGGTAGTGAAAGTGGAAGAAAAAATAAATCTCAGCAAAGATGTAGGTATGAGCACCCAGCTGGTGTGGCTTAGTAGTTGAGCATTGACCTATGAACCAAGAGGTCACGGTTCAAATCCTGGTCAGGACACATACCCGGGTTGCAGGCTCAATCCCTAGTAGGGTGTGTGCAGGAAGTGGTCCATCAGTGATTCTCTCGCATAATTGCTGTTTTTATCTCTCTCCATCTTCCTCTCTGAAATCAATAAAAATATATTTTAAAATAAAGATCTAGGTATGAGAAAGTGTAGGGACTGTTGAAGGATTAATAGTTATTATTTATTGAGCTATTAATATATTCCAGGCTCATTAATTACATTAAATTAAATATTTTCAGTACTGGTCTGAGAGGAAGGTATTATTTCCTTTTTACAAATGAGAAAGTAAGCTCAAAAAGTCAAGTAACTTGTAATTTGTCCAGTGTTACAAAGTAAGTAGCAGAGCCAGGATTCGAACCAGGTATTTATATGGTTTTTTAAATTGCCTCTCAATATGCTGTCAGAGTGTTCAGTGGGACACCAGGAAAGTAACAGGGAGAGTGCCATCATCCGTGCAGTGCTTTTGGAAATTTATTCTGGTTGCAGGATACAGTGTAGATTGGAGATGGCAGAGGTTAATCAATCAGGGTAATGAAAGGTTATTGAGATAGTATAGGGGAAAGATAGTAAGAGCCTGAAAAGAAACTAGTTTGAAGGCAATGGTTTGAGAGAGAATTTACAAACTATTATTAGATTTGGGAGAATGAATATGAGAGGACAGGGAGACAAAAAAAAAATCAAAGATGACTGATTATTCTTTTTTTTCTTTTCTTTAAATCCTTACCCAAGGATATGTTTTTTAAATTAATTTAGATGAAGGGGAGGGGAGGGGAAGGGCAGGGGGGAGGGGGGAAGGAGAGAAGGAGAGAGGGAGAGAGGGAGGGAAGGAAACACCAGTGTGAAAGAGAAACATCTGTTAGTTGCTTCTTGTACTTACTCCGACCAGGTCTAGAACCTGCAACCTAGGAATGTGCCTGAACAGCTATCAAACCTACAACCTTTGGACAACACTCCAACCAACTGAGCCGCCTGGCCAGGGCCTGACCTTTTTTTGTTGTCATTAATCCTCCCTCAAGGATATTTTTTCCATTGATTTTTCAGAGAGAGTGGAAGGAAGCATGGGTGGTGGTGGCGGGGGCGGGGGGGGGCGGGGTGTGGAGAAAAAAATCAATGTATGGATTTGAGAGTCTCATTGATTGTTGCCTCCCATATGAGTCCCGACTGATCAGGGCCAGGGATTGAACCTGCAACCCAGGTACGTACCCTTGACTGGAATCAAACCTGTGACCATTCAGTACATAGGCTGACACTCTAACCACTGACCTACACCGTTCAGGGCCTGACTGTTACTAATATTAAGTAATTCCCTACACTTGGGTCACTTGCTTTAAAATGCTTTTTATTTTATTTTTTTCTATACTTGCCACCCTTAAAGTTTCTTTGTGGGTTTTTTTATTGATTTACTATTTATGAATTTCTGAGGTGTGCCAGGCACTGAACCAGTGACTGGATTATTTATAATTTACTGTCTTGTTTCAATGATCACAATGTGTTTCCTTTCTCCTTTTCCCAGTTCATTCTGTACTCTGCTGACTTTTGCCCAACTCTGCTGATTCTTTGCCTCTAGCTAGAATGACTTTTTAACCAAATCAAGACTGGGCTGAAGTCAGACTTTCAGGTTGCTTTGCTTAACCTTTTAAATTTTGACCTCTCCTTTTTCTGTACTTGGGATGCAACTATAATAATGTAAAAAACCCTGAGTGTTGTGATAAACCAACTTGAGTTTGAATCCAGGCTTTGCCATTTTACTCTCACTGTGAACCTGAACAATTAATCAGCTTGTCTGAGATTCACAATTTTTTGTTTTTCAAATGCAGGCTTGTTTGAGGTATAAAGGAGAATTGTGACATGCAGTTTGTTCTCAGTTGTTACTTTCTCTTCCCCCTTTTAAGCAGGTTACTGCTTTGTACTTACACAGTGTGAGCCTCAGGAGCAGGAGTGATTGGATCTCCTTTTAGTATGTTTTCCACACTCAAACGTGTGCTTACTTGTTGAATGACTGGCTCAGCTTAGTTATAGTTTCACGTGTGATTAAGGAAAATGAACCCATAAAAAACTTAAAATCAAGGATAGTTGCTAACATTATTCTTTGCACCACTCACAACTTGATGTTCTTTGAGTATTTGTTCTTTTATTTACTACTGGATTCAAAATGCATATCCTGGTAAATTATCTTTGGTCTGTTTTTTCCTCAGCTCTTTGCTTTTATCACATTAAACTGCTTTCTCCATAAACTTGTGGATTCCTAGAATGATACAACTTGAAGGGATGAGCTAAGACTCATCTAGCCGATAGCCATTTGACACTTGTGGATACTGAACCAGCAGGCATCACTAGGAGTAGAGCTCTGGACTTTTAGATTTCCAGCCTGATGCTTTCTCAGTATACCATGGTGCTCATGTTCTCACAAATTCTTTAATTACCAATAAAAAGATAATAAGAATTTTTTAATTTGAAAAAGTGTTTAAGATCGAGATGCAGTATTTTGTATTTTCCTGAGCAATATAGATGTGATGAAAAATTTTTAAATCTTTTGTCTGAAATATGCTCCCTAATGATTTCTTGGGGAAGGTTGATACTATATGAGCCTTAAATTGCAGACTTAATTTTATGGAATTTTGGATATCTGGATTTATATACTCCCTTTCACATGGATAGCCAGAAAACCAAGTAATGATTAAGTTTTAGTCAGGAAATAGGTTGTAAAAATAATCATTCAGACTTTTATTTTTAGGGATCAAGGTGGTCGGACATTGTGTGGTGTCATGAGAATTGGCCTGGTTGCAAAAGGCTTGCTGATTAAAGATGATATGGACTTGGAGCTGGTTTTAATGTGCAAAGACAAACCCACAGAGACCCTGTTAAATACAGTCAAAGATAATCTTCCTATTCAGATTCAGGTGAGTACAGTTTAATTGCACCTCTAGGATAATTTGTAAAAAGGTGAAAATAGGTAGTGACCTTGAATTCAATAACAAGAAATCGGTAATAGTAAAGGGTACAAACAAAAGGAATGTTGCTTCTCTGGATCAATGACTCATCCATCACATATAAAGCAAATTTCTGGTGATGAGTACTCTGGATATATTTATCAAGTTAAGATGGCTGTTAAGGTACAGTCTTAAAATTTTCAGGTGTGTCTTGTTGAGAGCCTTCCTGTTGTACAGACCAGGTCTCTCAGCATTGTGAAACTCTTGGAAGGGTTAGTATATTGCAGAAAAGAATTGAAAGATAAAAAAGAGCTGAGGCAACTGGAGACTTGCATAGATGGTAATATTTAATATCGAAGACTCATTTAATTTAACAGTCACCCACTCATTCTTTTAATGCAAAGTCACTGTTAATTTCTTGTTTCCAAACCTTTTTTACCTGGTGATGCATTCAGAAAATTTTAATGTAGCATACTTCCTGGAGGATGCTGCTGAAGGCTGAAAGCTCCCCAGGGCTGAAGGCAACCCTAGGACCACGCTGCTACCTACTCTGAGGACCAGTGCATCACTAATTGGGAAGCCATGATCACTTTTCAGTTTCAGATATGTTATTGTGGTATTATTAGATTGTGGCTTTTTGATGATTTCATATCAGTTAGTCCTTATATCCATGTCAAATAAATATATACCAGTCTACAAGGTACAAACTTTGAATTGTTGAATGTTCTCTTCGTTGGTTTTTACTAGTAATTTGTATTTCTTCTAAAGAGCTCCCCCCCCCTTTAAGTAATAGGAATTTTAAGCTTGCTTTTTAATTCGCTTTGTTAGTAGATCACTTTCTTTCATTTTCACCAACTAGTTGTCAAAACCATCTTTCTGGTTTTTAAATCTAGCATTCTTAACAGTCAAATTGTATTACTTGTTGACATATTCCCCTATATTAATTTTTGGAGCATCTGCTTTATCATTCTTTCTTAGATCTTAACATAATTTTTTAAGTGACTGTATAAACATTTGGCTTTTCCATTTTTGATTCTGATGAAATGTTTCTGGTCTTTTTAGGGTTAAATTTATTTCTTTAAAAAATTTTTTTAAAGCCCTTTGTGATCATTTGGAGAGGGAAAGTGGCAAGCAACAGGAAATACATAAAGTTTTAAGAAACAGAAAGCTCAATAACGGGTTTCTGGCTAACTATACTTTTTGTCATTAGAATGTTAATAAAATTCCTCTTGTTTCCGTTATTTTTTATATTGCTTTAAAATTTAATCTATATTTCTGCTTTTAGTATAGTGAATATTGTACACTTAAATCTATAATGAAGTAATAATAAAATGGGTGGTTATATTAAAGTCTTTTTCAACCATTTCATCCCCCTTTCCGTTTCCTTTAGTGAGTCCTGTTATGAGAGTGGTCATATTCCTCATGTGTTAGGGTGGAAAAAGATTTGAGAAACCAGTGCTGTAATGAATCAGAGTTCTTAACTCTGAAAGTCTATCACATTTTTCTGGTATTGAAGATACAGGAGATTGGGCCAAGCTTCAGTTTGCATTAATAGAGCTTTCTCTGTGCAGACCACAACTGTGTGAACAGCATTTTTTCCCTTTCCTGAGGAGGGTGTGTGTGTGTCTTTATTTCTGGGCACCACAGTTTTAAAATGCTCTTCTTGAGCAAGCAAGTGTTCAAGGGAGGGAGCAAGAGAGAGGGCAGGCTGTGTAAACCAGTTCAGATTTAAAGTGATTGGGGCTTTTTAGTCAAGAGAAGACTAAACAAGACTCAAATAGCTTTAGGTCTATAAAGGGCTTCTTGGAGAAAGTTAAAAGAGGCCTGAACTGCCCTAACCAGTTTGACTCAGTGGATAGAGCGTCGGCCTGCGGACTGAAGGGTCCCAGGTTCGATTCCGGTCAAGGGCATGTACCTTGGTTGCGGGCACATCCCCAGTAGGAAGTGTGCAGGAGGCAGCTGATCGATGTTTCTCTCTCATCGATGTTTCTAACTCTCTATCCCTCTCCCTTCCTCTCTGTAAAAAATCAATAAAATATATTTTAAAAAAGGAGGCCTGAACTATGAAGACCAATAATGAAAATTATGAGAAACATTTCAATTGAATATAGCCAATGAAGCTATCCAGTGGTGAAACCAGCTGCTTTGTGTGATGGTTAGATCCATTACTATAGGTGCTGGGTAAAGGTACCCACATAAAATGGGGATGTAATTGTACATCCCTCTCATTAGATTGTATACATGTTCACACACATGTGCCCAAATATATACATATAAGTTACACACACATTATTATTACTATTACTAATGTTTCAGAAAATCATTTTAAGGATGATTTCTACTTTTACTCACTGCTTCCCCCTTGTTTTTTTGGTATTTGTGTTGAAAACTAATTTCTTATCATCTTATTTTTTTATGAGTTTAAAAATCTTTTTCTTTTTTTAAGCACTTACCATAGTAAAACTTTCAGTTAGCTAAGTACCTTAATTAATTGAGGTTGTACTGTACCTTTTCTCTCCACATTTTTTTCCTAAGGTGATTTTAGAACTTACATGAGCAAGAAGGGAGGAGAAGAATGACCCAAACCAGAAATCACTTATAATTAGTCTAATGCAAGGGTGGGGAACTTTTTTTTCTGCTAAAGGCCATTTGGATAGTTATAACATCATCCACAGGCCATACATAATTATCAGTTTAAAAATTAGCTGCTATATTTAGTCAAACATTTAATTAACTCACCCTTAATGCCTTGGCAGGGCCGGACCAAATGATTTTTCAGGCCTTACACGGCCCCTCGGGCTGGGCATTCTCCACCCCTGGTCTAGTCCAGAACTTAACACCATATGCTTATTACTTTGGATCTGTCTTATGGTGATCTGCATGAATAATTGAAAAATTTAGTTTGACTCATTCTCTGATGGACATCTTTAATGTTCTTATAGTGGCAAAATGAGTGTGAGCAGTTTTCTGCTTTTTCTTTATATTCTAGTTCTGTTTTTTCCAGTTACTCTGTGGCCTTTCCCTTCCTTGGCTCCCTCTATTCAAAAGTAGATAATGAATTTTCTACTTTCTATCATTTTTTGAAATGTTTAATGGTAAAATGCTATTTTTATGTAAGTGGCTCTGAGTTCTTTTAATGTGCAATGATGAGCAGAAACCCAGTAGTGTTTTCATTTACCTATTTATATCAGATAATAGGTACTAAATTTCGACCTCCAAGAAAGGTCCTGTGTAATAAAATATATATATATATATATATGTGTGTGTGTGTGTGTGTGTGTATTATAATACATTAAATACAACTTATGTGATTCTAATTGGTGATTATTTTGTGGAAGGTTCCTAAATTGCATATAGTTGCATATTGAAAGAAGCAGTATACATTTATTTCCCTGTGGGTGTCCGATAATTTGTCCCATAGTGATGGGCCTCACGGGAATGATCTCTGAGACCTATAGTTAGAGAAGGGAAGTTACTTGTTTATACTATTTTTGTTGTTGTTGCTTAGTGACTGTAGAGATTCTTATTCATTCTTGATTCTCTTTAGAAATCTATATAATCTTATATAAAAGTCTACATAATCTTAAATTTGTAAGTCCCTGGTAAGTAGGAGTTCCTTTTTAGGCTGTCCTATCAAAAAATGTATTGGTTTAGAGAGCATTCCCAGCGATTTATTTTTCTACAGTAGTTCTCTGTAATAATGTAAAAAACCAGTAATTTACTGTTTATAATATAATGATGCTGTTGCTATTTTACATTCAAATATTACAAAGAATGAATTGAAATACTGTGTATAATTGTATAGAGAGTTGACATTGTGGTTGCTTTTTGAGGGATGGAGAAAGGATTTGCTGATAAGTTGGAAGGAGAGAGAAATGTTATCCCTAAAGAACTAGTTAAAGACTTTATTCACTCTCTTGGCACAGTATTACTAGTAGTTAATAACACTTGGAAATTAAGGGACAATCATTCATTTTTTGAAAATTTAATCTAAATTGGATGTTTTGAAATCTTTGTGACTTTCAGAAACTCACAGAAGAGAAATATGAAGTGGAACAATGTGTAGATGAGGCATCTATTATAATTCGGAATACAAAAGAGCCCACACTAACTTTGAAGGTGATACTTACTTCCCCTCTAATTAGGGATGAATTGGAGAAAAAGGATGGAGGTACATACACATATATTTTTATTTTGTTTTGTTCATGAAAGACCTCTTTAGTGCTATGTTAACTATGCTTTATAGATTTATGAAATAACTGTCTTCATTTGTTTATGCCATTCATAGTATTTTAAACAGCTTTGTTTCTACATAAATCACTATTTTGCAAAAATGTATATATTTGAAATATAAAATATGTTGAGAAACTTGTGCTTACCATGTTGGTCATAACTAATTTTATACTCTTTTGGCGTTATGGTATTGCATTGTGATTGCTGTCGTTCAACCTATTTGGTAGAGTTGGCTATTAGGTCTGACTCTAGGATTAAATGTGGACCAAACAATATTTTCATATTTATTCAGTTGTTAAAATTACTCATTTGTACATTGCTCTTGACTTCTATTAACTATATATAACCTTATAAGATTTATGCTTTACCTAATTGCCCATATGTAGATATGTTTTATAATGTAAGATATAAATTGGGGGATTGAATTTTTAAAATTAACCTTTAGTAAGTTTTTTTTCTAGGAGGTTTGTGATCCTGTTAACATTTTGATTATGATGTATGTGGGAATCATGCCTTAAACTAACTTTCTTCTGAAGTTAAAAAAAATTCCTGTATGGCATGTCATCCTTGTAAAAGTAGAGTGAGAAACCTATTCAGTTTTGAGAAGTAATGATGGAGCCGAACTTCTTTTTCTGGTGTTTTTATTCTGTCAAGTTAGCTTGTTTCCGCCTCTCAGTTCTGTCCCCACAAACTTGACCTGTGATATTTCTCCTGTGTCAGACCTTTGACCAACCGCCCTCTCTCTGTCATGACAATTTAGAGGCAGTCCAGCCTGTCTGGGCCAATGGAGACTTTCTATTGCTCCTTTTCATCACTAGACATTTAACAAGTCCCATTGCTTACCCCCCTACCTGAAATGCCAGTGCAGTAAGAAATATTGGTCAGTTTCTTAATTAATTTCACGTTTGACGGTAAAGGTAGACAAAGACATTTACCAGTCATGTTAGAACTTTGAGTTTTGGCAGACATGTGATAGACTCCTTTTAAAAAGTTTTTGGGGTAACAAAAATCAGCTATACCAAACCCAACAATCTAAACTAGATACATTTATGAGTTATAGTTTAAATTAAAAGTGCATCCAATCTATAATTGGGTTTATGCATGTACTGTTTTTTTGCTATATATAGTGTCTCTAACACCTCTGAAGAACCAATCTTAAATGGCTTAATTTCTTTAACAGCTTTTCAGTTCACCATTAACTGTAGAACTATAAAATGATTTCTGAAGTATCAAGATAATTCTGTTAATTCTGGTAAGCTGTGTTCTACTTGACACCCCTAGTGTAAAACTAACCATTTTTAAGTAGAGTTATAATTATAGGTATTTTTAAAAATTATTTGAGTATAGAGAGATGAGAACAAGACTGCAGTTGCCAACAGCGATATTAATTCTATGTTTGCTTGTAGCTGTAGGCGTCCCTTCCATTACCTCTTTGAAAATATTAAGACAACATCAGACTTCTTTTTTCCCATGGTTTTGTGTACTTACATGGGGTTTTGTCATAGTTTTCAGTGATACCCTTAAGCTTAGTCTGTTGCTTTAATTTTTTTAATTTCTGTTTGGGGAAACTGAAAACAGATTCTTGTATTGCATCCTCACCAGAAAACTAGTTATGGGATGGAACTTGTGGTAAAATAGGAGAGTCAGTGTTTGTTCAAGATGTCTGGGTTACTGAAGGATCCCAAGACCTTTTAAGGGCTGACTTCCATTAGTTGGTGTTAACATAGTTGGTGTGGGATCAGGGAAAGTGAAAGAATCAGCTTGGCTCCGATGTTTTATACATGTTACTTCCTCTTCTTTTGAATGGCAGGCAGATTTGCTTTGCTGTTGTCCTCAACCTCCTAGCCCTTTTGACTCACTTGTTATCTCTTCCAGTTTGCTCATTTTGTTTAACCTGGGTTTTGTCAAATACAGTTTTTTTTCCTTATGTGTGCTAGAAGTTTTGTGTATTCCTGGGAAAATTTGAGGATCCGGCATAACTGAGTATTTGAGACCTAGGCTGTAGGTCTTGATTCCTTATACTAGACAGCTCCTCCCTCTGATGCAGGTCTTCCCAGCTGTAGGGGGCGAAAGCACAAGATTATTAAGGTTCCAGGAATTTCTAAGGCTGATAAATTTCCCTTTAAAAATAATCTCCACTTGTTTCCTTTCTCAAAGTTACAAGTACATGGAACATATTTCAAAGAGTATTTTTCTGTAGAATTTCAACTTCTCCCCTTCCCACAAAACAGACTATTTTATATATATATATATTTCACATTTTTCTCTTCCTTGTCTTCACCTGGTACATATTTGGGTAAAATCTAAAAAAGGGGATAAAGTGTAGTTGAGAGCAGAGAGAACTGGGACAGCTGAGGGCATTACACTTGACCTCCTTAGGTCCACTTCTTTACCTATTTCAGGTCACTACTTACATTTCCATATTCTAACCCTTTACCTGAAGGTCCTATAGAATAACCCTTCCCCTTTACTACATGCTTCCTGCTAAAAAGCACAGACCTTGGTGTCTGGCAATCAGTTGTTCGATTCTTAATTCCATTAGTTACTATTTCTGTGTGACCTTGTGGTAGATTTCTTAATTTAAAAATGTGGATAATAAATACTTCAGAAAGTTGTTTGAGGTTAAATGAAAAAGTTTATGTAATGTGACCTATACAATACTCAGCACAAAGTAGTTGCTCAGTAAATAGTGGTAGCTTATGAAAAAGATTCATAACACAAGCTTACCTACTCAAATTGCCTTGAGCTCACAGTGATAATAATGTGTACATAATGGGTCTGAAGAACTGAACCTAAAGCCCCATTGAAGTGCAGCATTGGAATCAGTAATTTGTACTTGCTACAGTGCTAATGGCTTGCGTATTATATAGCTTATGATTTATTGAGGGAAGGTATCTTTTTCTCTACCCCTATCCTGTCCCCCTAGCACCTAGGATGGTACCTAATACATAGTAGGCAATTTAAGAAAATCTGTCCAATGAATTTTTGTAGCCAGCATATTGTTTGATTAAATAGGACTGTCTAGTACAGTGGTTCTCAACCTTCTTGCCCTTTAAATACAGTTCCTCATATTGTGACCCAACCATAAAATTATTTTTGTTGCTACTTCATAACTGTAATGTTGCTACCGTTATGAATCATAATGTAAATATCTGATATGCAGGATGGTCTTAGGTGACCCCTGAAAAGGTCGTTCGACCGCCAAAGGGTTCGCGACCCACAGGTTGAGAACCGCTGGTCTAGTATGTAAGAAGCATTAACATTGGGCAAGTCAGAATTCAAGCTCTGTCAGGGTATAAAATAACTTAACTGTTTTATTAGCAGTTTTTCATATGACTCATTTTAACCCTCAGAACAGCTCTCTTGGGTAGATAATTGCCCTGTTTTATAAATGAGAAAGTATCACAGTGGACCCAGCTCTTATAAGTCCATTGTGCTGTCCATTGCTGTCAAGGATGAGTGTAGGAGCGTCTTAGCTGATTTGGTTATTCTGAGCATCACACAGTCTCAGCTTCTTTTGGTGTTTGTGATTTTAAACAAGCAGTTTGTTTGCTATGAGGGTAATAAATCAACTGTTTATTCCATTTACAATGCAGTTTGAAACCAGGTGGACAGGGAAACGACGGAGTTGTGTGGCTTAGGTTAAGACAACCCCCTGCCCTTGGTATTGGGGAGATTTTTAGGGGCTCACAGAGAGGTTGCCCAAGAGTCCCTTTTCACATATCAGCGCCAGTGTAAACTTCCGGTGCATCTTGACAAACGTTCACTGGCACACGTCCTGCTAGGTGAAGGTACTAGATTCTTACAATCCAGAAATCACACCTGGGATTATAATGATGCTGCAGGCTTTATTTTCCTGCCTTTTCCAGTTGCTAGATCTAAAATCTGGTGCAAACTTTGAGCCGTTACCTTTCCAGTGGCCAACTGTCTACTAAGGCATTGAAAAAAAAAAAGTTCTATCGAGCGACATTTCTACCAGAAATTAGGAAAACAGTCTCTCTGATCTCCCTTAGTGCTGCGTTTACATGTGTACGTTATTGTGGCTTGATGTTTTGCGTGGATAGCGGTTTGAAGCATAATGTCTGCTCTCCACAGAGCCTCAAGGAATTGAGAGAAGGGGCTGCTAGCATATTTTCAGGCTAACCAGAACATTCTATTGGCACGTACTCAGTAGCTCAGCTTCACCCATATTGTCAAGGAGGCCTTCATGACGACCCAGCTCAATTATTTCACCTTTGAAGAGCCCAGGTTCCAGACATATGACTCCTGTTTACAGTCATGTTCTGGCTTTTCTCTATCCAGTGTCCAGGCTAGTGTTTTTGTTAATGGGAAGAGAGTTAGCATGCATGTATGAATTGAGAGAAACTGACCAACATTTCCTGTAGTATAGTGTGTTTCTGGTCACTGATCTAACCTCTAACCAAAATAAAGTTCAGCACAATAGGCTTCTTTTCCAGTGCTTCCATTGTTCAGAATGCTTTGTGTAGCTTCATGCCCTGATGCCAGGTTACTGAGCAATAAATTTTTACAAGCTGTTTGTTTTTTTGTGTGTGTTTTTTTTATGGTTTTGGGGGGCATTTTTGTCACTCCCCATGCCCATTCCCCATACTATTTCTTTTCTTTTCTTTCTTTCTTTTTCTTTTTTTAAATTCCAATTCTATTTCTTAATTAGTTTTACTGTTCAATGTAGGAAAAAATGAAATGTCTCACAGTTCCATTGTTTCTAATTTAAAGACTCCAAGTTGCCTTTTATCAGAAAAGCTTTGCTTCCCCACAAAAATGAAACACTTGTATTGAAGTGTGTTAAAAAATGTTAAACTTGAAGTTCTGCTATTAGAAGTAGTGGTGTTTTTCCAGCAGCAATTCTATGATTGCCACATTAAGTAATTTATTTTTCTCAATGAATGAAAATATATAAAACTATATGTTATTCATATATAAAGGAAATAGGGAAGCAGGGCTTACAGGTACTGGTTACCATATGAATGAATTCACATGGTTTTAAAATAAGAAACTTTGAGGAAGATAACATGAGATGAATTTCCTCTACTGTGTCCCACCTCATGAATATTAAAACATTTTGGATCTTTTGACATTTTGACTATCAGAGCAGGAAGAAACATAGCCATTCTGATGGTGATGTGAATGGGAATCTGGTGCAAGTCTTCTGTTCACTGCCTGCTCCTCCATCTTGTCTTAGTGGAAACTGTTGCCTCCAAATGTTGACTGTCTGTAGCAAGCTGATGCCTCTGTTGTTGTTTTTTTTTAAAGAAGAGTTCGTGGTTGTAATCTGACTTTTGGGATGAAATAATTTATCTTCATATTTTTGCCATTGTCCCCCTTTAAAAATATGTTTTGTAATGAGCATGAGATGTTATTTCCAAGTTCTGACCATTGGACAAAAGTACCAGAAAGTTCAAAGAGAGTTTTGGTTTGCCTTGTATTTTCCTATCCAAACTTCCTCTGCCTCCCTTCTCTCTTGCATTACCCCGTCCCCCTTCCCAACTCCTACTTGGTAAGATGATAAACTAAAACTAAGCTTGCCTCATTCTTAGAGATTGAGATTTTAAAAAATAAGTACAGCCCATACCTTCTTTGGGGATTACATTACTTAGCAGTCAGTCAACCTTTGTCATGTCTAACTTTTAAGAGATTCTAATCATTCATTTATAGTAGTTTGTTTGATCTGGTATATGAGCTTTATGCAGATGCTTGCATTGACCACAGTTAAACATTTTGACATAACATTAAAACGAGTTAGTTGTATGTTTGTGTCATTATAAAGACAAAATTGAGCAAGTCCAGGAATTAGATCACCTATGAAGTGAAAATCCATAGTATATTTGTTTATGGTTATAAATGAATCCACATTTACACTTTTTGAGGCTGCCCAATTTTTGAATAAAAGGGGGTAGTGAAATAAGGCCCTGTGTTGTGAATTTGTTGGCAGAGGTTAATGTGAATCAATGCAAATATCTGGTGTAAAGCTCACCGGGTCAGAAAATAAGTGTGTAGCACTTCAGCCTTTAGAATGTTGCAACCTATAGAATAGCGGTCGCCAACCTTTCAGACCTAATGGACCACCAGTGGTCCTCGGACCACCGATTGGTGACCTCTGCTATAGAAAACCCCAATTTTTCCTCTGAAAGATTTGTTTTCTGGGCATTATGCCTTCAGTTTTAGTTAATGGCAAGATACCAATTAGAATATATGTCATAATGGAATCCTGTAAATGAGGAAACCAAAAATTATCAGTTATCTGCCTCTTATTTAAAAATATTTACATTGTATCAATTAGCCCATACAGCATACTACCAATTCTCATTATTATGATAATGCTAGGAAGAAGTATTGGTGGACTTTCCTACATCTAAAAGTTCTTAAAGGAGAATGGTGAATCTGACTTCATTGGGCTAGACAAAATTTCTCCCCAAAAAACATTTGTAGTTTTTCTTTGCATTTAAATAATGCACCAAGTCTTCAAAAAGTTGAAATCCCACTCAGTAATAGCTTAGAGGGAATATATTTGGCTCTTAAACTTGGATTTAGTATCATGTGACATTTTCTCAAGTGTGGATATTTTTCATTAATCACATGTTTGAATTCTTAATTTTGCTGCTTTGGGCCCTCTAATCCAAATTTAAAATGTTAAGGCAAGTCAAATAGCTGTAATTAGATAGTATTCTTTGCTGCCTTTAAAAAATTTATATAATTTAGAATTGAAATGTATTTCAGTGTTTTTCATTTTTGTAGTTTTGATAATTTTGGCTTAGAAAAGAAATAATGAGGGAACTCCAATGTGACCCTTGAACAGTTTTCATCAATGGGGTAAAGTTTCTGTTAATGGCTATCTTGTTGGATAAGTTCATTTAGTTGTAAAAAAATAAAATTGCTATACGCAATGTATTCGTAGTATATCTCAAATTGATTATATAAAAGAGCCCCAGTTTTCCTTAAGAATTAAGATTCCTTCTATAAAAAATAGTTATAATTACTATTAGTCCCAGATTTGCACTCTTTGCACCCAGCCAAAGGAACAAGTGCTATGTACCTATTTTGTGCCCTTTGATGTTATATGTGCTTAGATCCCAGATTGTATGTAGCAGTGATCATTGATTTGTTTACTGATTGAATGCCTTTGTGCTCCTGTTTACTTGTGCACAGAATGGCTCTGATGACTTTTTACTTAAGTAATCATAGTGCATGTAACTTTAAAAAAACAGCTAAACCAAATCATGAAATCTTCTGGGAGTCTTATTAGTTAACTCAAATGCTGCTCTTTTAAAAAAATTTTATTGTTTGGTAATTTGACAGGAACTCCTTGGTCAAATTGTATGTCTCTCTCTCTATCCCATTTTTCCATTAGAAAAGGTTGCGATGAAAGATCCTCCAGACTTATTGGACAGGCAGAAATGCCTGAATGCCTTGGCGTCTCTTCGACATGCCAAATGGTTTCAGGTTGGCTCTTTGTTTTTATCTTACTGTTGATATAGCCTTGCATAGGTTTCATACTTGCCACTTAGTGATTTCTGTGTAAATTATAACGTGGGGTATTCTACCTTATAGGGTTATAAAAGTAAATGAGTTAATTTAGGTAAAATGCCTAGTATGGCTTCTACTATATAGTTGATGTTTAATTATAATATAATCCTTTTCAGTTTAGCACTCTGAATTTCAATTCATGGCTTATAAAATACAAACATGGGCGAGAAAAGTGAAAACTTAAGATAGTGGCCCAGAATGGTGTGTTGTCATGAGGCTATAAAAGCAATTTTAATAGTATGCTTCCTTTACTTTAAAACCTGCCGTTCTGAATTATAATTTTACTTTATTTTTTAAATTTGTTTGACAACTGATTATGATTGACTAATTAGTATTCACTTTAAAGAGCCTATCCATGATCAGTGTGCTTAAATGAAGAATGGATTTCAACAAGGATATTGGAATCACTTTGTTTGTTTTAGGCAAGGGCAAATGGATTAAAATCGTGTGTCATTGTCCTTCGTATTCTGCGTGATTTGTGCAACAGAGTCCCCACATGGGCACCATTAAAAGGATGGGTAAGTACTTAAATACAGTTAAAAGCAAATTCTGAAGTAAAGTCAGAGAAAATCCTGTAGAAATTACATATTACTCTGAAATAGCTGTATTCTGAGTTAGCTGAAGTATGCATTGCCTATTTTTGTTTTGGAAAAAAATTATGCATCTTTTCATATGAATTTGTTTTTATGTATGTAACATGTCTCTTTTACCTTATCATAATTCATGTTATAGAGCCTGAGATTTTTTCTCTGACAAAAAGCCTCTATATCTTTTAGAAGTGAATGTCTTTCTGCACTTTGCTCTGCACTATTCACTACTGCCCATGAAAGCTCCTTGACTGTCACATTGCTCTTTCAGTGCTGCTTCCATTTTTAAAAAAATAAATATATATATTGATTGATTGATTGATTTCAGAGAGGAAGGGAGAGGGAGAGAGAGAGAGAGAAATGTCAGTGATGAGAGAGAACCATTGATGGGCTGCTTCCTGCACGCTCCCTATTGGGGATCGAGCCCACAAACTAGACATGTGCCCTGACCAGGAATCAAATTGTGACCTCATGGTGCATGGGTCAACACTCAACCACTGAGCAACATTGGCCGGATTAAAGGGTCATTTTAAATTAGTCTAGCAATTATAACTTTCATATAGTATCATCAGTTTTTAATTTATTAAATATAGAGATTTGGTCCTTCATTTATTCTAATTGTAGTACTTGAGGCAGGCTGTCTAAAATGAAGTCTTATTGTGGTTTAAGTGTTTCCTAGGTTATGTGGGAGATAGGGTTGGGTTTGAATATTGATTAGTTATTAGCTATTACTAACTTACATGAAGGCTTGTTATATTTTTATTAAATCAGTTAAGTGACCACAATTTCTTAAGTGATCTTTTCAGGGTAACTCAAGTTTTATAACAGAATGTCTTCTGAATATATTATCTCAAAAATGGTAGATTTAAAAACACTAGCTGGGTTAAAGGTTAATAAACAAAGGGGAAAAGTTAATTGAGTCCTAAATCATAAATGGACTTTCATGGTTTTGGCCTTCATTGTAGATAGAAATGTCAGCTCACATTTAACTGGAATCCTTTTAACACTTGATGCATGTACTAATTTGTAATTTAATATCTTCTAGCCACTAGAGCTTATATGTGAAAAGTCTATAGGTACTTGTAATAGACCTTTGGGCGCTGGGGAGGCCTTGAGACGAGTAATGGAGTGTTTGGCATCTGGAATACTACTTCCTGGTAAGGGTTTCAAACTCTGGAGGCAGAAGAATCAGAAAAATCACATTTTGATTTATTTTTCTAAATCCTTATTAAATTTATCCTCTGCACCAGAAAGTGATATATAGGAGTTGTTTTACTTGGAATTTTAGCAAATAGGAAAATAGGATATCTGTATGTTGAAATATAAAACTGTTTCAATAAATGTAATTTATGTTTTATATATACTAACATAAATGGTACTAATAAGATATTGTGTCTGCTATGAATTTGCTTTACCTTGGGCTCTGAATTTGAAAATGCAGATGTTTGGTTAAAATGTATTAAGTTCACTCTGTTTGCACTCTGGTGTTTAATTTGGAAACATTAAATTTGGTTTTATTTTCTATATGTAATCCCTTTAAAGATTTGGGATGATTTATCATGCTGTGTCTAAATTCTCAGAGTAAGACCAAATGTTGACCTTAGATATATGTGACTTCCAGTAAAATGAGGACATTTAGGTGCTAACATATATAAAATGAGAGTGTCCTTTGTAATCCATTTGATTAAGCAGATGTAGTTTCTCAGTTTTTTTCCCCCTCTATTCCCTTTTTCTCTGTTTATTGAATTCTAAACTCAGTTCTAAGTGGTACTTGTGTCTTTCTTTTGCCTTTGCCAAAGGGGGTCCTGGTCTTCATGATCCTTGTGAGCGAGACCCAACAGATGCTCTGAGCTATATGACCATCCAGCAAAAAGAAGATATTACCCATAGTGCCCAGGTAGAAGATGGAGCACATCACTATGATCTATTAGAGGGATATTATCACTTTAGTTTCTGAGTTTTTCTATTTAAACACTATTTTCTTGCCTATTGTTAAGGGGACTTTTCCATCATAACTTTAGCGTTAAATGAATAGTCTTTTTAGCTAGATGTTCTAAGGGCTTTATAAAAGGGCTTTATAAATGGCTGTTGAAATGTGAATAACTATAATCTTTTGTTCTTCAGCATGCACTGAGACTGTCAGCCTTTGGCCAGATTTATAAAGTGCTGGAGATGGACCCCCTTCCGTCTAGTAAGCCTTTTCAAAAATACTCCTGGTCAGTTACTGATAAAGAAGGTGAGTGTAAAAGTGTTTTTATTGATGTTGGGCATGGGCAGTGGTAGAGATGATTATGGGGTGCATCTCTTATTAGAGGTGAGGGAATTTAATAATTGTTGATGTTAACTAGACTTATTGTGGGATCATTTCACAGTATAGACAAATGTGGAATCATTGTATTGTACACCTGAACCTAATATAATGTCTCAATTATACCCTAATTTAAACAAATTGTTAATCCAAGTCATGCATAAGGATTTTTATTGCTTTTGCCCCCTGACTTTCTGCTTTTCTGTCCCATCAATGACATCAGCTTGCTGTTATTTACTCTTATTAGTGATGAACTCAGTTGACTATGTTGGCCAGATTCCCTTACTGCATAGATGTAGGGACCATACTTTGAGAATCTCTGGTCTAAGAGAAGAGGTAAGCCATAAACTAGGAGATGATGTTATCACTGTACTTGGAACTGTTACTTAACCAAGAAAGAGAAAACAAATATAAAGGAAAAGTATATTGAAAATTCCAGGAGTATCTTCCATTTGTACTAGTCTGTTTGAGTTTCAGCAGAAAGGGCATAGATTTTGGGGTCAGTATTGCCTGGGTTCTAGTCATAGCCCCACTCTTAACTAGCTTTAGGTCTTGAGCAATGAGTTTGCTTTTGTCCTAGGGATGATACCCCGCTTTATTGGCTATGGACAGATTAAGATGCCTGACTCAGTTCCTCGAATACAGCAGACTCAAATATGAATCCACTTACGCTCCTCGTTATGCCTCAAAAAATATCCCCTCCCCCCCTTATCTCCTGTTATATTAGAAGGTAGGATGTTTGACACCAGTTATTCCTCACCAGACTACCAGCCCTTGACCTCAGACCCAGTTTCCTCAGTTTTCCACCCAGATGTCTAACAGCCATCTCAAACTTAAGATGTCTAAAATCCAAAAATCTGTCCTTATGCTACCTTTGATCTGCTCTTTCCAGCCACTGGAAACTCTATCCTTCTATGTGCTCAGGCAAAAACCTTTATCCTTGAATCCTCTCTTTCTTTCCTTCATATCCAAATCATCAACAAATCCTGTCTGTTTTATGTTCAAAGTATCTCCAGCATTCAGCTATTTCTTTAACTTCTTCACTATTGCCATCCTGGCCTAAGCTGCCATCATCTCTCAACTGGGATGTAACTTCTCTATCTTGGTCTTTCTGCTTCTGACCTTGCCCCATTTGTCTGTTCTCAACAAGCAATAATTCTTTTTCCCCTTAATTTTTCATCTTAAAATCAGACTCAAAGGAAGTTGCCTATTTAGCACGGAGAGTTCCCATGTACCCTTTAGTCAATTTCTCCTACTAGTTACATCTTATATTCTAGTACTGTACAACACGCATGTCAAACTCGACATAAGTGGGCTGCATGCCTCGCCAGCCGCGAGTTTGACATGCTTGCTGTACAATATCAAAAGCAAGAACTTGACATTGATACCATGTGTATGTATATGTTTTATGCCATTTTATTACATGTGTAGATTTGTGAAACCACCTTCACAATCAAGATACAGAACTATTCCGTCTTCCACATACTGCCCCTTTATAGTCACACCCGCTTCTTTCTTCTTAATCATCCCTAAACCCTGGAAACCACTGACTTTCCTTTATACTTTTGTCACTTCAAGGAGTTATACAGTATGTGATCTTTTGAGATCTCCCCTTTTTTGTTTACTTATTCTTCTAATTACTGAAGAGTATGTCAGTTTCCCTCTGTTGTGGATTGTCTAGTCCCCTCCCATCCCCCAGTGTAATGTCCTTATGGCCTGTCCAAGTTGTTGCACGTGTCATTAGATTTATTGCTGAGTAGTATTCTGTGGCATTGGATGAGCCAGACTTTGTTTAACTGTGCATCTGTTGTAGGGAATTTGTTTGTTTCCAGTTTGGGTTATCACAAATAAAGTTGGTATGAGCAATCTTGCATAGGTTTTGTAAGCAAATCCTGTTTGTGTGTTAGATTGGCCAGCAGTTTTCCTTTGTTATAATGTTTTGCCTCTAAGATTATGTTGGTCTCATAAACTGAGTTGGAGATTGTCCCTTCCTTTTTTGTTCCTTGTAGGAGTTTGCATAAGATTGATGTTATTTTTTCCTTAAATGCTTGCAAGAATTTATTATTGAAGCCATTTGAGCACTTGGTTTTCTTTGTGGGAGGGTTTTAAATTATGGATCAAATTTACTAAGTAGGTATGAGAGTTTTGGTAAATTTTTTTTTTCTACGAATTTATCCATTTCATCTAAATTTTAAAATAGTTTTATAAATTTACCTTCTTTGGGTGTCATTTGCTATTTTTCCTTTAAGCCCAGATTTATGTGTATAGTACACGCTTTTTTGGGGGCGGGGGGAGGGATGGTATAGCCAAGGTGGAAATTTATTAAAGAACAAGTACAGACTCCCACATGGGGAGGGGGAAAGAGTCCCTAGTACACGCTTTTGACATTAGTATCTTTATTATCACTAGGTTAAAACTATCTTTTATTTTCCCTTATTATCAGTTCTTTGACACATGAGCTATTTAATACACACACACACATATACATATAAATTTATTTATTTTTTTTGGTTACTCTTCACCTGAGGATATTTTTTCTGTTGATTTTTAGACAGAGTAGAAGGGAGGGGAAGAGACAGAGAGAGAAACATTGATGTGAGAGAGACACATCAATGGTTGCCTCCCACACACCCACCTGGAATCGAACCCGGGACTCTTCAGTCCACAGGCTGATGCTCTATACACTGAGCAAAACCACCTAGGCTATTTAATACATTTTTATTGATTTCAGAGAGGAAGGGAGAGGGAGAGAGAGATAAAAACATCAATGATGAGAGAGAATCATTGATAGACGGTCTTCCCTGCATGCCCCCCTACTGGGGATCGAGGCCGCAACGCAGGCATGTGCTCTGAACGGGAATCGAACCATGACCTCCTGGTTACTGAGTCTACACTCAAAAAACTTAACGTCGGAAACCAGGATGGCAGCATAGGTAAACACCGGAGTTTGCTGCCTCGAACAACCACTTCAAAAATACAACTAAAAGACAGAACGGACATCACCCAGAGCCACAGGAAGGCTGGCTGAGGAGAGATTCTTCAACTAGAAGGAAAGAGAACAGCATACCAAGACTCAGAGGAGGCGCAGTGTGGAAAATACAAAGCGGTTGCTGGGGTTCTGAGAAGCAGAGCCTCTGGGAACGGGACTGAGAGCAGCCATAACTGCTCCCTCCGCCCTCCCTGTTGATCCCGTGCGACCCGCCCCGCCCAAGCCCTGCGCAGAGCCATTTGCCGGATAGCCTCAGGCAAAGGCTAGATTAGCACCTCTCCAGAGGACAGAAGTTTTCCCACTGCAGACACAGCTGATTCTCACAGCCAGTTGGCCTGGAGGTCAAATCCCTCTAGTATTAACTACAACAATCAAGGCTTAACTACAACAAGACTGTGCACAAAGACCACTAGGGGGTGCACCAAGAAAGCGTAAAAAATGCTGAGACAAAGAAACAGGACAAAACTATCAAGGGAGGATATTGAGTTCAGAACCACACTTTTAAGGTCTCTCAAGAACTGTCTAGAAGCTGCCGATAAACTTATTGAGATCTACAAGAAATCTAATGAGACCCTCGATGCTGTGATAAAGAACCAACTAGAAATTCAGCATACATGGACTGAAATAAAGAATATTATACAGACTCCCAACAGCAGACCAGAGGAGCGTAAGAATCAAGTCAAAGATTTGAAATGCGAAGAAGCAAAAAACACCCAACCAGAAAAGCAAAATGAAAAAAGAACCCGAAAATACGAAGATAGTGTAAGGAGCCTCTGGGACAGCTTCAAACGTACCAACATCAGAATTATAGGGGTACCAGAAGATGAGAGAGAGCAAGATATTGAAAACCTATTTGAAGAAATAATGACAGAAAACTTCCCCTATCTGGTGAAAGAAATAGACTTACAGGTCCAGGAAGCGCAGAGAACCCCAAACAAAAGGAATCCAAAGAGGACCACACCAAGACACATCATAATTAAAATGCCAAGAGCAAAAGACAAAGAGAGAATCTTAAAAGCAGCAAGAGAAAGAAACTCAGTTACCTATAAGGGAGTACCCATACGACTGTCAGCTGATTTCTCAACAGAAACTTTGCAGGCCAGAAGGGAGTGGCAAGAAATATTCAAAGTGATGAATGCCAAGAACCTACAACCAAGATTACTTTATCCAGCAAAGCTATCATTCAGAATTGAAGGTCAGATAAAGAGCTTCACAGATAAGGAAAAGCTAAAGGAGTTCATCACCTCCAAACAGTATTATATGAAATGCTGAAAGGTATCCTTTAAGAAGAGGAAGAAGGAAGAAAAAGGTAAAGATACAAATTATGAACAACAAATATGCATCTATCAACAAATGAATCTAAGAATCAAGTGAATAAATAATCTGAGGAACAGAATGAACTGTTGATTATAATAGAATCAGGGACATAGAAAGGGAATGGACTGACTATTCTCGGGGGGGGGGGGGGAAGGGGTGTGGGAGATGCGGGAAGAGACTGGGCAAAAATCGTGCACCTATGGATGAGGACTGGGTGGGGAGTGAGGGCGGAGGGTGGGGTGGGAGCTGGAAGGAGGGGAGTTATGGGGGAGGGGGGGAAGAGGAACAAATGTAATAATCTGAACAATAAAGATTTAATTAAAAAAAAAACTTAACATCTATAAGAATAAAGAATATTCTTTATTCTTTGTTGTCATTGCTTAATTTCCAGACAGGAAAGGATTTTTTAGTTACCACTTTATATTTGAGTTCCCACTTATTCTACTATAATCTGAGAACATGTTTTGTTTGATTTCTATCCTTTGATTTTTTTTTTGAGACTTGTTTTATGTTCCAGTACTTAGTCAGTTTTTGTAAATGATTCTGTCTGAAAAATTATATACGTTTTGCAGTTGTTGGTCCGAATGTTCTTTATGAACATTTTGCAGTACATTTGTTCGTTGTGCTGTTCAGATCTTGTACACCTATTCTATAGTTTTGTTTACTTGTTCTTCTGATTACTGGAAGAGTATGTCAGTTTCCCTCTGTTGTGGATTGTCTAGTTCCACTTGCAGGTCTATTTGTTCTTAATTTATATTATATTTTCCATTTTTATAATTTTGGATCTTTTATAGTTTCAGATTTTCTTCCAGAAATTCTTCTAGTTTTTATTTTTTACTTTTAAATTTCTTTAGCATACTGATTATTCTTTTTAATAAAGTTTGTTTTTGAAAGCTCCATCATCTGGGTCTCTTTTGGTTCTGTTTCTGTTGTCTGCTCCTTCCTTGATTTTTGATCATAATATCTTGTCTTCTTATGTGCCTGGTTATTGTAAATGCTGGAGACTTAAAATGAAAAAATTGTGGAGAATTTAAAGGCTAGAGTAATACTATCTTTCCCCAGGGCAGATTTATACCTGTTTCTGGGAGATGGTTAGTGACTTTGGCAATCCTGGGTCATTTTAATGTAATCAGGGAAGAAGGTAATTTGAAGTTAGGCTTCAGTCCTCATGAGAGCCACAGTGGGGGGAGATTCAACAGGCCTTCCCTTGGCAGTCCTCACACTTCAGTTTTTACCCCCACAATCCTTACTGGCTGTTTCTGGACTTGGAAGATGCCCCTACAGCAGTGGTCGGCAAACTGCGGCTCGTGAGCCACATGTGGCTCTTTGGCCCCTTGAGTGTGGCTCTTCCACAAAATACCACGTACGTGCGCGATTGAAACTTCGTGGCCCATGCACAGAAGTCGGTTTTCGGCCTGGGCGAGTCTATTTTGAAGAAGTAGCGTTAGAAGAAGTGGGGGGTGTCGGGTCCATCAGGCGATGGGAGACGTGGCACAGGCACAGGCGGGCCGCAGGATACGGATACGCAGCGCGAGGGAGGCTCGCGATTCATGCAGGAGTTGAGTGAGCCAGTCGGTCAGCAGTCTCAGTGCAGTGGTTAGTGCTAGTCGCGTCCGCAAATTGCGCGCGGGTGACAAAAGTACCTACTCGAAGCATAAATTTACCTGTATTTTTCCAACCAGCTGCAAATCCTACAGGTATTTTTGTCATCAATTTAAGAATAGACGAAACAAGTATACAAGACGAGAGTGGATGGGAGATTTGGAAGGAGTTGACCTCAGTGAATGTACCTCAGTCAGATTGAGGACGTTTTTAGCAAAGGCCAGCTTAGGAGTACCCTAATTAAGTGAATAACAATGTACCTACCTATATAGTTTAAGTTTAAAATATTTGGCTCTCAAAAGAAATTTCAGTCGTTGTACTGTTGATATTCGGCTCTGTTGACTAATGAGTTTGCCGACCACTGCCCTGGAAGAAATGTGGCCCTAATGCAGGGCTTCCTTCATCTCCCAGATCTAACTAACTCCATAGTCTTTACTGTCTGGGAACATATTTTATTCTACATTTTGTCCAGTTTTTCTAATTACTCACATCAGGAAGGCTTTTTAAATTTACTTTCTTATACTGGAAGTGGAACTTCGATATTTTGTAGAAGTTCCTCTGATGAATTAGTGGCAGCTTGGGTTCAGAACTACTGCCTCTCCTCATCTTCTGCTGTCCTCTCCTCCTGGGTCAGGTGACTCCAACCACTCAGGCCTTTATGCTGTTTCCTAGCATGTTCCTGCCCTTTGTACTTGGCTGTTTTCCTTGCTTGGGGCTCATTCCCTAATAGTGAATAGCTCATTCTTATTTTCCTTAAGTCTTCATCAAAAGGTCACACCTATCAGCAATACCTTTTTGATCTTTCTGATGAGCACTAAAAACAAAACAGCAACACCTCCTCCCCTTTAAGCCTCTTATTTTTTTTTCATTGTGTTCAAAACTATAGGACATGCTGTAATTCCTTTCCACCACCTTGCATAAACTTTTTATTTTTTGCATAAATTCTTTGAGACATTGTTTTGTTCTCTTGTCCGGCATCTAAAATTATCCTGCACATAGAAAATTCTCAGTTAATATTTGTTACTGAATGAATACATACATGAAATTATAATGAGGATGATAGAAGTACATGCTTTAAGGGTGATGATTAAATAAGTTAATACATGTAAGATATTAAAAACAGTGCCAGGCATATAGTAAGCGCACTCATATTATTTTTAAAAATTATTGCCTCTCAAATGATCACTTCTCATTTCTAGATATTATATAGATTGAAAATGACATGCGTTTTATAAAACAAGCCCATTTCTACCCCCTCCCCCACCCCTATTACTATTATGGTTAGCCCCAGATTTACAGCTGTTCTACAAGGGCTGGGACGGGAGAAGGAAGCTTAATCCATGGAACTTCGTAGCCGGAGGATTTAGAGATGAGATCTAGGCTTTTCAGCATTTGTGATTTCTGCACAATCAGCAGCTTTTAATGTAACTTAGTGAACAGTTGAGTGATTGAGTAGACTGTGTTCCCTTTGAACTTTTCTCTCTTAAAGAGGGGACATTCCGGGAGACTGGCACATAGGGGTTTTTTTGTGGTTTTTCTTTTAATATATCTTATTGATTTTTTTTACAGAGAGGAAGGGAGAGGGATAGAGAGTTAGAATCATCGATGAGAGAGAAACATCGATCAGCTGCCTCCTGCACACCCCCCACTGGGGATGTGCCCACAACCAAGGTACATGCCCTTGACCAGAATCGAACCCGGGACCCTTGAGTCCGCAGTGGCACATAGGGTTTTATATTATGCAGATGAAATACAATACTAAGCAGATAAGCAGATAGTGCCTTCTGTAGAAGAGAACATCGAGATTTATAGACCTGAGCAGTAAGCATTGACTCAAGCAAGTGTGAAGTCAGTGTTTGCCCCAAGAGACAACAAATCTTGATGATTAAAGAATATGTAGTTAATGTTAGTATACTTACAAGGTCTCATTAGAAGTATCTGGAAATCCTGTGGCATGAATCTCTTGAGTATAACTTCCCTTTAGGAAAAACCCATAACCAGTTTTTTGTTTTTTTTTGTTTTTTTTTTTAAATATATTTTATTGATTTTTTACAGAGAGGAAGGGAGAGAGATAGAGAGTTAGAAACATCGATGAGAGAGAAACATCGATCAGCTGCCTCCTGCACACCTCCTACTGGGGATGTGCCCGCAACCAAGGTACATGCCCTTGACCGGAATCGAACCTGGGACCTTTCAGTCCGCAGGCCGATGCTCTATCCACTGAGCCAAACCGGTTTTGGCACATAACCAGTTTTTAAGTTGAAGAGACAGAGTTCTTTAAAATACTTGGAGAGGTTGATGAGCTTTTCTCTGATTGGTTTTAACCTGGACAGCAAAGCCTTTGCCTGACAGCGTTACAAACTAGCTGCTTTACCCAAGAAATTGCATATCATTTAGTTTTGGTTCATACCCATTATGATGTTTCTAAGTCTTGTGATAGTTTTAAAGATACAAGACAAGGGCAAAATATCTTTGACCTTCATTAGAGCACTAAGAAAACATGTGAAATAGCCAATGACACACTACCACATGGGACGCTTTATATTTCTGATACCATAGAAACTCTTAGAAAGTTGAGATGAGAAAAAAGCTGAAGAAAACTTCATGGAAAAGATGAACTGTAAATAAAATCTTAAGTAGGGTTTGACTCGACAGGCCGAAGAATATTTTGTAATGTGAGAAACAATCAGATTTCCAAAAGCCTAAGATTTAACATGTGAGCTTTAAAAATTTATACAAAGTAATAAATGTTAAGTTATAGAAATACTTGAGAAGACATAAGTAAAAATAAATCCTAATACCAGAGAACACTACCTTTAACATTTTGATATATATCTTCCCAGACCTATTTCTGTCCATGCATAAACAGATGTGAATATATACATAGGTGTTTGTATTTGTATATATGAATGAATGGGAAAATAAATATTTATAAAAAGGGATAAATTGTTTCATAAAGATTTACTTTAAAAGTTTTTGCTATTACAAAATGATAAATACAGTAATTTAATTGTTCAATGAAAGAGTACTATGGTCTTTGTGATTCCTAAGGTTTCCCTTTCTGAACATAGTATATACATTTGGTAGAGGAAATAGAATCATTGTTTTGACTGATAATGAATCTCTTGTAATTGTTTAGGTGCTGGATCTTCAGCTTTGAAAAGGCCATTTGAAGATGGATTAGGAGATGATAAAGATCCCAATAAGAAGATGAAACGGAACTTAAGGAAAAGTATGTAAAATCTTTATTCTTATAGATGTTAACTAGAAAAGACTCATAGTCTCAGGAAATGAAAATTTTCATAGTGAAGAATTTGATTGATTTGAATTGGGGTTTTTAGAATAGATCTTCACTGAGAGATTGATGATTAAATAACTTCTTTTGTTTCCAAGTTTCATTGCCTTGAACAGCAATTTTCAACCTTTTTCATCTCATGGCACACATAAATAATTATTAAAATTCTGTAGCACACCAAAAGATATATATTTTTCTGATATGACCAAAAAAAGGGATAATTTTGATTCATTCACACCGGACAGCTATTGTGTTGGCTGTCGTTTTTCTATTTGACAATCTAAGGGAAAAACAGGTCAGTGCCCCTGACTAAATAGTTAGGTATTGCATGCTTTAAAAATTCTTGTGGCACACTGGTTGAAAATCACTGGTTTAGGGTATATTAATTTTGCCAAACAAAAATTAATGTATAGCTATAGTAGTGCATATTATTTTTACAGTGATGTTAGCATAATAATTTAAGGAGTAATTTTATAATCATATGAAGTTATTTGTATATTTTTTTTAATTCTTCTTTTAAAAACTGATGAATTTATAGTGATCACTTGGAACCTACAGATGCATAGATTAAAGCAAAATGGTTTAATATCTGATCTCTCTCTCTTTTTTTTTTTTAACAGTTCTGGATAGTAAAGCAATAGATCTTATGAATGCGCTAATGAGGCTAAATCAGATCAGGCCTGGGCTTCAGTATAAGCTCTTATCTCAGTCTGGCCCTGTCCATGCCCCAGTCTTCACAATGTCTGTAGATGTGGATGGTACAACATATGAAGCCTCAGGACCATCCAAGAAAACAGCAAAGCTTCATGTAGCAGTGAAGGTACTGTATGTCTTTTACTTACTAGTGCTTTGCTATTTTATGTTGTAAATAAGGTGTTTATTTTCCTATAGTAAATTAACAGAACTTTTTTTAGATTTTAATAATATAAAGAGTTTTGTGATCTCTGGTCACAAAATTCTTTTTTGGTTGTAAAATATGTTTTGATTATACAAAATTTGGAAAACACAGAAGAAAAAGAAATAAAAATGTTAGTTGCATATTTCTGAGACAGATGATTAATATTTATATGTTTTATTTATCCAATTTTACCCTCTGATTTTCTTCATTTAACATGTCATGAATGTTTTCCCATGTATTAAAAGCTTCATAAATAATATTTAATGGTTGTTTGAGTTAACATGATACGGATGTAATATTATTTGTTTAAACATTTCTTTATCACGGGATATTTGCTATTTGCAGATTTTTTCTGTCATAAATTTGATCATTGTCTTTGTGCCTGGTGCCTTTTCTGTGTTTCAGAGGATTTACATAGGTAATATGGTACAGGATTGAACCAATTAGTCATTCATGTAGGTTTGTAGAAAGTTCCTAAATATTGGAATCCCTCTAAGAGCACATTTGACCTTTTGTAGACATATGTGAAAATGTCAAAGGCTATGTAGACTGAAAAGTTTTTCACTTAAAAGTTCTGTTATGTAACAATCTGGCATAAGATATAAATGGTCTGTTTTCATGATCATTCCATTTTGCAAGAAGTATTAATGTAGATGCAGATATTACCCTAGAACGAAGGATACAGCAGGGAGCAAAGTCTTTATCCTCCTGAAGCTTGCATTCTAGTGTGATACGTTGGGGAGACAGACCACAGATACATAAGTGAGTAAGTTACATGTCAGGTAATAATAAGAACAATGCAGAAAAGTAAGAACTAAGCTTTAATAATATAAAATGATATTAAGTTCTGTCTTATTTATAAAAGGGGTACTTCAGGTGTGATGAAATAGGCAGAAGAAGAAAGCCAAGAATGAGGGAAAAGGTGAAGCCAGGAATAAGGCTAAAAATACAGTTTGATAATTTAGCTATAATGTATGCTGAGAATGAGTCACAAATATAGACCTAGGTTCTCTGGCATCTGACACAAAAGCAGGTGAAATCTTGATCCACTGTCTATGACATAAGAATGACAGTTGATTATGAGAGGCACAGTTGTTCTGGTATAAAAATCAGGTGGGCATTCTCCTTGGGTAGGCCTTTGTAAGAAGGAATAGCATGATATCTTTTAAAAGATGCCTATGGTGCAGAGATACAGTTTGTGGTTGTTTTGTAGTAACCTTTAATACTGTATAAACTAGAGGCTTCATAGCAAATTGCAATTCAGTAAAATTTGGGCGAGTTAGTAGAGTGGTAAATTTTGCAATATGACAAGATTTAGATGCTATGTGTTCTCATAATAACCATTAACATTTTGGTATGTATTTTTCCAAATCCCCCCCAACTTACAATTTCAAAATCCAAAAAGCACTAAAAATGAAAAATACTTTTCTAAGTTTGATGCAAACTCACTTGATGGGAAAACTTGACTAGAATTGATGTGTGGCTATTTTTAGTCTTTATGATTCCATTTAATGTGAATATTTTATCTATTTCTTTGCCCAAACATGGGGTAGCACCTGAAATACCACTGGAGATTTAGAAAATATATGGTAAATATATTGTAGTCGCTTTCTAAACTCTGAAAAGTTATACATTCTCAAAACAATCTGGCCCCAAGGGTTTTAGGTAAAGAATGATGGGAACGCCCTAACCGGTTTGGCTCGGTGGGTAGAGCATTGGCCTGTGGACTGAAAGTTCCCAGGTTCAATTCCGGCCAAGGACGTGTACCTTGGTTGTGGGCACATCCCCAGTAGGAGGTGTGCAGGAGGCAGCTGATTGATGTTCCTCTCTCATTGATGTTTCTAACTCTCTATCCCTCTCCCTTCTGCTCTGTGAAAACTCAATAAAATATATTAAAAAAAAAAAAAAGAATGATGGGAACTACAAAATATATACTTAAAATAGGATCATGTTTTCTTTGTTCATCTAAAAATATATTGAGGTTTTTTAATAGTTATCACAAAGATTGTTCTCATTTTTACTGAAAACCTAATATTTCATTACCACTATTCTACTGCAGTGTCACTAATCCTTTTTTAAACTTATATGCTTTCTGTTGATTACATCTTTTTGAACTAGTATGATTCTCCCTTAAGATGTATTCTACAGGTAGAATTACCAGGTCAAGAAGAAAGCCCATTTGAATGATCTGTTAATTCATTAAATATGTATTGAGATTTCTATTAATGTCAGGCATATATTTCCAAATTGTCATCCATAAGGTTATACCACGTTACAAGTTCTGTATTAGAGAGTTTTATATCCAGCATGTGTTTGTGAAAGTAGGTTCCACTTGATAAAATTCCTTGCATTTCTTACTCACTAAGTTTGGTGTAGGTTTCTGTACCTGTTAAGACAAATCACACCATAGAATCAAAACAAGAAGAAACCAATTTTTGCCACAAGAGCCTGGCTGCTCAGCAACAGGAAGCCTACAGTGGCCAATCTTCCCTTTCCTCCTCCAGTTATTTCTCCTTGGAGCCCCTCACAAATAACACCTGTAGGGACAAAAGCAGCCATATTTCATGGAAAGAATCTTATTCATTATGGAAAAAAGATCAGTTAGAAGGGGACACGAAGTGAAGGCTCTTTGGAGAGGTTCTGGGAGCTATCAGCTCTCTATGAGACAGAAGGCATGAATGGGACTTTGTTTTGAGTAGAGAGCTGTGGGGTAGAATGTGTTTTTATGTGTTTTTACTCTTGGCCTCTAGTCTTTTAGGGTGTCATCTTTCTCAGTCTCAACCCCCTATCATGAGAAAAAAAAGGCATGATTACACTGGACTTCCCAGTTACCTTATTTCCAGGACTCATCTTGTGAATTTCAGCTTATTTGATGTGTTTATTAGGTTGGATTTGTTAGCTAGACATTTGAAATCCACCTTTCTTTGGTATAGCAAATTTTTGGCCTTAATTTTCATTTCAAACAAACTTTCATTCCAGAAGTCTGAGGACTCTTCACTGTTTTATTTTTATAGCATATACCAGTTAATCTTTTTTTTTAAATTTTATTTTATTGTTTAAAGTATTACAAATAGTAGTACATATGTCTCCTTTTTTTCCCCATTGACCTTCCCCGGGCCTCCCCTACCCCCCCGGCACATGCCCTCACCCCAGTTAATAATCTTTGAATGATGTAAAATTACTTAACTTGAAATTTTTTGTCAGTTGAGCTGCATTGCAAGTATTCTGTATCCTTTGATATTATTTGTCAGTTATATAAACAATTTATGAATGTATTGAAATAAGTTACTATAATAACAGGTAAATAAACGACTTTGACATCTGAGAAAAGGGCAGAGAAATTGTGCTAAGTAATGTACATGAGGCTATTTTAACTGTCTGTTTTAAATGGGGGGAAACTGCATGTCTCTATCTAGTTTTTATTGGAATAAACCAAATTTACTTGTGACTCTGGCTTTTGACTTGCAGCTTGTTAGCTAGTGTTAATTCCAGGCTAGTAACTGTTCTCTCAGGGATGTGATTTCTCGGGAAGAACATATTCATTCTCAGGACTCAATGGAGCATGCATTTTCCTCAGAAAGCATTGATGAGGTTGTAACCAAATGATATGAGTGTGTGCTCAGTGTCAAGAACTACCTGACTACTTTTAGAACTCAAGATGTTAAAAAAAGGGGTTCTTGGCTTTATTCCCAGTTAATACAAGGAATTTATTTGTGATTTCAAGTGTTCAACAGAATGCCAGATTTTCCATATGAATTGGGTGAATTGATTTCAAGTTCTCTTGTACAGAGTTCTTAGGCCCTTTTTTGTTTAGTGATACTACCTTATCTATATGGCTAGTCCGTCATATCAGATGGCATTGTTTATAAAGGCTGGGCTGCCAGGCTGCTCATTTGTGTGATTATCTGAATAGTATATTTTTATTTATGGTCTTTTTAAAGCCAACTTTATTGAGATATAATTTATATGCAGGAAAGCTAATTATTTACTGAGATTATGGTTTTTGGCAAATGTTTATAAGCGTGTAACTACCACCTCCGTCAAGATATAAAATATTTTGTCTCACCCAGAAAGTCCTCTCATGTCTCATAGTAGTGAGTCTCCCTCGCCACATCGCTAGCCCCTGGCATCCTCTAATCAGTGTTCAGAATAGTTGTTTTGAGAGACACCTGTTAGGTATAGCTGGGATTGTAAAGAAATACAATGTGCTTTTACGTTCCAGCAACTTAAAACATTAGTCGAAAGCTAAAGCAAATACAGGGATCTTTAGGAACCGCTCTCTTTATTTTCTGATATAAACCTTTAAATTAGTAACTGACAGTGCCATATCAACCTGTTTAAAAGAGGCTTATACAAGTGCTGGTGAACATACTTCTCTCGTAAACTGAAAAGCAGTGTCATCTGGAAGGAGGTTTTAAAAGGCACGCCTGTGTGTGTGTGTGTGTGTGTGTGTGTGTGTGTGTGTGTGTGTGTACTCACATACAGAGCTCTGAAAACCTTATTTTATAAAAGATAAGAAATGCCGGGCATTGACTGGAACTTTAGAAGAATGAACATTGGAGGAAGCCAAGCCATAACCAGTTCTTGTGAGGAAGGGGTGGAAATACAAACCTGAAATTGTTCCTGGTTCACTTCTTATAGAGACTAAACCTAAAGACTGAATGCTTCCTTTCAGGGCTCACTTATGGTTTTAGTTAAAAGCAAAGAGGCCAATAGGAGAAAGGTTCAGATGTTATTTTGTAATTGACTGGAAAATTGGTTTCAAGGTAAAGAAAGCTTCTTGATGGCCTTTTTGTGCTAATTTCTCCTAATGGGTTGAAGCATAGAATTTAGAGGTCAACTAATCAGTCTTCCAGTCTTACAAATTGGAAAATTGAGGACCAGAGGAGAAATTCAGGACTAGACACTCCTGTCTTTTCTTTTCTAGTCCAATGTACGGTTTTACGTTTCCCCTCACCTCATTGGTTGAACTTGGCTATTTTCTCTATCTCTTACCTCCAAATTAAATGAACCAGGAGCAACCTCAGGTTTTCATTTCCATCATCCTTTATTTAAACCTAATTACTCTGTGGAGGCTTTTCCCATTTTTTTTTTTTTATTTTTTATTTTTTATTTATTTTTTATTTTTCGCTTAAAGTATTACAAAGGGTATTACATAAGTGTCCTTTTTCCCCCCCGCCCTTGACAAACCCCTACCCTCCCTTACCCCCCAGTGTCTTATGTCCATTAGTTATGCTTATATGCATGCATACAAGTCCTTCGGTTGATCTCTTACTCCCCTCCCTCCTGCCCCCCAACTCTCTCTGGCCTTCCCACTGCAGTTTGACAATCAGTTTGAGGCAGCTCTGCCTCTGTATCTATTATTGTTCAAAAGTTTGTAATGGTCTTTAATATCCATGAATGAGTGAGATCATGTGGTATTTTTGCTTCATTGACTGGCTTGTTTCACTTAGCATAATGCTCTCCAGTTCCATCCATGATGTTGCAAATGGTAGGAGTTCCTTCTTTTTAACAGCAGCATAGTATTCCATCGTGTAGATGTACCACAGTTTTCTAATCCATTCATCTACTGATGGGCACTTAGGCTGTTTCCAGATCTTAGCTATGGTGAATTGTGCTGCTATGAACATCTGGGTGCATATATCCTTTCTGATTGGTGTTTCTGGTTTCTTGGGATATATTCCTAGAAGTGGGATCACAGGGTCAAATGGGAGTTCCATTTCCAATTTTTTGAGGAACCTCCATACTGCCTTCCATAGTGGCTGCACCAGTCTGCATTCCCACCAGCAGTGCACAAGTGTTCCTTTTTCTCCACATCCTCTCCAGCACTTGTCGTTTGTTGATTTGTTGATGATGGCCATTCTGACAGGTGTGAGATGGTACCTCATTGTTGTTTTGATTTGCATCTCTCGGATGATTAGTGACTTTGAGCATGTTTTCATATGTCTCTTGGCTTTCTGAATGTCCTCTTTTGAAAGGTGTCTATTTAGATCCTTTGCCCATTTTTTGATTGGATTGTTTATCTTCTTTTTGTTAAGTTGTATGAGTTCCCTATAAATTTTGGAGATTAAGCCCTTATCAGATATGACGTTGGCAAATATGTTTTCCCACGAGGTGGGTTTTCTTGTTGTTTTGTTGATGGTTTCTTTTGCTGTGCAGAAGCTTTTTATTTTGATGTAGTCCCATTTGTTCATTTTCTCTTTAGTTTCAACTGCCCTAGGAGCTGTATCAGTGAAGAAATTGTTTTGGCATATGTCTGAGATTTTGTTGCCTTTGTATTCCTCTAGAATTTTTATGGTTTCCTGTCGTACATTTAAGTCCTTTATCCATTTTGAGTTTATTCTTGTGTATGGTGTAAGTTGGTGGTCTAGTTTCATTTTCTTGCATATGTCTGTCCCATTTTCCCAACACCATTTATTGAAGAGACTATCTTGGCTCCATTGTATGTTCATGCCTCCTTTGTCAAAAATTAATTGAGCATATTGGTTCGGGCTAATTTCTGGACTCTCTATTCTATTCCACTGATCTATATGTCTGTTCTTGTGCCAGTACCAGGCAGTTTTGAGAACAGTGGCTTTGTAATACAGCTTGATATCTGGCATTGAGATCCCACCTACTTTGTTCTTTCTCAGGATCGTTGCAGCTATTCGGGGTCTTTTTTTATTCCAGATGAATTTTTGGAGAGTTCGTTCTAGATCTTTGAAGAAGGCCATTGGTATTTTAATGGGAAGTGCGTTGAATGTATAGATTGCTTTGGGTAGTATGGACATTTTAATGATGTTGATTCTACCAATCCAAGAACATGGTATGTTCTTCCATCTGTTTATGTCTTCCTCTATCTCTTTTTTCAACGTCCTGTAGTTTTCTGAGTAGAGGTCTTTAACCTCTTTAGTTAAGTTTATTCCTAGGTATCTTAATTTTTTTGGTGCGATGGTAAATGGGATTGTTTTTCTGATCTCCCTTTCTGAAAGTTCACTATTGGTGTATAGAAATGCCTCAGATTTCTTGGGGTTAATTTTGTATCCTGCTACATTGCCAAATTCATGTATTAAGTCTAGTAGCTTTTTGATGGAGTCTCTAGGGTTTTGTATGTATAATATCATGTCATCTGCAAATAAGGACAGTTTTACTTCCTCTTTTCCAATTTGGATGCCTTTTATTTCTTCTTCTTGCCTAATTGCAATGGCTAATACTTCCAGTACTATGTTGAACAGGAGTGGTGAGAGTGGGCATCTCTGTCTTGTTCCTGTTCTTAGGGGGGCTTTTCCCATTTTTATGGTGATACCCTGGTAGGTAAAACCAAGGATCTGTATATGTATTTAGTACCATCTTGCTTTTCCTACAAGGTATTTAATAGATTCAAATGTTATGGATTTGAAATTCTTGTCTTTAATATTTCATCTATTCTCTGTGGTTTCTGTTGTTTGAATAACACTGAATCTTAATGTAATTTGTACAGGTATTGCAGGCAATGGGATACCCAACAGGCTTTGATGCAGATATTGAATGTATGAGTTCCGATGAAAAATCAGATAATGAAAGCAAAAATGAAACAGTGTCTTCAAACTCAAGCAATAATACTGGAAATTCTACAACTGAAACCTCCAGTACCTTAGAGGTATATTTATACATTATTTTCCTTAGGAAAAAAAAATTCATTATAGAAAACTTGAGAACTATGGAAAAATATAAATAAAAATCAAAAGTATATAGCCCTAACTGGTTTGGCTAAGCGGATAGAGCGTTGGCCTGCAGACTCAAGGGTCCCAGGTTCGATTCTGGTCAAGGGCATGTACCTTGGTTGCAGGCACATCCCCAGTGGGGAGTGTGCAGGAGGCAGCTGATCGATGTTTCTCTCTCATCGATGTTTCTAACTCTCTATCCCTCTCCCTTCCTCTCTGTAAAAATCAATAAAATATATATATATAAAAAAATCAAATCAAATCAAATCAAAAGTATATATAAATGGATATATTCCAAAGGCAGGTATTATTAATATTTTGGTTTATTTTCATCCAGCCTTTTTAAATAACATTTTAATTTTTTTTAAATTCTCACTTGATACTTTTCCCTTTTTTTTTTTTTTTTTTTAAGAGAGAGTGGAAGGGAGGGAGGGGGAGAGAGACAGAAAGAAACATCAATGTGAGAGAGAAATATCAATGTGAGACAGACACATGAATTGGTTGCCTACCGCACACATCCCAACTGAGGAAGGCATTTAACCTGTCACCCAGGTACGTGCCCTTGCCCGGGAATTGTACCCTCAACCCTTTGGTGTGCAGGCTGACACTAATTATTGAGCAACACTGGCCAGGGCTCTATAAGTATTTTTATGAGGACATTTTTATGCAGTTTTACATCTTGTTTTTTCCCCCACTTAATTCTAAAAATATCTGTAAAAAGCCCTGGCTGGTTTGGCTCAGCTGGTTTTAGCATTGTCCTGTGTACCAAAAACTTAGTGGTTGGATCCTGGTCAGGCATAGCCTGAGTTGCAGGTTCCATCCCCGATGGGGCACGTACAGGAAACAACCGATTGATGTTTCTCTCATACATCCATGTTTCTCTCTTTCCTTTCCCCTCTCTCTCTAAAAAAAAAAATCAGTAAAAACATATCCTCAGATGAGGATTGAAATTTTTTAAAAAATCTGTGAATATACTGTGTACTGCACAACGTGTTTAGCAGTCCCCTTTTGCTGCATTTCCCAAGTATATTAACTATAACTGTAGAGCAGAGAAACAGAAGATCTAGTGGAAGAAATATAGGATTACTTGAACTTGTGCTAAGCTGAAGCAGTGGGTCATCATTGAGTTGGAACAGCTCTGAGAAAGGCATATAGCTTGACCTATTATGTTCCTTAGACTCTAGGAAATCCTGGACTGTGAGCTTATTACAACAGAATGGGGCAGAATCCAAGCAATATATTCACAGCATATTTGGGAATTCATGGAGCCCTTGTTTATTGCATTCTACTTAAGGAAAATTGGCTTTCAAGTAACAGCAGTAGCTTACATTAGCATTTAAAAATTGTCATTTCTAAGAATGCGTATTTATTAAGGACTAAACTCTTCTTAGTACCTGCTTACTACCAGTTGCTGAAGACATGTGTCCAGAGCCTCAAGATGCCCTCAGGCTAGAAGGGCAAAAGACATGTTTATAACTAATTATACTGTAATGTGATAAAGCTCTGTGATTGCAAAATGAATATAATGATGTAAAATCTCCAAGTAGGAAATGATTGAAACTTATACACATGTGAAATCAAAGGAAGTAAAATGTGAGCTAGGTTTTAGATGATGTGTAGGATTTTTTAGAGAAGAGATAGAAAGAAGGCGTTCTAGGTCAGAGGACTAGTAGGTATAGAGGAGTTGTGAAAGGAAATGTTTAGAAGTACCAGGTGGGTCAGTAAGGAGGGCCTGATAGGGACTGAAGCCTGTAAAAACCATGTTGAGGATAGTAGACATGGTACCTGGCTTCTGAGAAGACTAGTCAGTCATTCACAAGTGGTAGTCATAGGCAGAGCAAGATGTTTTGCTGGCAGCTTTTGAAATTCTAAGAAGAGAAAGAGCTCATTAATTATGAGGCTCAGACCTTTAAGTTGGGAGGCAATTAGGAAGGAAGAGTGCAGTGCGGCTGCACTAATAGCAGTCACGAGTATATGGAGCTTTTGGTAGTGAATACATCACTGCTTTGTTTCTGTGTGATGTAATAAGGGGGGGGGGGCGACACAAAGCCCTATTCTTCATTGAAGTAGGAGTAACTGATTAGAATGCAAATATTTTTATATCTTGACTTATTTTTATAAAAGTGATTTCAGATTTGGGAAGCAGAATGAGATTACCATAGACTAGTTTTTTAAAAAATTATTACCTTTTAAAGCTGGACACTGGAAATGTAGATTATAAAAGCTCTTCAAAAAGCATATTTATTACAAAAGACTCAGAAATATTTATTTTAACTTGTCTTTAAAAAGAGTTCAATGTTTCACTTCTACAGCATCAACCACTTACCAAATCAGCAAGAATCTTGCTGTCCATTAGGTTTATATGCATAATAATTATTTTGGGCATTCATTTCTTTTTCAGCATTTTTTTTTTAAATTGATTTCAGAGAGGAGGGAGAGGGGGAGAGAGAGAGAGAAACATCAATGATGAGAGAGAATCATTGATTGGTTGCCTCCTGCATGCCCCCTACTAGGGATCTAGCCCACAACCTAGGCATGTGCCCTTGACTGGAATCGAACTCGGGACCCTTCAGTCCGCAGGCTGACACTCTATTCATTGAGCCAAACCAGATAGGTCTTTTTCAGCATTTCTTGAGCAGTTTCTGTGGTGGAATTAAAGACATGATCTCTAACCTCAAAAAGTCCTCAATCTTTGGGTCTTCCTCAAAATCATAGTTGTAGAATTTTGCGGTTTGTTTTACTTTTGGTGCTAACTTCACAATTTGAGCCTTCACACTCTTACGAGAATTACTTTTCTTCCCTTGACTCTTACCTTTTTTAAATTTAGTTCTTTCTACCATTCCTAGAGTAATTTTTTACAACGCAAATCTAATTATGAACTTGCCCAGATGAAAGTCTTTTAGTCTTTCCACTGTCCATGATACAGGCAAAGCCTGTGTGCCTGATACACAGTGATTATGATCTGGCTCCAATAGGGGTGTTTGCAGTGTGAGGTTCTGCCTTATTCTTCTCACCCCTTCATTCAGCCAACTGAACCTCCTGCTGTTACTTCTGTCCAGAATGCCTTTCTCCTTTGTTTCCTCCTCAGGATGGTCTGGCACTTAGCTCCCTTTTATGAGTAGGTTCACATGGTCACTTCCAGGGAAGTTATCCTGATGGCCCTAGAAAGTGATTCTTTCTATTGGGTTTCCATAACTTACATCTCTTCTGTAATATACATTGTTTTACAGTGATTATATCTGTCCCTCCCACTGCACTATAGCTCCTTGCGGACAGGGAATGACAACCTTTATTGTTATTTTAAAATTTCAGAATCCATAGTTTATAGCCCATTGTTTTATTTTGTTTTTACTTTAGGTACCCTTAAATCTCTCTAGAGATTCTGAAAGGTGTGAATGGGCATTTTCTTCCAATCTCCTAAACTGAGTTATTTTTTCCTAATCCTAACGATGAAAAAACAGTGAACACTCATTTGAATCTCAACAGTTCTATCCACTTTGTTAGTAATTTAGATTATTATTCTTGGACCATGAACACCACAGATCAGACTCAAGAGTGCCATGTACAGTAGGTCCTCGAGTTACGTCGGGGATCCGTTCCCACGGCGCGACGTAAGGCGATTTTCACCATAAGTTGGAACCCACCTGCATAAACACCTACGTCACTCACATGGAGCACATACACAGCAGTAATTAAGTGAAACAGTAAAAAAAAAAAAAAAATTTAAAGAAAGATAACAATTCCTGACCTTTACTTGTGGTAAATAAATAATAAAAAACATAAAGCACATATGTACATAAGTCAAAATGACGGAATTTTTTTTTTTTAATAAATGGGAGATGGTGACGTAACCACGAAACGACGTATGTCGAGTCTGACGTAACCTGAGGACTGCCTGTAATGGCAAGATTACATTACTCTTGAATACTCTTCTATTGGGACAGCCCTGCTTCAAAATCAGGGTGTGCAGATGACTGCCTGACTGGGATGTTCACTGCTTGTAGGGTTTTCACACCTTTATAGATACTTTGTCATTTGTATATGGAGGTTCTCATGCACTAGCTCCTGAATGCTTTAAAATACAATTTTGAGCCTCTGTTTCAACAGAGACAGTATAATTGTATAATAAGAAATTTAATACTTTGAAATCTTGCTTGCTTGAACCTCCTTCTAGGTAAGAACTCAGGGCCCTATTCTCACAGCAAGTGGCAAAAATCCTGTAATGGAGCTCAATGAAAAAAGAAGAGGTCTGAAGTATGAACTCATCTCGGAGACTGGTGGAAGCCATGACAAGCGCTTTGTGATGGAGGTGTGTATCTAGATACAAGCCAACCTGTTTTGCCCTCAGACACGTAGGACATCCTGAGCTTATACATAAATAGACTGAGTCTATTCTTGTGGCACTATTTGACTTCTGGTGTTTTCTGTGTTATGATCCATTTAAATTAAACTACATAGAGGAATTGCATGGGCTAACTTCAGAGTGTCATTCTTGATTTTAGGTAGAAGTAGACGGACAGAAATTCAGAGGTGCAGGTCCAAATAAGAAAGTGGCAAAGGCGAGTGCAGCATTAGCTGCTCTGGAGAAGCTGTTTTCTGGACCCAATGCAGCAAATAATAAGAAAAAGAAGATTATCCCTCAGGTATGAGTTGAGCATTAATAACTTTGAAAAATATTTCCAGAATTAAGTTTCCTTTTCTGCTTTTGTGCCCTGTTAGCTTTTTAAAAAAGTATTTGTTTTTCTTGGATTTAGCAATCTTTTCTTTGGGTTAGGTTATTAATAATATAAATGTGTCAGTAGGTCCCTGTTCCGTTTTCTTTGGGTTAGGTTATTAATAATATAAATGTGTCAGTAGGTCCCTGTAATGGCAAGATTACATTACTCTTGAATACTCTTCTATTGGGACAGCCCTGCTTCAAATTATATATTGAAAAGAGAATGTTAGCATTATTTGGGGGCTTCAGGTCTCTCTTGATGAGGTGGAGTGTTAAGGGATTTGGACTTGAATGAGATGTTAGCATTTGTCTGGTTTAGGGAAGCTGCCAAGAGGACTTGGGCTTACTTTCATCAGTCTGCAGATGCTTTTCCATTTCCTTTTCAGTTTTGAATTTTTGCAGCATTTATTTTGGGTTTTCTGTTGGAGATGACACAGTAGAACTTGACCCTGTGTTGCTGCTTCTGTTGATTGGGAATGTCAGTGCTGCAAAGGTCTGGAATTAACAAGATATTTGGAAAAGATGGCGTCCTAATTCCATGCTTTTGGATAACAGATTCTTCTAACCATTTTCTTTTTAATGCATTCAAAAATATTTTCTAGACATATACCATGTGGATGGTTGTGAGGGAAAAAGATACAGAAATAAATATAAGACACATTCCTTCGTGGAGAGTACTTGTGTAATAATATCTGAATATATTAGGTGATAGGAAAAAGCAATTAAAATAATTAGATTAATAGAAGGAAGCTTGGGTTATTTAAGATTGTGTGTTAAACAGTTTCTTTTACATATGCTAAGTCTATTATAGGACGGTAGAATTGATCTCATTTTATCGATGAGGAAACAGGCCACTAAGAAATTAAGATACTTTGTGTAGCAACATAGCTGATTGATGGTAGAAGTTCCTTTTAAAACCAGGGTCTTCTCCTTCCAAAGACATGGGCATTCTACTGTTGCATATAACATCTTAAAAACTTGTTTTGTGTTAAACTTATTTTATTTACTATAATAAATTGCTTAAATTTTAGTATTTAAAATATAAACAAGTAAGACTAACTTTTACTGAGATTAAATTAAAAAATAAAGTTTAAATTGCAGAGGAAGAAGTGTAGAGAGAATAAGTGGATTTTCTTTTCCTAAATCTTATAGAATATGTTCTAAATTAGGAGAAAGATAATTGTTACCTTGTTTATTTTGGTGTCTTTTTCCTATGAATTGCATCTTGTAATTGGCCAGTTCATTTTTGTGCTTAAAAGCCTACTTGCAGAGACTTTTTAAGTAAGTTTAGTTTTAGTAGGAATGAGCTTAATTTGTGTGAGGTCACTCTGTTATTGCCAGATTGTTGCTTCCTGACTACTTTTGAATAAGCTGTGTTAAAAAAAAAAAAAAAAAAGTCTGCTTGAAGTTCACTCATTTTTAGAAATTTTCCATACTAGAAGCTATAAACCTCCTGTGTTCAGTGTGCTTGACAGCCAAGAAGCAGTCTGTTTTGGATGTGTGGGGTGATTTTTTTTTTTTCAGCCAAAAAAAAATGGCAGTTCTCTGTGTATGATATATTCAACCTTGAAACTGCCTCTTTCCAGTTATACTAGCAGAGAGGCTGACCTAAGAGGAGCAGAGGATGATGGTATTTCCTTGTGAGATAAATGTGTGTGTGCTCTGAGATACTGTTGGCTTTATCATACAGTGAGCTTTGAGGCTCTGTCCCCTTCCCCCTGCCTTATTTGTAGTAGGGAATATTAGTAGTTTCTAGCTTGAGTTTTTGTTGCATTATTTCACTACAAAATAAGTATAATATTTAATTTAAAACTAGATATCCTTTGATTGTTTTAAAAATTTTAGTTTTGGAAAGGGATGTTTTAGCGACCCATGTTTGCTGTTACTCCTTGATTTAGTCAACTTTTCAGAGTCTTATATCTATATTCGATACTGCTCTTTGTACTCTGAAGTAAGGAGAGCAAAAAGAGTATTATTTTACAATTACTAGGACAACTCTCCTAGAGAGAGATTATGGGACTTTATCAGACTCCATGGCATTTTAGAGCAAGAAAAGACTTTAGAGTTGGTATGTATATATGTATGTACTTATTTATTTAACTAGAGGCCCGGTGCACAAAATTCGTGCACTCGTGGGGAGGGGTTCCCCCCTCAGCCCAGCCTGTGCCCTCTCGCAGTCCGGAACCCCTTGGGGGATGTCTGATTACCACGGAGGTGGGAGAGGCTCCCGCCATCGCCTCTGCGCTCACCAGCCATGAGCCCAGCTTCTGGCTGAGCAGCGCTCCCCCTGTGGGAGCGCACTGACCACCAGGAGCCAGCTCCTGTGTTGAGCATCTGCCCCCTGGTGGTCAGTGCGTGTCATAGCAACTGGTTGTTCTGCCGTTGGCCGATTTGCATATTAGCCCTTTATTATATAGGAGGATGATTGGCGCACGCACCCCCCTCCCCCACACACACACACACACACACACACACTCCCGCAACAGAAGAGACAGGCTCAAGGAAATCACATGACCTTCCTGAGGTCTTAGTAACTTAGAGCAGAAACTGGATCCACATCTTTTGTCTTCTGTCTTAGTCCTTTTGTACAAAAACTCCATTCTGGTTTGCAGCTTGTTCTGGGTGGTTTGTTGTTGCAGTATTTTTTATCTGTGGCCGGAGAAGTCAATGGATTTCGATCAAGTGTCTATAATTACTCTAATCTGGCCTCAGTTGAGTTTGGATGTAATTTGATACTGAAATTTGTATGTAGGAAATGAACTCTTTGGGTAACCCTCAAGTGAAAAGAAGTGATTTGCATATTCTTATGTACTTAGCATATTATCTAGAACAACTCTGTAAGGCAGGTGTCATTTTCATTCTATAGATGATAAAGTGAAGGCTTAAGATCATAGACAACACACTGTCTCATCTACAGGCTCAAGTTTCTCAGAGATAATAGGATAATAGTTCTTATTTCTCTCAGTAATAAAAATGTGTTATTTTTAACAGGCAAAGGGTATTGTGAATACAGCTGTGTCTGCAGCAGTCCAGGCTGTTCGGGGCAGAGGAAGAGGAACTCTAACAAGGGGAGCTTTTGTTGGGGCTGCAGCTGCTCCTGGCTACATAGCTCCAGGTACAGTACAACCTGTAGGAGATCTGCCTCCTTTTTTGGAGGAATGGCGTCTCCTTTATTTTCTAGGATTATACGTGGTCTCTGGAAACATGACACGGGTATAGGATGGGTATGCACAGAAATTGAAAGGAGAATCTACAGAATGTCATGGGTTTTCTCACGTTATCTGCCGAGTGGCTAGAGGCTTCCTGGAGGGAGTGACAGATGAGCAGTGTTGCACATAGATGAAGGGATGTTTTCTGACAATGAGGAAGCTAAAAGATGTAGCACAGATTGAGGAGCAGAGTGTATTCAGTGGGATACCGAAGACAGAAAAATAGCTGCTAAGAGGTTATTTAATTGGGGTGAAGCCTGGTCATTATTAGCGTTTCCTTAACTCAGTGTTTGGGAACCATCACAGACTAAAGAAACAAAAAAAGAGAAAAAGGGGAACTTACTTACACCATGCTATATAGTCTTGCTTAGAGCTTACTATACACCAGATACTTTAAAAAAAAATTATTGATTGATTTTAGAGACAGAAAGGAAGGGGGATGGAGAGAAATATTAATTTGTTGTTCTACTTATTTATGCATTCATTGGTTGATTCTTGTATGTGCCCTGAATGGGGATCGAACCCACAACCTTGGTTTACACTCTAATCAACTAAGCTACCCAGCCAGGGCACCAGATACTTTCATATAAGTGATTTCACTTAATTGTTTCTAATCTTCACGTGTTTCCTCACATGGAAGTTATTTCCATTTTCCAGATGAGGAAACTAGGTTTAGGGAGATAAGGTGAAACAAAGAGTTGAATATAGAAGTTTGTAGTTCCAAAGTTTCTCTTTCCCATTTTACCACATGCCTTGAGATAGATGGATATGGTGCCATCTCCTTGCCTTCTGTTCTAATCCATATGTCATTTTAGTGGTAGATACACATGTCCCATTAAAATCAAGTTCTCTGCAATATTGAAAGTATGGAACTTTTAACTTGACAAGTAAACTGCTAGTAATTGTTGCTCAGGATGACTACAGATTGGGTTTTATGCAGTCATTTTTCAATCTAACACTCCTAAGTTTACATAGATGGTGGGTTTTTTCCAAAGAATTAGAATAGACTATTTGGGAAGTTGTATGGATGATGGGATTTGGTAATTCTACCTTCTGGAGGTTGATCCCAGTAGGGGCTGGAGACACCCCCATTGTTTCTTGCCTGGGCTACTAGTTTATAAAAACCTTAACTTGCCTTGGTCATATTTGTCATATACATAATAGTTCAGTTGCTCTAAAGATGAGACATAACTAATAAAATAATCACTGTTATAGACAGAGATGATTTGATGACGGAGAAGGACATGATGCTACAAGAAGATGTGGTAGAAAACTGCTCTCGTCTGTTGGGTCCCTGAAGAAATAACACCTGAACTGAGCTTTGAAGCATGAGTAGGAGTCAACTTTGGGGAGAGTGAGGGGTGTAAGTTTTACACAGAAGAGAGCATGTGCAGAGACCTTGTGGTCCTGGTGGTAGGGAACTTGGCTCAGTTGAAGGTTTGGAAGGTCAGGATGTAATGTGGAGATCCTTGGGGTGGGGTGGGAGTGAGTTGAGCTAAAGCTGGATGCTCAGGCCCAGTCCTGGAGGCAATGGTTTAGAATTTGTTCTTAGAATCATAAGTGCAGTGGTATGTCGTGAAGGATTCTAAGGAGTGAAATGACAAGATCAGATTTTATTTTTCAAGTTCACTCTATAGTGTGAAGAATAGATTGTAGGAACAGAAGTGGGCATGACAAGGCAAGTTAAGGTTTTTATAAACTAGTAGCCCAGGCAAGAAACAATAGGGGTGTTTCCAGTGGGTGTAAGGAAGTAAATGGGTGGCAGGAAGTGAACAGATTGAAGGATTCCTCAGAAGCAAAATTTATGGATTTAATATGGAGAATGAAAAAGAGTGAAGTTTCCAGGATATCTCCTAGGATTTTAAGCTGAAGGAATTAGACTGGATGACTGTGCCATTCAAGAAAACAGAGAACACTGAAAGATGCATGTTAGGGACATGGGAGAAAGGATAGTCATAGTTTGGTACATTCTGTGTACAAAATTAAGACATTCTTCTGTGCATCTCACTATTTCAACTGAAATTTAATTTTTTTTGGCCTGATTCAATGCATTGTTTAAAGGAAGCAACTTTCACTTAACAATAGGCAAGTTACTGAGATTAGCTTTCTTGCCTTTGATTACATGTTCCATTGGGACTTTATCCATTTGTGTCTGTGGTTGCTTAGTCTTGAACATTTACCTCCTGCTTGAGTGGTAAGCAGCCATCGTCTGTCTAGTGCAGGGGTCCTCAAACTACGGCCCGCGGGCCACATGCAAATACAAATATTGTATTTGTTCCCGTTTTGTTTTTTTACTTCAAATAAGATGTGCAGTGTGCATAGGAATTTGTTCATAGTTTTTTTTTAAACTATAGTCCAGCCCTCCAATGGTCTGAGGGACAGTGAACTGGCCCCCTGTTTAAAAAGTTTGAGGACCCCTGGTCTAGTGGCAGTAATTGTGAAGGGAAGCATTTAGGTCTGCTGTTAACCAGGCGTGTCTGCTCTGTAGCAACTTCTCTCTTATGTCGTCACATTGACCTCTCTGAAAGGCCTGTCTCCTGAAGTTGTTAAAAACGAAGTTCTCTTATAGCCTAGAGAAGATTCACATGAGGTTGGTTTAGAGCAGCCGTGGGCAAACTACGGCCCGCGGGCCGGATCCGGCCCGTTTGAAATGAATAAAACTAAAAAAAAAAAAAGACCGTACCCTTTTATGTAATGATGTTTACTTTGAATTTATATTAGTTCACACAAACACTCCATCCATGCTTTTGTTCCGGCCCTTCGGTCCAGTTTAAGAACCCATTGTGGCCCTCGAGTCAAAAAGTTTGCCCGCCCCTGGTTTAGAGTATGAATAGGTTATATGCCATTTGTGGAGAACATGCTGTGCAGCAGGGACTGTAGGTTAGTATTTTTACATATGTTATTTAATTACATTTCACTGCCAACTCAATTACTACAGTAGACTATGAGGTGCAGAGATGTTAAATAACAGGTACGGTTCAAAGTCACCTTGCTAGTGAGAGGTGAAGTCAGGATTAGAGCCCCAATGGTTTGTTCAGTGGCCAGCTAAGCAATCTAACCTCATTTCTCTCTAAGGAGGTTTTGGTAAAACCCTTGAAACTGTAGTCTTAGCCAAACAGCCGCCTTTTCCTGGATTTGATGCACAACTCACTTTTTTAAGCATTAATTTCTCTTTTGGCCTCTGATACTGTTCCTGCTGCTTATTTCAGCTGCATTGTGTCCTCTTAAAATAACGACTGAGCATCAAAGATTAAGAATAAGATTGAGACTAAGTTGTACTATCCCTAGTTTTATATGACTGAAGTGAAAAAAAATTTACCTTTCAGGAAATGTTTCAATTGGTCCCTAAAAGCAGTTTACTTGTTCAATGTACATTTGGGTGTTTTGTCTCAAACAGGAGATTTGGAACTGGTCATTCAAAGATGACCAAGACCTAGCGTCTGCCCTAGTGAATGCTTGGGGTCAGGTGGGAGTAGGAACAGACATTGAGTAAACACCATGCAATGTGATGCAAGCTGTAACATGAGTGGGCAAAGAAGTGGGAGACTTCACAGAGGAGGTGATATTTGGTCCTGATCTAAATGATGAGTTGCAGCTGGTCATTAGAGCAGTAGACAAAGGGGTTGTAATGTGAAAGTGCTTGCTTTGTTGTGGGTACAGTGTGAAGGGCCCATGCACCTTCCATGCCCTTGTCCTATTTTAGAAACCAATTTTTCCTAGAAACTTACCCAAGTGATTTAGTATTTATATTTTTTAAAGTTGTTTTACTGAAAGATTAAAGATAGGAGCTTCTATTAATATAATATTTCTAATCCCTACAACACTATAAAGTAGCTTGGAAGGTTTTCCATTTTAAAGATGAGAAAACGGCAACTCAGAATTATATGTCTAAGGACATGTAAGAAACTTGTGCCAGAACTAATTGGTTCAAAATCTTCTGTATTCTTTGTATTTGTTTTTATTGACAATATGAGCCTTTTTTCTTTTTTTAAATTTTCAACCTGAGGAAAGCACAGGTGAGAATAGCTTTTTTAAAAAATATATATTTTATTGATTTTTTTACAGAGAGGAAGGGAGAGGGATAGAGAGTTAGAAACATCGATGAGAGAGAAACATCGATCAGCTGCTTCCTGCACACTCCCTACCGGGGATGTGCCCGCAACCAAAGTACATACATACCCTTGACCGGAATCGAACCTGGGACCCTTCAGTCTGCAGGCTGATGCTCTATCCACTGAGCCATACTGGTTGGGGCTGAGCCTTTTTTCATAGGTACCAGATGCTAATGTCAATTGCACCACTATTTACTGAGAGATCCTTTACTGGGGCCAGGAATTCAGGCAGCAACAAGACATGGACCTTGCCGTCAAGCCCACAGCCTGACCTGTGTGCCCTCGTTAATGGCCGTTGAGGCTCCAGCCTGCTCTGTCACTGCTTTCTGGAAAGAGACTTGAACAGGTCTGTTCTCTAGCTCTGAGAATTGGTCATTTGAGTAGTTCTGAGTGTTCCTTTGTTCAACATATTATATTTAGCCAGTGGTTACTACATTCTGCTAGATCCAGGTGATGCAGAGTGTCTCTGCCTCCCCAGAGGGGAACAGAGAGAGCAAGTGGCTAATTATAATAGTGTGGTAAGCATAGTGAGGCAGAGACAGGCTGTTCTGTGGGTCAGGGGAGCCTGTGGACCATGCAGAAAGTTTTCACTCTCAGCAGGCCTGAAGGGATGGGTAGACTAGAGCCAGTCTGGGAATGGTTCTCATCCATCCAGCATCTGGACAAAGTCCTCAGAGCCCACAGTGCCGGGCCCAGTGGTACTTGTGAATTGGACCAATGCCAGCTGCCCTTTGTCCTGGACTGATCTGCTCTCTCTTCTTTGCACTAGGCTATGGAACACCATATGGTTACAGCACAGCTGCCCCTGCCTATGGTATGTACACCGTCTTACTGGTTTCTCCTATTAGCGACTCTGTCACAGCAATCCCAAGTACAGTTTGTATCTAGGGTTTCTTTCAATGAATTGGAGGATCTCAGACCTATTCATTCTAGTGACCCAACTTAAATTCCCTTTGAAAATGCCACAACCTTGTGGTTCTGGGTTTGGTTGGAGTTGCTCTTCTCTCGCTTTGCCTGATTGGAGGACTGCTTGTTTCTAATTGCCTGTTTCTGACCATACTGAAATTAAATATTTTAAGTAGTTCTTACAGCCAACTTATACTCCATTCAAAGGCTACTGAAGGGCCATACGCAGTTTCTAGCTTGGTTGCCTGCCAGTTATGTAGCTATACTTAAGCTTCTGGTTGGAAACTGAACTATGGGTGATTGAAGTTAGGGATAGGAAATGCTCACTTCAAATTTGTAGCCATCATCCCTTTCCAGAAATCTGCTTTAGAAGTGGAGTAAACAGGTTCTAGAGAGGTGATGGGCATCACCAGCAGTGTTCCCTAAGTGTTTGCTGCAGAATGTCTGTAGTACATGTCAGAAAATCACAGGAGTGTCCCCTCTCCCTCCAAAAATAAAAAGTAAAAGCAAATGCAGAAGTGAACCTCAGTGGCCCTTTGGATAACTTTTGAATGAGGTTTATGTGGCAATGGAGGCAATAGGTTTGGAGTCAGTGATATGCTCTTAGACATTTTTGCTAACTCAGGTGCTACATGTTCTAGAATCAACCATCTTCAGGGTGTTTGTCATTGAGAGAAGAAGGGAGCAAGTGTGTATGCTTGTGTGTGAGAGAGAGAGAGAGAGAGAGAGAGAGAGAGAGAGAGAGAGTGTGTGTGTGTGTGTGTGTGTGTGTGCGCGCGTGCGCACGCGTGTGCAGCCCCTGCTGGGCACGCACGTTCACAAATGGGGAAGACCCTGAGTGTAATGGCGGCTTGGGCTTTTGTTCTCTACGTGAGCCCCGAGGCCTTTCATTATACTTTTTCTCTTCATGCATCAGCTTTTCCATTTTTGTTTGGATGAAAATTATGGGTCCTTAAGACTGCTAAATTGAAGCTTCATCTGGTTTCATAACTGTAGAAATAAGTAGAAAGTGAACAGTTTGACCTCTTTCCCATTAAGGTAGACAATTATATCCTGGAAGATGTGGAGAAGCTGCAAGGGTCAAATGTGTGGGGTGAGTTTCTCCAAGGCAAAGTGCAGAGGCTGGAGTTACTTCCCTTACCCGAGTGTCCCCTCTGGCACACTCTGGTTAGGTCAAGGCTCCCCAGATTCCCTTGTTCTCAGATTTGGGTGAGTAGGAAGTGGAGATTAATTCAAGAGTGTGCTTTCACCCAGAATTGCCTCTGAAGTCAAACTGTCCAGCTTCTGGATATCCTGACTACTGCCCCCTTCCTGTGAGTCAGGTCTGCTCAGTGTATCGGACACATCTGACTCACTAGCCTCACTGCAAGGTGTCTGAGCGACAGAGCATCTGCCTCCTAGGGCAGGTCTCCTTCTGTGTCTTTCTTTTGGTCTCAGTCAGTCTCACATTCTTTGTAAGGTTTGCTAGAGCTCTGTTTTTCCCTTTAAAGTAGTTTTATATCTAGGCTCTAAGCTGCATTCACATTTTTCCTCAGTATTTTTAATTTTTCTTTCTCGTTCCTCCCTTTTCTCTAACATTGTACTTTCACCCTGTGGCATCTGAGCCCCACAGCAGAAGGCTCTTCTCCTCCATGTGCCATATAACTGACTTCCAAAGCTGGTGAAATTTGATGCCCCCATTTTTCACATAAAAGATTTGTTTTTAAATGTTACTGTGATGCCAACCTACTAAAATGATGCTTTATTTTGGCTGTAAGGTAAATATGTCTTTTGGCCTTTGTAAAGCTGTTGCATGTGGGGTAATTTCCCTCTGATCATCTGGTGCTCTCGAATACCTGCTGTTGCTGCTTTGTGATTTCTCCATAGGTTAAAGATTAGAATAGAAATAGGAGCAGATTTCAAATCATGCTTGAGTATGCAGAAGTTTGTGAGGCCACAAGAACTCATTAATTACAAAATTAAGAAAACAATTATTAATCTTTCCAGATTTGCCATGCCAATATTGGCACTAGCCATGAACAAGATAAGCCCCTGGTCCCGACTCCACTTGGAGCTGTCTTTCTGGGGGAGCTCAGGCCTGCAGAGAACGATGTGCTTTGGATGTTGACGATCTGTGTTTCTCCTGTAAAACATGATTTGCCAAATGGAGAACCAATATGGATTTCTAGAATCACTTTAGAATATTAATCAATGGCATTGCCTTTGATCTTTAGCATTCATGACAGCTCATTCATATGAAATTGCTTTCTGAATATCATTCTTCCTGTGATTTAGCCATCTTAATTTAAAGTGGAGAATATTATCAAAGTATTAAGAGCAATTTCAAAATTGAGAGATTTGTGGGCCTCTTCCAAAATGGTGATGTTGACTGACTAATCTGGAAAAGGTTAATGATAATAATTGTAAGATTTTTTTTAACCTGGAACTTTTATTGGATTATCAAACTTATTTGGAGTCCTTTCCGTTTCTTTTCTCTGTAGGTTTACCCAAGAGAATGGTTCTGTTACCCGTTATGAAATTCCCAACATATCCTGTTCCCCACTACTCATTCTTTTAGCAAATGACAGAAGCTAATTCCTATTGAACAACAATACAGTACGATACAGAATGTTAGAAACAAAGCCTTTTTATCCTGCTTTCTTCGAACACATACTTGATCAAAATTATTTGTAAAGAACATCTTTCCTACTTTTTGATTTTAACAAATGCAAATTTAGTTCTCTAAAACTTGAAAACAAACAAAAAAAAAGAAACTAGTTCTGTGAAACGGTACCTCATTTCTGGAAAATAACTTATACCAGCCCTTCTGTTGTAGGGAAATAAGTCTAGCCGTTCAAAGTTTAAGAGGAGTATCAGATTATGTAAAATTAAATTTGTGAAGGATGTATAGTCTCAAACACTGATCACAAATAAACTGCTTTGTTGTACCCCAGAGTACTGCCTGGTTCCTGACATAGCCACTGATTCTAGCTGATGGACATGTATCTGCCCCAGGGCACTTTAAGTTGGGCTGTAGTAATTTTTTTTAATACAATAGACTTTTCATTTTACTTTGTAAATATTGAAGTGTGTAATTAAAGCCAATAAAATATGGGTTTGAATATTGTTTTAGCTTATTATTTTTGATATGTTTTGGTATAAAATTATAAGGAATTGAAAACTAATAACTTATCCCTAGAAACCCATCCATTTGTAAGCAAACTGCTAAAGTAAAACCAAGGCGGTTGTGAGTCCCAGCCAGTCTCCTGACTTTGTGAGCCCTTCGTGCCCTGCTGTACAGGGGCTTCCCCACGATCCGGGGTGCTCTGTTCCCCGAGCATTGCTTATCAAAATGATGGCACCACCCAGAGATGGGAAAGGAGGAATAGGATCATTTTAGTTTCAGAATTCCCTAGTTTTAAAAAATAATAAATTAATTGATCAGTCACCCTCTCTTGTTCTTGTGGCCTTCTTCACTCTGTAAGATACTGTGTTCACTCCCTGACTTTTTTCATGCAGATAGAAGATCAGCAATTTTTCTGGGATTCATTGAAGGGTCTTCTTTTCCTCTTCAATTACATCAGAATCTAAAGCAGCAACAGGGTCCCCATAAAAACTCGCTCTTCGATTGTCCCAGTTCTTGTTGAGTGCTGCTGTGAAAAGTGACAGGTTTCAGCCATGGGTCAGCATTTATTTTTAAGACACCTGGTTAAGCTGGTGACAGATGATGACTGGGTATCATTGTGCTGTTCTGTAAAGGGTGCAGACCTAAGTCTTCCACTTGCATTCTCACCTTGTTTGGAAAGCCTATGATGTTACTAGAAGGTAATGGTTTCATTAAGGTACTCACCCCCATGGAGACAACAATGTGGTCCCATGTTGGTATTTACAAGTTGCTGCGTCTTAAAAATGTCCGTTTTTAGTATGAAATAGCTTTCTTCTTCCCTCTCAAATTCTGTTTTTCAGAGTGGAACACTGCCCATCAGTGAGAATGGGCTTCACAAAATATGGCCAATTGATTGCCAGATTCTTTGGGACCACTACATGAGAATGAAACGGGCAGTTTAAAACAAATGTTCATGTCACTTCTCAGACATCTATTTATTACAGTGGTTTGTTTGTTACTTCTGCTCTTTGACCTTTTGTCTTATTAGTGGTGGGTGATTCTTTAATAAAACCTCATCACTTGCTAGAAATAGCTGTGAACTTATCATTCTCATCTATGCATTAGTGGCTAGACGTAAACAGGAGGCCCATTTCGGCTGGGAGTTTTCATTTTTCATTGATTCGTTTTGCTGACCTATGGATGAAACAGAGCCATCACTGAGAAGAAAAAGCATGGCTGATAGTGTCCAATTTTTATTAAATATTTACAATAGTCCTCTTGGTTTTTGGAATACTATTAATTGGCAGCTGCAGCTGTATTGTCATTTGAAATTGATCGTCAAATTTGCATTCCAAGTTGGAATCTCTCTGGAGATTTCTCTTTAGAAAATTCTTTAGAAGTAGCTGACTCAGCTTCATAGCTCGATCCCTGTATGATGGTGAAAAGGGAGCTGTGCTGTTTTCCAACATGATGGCAGTCATTTCAAATGGTTTCTACCAAGTCCTTTTTTTTTTGTTTGTTTGTTTGTTGGAAGTTACTAACCATGTTGTAAACCTGCCCCGTTGCTGCCAACTTTTACATTTCTCTGCTTTACCTAAAATAACAGAGCTGTCAGTCCTTTGTTAGAAGTGGTAACCATTGCAAGTTCAACTGTTTAAATTTTGTAATGAATTAAGTGTCCCCCCTTCTTTTGCCCTTCCCACCCTTCCATTTTGTAATGAAAATTCCACTTACAGCTGAAAGAGCAGAGAAATATAAATGAAGCTCTTGGCTTCACCAAATTCTGTGAAATTAACATAAAGTTTTGCTTCTCTGCTCTTTTCTCCACTGTAGGTGGTTTTTTCATTGAAAGCCCCTATTGCCAGCCTCTGAGCGTCGCACCATTTATTATTCACTTGGGCCCTCAAGATTTCTTCTCTGACTTCTAGAACCATCAGGTTGTCTGGCTTGAAATGGCAATTTCTATGTCTTGGTCTTAAGAGCAATGTGACCCCTGAGGCTTTCCAGCTCTCAGACACACCACTCTGGTACCTTCTTCTGGAAAGCAATGACTGAACATTTTAAAGATGAGCAATACTTTACTCAAAGCCACGGTGTCTGTTCTAAAACTTTTCTTTGGAAACCTAGCAATATCTGTACTTGACTCCTCCTAGTGTAGTCTCTTGTCAGGGAGTTTACAGACCAATGTAGAACTTAGAATTAGTGTGTGAGCTGTGCTTTATCTTCGAACCATTTTTAAACTTTTTTAGCATATAAATTGGGTAGTTGCATTCCTGACTGCGTCAGTTAGTGCTATTATAATTTCTCAGAGATAGGGGTTCTTGAAGCCATATTCTTTGCATGGAGGCTGGTGCCCAGCTGTGGATGTGGCCTGTAGCCTGTGCTCCTTCAGGCTCAGGAACACCCCATCTCCTGTGCAAGGAAATGGTCCAGTGGTTTCCCACATACCTCATGCAGACTTGCTGCCGTGCCCGGTGCAGGGCCGTGCGGAGTCCTGAGGTCGTCTGTAGTCCTCTCAATCTGTTAACCCAGGGGACACACCTGACACATTGTCCTGGTATTAACCTTTTCTTCTTTTTAAAAATGTGGGTGAATGTTTGAAAATCATGAATCAGTCAGTCACCATTATTAATTGAAGAGCTGGGAATACCTCGTTAATGTATTTTTAAAACTGGTGTTGGACCCTCTGTGTATTTCAGGTTAATACTTTTAAGCAGTTTTCAGCACGTTTATCTCACTTTATTCTCGTTCTCCTCGGACCTTCGTAGCCATATCACTTATATAAAATAGGCTGAGATATAGTGACTGTAAGCTGTGCTCTCAGTATACAAAGGTAAGCTCTTTTACTTTCTGATTAAAGAGAAAAGTAATTAAAAATGGATGAACACAACATGCATGCATATATTACAATCATATATGATGTATTTGATCTCTTAGGTCTTATGGCATCACATTTCCTTTAAAAAATTTTGTATGATCTAAATGTAAAATAATTATTTTCGGCGTTTCTTTTAATACCCTTGTTTTACTTTCTATTCAAGAGACATTTCACTTTTGCTGAGTTAAGTGTGTGTATGAGTGTAGAAACTTAAAATATAACATATGTGAATTACACACACACACCTGTTTAAAGAAAAGAATTCAGTGGTAGAAAGAGTTCACCTAAGAAGATTTTAACATCAGGGCACTCTTGGCCAAAGTGCTGGGATTTCATAAGCAGCAAGGTTGGTGACAGTGCTGGTAGGATGCATTTATATGTAGTTGTTACACAAGCTGAGGATTGAAGTGCCAATTTCTCAAGGAGAAAAACTTCTCTGAGAAATGAAAATCTCTGATCTATGTTGTATGCCCTAATGCAACAGCAGCAAGAAGCCATAAAAAAAAAGCAATAGAAAATGAAAAAAACCAAAATATTAAGGTAACTATGGGAAAATATGTAATTGACTGAGTTAAGCTAACTATTTGCAGAACCAAATTTGGCAAGACTCAGAATGGTAAATACCCAGGGACCAAATAGATGTAAGGCAACTCACCTGTCTTTCTAGGTTTGGTAGCTAGATGATTTATTTCCCACCTCATTCAGCCATCAAGGAGTTTATTTAAAATATGTCAGGGTTAGGCCAAATATTTTAATGAGGATTTGCTTTGTTTAGTGTGTCCCATATATGCATTTCACATGTGTCAGATGTTCTGTGCTAAGGCTATGTTTTTATATATAGATTAAAATGAATTTTATGTTTTATATTTGTCTCTAAGTAGCAATTTTCTTTTTATTACTAACTTGAAGGTTGCTAGAACAACTTTCTTTTCCATACAGAACCTGCATGTATGTTGAATGTGGCTTTCACATCTATAAAAGGTTGTATGAGGTCTAGCTGACTAGTAGCAAGTACATTCCAGTCCTGCTCAAACAGCCAGGTGCCCATTATGTGCCAGGTTCTTCTCTGGGTATCAGCAAACAGAGCCCTGCCCAGTGGAAGCACTTTAAGTCTGAGTCTCCTTGTTGATGGAATTGGACCTACTATAAATATCCTAGCTTGGGAGGCAAATCATGCGCTAGAAATGTCAAAAGATTAACTTATTTAATAGTTTATTTATAAACTAGAGGCCTGGTGCACGAATTCATGCAACAGTAGGGTCCCTCGGCATGGCCTGCGGGATCAGGCCAAAACCGGCTCTCCGACAGTCCCCTGAGGGGTCCTGGGTTGTGAGAGGGCGCAGGTCAGGCTGAGGGACACCACCAGTGCAGGATCGGGGCCAGGGAGGGACGATCAGAGCTGGGGACGGACATGGGAAGTTGGCCAGCTGGGGAGGGACCTCGGGAGGGCTCCAGGCCATGTCCGGCCCATCTTGCTCAGACCCCAGCAGCAAGCTAAACTACCGGTCGGAGGTCTGCCCCTTGGTCAATGCACGTCATAGCCACTGATCGACTGTCTGCCCCCCTGGTGGTCAGTGCACATCATAGCAAGCAGTTGAGCGGCCTGAGCATTTCATTAGCATATTACGCTTTGATTGGTTGAACGGACAACCGGATGACCAGACACTTAGCATATTAGGCTTTTATTATATAGGATTAATAACATGGGCCCTCTGACATCACAAAAATGAGCATCCAATGGCAATTCACTCATTTTAAATATTTCCCTGCCAGTTTTGACAGCTCAAAACCAACTCTAGTTTATGTTCATGGACCGCTATCCAAGTAAGTGAACTGAATGAAATTAATAACAAATACCCCAGTCCTTTTATAGCAATTTTTATAATAGCAAATAAACTGGCTAATTTAAATACTGACCACATATTTTTTTTATGACAAATGAGGGGAATTTTACCCTTCTAACTATTTACTATTACTCCCGTTTCTTGGATCTTATTAATAACTGCAGTGGATGTAAATTTTCAGTAGTGAGTTAGGGGAATGAACTGAGATTCCCTGCACCCCATTCCTAGCAGTTAGAATTCTAGCAATCTAGAGCCTACAAACCAGGGCTATTAAGAACAGTTATAGCTAAAAACAGCCTGCTCTCTGAATGGTCATCCTGTAACTGCCATTTAGCTCAACCCTGTACCTCCTCGCTGTGGTGGGGGGTGGGGCTCTCTGTGGTCATCAGAACAAGAAAGGTTCTGTTTTATTCAGACTGTACTGAGGCCATGCTACCCAGTGACCATGGATTTCTCAGTGTTACCAGGAGGCCTGGAAGGGAGATGGGTGGTAAATGAATAAGAACCCCGGAGCCAAGAAAGTATCCCCCGTGGAGGTGAGTTTCTGTGCTGATGTGTCTCTCTCTAGTGCTTATGAACAGAGCATAGAACTAGTACTTCTTATATAAGAATGAGTTCCTTCCTTTCCAATAGCATCTTCCAGAAAGGCAGTGTTAAGTCAAGAATTTGAGTTGAGTTAGTTTTAAGAATAGATATTTTTTCTCACATTATCATTTTAGGTGGGAGCTAACAGCTTCCATTGATGCTTGAAGCAGTCATCTTTGGAGATTTTTAAAATAGCATCATAATGCAAATTAGGTTATGTAAGCTTTACAGCACAGCTAGAAATAGGGAATAGAAACCTTGTGGGAATCTGGACCAAAGAATTTCTCTCCCTCCAGCAAATTGCTATGGGGCTTGAGAATTAGTTAATAACACTGAAGTGCTTTGAGTAGTACCTGGCACATAGTTAGTACTCAGGAACTGTTGACTGTCCTTCCCATGGTTGGCTGAGGTGACAAAATATGTGAGGGAGGCAATGCTGTGCTGGCAGGTAGCTGAGAAGCAGGTGTGTGGCCTGCTCAAGGGGGAGCTGTGTTGGTTCCTTAGTGCTGACAGGGTTGGGGTGCACCCGGGCTTTGGGAGAGGCCTGTCCTAGCATCTGGGGGTTAGACAGGAAACACAAAGCACACACTTAGTGAGAGCTAGTGTGTGGGGGGTCACTGCAGATCTGTGCTGAATGAAAAGGCTCACTTCTCTGCTGTGCTGGTGAAATCACTGGCCAGTCTGCTGCCGGGGTTCATGACTACTTGCTGTGGGATTAAGTGTGCTTACAGAGGCTGAGCTTAGAATACTACCAGTGATCAGTAAGAAAAAAGAGTGTGTTTGATTACCGCCAGTCCCTGAATCCAATGTTCAGTCACCAGTGCCTGGCAGGTAGAAAGCAAAATAAAAACCACAGAAAAGAAAGGAGTCTGGGTGGCATGCTTAGGCTGTTGACTCAGATGCTTCTCTGAATAGCATTCCTGCAGCTTCTCTATTCCAGTTTGTTTCAATACTTTGGAGGGAAAAAAAAATCTGTAATCATCACTACATCAGGCCTTCCTTCTGTCTGTCAATTTTAGAAACAAACCTGTCCATCCATCCATCCATCTGTCGATTTGTCTGTCCAGGCACAGTTGGTAAGTTGCATTTCAGCAAAAGGAAAAATGGGTAGGTGATAACTGTTGGATTGAGTAAAGGATATGTGTCTTTCTGTCCATTTCTGGCCAGCATGTGTCTGTGGATGCCAGAGTCTTTGAGGAAAGGAGAGCAGATGTGTCCCTGTTTGCTGGCAGATGAGTTAAGTGGAGATTAAGTTCTGGGATGCTCTAAAGTTACAAAAACTGTGTAGACAGGACTGGACTGGGTGTTACCTTACCTTTAAAGGCAAATAAGATAGATTTGCATTCTGTTGAAGAGGATTTTTTTAAACCCGAGATATTTGTGTAGCTAATGACCTGGTAGAAGTTACTCCTTTCCTCAGCTATGGCTATATGATGACATCATTGCCTCATGGAGCCATGGTTGAGGGCAGATGTCTTTTTTGCCTAGACCAATCAGTTGTCCGTATGTTAATTACTTGGTCCTTCTAAGGAGGGTCTTGGTCTTTCTTGGCAGAACTTTGCCATTTCAAACAAACAAACTGTGCTGCCTCTGCTGGTGGGTAGCATGGAGCTGGCCACCACCCACCAGGGCATTTTAAGCGTCTGATTAGCCTGGTTGCTGTGAGGACATTCTCTTACCACCGCCTAGGAGCCCAGTCTCTTTCTGTTTTGTTTCAGTTTCTCCTATTTTGATCCTTTTGTGTGATTTAGATGACTTATCTCTGCATTCAAATGTCAGCTAAATGTCCCAGGTAAATAAATTAACAGTAGCCTTCAAATTAGGTCATTTTGGGCTGTGGGCAGCAGTAGTTTGAAGAAGCAGGAATGGAAGAAAGGAAAGAACAAAGGTATACAGTAAACCCTCAATTTAATGGACTTCGGATTTAATGGACTTCAGATTTAATGGATACAATTGCCAGTCTGTATGTTAATTTAAAAATGATTTTAACCAAGACTTGCTTATAATTAAATTAACAGGGTTTCTTTTGTTATCAATTCACTTATTTTTAACAAAATTTAGCAAATAGGCCGTATGCTGGAAAAACCACTATAGTAATTTTGCTGCCATAAATATTACATATTTACAAGTATAGTGTGCATCGTCAAATCCAAGCCACCGCTCGTAAACAATGTTGGGCGAATGAGTAGCACCTGCTCACCCCGCCTCGCACAAGGTGACGGTTCTGACAGAGGACTTCCTGCAGCAGTTTTAAGGTGTGCCAGGTGATGTTCCCACGCCCTGGCCCTGAGCATTTTTGTTTGCTCACGGTGACTGGTGAATGCATGCATTTACTACACCTACTCAGTATTACATTTAAAATTACAGTAATGCATATAGAAGACTGTTCTGTGAAATTAAATTGTTCATGCATATTTAATTTTTATTACACAAACCTGTACATGAGTAAAAACAGGTAAACTAATTTGTCAAATTTTTAACATACACTTTCAGAAAACCTCCTTTATTATATAATGGGCTTTCAGCTTTAATGGAATACCCCTTGCTCGAATTAGTTCATTATATTGAAGTTTTACTGTATTGTGTGCGCCAGGCACTGGACATTCTTAATTCTCAGGCAACCTTCAGGAGGTGGTATTCTCTCTATTTTGCAGATGAAAAAAAAATGAGGCTGAGTTGAATGCTGGAGTGCCAGAGCCTCTTTCCACTACACATGCTATGGCTTAAATGTCTGGGGATGAAGATGGGCGGCCGGTCGGGAGACAGGAAGGAGGTATGCGCAGTGGGCAGGGCCCAGAGGAGCTGTGAGGGCCTAAACCAGCCGGGACTTTGCAGGATCTTTTGAGCTCTCGGGCTTAGAAGCCACCCTAGTCTCCTGGGCTGGAATATAGGCTCTCTGTCTTGATTTCATTTTAGACAAGATATCCTGGTTGAAAATAGAGCTGTTTTCTTTCTGACCAACTGAAAAAGATTATTTAACTAGCAAGATAGACTTGAAGAATAAGGTGTGGCTGTATAAACTGAGGAAGCTTTTGTATTGGTAGCTTGTTTTTATTTGAAGATCAATGAGAAATTGAGGTATGTTTTCATTTAACTAATTAATGCTTTCTGAGTACACTCTGTCTGGCCTGAGTTGGTGATATGTCTTAAAAGACTTGAGCCAGACTCTGAAGGAAGGCTGGTGAGGCTTTGACTCAGTGGGTCTCAGGAAGAGGGGCATGGTCGGTGGTAGCCCAGGTTTGGGGTGGAAGTGTAGGGAGGTTCTTGAGCAAGTGCTAAGGGCAGACTGCAATGGTTGGTTGTGATAAGAGGGGCCTCCCCTGACCTGGGCTTTAGGGAAGCTGCCAGCCTTCACTCTAGGTGAGCCGTGCTGGAGGAGCCCTGCTGGAGGGACGGACTCCCATCTGTCTCTGAATGGCTGTGTGAGTCTCTCTGCTGAGCTGGTCTGCTCGTCTGTGCTACAAACCACTTCACCAGCTCCTTTGCTAATGAATGCCAACTGGGCTTCTGCTGGGGCTCAGTGGGTGTGGGAATGGATGCAGAATCCTCGTTAGGGGAAGATATTCTTCCCTCACCCCAAGTCGTCAGTATCCTTGGCAACTGGCCTTTTTTCTGATTACCTGCCATTTCCTGGAGGGGAGCAAGAGGAAGGAACTTTCTTTTAAACCCAGGTCGTAGGAGGTCTAGAGCAGGGACCTGTGTTGAGGACGACTGAGTGCCTGCCAGTTTAGGGGCCAATTAGCAAAGCTCTCCCCCAGTCACCACTGCCTGCCCTGCCCTCGATCTGGAGAATGCATACGTAGGTCATTCCCACGGCACAAACAGAAACGGAAGCCCAGAGACCTCCAAACCACCTAGCTTGTTTGTGGCACATTTTGTGGCTCCCAATTAGTGAGTTTTTAACCACGGAGAAGAAATAACATTCTTCTGTTTTTAAGTTAACAGAAGCACTTTCTTAGGGATGGGATCTAGAAATTTCCTTTTTACAGATGAGGAAATGGAGGCTTAGACAAAATAACTTGCCCCAAATTATCCAGCTGGTAAGTGGCCAGGCCCTCCCATTGGGATTGCTCTGTGCTAATACTGTGGTGTACATTACTGGTCCAGACTGCAGCCTGTCCTGATTCCCAAGACCCCTTGGCAAGTCTCCTCTCCCAGGATGTATTACTTTACGTCTCTTGGTTTAAAATAAAACAAGCAGAAGCCAACTCACTTCTTGCCTCCGCCACCCCTTGTGGGAGAAAAAGAATCCAGACGCCAGGCTCAACTATGTGTTTGCTCCTGGACTGGTCGGTCTCAGGCCAAGCAGCCTGTGTGGGGTGTTTTGTTTTGTTTTGTTGGTGCCAGCCGCACAGTTGGGTCTACTTCCAGCAACGGCCTTTTTGTGCTGTAACTGAACCCCCCTGTAGGAAAGTGCAAGCCAGCACCTGCCATGGGGAGCCCAGGCTTGGACGGCAGAGGGACAGCTGCTGGAGTAGACGTGTGCTTTCTTGTTTTGGCTTCCTCCGCGATTCTGGGGGCCGACATTTGCTCCTGGCTGTTTTTCTTATGTGCGTGCACTAACCCAACGGGCCACCTTCACAGGAACACGCTTCCCAAGTGCTCTGATGCTGGGCTCTCTTTGGACCCTTCCATCATAGACTGTCAGAAATTGCTCCACTTGCCTATATCCTTCATGCCCGTGGAGGCTACCGGAACACAGTGCCCGATGAACTCAGGACGGCTGATGGAGCCTTGGGAGCAGGTGTGGTGAGAAGCACACTCCATGTTACAGAGTGTTTAAGCAAGAAGCCAACTGTTTGGCTGGTACAGAGGAATTTTTCCTACGGAATGTCAGTGTGGACAGAGCGCTGATGTGACTCTTGACATTGACAAGATCACTTCTCTCCTCTTGGGCAGGTGGATTTATTGGGAAACATTCACTGTCACCTGGTACTGTGTACCAGGCTCTTGTGGGGGAAAGGGAACAGAGAAAATATCAAGATTTTCAGCTTAGACAACTGAGTAGAAGGTGAGAACACAGGATGGGGAACGGTGTGCAAGGCTCCCACTCAGTCCTGGAGAGGAGCCAGGCCTGTGGAGAGACTGACATGTAGCGAGAGTCAGAGGAGCTCTGTAACGTGGTGAGATTTCAAGACAGGCATGGCCTTCTGGGGACAGCACAAAGGTCCTTGTCAACATGTTAAGCACCCAGCCTGTTTTGTCTTCCGGACGGAAAGTACAGTGTCACTCACTGGTGACTGGCTGGGCACTTAATGTGTTAATGGAAGCCACCTGGTTAGAAGGGTTAAGTAGCAGGTGGGATGTATAGAGTAGGGCCACTTGGTGAAAGGCCCTGGCTATGCCCTTCAGTGATTACCATCTTCCAAAATGGTGAGAGTTCTGGAGGGTCGATTTGGAAGGATTAGAGGCAGAAGGCAGAGGCTGTTGCAGATGCCCAGGTGAGGGACGGAGGAGGCTGACCGAGGGCCACACAGGGAAGCAGAGGCAGAAATGGTGTCTCTTCATAGGCCAGGTCCTCTCATGGACCGAGCAGGAAGGTAGGCTTGGCAGCACCCAGCCCAGGGCCAGGGAACCATGTCCAGGGGAGCAGGCGCCTGCCCAAGCATTTCTCCAGAGCCACTGTCATTCGGTGACTGGACCCAAGATGGGGAAGGTGAAGCAGGAAGATGCTGACAAGGCAGAAGGGAGTGTAGGGGAAGGAGTTGGAACGTAGGAAGGGCCATCTTCATTGGGCCAGGAGGGGGGTTGCTCTCTTGGAAGTGTATCTTTTGGCAACCGGTAGACAGGTTTGCAGGCTGGTCAGTCAGCATCTTACTCTGTCCCTGAGTTTCTGCTCTGCTGGGCTCACCAGTCCAAGGGAATGACAGGTACTGGGCGTTTGTTCATACAGGAACCTTGTGCTTTTTAAAAAGTGACATTTTTGGTTTCTTTGCCAGGACAAGGGCTGGAGCTCATTTAATTCAGCATCTGTAGGACATGGTCTTCAGCCAATGGGAAGGTGTCAACTTGTTTTACAGGGTGCTTTAAGGAGGGAAAGAATGTGAAATTGTACAGTTACTGGAGGGTTTGCTGTGGGCCTCAGGTCTGTGTCTATCTTGGGTTCATCCTGGACAGTTGGGCAGGGAGAGCTGAGGAGTCGGGGTGGGTGTCTGCCCTCTATTTCTGTCGCTCTTTGGGACATAGGGCTAGAGGCAGCTGTGGTTTGAGTCTTTAGGTCAGAGCTATGAAAGGTCACAGGTGCACTGATATGCTGATCCCATTAGCCTTTGGGGGTAGCCAGGTGTCTGACTACAAGAGGCCTTTTTGTTTACTCCCCTGGGCCACATGATATTGTCTCTTCTTTTAGTGTCTCAATTTGGAAATATATGGGAACACTGCTTTTAGACATGGTTATGGAAAACTTTTTCTGTAAAGGGTCAGACAATAAACCTGAGGTCTTGTGAACCATTCGCTGTTGGAGCTACGCAGCTTGGCCTTTATAGCGAACGAGCCTGGCTGTGGTCCAACAAATCCTACTCACAACACAGGCACTGGTTGCTGTTGGCTCTTTACACTGTAGACACCCTTTGGTTTAATTCTGATAGGGAACTTCCTGCCCTCTGCTGGGACTTACCCAGCTTCCTGCGAAGGCTTCCTGAACACCTTTTCCGAGTGCGCACCGAGGACGAGGAGGGTGAGTCTTTGCCCCTGAGAATCGTAGGTTTTAGGTGAGAGGTGGGAAGGGCCAGGCTGAGTCAGGAGATCAAACTGTCCAGTCACCGGCACGTTGGTGCAGCCTGTGAAGGACTGAGTGTTGGGCTTCATTCTGTGGGTGGTGGGGAGCCAGTTTGAAAGGTTGTGCTCAGGACCGTCAGGTGATCACAGATGCACTTTTGAAACATCACTCTGGTCGTGGTTTCCAACTGTATCTTTCAGTTTAGTATGGACATTTCAGCCCAGGGTTTGGTTACTGTCAGCACCAGAGCAGGAAAGTGGCCCAGAGTTGCAGGGCGGTCCTGGCCACAGGCTTTAGTGGGCTAGAGTGCCACACTTCTCAACAGGCAGAGTTTAACAGAACCTTCCACCCGCAGGCAAATGAAACAGTCTGTCCCAGTGCTGTGGTGTGTGAACAAAAGTATCTAGGGAAGCCCATCCCTTGCGCCCATCCCTTGCTTCGGATGGAGTTATGTGGCAAGAAAGCTTAAAGCTTCAAGAAGCTGATGCGCACCCTCTGTGCATGTAGCTAGGCCTGCGACCAGCACACAGAGGATGGTGTCTGTACAAACTACTGCGGCAAGGTGCGTGTGTGCAGGTTGAAGCAGGTGCTGCTCAGGTGCATCACAGATGGCTCGAGACCGAGGCACACCAGACATGGTGCTCACTGTAGTTGGGGTGGCAGAGAAATCTCTAAATGTATATAGTGCTCTCTACTCCTAAAGTATTCTCCCTCAGAGAGGTTTCTAGGCAAGTAAATTGAGCTGCCACCATTGCCCTTTAATGGGTACTGGAATTGGGGGGGGGGAGAGGGGTGCGTGCTTTATGTGCGGTGACAGGAGCTGTCATGAAAGGAGACCTAATAGCAGTGCCTGCAGATACTGTTTTATTGAATCCTCAACAGGCCTGTGGCAGTAGGTGAGGAGCCTCGGAGAGGGAGGTGGCTGTGCCAGCTCCATGCAGGGCTCTCCCAGTGCAGCCTGCAGACACACTGGTCCTCTGGCCAATCAGGTACACTTGTCAGTGGGTGGCCTTCCAGGCCCTGGGAGGGTGGTAGGATGTCTGGGTAGGAAACCACTGAACACTTGGGGAACTGGATGCTGAGTGCAGTAATGCTTGTCACTGGGGATGTGCCTCTTGAATTTTGCTGCCTGGTCTTGTCTCTGATGGTGGGTGGGTAACTTCTCAATTCTGAGCAGCACTCCTTGTGTTTTCTAGAGGCGTTTCTGGGCTCATGGGAGAGAAAGGTGAGGCTTTCATCAGGCAGCTCAGCCTGTGCTGTGGTTCTGGAGTGTGAGGCCCACATCTCATTTTCCTGCTTAGGGAAGCAGATGGTGGTCAAAATGGTTTTTGTTCATTTTTTTCCTGCCTAAATATTTCTGCTGTTCTGAGATGTCAGGTTTGTTTTGTTCATGGCAGTGAATTTAGGGCTAGCAGTTTAGAAGTATGCAGCCTCTTTCCCCCTCCTCCGGGCTGAGCACTGCTCCCATCGGACTTAAGACAAGCACTCTGGTTTGGTGGGTCAGTAGCCAGACACCCTGACCCAGACATGTTTATCTCCTGGCGTGGTTGGGTTGTGTGACTCTGAGATCACCTCGCTGTGACCCACACACAGGCTATGATTTGGAATTTAGGTTCCCAAGATCTCTTTTCTCACCTGACGAGCCACCACTAGACACATCCGTTTCCCTGGCCATGAAGGCTTGCACCACAACTTAGTGTAAGGGACCACGTGGTGTGCATGGCCTGTTCCCTTGCTCAGTGTGGTTGTTTCTCAGCAGGGGGCCCTGCCACGGCGCTGTGGGAGGTGGCTTAGCTACCAGTTATTACCAACTTTTCGTGGCAACAACTGGGGAGCCAAACTGCAGACATCCTCAAAGCCTCTAATCAGGGGTCCTTACTTTCTGCATCTCCCCGGAATCCAGGCTGTCTTGTGAGCTATCTCCAGTCTCCAGACAGACTTCCTTTCCAGGGGCTTGAAGTGGGATCCTCCTCCCTGCCTCTGTCCTTGTCTTTCTTCTAATGAGTCATGAGCCACCTTCCTTGGCAGATTTCAGCCCTTGGCAGTGTTCACTGTTTTCTCTGAACCCAGGCCTTGCATCAGGGGCATCTGTTGTTGGTCTGTTGTGAATCTTTGGTCTCTGTAAGGGGCAGGACACTTTGAGGAAGAGTGGGGCTGGTCTTGGGCTTGGTCCAGCCTATCAGCCTCACAGCCTACGCATCCTGGTCTGGCCTCTAAGACTTGCTTCTTGCCCACTCCATGCAGAACTCCTTGGGGAAAAGGCAGCCAGTCTAGACCTGAAGCTCTGGGCTGTTCTAGAAGAGGCTTGCTTGCCTCACAAAAGCAGTAAGGTGGCCCTGCTCAGCCCCAGGGGTGGGGGTCCTGGAGGCATGGAGAAGACTGAGCAGTTCCCCACATGACATTGGGCTCCTGGCTGTAGTTTACTCTCTCTCACTCTGGTCTGGTGGTGGCCAAGGCAATTTTAGTAATCTTATTTAAAATACCTATTTATTGTGTGTGTTTTTCTGAATACGCAAGTGTAAATAGTATAATTTGCAGTGCAAAGCCCTTGGCAATAACTTTGTTGTGTATTATGTTAAAAAAACTCTGGAAATCGCGAGCACCACGGATTGTCTTTCCCCTTGGGGCAGTGGTTACATGTAGGACTCTGAACTTGAACCCTTCGGCACAGTTGAAGCAGCAGCCTGCATATGTGGACTGTCACCAGTGCCTCGTCCAGAGATGCCTGCCCTTCATCCACAGGGACTCTGCGCCCACTGACTGTGTTGGACTCTGCATAGACTGACCCTCTTGTCTGGCTGCTGCAGTCTGCCGGAATGCCCTGACATGTTGCATTTTCCCCATTTGGATGAATAAAAATAAAAGCTTCTGTCTTAAGCAGGGCCTTCTCTGGTTAAACGAAGGTGCTTTGATAAAAAGGGTCAAGTGCACAACAAGTTTCCTGGCACTGAGCAGAGAGAACCGTGAACAGGAAGATCTTGCCACGTGGACTGAGCCAGAGTGCTAACAGTACACAGAGTTCACACAACCTCAGACTGTAACCTAGCACTGTGAGCGGTGAGGTACGGATGCCGAATCCTAAACCTCAGCTGACCAGGTGTGTTTCACACCCCTGGCTTAATCCTCATACCTGCTCCCCAGGGAGTAGAGCTTCTAAATGGCAACAGCAATCGGAAGGCAAAGCTGAAGCTCTTCCTGCTGCTGCCCCAGGTAAGCCAAGAGCTGTGTGGAGAGGCACTGGGTGTTTCTGCTTCATCTTATAAACTAAAGGCCCGCCTTCTCCCCCGGCACACCATCGGTTTGGATTTACAACCATGCTAGAACTGACGGGCCAGACCCCTGCTCCCAGACTTTCTTGCTCTTGGGCCCTGAAAGATGGAGGTGACGGTACCTGGTAGAAATCCCAGCCTTTCACCTTTACTGTCAAATCTGTGAATAACATTACTTAACTTGGCAAAGCTTAACAGGAGTTCGGTAACCCCCAGGAGACGGGCATTGAGCCCACTGCAGAGATAAGGAAAAGTTCAGTGAGGTATGCTATCTGGAGTAAAGTGCTCAGAGCTTATACCCCTGTTGCCCGGGCCAGGAACCTTTAAGGGCCCAATGTCTTCCTGACTCCTCTGCCCTTCCCCCTGGCATATCTCTGACCAAACGAAGCATTATAATCCACACATCCATTACACAGATGACCATACAGGGTCCCAGAGGCCAAGCCACTCCCCTGGGCCCCATGTCCTCTCTGTGCAGACTCCGGTTTTCACCTCTGTTGGGGTAGTTCAGAGTTGGGAGTGGATTTTTCTCTCCTTCACCAAACCCTCTCTGCTCACTTGTGCCACTGGGACATGGGCAGAATTCAGAGTGGATGGGGCAGCAGTACTCCTGGGAGACTAAGGCAAATGCCGCCTATCTTTCATTCTGAGCTGCCCCTCCCTCCCCCACGAATTATTAACAAGGCTCCAGATTCGCTCAGCAGGGCCCACTATGTCCACTCAGCCTGTCATGTATTTTCACTTACCTTGTGAGCAGTCCCAAGGTCACCGTCAAGGAAGAACCATGGTCACAGAACCAGGATCTGAGTTGACTAGCATGAAGCCACCACCTTTCCCCCACTTCCCTTCACAGCCGGGCTTAAAATCCACACTTCCTTCTCTGCTCCCTCCACCCCACTCTAAGCATCAGTGACTCCCTAGGCATCCAATCCAATCGGCCTTTCCGGTCCTGCCATCACTCCCAGGTAGAGCTTGCTAGTTCTTAAGGCCCAAAGCTGTGCCCCTGCTCCATGTCCTTTCTCTTCCCCCCTGACCCTAATCCTGCCCTTGCTTAACTGGGACATCCCCTGGGCTCTCGCTGCCTTCCTAGCTTCACCTTACATGCGAGAACAAGATTCTCACTGCATTTGGCAGTATCTGGAGACATTTTGGTTATGACAACTGGTGGTGGTACGGTGTGCTATTGGTATCTAGTGAGCAGAGGCCAGGGATGCGCTAACCTTCCTGTGACGCACAGAACAGCCCCACAACAAAGAACTGCCAACAGCCTCTGCTGTGGTGGCACCGCCCACACAGTTCCTGATGTGTCGATTCTGGACATCTCCAACTTGTATTTCCCAGGTGAGCTCCAATCCATACATTAAAAGCTCAATTTATCCTCCTGGTGTTTCCTCCCCTTTTTCTCACCAAGTTTTATCCAGGGAAACAGCTGATCCTAGACCAGTGATGGCGAACCTATGACACGTGTGTCAGAGGTGACAAGCGAACTCATTTTTTTGGTTGATTTTTCTTTGTTAAATGGCATTTAAATATATAAAATAAATATCAAAAATATAAATCTTTGTTTTACTATGGTTGCAAATATCAAAAAATTTCTGTATGTGACACGGCACCAGAGTTAAGTTAGGGTTTTTCAAAATGCTGACACGCCAAGCTCAAAAGGTTCGCCATCACTGCATTAGGGATTAATCAAATGTCTGACCAAATATAGGCGGCCAATTTTTAAGTTGTAATTTTCTATGGCCCTCAAATGATGTTAGAAATATTCAAATGGCCCTTGGCAGAAAGACGTTCCCACCCCTGTCTAAAATTGTTAAAGGAAGTTGGCTTAGAACTCTCCAGTAATTATCCTTCTAACACCTTGGCCTGGACCTACCTGCTGGCCCAGCCTCACCTCCCATCATGCTGCCTTCATCAGACCACAGTGCTCAACACTGTCTTCCTGCTCCAGAGTCCAGCACTTCCCCTCGCTGTCAGTGCAGGAAACTCTCCTTGCCAATGCATATACCCTCCCTGTTCTTACAGGATCCCATATACCTGCTACAGCACTTAGTATACAGGTGCAGGTGCAATTACTCTTATCCTGGGTCTCACGTAACTAGGGGACCTCCGGGAAGAGGACTCCTTCTGAGGCATGTTAGGCCTCTGTGCTGAGGTGGACTGGTGTTTGGACTCCTTTGTCTGGGCCAGGGCATAGCTGCAGAGGTGAGGATTGCTACTGAATCCCTAATTCCTGGTCACTGAGACCCTTGGGAGTGGAAAAGCCTAGAAAAGGCTGTCCTGGATTCTTGCCCAGGGTGGCCAGGAGTGTGGATGTCAGAAAACACTAAGCTCTGGAGGCCCTGCCATGGCCCTTGCCCAGCTTCAGGGGGGCTCACTCACCACCTTCCCTTCTTTGTGGCCTGCATCTCAACCCACTTCCTCCAAAGCCTGGGTGTAGTAGCTGAAGTCCTGGAGGGCAGGCAGGCGACGCAGAGAGGGGAGCACTGTTCTTCTCCCTGCTGCAGAGAAGGGGTGGGGTGGTAAGGACGGCAGGGTATGGGAGCCTCATCCCCTGGTGTGGGGTGGCTCCCAGTGAACAGAAAGCAACTTTTTCAAGCTGGCTGTCCATGCCACCACTTCTGAGTTCCAGCAGAGCAGACCTGGACCCCAGGTAATCTGCCTACCTTTCTGCTCTTCAGCTGTTTCTCCAGCACAATCACATTCTGGGCGGGAATTCACTCTTCCATCTCAGCTGGGTGAGATGCTTTTGTCTTTTAAGGCTTAATTACATGCTTATGATTTCCCTAAACCTCACACACACAAATAGTGCCTCAGAGGGGCAATGCTCAAGATGAAGACGGAGCCTGTGTCTTCTCACCCCATGGGCCTGGCACCTCAGCTGCTTACAAAGGGTCTGAATGGAGGTGGCTGCGGCTCACACACCGTATTTGACTTCTCTGATAGTGGGGGTTGGGGAGATGCTGCACGTGATAAAACTGGTTTTTACAAAGCAATGCTGTTTGTACCAAAATATTTAATGAATATGCTGTTAAAATAAAACCAACGGAAGAAATAGTAATACAATTTTACTGGTTTATATTTCATTTCATAAAGTTAACACACTAAGACTACCCTAACACAACGTCCACGCACCTAGATTTAGACGGGCTTATAGCTGTTTTGGTAACTGAACAAGAAAGACACAAAGTGGTGGGGGGAAGGTGGGAGGAGGGCTTGCCACTTGTTACCTCCACGTTAACACAGATGACCTCAGCAAGCGTCAGTACAGCCAATGGGAAAAGATACAAAACAACCCAAGTGTCTACATACAAACCAGCGCCTCTTGTAACCAGCTTCCTCCAACCACGCAGAGACGACGACGAACCACCTGCAAGACAGCCTGCTGGCACATCACTATAGAAGTTAAAAGTCTGTGTTTGTTTGTTTAAAAAAAGGTGCTAAAACCTCCATTCCATAGTTTTGAAGCGAGAACTTGCAGCCCATTTAAACAGCGAGGTTTGCACCCAGCCACGGGCCAGCAGGATGGGGCCTGGGCGTCCCACATGTACATTTACACAGACAAACACACAGCTCAGTGTCCTCCTCACTTACACAATCTGTTGTGCAAAACACCTGGAATCTCGAAGTGAGGGAGCTTGTCACAACTCTCAGAACGGCAGGGAGGAGAGCAGAACCCAACAGACCTTGAGTGAAATTAAGTGCCCACATAACCACATAATTAAGTTGTGCAGATCAGTCCTAGTCTGGGATTTAAACACTGTCATTTGGGGGCATTGGGAAAAGATATTTTTATATATATATACATATACACACATGACACATTGAGCAAAGTAAGATTTGTCCAAATTATGATTAATCCAGTCTCATGGTCACCCACCCCAGCCCTGTGAAGTCATTTTGGCAGCTAACACTAAAAAACAACAGGAACCATGAGAGTTGCATAGAATTGATCTGAAACGTGAAAAATGCCAAACCAAAACCTGTGCATCATATAGTTTAACAAAACTAGACTGCTTCACTGCACCCATGAAACCCTCCTCTTTAAAACAAAGTGCTTCTCCATTACCCAGAGGACCCTCTGCTGGCACTGACGCAGGTAAGAATTACTGGAGTTCCTGATCCTCTGCCCCACCCCACCCAGCCACAGTATATATAACGTGTATTAAAAAAAAAATTAAAGATTTAGAAAAAAAACCAACAGCCTGAAAGGGTTCCCCCAACTCTGATCATGTCAGCTCAGCTGGGTGAGCCTGGGAGTGATTTCCTAGAGCGTCCAGAGCAGCCGCTGGGCTGGCAGGCCTGTTAGTGTCAGTAGTTAGGAGAGCCTTACCCCAGAGGCGCCTGCTTCAGGAGCTCTGGGCCAATGACCTACCAATATGCTTCTAGGAATCTGACTTAGGTACATCTGGTCCTGGGACATGTCACAGAATCACACATCTGGCCAAAGAAGGCAACAAAAGGTGTTGTGTTTTCTGACGGTGTCTGGAGGCCGCAGCTGCTCTCAGCAAGTCTCTTTCCCTTGAACGCCAGTTGCTGTCTTTATGGAGCTCAGTGTTCGGTTAAACCACGTCTTCTTGGCTGCTTGTACCTCATTTAGGGCAAGGCCCAAATGGTGCTCCAAGTCCTGCAAGAGGAAGACTGCATGAGGATGCTGGCTCCAGTGCCAAAGCTGCCTCCCCAAGAGCTGAGCCAGGACAGGAATTCAGTCTATTTACTTTTGAGAGGCCTCTGGAAATTCCCCCGCCTCAAACTGACATGGGAAGAAATGGAATGCGTAAAGCTGTTAAGCCCTCCTTGTTTCTTGCCTAGTTTATTAACACTGCCTCCTAAACAAACACCTCCCTCCCTTGTCCACCGCTGCACATCAGGCACACAGAGCTCATGCCCGGGTAAGGCTGCATCATGGACTTGCAGAAAGAAAAAGTCTAGACTCCTGAGCATGGCACTTGAGACGTCGGTCTCAGCCAACACGCAGGCTGTTTCAGATCAGCACCCACATCCACCCCTACCTCCTGGGGCTCCTTGCTGGGCAAGCCCACACCTCCCTGTGCTGCTCCCTCCCCCAGGAATGCCTAATCTTCTTTCTCTTCTGTAGCTGCAACCTGTCCAATTCTTTGATCACAGCTCAGACACTGCTTGCCTGTCCTGGGCAGTCCTATGAGCCATGTCTTAGCTTTGCCGCCCCAGCATCGAGAACAGGGCCTGGCGAAGAGCAGGTACCCAGTGAATGTATGAGATGCGGGAGGCCCAGTCTAAGCTTGGTTCCTTGTGCTCAGCACTGGTGCTGACAGAACTAGCCAGACAGTATAAAGAGGACCGCTGCACATCAGGCACACAGAGCTCCTTCACCAGGAATGGAGGCTCGGATAAATTAGGTAACATGTCCAAAGTCACCAAGCTAGCTAGGTGATGGGAGCTGGGAATAAGAGCCGGCATTTATGAAGCCCGCACACACTGTGTAAACCCTTTCTATGCATTATCTCGTCCTCACTCATCATCTCCACTTGCAGATGAGGAGACTGGAATGTAGAGAGGTTACTAACTCAAGGTCGAAGACTCTGATAGTACAGCTGTGACTTGAAAGCACGTATTCTCTGCTCCACCGAGAAGCTCCCAAGCTTGATAATTATCATTATGAAAAAGGTCAATGCATAGGACAGGCCATGTCAACATCCACTGGTAAATAACACGTAACGGGCTTCTTCCCGTGAGCATCATAGTTAAAGTTGACAAGAGAAAAGAGCCCCCACCCCTAAAGGTCATGCTGGCGTTTCCCACACCAGGACCCCTCTGGCCGGTCCGAGTCTCATGGCAGCGCTTTGGTCCCAGGGCGGGGGGGCGCCTGTTACCTGTATCTTACACTCGGCCTCCACCAGTTGCAGCTTGGTCTGGGCCAGCTCCAGTTCCATCTCTCGCAGCTGGTTCTTGAGCGTCTCCTTCTCCTCATCTGTGTCCTCATCTAAAGCTTCCTTAGCTGCGCTGACGCCCTTTATGCGCCCTTCTTTGTTGAAAAGCTCTCGGCAGCGCTCACAGTCATCTACTTTTTGCTAAAATTGAATGTCAGATGTAAAGAGACAAGAAGAGAACTGGTCCTTTAGAAGGTGTGAGCATCACCCTCCTGGAGCCAAGAGGTGGCTTCTCAGTGGGCACCACAGCTTCTGAAAATCTGGCCCCCGTGACCAGGTAGACGGCCTATGGGAAAACCACCTGGCACTATGCACTGAAAGCAGTGAAAACAGTCTGATGTGATCCAGTCAGTAATCATATCCAAGAACCTTGGCTAAAAGATGAAGCAGCAGTGACTAGATACGATTTATGTACAAGGATTTTCACTGCAGAATGAGAGATAAGCTACCCAACACATGGGAGAAATTCAATACACTGGGCTGTATTTATATAGGAAGTATGCAGTCTCTAAGTGTCTGAGGAATTTTTCATAACATGGTAAAATGGTACACAAAAAATGTATCTATAGTATGGTTAAAATATATATCAGAGTTCATCAAAATAAGATGCCACTGACTGTAAGAAACATCATCTTATGTTCTTCTAAGAAAACATTCTGCCAACTAAACCAAAACCTGCCCCAATTTCAGAGATGTGAGTGTGAATGCATATCTTAGAATGAATGAAATTGTGTATGTTAAACAGAACAAAGACTGAAAGCATATACAACCAAGTGTGCACGATGGTGATGTTATCTGTGGATAACAAGATTGTAGGGGGTGACCAGCAGGCGTGGCTCAGTGCCTGAGCATCGACCAATGAACCAGGAGGTGATGGTTCAATTCCCAGTTGAGGCACATGCCTGGGTTGCGGGCTCAATCCCCAGTATGAGGCATGTAGGAGGCAGCTGATCAATGATTCTCTTTCATCACTGATGTTTCTCTCTCTCTCCCCTCTCCCTTTCTCTCTGAAATCAGTAAAAATGTATTTTAAAAAAAGATTGTAAGAGATTTTTTTCTTATATACTCTTCCAAATTTTCTGCAATGAGTTTTATTAGTTCTGGAATCAGACAACAAATTATATTTACAAAATAGCTACTGCTGGTTAAACACTTCTTGTGGGGGCTGGGCATCATCTTGCTCCAGGTAGAATGTTCTAAGCAAACATGGTCATGAGCACAGAACTCTCTATTTTCCTCTCCACTCAAGTGTAAGTATGTGAGGAAAGCATCTTTCAGTGAATGACTCATCTTAGTAAAATTTGGCAAGTATTCTTATACAGGTACAGCTTAAAGAAGCATCGTTACAAAAGCTCCCAAATCGGCAACAACTACACTTTAAAACGTCAAGTCGTCGTTGTGGCACATGGATCATTGTGACAGCAGAAGGAAGTGTCCACGCAAGTGGGAGGGACAGGTCACACCGCAGTCCTGGCCTCCAGGCCCCAGTGCTGCGCAGCATGCACTGCCCACGCGGCAGCACCCGGAATCTAGAGCCACCTGTTTTGCTTACAAACTCCCCGGAGGAGATGTTGTACACACTTATAAGGACAAGGACCTTGGATTTTGAAATCTAAAGCCAGAGCTCTTTGGGTGTCATCTGTATTCCCCTCTAGAGGACACAAGCACAGGATCAGCTGTCAATTACTGAGTCAGGCTGTGGTATTTGTCGGCTTCTCTCACTTCTGAAATCAAAGTACCGCCCTTACTCAAAATCTGCAGTGCTGGTTATAGCCATAAACTGAGCTAGGTGCTATAAAATGTCTTTGATAAAGGAAGACTTACCCGAATTTTCTCAATTTCCACTTTATTAGCTGTCTGCTGCTTCTCCAATCTTTCACTCAACTGAGAACAAATCTAAAGGAACAGACATAATATCAAATGAAAATCTCTTGAGCAACACCATCAGCTGCATACTCTGGGCTGGGTCCACGCTCAGCAGCAGATCCTCTGCATCCATCAGCCTGGGACTCGCAGGCCCCTATCAGCACCACACTCGATGGCCACTGTTTCTGCACCATGAAACACACATGCACAGAAGGTGCAACCTGCACCTGAAATGCTCCCAGGAACACAGTGTGGCTTCACTTATAAGTGCCCACATGCATGCTGGGCACTCACTATGCCTGGTGCTCTACCCACTCACTGAGATTGCAACACTTTCCCTTACTCTGCAGTTGACCAGCGAGGCAACGTGGCCGGGCGTGAAGTGACTGGTCAGAGCTGGAAGCTCTTGGGTGAGGAGGGGACACAGCCCAATCCCCTGGTGCGTGGACCCACCTGCTTGTAGTCACCGATGATAGAACTGTTTTTTTTAATCTCAGATTCTGCCTTGTCGAGTTCCCGCCGACACATTTCTTTTAGCTGCGTACATTAAAGAGGCAGAAGTGAGTGTTTTAAGGGAAATATAAAGGGCTTCCCACAAAGTCCAGACCTGACTCTGCAAGGGCTCTCCCTCCCTCCCTCCCTCCCTCCCCCTTCCTTCTTGGCATCACTAACCCGTTTTCTTGATGCCAGGAGAGGGAGGGAACAGTCAAAATGTCCCAAAACACCCCACCCCACCCCACTCTGGGGTTTGCTGAAGCTTCTGCCTGAGAGCAACCCGGCCTGTGGGCCTGAGGAGGACACAAAGCAGGGACTGAGCTGATGGAGCCCCACGGCCGCCTCAGTAACTGACCTCCCGTCTGTGTAAAGTGCCGTCACCTCGCACCTCAGGCAGCCTGTCTGAGACCAGGAGTTACCTTTATGGAAAACTGGGGGGAAGGGGACGGGGCTGGCCCCAGGGCACCCAGCACCCTAAGCTCTTCCTATGGCTGCAGGTCTGTGTCCCAGGGACTGCAGAGCTGGCTGCGGACAAGCCTTCCAGTTTGCTCTCAGAGGACATGTCAGTGGACAGGTAGAAGAGCCAGACATGTTAGGGTGTTGCTTTCCTTCTGCAGAGATGCTAACCCTATTGTTTGTCACTCAGATGTGGACACACAGGGATTTCTCTTGCCTCACTGTGCTTTAATTATTAAGAATCATTACGCTTTACACGGTACATTAAAAAGGCTCACGGAAACTGAAGCCAGCTGTCCCAGCTTCTCCAGTGCCAACAGGAAGCCTCCAGCCACACTCCCACCATGAAGCGTCTGCAGGACACAGAGAGCTATGGGCGGGCGAAGCTCCCTTACCTGAGCAGACTCCTCTTCCAGCCGTCTTTTCTCTTCTTCTGCATCAATCAACTTCTGTTTGGTCATAAGCAGCTCCTTATTCAGTGCATCTGCCTTTTCCTCAGCCTGAAACATTTAAGAGATGCTGTTAGTGACAAGAACTGAGAGCTGAAGGGTTCTGAATCACCCAGCACAATCCCATTTTAAGGGGAACTGTAATGGGGACAGGAGAGACGATACGCCCACAGTCGCACGGAGACGAGGCTCGTGCCCAAGTGCTGGCTCTGAGGTCGGGAAAGGCACTGGTCAGGAGCACAGCCTTTGGCCTCGGGTAGCCTAGGCTCCATCCCATCGTTCCCTGGCCATGTGCCACTGGCCAGGTCACGGAAAGCCTGTCTGAGCCTCGCTCTTCACCTGAGGGATGAAGTGTGGGAAGGACTAACTAAGCACAGTGTCTAGAGCAGTGATGGCGAACCTTTTGAGCTCAGCGTGTCAGCATTTTGGAAAACCCTAACTTAACTCTGGTGCCGTGTCACATATAGAAATTTTTTGATATTTTCAACCATAGTAAAACAAAGATTTATATTTTTGATATTTATTTTATATATTTACATGCTATTTAACAAAGAAAAATCAACCAAAAAAATGAGTTCACATGTCACCTCTGACACGCGTGTCATAGGTTCGCCATCACTGGTCTAGCACATAGTAAACACTCAGTAAACAGGAGCTGTCATAATCACTAACAGTTATAATAAATTCTGGTTTTCTTCCTCTAAACTCTCAGTATTTCCTCTGCTTCATCAAACAAGTTCCACATTTTGGTCTCCTTGTCACCTGATAAAGGAAGCCACCCCTTTCCTGTTTTTATTCCATTAATGGCGATCCTCCACCCGTTTCTCCAAAGACACGCAAAGGTCTGGAGGGCAGACCTGTGGGTCCCAGTGAAAATGATATGAGTCCCCGACACGGACAGTCCCAGGACACCGAGGAATGAACGACTGTGGCACCACAGAGGGCAGTGAGGAATACAGCAGTGCACAACATTTTCACACACATTCGGTGGAGCAAGGGCCTCATGGGTCACAGACACTACTGGTACACTGTATCATGTAAGTCCCCTGTTAACCCTCAGCAGCCTGAGCCTCTTTCTAGAACATCAGGAAACCTATGAGTGGAAATCTTAGGATCCTGACAGGGAAACCTACCTAAGTCAGGTGCTGGTAAACTCTGGCCGATGCACCAAATCCGCTGGTTCTTACAAATAAGGTTTTATCATAAGCAAACAGCCATGCTCATTCGTTTACTTACTATCTATGTGTGGCTAGTTCTGCACTAGTGGCAAAGCTGAAGAGTCGTGACAGAGACCACGTGGCCCACAGAACCTAAGATATTTACTATCTATCCCTTTACAGAAAAAGCTTGCAACCTCTGACCTAAACCCTGAATGAGAGACTACACTTCTTCTAAGGGAGGCCTGTGGTAGAGAGAATGGACAAATGCCCGCCAGAAAAGCCATCACCTCAAACTCAAGATTGGGAGAAGCAAAGAAAGTCGGCCTATCTGCCAACAGAAATTCCTGATGAAATCAAGCATCCTGGGCACCGGGCTTCGTTATAACCGGCAGCGCTTAGTCAACAGGCACAGAATATGCAAGAAACAAAGTCTCTTCTTGTTTCGGGGGAGGTGAAGAAAATCATAGAGATTAAATGCTACTGCCAACTGTGGTAGCATGAGAACGAGCCAGAAGTCTCTCAATCAAACGACGTTTGGGAAGAAGTTCAAGGACTTAAGGAAGCTTCCTGAGCTCATCACTAACCCCTGTAGGAAGAGGGGAAAGGAATGCTGGCAAGAGCTGTACCCTCAAAGGAGGGTAACTAACCAGAACAACACACACAGTAATTTCACGTGATTGAGGAGAAGTCAGAGAACACAATCTCTCCCTGCAGCCGAGTCAGACTCACGTTATCCAGGTCCTTGCGCAGCGCGATCTTGCTGGTCACCAGCTCGTGGGCTAAGTCATCATTTTCCTGTTCCAACCTCATGTTCGCTTCTTGTAAACGCCTATTCTCCCGCTGAAAGATTAAAAGAAACCAGTTACAGACACATAAAAATCAGATGAAAATGACAGTTTTTCAGGGCTAACCTTCAAAACTCCCTTGAGTCCTATGGAAATTGTGGGAGATGTAGCTGGTCCTAATGGGCTACCAATCAATAATTTCAGAAAAACTTAACTGATAAGTGACCTCGTCAAGTAACTATGTCTTATTAACGGTGCCAAAATGCCACCGAACTGTAACAAACTAGGCCGCTGGTTTGAAGCAAAACAAACTTTGTTTTCTTATTTGCAAACTCAAACTGAAACTTGAATCTAGAAACAGTAGCACTGAATTTTAAAAGGAACGCAACAAGGCTGTTACAATGCACAATGATATGAAATGAAAGGCGAACCTCAAATCGTTCGATGGGGTCTTCCTGTTGGGCCTGCTGTTCCCTCATGGTGTGATATTCCTTTTCATATTTTTTCAACTTCTTCTGACTAATCTGTAGGATAAACCACAGCATGAGTTAAAAAGTATCAGAAAGCGGTGGGCGCTTCAGGACTTCACTAAGGACAGGGCTGTCCCCAGTCACTATGAAAATGTTATTTCCTAATTTGGGAGGGAAATCATCAGAATGGGGCACCGTCCAGGACCCAGAATTCTACTCAATGGCTACTGTGTCCAGGGCTCTGTTGGGGATAACTGGCTCACAGTGTTTACTAAGTGTTAGAAGGACCACCGACAGAGATCTCTTCCTATCTGAGCCTGGGTCCCACTGTCCTTATCATCATCCCCATGCCCATCCCCATCTTACCTAGCACCCACCAGCATGGCTACAAGAGGCTTCAAATCTCTGCCCTCATGTACAGTATTCTTTATCCTCCTCCTCCTCATTTTATATACAATTTAACTGAGGTATAAGGAGGTTACGTACTTTGACCAAGTCACTCAGTGAGGGGCTGGCAGATCTGGGATTTGAACCCAGGCAGCTCGACTCCACCCGAGGTCTAGCTACAGCCATCTCACTGTCCTACCACCTGTCAACTTTCCTCTCTACTAGCTCCTGTGCTATCAAACAGGCACAATTCTCTGTCCTTCAACACACAGCTCTGCTGACCACTCTACTTGGCTGCTCGTCTGCCCCATCAAACTACTGTCCTCTTTCTCTCAAGCTTTTTCTTACCAACAACCACTGCCAACCACAGGTCACTTCCACTGCTTCAGGGCCTCTCTTTAATCTAAGTCCAGCTCCTGCTCTAACTACTCTTTACAAAATATCCTCTTGAAGATCACAGAGTGGTTTCTTTTTCACTCCATCCAGTGCATTCTCTCTTCCCAACTTGACTTCAAATCTCTTGATCTTTACCATGACCAACCCACTCCTCCCCTCTCGAGGAGATCCTTTCTCCCTTCCTCTCTGAGCTCTCCTCCCGAACAGGTTGTTTCCCCTTTTACTCGTTAACCTTTTCTTTCTTCAATCTGGACCATAACCAAGGGCATCCTCAAGACACAACCCTTAGTCTTTTGTTTTATTCCTTCCTCTAAACCACTAACCCATTCTCTTTGGTGTTTTTAAAATTATATTTTTAAGATTTATAAAGTATAAGAAATAGAAAAGTGATAAAACAGGTATATGCAACTTAAGGAATGATTACAAGCTAACGCTCATCCCTTCCCAAAGCTTCAAGAATGAGCACCATGCTGCCTCACAAATTTCAGCTGCCAGTTCCAGGCAATGAGGAAACTCCAAGCTTGTCTAGTCCAACTTTTCTCATTTTATAGATGAAGAAACTGAGACCTACAGGGGATGGGCCAGGCCCAAGTCTGCAGTGCCTCCAATTCTCTGTCCCACCTCACTCGTGCTGCTGGTGTTCCCCCTCCCACCAACTCTGTAGGCCCCTGTGCTCCTCGGGATGTTGATGTCTGCTTCAACCAGAGCTGATCCTGGAGTCTGGCTGCCGCCCAAGGGGAGGCCACCACGCACACAGCACTGCGCCCTGGCTGCAGTTATAGAAATGTCCATTAAACACTTGGGGGTGAGGCTACAAGTGAGGGAGTGACATCTTTAAACTCAGATCTTCAGCGGTTTAAGGCCAATGCCAGGGTAAACTTTTATTGTACATTAGAGGCCCGGTGCACGAATTCATGCACAGGTGGGGTCGCTCGGCCTGGCTGGTGATCAGGGCCGACTGGGCCAGCCAGCTGGGGGGGAAGGAACCGCGGCCAGCCAGGGGGAGGGACCGAGGGAGGTTGGCCGGCTGCAGGAGGTTGGCCAGCTGCAGGAGGTTGGCTGTGGAGCACACTGACCACCAGGGGGCAGCTCCTGCAATGAGCGTCTGCCCCCTGATGGTCAGTGCACATCATAGCTACCAGCCAGTCGTCCAGTCCTAACGGTCACTTAGGCTTTTATATATATAGATGTCATTCACAAAGAAAGCACCTAAATCAAAGATTTGCATGATCAATAAGTGTATAAACTATCCTAACAGATCAAGAGTGGAGCAACAGAAACTAAACGAGATGTGTGGGAGGCAAAAACCGCCTCCCAGCACTCTCTGCTGTCAGTGTGGTAAATAACAAGGAGGGACTGATTACGAGTCTCCCCTTAGTGCTTCATTAAAAAAAAAAAAGAAGAAGAACTGACATTAAATCCTACAGAACATTCTCACAAATCTTTAGGATTCTCCAACTTCCATTCTCATGCAGGGGCAAGGAAGAATTAACAATTTTTTCCTGTAAACATACATTTTAAAAGGCTAATTACAAAATAATGTCTTCTACATTTCATTACCCCTAATTATAAAAGCCTCGTTCTCAGACTAAAGGGCTGGTTCTCCCTCATCACTGGCACAGCTGTTCGTGTCTAACGAGCACCTGATAAATGCTGGACCCTCTACATTTTGTTATCTCATGGATTCTTAGATTTTCGTGACAGGATGTGGGCATTTCTTTATGCATTTCCCATGTTTTTCAAGTGTTCTGCAGTGAGCACAAGGTGCTTTTATAATTAAGTACAAAGCACATGCTGTTAGAATGAACTCTCATGACGCTGGGCTTCCGTCCCAGGACTGAACACAGGCAGAGCTCCGTCTTCCGGGGAGCTTGTGGCCCAGACGTTCTCACCGGCTCAGGCTCCCTTCCCACTGTTCAGCCTCACTGGTTCTGTTTCCTTCTCCCTCCCTCCCTCCCTTAAACCTTTACCCACCAACCCCATCACAAACAAAAATAAGTAAAAGCAACATTGCTTATCATGGGCTCGCACTGACCCTGCCTCTCAGAGCATGGATGGCTGCACACCAGAGCCAACTAGTTCAGGCTGTCTCTGAGGCACAGACCCCACAAAGAAGGCTGATTCCTGACGCTGCAATGGGGAATGGAGAGGCACCAGCAGCAGAGGCACCAATGCAGCCTCCACATGAAGCTGCACCCAGGAGAGACCAGCACCCACCTCGCGCCTGCCTGTCTCATTATCAGTCTCCAGGTCAGAACATTTCTCCCTCATCCCCTGCCCACACAGAGTGCACAGAAATGATGAATTACATTGACCATCCTTTACATCTGCCTTTCCTCTGAATGGAAACGGCAACAAAGTGAGTGTCCAATGCAAGCCTGGCCCCTCTGCCTGCACAGGCCCACACCCTCTTCACCTCTCAGATGAGCGCTCCAACATCACTTCATTAGGAACCCTTCCCTGACACCTCCTTCCCCCATCAGGCAGGTCTTTCCTTATATATTCTCGTGACATCAGGGCAATTCCTTCATGCACCTGTCCAAGTCCACAATTATTTACTTATGTGCTTACTTAATTGTCTGTCTTCCCAGTAGGAAGCAGGCCTCATCTGCTTTGCTTACCACCATATCTCCAGTGCCCAGTTTAATGCCACCAACACAATCAGGACTCCAATAATCATGTACTGAACAAATCAAAGCCAATGGCCATCCTTTAAATCTATAATCAGGATGCAGCAGGGGCATTTATTTACCCAACAACTGAGCACAGCTATGGGCAATGTTCTTTGTAGGCATTAGAATACAAAGATGTATACAGGTCACAATATGCAAACTCCACAGGGCAGGAACTCTTATTCATTGCAAAATTCTGAATGCCTGACCCAGAGTAAGCATGAAAATACTTAATGAATAGAGACATAGTCCCCACTCTAAAAAGTTCAAAGGTCATTTTGTCTGTCTCTTACTTACACCAATAACATTTTAATTGAATTCAGGAAGTAGGACAGCTATGGAATCAGCCCCAGAGAGGAATCACACCCTCTGTTGGCTGACACCTCTAAGGAGGCGGTAGAAATCACAGCTTCACACACAGTGGCATTTCTGCCCTCAGAGATTATATTTGAACCCTGGCTGGGTGGCTCAGTTGGTGGGAGCATAGTCCCTTACACCAAAAAGGCTGCAGATTTGATTTCAGGTCAGGGCACATATCTAGGTTGTGGGTTTGACCCCCTCAAGGCGCATATGGAAGGCAACTGATCGATGTCTCTCTCACATCAATGTCTCTCCTCTACACCCCTTCTCCCCCCAAAACACTAAAAAAGTATATCCTCAGGTGAGGGTTAAAAAAAGGTATTTAAAATTTTTTGTTTAAATGTTCTTTTTTTGGGGGGTGGGGGGGAGGCATCTAAGAGTTTCCTGGGATAAGACCGAGTTTGCACTAAATTTAGGTAAAACCAATGTTATACCCCACTGCAAGCTGTACAGAGGTTCCTAACATGTCAGGAATAGAACCAATCTGAGAGTGTCCCGAGAGCCACGGTTCCCATAAAAAGCAATGTCCTCATAAAAGAGCACAGAAGGCAACTCTGCCCCTACCCACCCACAGCAACAGAACATTCTACATACCATCTCGGAGGGCTCACAGGCTCCCTGAGGCCCAGCCATACATAGTCCCCAGTTAAGAAACTTAGAATTCGACAGTGGAGACTTGGAACTTGTCAGTTTGACATTTTGGTAGAAGTACAGAGTTAGCCCCAAATCCCTCCCCTCGGTGACCCATCATCAATCTTCACAGGAATCGGATACTGCTCTCTCTTCTCACAGGGGCCACGTGCCCTGGGAAAGGCAGCACCTGCCAGCCTCTGGCACAGGCAGGGATGTCGAGGCCCAGAGCGGGAGAAAGGGAGTGGCTGCAGACTTGCATGGGAGGGGGTGGTACAGTCTGCAGGTGGACAGACCAAGACTCTGTTAATGGCTCACTGTGTAACTGAGGTCAAGCTGCCTTACCTCAGCTTCAGGTTCCTCATCTGTGAAAACCACCACAACCCTTTTAAGGACTGATGTTATGAGGATCACATGATATAAGACATTTGAAGAGCTCACTGAGTGCCCCGCACAGAGTGAGGTCTTTTACTTGGTGGTAGCGACTACTTTTATTAATAGAATCAGAAGCAGAACTATCCTCTGCACATGTGCTGCAGAGAATGAGCCATTTAAACAAAGCCCATTTCACACAAAAGAGCAGGAAATGGGCTGCCGACAGGAAATAGGAGCAAATTCCCAAAGGCCCCTCGCTGGGCTGGAGACATAGGGAGTCAGCAAAGGTGGGAGGATGAATGTTAGTAGTCTGCATGGCAGGGTTCAAGGATATTGTCTGGGTGAGGGGGTGGGTAGGAAGAGGTCTTGTACATTAAGGAGATCCTAACTCCAAAGTCCTCAGAGCTAAAATAAAGAAATCTGACCAAGCCCACCTGCCTCTTGTTGAATGCTTGGTTAAGAACTTGGCTTTTCAGTAGTTAGAAGAACCTGAGATTCACACAGGACTGTCAAGATAACAAGATACCTCTATACCTACCATTTTATTTAATCTTCCAAACACCTCTCTGAAATGGGTATAGCAGGAATTATCACCCTCATTTTATTGATGGGGAATCGAGACCTAGACAGGTACAGTGACTGCTTAGTGACGATGCCAGCACAAGAACAGTGATCGGGGTGATTCTTGCTTCTTATCCATCTCTGCAGCATGCTCAGGACTGAGGACAGTTCTTGACACGTAAGAAAATCTATAAATGTTTATTGACTTCAACTGACTTAAGGAGATGCCTGGGCAGAGGAGGTCAAAACAGGGCAGGCCAAGAGATCACCGGTGTTAAGGGATGATATGATCATCCAAAGATCAGCAGCTACATTAGAGGCTTCATCTTTATGGCTCTCTCTCCAACCCTGCTGTGTTAACTTACCCTGGGTCACAGGGCACAGGCAGAGCAGGACGAGAGCCATGCGACTCCAAGGCCTGCCCTTATAACCACTTGAAACAAATCAACATTCTATTTAATCTCTGGGCCTTTTTATTTCATTTGTTCAAATAGTTCAAACTCGCTGTAAAAACACTAAATAGAATTAGGCATTCTGGTCCTACCATCAGAGTATTTTTCTAAAATGCAGAAGCAAATTAGTAGCAGAGAACCCAAACACAGATAAGCACCAGGGGACACCAACTTATTAAAATAAGAAGGGAGTGACCACTGCCTACCCTTAGGACACTGAAAAATTTAGGGTATAGTGCAGTGGAAGAGCAGCCACTCAGGAGTTTCCTCATGAAATTCAGTTCTAAAAGGTTACAACAAGCAAAGAAGTAAAACTATAGCCTGGTCTCGTTACAGGGAAAACTGAACTTAGGTACCGTGTAGACACAGAGTTCCAACACTGACACAGTAAGCTTGTCCTGTTCATTCAATCCCTCCTTTACAGCAAAGCACAGTGACAGTAAGCACTGACGTTAGAGTCAAACTCCCAGGATCTAATCCCTATTCCATCACTTAGAAACTTTATACCCTTCGGGAGTTGTCTTCAATTTTCTAAGCTTTACGTATACATTTGAAAAATGACCTCATGTCGTCATTGCAATGATTAGCTTACCATGTATAAACACTATGGCAGATTCTGTGAACACACCAAGGAAAGACTGATGAAGTCACTGCAATCATAGAGCTTAAAGCCCTAATCCTAATGCACATTAACTACACAAATGATAAGAGCAGAGAATGAAATTCAAACTAGTGTGGCTTTTAGCTCATGAATAAAAATATTCCCCAAGGAAAAGATTCCCAAATGCCAGAGTTTTCTGTTTCTCCAAATAGCAAGTGATTAGGATTGCATTAATTTGGAGATACTGCTATTTGGTTTTTGTAATAATATCTTTTCTTACAGGTAGTTTGAAGTCTAGCACAATCACTTTATAAATTCTAGTGAAACAGTGGTTCAGAAATTACATTTCACCTTAGTGAGGATTCTACAACAAAAGGGTCAAGTCTTCAAGCTTGATCTAAGAAACCAACTGAGCCATCTCTTTCAGCTGTTTCCTGTTTCTTCTAAACTAGCCTCATATATCTGACTTATCCTCTAAAATACCTGTAAAGACATAAAGAAACCATTGCTTTAACATAATTCTCAAATCAAAAATTTAAAAGATCTAAATGTGATTGTATTCCCACCCCCCCTCTAAATAATGCATAGTACAGTTATGAGAATGAGTAGGCTATGGAGCTACTAGGGCCATTCATTAACTCTTAGAACAATCGTTAAAAATGAAATTCCTTTTAGGCCTCATACCAGAAGTGAAAAAATTTTTCTATTTCAGGGCACTGACCCATAAAAAAAGAGAAAATCAATTTAGTGTTGGGACCGCTAAATGAGTTTTTATACATGCTGTTAAATTACAGATGAAGAAAAGGAGATCAAAAATTCCTCAAAAAATAAATAGGTTAGTCCCATAATAAACTAAGGAGAAGGGGACAAGTAAAAGGGTAGAAAAGAGAGAAAAGACAGACACAAAGGGACACACACACAGGTACAGGGAGGAATACAGACCTTTTTGAACAACACCCCCATCTTGTGGCTGTTTTGGGTATTGCCACAATAAACTTAACTCCTGTTGTATTTCTGCAAAGGAGTGGAAAGCACATTGCGAATGCAAAGTCTGAAGGCCTGAGTTCCACTAGGGCTTGTCAGTGCCCAGCCAGTACCACTTGGGCAAGTTACCTGACTTCTGTATGCCTCAGTTTCCACACTTGACTTGCCCTATGTACCGCATAAGGTACCATATGGAAGAAATGAGATACTTCCAAAAACTATACAAATACCAGAAATTACAACATTATAAATGTTACAACAATGACAATAAGAAAAATAGATCTTTGTTTCCTGAACTGCATGTGTGGCAAAGTATTCTCAATCAAGAAGCACAACTCTGAAAACCAAGCCACAATTTTTAAAAAATAAAAATATAATGGCCGAAACCGGTTTGGCTCAGTGGATAGAGTGTCGGCCTGCGGACTGAAAGGTCCCAGGTTCGATTCCGGTCAAGGGCATGTACCTGGGTTGCAGGCACATCCCCAGTAGGAGATGTGCAGGAGGCAGCTGATCGATGTTTCTCTCCCATCGATGTTTCTAACTCTCTATCTCTCTCCCTTCCTCTCTGTAAAAAATCAATAAAATACATTTAAAAATATATATATATAATGGAATGGAATTTCAATGAGCCAGAGTCAATGTTTCATTTCTAAATTGTACACCAAAAAGTTAAAAAGCTAGATTCCAAACCATTCCATAGCAGGAGCCCCCTTCTCCATGTCCAGAGGGACTATGCCCCCCCAGGCGATCACACACACCGTGCTGACGGAGGTGCTCCCAACCTCATGCAGCCCACATAACACACGCAGGGCTTGCCAAGGATTTTCTTATTTTGAGCTGGCATATTATACTGTGACTAAGGTTCTTTGCTGATAATTGGCTCTACTCTCCATTAATATTTGCCGGTATTCAAGTATAGCTGCCAGAGCGTAACTAATCATTACTAACTAAACTGTGCACACCATATCCCACCTTTAGCAGAAAAATCTCATTCGCTCACGTCCTGGTGAATCTGTAAGGCTTTCCATGCTGTGAATCAATTTAAAAAATTACTATCTTTCTCACCCTGAAACCATGTTGCAAGTAGGGGTATCATCCAAAGAGCACCCCCGCCAAGCAGAGTTCTCCAGGGCCAGAAGGAATTACATATCTAAGCACAAAACATGTGTGCTGTGCAGCCTTGTCTGCCTTAACTCCTTGAAAGCAGAGGCAAGAAAAAGAAGACATTAGACACCTCCCATCTGGCCTACGGAAAAAAGGATCCATATATTATTAAAGTGTTTCAAGCTAATGAAAACCCAAAAGGTAAAACCTTCGCTGGAAGCTACTTTTAAGCCTTGCCCAAATCCATGTGAACCCTTGTTTGTAAACCATTTGGTAGAAACTCAACACCATATTCATTTATTCACTTATTCAACCGCTATTTATATGGCAGATTCTGTTCTTGCGCTGGGGATTCAGAAGCAAGAGATAAAGTCTCCTCTGTCATAGGCTTAATTCTAATGTAGAGGGAGAATTAATAACCAAATAAACAACATAATGTGAAGCAGTGATAAGTGGAAAATAAGATAGGAGCAGGAGATAAGGGGGGGGGGGGAGCTGCTACTTTAAACACTGTAAGTAGAGAGGGCCTCTCTGATGGCATGATATTTGAGCCCAAGACTGAATGAGGCAACAGTGAAGCTAGACGGACACCGAGGAGAACATTACAGGCAGAGGCTGAGGAGTGAACATGTTGGCCTGTTTAAGAACAGCAAGGAGGCCAGGTGTCTGAAGTGGAAAGAGTAAGGGGGGAAAGTAGTAAGTAGGAGATAAAATCAGAGATGACCAAGAGGTCAGATGGTGCCAAGCCTTGCAGGCCAAGGCTAAAACTTGAGTTTTATTCTTAGAAGCCATTAGTTGTAAGCAAGAGAGATGGGATCAAGAAAAGCCGGGGAAGAAACCAGTGTGGAAACAGGAAGACCAAGCAGTCTTTTAGAATATTCCAGGAGAGAAGTGATGAGGAGGTCAGACTAGGGTGTTAGTGATAAAGGGAGCAGGAAGTGACCAGATTTAAGATACATTCTGATAGTAGGGCTTGCATGTGGAGTAAGAAGATGGGAAGTGTGACAGAAAGAGAGTCCAGGATGATACTGAGATTTGTGGCCCGAGCAACCAGCCAGGTACCACGACCTGAGATGGGACACTGAGAAAGAGGCAGATCCTCTTGTGTGCTGACCCAGGCTGAGTTGGAGAGAGACTCAGAGAACCTCAGAGCTCACTTGGTTCTCTGCTTTGTGCACAAACCAAACATCCATGAAAATGTCCCTGAGAAGTGTTTCATATCGGCTTCAAAACCAGAGAGGAAGTAACCACAGTAGCAGCCACCATGTCTTGAACCCTCACTAGTTACCAGGCACTGTGGTAAACGGGCACTGTACATATGCTGTAGTTAATCCTCACACACAAAGTACTGAGCCTCAGTACTTGGCACTGGTAAAATATCATTAAATGTTATCCATTACTTGTGAAGTATGTCACCTTTTAATTTGAATGATAATTTCAATGATTATCTTAATTTCTAGAAGTTCTATTTCCTTTTCTTTTTAAACACCCCATTCATTTTACCTTATCATTTCTGTTCTTTCTTGGGATAATACATAGTTTTGTACCCACCCTTTCAAAAACACAGCAGCAAGTCCAAGGTCCTGCTGGAGGCCAGTCACACTGTGTGTCGGTGTGAGCATGAAGTCCTACCTATGCCTCCACATTCCACGGGATGCTCTTTATCGGTTCACACACACTAGCTTCGAGCTACTTGGCTTCAGGTACCTGGGCATTTCTCTTTTTTCTTTCAAGTTCATTCAGGTATTTAAACATTTCTTGGGCCTTATTTTATTTAGCATCTCTAAGTGTCTAAGGAAGGTTGGCCTGCGTTAGCTCAGTCTGACATATAACTAGAACCAGAGTCCAATATTACCATACAGATGAGGAGACTGCCTCTTAAGTAACTGACTAGCTCTGAATTCAGGTCTCCCTGATGCCCAGTCCGTGCTCTCGTCATAGACAGAAGCTTCTTGCTCACATCTGCCCGACACACTAATTCCAGTTCTACTCTCTGGAGTCACATAAAGTAAACAAGACTTTTATGCACCTTAAAGAATATGAATACAACTATTTATTCTGTCCCCCATTTGCCTCCAGCTGAAAATTCCAAACTAAACTCCTTCAATTACTTGATCTTCTTTAAAACCAAATTGTTTTATAACCCTATGTTTTTTACCTTATGAATTTGTACAAATCATAAATGCCATTGGAAGTGAAAAACAAAGTGGGTTTCCTTCATGTATTAGTTTCTTATTAGGGAACTTCTGACCACAACAATACATACTGAAAGTTAAAGGACAGCACAATAGAAATCACAAAAGTTGTGTTCTGCCACTAACCAGCTATAGGACTACAGAGGGCTATAAGCTCTTTTTGCTTTGGCTTGTCTTCAAAATGGGAATGATAATATCTTTCCTAGAGTTCAAAGGCTGGGGGAAGCAGTAAGATTTAATGCATAGGATATAACACAAGAAAATATTTGGAAGGCTGAGGGGTGAGGAAAATGGAGAGATGTCAGTCAAAGGGTACACACTTTCCAGGAATCTAAGAAAGAGCATGATGGCTATAGTTAACAAGATTACTGTATACTTGAAAGTTGCTATGAGCAGAACTTTAATGTTCTCATCATCACAACAATAACAAAAAAAACACGGTAATTTTGTGAGATGAAGAAGGTGGTCACTAATCTTATTGTGGTAAACATTTGGAAATATATACATGTGTCAGATCATCACACTTACACCTTAAACTTACCTAACATTACATATAAAGCTGGGGAAAAACAGAAGTATCTAATTTGAGATCTTATGGGAGAATCATTTTAAGTCTAGACTGGGAAGGAAATGCAAAGTGTCAAAAAATTTTCATTACAACTGATGAATTGATATATGGTGCACACCTGGCATTTTGATGTTGTTTGTGATTTTATTTTTATTTTTGATGCGGGAAACGTTGTTATTCTTAATTATGTTAACCAGACATTTTCTCTATGTTGTATTATGTAAGTTAAATAAAGGAAGAATTATCCAAAATGAGGAGAAAGTGCCCTAGCCGGTTTGGCTCAGTGGATAGAGCGTCGGCCTGTGGACCAAAGGGTCCTGGATTCGATTCTGGGCAAGGGCACGTACCTTGGTTGCAGGCTCCTCCCTGGCCCAGGCCCTGGTCAGGACTCGCAGGAGGCAACCAATCGATGTGTTTCTCTCACATCGATGTTTCTCTCTGTCTTTCCTTCTCTCTTCCACTCTCCCTAAAAATCAATGGAAAAATATCCTCAGATGAGGATTAACAAAAAAGAGAAAGTGTATGAAAAATTTTTTTGGAAAAATATACAATACAAAATAAAATATTATTTAAGTGTATTATAAATGTTATTAGTTTGATCAGCAATAGTGAGACATTAACTGAACCCCCCCCAAAAAATCTAAATTAATGCAAAAATTATTTTACCTTCATGTTGCAAGCCAATTCCATGAGCCTCTTTGCATTCTCTTCCGAGCGGTACCTCTTAGGAAGCTGGACCCTGAAGAACTTCAAGGCACCTTCAAAGTCTGTCAAAAGCAAGTCATCCTTTGACGTCTAGAAAAAGAGAGAGAACTGTGTGGAGAAACGGTTCTTTGCTCTAAGGCTGCACAAGAAGCATTTTATAATCCCAGCAGCTTTCTAAGCCCAGAAGATAGGTCTCCGCTCCATCAGAGCCACGTGCTCATCTCCACTGCCAGGGACAATGTCCGAGCACAGTGGTTGTTAGAACGAGACTAAGACCCAAGCTACTGCAAGTGCTGAACCGAGAACAACAGATGACTCAGCTTATGAATAAATGTGTACCTTCAATAATCCAAGGGCAACATTAAAAATAACACTGATTCCCTAAAAGAGAAAACACAAAAAGAACATTTTTAGTGTTTACATCTGGACTATGAAGCCATTTGTCTTCAGAATACCCTACAATTTTAGAGCAGTTGTAAAACATTAAATGGAATTATCTTGAAAATACCTTGGAAAATAAAAACTAGAGCCACTGCTGAAACACCACGTAAAGTAGATCCAGTCTCCCACTCTTGTGAGAGAAGAGCTTTTCTAGCCCTATTCTCACATTCAACAAGAATACTTTCCTATACTTCCAAACCAAAACATCAGACTCATAAAATTATGATCAGGCCCTGGCCAGTGTGGCTCAGTGGACAAAGCATGTTGGACCACACACCCAAGGGTCACGGGTTTGATTCCTGGTCAAGGGCACATACCTGGATTGCAGGTTCGATCCTGGCCCCAGTGGGAGAGTGTGCAAGAGGCAACCAGTCAATGTGTCTCTCACATGATGTTCTTTCTCTCTCTTCCCCTCCTTCCCACTCTCTAAAAATCAATGGAAAAATATCCTCGGGGAAAGATTAACAACAACAAAAATTATAATCAGAAAATAATTCCTGTGGAACTTTAAAAACATATATATATATTTTTTTTATTTCAGAGAGGAAGGAAGAGGGAGAGAGAGAGAAACATCAATGATGAGAGAGAATCACTGATCGGTTGCCTCAATCCGGGCATGTGCTCTGACCAGGAATTGAACCATGACCTCCTGGTTCATAGGTCAACACTCAACCACTAGCCGGACTAATTCCCATAGAACTTGATTTTGTGTGGCCCCACTCGAGGTACAGCAATCACTCTGAAGCCTGTTGGTGTCCTGAACCAACCCTGCTCCGGGCTCCCTCCAAACTGCCTTCCTTCATCTAACTAGCTGGGAGTCGGGGGATGGGGGCAAAGGACAAATGAGGGGCGGCACTAACATCTGCTGATCAAATTAAACTATTTAAGTTTCTGGACCTCATTTTCCATAACTAATATTCTCCCAAGGGTTTTCTGAGCTAATTAGTTTGAAAATTTTATTTAAATTATTTAGCATGCCACTGGGCTCCTAACTACTTAACAAATGGTTGTTTTTAATAGTAAAAACTGGACAACTCAAAGGTTTGAGATTAGGAATTGGTTACACAAAATATGGTATACCCAAATGGGATACTTGGCAGCAATAAGAGTAATGGTATATTTGGTAACGTTATTTCTCATAATGTTTCAAGCTGGGTAGAAGGTACAAATTCTTTAATGGACTTTCATATGTTTTGCACATGGTAAGCTTATATAAAAAGAAAGACGGTATTGATGTGTATTGAGATATGTTCAAGTACATGAAATGAAAAAAGAGGTTACCAAATAGTATATATAGCATAATCATATTTTAAATATATACTGACCCATAATATGCATTATTATATAATATTCCATCTAGAAAAAACACTATTCCATCTAGAAATTACATATGCACATATATAAACACAAAAAAAGCTGAAAGAATGAATATGTATCAAAATGTTAAAAGTAGTTACCCTCTGGACAGTGAGATTAGATGTATCTTTAAATCTTTTTGCTTATATTTTCTACAGTTTCTATAATAAACATATATTTTTGAAATTAGTAACTTTTTTCTTAAATACACACACACACCCCAAAACCCAAAACTATGCTGTGGCAAAACTGTTATTTATTATCTACTTTCTTTTAGCAATAAAACCCCACCCCACCCCATTTTTAGCTAATCTCTCTTGCAGAGAGGAGTGGTCATGTACCTAAGTGCATTTCCCGTCACCAATAAGAGTAAGTGGAAACGCAGGTGGTACTTCCAGGAAGTCTCTTTTAAAAAGAGGCCATGTACCCTCTCTGTTCCCTTCTAATCCTCCGAGCTTAAAATGCAGAGTTGATAACTAGCACTCTCACCAGCCATAAAAAAACCTCCATTTTATTTAATTGCTGCAGTTTTGAATTTCTTCAAAACATCAACCAAACCTAATACTAACTAATACAAATGTCTAACATATGGTTTGTTTGTTTTTTAAGCTGAGAGTGCCTTTTAACAAAATGTGACCATTAGCTTCGGCCCAAGGAAGAGTCACTGAGACTTGGATTTCCCAGCACTGAACTAAAACAACTGAGCAGAACAAGTTCTGTTTCGACAGCTGTCGTAGGAAGGACACTGTAATACTCCGAAGTGCTGTGGTCTCCGATACGTACCTCACACAACAGCAGGTCAATGATATGGAAGACCATGTAGAGAGGGAACTTGGCAGTGAAAAGTGTGAGAAACCACTGGGAGGCGTACATGTGTGCTTCAAGGCTTATATCCAGGAAGTGGTTGTACAGGTCGGGAATGTACTCCTGAAATAGAAAACTAATTAGTTTTAGGCACATATGCAGCTATTCAGCTCCCACTCAGGAGGCTCATAAATCTAACAGGAATAGGCCAAAGAAGTCACATACTTGTGTTTTTATGAAAACCTCCAAGGACTCAGAAGAACACTTATCATCTGGCATTAAACTGGCACTCAGCTCCCTCTTCCAGTCCACACACTAGCTCTAAAGAGGAATCCCCCCCAAATGGTGACAAATATGTGGAAAGGCAGTTTTTCTTTCCAAGTTGTGAAATGCTTGGGAAAGTTTGTTTCACTTTTGTTCTGGGATTTCTAACCAGTCAGCGTCAGAGCCCTGGCGAACACTCCCTGACTGAGTGTGCTGTGTTAGAGGCCCCGACAAAGTCTTCTGATATTCTGAGTGTTTTACAAGATTGAAAACCCAGCTTACACCCAACAGGTTCATGCCTTATTAACCTTGGCATCATCATCACATCGTGAGAAATGAAAACAAACAGAAACACCTATCCTTCACCCGGGATGGCTAAGGCAACACCACTGCTCCTTGGCACCATTTCATCAATCTGCTTCTCCCTAGACCATGCTCTAACTGGCAAAGGCAAGCTGGTTTCTTTGTTTACCTGCATGAGGCGCTCCAACTGGTAAAATTTGCAATGCAAATCTTCAAAATTCTGCTTGAAAAGTTCCCTGAGACCATAGTCAAACATGATCTTGACCAGAACACTGAATGCCTGTTCTTCAGGCATCTGTAACAGACAGGGAATGGCAGAAAAAACAAAAATAAAATCACAAAACAGATACAGAAGTGTTTCAGTATATTAAATTCATCCTTCTACTCTCTTATCTGGATACTAGGAAGTTTATTGATATGCAGTAACTCAGTATTTCATAACATTCATTCACTCAACCAAGAGATCAAATCTCTAAAATTTGATTTTAGAGAGAAACACTGATGTGAAAAAGAAACATTATGAGAAAGAAACATGGATAGGTTGCCTCCCACACCTGTCCAGACCAGGGATTGGGCCCGAAACCTGGGTGTGTCCTGACCAGGGATGGAACCTGCCACCCTCTGGTGTTCAGGATGACGCTCTAACCAACTGAGCCACACCAGCCAAGACTCAACCAAGAAATACCTAATGGTGCCTCCTCTATGTCAGACACTGTTCCTGTCCCTGGGGAGCCTCCCATATAACCACACACAATCACTGTAATATGAATTAGGCAGAAAGATGATGAGAACACAGGAACAGGGAAGCCTGAGTCTGCCTGGGGAGACAGAGAGGCTCTGTAGAGAGGACAGGATTGGAACAGGGCAGGACAGGCGGATAACAAGTGTAGGTTTCATCTTTCCCAAATCATGAGATCTTATAAATCATTTTACCTCCTTAGCCGCCATTTTGTTACAGTAAAAATATTTTACTCCCTGTTACTTAAAAAGATGGCTAGAGAAACCTTACATGTTCTAATGCTTGTGGTAATGCTTAAGCTACTATAGTTTAACACTCACAGTAATACTTCAAGTACTACAAAAACCCTGTCTATTTACAGATGTTACCTATTTATAATAATACCTACATCTTTCACAGCTTTACAGAAAAATATTTCCCCAAGAGTATGGCAAATGTCTCATTTTCAAAATAAAAAAGAAAGCACTGGAAATGTTATTTAAGGCTTAGTGTGACTGTAGCAAGCCTTCAAATGTCAAGAAGGTGGGCAGGCTTCTGTGGAACAAGATGACGGAGGTGGGCTGAGCACAGAAATCACTGGAATAAGGCAGAGCTAAAGAGAAAATCAGACTAAGTAATAAATGAGAACAATGAAGCATATTATTGGAAAGTTAAGGATTTGGAGCAAAGGACCAGACCTTTGAGGTCTTTGTCATGAAAGGGAACTTCACTCTTCCCCACACTCAGAGAGATGTGGTCTGACCCCGAGTGGCCTTTCTGTTAGGCAGTACATCTGCCCTCAGGCTGACATTTACCTAACACAATGGCAAGCAGCAGAGAATTCAATCGAAGACACTGTGGATTTGATCAGGAAATCCATTTTAAAGGGGCTGTGATACTTGTATGGGGATAAATGTCCTTGGACTGAAGTTGAGAACAAAGATAAACCACATAGGTCTGTGAGACTTTGAGATAAAAAGTTTGCCTAAAACAACAAAACAAAACAAAATTTTAAAACTTTACCTGTTGATGGATGTGTTAATTAGCTTGATTGTGTGGGTATTTCATCATTTACATTAAGTCATCACATCACTCACACACACACACAAACACTTATTTGACTTGTTTATTAATGTCAAAGCTTTATCCTATTTTTACATGCCTACCAATACCAATAAGCTAGGTTCAGTAACAAGACAGAAAGTGGTTTTTGTTTTACTTGTATTACAACCTTGTATTTTACTTGCACTACAACACAAAAGGACTTAAAACTCTTCCACAGCTTCCCCTTGCTTAGAGCAACAAATCCAGCCTTCTTGGCCTGGCCTCCAGAGGCCTACGAGGCAGGTCTTGTTGTCCCTCCAGTTTCCTCTCCTCTTCCCATCACTCATGACACTCCAGTCCTACTGTCTTCAGTTCCTTCCAAATGCCAAGTTTTCCCAATTTCAGTGCTTCTATATATTCTATTATTTCCTTTTCTGGGAATGTTCTATTCTCTACTCTCTTGCTATTTAAAATACTTTTATTATTTTCATAAGAATGTTAAAAAAAAGTTAAATGAGAACCCTTCTCATTTTTCAGGGTTCACCTTAAGGGTTACCTCCCCAGAGGAGCCTGGAATCTAAATCTGGCTCCCTTGTTACAATCTTGCATCAAACTTTTTTATTATGTCTTCACAGCACCATTGAAATTAATATACTTATGTGACTTTCTGTTTATAGGTGGTCAGCTTCACTAGCTGTGTATCCACAAGGATTGAGACCATGACTACAGTATTCTCTCCTGATCTCTAGCACAGTAGAGACCACACAGGTGCTCAAAAACATCAGTTAACATCACCTGTGTATTTTTTGCCAAACATTCTAATTTGAATCATTAGGAAATGATCAGACAAATCAAGAGTGTGTGATCTTTTACAAGATAATTTGCTAAAATGTTTCAAAATACATAAAAAAGGCAAAAGGGTAGTTTAGATTAAGATAATAAAGAGAAGTGACAACCCAATGCAATGCTGGAATCAATCAAGTGCAATCCATTGATCTGGGTTAGAAAAAAACCACCTATAAAGGACTTTACTGTATAAACAATTGGGGAAAACTGAATTTGAATTAGGTGTAAGCCAATACTGAAACAGTGTGAAATTTCTTGGATGTGACTGTGATATTATGGTCATGTCCTTAGGAGATACATGCTAAAGTATTTAGGAATGAAATATGTCGATGTTTGCTACTGAATTAAAAAAATTTTTTTTAATTGTGTGTGTGTGTGTGTGTAAGAGAGGAAAAGAGAAAATGCAGAGGGAGAGACAGAGAAAACAGTGTGGAAAAATATTAACTGGTAAATTAGGTGAAGAGTATATGGGTGTTCACCTTAAGATTTTTTCAATTTTGCTGTGGATCTGAAAAAAAAATATCAGTAAATTGGATGAAAAAAAAAGGCACTAAAGAAACCCAACTCCTTCGCCTTCCTCCTACCCCAATATATAAATCCCAAAACAAATAATAATGAGGTGGCTACTTTAGAGAAGATAAAATGTCCCCAGGGGTCCAACTAAGAATTAAGCCTATCCAAACATCCCAGCAAGAAAAAGAAAATCTACCCTTGTACCAGTTTTCAACACTGTCACTCATTCTCACATGATGACATTAACTTAAGAAAAAGTTTTCCGGATACAGGAGCTAAAACTCATGTCCTAGAGCAGTGACGGCAAACCTTTTGAGCTCGGCGTGTCAGCATTTTCAAAAACCCTAACTTAACTCTGGTGCCGTGTCACATATAGACATTTTTTGATATTTGCAAACATAGTAAAACAAAGACTTATATTTTTGATATTTATTTTATATATTTAAATGCCATTTAACAAAGAAAAATCAACCAAAAAAAGGAGTTTGCGTATCACAGGTTCGCCATCATTGTCCTAGAGCCTGGCCAAAGCCAATGTAAAACCATGCTCAAGATTAAGGCCAGTATAAGCTGAGGTAGGCCATGTCTAAGTCATAACAGAGACGCATTTACTCACATGGAGAAGCAGAACAGCAGCAAGAAATGACTGGCCCTGGCAATAGCCAATCTCTTCATCATATACAGAATAAGCCTGAAAAAGCAACAACAACAACACAGATGTAAATGAATGTAGTCACTCATGGGCCACAGCTGCCCTACAGGACCTAGAACACAGGAACCTGGGAGATGCTACCCACCCCGCACTATGGCATTTTGATGGTCAATGAATGATGCAGACATTTCTTTCCAATCCCATTTTTTATTTTACAATAAATAAAACTGTCACCACACCACCTTCTGTTGCCAAGGAGCAGAGAAGGTTATGCAAACACCACTTGGGCACTAAAAAAAGGTTGTCATAACTCCTTGTTTTTGCTCATGCTTTTCCCTCCGTCTGAAACTATGCTCTTCCTTCAGACTCCAAACATATTCCATTCCCCCAGAATTCCCTCTCTTCTCTGTGCTTCTATGGTACTTGCTACACATGCATGGTTGTTATGGCCCTTACCTCACTGCATTTTAAACCTTCATCCTCACACAGAGCAGGCACTCACTAAACACTGTTAAAGTTATTCATCTTCGTTCTGGGAAAAAGTCTTCTGGCAAAGACACCAAAATACAATTCTCTCTGCAATGCCAGTAATAACTTTTCTGATAAGAGGGACTGCTCTGAAACTGCTTGTGGGTTCCTCTGGAATTCTTATTTTGTATTTTTCTTGGCAGCGGAAGATCACTACCCATCTCTCCGAACATCATCTTTAACAGAATACTGACATCTAACATTCCTTGTGGTTTGTTCTTTGGTTCTTTAGCTGTTTCTCAGTCTTGTCTTTATAATTAATACTTAGAGTCCTCATGTAAGTTGTGGTGGAAAGGGGAATTCCTATAGATTCAAGATGCTATTTCCTGTATGACAAATTTATTTCTAATGAAACTGCTTTTATTGTCCACAAGGTTCCTTTGTGTCCCAGAAGGCAATTTAGAATGGGGTATGTTTAGAGTTCAGATCACTTAGCAAAATGTTATGCCAATGCTAATTAGATGACAATTAAGTCAACATATACATAAGTTTTATCATTTGACTTTGGTGAAACTCTAGCTTTTAAATATGCATATTATAATCAGGCTTTCATAAATTCAGGTAAAATTCAATATAATAACATATCTCCTATTTGATCAAAGCTTGTCTGATGAGAGGGCCACAGAAAGAGAAACACATACTTTTCCAAAAAACAAGATGTGTACAGGGCTTAGAAATGACCTGTTTATAATACAATGAGGCACCGTTCAACTGTGTAAAAATTAACAAGTGTTAATACCTACGTTGTTAAGATTGTGTTACAAACTAATAGTAATATGTGCAAACACAGCTCAATGTTTGTGAAGGTTACCAATCAACAGTTGATCGTTCAAGAAAGAACACAGGCTTCAGAGCTAGAGTTGGGCTGAAATCCCAAGCAGCTAATATCCAGGTCAAGATCTTAAACCTATTACTTATATTCTTTATTTATAAGATGAGAATATCATAGTATTTATAACAGAGTTGATGTGTTATTCTCAGTCCTCTCATGTCACATATTCAGCACATGGTTTAATCAATTATGCACTAGGCTGAAAATGTATTGAATTTCTACAGATAGAGAATGGAGAGGAGCATATTTTTCAGGCTCATGAAAAAGCCTGAAGGAATGCCTACACACATGAAAGTACATGATACATTTGGAAAAAGTCTGGAATATAAGGTTCATGGAGGCTATAAAAAAGAAAAGGCATTTCATCAATCCAACATTTAATGCCAAGAACTGTGCCAAGTGCTCCACATGTTAACATACATAAGCAATGATCCCTGTTCCTTAAGAACTTCACAGTTCACTTGGGAAGTTTGACAAGTGAATCAACCAGAGTACAGTAAGAAGTTCAATATGGTTGGAACGTAAAGTATTTAGAGAATAAGCCAGGATATATTATAAAATGCCTTTACTGCTAAGTTAAGGAATCCAGGTCCAGGAAATAAACTAAGATCTTCTTTTAAAATTTGATTTCAGAGATGAAGGGAGAGAGATAGAAACATCAATGATGACAGAAAATCATTGACTGGCTGCCTCTTGCACGCCTCACACTGGGGATCGAGCCCGAAATCTGGGCATGTGCCCTGACTGGGAATCGAACTGTGACCTCCTGGTTCACAGGTCAATGCTCAGCCATGCCGGCCGGGCCAAACTAAGAATTTTTTATTTCATTCTGTGGATTATGGAAAGCATTAAAGGCTTCAGTGGAGGCCACTGAAGTGATTCTTCAGTCAACAAAGAGAAGATAATAAATAGGCTAGAATCCAAAGGCATGGAGACTAATGCCAGGTGGCATCTGTAAAAGTGCTGGCACCATATGATAGAGTCCTGTACGAGGGTGGGGACAGAGAGGGAAGTATGACTAACAAGATACATCAATCATATCAAACTTAGGCCAAAGGAAGGAACTGAAAACTAAAAGAGAAGTGATTGTATCTTCAGCAAGACAATGGCATTTGGGGTAAAAGGAAAACTGTTTTTAATTAAAAGAGAACAACTAAAATATGGATATTGCTGAATCCTGATTCTAACCAAACTATAGACATTTAGGGAAATCTGAATAAGGAGTGGCTATTAAGTGATATTGATGGATAATGACAGGTGCTACTAGATGGATAATGATCTTATTTTTTAGAGATGTACAGTGAAGAATTTAGGATCATGATGGCTGAGATTTGCTTTAAACAACTTCAAAGAAAATGTTAATGAAGCAATTGTAGCAACACGTTGATAAATACTAAATCTAGGTGAAGAGAGATAGACAGTTACACTATCAGCTTTTATGTCTGAAAATTCTCATAAACATTTTCCCCTGGCCAATGTTGTTCAGTTGGTTGGGCATCACCCCATGCACCAAAAGATGGCTGGTTCGATTCCAGTCAGAGCACATGCCCACGTAGGGAACGTGCAGGAGGCAGTTGATAGATGTAGCACTCTCACACTGATGTTTCTCTCTCTAAAAGTCAATTTAAAAAAAAATTTTTTTTTTGCCATAATACAGTTGTCCCTCAGTATCCACAGGGGATTGGTTCTAAGACCCCCGTGGATATCAATCTGCAGATGCTCAAGCCCCTTATTAAAATGATGCAGTATTTGCATGCAATCCATATTTGCATACAGGCTACAGCAGGTATGCCTCCACATCACTTTATTCTCCTGGATTCAACATAACGCTTGGGGCATGGCAAATTCAAGTTTTGGTTTTTGGAACTTTCTGGGATTTCTTTTTTTCTTGAATATTTTTGATTTGCCATTGGTTGATTCAGCAGATGCGACACCCATGGATAAATAAAATTCTATTTTTAGTAGATCTGTTTTGATTTACTTGATAGACTTACATGGAGACCAACTGGCAGCTGGAAATTTAGGGCTTGAGCTAATGTAGATTTGGGAACATCTGTGCAGTGGTGACAGCTGAAGCTTTGGGAGTGAAAGGGTTCACCAAGGAGACAGTATAGAATGCAGCAACCAATGAATGAGCACCTATGTCTCAGGAGGTAGGCCTGTTTCAGGAGCAGGCAGGCAGAGATGAAATAATGAGGGAGTGAGCCACATTGTGAGGGAAGTGAGAGCACAACCAGGAGGGTGAGAAGTCAAGAGAAGAGAGAGTTGTGCAAAGATCATCATGAGGTAGAAAGCAGAGTGCAACAGGGTTAAAGGCAGTGAACAAAGGGTTTCTTTTTCTTTTTTTTTTTTAATATATTTTATTGATTTTTTACAGAGAGGAAGGGATAGGGATAGAGAGTTAGAAACATCGATGAGAGAGAAACATCGATCAGCCGCCTCCTGCACACCCCCCAGTGGGGATGTGCTCGCAACCAAGGTACATGCCCTTGACCGGAATCGAACCCGGTACCTTTCTGTCCCCAGGCCGACGCTCTATCCACTGAGCCAAACCGGTTTCGGCGGGTTTCTTTTTCTTTAAACATATTTTTATTGATTTCAGAGAAGAAGGGAGAGGAAGACAGAGATAGAAACATCAATGATGAGAGAGAATCATTGATTGGCTGCCTCCTGCACACCCCACACTGGGGATCAAGCCCACAACCTGGGCATGTGCCCTTGACCAGAATCGAACCTGGGACCCTTTGGTCTGCAGGCTGACGCTCTATCCACCGAGCCACAGGGTTTCTTTATGGGAAGCTGGATTAACTGCTTAAGTAGGAAGCATAACTGAGAAGGGCTAGAAAAGGATGATCAGAGAAGAGGATTACAACTGAAACCAGAGCTTTGTGCATCCTATGGGGAAATTAAACCCAAGAAACATTTCTCTAAATTCTAACTGCCCATATAGTTTAAAGCACCTAGTTTATCATTGGAGAATCACCCGTTATTGCTGGCCTGTCCTAAAACTAGTTTTTAGTTTCACCTTTTCAATCATAATATGTAAGTTCCTTAAGGACACTTCTCATTCTTTGACTGTATTTCATATGTAGTATATGTTAAATAGGTACCTGATTAGCTTTGGGAGGGGATAGGGAAGATAAGAAGAACAGAGGAAGGCTGAAGAACTCTGGTCCCAAATCCTCCTTTGGCTCTGAAGTTACCAAAATCTACTAGAAAATGAGTTACTGATATTGAACAGTGTGCCATTTCCTTTGAAGCTCCCAGGTACAGACCTTTTAACAGGCTCATCAGTATTTCCCAGCATTTACTATGCTGCAGTGTTAAAGGTCCACCTTGATAGGCATTGGCACGTCCTACTGTCAGACGTATCCCAGGTGCCAAGGGCATCATTTACACTGTGCATACTGAAAAGGAGCCTGCAATGTTACAGAACTCAACTGATTTCATAAAATCAATTTTCTAAAGTATAAATGTGGAGCCAGGCAATTGTCATTTGAAAGTCCTGATTAAAAGGGTAAAAGGAGCCCTATCATTTCATTTCTAATTAATTCCTATTCATCATGGTCTAAAATTGTGTTCTTATCGTTGATTTTACAGTCTTTCTTTTTTTATTCTTGAACATCATATACACATTACACTTTGTAGTTATTTTTTGCATACTATCAAAGAACCAAACTGACAATTCAAAACTGAGTCTTTTTTTGTGTCTGTGACATGAAATACCTTGCATATTTTATATAAGGAATCTTGTCCATCTCCTCCTGTATCCTTAAAGTAGTCATGGGCTGGGAATGTCCGGTTAATATCCCGGGTGATAGCACTGTCCTGAGGAGACTCCTGTGAAAACATAAGGAAAGAGAAGGCTTAGCGGTCTGTCATGTACCTATTTGTTTTGGTTTATACTAGTACAACAAAGTCTTCTCATTTACATGCTTTAAGATGCTTCAGGAACATATATACACATATGCATGCCCAGAGTTACTACATCTTCAGGAACCAACTACTCAAACAAAAGCAAAAGCTAATATTAAGGGGGGGGAAAGATTGAAGAAAAGCAACCTGTTTCACTCTATACACCTCATGTATAGTCCATCCCTGCTGCAAGAAAGTGAAGCTGGTGCCTTTCTATTGTAACAGGTAAAATGTTCTATTCAAAACAGACTTCCCATTGGAAAATACCACAGCTAATCTCAAAAGGAGGGAGAGTGCTCCTGTTTAAAAAAAACTGGGAACAAGAATTGCTACTTTAATTGATCCTTTGGCATGAAGATCATGTGTCAGGTTCTCAATAGAAAAGAGAAGCTCATGACATGTGTAATACTTATAACAATAAAGAATTATTTAATAAATAAATAAATAGAAAAGAGAAGCCCCTGAATTGGGTTTATCCTAGGTGCAAGTGGCATAAAAATTTACACAGCAATATAAGCAATATGAAGCCAGTCCACCAAATGCCAAGGGATTCAAACAGGCTATGGGAAAATATCCCTTGCTTTTGCCAATGGAGAAAAACTGTTTCCTTGTTTGTCATGACACAACTAAAACTGAACAAATGTCAATAATGTCAGCAATCCTTCATAAAATATACCAAGCATCCAGCTATTTCTAATATGTTCTCCTTGTTAAATTTTATTTGCTCACATGTTAAAGAACTGGAGAACAGAAGCATGGCCTTCAATTTTAACAATGCACTATCTTCATAGTCAAGACAATAGCCCTGATTCTCCTTAACACATTAAGCGCCCAGTCAGTCACCGCTGACTGACACTATACTTTCCGTCCAGAAGACAAAACAGGCTGGGCGCTTAACGTGTTAAGGAGCCTACATCATATTCAGGACACCATCCAAGAGCCTGACAACTCCTGTTTCAAGATGAAAAATTAAAGTGATATTCCTCTCTCGTCCAGTAATTTCTCTAGCCTTCCAGCTAGCTATGTTCCCAGGGTCATAAATTCTTTACGATTGTGGGATCTGACTAATTTAAAGCCTATGCTCTTTCTTAACCGGTAAACTATTAAAACCTTCAAAGACATTGCCAAACTGCTTTCCAAGGAGCTTTACTGGCATAGACAACAACAGTTAAGGCAACTCAGAACTGTGGTGATTCCTGACAAAAGGACAAAATTCAAGGTGAGACCTAAGACTACAGCAGTATCACCTGGTGGCAGCTTCCAGGCTGCAGCACATTGAGAGGGAACAGAAACAGGTTTGGGTCAGAACAGATATGAGCTGAGATAAGAGAGCAGAATTTGGGGGAGGGCGAGATAGCTGGACTGTGTAGGTCTTAGAAATACTGAAGATAAAAAGGCGAACAGAGAGGAAGCTGCAGAGCTATCTAGAGGGTCCCTGTGAGTCATGAATCAAAAAACAAAAATGATAAACTGGACTTCATCTAAATTAAAAAGTTTAGTAAAGCCCTATTAGAATAATGACATTATTAAATTTGAAAAGAATCTGAAAACAAATCACAGTAACATTATGGATGATTCCTTCCTAAGAGGACACAGCGAAGAGTTTTGCAAAAAATCCAAACCCAAGTGCTTGTATATTTAAGGTTTACATAACAACGCAAAGGTCTTTTATTTCTAGGCAGTTACAGAGTTGATACAGGGAATTTGCTGGCACAAAGCATATTGGATAACACTATTCATATGGCCAAACTGCTTAAGTCAACTACATACAGCTTCTCAACCAGACTGTAGTTGGTAAAATGGCTTAACAAACAAGCTTTCACAAATGTCCTAAAGGCAATCATACAGAGATGTAAACTTAAAAGAAGTGGGAATGGCAAAACTACTGTCAGTTGGTATGCCCTGAAAACTATTGCAGTTAAGGTAGAAATAACTTTTTGGATCAGCTGGTTTTATTTTTTGGCTGCTTCATTTAATCTCAAGAAAAACAGCTTTAATCTCCAGAAGAAAACTAAAATGCCATATGATTACTCAGTATTAACATCTTGCAAACTTTTTCTATTAAAAGTCAGATAGCAAATATTTTTGGCTTTGTGTTGCAGTTACTCAACTCTCCCATTTGTAGAGCTATAGTAGCTATCAATAATATTCAAATAAATAAACTTTTCTATATTCTAATACAACTTTATTTACAAAAACAAGAAGCATGCTAAATTGGCCCCCAGACCACACTGTGCCAATCCCTGCTTTAAATAATTTATTATGGGCAACATGACTGGAAAGATTTTTTGTAATGATTTTAAATACACTGACATGCTACTTCTGATTAATTTCATGCATGCTTTACCTGAAGAAATTCTGCAATAAGCTGCAATAACTTGAAATGTATATTCCTTTGAATATATGGTTTTCATGTAATAAAAATTTTTTTAAATGTCTGCTCCAATTTATAAAAGTCAATTCTCAAAGTACTCTATGTATTTCTGTATCGCCTGTGTTGAAAAGGTTTAAAGAAAACCCTGTAATTATAGTGATCTATTGTCCCCTACATTTCAAGGAGCAATATAAACAGTATATATAGTTCAGAAATTATAAACACACACACTGCAACATATTAGACTGGCTAAAGTAAACAGACAATACCAAGTGTTGGTGAGGATATGAAACTATCAGGACTCTCAATTGTTGCTGAGGGAGGTGTAAAATAATACAATTTGGTGAATTACAGGGCAGTAAACACACATCTACCGACACCCAGCAATTCCACTTCTACCCAGAAGAAGCAAAAACACACATCCAATAGAAACAACCTATGTACAAAATTGTTCAGCATAACCTTATTTGTGATAGCTAAAAATTAAAAGCCCCAAATGTCCCCCATAGAGAAAGCGATAAATAATGGTATACTCATGTATGGAATAATACATATGTTGCTGAAGAGAATTTCATTAAAAACTGTATTCTAGCCCTAACCGGTTTGGCTCAGTAGATGGAGCGTCAGCCTGCAGACTGAAGGGTCCCGGGTTCGATTCCAGTCAAGGGCATGTACCTTGGTTGCGGGCATATCCCCAGTGGGGGGTGTGCAGGAGGCAGCTGATCGATGTTTCTCTCTCATCGATGTTTCTAACTCTCTATCCCTCTCCCTTCTTCTCTGTAAAAAACCAATAAAATATATATTTTTTTAAAAACTGTATTCTAGAATATCAGCACTTCTAAAATTTATTCACTAAACAAATAGTAAGAATGAACACCTCACACTAAAATCCAAATCTTTTGTATTTTGCCTTCCCATACTCCTGCCAAATGGGACTACTCACTGTTCCCCAAACATAACCCCAAATTAATGACATACTTTATTGTATTTTTAAAAAGAAAAATCTAACTTTTTGTTTTCTTAGTATAACAAAACCTTTTTGCTTTCTTATTTTAATAAAAAAAATTTTGCTTCCCTGTAATAATAATACTAGGGGAAAATAAGAAAAAAGAAATAACTGCACAACTCAGAAATAACTAACTTATGTTAGGTAGGTATATGCCTAACTTTTTACAGTTAATTTTTATAATTTTACACTGCTTTGAAAATTTATTTTTACTAACTGCAAAAGATGTGAGCATCTTTTCATGTTACTTGACAGTTATCCTACTCTCGCATTTTTAACACACAGTAACTTGTCACATGGCTATGCCACAATTTACTAGGCCAAATATCCAACTCTGGAATATTCAGGCTATATATACCACTTCTTTGTAGAGCCGTGATTCTTAAAGAAAAGAAAATGGTTTCCACAGTCACTCTATTCCCCCAAAGATCTGGCATGACCCCTGTGTTTTGGATTTTGAGTTATTCTGCCCATTTGTCCTCTAGAACAGTTATATCAATTCAGACATCACATTGGTAGGACTCTTACAGCAGATATCCTGCTGATTTGGAACAGTCACTGATATACTCGTCTTGCCCTCCTTCTAGTCTACATATAACTAAGAATTGTATTTAAAGTTGCAAAGAACTGCATATAAAGTATATTGACTCCATCCCTTTAGAATTCCAATGCTGAACCCACATGCTGGCTGATAAGAAAGGCACTATCGTACATATATTTTCTTGCTTTGTCAGTTAAGAGGGCTTAGAAACAATAACACCCAGTAGAAATGGGTTTCAGAATCTTGGTTTCTAATTTACCAATACAAGGAAACAGGGCTTCTTAGAGGAATGGTTGATTCTAGGACTGGGGTAGGAAATATACAAGATGAACTGAAACTTACAGAAGTACCAGCGAGTAAGGAAATGCTCTCTGGATGACTATTTTTATACCAAGTCCCCCAACACAAAGAACACAAATGCACAACAACAGGAGTATGTCAGAGGGACACAAGAGCCAATTAGAAGAGTTCCCAATGGCCAAAGCTGGGAAACTTGAGCAATAAAATAAATGACGTAGCACTGGATTATAATCTAAAGTATAAAATAAATACCTTTCATAGTAAACTCCTTAAGAAGAGTACAGTGTGGAAAGGGGGGAAAGAGCAACCTAATAATGGAGAAATCTGGCAAACATGACCTCAGTCAAGGAATTAAGGTCATCAACAGTGGTAAGTCATGCTGGAAGGACGTGACCCTTGATATGAGGTAATGAAAATGATACTTTTATTTGCGCGCTCTTCTTCAAAACTTATAAACCTCATGAGAAAAACTAGGCAAATTCTAGTTGAAGGGCACTCTATAAAATACCTGGCCAGTATTCTTAAAAACTGTCAAAGTCATCAAAAACAAGGAAAGTCTAACAGATGTTACAGTCAAAAGGAGACATGAGGACTAAATATAATGCAGTATCCTGGATGAAATCTGAAACAGAAAAAGGTCATTAGGTAACAACTAAGGAAATTTAAATAAAGTACCGACTTTAGTTAATAATAATAATGTATCGCACTTGCTGGTAGCTCAGTGGCTAGAGTGGCAGCCTGTGCACAGAAGGGTCTTGGGTTTGATTCCTTGTCAAGGGCTGTCAAGGCACATGCAGGAGGCAACCAATCAATGTTTTGCTCTCACATCAATATCTGTCTGTCTGTATATCTCTCTCCCTTCTCTCTCCCATCCCTCCCTTCCACTCTCTCTGAAAAAAACAAAAACAAAAAACAAAACAAAAAAAACAGTGGAAAAAAATATCCTCAGGTGAGAATTAACAACAAAAAAATTCATCAATACAATCATTAATTGCAACAAATGTACCATATCAATGTAAGATGTTAATAATAGGGGAAGCAGTGCAAGGTATATGGAAACACTGTACTATTTTCACAATATTTCTGTAAATATAAAACGGTTCTTTAAAAAAAAAATTAAGTTTATTAAAAGAGAAAAAGCCCTGGCCAGGTAGCTCAGTTAATTAGAGCATCGTCCTGATACACCAAGGTTGTGGGTTTGATCTCCGGTAAGGGCACATATAAGAAGCAACCAATGAGTGCATAAATAAGTGGAGCAACAAATCAATGCCTCTCGCTCTCCCTAAAATCAATAATTTTTTTAAAAGCTGTATTAAAAGAAAGAGCGACAGGTATCACCTCCTTATTATACAAAATGGAGAATCAGGCTTAGTGAGGGTAAGCCCCTTATTTGTACTTATTAGGCAATCAATAAAATGCTGAACTAAATTTGTGGAAGAAAATCGGTGAAATGAACACTGGGAGTAAATTCAACAGAAATCAAAAGTAAGCTCTGTTATTGTGAGTGATTTCTAGAGATTTCTTTCTTGGCCCCAATTCTTATGCTCTTTTAGTGTATATGATAAAGCAATGGTGAGGCTTTGTTACTTTTTAAATTTTTAAGGCTCTTCTAAAATAATTTGCACAGAGAAAAATCTAAGGAAATGATGTTTGTGCCGTTTTCTTCTCCCTGTGTTTGTTTTGAAAGTCGTCCATTAGTTCCAACAGTGGTACCACATTCTGTAATTTTTCTGGATGACTATTTTTATACCTTACTGTGAGAATTGGCCCACTGGGTAACTTCTCAGGATTAACAGGGTAATGGGAACAAGAGGAAACCCTTTGAATACACACCCTTTGTAAACTCAAGTTAAAAAATAGAAAGCTAAGAATGGCAGGAAGAAAAAGAAAGTACCCAAACAAAGAAAATGTAATGGAAGGTTGCCATGAGAAATAACCAGCATAGTTAAGATTATTATTTCCATAGTAGCTTAATGCCTAAAGAAAAAATTAGATCTTAAGGCTAGTCCAGAATGTTATACATGCTTTGTTAAAAACCATTATGTAATACTTAAGAAAACAATAAAACAGAAACACCAAAACCCCCACTCAACTCCATTAAACAGTACCCTTTACAATATGCTTCACAGAAATAAAATAATCTTTTGGTTACATTTTGCTCTTAAAAAGTCAGCTACAACTTGTCAGAAATAATTTTGACAAATTCACTTTGACAGAAATAATTAAGCAACTATAACAAGAGCTAAGACAGATCTGTAGTCACTATTCTAATTAAGCACTTTATATATAGATGAATCACACAGATATATCTATTATAACAACCCTCTGAGGTGGGTTCTGTTATTTCTCCCATTTCACAACTGAAGAAAGAAGTTAAATCACTTGGCTAGAGAGTGAGGAGCTGGTATTAGAACCCAACTGTTTTTGCTTTTTTTCTAGTTCACATTCTTAACCCAAAAAAATATATTGTGAAAGTGAAGGAATTCTCTTCTCAGTAGTCAGTGGCACTTATAATTCTCAATACATAAAAAAATGTTTTGGTTTTCTAGACTCTTAAAACGAAAATCGACATGACACAGACTTGGAAAATGTGCCTTTTCTTTTTACTTGTATAAAAGTGCTTCATTGGATGAAGGCTGTTCACTGTTTATGAAAAAGCAGAAATCACTAAGGTCCTAATGACATGTAGACCACAATATCTTGGTCTCTCAAAGAACCACCTTCACAAAATTGTGCTATTGGCATGTTTTGAGAATCTGTTTTAAAAATAAAACAAAAACCCACACAAATACTATTGAAACCTTGTATTACATAGTGAGACAGGTGACGAAACCTACCACATTACTCAGTGTCCCTATCAGAAATTCTGTCACTCCTACAGAAATATGGCTACTCCCCCGTCCTGTCCCCCCCCCCCCCCCTGTCCCCGTCCCCGCCACCCCGCCCATGGAATTAAATGTCCATTTTTCTTTTGGCCTACAGAAAGCTCAGGACCAAGTTCACAGTCCAACTTTAAGCAATACAGGATTTCATGGCTTGTCTGTCTGTGTATTATCTTCCTGTTCTACATCTATTTTCCAAATCTCTTCCTTATTTAAATTTTCCTATTTTATTGAATTATAGGTATTCTAATAAAGTACCTCCATACCTTAAAAATACGAGGTACAGTGTATTTATATAAAAAGCCCTTCAAGTCCATTTCATAGTTTAATCAACAAGAATTCTATAAATAAATATATCTGATTGATGGGCTGGGCAAGTCATCTTTATCTTAAACTCAGATTTTAAGAACATAAAACACATGTACCTATGCACACATATTGATACTTGTGCCTGTGTGACCAGCACCACTGCTCCTCAAATCAGCATCCTTTCAGCCTGCAGTGCTGCTCTTCCCCACCAGTGCAACAACAGGGATTTTATTTTAGTGGGGACTGGTTTGGTTAGATATTGCTTTGTATCTATCTTTGTATCTATCCTTTGTATTTATCTTGGGGATTTGCTCTTAGAGGCAAAAATAATTCCAGTAAAAATGTCATTGAATAACACTTAATAAAAGATTTAAAAAGCTGAACCAAAAAGAGACAAGAAATTGATCTTTAACTTATATAAAAGCAAATAAAACATTGTGCTGGTATTCAATAATTAATACTTTAAAACTTCCATTTCCAACACATTACACAGAGAGCAAACTGGAACTAGATTTCCACAAACATGGAAGTAAATGAAGGCATCTCAGAATCTGGCCACAACTATGTGACGACTGGAGTTGGACTTCTGACAAAGAAAGGAGAAGGCAGTATTTGGGTGCTCTACCAAGATCACACAATATAATGAACAGAACTCTAACTCTGGGATCAGGAAATTCTGTTTCTGAATACAGCCCCCCACCCCCTTTAATTGTGTGGCCTTGGACAAGTCTCTTAACTAGTCTGAACCTTAATATCCTTCTCTGTAAAATCTAAGCTATGGTTCTTTCCTTACAGAGTTTATGAGAAACAAATGAGATACTGCATGGAAAGCAGGTATCATGAGGTCCTGTACATCAGTGGTGGCTCTATCCCATCATACTTGACATTTATGATGTTGGCATATTTTCAACCTTAGGAGGGAAGCCAAGGAACAAAATGTGTTTGGCAGATTTTCCCATGTTTGGGACTTAGTGCCCCGTCGGGTATCTGCAATTCTAGATAGCATGCAATTCAGAAATCCATTATATTTTACCAACATCATAATTTATCTTATCCAAATGCAATTATAAAGAAGATAAGTCAGGCAACAGAAAAATTGATACAAAATGTAAACGGTTCAATAAGTGGCTTTTTAACCTATGAGCTGGGCTAAACAAAACACTGTAGAGCTCAGTATAAAGTACTTTTGTTGATTATCTTTTTCAAAAAAATCATTTCTCAGAGAAAAAAAATCCTTTTGAGTTTCTCTATTATCACTGCCTCATTTAGTAAAGAGCTCTTCCATTTCAAGACAATCAAATAACTATACCAACCCCCCCTGGTAATAATCCTATTTACTCTCCTTTTCTTCCAATAGAGAAAACAATGCATCCCAAGCATGACAACTATGTAATCAATGAACTGCCAAAGAGTCTTTATTATAGACAACTGACCCAGAAAACAGGCTCCAGAAAAGTTTGCCAAATTAGTGCCTCTAACTTTAATACACAGTTAAGCACTATATCAGCTGAGTAGTTATAACTTATATTAAATCTATATCATACAAATGTAATAAAAAATTAGATGACTTCTTCAGGAAAAAAATAGCTCTTTAATAAAATAATGTACTGCTATCACATTGTTTCAATCCAAATATGGCATGATAGTGCCATTCTAAAAATAAATCTAAGTCCCATGTGATATGCAGCCTTTTAGCTATGTTCATTTCCTTTTAGGGCTCAAGTTTCCCACAGGAAATTATTCAATGTTTGGCAAAACTGTCCCAAATCATCTATAGATACTGAATTGGGACAGTGCTAACTGCACTATCAACCTTTTTCCTGCTTTGCTATTGTTGAATCGCCTACACAATAATCCACCAAGGAGAGGCCAAGGAGCAGGAAATACTCAAAAGCTATTGCCTGACAAAAGTGATACAGAAAGTGTCATTTTGAGTTAAAAAGTGGCAGGGGAGGTGACTTATGAGTCAGCTAAATTAGAAGCCACAAAATTATTACATACAAAGTCATATCCTAAACAAATGTTTCTTATAACTGTGATGACTTTCAAATACTTATTTAAATTGTATTTTTATATTATTGAGCAAAACTGTATATCAAATGCCCTCTCAGTACAGCTTAATACAGATTGATTTGCTCAAAAATTTTGTAAAGCATTAATGTGCTAGAAATAAAATCCTCTCAAAATCACTCACTCATAATATACCACACACACAATCAAGACCCACATTCCTTAAGCAATATTTTTATATAACCAAATCAAATTATGATTTTTAAGAAAATGTTTTAGAATGCTAAAGATACTCAGTTTTATTTTTAAATTTTTTTTTTCTGAAAATAAGTCAGATAAAAGTGTACTTGCTAAGTAAAAAAATATATAGCAGCTATAAATTGCTAGAGATATTAAAATACGACTTTAAAACTATAGAGGCCCGGACGGTGTGGCTCAGTGGTTGAGCATTGACATATGAACCAGGAGATCACGGTTCAATTCCTGGTCAGGGCACATGCTTGAGTTGTGGGATTGACCCCCAGTGCAGGGTGCGCAGGAGGCAGTCAATCAATGATTCTCTCTCATCATTGATGTTTCTATCTCTCTTTCTCTCTCCCTTCCTCTCTGAAATCAATACAAAAATATTAAAAAAAAAAACCCCACACAACTTTATAGAGTTCCTTGCTCATGTAACAGTTAACAAAACATTAAAATGAGAACCTGTGTTTGAATATTGGTCACAAACATCTTTAGCAGTGTATTATTGAACTGAATTTAATATTCTATAAGAGGTCTGGGTTCATATATGTATTCATAGACTACAGGTATATGTTCTGGGTTTCAACCTTTATTTCCATTACATATTTTTATATAGCTTTCAGGCAAAAGTTATGTTTCCTTGAACCCCAATATCATGTTTGAGATTTAATTTTTCTACTAAAGAACTAATCTTAGACAATGATCAAGAAACGAATATTTAAAAGCTATTATTTCATCATTAATGTATCAAGCTATAATTACTTAGATGTTTCTATTAATCTAAAAACTTAAAAAATTATCAGCAACTAAGTATAATACCAACCAAATTCTCTTGTAATCCCTTAGTAAAAGTCCTCCTGGTATTCAATTATTTTTATGTTTTTCTACTTAAAATTCTAGACAACGAGCAACTTTAAAAGTTATAAGCAGTTATCTTTTATTTAAGCAAAAACTTCACCCTGTAATCTCACCAGCAGTACAAATACTACAAACACCAATGAGGCCGTTCCAGAACCACCCATTCATATTTACTTCCCCTAGCAACATTTCTGAGGTGGTTGCTAGTGATCAAGAGAATTTTCTAACTAATATTTTGCAAAACTTAATTTATTTGACTCAAAGTACCAATGAAAGATTACTTTTATTTATTTTATTTAATACACACCCAAATCTAAACAAATTTCTTTTTTTCCAATCCTGCTGGAAACTCCCATTTTCTAAGCACTTGACAATGTTGAAGAGTCCTTTGGACTTATTTTGGTGCCATGACTGAGTCTAAGGGAGGTATAAGAGCTGGGTTCTAGTCCCAGTTCTGTGACTAATGAACTCTGTCACTATTCTGGGTTTCTTTCCCCATCTGTGAAAGGGGAGCCTAGATTATGACCTTTAAGGGATCTTCCAGGTCTGTTACTTTGGGATTCTATATTTATGTCATTCATGTACTCAAAACCCTTTAATCCATCTCCAATTCCTAATTAGAATCAAATCCCTTAGCATATATTCCAGACCAGGTAGGCCCAATTTAGCTTTTGACCATACTCTCCATTATAACCTCAACTTGAAACCTCTGGTTCATCCAGACTGCCCTATTCACTAAGAAGAGAGGAGCATAGTTAACATGGACGGAATGTTCACTGAGGGCCAAGCACTGTGCTAATAAGAGTTTTACTATTAATGTCACACACATTTAATCTTGAATCGACTCCTGTTATGATGGTGCCATCTGCACTTAAAGATGAATATCCTTCTGAAGTTCAGAAATTTTGAGATTACCTAATAAATAGCCAGAAGTAGGATCAAATTTTGCTTTAACTTTATTTCCAGTGCTATGTAGGGTATAATACACATAATCAGTATGATGATGTTAACAATACATGGTGTTACCATAATCTAAGTAGAAATGGTTTCAATCCTCACATCTATCATGTCATGAAGGAGAAAAACTTTTAAAAATGAAAAAGTCTTTTGAGTCAGATTCTACTCCCCAAGAGTCAATGAAGACAGAGACCCACAAATGCTTTTGTTGTTGTTGTTTAGCTATAAATAAATGGCTTTGGCAGTGGGGATTTCCCAAGTCTTTCCGGAATAAATTTCAGAAATAAATCATGCTGTTCAATGCTGTAACTTTTGCTTTCTCCCCCAAATATTGTCTAATTCAATTCAACAAGTATTTGTTGAAAGCTAATAAACAGAATTTAAAGTTTTACTTTGAAAAGACTTTATTTCTGTATTTTGTCCAAACCAATACAATCTTTTGGTAACAAACTAATAAATAAGTCTTTTAAGTGACTACAGTCATGTTAACTTAACATAAAGATGTGCCTTTTACTTTGCAAAGAGCTTTCTCATGTTATATACTGGTACTGTTTGATAATTATAAGTCACTTTATTAGAATCTTTTGTCTATTGATCCTTTGGGTTTCTTTAGTTCTGTCCAACTGGATAATTTATGCCAATCTCATTCAAGCAGTAAGGGCAGATAAGACTATAGAGTCCTACTCACCCAAAGCTTAGCCATCTCATATACTGCTTTCTAAGGAAATCAATCTAACACATATTGCCTTATCTACAAATACTACACAGTACTTTGTATACCTGTCTTCTATTGGTAAAAAAAAAAAAAACAAGTTTAAAAATCTAAAAAGATCCAAACATATACCTATGAGGCATAATGACATAGTAAATTAGGAATCAAAAAGGTCTTATAGCCTATATTTTTTCTTTCCTTCCGTATTCTATGTATCAAAAAGGTCTGACAGCCCAATTCTTCCCCTACAAACCTGACAGGATTGTAAATTCCTCCCAATTATTACTTCCTAAAGATATAACTCCTAATGCCCCCTTCCTTCTGCCTGTTCCCATTTGGATTAGTTGCTTTCTAGGTCTGCAGCACATGTGATTACCTAGGGCTTTCCTTCCCTATAACCGTGGGAATTTCTTCACCTCTCTCCTATGTTGGAGTCCTTGTATCCTGGGTTCTGTATCTTCCTCTTTCTTGATTTCATCTCTCATTCTGGGGAAATATATCCTTCAGTAACTTTCTGAGAAAGTATATAAGACAGGTAAATATTTTCAGACCCTGTATATCTCAAAATGGATTTACTTTACTCTTCACACTTGAATGAAAAGTTTGACTGGGCATAAAATTCTAAGTTAAAAATCACTGTGCAAAATTTTGAAGTTATTACTCATTATCTTCTTGCTTTTTTAAGGTGGAAAGTCTAAGGCTATTCAGATCCCTGTAACTAAATTATGATTCCACCCTCCCACCCCTACTCCAGACCAAGAAGCTTTTAGGATTTTTCTTTATTCCTAGTGTTCTTAAATTTTATAATGATTTGCCATCAAAATCTTTTTATTATATTAAGCTGGTCCTTTTCATTATGAAAACTCATATCCTTCAGTTCTGGAAATTTTTCTTCTAATACTTCTTTGAGAATTTCCTTCTTTATTCTGTTTCTAAAATCATGCTAGGTAGATATTGAGCTTCCTTGATTGAACTTCTAATTTGTCTTGCTTTCTGTCTACTTTATTGTCTTTTGTTTCACTATCTGGCCTACTTCAATTTTATCTTCCAACTTGTCTAATTTTTTAGTAGTCTGATTACACTTTAAATCTCAAGAGCTCTTTCTCATTATCTTTGTATTTTGGGGGGGTTTTTTTGTTTGTTTTTGTGTGTTTTGGTGTATGTTTTTTTTATTGCATCCTACTCTCTTTTTTTAATGGATCCAAAATTTCTGGAAATGTTATACTTGATAATTTTTGAAGTTTTCGCCAGTGACTTGCATTGTTTTCTTTCCTCTGATTTCTTTTGTTCTGGGCTCTGTGTTCTATGTGAAAAGATTTTCTCAAAAGATCAGTGATCTCTGGCTGACTGCTAATATTAAAAGTAAAGGACTAAAAAACGAACTAGTAACAGTAACCCAGATTTTCTGATTAGAAGTTCAAAGTTCAGTTTAAGCATATTGTGATACCATTGTCTCCCAAATTTTGAAGACAAGCCAAATTTCTTATTTACAGCCATAGAAAAATTGTATAGACTATTCCCAGAGTCTGCAAAATAGACTAGTATGTATATTTAATATATAATATTTAGTATTTCTTAAACCCAATATGGAAAAATCAATACATAGACTAATTAATGAAGACTTTTAACAACTGTCATCATGCCACATTCTCCATCCTTAGACTTCCCCAAATCTGCTCATATAACAGTAAGTTTTGGTTTGCCAATAATTTATTTAACAAATCTTTAATGATACAAAAACACATAGTCAGTGAAATTAAAACATTTCCTACAAAACCACTGTGCAGATTTTAAAATCAAACCTAAAAAACTTCAAAAACTCTCAGAAACCACTCTTGTTATCTGAGAGCCTGCAACCTTGTTGCTTTATTTTCAAGTTCAGAGAGGTGGACAATGCATTTATAGCACAAAAATTCAAGTTTTTCCAATCCTTAAAACAGAGAACACTATTCAAGTAAAAAGGAAAAGCCATTATAAAATTACAGGCTCAAAATGGAATTTATCCCACGATAAAGCCTAAAGAAAACCCTTTCCAAAATGGAATTTAGGGTCATTCAACAGGTCCATGAAAAATTTAAATATCTATTCTGGTGTAAGGTAGTTCTTTTATTAAAGTGGAGCATTTGTCTTTTTGTAATTGCTTTTCTGCTCTAAGGGGTAAAAAATACACCTTCACTGAAATAAATCATTATATAAAAACCACACAACTAATTTACAAATACAACAATTAGTATGATCTTATTTTAAAATGTGCTATGAAATAATTTTGACACAATCACCAAAAGCTCATGCTGCCTCATATATCAGTCATATACCCTATAAAGTTAAACGTGCTGTATTGCCAAAGCCCAAGGTAATTGGAGTCTAAAAATATACTTTTTTCTCATTCTGAACTAGTCAGATTGGTATTTAACCCAAACATCATCGAATGTTGCATTAAATATGGCAGAAAAACAAGATTACTTAAATACAAACTCTCCAAATGTATCCCATAGAAACTGCCCCCTGCCACAGAAGACTGAATCCAAGCATATCCCCCTTTCACCAACATACACACATACACACACGAAAATAAAAATAAAACAGCCACACAGACAATAAAAATGAGAATAGAACTGATACCTGGAAGAAACTATACAATTCATACAGACAGTCCAATGAAGACAAGATAAACTAAAAAAACATCTGACATTAAGTATCACTGGAAAGGGGATTAGGAGCTTTATTTTTCTTTAAATTACTCAATCTACTTAGTTTCTACTTCAGTTTTAGACTAAGACACTGATAAAGTTTCTAATGTGAAAAAAAAATACGTCTATGACATCTAAATTTGGTATTAGAACAAAAATGTAAAAATCTATTAACAAAGACTCTTATTAAAAGAGTTCTTTCCAGTCACTAAAAACCAACTTGATTAGCCATTTCCAGGAAGTTAAGCAGAAATTTTATTTTTTTTCCATTCTCACAAGATGGAACCCTATTGAAGGGAAAGATTAAAAGGACTCTCGGCCCACCAAAAAGTAAAATCTACTCAGAGTCTTTAAAATTCCCATATTTGCTTAACGAAAAATTCTCAAGCTAACTCTGCAAATTTGAACACATTAAATTCTCCAGCATACATGAAAAAAATTTTTTAGAACTGTGCTACTTAAAGAAGAATGTGCACAACTGCTTTTTTGGAATTCAAAAGAAAAGGTTTTCCACTTGACCTGGCAATTTAAAGACTTTGCTAACTTAACCTGCAATTTCAATATGAATTCTAAATTTTGAAACAACTTAGGATCAAATTTTCCAATATACAATATAAAGAGCAAGCAAGTTTTAGGGAAGTACTCAGAATCTTAAGTTTAAATTTTATATATTATTTAATCACTAAAATAATTTAAATAGAACACATTTAAGTTAAAATTAAATCAATATCTAAAACCTAAAATCATAAAGCTGCCCTTTATTTTAAAAGGGGCAGGAACTTTCCTCATATTATGATGGAAAACCAAAGCATTATCTGCCTATATTATAAATATCTATGTCCTTTTTTAGATTCAAAAATCTACTTTCACTTATGTACCTTGGGTTTCTTCCATCTTCCATCTCACTAAACATCACTATAGCATTCAAATTACAACTTCTAGCCAAAGTCAAAGATCACATAAGTTCCCTGAAGGCTTCCAAAACATTAAAACCAGCAGATAAGTCAAGGAATACTCATTCCTGGAGCTGCTGGGAAACCCTTCTCTCCTTTCAGAAAATAAACCTCTTGTTAGAAAGATAATCATCTAAGAACAAAGCATCACTACTACATACAAATTCATAGCATTCTCAATTAATAATTCTATACAATAATAAAATCCTACAGATTTGGCTAGTCTTTGGCTTAAAAAGAAAAGAAAAAGACTATTAAGAAAGTAACTGTATCCAAAGGATTACAGCAGTAAAAGAGACATAGACAAATCAGAATTTCTCCTCTTATGCAAATGTGGACTCCTTAACACTAACTAAAAGAATGCTTTAAAAAAGAATTAGTTGCTACTTTAGTAGTTGATTCCATTTAACCACAAAGAGAACATCTCAGTTAATCCTCTTCTATTTTAAAAATGAACTAGTTAAATGTACATTTTACTGTAAAAGTGAAATCTAACTCAATTCAAATATTCTCAATACACATATACACAGAGGCATGTGCAAAAATACTGTAATCACTTTCAATGCACACATTTCTTTAGATCTCTCTTAAACATGACACAAAAAGTAGCTCAGTTCTTCATAAATTGTCTAGTATTTGACTGCACTTTTGCATCACTTTCATTGCAAAATTCTAAAATTAGTAGTTAGGTGTCCACATTATTCACTGTATTGAGAATTCTCTCAAGAGAATAAGACACAAAACATTTGGATATCTAAATGACAGTGCTGAAACTTGCAGTGTTATACGTAGGCATACATAAACAAAATTTTAAAACCCTGTTAATTCATCACTGTATTTTAATATTTGCTGTTAAAAGAAATCAATTGCATATGAATCCCAAACAACTGGAATGAACCCAGAAGAGCCACAAGAAAATGATGGTATTTTAAAATGGTGACGCTTTTCACACCCATGTTTAGTCATGCCAGCCGGAGAGGTGTGAGATATGACTTTATTCATTTTAAATCTGAGAATTTCAGTCATTTCCATGGCATTACAAAAATTGGAACCAAGAGCAATTTATCATGGTCCTGACTCTTCTGATTTAAAAGCACTTTTAAAGAAAAATCATTTCTGCAAACTTAGGTTTTTTTGGATGATTTCTTTCCTATTGCTCAGAGTCAAATTATTTTGTCCCAGATTTTCCAGTGAACAAGGGATACAAAGAGAGAAAAAGGGACCCCCCCCTTGCCCCCTCCCCACACACACATACAATGACCCAATATCTGAACCTCTTTAAACATGGCATCCATTAAGAGGGCCTTTGCTCCTAACTGTGTAAGGGTCCTTAGCTATGACCTGACTTGCACAAGAAGTACACATGGCTCCGGAGAGGCGCTTTAGTCCCCTTTGGAAGACACTGTTGGAAAGACTATAAATGACACAGTTGCAGAAACTGTTACTAATGGCAAGCCAGGTGGTCAAGAAGGATGCGAAGCGGTTGCTGTGGCCAGTGGAGCTCTCCAACAAGAAGTAGACGATGTATGGCAACCAGAGGATGTAAAACACACTAGTAATCCGGAACAGAACCATGGCATAGCGCTTGTCTGGACAGGCCTGCATCTCCCCAGTCTCCCCACTCTGGCTGCTGAAGCGAGCTTGCCTTTCGCTGATTTCCTTTGTGTGTTGTTGGCAGATGCGGAAAATGTTGAAATAAGTGAAGCACACAATGAGGGCTGCTGGGGCATATAACATCATCACGATGAACAGGGTGAAGTAGGGGTCGGTGCGCCAGGACTCTGCACACCACTGAAACACATCTCCATGATATCCAGGTTTGCCCCAGTGGAAAAAGGAAGGCAGAAAGACCAGGATGGAATATAACCAAATCAGGAAAATACACAGGCGTAGTCTCCAGGGTGTAACCAGGGTGTTATAGGTTAAAGGTTTAGTAATGGCAATATATCTATCGATGCTGATACAGGCCAGAGAGGTCATGGAGACACTCTTCAGAACTGATACTATAAAACCAAACACCTGGCAAGTCAAGGACTCCTCTACTGGAAGCGGGTAGTGGAGGAGTGATAAAGAAGGAACCAGGCAGCTGACTCCAACCAACAGGTCAGCATATGCCATAGTCTGGATAAAATAACTTGTAGTGTGGTGGTTCAACAAAGGAGCACAGTGAAATACAAAAATCACAATGATGTTGCCAGAAATAATCAATACAGTTAGAAACACAATAATCAACACTTCCAAAAGGCAAAAATCGACAGTTTCCAAATAGTCAAATGCCAAGAGACAAAAAGGGTGGTTGCTCTGATTACCATCCAAGGTGGAGTTCATCTTGAGCTCAGGAGTAATCTCTCACTTCATGCTGCCGCTTGGCCGCTGCCAACAGTTCAAAGGAGCAGCTGCTGTCATTGCGGTCAGCTCTGTGTGTTTGTAATAATGCCCAAGGAGCCTCAGTCCCCAGGCTCACGATGGTGCTGCTCTGATGCATTGCCTGCAGTACAATCCCCCTTTAAATCCTTGGAATAGGGAGAGCCAGCAGCCGTTGTCTGGCCAGTCCCAGACGCGGCCATAGTATCAGGTTTACCATACACATAGTGCCAGGGGAGTAAAGCAAATTCTGGGTACAATGTCTTCAGGCCAATGAGGGTAGGGAGTAGGGGCAGAAGAGAAGGGAAGAAAATTAGGAGCTTCAGCAGGAGTTGTAATGAGTCTCCTCTGAACAGCTGATAGAAGAAAAGGAGAGAGCATTTTACATTATGCATCCCAATAAAAAAAAAATCAAAGAATCTGGCTAGCTCAGGCTATCATCCCTCCCACTCCATTCCACCCCACCCAGTACTACCCTCAGTAGCACCCCACATAACTAACTGATCCTTACTGTACAGAGGAGGTGCAGCAACAGCAAGCTTTCATGATAAACAAAACAAAAAATAAAACGAGTCAATTGCAATCAGAACAATCTACCCCCATTTTCCCTTCATTGGAGCCTTTTAGGGGAGAAAAGGAAATCTGCTTATTGGATTTCTAAAAACATTTTACCATAATTACCATGAATAAAATAACTTATTTTCTTGATTCCGTGTAATATCTTGCCTCTTTGAAAACATTTCAACAGAATTTATCTGCCTAGCTCAATTTCAGAGTGTTACCTGTAATTCTGCATGCTGCAATCCAAACAAAAGCCACAAAACATCCTTAACAGAAAGCCTTGCAAAGCAGGAATGTGCCTCAGCCTGGTTTACTGCAGAACTGAGACGCAGAGGGAGGGGATAAAGGAGTAGGAGGGGAACTGGGGAGAGAGGGGGCTTGGAAAAGGGAAGCAGTGGGGGAGGGGAAAGAAAATGCCTGTGCAGGCACACACTCTGGCATCTTCAGCAGCTCATTCGGATTCATCACCAGAGAGGCACTCCCCGATTTCCAGACTGCACAGTGGGGGAATAACTGAACACGCCTGCAGTGCAGTGTTTCAAAGCTGTTTCCTTGTCTAACTGGAATCCCCCCTTTTGGTAGAGGAACATAACTCAAACTGCTAGTAAGGAGAAGGGGTAGTAACCCAAACAGAGAGCCAGCCCGGGGATTTAAATTGAAACACACTGCCAGGGGGGTAATGCTGAGAGAAAATTCTTATTTCCTTGTAGCATTTTCCCAAGGAACGAAGAGTAATGTTAAAGAATGAAAGTGTGTTAAGAGTGCAAGGCAACTGAGCAATCAATTCAGCAGCACAAGAAGTTCTAGCTAAAAGGCTAAATACTCAGCATTAATTTTCTCTCATGATTCACTGGATATTGACCAATATTAAGAAAGATGACCAAAATAACAAGCAAACTTAAAAATCAAGAGAATTTTACCCTCGTGTACACACAAAAGAGGAATTTTGTTATTCCTGTGTTTTACAATACCTTAGTTTCAAGATTCCTCGTCTTGCTTCTAGTTTGCTGAGACACAGTACACAAACATATAACAAAAGATGGAAAAGTAAAGGTACCATTTCCACCAGGCTTGAAAATTAGAGGAAGTTTCATGGTATAAATTAGCCTTTGTATCTCAGAATACACAATCTTGTTTGTGCCTACTTAAAACAATGCAAAGTGAGATTTTATTGTGGCTCTTCTGGTAATGTTATGAATGATGACAAATTTCAGCTAATTAGAAAATGTGTATTTTTAGTATCTTTTCCTCCAAGTGTCTCTGGATTTTCAATTCATCCTTCTCAATAAAGTTCCACAGACCCAGCAGAGTAAAAGAAAATAAACAAAAGTTGGTACTTGAAAGCATTCCAGAAGGTATGCATACCTAAGTGGAGATATATGTTATGTGATCCAATTCGCATTTTTTATTTGTTTCACACACATGCTTTCTCATTGCAGGCAAATGGGTAGCCATAACCAGAACTCAATTACATTTCAAGATCTGAAGCACTACACTTATACAAAGGCAAGAAACTAAAAAATCTATTGAGAAGAAGCCTGATAGCCATTTTGGACAGGTCTTATTGGAAAACATGGCAAAGTGTGGCATAGTAAAAGGACCAGTAGACTGAACACTCATCTAGTTCAAATCCTAGCTCTAATATTACTTAGCCTCTCTCAGACTCAGTTTTATCATCTGTAAAATGAGGGTCATACTAACTATTTCATGGGATTGTTGTAAAATAAAGGAGATTTCCCAGTATTTATCACATAGGGAGTATACAACTTTACTAACTTTTTTCTCATGCAATTAAAATAACCTGTGCTTTCCTACCAATCATGTTGCATTGCTTGAGGCTAGGCTCCTGAATCTAAAGTGCCCTCTCTTACTGTGACTGCCCAGTCTAAGGCACACACAGTTACTATGATACTTTCTGAGGCCAGTGAAGGTACCTGAGAATGTGATATGGCATCAATTATTCCCTCTACACAAATGATTTCTCTGCCTGTGTCACCAGCCATAAATTCATCCCCAAGCTCCCTTTTCCATCTACAATTTGCCGGCTGTCACACAACTAGAAGACCTAGATGTCCTCTTGAGATTTCAACCAGAGCACCCAAAATTAGTTTCCCCACCAAATAAGCCTGTCTTGTTTTTCCCAATGTTTTAGGCACTCAAGAATGAAACTTAGAAATCATTTTGACCACTCTCTCTCAATACACTGTTCTTAGGCACCATTTCCTGGAAATCTATTTCTACAACAGCTCTCAAATTGACTTCCTCTTCAGTTTTTACTATTTTACTTCAGGCCATCATTAAATATCATGCAGACTTCTAATCTTACTCATTTTTCGAGTATATTTATTTCTGCCTGATTGAATATCCAGTACCATATACTTTATTACGGTACTCCACTGTTCAAGAAGAGTCAATGGCTCCCAATTGCCTTTCCAATCTGATACCACTATTCTACATCCCCCCAAACAACTTGAGCTCCAGCCAAACCATTCGTCATAGACTGTATTTTTGAACTCCAATTTTTGAGTGCTTAAGAAATATTAAATGAAAATAAGGAAGCTTTAGTTCAATAAATAGAAAAGGCATTTACCAAAGTCAGGAGTTCAGTTTTTTCCAACTCCTTGTGAATTTGGCCATGTAACTTACTGTCTCTACATCCCAGGTTACTCATGTTTAAAACTAGATGGTTATGCTGATAAAAATATATTACATTGGCTGATAACTTGAAAGAATTAAAAATGAATAAAAGTGCAATAAAACTACAAGCTGTTATACTACCACCATTAGTACAATAATAGGTCTTCTAATTTTTTTTATTTTAGTAAAACCAGTCTTTGGAACTGTAATCAAAATATTCATATAAAAACAAACAAACAAACAAAAAAACCCCTGATAGCCACACTTTATCAAATCAGTCGAGTTAAATGTTTTATTTTGAGAGAAAAACAAAATATTTATGAAAGGGGGCAGTAAATCTATGTCCTCGCAAAGACCTATATATACATTTATTTCCTTTTAAAAAATAATGCAGTCTCATGATGTATTTGATTTTTATGAAAGAGAATAAATATTTCTGCATATACATGACTGGAAGGAAATTCATTAAAATTCAACTCTACTTTTCATTGATAGTTGGATTACAAGTGATTTTTTATTTTCTCCTTTATGGTTTTCTTTATTTTATAAATTTCCCAATTTCTATGTATTATTTAATGGGTTTGTCTTGTGTTTTGTTTTTTAAAAAAACAGCCAAAATAATATATAACATGTCGCTCTTGGAAAGGTAACAAAAAAACCTGGCTGCAAGATTTTTTTTGGCCTTTACTCTATGAATCAAGTCACTCTTTTTTCCTCCTTTAAATTTAATCTTTGAAGGAGCTGAGTCAAAAAACCTCTCCAAGGTAATTTTATATGTGAAATTTCAAAATATACAGCATGCATCTGGCAAAGAACCCAAGTCCAGAATAAATAACTTCCAAAAATCAGTAATATATATATTACATATGAAAATAGTATGTACAAATCCTGCAAATCCTGCTGTCTTGGTCTGTTTGAGCTGCTACAACAAAATACCACAGACTGGATGACTTATAAACAGCAGAAATTTATTCCTCACAGTTCTGGAAGCTGGAAGTCCAAGATCGAGGCATCAGCACAGTTGGGTTCCTGTGAAGGCCCTCTTCTGGCTTGCAGGCTGCCAACTTCTTGCTGTGTCCTCACATGGTGGAAGGTGGCAAGGGATCTTTCTAGAGCCTCTTTTATAAAGGCATTAATCCCTGTCATGGGGGATCTGCCCTCATGACCTAATCATATCCCAAAGGCCCCACCTCCTAATACCATTACCATGGAGGTTAGGTTTCAACATATGAATTTTGAAAGACACAAATATTCAAACCATAGCATCTCCTATATTCAAAAATGTTCATAAGCAACTTTCTTCATAAGAAGCCAAAAAATGGGGGGGGGGGGGGGAAACCCCACAAACATCTATAATAGCAGAATAGACTTTTTAAAAGTGTGGTTTACTGATACAATGGAATACTCCCAGGAATTTTTAATAAATGAAAGCAAACAAAAAAACAGCTAATGAGACACTCAAAAAAATGACTGCATTTAAAGCAATACCAACTTGCATCAAATAACACTGTAGTGCAGCCGTGGGCAAACTCCGGTCCGCGGGCCGGATCCGGCCCCTTTGAAATGAATAAAACTAAAAAAAAAAAAAAAAAAGACCGTACCCTTTTATGTAATGATGTTTACTTTGAATTTATATTAGTTCACACAAACACTCCATCCATGCTTTTGTTCCGGCCCTCCGGTCCAGTTTAAGAACCCTCGAGTCAAAAAGTTTGCCCACCCCTGCTGTAGTGTAAAAAAATAAAAAACCGTTTTTGCCAATATTATGATAATTAAATAATTTGTATTTTCTGATCACCTACCAGCAATTTAAACTAACATACACATCATTAGAGACCTTTTTAGGTTCTAGCCATGTGCATGATAATCAAAGTTTAATGTGAAATACAAAGCACATGACATCAGCATATGTAAAACAATCAAATATATCAGGTTTGTTAATAGCTGATATTTTACACGTCATGTAATTATCAAATTCCTATTAAAAAAACAGACTTCCACATTTTCATGGAACCAGAAAAATAGAATACTTCATGTTTTTCAAATTATCTGTATGAATGGCCCCACCATTAAGAAATAATTTTTGGCCAAACATTCCAAAGGACTTCAAAAGAGGAACTAGAAAGACAGTTAGAACTGAAAATTATACATCCACAATATGATTTTCCAATAAAGGAAAAAATCAACTTGCCAATTAACATGACTCTACATGTGACATACCCTCACTTCCATTCATACTATGAGCACAATGTTCTTCCATCTTTCCAGGCTTGGGGAGCTCTTTTCTGAAACCCATATTAAATGTGATGTTCCTGATAATCTCCTGTTCTCCCAGGCTGAATTTATCACTTTTGATGGCTCCAACTGTGCTTTTTCAGACTATCATATGACATATGTCTATCACATGAGTTATTTCTGTGTTTGATCTCCTTGCTCCAGCATTAGGGTTGTAATACAGGCACTCAATAGATGCTGGTTAAACACTTATATCAACACTAGAGGCCTGGTGCACGGATTCATGCACATTGGAAGGAAATTAATTAGAAGGTGGCTGGTGGGGGCGGGACTGGGCCAGATGGGCTGGACACGCCCTGGAGCCCGAAGGGCATCTGCAGAGTGAGTGGGATCCCTCCGACAGGTGGGGTCCCTCAGCCTGGCCTGCAGGGATCAGGCGTCCGACATCCCCCGAGGAGTCCCTGAGTGCGAGAGGGCGCTCTGCAAAGCTGCTGTCGCTCAGCAGCTCCTGCGTAAGCGTGTGCCCCCTGATGGTCAGTGCACATCATACCTACTGGTTGGCCAGACGCTTCGCCTTTTATATATATAGGTAGATAATGGAGGGGATTAGACTATTAGTTCTTGAAAGAAAACATATCTGACAAGAAATAAGATGATGAGAAGGAACACTAATATTTTGAGCAAATCAGTCTCATTTTCTGGTGTGGAAAGATCCAATTTCATGTTCAAATGCTGTACTTCCCTTAAAGTTTTTAAATAAAAATCTCATAGAGGTATTACTCATCTCTTATAAGGTGTTCATACATTTTTAAAAGAAGTCCAACCTTTTGTCACATTGAAAAATTATCATAAATTATTCGAATTCTGAGAAATTCATTCATGACCCAGGTTTGGGATTTACATAGCACTGGAGAAATTGCTTCCTAAATATAAACATTTCAAGAATTTGAGGAAATAAAAATTAAAACCAATAACATGGTTACAAAGGCACAAAGCATTACCTAACCTTGCAGAAAATTCTTTTTCAAATTCTTGTATTCTTTTGCAAGAAACAGTTTTTGTTACTTTGCTTACAAAACCTTGAAGAATGCATGAATTTGAGAAGGGGATACTAAAAAAATGAGAATTCTTCAACTTAGAAAAATAAGCTAAAAGGAAATATGGTTTAAGGTAACAGAATTATATTCTTCCAATTGCAGAAACTAGAAGTAGACCTTACCTTACAAAGAGTACAATTCTGTGACATGTGAAAAGGATTAAAATAAACAAAAGAAAGTTTTTGCACAATGCATAGCACAACTGATCTAACTAAAAATGGAATGCAATGCAATTATGGTAAAAAAAAGATTTAGGTACACAATGGGTAGAGGACATCCTTTGCCCCTGAGGTGAAATTGGTCAAAGAAGAAAAACTATCCTTCTCCTTTGTGCCAACACTAGAAATAACTTTGGGCTAGAAGTATGAAAGTTCTATTCTATAAGGTAAAAGAATTATAAAGAAAATTATTGGAAATGATCTTTTTGTAACAAATTTCCCAAAATATTAATGCTGAAGCTGAATCATCATCCCCTTACCTTTGTGATGAGAATTCGGTATTTTTCTACCAGGTGGTCATTGTTGTGACAACCTGCTAGCAGCTGCCAGACTTCTCCTCGAAGAGCTTCAGGAACACCGCTTCTTACTAAGGACGACAACTGCTTTGGTCTCACACTCAAGTTGAGATGCCTAAAAATAAAGCCATAACCCAGAAGTACATGAGAGTAAGATCCTCTAAAAATAGTTATTTTTATGAAAACTAAACTAAATGATTTATAAAGACTTAATAGTGATCACATAATAATAAAGAAAAATAATACATAAAGCTGTTGAATTAAATGTGGCCAAGATAACTATAAAAGTTGGAGGAAAGAATACTGCAGTCAGGCTACTTCTTAAGTATCTTTAAATCATTGCTCAACTTAAAAAAGAAAAAGAAAAGCAAAACTAGAAACTATAACTTTATAGTTGTAGCTTATGTAAGATAAACAAAGCAAAATTCTCATCAGTAACAGCCAAAGATAAGTGCTTGACCCTGTATCAAAATTGACAAACTGTGTACTTATATGCTCTAAGTTAAAATAAATATTTAAAATAAACATAAAAATAAATACTTTCAGCAGCTTTTATGAAACCTTGCTTTGAGTGACTTTTTTGAATGACTATGTTGATTAAGACAGTGTCTACTCTATAATAACATGAAAGCAGGTTGTTAAAGTCTTTAAGCTTCATCTTTCTCATCTATAAAATGGGGAAAAACTTATCTTGAAATGTCGCTATCAATATACTGATTCAATATACTAGGTTTTTTTGCACACAATTTTATTTGATCCTTATAACAAGTACCTGAAGTAGGTGGGAGTATCTTCAGTTTTACAAATGAAGAAATTCAGGGAAATCAATTAAATGATTGACCTAGTCCTCAAACTCTAAGACCAATAAGTGTTCTATGTGCTATATCACACCTGCTTTGTGATTTAAAAGCCACCATTACTGGGTCAATAACGCAGGCTTCTGGCGTGGAGAAGCTCCCATGATTATCAGAAGTGACTGATATAAAATGACCACTGTCTATATATATTAAAGCCTAAGCAACCATTACGACCAGAAAGGCCGGCAGTTGGACACCCTGCCGAGGGGTCCCAGATTGCAAGAGGGCGCAGTTGCTATGATGCGCACTGACTACCAGGGGACAGACACTCAACACAGGAGCTGCCCCCTGGTGGTCAGTGCACTCCCACAGGGGGAGGGCCACTCAGCCAGAAGCCGGGCTCACAGCTGGCGAGCGCAGCTGCAGCTGTGGGAGCCTCTCCCGACTCTGCAGCAGCATTACCAAGTGGCAGTGGCAGGTGCAGCAGGCCAGGATGAGCGTAAGCAGTGCAGCACCCGGCTCCAGCTCGGGCTCCTCCCTGGCCACCTGCCACTTGGCACACTGCTATATCCCCCGAGGGGTCCCAGATTGCGAGAGGGAGCAGGCCAGGCTGAGGGACCCATCCCCCACCCCCATGCACAAATCTGTGCACCGGACCTCTAGTCAAAATATAAAAAGGTCTGAGACTTTTATCAAAATGTTCCCAGAATTCTAGCAGAATAATTCACAGTACACTTAAAAATTGTTAATTCTGTGATGCTAGTGCCCTAATGCAAGAGCCACAGACAATTTAATACAGTGTTGTCTTTGTTTAGAAATATAAATATAAATACGTATACACACACACACACACACACACACATATATATATATAGAGAAGAGCTGGTAGCAAAAAGAACAAAAGTGATTCTGCTGATTAATTCTAGAATTGGCACACTGTCTTGGGCCAAATCCAGCCTTCCACCTATTTCTGTATATCAACTTCTTTGAAACAGCCATTTTTATTTGTTTATGTATTATCTATGACTGCCTTCCCACTACAATAGCAGAGTTGAGTAGTTGTAATAGAAAATATTTGGCTGCAAAGTCTAAAGTATTTACAGTATTGGCCTTTTACAGAAAAAAATAAACCTAACCCTAAGTTTATTTGCTAACCCTACCTTAATTATATTGGTAAAAATTTCAGAATACTTTTATGTCATTGATACCATTAACTTTAGTGTTTCCATCCCCTAAGAGTCACATTAAAAATAAACTTGAGAATTAGAGAGCTCAAAGATATTATTGCTAACAGGGCCACTAAAATCTAATGTAGAGTTAAATAAACTAGCTTTTGGATTAAACTTTAGACTGTTAAAAATTTGGGGCCTGCAATTCACAAACTAGATTTAATATCTGAGCCAGTTTCCTCATCTATAAAAAGGAGTACTAGTTCATAAGGCTGTGATTGTGGAGACAGAGCACATAACATTGCGCAGTGCCTAGCATATGGTACATTCATTAGTTTTTTGTTTTTGTTTTTAAATATCTTTTTTATTGATTTCAGAGAGGATTGGAGAGAGGGAGAGAGAGAGAGAAACATCAATGATGAGAGGGAATCATTGATCGGCTGCCTCCTGTACAGCCCACACTGAGGATCGAGCCCGCAACTCGGGCATGTGCCCTGACTGGGAATCGAACCATGACCTCCTGGTTCATAAGTCGACACTCAACCACTGAGCCACACTGACTGGACTCATTAGTTCTTACTACAATCACTACTACTACAACATCCATTATTTTTAATCCACAATAATTCTGAGTGCTAGTTTTATAGACGTGTATGATATAAATGAAGAAAGACTCAGAAGAGTTAAGTGACTTGCCCAAGACAATACAGCTTAGAGGCAGGACAGGTAGAATGTGAAGCCTTGTCTACCAAGCTCTAAAATTCCATAATATTGTGACGCTTCCTATCTATAGAACACATATAATAATGATTAAAAATGCAATTAAATGAATTGAGGAGAAACTATATTATTATTTCTGAAGACATGACTGAAAACCAGCAAAAACAGTTTAAACACCCTGAAGACAGTTTCGACAGTTGTAAACTCAGTTAATATATTTGAGGGAGCTGAAGAAGGACCTAATTAAATGAATTAACAAAATGAATAAACAAAGCTTGATAAGACAAATTCCAAGCAACTGTATAAAATGCTGGTGAGTTCATCTAACAAAGCTAGAGTCTTTGCTATATCTAAATGACTTTAAATGCACTATTATATAACTATTCAAGACTCAATTACATATCTATTTCTAGCAGAAACCTTTTTATTCAGATGAAATTCCTGCCAGCAGCAGTCCAAACACACCAAAGTCACTGAACTGAAAATATAATTGTGACGAGAACATCAGCAGGTTTGTCTCCTGATCGCTAAAGGAATAGCAAAAATAAATTAGAACTATTCCCCTAGGGGCTTTTGCAGAGTTCACTTATTAAAACTACTTATGGAAAGACAAACCAGGCTTTGGTTCATATTTTCCTCCTGCACACATTTGACATTTCCCAATAAGAAGAGTATTTTCCCAAAAGTATAAGGCATTGTGAGTATGCTAGAGCAGATGATGCCCATCTGTAGTCCTGTCCCTTAAGGGCATGGTTTTTAAAAATGGGAAGACAGTTTTACTAAGAATAGAGTGAAAGGCTTCAACAGTTAAAATGTCTGAGAAAAATCAAACCCCAAAGTAATAGGCCCATGGGGTGCTTATATGACAATCCTAATAATCAGAAGGTCTGAAACAGAGAAGTGAAACGATCACTTTCGAGCTCAGATTTTTTCAGCATATCCTGGCATCCTACACAGAGGAAAAAAGAAATGACACAAACGTCTCACCAAACTGACTTACCCGAGTGTCTCTGGTTTCATTAATAAATACCTGAAGGCAGTGTATTCTTTTTAGACAGTCTATAGCAGCGATTTTCAACCTTCTTCATTTCATGGCACACATACACTAATTACTAACATTCTGCAACACACCAAAAAATATATTTTTGCCAATCTGACAAAAATAGGTATAATTTTGACTCATTCAGACTAGATGCTATTGTTTTGTTGGCTGCTGTCAATTTTATTTGACAATCTAAGTGAAGAGAGGTCAGTGCCCAATTAAATAGATAGGTTTTGCATGTTTTAAAAATTCTTGCATAACACCGGTTGAAAATCGCTGGTCTACAGAATAGTGTTTCTTGACATTATTGTCAAGCTATCTCTTGAGCTGATGAGAAGTTCCTAAATTTTACAAGTGTTAATAGGAAAAGTAATTGGTAGAGCAGTTAATATATACCATGTTCAAAAGAGAAAAAATATATATATATCATGTTCATAACATTCTGCTCTGTCACCTTAGGGACGTAGCACAAATAGAAAATCCCACCTGGGGTCTGATCTGTAGCTCTGTATGTTGTGTGAGCATCCTCTATACTTCACTGATTATTTTGTATTGACTAACTATTGTGTATTTTCTTAACCAGTCAGTGGTTCCTAGCCTCTTCAATATAAAGGATCTCTGTCCTTAATCATTCTCACTATGGACTCCATGTTTGAATAAATGTTTTCTACAGCAATGAAAATTTATTAGGTTTCTAATATTCCAAACGCGGATTTCAGATCTTCACTACTACCTTCAAAAATTCTAAAAACAGCCCTAACCAGTTTGGCTCAGTGGATAGAGAGTCAGCCTGCGGACTCAAGGGTCCCGGGTTCGATTCCGGTCAAGGGCATGTACCTTGGTTGCGGGCACATCCCCAGTAGGGAGTGTGCAGAAGGCAGCTGATCGATGTTTCTCTCTCATCGATGTTTCTAACTCTCTATCTCTCTCCCTTTCTCTCTGTAAAAAATCAATAAAATATATTAACAAAAAAAAAACCTCTAAAAACAGAGGATTCTAGAACGTTAACCTCATACCTAGGTTTCTATTATTGGTTCTAAAAGTGAACATAATAGAATTGCAGATGAAAAAGGAGAACTATTCTAACTTACCATTTTGACAGTAGTTCTCCCCACGTTTCAAGAATTTTTTCTGCACATTCTTTGGATACATCGCCGGATCCACTCAATAGGGGTTCATCATTATCTTTAATACACAAAACACACACAGAAAGATAACAGAAGTGGCTATGCTAGCCAGAAGAATGACATAGAAATGGAACAAATTTGAAAGATTTTACTGGAAGCATAATTTTTCTTTTAGTATACAGGTATAAATACAAAGAAAATAAAAATGATCTTAGATGGAATGTTGTTGTAATCTATCATTCTCTTGCTTTCCATACAATAAACAATGTAATTGTATACTGACATTTGTTTACATAAAAACATCAAGAGTTAAAGCATAGTCCTGGCCAGTGTGGCTCAGTTGGTTGGTGCATCGTCCCATGAACCAGAAGGTCTTGGGTTTGATTCCTGATGGGGCACATGACTAGGTTGCAGATTCAGGGAACGTGCGGGAGGCAATCGATTGATATATCTCTTTCTCCCTCCCTCCCTCTCTAAAATGAATTTTTCAAAAAGAGCTAAAGCTTCATTATGATCTAATCTATATTAAAAAAAAGAGTCTGGAGTGAACTATGCTAAGATTTAGTAATTACTGCCTCTGAATGATGGAGTTATATTTTTTTATCTCTTTTATGTTTTCCTGATTTTCTACAACAGCATACATTAATTTATAATATAAAGCACAAAACTATTAAAAAGGACCAAAATGAATCATTTCAAATTTAATTAAAGTAATTAGGAAAAGTAAATTCAAATATGAATTCTAAGATTGTAAGATATGAAGACAGTGAAAAAAGTGACACGGATTAAAGCATGTGAGAGGTACTGAAAAGTGTAATGAAAGTGGGGGGAAATAAGGATTCAGTATATACTTAATCAACCCTCTTTTGTTAAGACACTTGGGGAGTTTTCAACTTTTTGCTACAAATAGAATCAAGATGAACATATCTTGTTGTTTTCGCTGGGTATATGCCCAGAAGTGAACTTCCTGGGTTTAAAAAAAAAGTGCATACTTTTAAGGGTTTTGAAGCTTACTGACAAACTGCCTTTCAAAATGGTTTTAATAATTTATATTTCTACTGGTTCAGTACAACAGTACTTGTTTTCATATGTCCTCACTACTGTTTTTCTACATTTTCTGGTTTAACTTTCCTTAACAAAGTTTGGGGCTTTACATACCTGATAATTAAATTATAAACTGATTTTTTTTTTCAAGACTCAGAAATCCATGATACTTGTTATTAACCTTTCTTACATTTGCCCTGGGCATTATCTGTAGATGATGAGATAGGGAAGAGGTCACACTGAATGTGAGACGTCTGCTGTAGATGGATGAATAAGGAAAAAAGAAAGGCTTGAGGGCACTAAGATAAACTTGTATAGTACTTTGCTATTTGCCAGAATTGGCCCTACTTTCTAATGCCTCAACTAATTCTCTACTCATTAAAATGTCAATATGATACAACTCTTTGGGGGAAGGCAGCTATAAAAATGTACTAAAATTTACAAGATGACAATTCCTTCAATCTTACAAAATTTTCTTTTATTGTTTTGGATGCTTCCAACACATCTGAATAGTTTGAAATCTGTGTTTAGAGCTCCATGCACCTAAGAGTGGGGAGCGAGCAGACAGTCTCAGTCACAGGATGTTGTTTCTGCCCTGTAAGCACAAATGTCCTATGGATAAGGAGCCCCTGTAGAAGACTGAAGCCATTTCTTTCCAGGGAACTAACAGATCACAATATGACTGTTTCCCTGGTTTGTGTACCGGGTTAGAAAGAATTAAAAGATGGCATGGCTACACAGTCTTCTTCAGTCCCCATCAGCACAGTATATACACCGAGAATTGTTATACACCAGGGAAACAATGTGGGGCAAAGGACACACTCTCTTCCTTCACAGAGCGTGTGCTCTAAGTGTTTCCATTTCTGCCATGATGTCATTAGTCCTTATCTCTCCCTAGTTAATTAGGACTTCTGAACCCCCTCTATTATATTTAAAAATCTATGCCAGCTATAGATGAGAACTAGATGTCAGTCCTAATGCTATGGTTTAGCTGGGCCCAAATTTCTTTTTAACTGGCAGATACTCTTTAAATCTCTAGTATGGAGACTTGAGCATTCTCTGGTTTCACAATAGTGTCTTTCCTAAATTTGGTGGTTTTTGTTTTTATTGCTGAGCTTAAGTGGAGGAGAGTTCTGTAAACTTTTACTTGCTTTTCCATGTAAAGCAGTATTGACCTAGAGGGGACTCTGAAAGTCTTAAGACCACCAGAATATACAGTAGACAATCTCAAACAGCAGGAACAAGTTCACCTTTCCCAGTTTTAACACAGGAGTTAAGTTGGCTTTGCAAGGAGACTCTAAATTGTACCAGTGACTTCTCCAAAAATAATACATATGCTTTCTTTGCACTTCAAAATACTTCATGTGACCCAAATGCACAGAAATTTTGACAGACTAGAGCTCAGACCATGAACTCATAGGCCTAAACTGAGTCCTTCCTGCTATTTCTAGCTGTGTGACCTTGGCAAACAAACTTTTCAGAGATTCCATTTCCTTATGTGTAAAGTAAGGATAATAATGAATCCGTTTTTCAGGTTTTTTGTGTGAGGATTATATAAATATAGTATTATGTTATAAACAAAGTACCTGCCTACCACATATTAAGCTAGATTAGTAATTGGTGGCAATTAATATTACTAATAAATAATCCTAAATTGATTAGTCACGGGAAAAGTGGAAATTACAGAGAACAATGGGAAGTGGAAAGTCAGAGCTTGCTCTAAACTTGAGTAAAATCCATATAATGAATATTATTTATCTTAACCTAATCAATCATTCCTGCCACCTCTGTGCCATTGTTAATGTACTTTCTTAGCCAGGAGTGTCCAAACCAACCCAAATATTCTTGCTTGAATTCTCCTTGAACTGTCCAACTCCCAGCTCAAAAACTACTCTTCATATGCTCCACACCACATTCCCCACAATGAAAAATGGATTTTCCTCTGTTTCCAGAACACTTCCTGTGAACCTGCTAGATGCTTCATATGATCTTCTATCATAAGCACTCTTTTCCCCCATGAAAAATAAAGCCCTGGTACAAAATTATAAATTAGAAAATGCCTCCCAAACTTTTACCCCCCCCACCCCCATTTCTCACTTTTATGTAGACTGACAGATTAGTTCATAAATGTAACCATTAAAAAAGAGTGAAAAACCCCAACTGGTTGATTCCTAATGTTTATCAGCGTAAACCCCCAAATGTGTAAATATCAATTTGTATATTTAAGTATTTTGTGACATAATCATATGTGAAAGCCACTTTTGGCAAGTGGACTTGCCTCTGTGAAATGAATCTGATGAGATGAAAGCATTCAAGTGGAGGCTGTGTAAAATTTAATCTGAAAATGTGCTAATACTAGGCTGATTCTTTAAAAAAGAACTAATTGTAAAGCTCATTTTGTCCTACTTGATTACAATTATCTTAAAGAAGGTCCTGAGTTAATCATTTTGTGGATCTCCGAGTTTTTTATGTATAGTAAGATGTAGATATTGAAAGAATTCCAAATGCTATGTCACATTATCAATTCCCTGATAAAATTAAACCCTCCACCTCAAAACAGAACTGAGGCTCTCCCTACAATTTACCTTCCTCTTCGTCATCTTCTGGAGGAGATGGTATCATTGAGCTCTGCGATCCAGACTGTGGCAGGCGAATGGAGGGGCTGGCTGTAGTTTTCCTCCTCTCTCTTTCTGACTCACTTTCCAAGCACACAACTTCGTATAAAGTGTCAGTGTTGCTCTTTCTCTCCTTCTGCTTTATCTTGAAGATGAAAAATATTATTTTATTAAGTGGTAAGATTCTTTATTTTTTAAATTGAGTACTACTTCTGACTTCATACAGGATATGAGAATAAAAAAGTATTACTTCAAATAGCTATACTAAAGGTAGCCTTTTCTAAATAGAAAAGTATATGTTTAGATTTTAAAACCCTTAGGAAAATAGCATGTTTATCAAGCAGGGCTCTAGTTCTGCAATTTTATTCATTGTCTAGAACAGCGGTTCTCAACCTGTGGGTCACGACCCCTTTGGGGGTCGAACGACCCTTTCACAGGGATCGCCTAAGACCATCGGAAAACACATATATAATTACATATTGTTTTTGTGATTAATCACTATGCTTTAATTATGTTCAATTTGTAACAATGAAAATACATCCTGCATATCAGATATTTACATTATGATTCATAACAGTAGCAAAACTACAGTTATGAAGTAGCAACGAAAATAATTTTATGGTTGGGGGTCACCACAACATGAGGAACTGTATTAAAGGGTCGCGGCATTAGGAAGGTTGAGAACCACTGGTCTAGAAGATTATATCATCAAACATCTAACCAGTATTTAGTAAGTGTGAACTAGAAATTTAACCATTCTGTGGCTTCCAAGTTACTTTAAGGTATCCTTCAAAGTTTCCCTTATAAAATTCTACATGAAAAAAATGTTTTAAAATATTCTAGCCCTGACCGGTTTGGCTCAGTGGATAGAGCGTCGGCCTGGGGACTGAAGGGTCCCAGGTTCGATTCCCGTCAAGGGCATGTACCTTGGTTGCAGGCACATCCCCAGTGGGGAGTGTGCAGGAGGCAGCTGAATCGATGTTTCTCTCTCATCGATGTTTCTAACTCTCTATCCCTCTCCCTTCCTCTCTGTAAAAAATCAATAAAATATATTTTTTAAAAAAAATTAAAATATTCTAAAATAAAGTTTAGGACTAAGAAAGTCCTCTTATTTCCGTGTGTGTGTGTGTGTGTGTGTGTGTGTGTTTCCACTCCTTCAGCTTAATTGAAACAGTGTAGGAAACTTTTCTTTAATTGAAAGCTACAACTGGGGACGGGAGGAGAGGTGAGTGGCAGAAAAAAGACTAATATTATCAACAAAATTTTGATAACTAAAAATTGGTTTGTATTTTGGTTTTACTTTGAGGTAAACACGTAACAGTTTAAGTGGACCTAAATTAAAATTAAGAACATGGAATAAAAAACTTTACCAGTACAATATTTAAATATATTAAAATTGTATATCACAGCCAGTTTAGGGAGCTGGGGAAAAAAAGTAGTGAAATACAGAGCAATAGGACAAGGCAGAACTGTAGGAAAAGACATAGACAACTAGAAAGGTGGCTACACCAAAGAGAAAGACATACACGAATAAAGTAAAAATACAGAAATTGGGGGGAGGGTAAGAAGTTCATTAGGTACAGAAATACCAGGCAGAACAGATTATATCATCTCAATGTTCATTTGGGTTCTTAAGAAAAATTAACCCATTCCAAGATAATGGCAACATGTCCTGTCAGTATCCTCCTGAAGCAGTGTTTAATACAGAAGTTGGTAAACTTATCTGTAAAGGGCCAAACAGTAAATATTTTAGGCTATGTGGACCAACAGTCTTTGCCACAACTACTCAACTGTGCTATTACGGTGCAAAAGCAGCCAAAGACAGTGAGTGTGGCTGTGTTCTGAAAAAATTTTACAAAAACAAGCACCAAGCCAGATTTGACCCATAGACTGTAGTTTGCAGACTTTTTTTCAACATGTCCACCCAATTTTGACTTAGCTACTTACTATTAAGGACCCAGACTCTGTGAAGTTATATATTATCCTGTAGATTTGTGTCCAGTAGATATGCAAATGATTTGTGTCCAACAGAAAAGATAGCCCAAAGGTTACCTACAGCAGCGGTTGCCAACCTTTCGGACCTCACGGGCCACCAGTGGTCCACAGACCACCGGTTGGTGACCGCTGCTCCAAAGGTTTCCTTAAACCAGTGGTGGCCAACCTTTCAGGCCTCACAGACCACCCGTGGTCCACGGACCACCAGTTGACGACCGCTGACCTACAGGATATTCACCAGTTTTCTTTTTAACCTAGCACAACCTTTTTCTAATTCTCTTTTTAAAGGAAGAACTAGATAAACTCAAGTTCCTCAAAACTTAGAACCAGTTTTACCGTCTTGTTTCCCTCATTACTTAATGAACTGAATTAAAATCTTTGGCACATGTTCAATTTAAATTTGGAATTATTTTTAACTTTTATATATTTTGATGGGAAACAGGATTTACTTTTGTTGTTATAAGTAACTCTAAAACATTAGTTAATTGTTATCTGAAACAGCTTAATGAGCTATTAATGATCTTTAGCAGTGGAAGAGCTCTAGAATAGCAAGCATTTTCCTATTTTTTATCTTGAGAGGTACAGTGGTTTAGTGTGCATGTGTGCATGTGGCTATATATACATATACACAGCAAACAGAAATAAGAGGCCCAGGGTTCCAGTATAATTATACTAATTACTTGACTACAGGCATTGGCCACATCATTTAGTCTTTCAGGCATCAGTTTATCAATTTATAAATAACAATTTTATAAGAGGTTTTAAAGTCTCTTTGGCAATTAAAGTTCCATAATTCCATAGTTTTAAGAATGCTAAGTTGGCCTTTTATTCACCTTATGTAACTGTTGGAAAACCTAGTCTTTAGACCAATTTCTTCCTCTTTCAGTAAATGATATCTGAAAGTTTAAATCTAAAAAAGCAATCTTTCTTTCCCTAATATGTTTCTTCTCTAATATGATGCCATCTTAATATAACATTCCCCACAGTTGGGAAGACTTCCAGGCTAAAAAAGAATTACTGAGTCATCAGATAAATTTAGTAAAAGAAAAGAAGATTCCATTTATAAACATGCATTTTTTAAAACATTTCTATGATTGTTTTCCCATACAGCAATATAAACAATATATATATATTTTTTAAACTTGGCCTGCAGTTCCTTTTTAATGAGAACTGCAAAGTACTTAAAAATTTAAATTATGCCTGGCCGATATGGCTCAGTGGTTGAGCATCAACACATAAACCAAGAGGTCACCAGTTCTACTCCCGGTCAGGGCTCATGCCCAGAGGTTTCGGGTTGATTCCCAGTGTGAGGGTGTGCAGGAGGCAGCAAATCAATTATTTTTCTCTCATCAATGTTTCTCTCTCTCCCTTCCATGCTCTCTAAAAATCAATAAATATTAAAAAATATTTTTAAATGATATATTTAGCAAAAAAAAATTTAATTATGCTTAACTTGATTTAAGTAAATACTAAAAATACTCTTACAGAAAGACAAAAGGAACACATCGCAATCAAGAAAGAGCCCTGATTAAGGCTCCTAGAAAGCTTAGGTATGTATCTTTTTCACACAACATCCCATAAAATCTACTATTTTACATCTTTGGATCTATAAAATGAGAATACTGTCTTCATTGGATCACTAAGAAAATTACATAAGACAGAAAAAGTGAAAGTAGCTAGTAGAGGGATGAACACAATATATTAAGATGGCATCAATTAATGGTAGCTGCTATTACTTTTCTCTTTTCCTTTTTTAAGAGAATTTTATTTATTTTTTAATGGAAACATCTTTTTTAAAAAAATAATTATTTTAGAGATAGGAAGGGGGAGAGGGAAAGGGAAAAAGGGAACGAGGGAGAAAAGGAGAGAGAGGGTGGGAAGAGAGAGAGAGATATTTGTTATTCTACTTACGCATTCATTGGTTGAATCTTTGTATGAGCCCTAACAAAGGATAGAACCCACAACCTTGGCCTATCTGCAGGATGCTTTAACCAACTTAGCTACCCGCCCAGGGCTAAATTTTATCTTTCAAGTATGGTTTACACTCAATATTATTTTGTATAGTTTCATGTGTACAGGATAGTGGTTAGATAAACATATACTTTACAACAGTCCCCTGATATTTCCAGTACCCAGCACTTTATGAGGAAAAACTCTCAACCCAGCATCCTATATCCAGGGAAAATATCTTACTGGAATGAAAGTGGAATAAAGGGAAACTTGGTCCTTCAAGAAGAAATGAAGAGCAACAAAATTGATAAATGGGTAAAAATAAAAGACAATTTTTCCTCTTAATACATTTAACATACATATGACCTACGTGATACTCAGATTAATGATAAATCAGACTCAAAGTGGTTTCTCCTTTCTTATTTCCTCCCCACCCCCACTCCAATATTTATAGAAAGGTATGTACCTGTTTTAGTTTCAAAAAGAAATTTTCAGTAGTACTACGTTTGCTGAAGGGCCAGAATAACCTTTCATTAGGTGAGCAAACCCGGACTTTTGTCTCTAGAAGAAATCGAACAGGCTCCTGTACTTCTGTTATTACCAAATCAACAGCTGTGGTCATAAACAACACTTTATCTAGAGAGAGGGGAAAAGCAAATTTAAGAAGTGGAAATATATTTTCTCATATGATTAATGTAAAAGTAATTACTTTTATTATGAACTTTTAAGATATCTTAAGGTATTGCATTAACTAAGAATCTAAAATAATTAGATAATTTACTGTTTTGAAAATTTATATTCCATATTGAGAATTCTTTTCTTGGGTAGATTCTTTAAAGTGGAATTAGTACAGAAGAGCAGTATACACTTTACAGCTAATGAAATGTACTGTCAAACTGTTTTTACAATAGTGATATATGTCTTCTTTATGCCACTCTCACCAAGGCTAGGGTTTCTAAACTTTTAAAATCTTGGTTAACAATGGTAACTGTTTATATCCTTTATCTATTTACCTATAATGCTATGAATAATAAGAAAAATAAAGGGGAAAAATGCTCAATAAGAGGGACTAGTTAAGCAAATAATGTTACATTTTCAGGATATGACATTATCCAACCATTAAATGACTTTTGGTGAAGGTGCACACTTGAAACCTAATGACCAATGTCACCTCAATAAATTAAACAAAAGACACTTGGGAAGAGTATGAAATATGTTTAAAAGGTTATTTATGCACAGAATATCTGAAAAGCTACACAAGAAACTGGTCACAGTGGTACCCTATAGAGTACGACCCTGGGGACTGTGGTAGATTTTTACTTTTCTCTATATAGAGTGTCCCCCCAAAATGTGTACACACACTTTGAATAATTATAAAGGCAGTGATTATTAAAATGTATTTCATTGTCAAAATTGAGCTATCAGCTGTTAAAGTGGATATACATTTTTGGGGGATACCCTGTATATCCTCTGAATTTTTAACCACATGTGCCTGTATTATCTCTCCACAAAAGTAAATAAAATTTAAACGCCTATAAATAAATGAGTACATAAGTAGAAAAGGAAGCAGGGAAAGGAAAAATAAGTGAGGGGAAAATGATACTTTGTTTACACGTCAAATTTAATAATAAACTAAAGAACTATTAAAATTTTTTGGTTTCCTATCATTCAGAATTGAAGGTCAGGTAAAGAGCTTCACAGATAAGGAAAAGCTAAAGGAATTCCTCACCACTAAACCAGTATTATACGAAATGCTGAAAGGTATCCTTTAAGACGAGGAAGAAGAAAAAGGTTAAGATACAAATTATGAACAACAAACATGCATCTATCAACAAGTGAATCTAAGAATCAAGTGAATAAATAATCTGATGTACAGAATGAACTGGTGATTATAATGAATCAGGGACATAGAAAGGGAATGGACTGACTATTCTTGCGGCGGGGGAAGGGGAGTGGGAGATGTGGGAAGAGACTGGACAAAAATCGTGCTCCTATGGATGAGGACAGTGGGTGGGGAGTGAGGGCGGAGGGTGGGGCGGGAACTGGGAGGAGGGGAGTTATGGGGGAAAAAAAAAGGAGGAACAAATGTAATCTGAACAATAAAGATTAAAAAAAATTTTTTTTTGGTTTCACTAGAATTAGGTAAGCACTGGATACTGGTCAAATAAGTGGGCCTAAGGTTTGGGTATCTTTGTAGGACTAAAATTCTATCCATAATGACTGCAATCTTGATTACCTTTAGGAGTTTCTTCATTTACAACTTGAAAATGTGGAGATTTTGGATTCCAACTCCCAGTGATAACGTAAGACTTTCCATCTGAACTTTTGCCCATAGATTCCTAAAGAAAAGAGTAAAACAAACATTAATGCCAAAGTAAGGAAACAACAGCGAACCCCCACTTTGCTGCCTTTAAAAATTTAAGGATGAGAATCAAAGAGGGTTTTTTTAATGGTAGAAGTGTATTTGAATAATTACAGTTAAAATTAAAGATGTGCCAATTATTTGTGCAATTGTTCCTGAAAACGTATACATAAATGCCATAAATCGTATCAACCTGTATAAACATTAGAGAAATTTATTACCTAAACCTGTATGTTGAATTCTTCTGTCAAATGATTAATTACTATATACATTTTAGAATTGAAAATATTACATATAATAGAACTAATACTAATACTACCTACTTTTATAAAGCTCATGATAGTTTGCAAACAATTCTCTCACAACTTTTCTCCACTGATTCCCACATCAAATTTACATGATAAACAAAAATTATTCACTAATACAGTTAAGAAGCTAGTAAATATCAAGTCAGAAATATCCGTATCTTTTTTGCTTTACAGCTTACAAGAACACCTCATAAATGTGCTTTAATTTTAGATTCAAATAAGATAAAGTGAAACAATCTTTATTGAATAGTGTATAACTTAAAAAAAGAAAAAAAAAGTCCTTACCAAATCTAATAAGTGCATGTCACTATTTCGTACATCCTTTCCTGGGCTAAGGAGAAGACCAAAACACCTGCAAAGAAAGAACTGACATAAATTTGGAAAAAAGAACACAAAAAAGATGTTTAAAAAAATTCTTACTGGTGGAGAAAAAGGACACACTAAAATTAACAATAAATTACTATTGCCAAAATAATCCCCCTTACTTCATTAATTCAGAGAAGCATATTCTATGTTTGCCTTCTATTATCACATAAAGTAAGCATACTTATGAATGATTTATGGAAGTTATTTCAAAGTGAATGAAATAGGCTCTGGACAGGTAGCTCAGTTGGTTAAGAGCATTGTCCTAATATGCCAAGGTTGCAAGTTCAATCCCTGGTCAGGGCACATACAAGAAGCAACCAATGAGTAAGTGGAATAACAAATTACACCCCCTCCTCACCTTCCTCTCTAAAAATTAAAAGAAAAGAAAATTTTAATTACAAAAAAATCAAAGTGAATATCCAAAAGAATTCCCATGGGTATAAAACATTTGCAAATATATATTTTTTCTCATTGAAGTATAAATTTTTAGAGAGAGAAGGGAGGGAGGGAGGGCGAGAGAGGGGGAGTGAAACATCTATAGGCAGCCCACCCAGGGATCCAACCGAAACCATTTGGTGTATGGGGACAACACTTCAACCAACTGAGCCACCCAGCCAGGATGCAAATACATTTTTGAATACAGTATGTTACTCCAAGAGATTGATAAAAACTAAAGTTCATATTTAAGCTAAATTTACAAGAAATGCTTACCTTTCAATGGCAAGTTCTTTATTAGTTGTTTGTTGCACATAGATGACAATCTTTTTATCAATTCCTTGGCGTAGTTTAAAGCATTGTCTGTCCTTATCTTTAGGAACTGCACTGTAGAACAACATAATTCATTATTTTTGCAAAGTATTTTCTTGTGACATATACCAGAACATTTTTTGTTATATTACGAAAACCAGGTACAAGAAAGAATCACAGATTCTATTCTTTTTTTGCGTCTGGTTTTCATATCATAACAGATTTTTCTAGACTCCTTTACTAAAATTCACCGATTTTTAAAATCTGTGTTATAAAATGTCCTTAAATTGGTTATTATGTAAATGTAGAGAAGCTTCAAGCTAATTTTATTTCTTCATAGCTACCTTTTAGTTTGGGTAGATATTAAGAGCTCTCATGTAGCCTTTTATAGTATCTCCTACTAGTTCTGTTGCCATTAACTTGAAGTTTACAGTAATAAGACAATTTAGATTTGCTGCATATTGGCTGCATCTGCCCCTTGATGTGAAAATAACATCATTACTGTATACTGTATGTAATCCACTACATCATTTATGAAAGCTAGAAAAACCACTCCTCCATCCCCTAAAATGTGGCTTTAGTTTTTTTTCATTTTTGTTCCTGTAAAAATTAAGTATTTATAAAGCACCTAGCATCCAGCACACAGCTGCTCAAAAAAAGGTTTTCTTTCCTTTCTTTTTAGTCACTGGTTTTGACAAATAAATTATTATTGCTTTATTTGTTTAAATATGTAAGAAAATATACTTAATCATAGATTCTTTGAATTTCGAATCAAGGTGCTTTCAAAAAATCAGAGAAGAAGAAGATATGGCCAACAGGAAGATGTTGCCTATCACTTCCTTAGGCAGTGATAAGCTAATTGTAAACCTGTTTAATACAGGCATACATCATTTTATTGCACATTACTTTATTGTGCTTTGCAGATAATGCATTTTGAAGGTTTGTGGCAACTTTGCATCAAGCAATTCTATTGGCACCAGTTTTCCAAAAACACTTGTTTACTTTGTATCTCTCTGTGTCCCATTCTGGTAACTCTTGAAACATTTCAAATTTTTCATTATTATTATATTTGTTACGGTGAACTGTGAACAGAAATCTTTAATGTTACTAATGTAATTGTTTTGGGACACCACAAACTGCACCCATATCAGATGATAAACTTAATCGATAAATGTTACGTGTTCTCACTGCTCCACCAACTGGCCATTCCCATCAGAACTCCCTATTTCCTGAAACACATATTGAAAGTAGTCCAATTAAGGACCCTATGGTGGCCTCTAAGTGTTCAAGTAAAAGGAAGAGTCACAATCTCTCACCTTAACTCAAGCTCTAAATGATTACACTTAGTGAAGAAGGCACATTGAAAGCAGAGACAGGCTAACACCTAGGCCTCTTGCACCCAACAGCTAGCCAAGTTATCAGTGCAAAGGAAACATTCCTAAAATAAATTAAAAGTGCTACTCCACATGAATGATAAGAGAGCAAAACAGCCTTATTGCTGATAATGGAGAAAGTTTAGGGGGTCTGGATAAAAGATTAACCAACCACAACATTCCCTGAAGCCAAAGCCTAATCCCAAGCAAGGCCTTAACTTTGTTCAAATCTATAAAGGCTTACAGAGGTAAGAAAGCTTTAGGAAAAAAGTCTGAAGCCAGCAGAGGTTGATTCATGAGGTTTAAGGAAAGAAGCCATCTCCGTAATAAAAGTGCAAGATGAAGTAGCAAATGCTGTTGTGAAAGTTGCAAGTTATCCAGAAGATCTAGCTAAGATAATTAAGGAAGGTAGCTCCACTGATCAACAGATTTTCAATGAAGATGAAAAAGCCTTATTTTGGAAGAAAGTGCCATCTAGGGCTTTCATAGTTAAAGACAAGAAATCAATGCCTGGCTTCAAAGCTTCGAAAGACAGGCTGACTCTCTTGTTAGGGGCTAATGCAGCTGATGACTTCAAGTTGAAGCCAATGCTCATTTCCATTCCAAAAACCTTAGGGCCCTTAAGAATTATGCTAGCTCTGGCTAATTTGGCTCATTTGGTTGGAGCATCATCCCATGCACCTAAAGGTCACATGTTAGATGCCCACTAAGGGCACATACTCAGGTTGCAGATCCAATCCTCAGTCAGGGTGCCTACAGGAGGCAACAGATCCATGTTTCTCTCTCATATCAAAGTCCCCCGCCCCCCACTCCCTTCCTCTGTACTCTATACATAAAACAACAAAACCTAGATAACAACATATCTGTTTACAACAGAGTTTAATGATTATTTTAAGCCCACTGTTGAATTATCCTGCTCAGAAAAAAGATTCCTTTCAAAATATTACTGGTCACCCAAGAGCTCTGATGGAAATGTACAATGAAATTAATGTTGTTTTCATGCCTATGAACACAACATCCATTCTTCAGTCCATGGATCAAGGAGTTATTTCAACTTTTAAATCTTATGATTTAAGAAAACACATTTTGTAAGACTATACCTGCCAGACAGTGATTCCTCTAGTGCACTGGTTCTCAACCTTCTGGCCCTTTAAATACAGTTCCTCATGTTGTGGTGACCCCCAACCATAAAATTATTTTCGCTGCTACTTCATAACTGTAATTTTGCTACTGTTATGAATGGTAATGTAAATATCTGATATGCAGGATGGTCTTAGGCGACCCCTGTGAAAGGGTCGTTCGACCGCCAAAGGGGTTGCGACCCACAGGTTGAGAACCACTGCTCTAGTGGATCTGGGCAAAGTAAATTGAAAACCTTATGGAAAGTTCACCATTCTAGATTCATTAATAACATTCATGATTAAGGGAAGAGGTCAAAATATCAATGTTAACAGGAGTATGAAAAAAGTTAATTACAACCTTCCTGGATGACTTTGAGGGGTTCAAGATTTCAACGGAGAAGATAACTGCAGATGTGGTGGAAATAGCAAGAGAATTAGTATTAGAAGTGGAGCCTAAAGATGTGGCTGAATTGCTGCAATCTCATAATAAAACTTTAATCGATAAGTAATTGCTTCTTATGGATGAGCAAAGAAAGTGGTTTCTTGAGATAGAAACTACTCCTGGTGAAGATGCTGTGAAAACTGTTGAAATGACAACGAAGGATTTAGAATCCTATCTAATAAAGAGGGAATATGTAAATTGACCATCACTCGAGAGAAACCAAGATGGGGGCATAGGTAAACACCTGAAATTGCTGCCTCGCACAATCACTTCAAAAATACAACTACAAGACAAAACAGACATCATCCAGAACCACAGGAAGGCTGGCTGAGTGTAAATTCTACAACTAGAAGGAAAGAGAAAAGCACACTGAGACTCAGAGGAGGTGCGGAAGTAAAGTGCAGAGGTAAGGAGTTTTGAGCGCGCGTGGAAAGGGGCTGGCAACAGAGGACGCCAGTGTCTTTTGCAATCGGGAGGGAGGCACAAGTTTCCGACGGCTCTGACTCCAGTTCCGGGCGAGTCTCTGGGGACCCAGACTCGTACGGGGAGAAACTGGACTGTCTAGCAGCGGGCAGAACTCGAGGGCAGCTTTCTCTCAGAGGTACTTGCAGCGATTACCAGGACACTGAGACACGGGACCTCTTAGGGCAGGACTGAGGATCAGCCATAGCTGCTTGCTCCACCCTGTTGATTTCCTGAGTCCCCGCCCCACCCAAGCTGTGTGCAGAGGCTTCTGCATTATGAATTGGCTGGCCCTTTGAGATCTAAAATTACCTAACAAACTGCAGCTGGGTCAGAGAGACCCAGAACATCCAAAAGAAGGCCCAAGGCCCCACAGCAGCTTGCACTGCTTCACAGATGGGCCTCATCTGGGCACCTCCAAAACCCAAACAAGGAAGAGGAACCTGCAGATCTCTCCATAGCTCCTGCTGGGTAGCCTCAGGCAGAGGCTAAATTAGCACCTCCTTAGAAATCCAAGAGCCTGTGTACCCAGTGGTCAGATTGGGACCATCCAGATTACAACTCCTCAGATCCATAAGGGACACACTCAGGGGGCAGACTCAGTGAGCACCAAAGCCCCACTGAAGCAAGTCTTGCCCCATAAGGGTGTCTTCATCACAGAAGTTCTCCCACTGTAGAAACAGCTGATTCTCACAGACAATTGGCCTGGAGGTCAATTCCTCCCAGTGATACCAACAATAATCAAGGCTTAACTACAACAAGACTGTACACAAAGCCCACAAAGGGGTGCACCAAGACTGTACACCCCAGGTAATTGGGGAGGCTGAGCCACTGGGCCTTATAGGACACCTAGCACAGAAAGCCACTCTATCAATACAGGGAAGCATAAAAAATGCGGAGACAAAGAAACAGATCACAAATGACAGAAATGGAGGAAAGCAAACTACTAGATATAGAGTTCAAAACCATGGTTATAAGGTTTTTCAAGAATTTTCTAGAAACCGCCGATAAATTTAGTGAGACCCTCAAGGATATGAAAAAGGACCAAATAGAAATTAAGCATACACTGACTGAAATAAAGAATAATATACAGAGATCCAACAGCAGACAAGAGGATCCCAAGAATCAAGTCAAAGATTTAAAATACTAAGAAGTAAAAAACACCCAACCGGAAAAGAAAAAAGAATCCAAAAATAGGAAGATAGTGTAAGGAGCCTCTGGGACAACTTCAAGCGTACCAATATCCGAATTATAGGGGTGCCAGGAGAGAGAGCAAGATATTGAAAACCTATTTGAAGAAATAATGACAGAAAACTTCCCCTACCTGGTGAAAGAAATAGACTTACAAGTCCAGGAAGTGCAGAGAACCCCAAACAAAAGGAATCCAAAGAGGACCACACCAAGACACATCATCATTAAAATGCCAAGAGCAAAAGACAGAGAGAATCTTAAAAGCAGCAAGAGAAAGAAACTCAGTTACCTACAAGGGAGTACCCATACGACTGTCAGCTGATTTCTCAACAGAAACTATGCAGGCCAGAAGGGAGTGGCAAGAAATATTCAAAGTGATGAATAGGGAAATCCTACAACCAAGATTACTTTACCCAGCAAAGCTATCACTCAGAATTGAAGGTCAGATAAAGAGCTTCACTGATAAGAAAAAGCTAAAGGAGTTCATCACCACCAAACCAGTATTATATGAAATGTTGAAAGGTATTCTTTAAGAAGAGAAAGAAGAAAAAGGCAAAGATAAAAATTATGAACAACAAATACATATCTATCAACAAGTGAATCTAAAAATCAAGTGAATAAAAAATCTGATGAACAGAGTAAACTGGTGAATATAATAGAATCAGGGGCATAGAAAGGGAGTGGACTGACTATTCTCGGGGGGTGAAAAAAAAAGTGTGGGGGGTGTGGGAAGAGACTGGACAAAAATCGTGCACCTATGGATTAGGACAGTTGGGGGGTAAGGGCGGAGGGTGGGGCGGGAACTGGGTGGAGGGGAGCTATGGGGGGGAAAAAGGAGGAACTGTAATAATCTGAACAATAAAGATTTATTTTTTAAAAATCCCAATAAGATTAAGGGATGGAGACTAAAAAAAAAAAAAATTGTCCATCACTCCAACACACAAGATGGCCACCCCCATGTGGACACAAAATGGCTGCCACAAGATGGCCGGCAGGGGAGGGCAGTTGGGAGGGACCAGGCCTGAAAGGGAGGGCAGTTAGGGGCAATCGGGCCGGCAGGGGAGCAGTTAGGCGTCGATCAGGCAGGCAGGCAGGTGAGTGGTTGGAGCCAGCAGTCCTGGATTGTGAGAGGAATGTCGGTGGATTGGGCCTAAACAGGCAGTCGGACATCCCTTGAGGGGTCCCAGATTGGAGAGGTCGTAGGCTGGGCTGAGGGACAGCCCCCCCACCCCATGCACGAATTTCGTGCACCGGGCCTCTAGTCTACACTAATAAAAGAGAAACATGGTAATTGGCGTACGACCGCTACCCTTCCCATTGGCTAATCAGCGTATCCTTATGCAAATTAACTGTCAGCCAAGATGGCGGCCGGCAGCCAGGCAGCTGGAAGCTAACAGGAGGCTTGCTTGCTGTGGACTCCAACGTTCCCTCCGGCCTCTGAGCTTCAGTTGGAAACATAGTAACATTTATAAAAGATAAACAAAACTCCAGAAACCTCCTGTCAGTCAGCCGGGACCTCAGAGCTGGAGTCGCAACATTGTTTCGAATACAGAAAACAAAGGCCAGAAACCTGCTTTCAGCCGAGCCTCAGAGAGAAAGCCGGCTCTCAGCTCCAGTGACAGCCATAGAAGGTAAATAAATGCCAGAATAAAAAAAAAAGAAAAAAAGGAGAGGTTTGGAGCTTTAGTCGTCCGCCAGCCTGAAAACGGCCCTCAGCCCCTCACCCAGGCTGGCCAGGCACCCCAGTGGGGACCCCCACCCTGAAGCAGTAAGATGGCCGCTAATTTGCATACTGAAGGCAGGCGGCAGCAGGCAAGGCTGTCTGCGGTCTGGGACCCGGATCTCTGACCCTGCCAGGCAGGATCAGTGGAGCCACGAGGCCTCCCGGCACCGGGATCAGCGTGACAGGGGGCAGCGCCCAAACCCCCTGGTTGCCCTGCGGCTCTGTGTGTGACAGGGGGCAGCGCCCCAACCCCCTGATCGGCCCTGCTCTGTTGGTGATAGAGGGTGGTGTCCCAACCCCCTGATTGCCCTGCGGCTCTGTGTGTGATGGGGGCAGCGCCCCAACCCCCTGATCAGCCCTGCTCTGTGGGTGATAGAGGGCGGCGCCCCAACCCCCTGATTGCCCTGCGGCTCTGTGTGTGACAGTGGTGGCACCCCAACCCCCCCCACGGGCCCTGCTCTATGTGAGACGGGGTAGAGCCATACCTCCCCATCGGCCCTGCCCTGAGTGTGACAGGGTGTGGTGCCTCAACTACCCACCCCCCCCCCCCCCCCATGGGCCCTGCTCTGTATGTGACAGGGGGCGGTGCCCCAGCTCCCCTATTGGCCCTACTCTGTGCGTGACAGGGGGCGGTGCCCCAGCTCCCCTATTGGCCCTACTCTGTGCGTGACAGGGGGCGGTGCCCCAGCTCCCCTATTGGCCCTACTCTGTGCGTGACAGGGGGGAGCTCCTCAACCCCCTGATTGGCCCTGCTCTGTGTGTGACAGGGGGCAGCTCCCCAACCCCCTGATCGGCCCTGCTCTGTGCATGACATGGGGGAGCTCCCAAAACCCCTGATTGACCCTGCTCTGTGCATGACAAGGGGGAGCTCCCCAAACCCCTGATGGTCCCTGCTATGTGTGTGACAGGGGGCAGCGCCCCAACCCCCTGATCGGCCCTGCTCTGTGTGTGACAGGGTACGGAGCCCCAACCCCCCTGATGGTCCCTGCTCTGTGTGTGACAGGGGGCAGCGCCCCAACCCCCTGATTGGCCCTGCTCTGTGCGTGACAGGGGGCAGCGCCCCAACCCCCTGATCGGCCCTGCTCTGTGTGTGGCAGGGGGTAGCGCCGCAACTTCCCTATCGACCCTGCCTTGAGTGTGACAGAGGGCGGTGCCCCAACCCCCCAATCGGCCCTACCCTGAGCGTGACTGAGGGTGGCATTGCAACCTCCCAATCCGCCCTGCTCTGTGCATGACAGGGGGCGGCGCCCCAACTCCCCAATCGGCCCTGCTCTGAGCCTGACCAGGGGCTGCACCTAGGGATTGGGCCTGCCCTCTGCCACCCGGGAGCAGGCCTAAGCCAGCAGGTCGTTATCTCCCGAGGGGTCCCAGACTGTGAGAGGGCACAGGCAGGGCTGAGGGACCCCCTCTCCCCCCCGAGTGCACAAATTTTTGTGCACCGGGCCTCTAGTCTATATATATAAAAGCCTAAGTGACCGTTAGGACGAACGACCGGAACGACAGGTTTATCAGTCACTATGATGCACACTGACCACCAGGGGGCAGATGCTTAATGCAGGAGCTGCCCTCTGGTGGTCAGTGCACTCCCACAGGGGGAGCGCCACTCAGCCAGAAGCCGGGCTCAGGCTGGTGAGCACAGCTGCAGTGGCGGGAGCCTCTCCTGACTCTACGGCAGTGCTACCAAGAGGTGGCAGGAGGCGGAATGGGACAGCGTGAGCGCAAGCAGCGCAGGGCTGGCTCAGGCTCCACCCTGGATGCCTGCCGCTTGGCACCTGTGGGGATTGGGTCTAAACCAGCAGTCAGACATCCCCTGAGGGGTCCCGGATTGTGAGACAGTGCAGGCCAGGCTGAAGGCCTCCCTCCCCTATGCACGAATCCATGCACCGGGCCTCTAGTATTACATAAATATAACGTCTAAGCAACCGTTCAGCCGGTAGCTATAATGTACATTGACCACTAGGAGGCAGACGCTCAATGCACAGGCATGGAAACATGGAACAGACTGATGAATCTCAGAGGGAAGTGGGGAAGGAGAAGGGTGGGAAGAGATTAACCAAAGATCTTATATGCATAACTAGAGGCCCGGTGCACAAATTTGTACACCAGTGGTGTCCCTCGGCCTGGCCTGTGGGGATAAAGCCAAAACTGGCAGTCTAACATCCCCTGAGGGGTCCCGGATTGCAAAAGGGCTCAGGCCAGACTGAGGGACCCCACTGGTGCACATGCACCCAGCCTCTAGTATTACATAAACTTATGGAAAATCAGTGGCAGGATTTAAGAGGACTAACTCCAATTTCAAAAGAAGTTCTACTATGGGTAAAATGCTATCAAACAGCATCACATGCTACAGAGAAATTGTTTGTGAAAGGAAAAGTCAATTGATGCAACAGACTTCATTGTTGTCTCATTTTAAGAAATTGCCACAGCCACCCCAACTTCAGCAACCCACACCCTCATTGTCAGCAGCCATTAATATCAAGACAAGACCATTCACCAGCAAAAGGAATTTGACTCACAAAAGGCTCAGATGATTGTTAGCATTTTTAAACAATAAAGTATTTGGAAATTAAGATACGTAAATTTTTAGACATAATGGTATTGTACACTTTGACTACAGTATATAGTACAAACATAACTTTTATATGCACTAGAAAACCAAAAAAGTATGTGACTTTTATTGCAATATTCACTTTATTGCAATGATCTAGAATAGAACCCACATATCTCTAAGGCATGTCTATAAGCTCTAAAAGGAATACTAATGATATAGTTTAAATCAACTTAAGAAAAAAGTTGAAAATATTCTTAAAATGACATTTTACCAAAATAATCCCCTAGTCTTCCATACAACACTTTTTCTAGCTCCTTTGTTCTCAAAGGCAAACATCTGCCTATGGCAATCAGCCAATATGCAGGAAGTCTGAATTGTGTCTTATTACTAAACAACTTCAAGAGAATGGCAACAGAACCATTAGAAGACACTATAAAAAGCCACATGAGAGCTCTGAGTACCTACTCAAACTAAAAAGTGGCTCTGAAGAAATAGAATTAGTTTGAAGCTCCTCTACATTTATATAGTAACCAATTTAAGGACATTTTATAACATCGAGATTTTTTTTTAAAAAAATCAAAGAATCTTAGCAAAGAAATCTAAAAATGACAAACATGTACACAGAAAAATTTTTGCATACAAAACTGTTAAATATTTGTGGCTGACAGAATTTTCAACTATAATGATACACATAGGACTCAATTTTCAACTGTCAATAGGTACACTCATTCTTTATGTTCAGTGGATGCTGAAACATAAATATTCAGTTGACTCTTGACTAATGGGGGATTAGGGACACCAAACACCTGCTCCCAACCTACAACTTGAGTTGACCCTCTGTTTATGTAGATTCCCAAATATGGATCGCAATACTATTGTTGATTCACAGTTGTTTTATCCATGGATGCGAAATCTGGTGATAAGTAGGTTATGCTTATTGAAAAATATCTGTGTATGTGTGGACCCACACTGTTCAAACCCATCAAGGATCAACAGTAGTATTATCTCTCAGCACCATTTAAAATATCAACAATGGAAATAAAGTTATTTTTGGTCTCCTGAGTTTGAAGGGCAAGAAAAGCCACATTAATAAGAAAAAGAGTGCAGAGTGTAAGTAGTGGAAGTTTACTCACTGATCTCAGAGTACCTAGTTTATATTTTTGGTCTTGTCACCGTATCATTGAATGCTTTCAACCAGGTAATTTTACATTTAATTCCAATTGTGTAAATTAAAAAAAAAATGAGGTCCAGGCTTAAGTCCCCTGGGTTTCTTTACATACATACAAAACAAGGACAATATTAAATAGCTAGCCTATCTAATGGGGTTAGATTAAATAAGACAAAAAAGAAGTCATCTGAATGGTATCAATGAAAATGCCCCACCTTCCTAAGGGCTAAAGTGAAAACCCTGTTTCTAATTTTAATAATGTAAGAATTATACTTTTTCAAGAATGAAAAGAAGAGCATTAATCCTGGCCACAGCACTTTGCCTACATTTATGTTATGGTAAAACCACATGTTAGAATCACTGGATAAATGGAACTGGTTTTGACAAGTTCAAATCTGACAAAAGAATACTTTTCAATGATTTCATCACTATTATGTTACACAACACTATTTTCTACTATAAACTACAAATTCAGAAAAGCTATGCAACAAAAAGAGAGCAAAGTCCTAACAAATGTCACAAGCAAATCTGACCATCCAGGAATTTTCTGTATAGCATCTCCTTGGCATGAAGGTGAATAGAAATAGAGATATTTATACTACTAATTGTGATCATTCTACCTTGAATACGACTGATTGCAGAAGGAAGTTATTCTAGTGCTTCTCCTCTGAGATATCTTAGAAATATTTCCTATTCCTAAGCAGAATTTATAAAAGGAGCTATATAAATATCTTTAATAAAGGAAAACAATGTAGTTAAAACTGCTTTGTTTCTTAAAAAGGAAAAGAATTATTACAAAGTTTATAGGGAAGGAATGCATACTACAGGAAGCACCATGACACAGTTTTGCTCTGAGAATATAAATAAAGCTAATGAGAAAGCACAGAGCACCATGCCTTACACAGTGCATGAATCAAAGTTGAAGCTGCATTATACACTAAATTGGCCACCAGATGGCATGACAATTCCAAAATCTTTGAAGGGAGACTAATAGTTATCAGTTTTCCAAATGAATTAGTACCAGTGTGCCTTTTGATTTAAAACCAAAATTTGAAGTTAACATTTTCATGTAATTTCACTTTATCCATTTTATGAAGTAGTTATAGAGAAAAGAGACTTCTATATGCAATTATTAATTCTAATCCCTAAAAGTACCAATTTTCTGATATGGGCTATGGAGAAAAAATCTAATCATCTTACAACTATAATATTTTATTTTAAAGTATGAAAGGATCTTACTCATTTTATAAGTAAGGAAACTATCGCCAGGAAATGTAAAGAAACTTGGAAAAGCTCACACTGTTAATAGTAGCAATAATTAAACTAAATCTAAGTTTTTATTTCTATTACAGGGTTCTTTTCACTACTCAAAAAAGTTTAATTTTACTTAAAAAGCCAAACCATTTATTTCTGACCTTATATGCAAGGTTAGACTTCAGTCACAGACCTCCCTTGTCTCCTTCCAATGTGTTCAGATAAACCTTAGTGGTAAAACTTGATTTCAACAGCCTTCAGATCTTTAGATCATTAAAATAAAGCAACCAACCAATACCAAAACCAAAACCAAACCCCTGACAAAACAAATCCAGCTGACTTAGTTTCTGTCATTATTATCTTACTAAAAGAATATAATAATGGGACATTTCCCCACATTTTTTTTTTTTTCATTCTTCAAATGTTACCTCTGCAAATTTGCCTATTTTTTTCCTTTATCACTTACATTAAAAAAACAAACTCCACCTATTAAAGGCAATCATTTGATAGTATGAAAGCTATATAATCTGACTAGGAGTTTTCCTTGAACCACAGATAATGTAGCAGGGTAATACAATTTCAAAAATAAAATAAGATGCCCTACCTAAAATAACCTTTACCATCATCTTCTTTTATTTCTAAAGACACAGAGAAGGTAAAGATGTCACTGTCAGGAGTCTGGGGTGCAGCAGTGGCTGAAAGCGGGGTCTGCTTGGCAGAACGGCGGAAGGCAGTGGCAAAACTGTAGAGTATCCGGCTTACCTACAACCAGACATGTTAGAAAACAGGCTGTTATCACAGGAAATAAAATACTTTCATTAAGACTGAAAGTTACCTATTTTGTCAGGGAGAATAATTCCTTTTTTTCTATTGATTTCTTTTTTATAATTATTCTTTAATTTCAGCTTATTGAGGTATAATTGACATAAAATTCTAAGATACTTAAAGTATTGCCGAAACCGGTTTGGCTCAGTGGATAGAGCGTCGGCCTGCGGACTGAAGGGTCCCAGGTTCGATTCCGGTTAAGGGCATGTACTGGGTTTCGGGCACGTCCCCAGTGGAAGATGTAAAGGAGGCGGCTGATCGATGTTTCTCTCTCATCAATGTTTCTAGCTCTCTATCTCTCTCCCTTCCTCTCTCTGTAAAAAATCAATAAAATATATTTAAAAAATAAAAAAATAAAGTATGTACTATGGTAATTTGATATACCTATACATTGTGAAACCCCAATGATGAATTAACACATCCATGTCATCTTTCCCCCATCCCTTGGTGAGAACATTTAAGTTCTACTCTCCTAAAAAATTTTAATTGTAGCCCTGGCCGGTTTGGCTCAGTGGATGGAGGGTCGGCCTGCAGACTCAGGGGTCTCGGTTTCGATTCCGGTCGGGGGCATGTGCCTTGGTTGCGGCGCGTCCCTAGTGGGGGGTGTGCGGGAGGCAGCTGATCGATGTTTCTCTCTCATCATCAATGTTTCTGGCTCTCTGTCCCTCTCCCTTCCTCTCTGTGAAGAATCAGTGAAATATATTTTTAAAAGGGGGAAAAAAATTTTAATTGTACAATGCAGTGTTATCACCTGTAGTCACCATGATATACATTCGATCCTCAAATTTTATTCATGCAAGTTTGTTCTCATTTACCAACCTCTCCCTATTTCCCTTAGCCCCCAGGCAATCTCTCTTCTACTCTGTTTCTATGAGTTTGACTTTTTCGTTATTTAGATTTCCTATTGACATCTTTTGGTAAATAAAAATAAGTACAAAAGTTTAGCTCTAAAATAATCATTTGCAAATGTGTCATTGCTGGAACCAAGATGCCAATTTAACCCAGCCAAGAAGCAGCCAACTGGTCTCCTCTGACACTCTCAGCAACAAGGTTTTGGTTAACCTACCTTTTAGCTCATTCATATTCTGTCCATAAGGCTGGAATAAACAAAACACTTGCAGAGAATTTCATTTGGCTCATAAGTGACCATATTAAATACTGCAATCATTTCAACACAGTGAAGGTACAGGTGAAATTTCATTTGCAAACAGTATTTGCTTAAGGACTTACAGCTTCTTGTATTTCACATCGGAAGACATGTATCCTAAAGAGCTCTGCATTGTAATGACTTTCAGTGAAAGCAAAACAGTCACTTTCAGGAGTTCCATCATGTCCTCTGACACAGAAGAGGATTTTGTAGATAGGATAGTTTGCTATTTCAGTGTTTGTCTGAGGATCTAAGAGTCTGTCCAGAAAAAAATATATAAAAAGATTAGAGGGATTATGGACTATTTTCACTATATCTATATTATGATTTGAGACTCATCTTTCTAGCAGGAAGTTCATATATACCTTTTGTGGAATTAGCTAACCGCATTAATTTTAAGTCTTGATAATTAAGTCACATATGGATTCCTAAAGTTATTGATTACATAATTTCATTATATTAAAACTACATAATCCCCATATTTTAGGGAGGCAATCAGGAAGGCATAAATAATATCAGTAAGTACATATGTTTCTTATATACTCTGTAACTAAAAACAAGAATGAGTAAATTAGTCTTATCAGAATTATTAAAGATGTGCTTCTCATTCTCTCCTAAAAGAATGACCTAATCTGCTTTCTTATCTACTAGAGGCCTGATGTACGAAATTCGTGCAAGAGATTCAGCCCTCACAGCCCCAGCCAGCCCTCGCAGCCCCTCACAGCCTTGGCTGGCCCTCGCAGTCCCGGCTTCATCCGAAAGGTCATCCGGAAGGTCGTTTGGCTGTTTGGTCTAATTAGCATATTACCTCTTTATCATATAGGATAATAATAAAAGCATGATATGCTAATTATACTAGCCGTCATTGGGGACGAAGCTAGGGCCAGAGGGAAGCCCGAGTCCCGGGTGCATGCTGGCAGCAGGAGCGAAGCCCGGGCCATGGGTGTCAGAGGGAAGCAGGTGCTGGCAGCTGGGGGAAGGAAGACCTACTCTTGCACGAAATTCCTGCATCAGGCCTCTAGTTTAAAATAAAAAGCTAGTGTGTTTGTCAGTGTAAAACACGTTCTTTTTTTTTTTTTTTTTTTTTTTTTAATAATTTTTATTTCTTAAAGTATTACAAAGAGTATTACATATGTCTCATTTTTTCCCCCCCTTGACATTCCCCCGGCCCCTGCCCCCCGCCCCCCCCCCGCCCCGTGTCTTGTGTCCATTGGTTAATCTTATATGCATGCATATAAGTCCTTCAGTTGGTCTCTTAATCCCCCCCCCCAACCCTCCCCAGGCTTCCCACTGTAGTTTAACATTCTGTTCAGTGTTGCTCTGCTTCTGTATCTACCTCTGTTCATCAGTCCATACTGGTCCCCTTTATATGTCCCAACCTCACTGGAGTAGTCTCAACCTCACCAGGGCCCTCTGAGCCTCACCAGGGCCGTTTCAACCTCACCGGGGCCGTCCCTACCTCACGGGGGCCGTTTCAACCTCACCGGGGTCGTCCCTACCTCACGGGGGCCGTTTCAACCTCACCGGGGTCGTCCCTACCACACCGGGGCCGTTTCAACCTGACCGGGGTTGTCCCTACCACACCGGGGCCGTTCCAACCTGACCGGGGTTGTCCCTACCACACCGGGGCCGTTTCGACCTGACCAGGGTCGTCCCTACCTCACGGGGGCCGTTTCAACCACACCGGGGTCGTCCCTACCTCACAGGGGCCGTTTCAACCTCACCAGAGTTGTCCCTACCACACCGGGGCTGTATCAACCTGACCGGGGTTGTCCCTACCACACGGGGGCCGTTTCGACCTGACTGGGGTCGTCCCTACCTCACGGGGGCCGTTTCAACCTCACCGGGGTTGTCCCTACCACACTGGGGCTGTTTCAACCTGACCGGGGTTGTCCCTACCACACCGGGGCCGTTTCGACCTGACCAGGGTCGTCCCTACCTCACGGGGGCCGTTTCAACCTCACCGGAGTCGTCCCTACCACACCGGGGCCGTTTCGACCTGACTGGGGTTGTCCCTACCTCACGGGGGCCGTTTCAACCTCACCGGGGTTGTCCCTACCACACCGGGGCTGTTTCAACCTGACCGGGGTTGTCCCTACCACACCGGGGCCGTTTCGACCTGACTGGGGTCGTCCCTACCTCACGGGGGCCGTTTCGACCTCACCGGGGTTGTCCCTACCACACGGGGGCCGTTTCGACCTGACTGGGGTCGTCCCTACCACACCGGGGCCGTTTCGACCTGACCAGGGTCGTCCCTACCTCACGGGGGCCGTTTCAACCTCACCAGGGTTGTCCCTACCTCACGGGGGCCGTTTCAACCTGACTGGGGTTGTCCCTACCACACCGGGGCCGTTTCGACCTGACTGGGGTCGTCCCTACCTCACGGGGGCCGTTTCAACCTCACCGGGGTTGTCCCTACCTCACGGGGGCCGTTTCAACCTGACCGGGGTTGTCCCTACCACACCGGGGCCGTTTCGACCTGCCTGGGGTCGTCCCTACCTCACGGGGGCTGTTTCAACCTCACCGGGGTCGTCCCTACCACACCGGGGCCGTTTCGACCTGACTGGGGTCGTCCCTACCTCACAGGGGCTGTTTCAACCTCACCGGGGTCGTCCCTACCACACCAGGGCCGTTTCAACCTGACCGGGGTTGTCCCTACCACACCGGGGCTGTCCCTACCACACCGGGGCTGTTTCAACCTGACCGGGGTTGTCCCTACCACACCGGGATCGTTTCGACCTGACTGGGGTCGTCCCTACCTCACGGGGGCCGTTTCAACCTCACCGGGGTTGTCCCTACCACACCGGGGCTGTTTCAACCTGACCGGGGTTGTCCCTACCACACCGGGGCTGTTTCAACCTGACTGGGGTCGTCCCTACCACACCGGGGCCGTTTCGACCTGACTGGGGTCGTCCCTACCTCACGGGGGCCGTTTCAACCTCACCGGGGTTGTCCCTACCACACCGGGGCTGTTTCAACCTGACCGGGGTTGTCCCTACCACACCGGGGCTGTTTCAACCTGACTGGGGTCGTCCCTACCACACCGGGGCCGTTTCGACCTGACTGGGGTCGTCCCTACCTCACGGGGGCCGTTTCAACCTCACCGGGGTTGTCCCTACCACACCGGGGCTGTTTCAACCTGACCGGGGTTGTCCCTACCACACCGGGGCTGTTTCAACCTGACTGGGGTTGTCCCTACCACACCGGGGCCGTTTCGACCTGACTGGGGTCGTCCCTACCTCACGGGGGCTGTTTCAACCTCACCGGGGTTGTCCCTACCACACCGGGGCCGTTTCGACCTGACCAGGGTTGTCCCTACCTCACGGGGGCCGTAAAACACGTTCTTTTGACTCACGGCAAATAAAGGGAGAGAGACTGTACAGAATGTTAACACTTAAGAAAAAAAATCATTAATAAAAATTTTAAAATGCCATGCATTACCCTAGCTGGTTTAGCTCACTGGATACAGCGTCGGCCTGGGAACTGACGGGTCCCAGGTTCGATTCTGGTCAAGGGCATGTACCTTGGTTGCAGGCACATCCCCAGTAGGGGGTGTGCAGGAGGCAGCTGATCAATGCTTCTCTCTCATCGATGTTTCTAACTCTCTATCCCTCTCCCTTCCTCTCTGTAAAAAATCAATAAAATATAGTTTAAAAATAAAAATAAAAATAAATAAAATGCCATGCATTGAAAATCAAAGAAAAGTCATTCATTCATGAAATATTTATGTGATACCTACAACATTCCAGGCTCTGTTCTGAGCACTGAGGAAACAACTATAAAAGGACTAAAAAGAAACTATGCCACTTCAACAATATGCAGGGGCATCTATGGGGAAGGCCTGTGCATAATGGAAATCTGTAAAAGGGGAACTAATCCAGGTTCAAAGGCACTTTGATAAAACTAACTCTGGCTGAATAGCTCAGTTAGTTAGGGCATCGTCCTGATACATCAAGGTTGCAGGTTCAATCTCTGGTCAGGCACATACAAGAAGCAACCAATGAATGAAAAATAAGTAGAGCAACAAATTAATGTTTTGTTTTTTTTCTCTCTCTTCCCCTCCCTTCCTCTCTCTCTCTAAAATCAATTAAAAAACATTTTTTAAACTTTGAAAAACAGGACAAGAGAAACTGGTTTTCTTATATCTTTACAGAATTAAAATAGAACAAAGCATAACTTCAGTCAGAGAAACGACTACAGACTTAGAAGCATATAGAAATGAGTGCTAAAGAAATTTTATTAAAAGACCAGGAAAGTATTATGCTAAGAGAAATAAGCCAGTCAGAGAAAGACAAATATCACATGACCTCACTCATATGCGGAATCTAAAGAACAAAATAAACTGATGAACAAAATAGATCCAGAGACACAGAAACAGGGAACAGACAGGTGAATCTGACAGAGAAAGCAGGGGTGGATGGCTGGGAAGAAATTAACCAAAGAACTTATATGCACACATATGCATAACGTATGGACACAGACAATAGTGTGATGAAGGCCTGAGCCAGGGGTGCTTTAGAAGGGGTCAATAAGGGAAAAACGGGGACATCTGTAATACTTTCAACAATGAAATTTAAAAATTTTTAAAAACTTAAGAAGAAAAAGAAAAGTTTTACATCAGCCCTGGTCAGCATAGCTCAGTGGTTGGAGTGTCGGCTGGTGCACCCAAGGGTCGTGGGTTAGATTTCTGGTCACGGGCACATACCAGGTTGCAGGTTCGACCCCTGGTGCTGGTCAGGGCGTGCAGGAGGCAACAATCCATGTTTCTCTCACATCAAAGTTTCTTTCTCTGTCTCTATCTCTTTCTCCCTCCCTTCTACTCTCTCTAAAAAATATATATATCAATGAAAAAATGTCCTTGGGTGAAGATTAACAACAACAAAAGTTTCACATTAATAAATATAATTAAAATTAGGATTTGTGAAATCGTTCTTTAAATACTCCAAAAAAAATTACATATGCAGATTTTTGAAATTTTGAATAATTAACTTACTTCTATCCCCAAACAACTACAACTCTACTAACATGAAAAGCCAAAATGCTTCTGAGGGTCATGATATAAAACTAAGTGAAGAAAGCATGTTACAAGATGGTATGTATATTTCTATTGTTAAAAAGTTTGATTCTAATAGTTATATTAAGTATACATGCATATATATGTAGTTATATACACACGTATATAAACATATACACATACAAATACACAAAGAGGGTCTTGATAAACTAAGATGCAACTGTGTTTATTAATAGAAATAGAATTGAGTATTTTCCTGAATTTTTGCTTATTTATGTTTCTGATTTTTCTGAAATCAGGGGGAAATGTTATTTTATTTTAGCTGTGTTCATCTGATTATTTAGAATTCTGCATTTAGCTAGTTTCTATAGATATTTGTTGTTATTGATTCTATAAAAATGTAGAATATAGTTAGTATAAAAATAGCCATTTCTAGAGACTTTTCTGGGCCTCAGTTTCATCATCTTAAAAATTAAGAAACTGGCCCAGCCAGTGTGGCTCAGTGGTTGAGCATTGACCTATGAATCAGGAGGTCACCATTCAATTCCCAGTCAGGGCACATGCCTGGGTTATGGGCTCGATCTCCAGTGTGGGGCGTGCAGGAGACAGCCAATCAATGATTCTCTCTCATCATTGATGTTTCTATCTCTCCCTTCCTCTCTGATATCAACAAAAATATATATTTTTTTTAAATTAAGAAACTGTACTGGAATAGTTAATATTTACCAACAGGTTTTTGTAATTTCCAAAATCAGCATTAAACTCCCTATTGAACTAATGTGTCAAGCTAGTATTTGTACTGGGGGAACACGGAAAACATAAATTGTTAGGCAGACTCTCATGTCAATATATTTCAATTAACCTACAAACATTTACATTTCTAATGTGCTACACACTAGTGGTCGCCAACCTTCGGACCTCACGGACCACCGGTTGGCGACCACGGCTACACACAATTGGAATAGAGAAGAGTATAAAAAAACTGTTCAAACAAGTGACTATTTTTCGTAAGGGTCACAATACTTGGAAGACATGATAACTTAAGTGCCAGAGAACTGAACAATACATGAATAAATGTTCTTGTCTTTTGACTGCTTATTTCTAAAACTACAGGTCAGAAATCTGATCAACTGTTAACAAATACTTCAAGAGGCTGGTCTTACCTCACAGTTCCCTCAGACACATTTGGCACTGATAGGGTTACATCCAGTGAAATCTGACACTGGCTTCTTAAGATGGACATCATCCTTAAGGCTTCCACTTCACTCCGGGGAGCATTGACTGAGGCACAGCCTAAGTAAGTTAGCTTGCTAAAGACCACACTGTCCTCATCAGCCACTGGTGTGAAAGGACTTGACCCTTCAGAATCTGAAAGAAATGATAATAAGGTGGTTAATTTTGTTTGATATTTTGTTGAATATAAAATCCAAGTAAAAATCTACAAGTTATATTTAGGTTCGAAAATTAAGTACTAATGAGATAATATCCCATTGCTCCAGAAGAAGTGCCCATTAAAGCCAGAAATCTCACACTAGAACTGTCACTAACACCAAAATTTTCAGGTTTTGCTGTATTGTCAATCCCGAGTCTAAAAGATGACCTGAGATTCAGATCCAATTTAACTTTCTGCTTCGCATTTGTTTTGACTTTGTTGTTTACACTTAGGAGAAAACAAAACAAACAAACAAAATAACCCTTTAGTATTTCACCCCTCTGAAAAATCCTGTCTTCTTTCTAATCTGCATTTATAATTATTTCTCTCATTCATCATCTTAGCCACTTTATTAAGTTCTCTCAATCCCCTTGCTCTCCCTTTCCCAATAAACATCTGCAGTTTTAACACCAATGCGCCTTTCTAGTTGCCCTTTTCCTCCTGCAGCTTTTTTTCAATTTGGCAGCTATTCCCACAGAGCTATAACATAGGCCTACAGCAAACATCTCTCACCAAGCTTTACTCCTCCATTTGTTCAACACTGTACACATACTCCTCTTTTAATCATCCTGAAGTAAGATTCCCTAGTGTCATTTAACTATTTCCCTTTCTTTGGTATAAATGACAGAATGGTACATCTAATTACTTCCCTCATATTCCCCTAAATCTTGAATCTGAATTCTAGAGAACACAGATAATGGTTTTTGCTCACTCTGAATCAAACCTAGAACAGGGTAGACGCTCAAATATGAAAAACAATAACCTTCAGTAATGTAAGCAATGCAGCAATCCTAACCTCCTTGTCCAGGTTGCACTGGCAGGCTCATCTCTGGTTTTTGGAGCCCTACTAATGGCACAGGGTTAATGGTGGATGAAGCTGAGAGCGGATTAGAAAGAGGCCCATCTCCTTCGCCATCCAGTTGCGACCTTTCCACAAGCTCCTTTTCCCCTGGCTGGTCGTCCATTGGCGGATCCATTAGCACATCTGCCAACTCTTTTTGCAGCTGCTGCTCACTTCCATTCCCTATAATCTAAGGGTCACAAATACATGCAATCAGCGAAGTGAGAGAGAGGCCAGGTCTGATTCAAATGGGTCTGCATCTAGAGAAAAATCAGCTTTTCTTTTGATACAAAGATATTTTCTGAAATGTTTTTTTAATAGAATAAATCAAGATCTGCAATAAATAAAAGCTGCAACTGCCCTCTTAATTCATGATTTTTTTCATGAAAAAGTTTAATAACTTTGAGACTAATACCCAGAAATACATGTGAATAGTCTATTAATGTTATTAAAAATTTTCTACAACAACTAATAATAAAAAGATTTCTAATTTTACTGTCTGGTGAAAAACAATGCTGTTAAGAGGAATATCCTGAATTCTAGAGAACACAGATAATGTGTTCTCCCTTATCGTTAAGAAAAAGGAGACTGTGTTTGCTTCCAGAAGTTATCAATAGACACAAAACTTATTAGGTAATAAAATTTCCCATGTATTTTACCACTCCTGCTGTAAGTACATCTTTTATATTTCTGAGGAAGACTTCTCTGATATGAACAAGTTCTTAAAGTTATGAGACACTTGAATAAAGCAATCTTTCTTTCCCTAATATGTTTCTTCTCTAATATGTATAAAATGTTACTGAGAAACAGAAGCAATCCATTTTAATAATGTCAAGTATTTTTCTAGAGTCATGATGGTTTATTATTAGTTGCTCAACAAGGAAGCAAACAAGAACAAAATCAAGTGGAGCTTACCCAATGCTAAAGAAAACCACAGTGACAAAACCCAGTATGGACATTAAATGCTTATTCAAGAAAAAATTTAAAAGAATTAATTTAGGAAAAGGAAAGTTGTGATGAAAACAAGGTGGCTGATTTGGAGGCTTTCTGAAGATTAAACCGTGACAAAATGTTAAAAGAGGTGGGACTAAGAGACTGTTAGAGAATGAGGTCTTCCCAGTAGAGTCAACACAGAAGTTGGGAAGCAAAATTCCAGTTAACAGAGGTACCTCTGGACTATCGAGGAACCCAGTTCAAACATCTTTCATAACTTACAAACTTCAAGTCCCTTTGGCTGTAAATTATGATTGAGAAACAGTCTTAAGTCCTTTTTGCTGACATTTTCCCAAGGAAATTCTAATGTATCAGCCACTCCTGCCTTGGAAATAAGAGCCAGACAGATGTTCAGCCTCTTAGCTTCAATTACACACAGGTCTGTTCCTGTGAACTTCATTTTATGTTTACAGTCACTGCTAATGGAACTACAAGTGGTTCAAGTCAAGTAATTTTAATTTTTGCTTATGTCTGATCCTACTCCTTCACAACTGCAATCAAAATTCTTTTTTCAGAAATTGTGTTTTCAAAAGCACCTAGAAAACAAACTAGAAATTAGTTTCAATTAACCTCTTATACTTTCAGAAATACTGAATCACCAGAAGTAAATAAAAGATAACCAAATTGCATCCACACTGTTTTCTAAGGGAAGGAGAACCAACATCGAAGGACAGTTAAGCCCTGGACAGGTAGCTCAGTTGGTTAGAGCATCGTCTCGATATGCTAAGGTTGTGGGTCCAATCCCCAGTCAGAGCATATACAAGAATCAACCAATGAATGCATAAATAATTGGAACAACAAATCAATGTTTCTCTCTCCTTTCTCTCTCTAAAATCAATAATAATAAAAAAAGAACAGTTCAGAGCTTCCTAAAAACAGATGAAGATATTAGATTCCATGTTTAAGAAATTAGTAATTATAACTCAGGAGGTAATCACTAAAAGAACAACCTAATTAGAAAGAAGACATTTTACATGCTATGAAGTATTTTGTTCTTTTCAATATAGGATATACTATGAGTAAAACTCAAGTTTTCTGTTACATTGGCTGCCTATATTGTAATATATTCGCCAATCATGAAAATATACCTAACCTTGAAAAGAAAATATTTATATGTTTATCTTTTGTGTTTAAACATGTGTATTTTGCATTCTTCCCTAGTTTATAAAGTCTATAAACATTAAGAACTGCCTTCTATTTCCTTAACTCATTTTTGAAGGCTAAGAATAAGTAATGTACACACGAAATTTGGTTTTTAAAAGCTGCTTAAAAATAGCAACCTAACCTATGCCTTAATAATTAGGTCCAATACAGTACTCAACAATTATCATGTTATATCACTTGTCAACCTTTAATCCAATTTCAAAATTACTATCTGTAAAATTATAATATACATATTTATAATATACATACTTAAATCAATTAAGGTTTTTTTTAAAGATAGTCCATTAATCTTTCCTAGGTGTATAGGGAAACAGCCTTTCAAGGTTTCAAATGCTGGCCTGCATCCATCACCTAGAGAACTTGTTAAAACACACAAACTGTTGGGCCCTAACAGAATTCCAAATCAGTTAAGTCTGGGGTGGGCTTGATAATTTGCATTTTAAAAGTTCCCAGGAGATGGTGATGCTGCTCGTCTGGGGACCAGACTCTAATCACCAACCTTAGATTAACAGTTCTCTAACCATCTATATATATAAAAAACAGCGACCGGAACACCAGAACGACTGGTCACTATGACGCAGTGTGGCCGGCCAACTGGCCTGATCGGGGGCAGGGCCAGCTGGCCAACCGCCCGCGGCCCCTCCACCCAGCTGGCCCCATCCCAGATGGGCCCCCCATACCCTGGGGGCGGGGCAGACCTGCCCACAGCCCCTCCCCACCTGCAGACCTGGCCTGATCAGCCCCCATTGAGGTGGGCCCGCCAGGCCCCACCCGTGCACGAATTCGCGCACCAGGCCTCTAGTGACTACATAACACAATTGCCAATAGTACCAGGGACCATGTTAAATTCAAACAACTGCTCCACCCTTTGTTCCCTCACTTCCCACTCTGACAACTCATTAGTCTCAGAAGTAGAGCCTGGGCATATGCATGTTTAAGAAATTCCACAGGTGATTTACAAAATAGATAGCAGGTTAGATTAACCCAGCAGACTTGTAGTTTCTTGATGCCTGGTATAGATGAACAACAGCTTAAACAAACCAGCAACTGCTTATCTCTTAACTTTTTGCTATAACAGGATATAAACCCACAATTAATAGGGCCTTCTGTTCTGTGCTGTCAAATGCATTCCTAACAGATAACACAATCATCTTTAAATAAATATAATTGCAGTCAATCAAGATGTTGTGATATTAATGAAAGGGCAGACATATAGATCAGGAGTCCTCAAACTTTTTAAACAGGGGGCCAGTTCACTGTCCCTCAGACCGTTGGAGGGCCGGACTATAGTTTAAAAAAAAACTATGAACAAATTCCTATGCACACTGCACATATCTTATTTTGAAGTAAAAAAAAACAAAACAGGAACAAATACAATATTTGTATTTGCATGTGGCCCGCGGGCTGTAGTTTGAGGACCCCTGATATAGATCAATGTAACAAAATAGAATCCAGAAATAGATCCACACATATAGGGCCAATTGGTTTCAGCAAAGTTGGCAAGGTAAAACAAGGGAGAAAGGTAATAAAACAAATGGTGCTAGAACAATAATTTGACACCTATACACATGCAAAAACATGAATCACAACCAATACTTCATATCATATACAAAAATTAATACAAAATGGATCACAGATCTAAACATAAATTCTAAAACTATAAAACTTATAGAAAAAATAGGAGAAAATCTTTGCAATCTTGGGATACAATTTCTTAGGGCACAAAAATTATGCATAAAAAATTGATAAAATGGGTTTTGTCAAAACTATAAATGTCTGCTCAAAAGTTACTGTTAAGACAATGAAAAGAGAAGCCACAGACTTGGAGAAAATATTTGCAAACTATATATGCTATGAAGAATTTATATCCAGAATCTATAGAAAATTCTTATAAGCCAATAAGAAAACAAGCAACCCAATTAAAAAAATAGACATTTCACCAAAGGTACATGAATGACAAATAAACATATAAAAAAAACTCAGTATCATTAGCCATTTGAAAAAATCAAAACCACAATAGTATGCCTCTATACACCTGTAAGAATGGCTAAAATTAAAACAAAACAATCCTGACAATACCAAGGGCTGGCAAGGATTGGAGCAACTGAAAAATGCTCATGTATTGCTGGTGGGAAGGCAAAATGGTACAATCACTTTAGCTTGTTTTTTGTAAAATTTTATAAAGTTAAATATATACTCACCATATGACTCCCTCCTAGGTATTTACTGAAGAAGGCTAAAAACATAAGTCTACACAAAGACCTGTGTGCAAATATTTATAGCAGCACTAATCATAATCACAAAAAAACTGAATAAAAAGTAGTATTTATCGACGGGTGAATGGATAAACAAATGCCTATGGCCTCTATACAATAGAATACATCTCAGCAATGAAAAGTAATAAATTACTAATACACACAGAAACAAGGATGAATCTCAAAGGCATTATTCTAAGTAAAATAAGCCAGACACAAAAGGCTATATACTGTATGATTCCATTTATATGGCATTCTGGAAAAGGCAAAACTATAGGGACAGAAATCAGACCGTTAGTTGCCAAGGGCTATGAAGGAGGGAAGAGGATTGACTAAAAAGAGGCATAAAGAAACTTTTGGGGTGATGAAAATATTCTGCATTTTGACTATGATGGTGGTGGTGAAAAAAAGTTTACATTCATTCAAGGTCACATAACTAACTATACATCTAAAAGGGTTGAATTTTACTATGTATAAATTTTACCTTAATAAACTTGACTTAAAATAAAACAGAAAGAATATATTGAGGTAGGGGGTAGGGGCAGGATGGGAGAGGTCAATAGAGAAAAAGGGAACATATGTAATACTTTCAACAATAAAGATTTTTTTAAAAAGAATATATTGATCACGCTCTCCCTCCCAGGAGCATACCCGTGCCTTTCCTTCCCCCTCTCACGGCATAGCCTAAACCCTAAGGGACCCCACAAGTCTTCTAACGGGAACAATGGGCAGTCGCAACTCATCCAGGGCTAACCCTCTGAACCTGGCTCCAAGGCTCCCTGTCCTCTGACTTCTCAGTGAGCCAAAGCAGCCAGGCCTAGTCTCTCTCTCCTATTGCTTTTTCTATCCTAGGTCCTTCCTTGTTTCATTGTCCCCAGCTTTAATAAACACTCTCAAAATGAAAACACATATATTAAAAAAGAAGAATATATTGATAGTGTGGGAGGCTATGCATATGTGGAGGCAGGCATTATATGGGAAATCTCTGTACCTCCCTCTCAATTTTACCATAAATCTAAAACAGCTCTACAAAATAGAAAGAAAAAAGAAAAAAAAAATGTGGTTTCTACTAACAATGCAATTAAAGGATACAACTGTTCCTTTTCTTTATCTGCTGTTCAATAGGTGTTCTTCCAGGTTTCTGTTTTTGGTAACAACCACATTTTATAGACTCTCCTATGCCATCTCACCTCCCCAGGATATATAAATAATCACTAATCTATTCCTACAATCCCTTCCTCAACTATCTATTGGACAGACATCTTCAGCTATATACTCCAAACTTATTGCATCAAAACTTAACTCACTGGCCCTAACCAGTTTGGCCTAGTGCAGTGATGGCGAACCTTTTGAGCTCGGCATGTCAGCATTTTGAAAAACCCTAACTTAACTCTGGTGCCGTGTCACATAAAGAAATTTTTTGATGTTTGCAACCATAGTAAAACAAAGATTAATATTTTTGATATTTATTTTATATATTTAAATGCCATTTAACAAAGAAAAATCAACCAAGAAAATGAGTTCGCATGTCACCTGTGACACACGTCATAGGTTCGCCATCACTGGCCTATTGGATAGAGTGTTGGCCTGCTGACTGAAGGGTCCTGGATTCGATTCAGGTCAAGGGCATGTACCTTGGTTGCAGGCTCAATCCCCAGTAGGGGGTGTGCAGTAGGCAGCTGATAGATGTTATCTCTCATCAATGTTTCTCTCTATTCCTCTCCCTTCTTCTCTGTAAAAATCAATAAAATATATATTTTTAAAAAAACTTAACTCACTGTCTGATTGCCCTCCTGTATCAATTTTTTTAAACAGATCAATGAATTGCACTACTATCCACTCAGTGGCCAAATGAAGGATCATGATCATCCTTGACTCCTGTCATTCCCACACTACTCACATCCTCCTGATCCTTGCTCAATTGTGCACATTTTCCTTCTCTATCTCTGCACAGCTAACACTACTTGACAGTGTCTTTCATTTTACACAAGCATACTGCAAAGGTAGTAGTTTCCATGCCTCTTTCTCTCTGCTGTGACCTTTTTTAGTGCCATTCAAGTTATAATTGCAAATTCTAGTTCTGATCTAGCATTGCCTTATTTTTTAAACCCATAATGTAAAGCTCAAATTCATATCTATATTCTACGAGTTTTTCACAACTCTGCCCAACCTACCTTTCCATCTCATATCAGTCATATCAAACTACTCAACTTTCCCAGGACACATCATAAACTTTCAAGCATCTAGACTTTGCACAGACTCTTTGCTTTCCTGAAAGCCACCCTCTTCTCCTTTGTTTTCTTTAAGACAAAGCTTAAATTCTGTTACCTCCTCCGGGTTTAACGGCTCCCTCCTTAGGGAGTGCTACCATAATATTAGCATACTAGAGGCCCGGTGCATGAAATTCGTGTACTCAGGAAGGGGGATCCCTCAGCCCAGCCTGCACCCTCTCCAATCTGGGACCCCTCGGGGGATGTCCGACTGCCGGTTGTCCCACAGGGATCGGGCCTAAACTGGCAGTCGGACATCCCTCTCACAATCCAGGACTGTGGCTCCCAACTGCTTGCCTGCCTGCCTGCCTGCCTGCCTGCCTGATTGCTCCTACCTGCTTCTGCCTGCCAGCCTGATCACCCCCTAACCACTCCCCTGCCAGCCCAATTGACACCTAACTGCTCCCCTGCTGGCCCGATCGCCCCCAACTGCCCTCCCCTGCCAGCCTGGTCGCCCCCAACTGCCCTCCCCTGCTGGCCTGGTTGCCCCTAACTGCCTCCCCTGCCGACCTGGTCACCCCCAACTGCCCTCCCCAGCCGGCCCGGTCACCCCTAACTTCCCTCCCCTGCCGACCTGGTCATCCCCAACTGCCATCCCCTGCCAGCCTGGTCGCCCACAACTGCCATCCCCTGCCAGCCATCTTGTGGCAGCCATCTTGTGTTGGGATGATGGTCAATTTACATATTACCTATTTATTAGATAGGATACATTTACTAAAGGCCTGGTACACAAAATTCATGCATGGGTAGGATCCCTAGTGGCTGCCGGCAGGGGCCTTCCTTCCCCAACTGCCAGCTGCCGGCAAGGACCTTCCTTTGTTCCGTGCTGCCCCCTAGTGGTCAGCACACGTCATAGCAAACAATCAAACTCCCGGTCGGTTGAACTCCTAAGGGGACACTTTGCATATTAGGCTTTAATATATATAAAGAAGATTCTAGCATTGCTACTTGTTTTAGAGAATATTTGTTTAGTGAGTCTCTTGAACCAGACTGATCATTAGAGAGCAGAGACTGTTTAAGTTATCTTTATATTCCCAAAGATAAGTGACTAGTGCAGAATACACCCGCAATACATGTTTACTCAACTGAATTTTATACATGCAAAAAATAGAAGCCAAAATAGTACGATTTTATCCAATTTGGATATGACTTTGGTTTACAGAAAATAAAATCTAATCTGAATGATTTTAGCTTTGTTTTAAAAACAAAAACAAATACCATCTTTTCCTATTATCTTGAGAGTGTCATTAAGGTTTAACATTTACAATAAAAAGTACAGGACCTAGCCAGTTTGGCTCAGTGGATAGAGCATCGGCCTGCAGACCAAAGGGTCCTGGGTTTGATTCCGGTCAAGGGCACATAACTTGGTTGTAGGCTCCTCAGGCCCCAGCCCTGGTCAGGGCTCATGCAGGAGGCAACCAATCAATGTGTTTCTCTCACATCAATGTTTCTCTCTGTCTTTCCCTCTCTCTTCCACTCTCCCTAAAAATCAATGCAAAAATATCCTCAAGTGAGGATTAACCAAAAAAAAAATTTTTTTAAAAATTTAAAATATATATATATATATATATATATATATATTCAAATAGCATGCTGCAATTCACAAACAATAAACTCTGAAGTCCAAAGGCTTCCAAGTTATTTAGCACAATATAAAAATAAAAAAGCAAAGCAAACATGTACAAATAATACAAATAAAGTAACATTTAGATTTGTGTTCCTCTTCTTGCTATATACATGAAGAGGAAGGGAGAGTTCTTTAGGAAACAGTCTTGAATGAGAAAAAAACAAGTATAAAGTAGCCAATTTAGTAGGTACTGTAAACACAGACATAAATATTTACAAGGACAGAGACTACATGGTGAATGATTTCTGCATAATTGTTTATAAAGCAGGTGGTAGAAAAAATACTGGAAACAAGCTAGCTTGTGGCACAACTCCAGGAGGCACCATTCACATCATGAACTATGAGAACAGCACCCTCTGGGGTTGCACAGAGTATAGCCTACACACCTGTCCTTAGTAGCCCTAATTGGGCTCCACAGTAAGACAGACCTGAGTTTGGGACATGGCTCTGACACTAACTCTGTTGGTTGTGAACAAATTAACTCTGGGAGCCATAACTGTCTCATCTCTAAAATGATGATATTCGTGTCTATCTCACAGGATTGTCATGAGGGATCAATGATACAATAATATTACCACTAGGCAGTTTATTTATTTCAGGCCCTGTGATTTTTACAGGTTACCTCATTTCTTCACAGTACCTGTCATCAGTAGGCATCCAATTAGTATCACCATTTTCAGCTATTTCTAAGTAAACTCTGATCTATGTACGGGAATTAAGGTTTAGAAAAGCAAGTAACCTTTTAAAAAAGTAGTTCTTCCACTTTCCATGATCCAGAGAAAACTAAAAACACACCTACTATTCATGTACAAAAGCAGCATTACTGGAAGAACATCTGTGTGTGTTTTTTTTGTAAACATATCAAAGATAACAACTTATGATAGAATTGGTCATTGAGAAAAAACTGCACTTATGGACCAAAGGACAAAGTGTTCCAAAGGCAATACCTAGCAGAGGCATTTCCTTTATTTTCTACTTATCACTGTATAGCTTATTTCCCTTCACTGCAACAGTACCAACGAGGCCCTCGACTTGCCAGTTACACAAAGCTACTTTGCTTTAGGCAGTTTGGAACCCGCTATCAGTGGAGATTGTATGTCCTCAAAGAAGCATGCTTAGGAAATGAAATGTGTGTTTGAGAAATCCATAGGTGATCAAAAAATTACAAACAAATTCCTGATCTATACTTCCCACTACTTGTGTCGTATTACAAGAAAATATACAGTGGGGCCTTGACTTAGGAGTGTCCCAACTAACGAGTTTTTCGAGATACGAGCCGTCTCTCAGCCAATTTTTTGCTTTGAGTTGCAAGCTAAAATTCGGGTTACGAGCCAGCTTCAGATACCCCACCGCTAGTTGGCGCAGCGAACGTCACAGTGAACGCCACAACATCAGCCCAGCATCATGTGTCTCACTCGTTCACTGTTGATTTGACATACGAGTAATTTGAGTTATGAGCTCCATCACGGAACGAATTAAACTCATAAGTCAAGGCCCCACTGTAAACCAAAATGATTCAAACTGAGTAATTTTGCTCAGCTTCAGTGTAAAAGCTAAGTCATTTCAAAACAAGTACATAAATTACAGTTTTATCAGAAAGCAAGGCACGAAATAACCAGAAGCCCAATCTGGATACTGGAAGGAATAGTTACTAATCTCAGATCCACCTCACATACTCCTTCTGGGATCTTCAATAAAACCTTAAATCTCTTTGTACCTCATTTATAAACTGTAGCTGTTTTGATTATTCATTTCTTTATCTTAACTGCATGAAGGAAGGACCAGAGAAAATACCTAAAATTACCATTAGGAATTATTAACATTAATTTAAAACAAAAAAGGGCCCTAGCCTGTTTGGCTCAGTGGAAGGAGCGTCAGCCCGAGAACTGAAGGATCACAGATTATATTTCAGTCAAGGGCATGTACCTCAGTTGAGGCTATCCCCAGTTCTGGGTGGTTTGTGGAAGGCAACCAATCAATGTGTCTCTCTCACATTGATGTTTCTCTCTGTCTCTCCCCCTCCCTACCATTCTCTCTAAGAATCAATGGAAAAATGTCCTCTAATGAGGATTAACAACAACAACAACTAAATAAATAAATAAATAAATAAATAAATAAATAAATTTTTTAAGAAAGGGCCCAGGCTGGAGTGGCTCAGTTGGAGTGTCATGGTGGGTTTAATTCCCAGTCAGGGCACATACCCAGGTTGCAGGTTTCACCTCTGGTTGGGGCGTATGCGGGAGGCAACTGACTGACTCTCACACTGATGTTCTCGCTCTCTCTCTTTCTGTTTTCCTTTCTCTCCCTCCCTCCCTTCCTCTCTCTCAGATCAATTTAAAAAAGTAAAATAAAAAGAAAAGGGGGAGGAACAGCACACCTTGTGAATTCATCCTAGAAAGTGAACTGAAGAAACACCTCATAAATGTATGGTCATTTTTGCTAAATAATGGAATTATGACTGGGTTTTACTTTTCTAATTATCTGAATTTCCTGTATTAAGCATATATTCTTTTAATTAGAGAAAACAAATGACAAAAAGGCTATTTGCACCTTGGGAGAAAAAGAAAAGCTAGTACATACAATTCTACTGTATGTGGTGGTCCTGACTCCAGACCCTTTCAAACCTTTGATCTTTCCACATGTCAACAGACTCACTTCTTTGGGAAATTATTAATCATTCTTTAAGGCTTTGCTGAACTGCTGTCTATTCTATGAAACCTTTCTTTAAGCAACAATTATGTTCCCATGTAATTCTTATATCTATATTCTAGCACTTGATGAATTTTATGACAAATTTACTTATGTGTCTTCCCCACTACCACCCTGATCCTCTAAATTCAACTGTGCATTCGGGGTTCAGTAACTTTGCTTTCTGAATAAAAGCTCAGCATTACAGAGGACAAGATCACCTAATTCTAAAACAATATCAGAAACTGAGTCAGAAGATTAGTTTAGGCAATAATAAGTGAGGAGTAATTTTTGTTATCTGCTATTTTAATAAAACTTGGCAACTTTTTTCCAACTAAAATAATGTTAACTGGATTTGTCAAAAAGAAAACTATGAAGATTAAAATGTTTTAAAAATTCTCTAACTAAACTTTCCGCCTAAGAAGTACTAGCTCATCAACGTAACTCAACCAGGATTTATAGAATATCTTTGGCTAAGAGCTAACTAAAGGTGTAAGATTCCTACACCAAAGGAGTCAAGCAGTGAAAACACAACATGTTCCAAATTTTTATGGAAAGTTCTCAGATTCTAATGTGAGTTGTCAAAATATTTGAATAAAAATAGCTTTGTTTTTTTGCCCCAGCTGGTTTGGCTCACTGGATAGAGCATTGGCCTGAGGACTGAAGATCCCAGGTTTGATTCCGGTCAAGGGCATGTGGTTGCAGGCACATCCCCAGTAGGGGGTGTGCAGGAGGCAGCTGATCGATGTTTCTCTCTCATCGATGTTTCTAACTCTCTATCCCTCTAAAAATCAATAAAATATATTTTAAAAAATATAGCTGTGTTTTTTATAACTATACCATCATATAAAGCTTTTCTTTAAAAGACATAACTAAAGCATTATCCTCTCCAAGAAGTCTTTCTTGACTCCCCACCCAACCTGAGGTAGGTTTCCATCCCCTCTACTCTACAGCACCTTTTGTTAACCTCTATCATAGCATTTATCTAACTATATTGATGTTAAAAATTAAATATGGCCACAAAATCTCTACACCTCCTTCATCACAAGGTATAGTCTATTTCCCTAAATCCATGAATCTGGATTACCTTTGCAACTTGCTTTGGCCAAAAGAATATGCTAGATGTGACACCATGTAATTTCTTAACATTAGCCTTTAAAAGGGCCTACAAATTCCACATTTGCCCTAAGACCATCATGCTGTGAAGAAGCCTAAAATGAAAGACCACATGGAAAGAGACCCAGCCACTCGAATGAAGCCCAGTCCCCAGCCAACACGCAAGTTGAATAAAGTTGTGTGAGTTTAAGGAAAAGCAGCAAAACTGCCCAGTCAATCTACCAAATCATGAGAAACAATAAATTGTTTTAAACCACTGAGTTATGAGATAGATAGTTATGAAGTAAAGATTAGGAGAAACAACTGTTAACAAGATTTTTAACAACTGTCATCTACCCTAAGCTATTAGGAACCAGGTTCAATTCATCTCTATTATCATTCAGCCTTTTTAGAGCCTTTCTTTGGCTGTGATATTCTGCAGTTTCACAGTCATTCTGCTGGAGACTTACTGCTTTTTAAAGCTGAGGATTTGTCTTTTATCACTTCTGGAAAATATTCAGCTATTATCTCAAGTATTTCCTTCACCATTCTAAAGGAAAACTTTATATATATTCTTTACAGGCAGTCCTCGGGTTACATCGGAGATCTGTTCCTACGACGAGAAGAAACTCGATTTTCCCTGTAAGTAAGTCGGAACCCACCTACATAAGCACCTACATCATTCACATGGAGTACATACATAGCAGTAATGAAGTCAAACAGTAAAAAAAAATTTAAAAGAAAGATAATTCCTGACCTTTACTTGTGGTAAATAAAAAAAAAACACAAAGCACATATGTACATACGTCGAAATGACGGAATTTTTTTTTTTTAATAAATACTGTAAATGGGGGATGGCGACGTAACCACGAAACAACGTACCTCGAGTCCGACTTAACCCGAGGACTGCCTGTATATATAAAAGCCTAAGCAACCAGATGACCGGACAAATGGCTGGTAGCTATGATGTGCACTGAACCCCAGGGGGCAGACGCTCAACAGAGGAGCACAAGTTCATGCACCAGTGGGGTCCCTTGGTGTGGCCTGCAGGGATCGGGTTGAAACGGGCAGTCCGACATCCCCTGAGGGGTCTTGGAGTGCGAGAGGGCACTCTGCAAAGTTGCTGTCGCTCGGCAGCTCCTGCGCGGGAGAGGCGTGCATTGCCACAGCTGTGCTCGCCAGACATGAGCCTGGCATCTGGCGCCCATGGGTCAGCTGAGCGGCGCTCCTGCTATGGGAGCACACTGACCACCAGGGGGCAGCTCCTGCATTGAGCATCTGCCCCCTGGTGGTCAGTGTGCATCATAGCGACCGGTCAGTCACAGGCTTTTATATACACTGAGTGGCCAGACTATTATGACCACCCCATCAGTACTTTGTTGGGCCACCTTTTGCCTTCAATACTGTGGCAATTCTTCTTGGCATTGACTCCACAAGATGTTGAAAGGTGATGCGAGGAATCTGACACCATGCCTGATGAATAGCACTGTCCAATTCTGTGAGATTTGATGGTTGTGGAACCAGCTGCCTGATGGCTCTTTTAACTTCGTCCCACAAATGCTCAATTGGATTGAGATCTGGTGATTGTGGGGGCCACCTAAGCAAGGTAAAGTCTCCCTCATGTTCTTAACCACTCTTGCACAATACGAGCACCGTGGCATGGCACATTGTCTTGTTGGAAGAAGCCATCTCCATTGGGATTCGTCATCAACATGATAGGATAAACTTGATCAGCAAAGATACTTAGGTATGTTGTGCTATTCAGACGTTGTTCCACACGAATTAAAGGGCCCAAATCATGCCAGGAAAACATGCCCCAAACCATAACACTGCCCCCACCAGCTTGAAGGGTTGTACTCATACATGTGGGGTGCATGCTTTCATGCTGTTTCTGCCAAATTCTCACTCTGCTATGATGCAACTGGAAACGTGATTCATCGGACCACATGACTTTTTTCCAATGCTCGACTGTCCAATCCTTGTGTTCCTGTGCGAATTGGAGATATTTTATCTTGGTAACTGCAGACAGCAAAGGTGTTTGAACAGGCCTTCGGCTTCCATACCCCATATGATGCAGTGTACGGCTAATTTGCCTACAAACGTCAGGTGGTCATAATAATCTGGCCATTCAGTGTATATAGATATAGATATGTTGATCCTTCTCATCCAAGTCTCTATGTCTCTTAACTGACCTTTCATACTTTATAACCTTTCAGTGATATCTTCTGGGTAATTTCCTAAGATTTACATTACAAAAATTTGATTCTCTCTTTAGCCATGTCTATTCTGCTGATTAATTCTGAATCTTTAATTTCACTGCCTCTAAGTTTCATTTGCAGAAGTTCTATTTTAAATTTGCCTGATCTTTTAAATTTTTTGATAATTTTGTTCTTTTGTAATGCTTATAAATTTTTCTTTAAATCTTTAATCATTTAAATTAGTATATCTTAAGGTTACAGCTAATCCAAGTGCCTGAATTTTGGTGAGTTTGATCCTGCTCAGATTTGCTGTCTCTTGCTTATGATAAACTGTCCTTTGTATATATTTGTAAATTTTGAAATGTGTACTAGTTTTTATCAGAGTTATCTGTGAGACTACCATGCAGCCCGGGTGGCAAGTATGTCCCTCCAGAGTAGTTCTACAATTGACTCTATCATGTGCCCCAGGAGTATTACCAACCCAGGACCATGCACGTAATGTAAATTCACATCCCAAACATACATGAAGACAAGCCTATGGGTACAAAAAGCTCAACAAGACTCTCCTCTAAACTGGCGTTCAGGCTAAGATATATAAAATTCCTTATTTTCTTCCTGTGACTGTAGGAACATTTTTTTTTTCAAATCTATCCTTTCAGTTAGGAGTAGCCCTTAAGGGTGCTTTATAATGAAATCTTAGTTCCAACTACTCTCTGTAAAACCCAAGGCGTTCTCTCTTTCCCAATGTAGCTACTTTCAAAACCAAAGTCCACTGGTTGTAAAGAACAGTGCAGCCCCAATGTCATCTCATATGTATTGTTCTAACTTTCAGTTCCCTCTTGGCTTTTGTTCCTTAGGGATTTTCTTTATTGTCTTATGAATACAGCTATTATTAAAGGGGTGTTTGTTATATTTCATCCAGCTTTCCCAAGTATTTTGTGCTGGCATTATAAGGTTTTCTAGGTCATCCTATTTTCAAAATAGGAGTTCTTATCCTCAATGCCTAAAACACTTGGTAGATTACTAGCTATCACCTGAATATTCAACAAACCACTCAATTAAAACTTTTGAGATGGAAGAGTGATAAACATATTAAATGTATTTTCTAAATTCAATGCAGTTTTAAAATCTACTAGTGGCTGAGAAAAAGTTTCAAAAAGAATAAGCATAACTGGGCAACAAACTTGCAGTAATCCTGTTATAGTTTCCTTTGATAATAGAACTCATAGTTATCTAATTTTATTACTACTTCACTTACCAGGTCTTCACACACAAAAAATGGTATATACTGTATAGGTATACTGTAATTACATGGAAATAGAGAAAACATTTTAAATTTGGAGAACATGTTGCTCAATTTAGCTGAGTAAGTATCTCTTGGCACTGAGTTGTGCCACTTTAGATTAGGGGTGACACAGGTAAAGTGAAACTAGTCCTTTGATAGTCTTCAATGAGTCTAATTTAGGATGTTTTTTGCTCCAACACTGTGCTGGAACTTCTCTGCTGAACTCCCAGACTTTCACAAAGATACTCTCATCTGTAAGTGATTACCTAAATCAGTGTTTCTTGAGAGCAGAGTGGTAGGAAACTCCTGTACTGCTATTTTGATGGCATCATCTCCCGTTAACTCTTTCTTTGGCCAGTTGAAATTTACTGTTGAGCTTCTCTAGTGAATTTTTCATTTTAGTTTTTGCTTTCCCATTCAGAATTGCAGTTAGGTGCTTTTTTGTTGTTGTTGTAATTTCTATCTCCTTAATGATATTCTCTATTTAATTTAATACTGTCACCGAACTTTCCTTTATTTCTTTAAACATGATTTATTTCAATTCATTGATGTTAATAATGGCTACTTTGAAGAGTTGGTATATTAATTCCAACATGACATTCTCACAAGCAGTATATACTGCCTTTTCTATCATGTATGGATTGTATTTTGTTTCTTTGCATTTTTCACAATTTTTGTTTGTTTGTTGGAAACTAGGTATTTTAGGTATTATATTGTATCAATTTTCAGTATTGGTCTCCCCACTCTTGGTATTTTTTATGCTTGCTTGTTAGTTTAGTGACTAGCGGGCTTATTTTAGTAAATTCTATTCCCCTGATTCCCATAGTGTTAAGCCTCTGATGTTGCTCCTTTGGGTATCAGATTAGAATTTGCATACAGTCATCCCGGGATAAGAGTGGTTTTAGCAATATGCTCTGTCTCCTCTGACCACTCCAGTAGTTGTGGCTGACTGCTGTATAGTTTTCAATAAATATAAATTGCTCCACAGAATATACCAAATTGAGGTTACTTTGAAGGGAGAGCTCCAGAAATCAGTGTTTGAGTTTTGTTCTGATCCAAGGTGGTCTCCGCCTAGCAATCCTACAGTTAAACCTGTATGTCCAATCAATCTACAAATCTCTTCCCAATTACCTTTCACTACACCTCCACTGTTTTGGGGAGTACCCCTAGGCTTTAACTTATCCACACTCTGTTGTAAATAAACTCAATTCCTTTGGAAAGAGATTAGGAACTGTTTTATGGCCCCCTTCTCACTATAGGCAAAACCTCTGAGCCACAGCTATAAGGTTGAAAGTATAGACAATGGCATGCTTCTCCTTGAGTGATACCTCACCTTCAGAAGCTGAGCACTTGGTGGTTTTGGGAGGTGGTATAATAGTCTCAAGTCCTTTTGGCTTGACTCTAGTGGTGGGGACCACTACTTTACATGCAAGGGCAATCAGGCTCCTGGTATACTCAGCAGCACTACGCCCAATGCATAGCCTCCATGCAGAGAGTTAAGGGCTGGGGCCCCCACCACTGAGTCACACCTGGCCAGCAGAAAAAAAAAAAAAAAGCTGGAGGCAGGGTGAGAAATGCTATTGTCTATAAGATAGCCCTCAGACCTGTGAGCTGAGGGGTGGGAGTGGGGTGGGGAGGAAACCCTGTTTTCTTGATTGCACCAATGTGAAATGGACTTATTACCATGATGTTTGGCTGGGATAGAGGCGGGGGGAAAAACGGGTCTTGGTTCAAATACCATAGAATTGGTTACCAAATTTTAGTAAATTTCCTTGAATAAATGTTTCTTCATCCTTTTAGAACATTTCCACAGACTTTCAGTGGTTGATTTTTAATAACTATTACCACTGCTGCTGGGGAACAGTTCCACAGAGCTTCCATGCTGTTATGCTGGAGGTGCCCAGCCAGTGAGCTTTTTAAAAATGAAAACTAGATCATGCCCCATTCAAAACTCTCCAAAAATTCCTTTCACATCTGTAACGAAGTCCAAATTTCTACTAAACGCTAAAAAGTTCTATTTAAACCAGCCCCTACCTGTCTTTGGATCTCATCTTCTACCACTTTTTATTTACTTTATTCATTCTGTTCTATCTCTGTCCTAATAAGGGGGACCCTCTTCAGGGTCTGTTTTCTATTCCCTGTGGAAAGCTCTTTTCCCTGATTTCTCCTTGATCTTCTTCCTCATTTCATTCAGGTCTCTGCTCACATGTCATTTCAAGACATTCTCTAAAATAGTACCTCCCCCTTCACTCATTATCCACATATCCTACTTTGGTTTTCTTCACAGCACTTAAATTTACTTATATTTGCTTTCTTATATGCTTAGAGTCTGTTTCCTCCAAGAAGGACACAGGGCTTTCTTTACCTATCTTATTCACCACTGTATCTCAAGTATTTAGAACTAGAGACCTGATGCACAAAATTAGTGCACGGGCACGGTCCCTAGGCCTGGCTGGCAATCGAAGCACGGGCGTCTGGCATGGAAGGGAAGGTCCCAGCTGGCCTCTGGGCCCTGGGCAGCACCTGGGCCCTGCCTGGCTCCCTTAGCACCTGGGAGCCAGGTGGCGGCCCCGCTCTCGCCACTAGTCGTCTGCAGGGTGATCAGGCCCCACTTGCACCAACCTTGGCCTAGCGCCGCCCACTCACCCACTCCACCATCCCGCCACGGTCCCACTCTCATGGGGGCCCATCGGGGCCGGCAGCACCTCCACTGCCACCCGCTGCTAGCACCGCATCACCAACACTCGCCATGTTCCACACTGCCCCCTGGTGGTGAGCGCATGTCATAGCGAGCAGTCGAACACCAGGTCGAGGGGACAATTTACATATTAAGCTTTTATTATATAGGATAGTACTTGGCACACAGTTGATAATAAGAAAGACTTGTTAAATGAAAATATGTAAACAGGAATAGAAATGTTTCTAAAGCTACTTACATTTTAAATGATGCTAACAGGTAAACTTTTTATTTATATCCATAAAGAGCAAAACAATAACAGAGTATGGGAAAAGAAGTAATAGTTGTTTGGCTGAGAAAATATAAACAAACAGAAGTGGCCAAAAGCCAGGAATTTAAAGGTCCATTTCAATAATCCTAAAATTCTTTTTTATAAATAGCATTGCTGACCTGCCACTGCCCTTACACTACATACACCAAAACAATCACTTCAAATTCAATGAGAAAGTGAAAACAAGACTAAAATTACAAATGTTTACACGACCACTAATTTTGACAGTTAGGGGTAATAGAAGTTTAGAAGTAATCAAACTAAAAATTCTTAATCAAATATAAATGTGTCACTATCACTAATTGTAAATAAAACTTTTTAGCATTAAAAAAGAAAGGATATTATTTCCATGTTCTCACTTGCACTCCATATACCTTCCCATTAAGGCCAAGTTTTGCAATGGGCTTAGCAAGGTTAAACAGAAGAAACTTAGGTTATGGAGTTTTACCTTGAGTCCTGTTTTCTCGTCATCACTCCCATTATTTGTAGATGGTGTCTCATCTCCTTGCCTGGAAACCAAGACAAAATCTTCACTATTAAGAGTGGATACTGAGTCTGAGGACACACTGATTTTTCCAACAGAAGCCTTGTCATCCATGACTCAAGAATGAAGCTCAACTCATGAATGATTAAATAGTTTTAAAATGCCTGAAAAACAAAAACCATAAAGATACTCATATAGAATGTCTACCAGATATTCATTTATGCTCTAATTCTTACAAAATACAAATGGAAAAACTATTTAAAAAACACTTCCAAAATATTTTCCCAAAACTTTCACCACTTACAGTTTAGGTTTTCTAATCTAGATAATAAGGGAATTTGATGCTATTCAGAGCCAAGATATTTCAGATTTCAAATAAATAAAACATATTCCCTCGAGAACAACTCTACCTACAGTAATTTATTTGGCACATGTTGCAACTCTATTCTTGGCCTTTAAAATTATAACAGTACTACAGTTCTGTTTTCTATCCTTTAATTTGTAAAGATGTACAAATAAATTATATTGAAGGCACTCAAGTAAATCACTAAGGTTTTCCTACCATTATTGATACTTAAATACTAACATGTGTTTTTAAGAAAGAAAATTCTACATTAACCACCAAGAGAAATAAATTAAAGTCAGGGAAATCATAAATTCTACAGTTGGGAAATACCTTATGTAGCAAGGAATCAGAAGTCCATTAAAAACTTAACCTCCCTATTTCACAGTTTCTTAGAACTCTACTCAATATGAACATTACCAATAAAAGTGTTTTAAGCCATAAATTCCCAACAAGAAGTATAAAACTGTGTCACTTATGAAAAGCCACTCAATTATTTATTGACTCCTAAAATAAAACTCAAACTCATCTACCATTTAAAAACCTGGTATACTTTGTGGCAATGTTCTCATTTGGTTGCCAAAACAGCAACAGAACAAATACAATGTTATAATATAGTCAGAAAGCTTTAACCAATTAGCGAGAGTAACTCCAGCTCTATGCTCATCTTGTACCTCTAAGTAAAGGTTCTGAGAGTCTGTTTAATCTTTCCAATTAGGAAATTCTGATTTATTCTTTGGATTTTGAATTGAACATATATTTATTGAACATATACCACATGCCTCGCACTATTTTTCCTTCAAAGGTTCACACCTAGATAACCACCTGGCAGCATGAATCACACAATCCCTAAATAATATAGCTGAAAGAAAACTTAGAAATCATAAATAATATTAAACAAATAAGGAAATGGCAACCCCAAGAAAAGATCATTTAACTAGGTATAACTAAGGCTCTAATTAAGAACTCTTTGCTGCTTTCTACTTAATTTCTTTGCTTCCAGGCAATCACAGCTCTACATTTCATAGCACAGAACCTAAATGCATGCTCCAGAATGTACTTTTTGAAAACTTTTTTTTATTGTAGTTCTGCTTCATCCAGTCAGTGAATACTTACTGAGTGTCTAGTGTCTAAAGAACAGATCAGATTCTCGCCCCAAAAGAGTTTATAGTTTAGTTGAGAATACAGGCAATTGCACAGGTTAATAGGTACTGATTTAGGGTAAAAACAAAACAAAAACAACTACTATGGGAACATGTTTGGAGAGGCGCTTAGACATGGAGCTAAGAAATGTATTAGAGTTGGTAATAATGTCTTTGCTAAGGACATATAGGGTGTACCCAAAAAATGTACACACACTTGAAGTAACAGCTGATAACTCAATTTTCATTCCTTTTCAGGTATAACTGATTTGAAAGAATGGATGAAGCCAGACTAAGCTCTGAAGAAAATGTATCCTTTAGTGCCAATAGATTTTTTATGGGGATCCATCAAAGATAAAGTTACAGTACAAAGCCAGCAACAGTCGATGAATTGAGGGTGCACAAATACGGAACGAAATGATTCTTTCTTTGATGTTTGCAATTCCATTGTTTTTCGTTATCAGCAGTGCTTGGACCAGAATGATCATCAGTTTGAAAACAGGTGTTGACAAAAAAATTAATTCATTTCTGTAGATTCTTTTAAATTTTGAAAATGAACTTTATATTAATAAACACTGACTTTATAATCAAGGTGTGTAAACATTTTTGGGGACACCCTGTATACAGACAATCCCTAAGTTATGATGGTACAACTTTATGATGGTGCAAAAGCAATACACATGATAAATTACCTGAGATACTCAATACTTTATCATAAAATAGTCTCTGTTAAATAATTTTGTCCAACTGTGGGCTAATGTAAGTGTTCTGAGCACATTTAAGGTAGGCTGGGCTAAGCTATGATGTTTGGTAGGTTAGATGTATTAAATGCATTTTTGAATTACAATATTTTAAATTATGATGGGTTCATCAGGACATAACCCCATCATAAGTCGAGAAGCATCTGAACTTCAATACCTCCACGTATCTGCACTCATAGTATACTCTTCTTCTTCTTCTTCTTTTTTTTTTAATATATTTTATTGATTTTTTACAGAGAGGAAGGGAGAGGGATAGAGAGTCAGAAACATCGATGAGAGAGAATCATCGACCAGCTGCCTCCTGCACATCTCCTACTGGGGGTGTGCCTGCAACCAACGTACATGCCCTTGACCAGAATCGAACCCGGGACCCTTCAGTCCGCAGGTCGACGCTCTATCCACTGAGCCAAACCGGTTTTGGCTAGTATACTCTTCTTAAAGTGGTTTCCTTGCTTCTGTGCTCCATCAACTGCAACTCATCATTCATGATCTAATCCTCCCTTTTCTAGTAGTCTGCCCATTATCACCCCCCAGCCAAATGAATTATTTGCCTTATTTCTGCTCCCACAGCATTTTACATTTTTTATAGTGCCTATTACACAGTATTACAATTTGCTGGTGAATGCCTAATTTAATCATTACATATCTATTTTACAGATGAGGAAATTGAGGCTTAAACATATGGCGTAACTTATTCAAGGTTATGATTGTAATGTAACTGCTTAGAGGCAAAGCCAAAATGTGAACCCAATGACCTACTTAACTTGATAAAAAAGGTGTGAGTGGTACTTGTAACTGAACTTGACATGCTTGAGACTAACTGTGCTAGTCCAGCCACTAGTCCAGAGCTCAGACTTATCTTTATTCCTTTAGTTTTCTTGAAACTCTTTCTTCGTAAAGGAACAGTATTGACTGCCTCCAGCTCTATCACTTCAAAGGTATTCCCCACACAAACTGAGCAGTCCCTCTCAAAAATCTGCCTACCCTCCTCTCACCCTCACGAACCTCTTCTTCTAAAAATCAACAACACAATTTCAAAACCAAAGAATTCTTTTCTGTTCTCATCTTACTTCTACCAGCTGAAATAAATGAAAATACTGACTATTTTCTTATTCTGAAACTCTTCTTTTTCCTTCCATTTTCTACCTCTACCTTTTCTCAGCTGTCATTTAGGTTCCTTCTCTTCTGTCCATTCATTAAATTCCATCCCGTTCCTCTTCTTTTTCCACATTTCCTCCTGGCTATCTCACTAGCTAACTTCTCTTTACTTTTGACAGGCTTACAGTGGTATAGGAAAAACACACGGAAACAAGTACTTACAATACAGTACAGTAGTCTAGTGTTTGCTATAATAGAGGTATGCAAAGGGTGTTATGAAAACACATAGGAGGGCTCTGCTACATGTCCCATGCCCATCTCAAAATCAATTCCACGTGTGCAAAGCAGACCCCCATTCATTACACAAGCATATTCTTCCTCATAAGTTTCCTATCCTGGTTAACAACTACTGATCCAAGACAGGAATGTCAAAAAATCCTTGAATCCTTTTCTCATTCTCCCTTGAAATTCTAATGGATTTTAATTTCAAAACGTATTTCCCAAACCTATTCCTTCTTTCCTATCATTCATGTCACTGATTGGTGAGTACCTCATTCTTTCAACTTCGCTACATATAAGTTCCTTTTCTAGACTCTGTAGTAACTGGTTATCAGCATCCCATAGTTGGTTAATTTCTAAAATTCAGATTTGATTGTATATCCCACCCATTCCTCAAAACCTTTGATTGCTCCTGACTCAAAACAAAAATATTCCACCCTAGCCGGTTTGGCTCAATGGACTGCAGACTGAAGGGTCTGGGGTCTGATTCTCGTCAAGGGCACATGCTAGGGCTGTGGGCTCGATCCCCAATAGAGGGCATGCAAGAGGCAGCCAATCAATGATTCCCTCTCATCATTGATATTTCTATCTCTCTCTCCCTCTCCCTTCCTCTCTGAAATCAATAAAAAATATTTTAAAAAATAATAATCATCCAAACTCCTTATGTCATTAATTCTTCAAAATCTCTGGAGCCACTCTATCATTCTAGTCTTATTTCTATCAACCCATACTAGACAACTCACTAAATTGGTCATGCATTTTTATACTTTCAAGGTTTTGCTCACGCTGTTTGCTAAGGTAGGAATGTCTTCACTTTCCCAGTTAGTCCTTCTCCCCAAACAACAATCTGGTGATACAATCAGACATTCAATCTCCCTATTTCCCTCTGCAACGTTCCTTATTTCCCTCTAGGGTTCCTAAAGCTTTCATTTGCTTTTTAATTCTACCACAGAATTATAGCATTTATCACATAGTAAAATATTCTATCTTTCCTACTGCACTGTATTGGTTGATCATTCCAGAAACACTTGCTAAATATAAACCACAAGGTAAGTGCTGGGAATACACTGAGCACACACAGTCCCTTTAAAACTACTTGTGGCCCTCGCTGGTTTGGCTCAGTGGATAGAGCATCGGCTTGTGGACTGAAGGGTCCTGGGTTCAATTCCGGTCAAGGGCACATGCCCTGGTTGAGGGCTCATTCCCCAGTAGGAAGCATGCAGGAGGCAGCCATCATTAATGTTTCTATCTCTCTCTCCCTCTCCCTTTCTCTCTGAAATCAATAAAAATATATCCTTCTTAATATATAATAAATTATATAATAAAAGGTTAACATGCAAATCAACCGATCGATGGAACAACCGGTCGCTATGACACGCACTGAACACCAGGGAGCAGACACTCAATGCAGGAGCTGCCCCCTAGTGGTCAGTGCACTCCTACAGGGGGAGCACCACTCAGCCAGAAACCCTGAGCCGGGCTCACAGCTGGCGAGTGCAGCGGTGGCAACACTAAGGACATCGAACTGCCGGCTTACAGCGGGCCTAAGTCGGCAGTCGGACATCCCCCAAGGGCTCCCGGACTGCGAGAGGGCACAGCCTGGGCTGAGGGAACCTTCCCCCCTGCCCCCCAGTGCACGAATTTCGTGCACAGGGCCTCTAGTTTAAAAATAAAACTACTTGAGGACAGGGAACTTAGATTTTATTCATATTATCTTCATATCCTATTTTTGCCTACTGTCAGTACTCAATAAATTTGATTGGTTGAATAATACTTTTCATCTGTGTTTAACTGATAGGGTCTAAGTAATGTGAGGACAAATGACAAATATGCTATACTACATACACATGATTAGGATGTGAATATGAATGATGACTGGAATGAAGAGACTCAAAAAGGGCTACCCGGAGTGTGGCTGAGTCTTTGGCAAGTTGCCAACTTTCACAGCCAAAACAAGTTAAACAACACTGAGTCACAAAACATATCTTGGATTCCCTTTGGACCAAAATACTCTCTTATCACTTCCCTCTCAACGCCCATCATTTTTGTTGGTCAACCAGTGAGCAAATGAGTGCAGTTTTAGGGAATCTTAAGGGGAATATTTAAATCACCTTGCTAAACCTAAAGAGTTCCAATTTTATACCCAACACTAGAGGCCTGTTGCACAAAGAGATTCATGCAATAGGCCTTCCCTTCCCCTGGCTGCCGGCACCGGTTTTCCTCTGGCAGGGACCCAGGCCTTCACTCCGGCCCGGAGCCTTCCGTCTTCACTGCTCCACCCTTTGCACCTATGTATGCAAATTAACCGCCATCTTTGTTGGGTTAATTTGCATACTCTCCTGATTGGTTGGTGAGCGTAGCAGAGAGACGGTCAATTTACATGTTTGTCTATTATTAGGTAAGATGGTACTAAGAAGCTTTACATGCATTAATGCTAATCTTTATACTAACCTTGCCAAATAGGTATTAACTTCATATGACAGACAAACTGGAACTAGACTGGTTCAATAACTTAAGTTCATAGAGAAAATTATGAAACTTGATCCAAAACCTGGTATCTAGGTACCACTGATCTTTTCTGAAATGCAGCTCTCCTCTGTGGTGTTCCTGTCTCGATTATCTCCCCATTCCAATCCATCCTCTTATGCTGCTCCTAGTTGCATCCTTCTAAAACACAGATCTGATAAGATTACTCTCTGCTCAGAAAAAGAACAAGATAGGAAATAGCAAAGGAATCAAATTTCAAAGATGCTATAGCAGGCCAATTCCTGTGGGTTTGTAGTCCTTTAAAACTAATCAAGCAGACTGCAAGAGAAGATATGGTATTTTTTAAATTGCACCATGTTAATCTCAGCCTTTTTCTTTTTTTTCTGGCTCTGAAGTTTGTTTCCCTGCAATAGTTTTCACATAAATTTCTTACAGCCTATCCCTGGGAAGGGTGGGAAAATCTAACAAAACTCAACTGAAAATCATCCCTTCTTATCCTATCTAATAATAGACAAATATGGTAATTGACCATACCTTCACTATGCCTCCCATTGGCTAATCAGCAAGATATGCAAATCAACCCAACCAAGATGGCGGCTGGCAGCCACGCAGCTGAAGCGAGCAGGAGGCTTGCTTGCTGCAGTGATGGAGGAAGCCAAGGTTCCCCGCCTGCCGCGCCCAGCTCTGAGCTCCGAAAGCAACAAAGTTTCAATTATAGAAGCTAAACAAACCCCAGATACCTGCTTTCAGCAGGCCGTGGCCTCAGAGCTGGAGCGAGTAGGAGCTGGCTCTCAGATCCAGTGACGGCAACAAAGTTTCAATTATAGAAGGTAAATAAATCCCAGAACAAAAAAAAAGGAAGAAAAAAAGGAGAGGCTGGGAGCTTCAGTTGCCGGCCAGCCTGAAAACGGCCCTCAGCCCCTCACCCAGACTGGCCAGGCACCCCAGTGGGGACCCCCATCCTAAAGGGGGTGTGACCAGCTGCAAACAGCCATCAGCCCCTCACCCAGGCTGGCCAGGCACCCAAGCGGGACCCCTACCCTGATCCGGGACACCCTTCAGGGCAAACCAGCCGGCCCCCACCCGTGCACCAGGCCTCTATCCTATATAGTAAAAGGGTAATATGCAAACTGACCCTAACAGCAGAAAGACTGGGAATGACTGGTCACTGTGACACACACTGACCACCAGGGGGCAGACGCTCAATGCAGGAGCTGCCACCTGATGGTCAGTGCGCTCCCACATGGGGGAGCTCTGCTCAGCCACACACCAGGCTGATGGCTGCCAGTACAGCTGTGGTGGTGGGAGCTTCTCCTGCCTCCTCAGCAGCACTAAGGATGTCCGACTGCAGCTTAGGTTTGCTCCCTGCTGGCAAGTGGACATCCCCCGAGGGCTGCCAGGCTGCCAGAGGGATGTCTGATTGCCAGCTTAGGCCCAATCCCCTGGGATGCAGGCCTAAGCCAGCAGGTGGTCATCCCCCGAAGTGTCCCAGACTGCAAGAGGGCACAGGCCGAGCTGAGGGACCCCCGCTCCCCCCGACCGAGTGCACAAATTTTATAAAAATAAATTCCTTTCCATCACCACACTAACTGCTAAACAATAGATGTGTGTCTTCATTTAAGTCTGACTCTGAATTTGAGGGCTAAAGTAATTCTTTGAGAACCATATTAATGTAAGCTTTCTGAATAATTTTAGCTTAGCTTATAAAAGCAAAAACAAAAGGAAAAAAAACTTACTAATTTTGGGCCTACAGCCCTTAGGCAAGTTAAACCACTTTATCTAAGTCAGTCAGGCAAAATTTAACCTATAATGCCTGTGACAATTTACTTCCTTAAACTATGGAGTTACTCTTTTAGTTCAATTCCAGATGAACTAAAAAAAATAAACACCTTAGGAATATAGGAATTTGTAAGACAAAAGTATTATCTTAAGTTTTTTAATTTTTAAAATATTTTTAAAATTTTAATCTTCTAAAATTGTGCTTAAATATCCATAACATCATAATCTTTACCATTTTAGCCATATTTAAATGTACAGTTCTGTGGCATTAAGTACATTTACATCATTGTGCAACCATCTCCACCATCCATTGCTATAACTTTTTCATCTTCTTCAGCTGAAATAACACCTACTAAACAGTAACACTCACTAAACAATAACTCCCATTCCCACAGACAACCAATACTCTACTTTCTATCTTTATGAATTTTACTACTCCAGGGACCTCATATAAGTAGTGGAATCATACCAATATTTGTCTTTTTATGGCTGGCTTATATCATTTCAAAGTTCATCTATGTTGTAGCCTGTGTCAGAATTTCCTTTCTTTTTAAGGTTCAATAACATCCCAATGTATGTATATGCCACGTTTTGTTTATCCATTCATTGGTCAATAAAAGTTTTTAAAGACTGGTGTAACTTAATAGAATAAAACTCACAAAATCAGTAAAGTGCCTAAAGAAGACAGCCAATGTTTTCAGAGTTATTTCTCACTTTCTCATGAATAATCAAGCTTCATTAAGACTTTTAAAAGTCAACAGTCTGGTTTTAAAAAAAACAACAACTGAGAGTTGAACTTCTTAGTCCTTTTTGATATACAATACATGATATTACAGCTTCAGTTTTCTCATATGTAAATGAGGGGACTGAACCCTTTCTATTATTTCGTGAATGAGAGTATCCAGGAAAGGAGCAGGGATGCCAGGTGCTTTCAAGTCCTAATCCTTGATGGAAGCATTAGTTCCATTTTTACAAGTGAAGAAACTGAGTCTCAGAGTCATTAAGTAGGTTACCTTTAGTTATATAATATACTCAGTAAGTGGCAGACTTGGGAAATCTAAATCATTTTTATTCTAAAGTTCACACTCTCCTCTCTATATACTGATACCTCTAGTCAGTGAAAGACAGAAGATATAAGGCCAGGAGATGAAAAGCACCTAAAACTCATTTAACACTCTACTGATTAAGTGCAATTCTGTTGACACCTGAAAAAACTAGCCCATATAAGTGGTTTCCCCCATGTTCCTGTGGCTACTTCAGGAAACAGAACTCTCCCCTTCCCACCCCCGTCCCCGTCCCCAGAACTCTAGGTAAGCTTCACTTCAACACAGTAGCTCTGAAACAAAATACTTAAATTATTCTGATGGCATTTCCACAACAGACACTTATCTCTGGGAACACAGGAAAAGTCAGCTTAATATTATTGTACTACTCATTCACAAGGTCAGATTGTATTTCTGACCTTGTTAATATAGATATTTTTTAGAGGTAACCTTGTCTTTACTTATTCTGAAACAAATTTCTAAAGCATAATATAATTCATTTTATAAATATAAAAATGTGAATATTTTTGAGCAATAATCATTCAAAAACTTTTCTTCCTTTTAGGAAATTAGTCATATGTTTTCTTCTCATCTACAGTGAAGAAAACGAATCTATCCCATTTAGAGTATCAACCTGTCTACACTCAAATCTGAAACATTTATATTACTCATTTCTCCTTAAACTATGTGAATTTAATGCCATGCAAGCAAATCATTTGATAGATAACCAAAGCCTAAGATATATGCAATAAATATGGTTTCTCCTTTCTATGACCTATGATTTTCTCGGGAATGTGTATAGACAAACCACAAATGTTTGGCAAAAGACACATGTTTCATGCACTTTCTGATAAAAAAATAAATAAAAACAAAAGACCCTGGTCCACAGTTTCACAAGGATGGTGGGACATTTGACAAGTATGGGCAATCAATAAACATTTTCTGAGCATCTTCATTAACAGCACTGGAATAGGCACTGCATAATATTAAAAATTTTAATAAATATTCAAGTTCCACAGGTGTTTTTAAAACTATCTGAAAAGCCGAGGCCGGTTTGGCTCAGTGGATAGAGCGTCGGCCTGCGAACTGAGGGGTCCCGGGTTTGATTCCGGTCGGGGGCATGTGCCTGGGTTGCGGGCGCGTCCCCGGTGGGAGATGTGCAGGAGGCAGCTGATCGATGTTTCTAACTCTCTATCTCTCTCCCTTCCTCTCTGTAAAAAATCAATAAAATATATTTTTAAAAAAAAACTATCTGAAAAGATCTTTTCTCACGAGCGAAAGCAAAAATAAAACTTTCTGCTAGGGAACAATTTTAGACAGAAATCACCCTTTTCTTCAATTCACAGAGAACTGAACAGGTAAATACAATAAAGATATAACCATACCATTTCTCTTCTGCAGATATATCAGAGGTCTATTCATAGACAATCGTGTATCACAGCAAAGGGGTTTATGTGACATGTTCCTACTCTTACATTGCCAGAATCCATTTATCAGCATACTTCAAGGGCATATAGAGTTTATTGCCTATACAGTAAAAATATTAAAATGATTAACTCAAGCCTCTTCCCTACAGTATTACAGAAATACCCAACTTTCAATCCAATTTAGCCTTAAATGCTGTCTCTAATACCCTTGATGATATTTACAATATGTCCCCTAAGAAAGATTCTGCAAATCAATTTCTTTTCCTGATATAAAGGTCACCCTCAGAAAATGGAAAATTATAACCATAGGTTGATGGTTATAATGACCAAAATGTATAAATAATGGGAAATGGGAAAAAGAAGTTTCAAAAATATAGTTAAGATATACTCCTTCACATTTTAAAGCCAAGGTAATATACACTATTTAATGTCATGCATGAACTTGAAAACAAGTTTTACTTTTACTATTTAATGATCCATAGAAAAAGGGATTGGGGTGGGGGGAGGTTAGGCCTTATAGAACTCTACTATGATATAAAGAACCATTAAGAAATTCTCACTGTTGACAATCTCAAAGTATTACAGTTGCTTTGGAAAGAGAAAAACTTACCAGGCTAAATTCTATAAACTAAAGTGTCAATGACTTGCAAACTGCCATATTTGGTCAGTCTTTGCACACAAAGAGAAACATAGCTGTTAGGGTCAACAAGAGAGGTTGCAATGTAAGTTTAAATATCTATCTAATATTGTTTTGACTTACAAGTTTTCTAAAGAATAATGATCTGAGGATGATCAGAAAACTAGAGGGCAGGAGGGACAGAACAAGGTAACCAAATTATTGCAAAATGAAACAGCTGTTAAATTGATACACTGTTTTTTTTTTTCACATATACCAATGGACATGACTCTTTATTTTAGCCTTGGATTTTCTTTCTTTGGGACCTAACTATGGAAAACTAATAAAACAAGGCAATTACATACAATGCACCTAAATGTCATGCCCAACTATGAGTTATCTATGTTGGTTAAATTAGTATGTCTTTAATATTTGAGTTTTATCACCAAGAAAGATATGAGTTTTATTCATTTATTCCACATGCTTGAAAAGGTTAATGATATCTGATTATATTGAAAACTACACAGATATTATAGGCAGCCTATGTCAAAACCTCAGCACACTCAACAGTAGCACCAATTTAAATGAATTATTTTCTGAAGCCTGCAGTCAAAGGTCACTTGTTAAAACAATTACTATGAAATGATGAGACCTTCAAAGCAGGCTTTATTTTAGCTGGACACATTCTCAATAAAAGACAATGACTTCTTTAAAAGAATCTGGGCTGCAAAGTAGCTGGAAACATAATAAAAGACAATGACTTTTTTAAAGAATCTGGGCTGTAAAGTTGATATATATTTGTGGAAAATCATGTCACCCTCATGTAAATACTATGCAGAATACACTTCTTTTAATATGCAGTAGAAAAGATAAGAAGCAGGTGCCTTCACTTTTACAGTATCACTAAATTACCTCTTAATCCAGATTAAGCACCTGTAAACTGCTAATAGAACACCATGCCAAAAAAGGCCAAAATGTGTATATAGTTATAGGTTAACTATCCAGACAAATATATACCTTAACACCAATGAGTTAAATAACTGTAAACTGAATTATAAAACTAAAACAACAAAAAGGAAATGTACCAAAAAATAGCAACAGTTCAATTACAAATTTGAGTTGATAAATCCTATTAAAGCCACTTATGAATTTTAAATGTTACCCATACAAATCAATCATGGATTCAAAATTTACCAATGCAAACTGAGTTCTACAACGCAAGATCACAAAGAATTCTCTCCCTTATTCATTTGCAGTTTGAGTAAACACTACTTAAAAGCCTTCAAAATACATAAAAGAGCACTCTCCACCAACAGGTCCTTTTTTTTTTTTAAGTTAAATGTGCACTTCCTTGGCAACTAAGCCTTTTTTCAACTACTTTTCAAACATCAGTTTAATGTGACACAGTTCAAGTCACCCTCCATTGTTTTTTACTTCCTAAATAAACAAAGCAGCTGGAAACACACACACACACACACACACACACACACGTATGTGAATACAGGTATTTATTAGAGTGAAAATAACAAAATAATTATGAAACCTATCCCCGGCAGTTTTTTTTTCCATTGATAAAAATAGCAAAAGCTAAAATATCTCACATTCAAATTGGAACAGGACTTTGAACTAACGGAGAACTAGTAGTGTGAGTACCAGTATCATGACTACTTCTGCTTCCAATATAAATTAAAAGAATCCCCAAGTAACCCTAGTATGGAAATGCCTGTAAAAGCAGGTGCAGACTGTAACAGTCTGAATGATACTGACTAAAGTACTACCAGGCAATGGACAGCGAATTCCTGGAAGTCTGGTTATTTTCTGGCTTAACACCTAAAACCCTGAAGTTTGCATCCACAGCAAGGAAGTATTGGGAGCAGATATTTAAAGAAGATGGGGCGAGTGGGATGCCGCAGGCACTTCAAGTTTAGGCGGGGAAAATGAGATGGTAAGGCCAGCACGAGATGGCACATCCACACCAGAAGAAAGCAAGTCTTTCAAATGAGTCACAGCCCAGAAAGACGGGCCAGGGCCGAGGCCAGCCTAAGTCAGAAACGGGCCCTGGGGGCAAGAGGGAGAAACTGAGGCGGAGGAAGAGGCCAGATGCCCACACAGGACCTGGCCCAAAACATTAAAGTCAAAAGCCAAACCGGCTTTGCTAGGGGCCCAGAGGGGCAGCCACAAGTGTAAGACTCTGAAGGCAGACACCCACCCAAGACAGGGGGAACCGGTTCGGGCAGGGTCGCCGAGAGCGTTCCCACCTGCGCATGCGCCCTCTCCCCTCCGCCGCAGCTTCCCCTCCCCCCAATCACAGCTCCCCTCACAACACGGCTCTTCGAGGGAGCTGAACGCAGTCTCGCCGGCCCAGGCCCGCGGGATGGGACCACAGGCTGGCTCCTCGCAGAGGATACCCCCTGGCTTGGTAGAGGGAAGGTGGGAGGAGGAGGAGGGGAAACGCGGCCCTACCCGACCTGCCGTCTCCTCCTCCACCGCCTGCCGTTCGCCGTCCGGGAGGCTTCGTCGCCTGGGCCTCCCTAGCCGCCCAGCCCCCGTCTTCCCCGCCCCCTACTCACGTGAGAGCGGCTTTTTCCGCTCTCGGCCCGCCTCCCGCCCCGTGTCATAGGTCCGCGGCTGAGCCGCGCCGCCCCATTGGTCCAACAACAAGCGGCGAGGGCGTACTTCCTCTCCTCGACGCCCCACCTGGGCTTTGAGCCCGCCCCTAGTCTGCGCCTGCGCGGGGTCTACACTGGCGACAAGCCCTGTGGCCGGTGGGCTTGGACAGGTAGTGGCTGTGTGGCTGAGCAGGGACGAAGCAGGACGGGGATGGAGGGATTAGGAGGGAGCGGGAGAGGAAGCAGGCTGCTAGCACCTTTTGAGCAGGGAATCTTCTGCTCACCTTTCACGTTGAGTACTTCTTCAAAAGCAGCGCTTATCAGTGTTAGTCAACGCACCTGGCCTTTATTGAGAGCTCACGAATGTGCCAAGGATAGTGATGGGTCCCGGATATCTTATTTGGCTTTACTACAAACATACGAGAACCTGACTTTTCTCGTTTTACAAAGGAGCCCAACCTAAGTTAGAGAATTAAGTCTAGAAGTAAAACTTCTGACTCTCTGTCCAAGGCCTTGAGCTTATTATTAGAGGCACGCAGAATAGCACAAAAATGGACAAGGTTGTTTCAGTGTTACTCGAAAATGCGGCTGTAATTTTATTTGAAAATCATTCAAAAGTAGAATATGGAGCAACAACAATGTAAAGTATGGGGCTCGGCTACGGTGTTTTGGCTAGGATCAAGCCTCGGACTAATGAAAGGACAGGGTCCTCTCATTGCCACGTGCAAGTCCCAGCTGGAGGTCAGGGCCCTCCCAGCACAATCATAGCCAATGGCTGTGGTAGTAAGCTTGAACCTATGGTCCAAACACGTGGCCCCACGTGCCTTGTGCTAGAGTTCAGGTGCATGTAGTTGAGTGAGGTTGGAACTCACAAGAATGCTGTAAACAAAGTGATCACGCCCCTACTCGTGGCATCTGCTATAAAATAAAGACACGGCTTGTGGGTGCTGGCGCTGTCTCATCAGGGAGCAGCGTCCCACCTAGACCCAGCTTTCATTCTCTTGTCTGTCTTTCCTTAATCCTTTCACCCCCCCACTCAGTTTACCTTTGGCTGCAACAGTAAAGAATTTTGAATTCCCTGTCCTGAATAAGTTTACAATGTAGTTGGAAATAAAAACAATGATTAAAGGTGCTATTTCAGTCTTCATAATTTATAATTCTACAACCTCTTCCTTACTCTTTGCTTTTAATTCAAATAGCATATGCTCTTTTCCTGGTGAATGACTCATTCCCAATGTTTTCCTGTGGATACTGAATCGAGATCAACCAGAGAAAAAGCTGTTCTGTTACAGTCCTCTTTGTGACTTGTCTGTCACAATAGACTAGCGAAACTCCCTCAAGAAATAGTCCTGTTCCTTTTCTCCTTATACACTTATATAGAAATAATACCTATTTAAAAGATACAGTATTAGGAAGAAAGTAAAATGTCCTGAACCCAATATATATGTAAACCTTAAGAGAAAATTTTGAGACAAAATTTTATTACAGAATAGTATATCTTGGAGAAAAATACACACACGCTAAAATAACAAAAATATCACATTCCCACCACCAATGTTAATACTTTAATACATCCTTCTGTGTCAACATAGTTTTTCAAAATGAGATCACAGTATAGAAATCTACTTTAGTCAACGAACAACATATACATTATTTCAGTCACTTTTCCTCTCATATAATTCCTAGATCATATTCAAATTTTATATCAACCTAACAATGTTTTTCCTGTTGGCTTTCCCAAATCAGTAATATTTTAGTAAATCTTCCTCTCATTTAATACCTAACTATAATCAATTTTCTGTTACCTGCAATACATTTTTTAACAGCTAGTTTGCCCAAGTTAGTATCAAATCCAGGGCCACATATTGCTTCTAGTAGTGTTCCCAAGTATTTCTTAATCTAGCCCTTAAGAAAAAAATTTAAAGACATTGGCATATTAAAGAAATTAGACCACTTTAAGCTCCTTCTGAATCCAAATATTTGCTTCCTCATCACTGTTTGTTCCTCTCCCAAGCATGTCAAACTCGGCTGGCATGTCAAACTCAGACTAACATGGGCCAAATAAACAAGGTTTAAGTTTATGTGGCCTGCAAAAAAACAAAGCTTCAATTTTCATAGAAAAATAGGTTTATTTCGATAGAGACATGCTGAATACAAAGGGCAGAAATAAATGAGTAATCGTTAACAAAATAATAGAACATTTTAATAAAAATTAATATTTTTTCTTGAACATTAACTTACCAGACACTGAATAACTGCACAAATTAATAAGCGCAATGCAAATAAACCTATTTTTCTTGTTCTCCAAAAGTGAGATATTTCCTGTTGCTCACACCAAACAAGTCAGTACAAGGCTAATGACATGGCAATCAACTGCTAAAATATTCGCTGCTAGTATTAGTGGAGAGAAATGGTGCACCTGCAGGTAAGGCAAGTAAGGGAAATGAATGCAACATGTTTACAGTAATCAGTCATTAGCAAACGTTGTAGTTGGTTATTAATAATTATGTATAACAGGATATTGTAACAAGTTACAAAATTTTTATTAAAATGTTTCTTACATACAATTATATTAGCTGGGCCACAAACATATTGGTTGTGGGCCACATGCGGCCCGCGGGCCTTGAGTTTGACATGCTTGCTCTAGACCTTGTATTTCCTTGAGATATGATTTCTAGTTATATCTCAAGTTTCAATGGATTGAAGTCAAACATTTTGGGCTAGCACATACCATAGGTTATATGTCATATAATACAGAACTCAAGTATTTGGAGAACAAGGTTCTTATTTCCTATCCTGGCTCCAGCAAGCACACTTGAATGTAAAGATGATTGCCTGCCACAAGCTGAAGGGGTAAGAGATGGTTAGGTGTTATCACACTGAAGACTGACACTGAAATGAACCTCAATTTACCAACCAAGCCTTCCCCTGGAGAATGCAAGTTTTCAAATAGACTCCTGAGTTCCAAAATAGTTACTTGAGATTCTGCCAGGACAATTGTTATCTAGGTAGATGAGTTCCTTGCACTTCCTACTCCATCTGAGGAACAGAAAAAGAAAAACAGAAAGAAAAATGAACAGAGGCATAGGGATCTATTGGACACTGTCAAGAGAAACAAAATACCCCTGTGGGAATCCCAGGAGAAGAGAGAAAGGGGAGGAAGAATAATTATCAAACTGTAGCAAGCCAAAGAAAAGAATCTTGAAAGTAGCAAGAAAGAAATGATTAATCACATACAAAGGACCCTCTGTAAGATAAACAGCCAATTTTTCATCCTAAACCTTGGAGGCCAGAAAGTAGTGGGTTGATAATATTCCAAGTGCTGACAGAAAAAAAAAGCGTTGACAAAGAATTCTTTAAAAAAATGTTTTTTAAAAATAAGGGAGAGTCCAGCTGGTGTGGCTTAGTGGTTGAGTGTTGACCCATAAACCAGGAGGTCACGATTCCAGGTCACATGTCCAGGATGTGGGCTGGATCTCTGGATCGCTGGTGGGAGGCGTGCAGCCGATCGATGATTCACATCATTGATGTTTCTCTCTCCCCATCTCCCTTCCTCTCTCTGAAAATCAATAAAAAGATTTTTTTTTAAATGAGGGAGAAATTAACAAATTCCCTAATTTTAAAAAAAGTCAAAGGAGTTTGTTACTGTTAGTTACCACTGAACCTGCCCTTCAAGAATGCTAAGGGGAATCCTTCAGGTTGACCTGAAAAGACACTTGACAGTAACTAGAAGCCATAGGAGAAAATAAAGATCTCCTTTCAGTGTCAATACATGGACAATTATAAAAGCAAGTATTACTGTAATTATGACTTGTAGGTACACTTTTTATTTTCTCCATGACCTAAAGAGAAATGCATAAAAATATTAATCTATATTATTGGGCACAAATGTTTAAAGATGCAATTTATGACATCAATAGGAAGAGAGGACAGAGCTGTACAGTAGGAGTTTTTGTATGGTATTGAAGTTGGTATCAATTCTATTAGAATGTTGTAACTTTGGGCTATTAAATGTTATTCTCATGGCAACCACAAAGAAAATATCTATAGAAAATACACAGAAGGGTATGACAGGTGAATCAAAACATAACAAAAATCAAATAAACACAGAAAAAGGCAATAATGAAGAAAATGAAGGCACAAAAGCTATAAGGCCTATAGAAAACAAATAGCAAAATGGCAGAAACAAATCCTTATCAGTAATTACTTCAAATGTAAATTGCTAAAATTCTTCAATCAAAAGACAGATGGGCAGAATAGATTAAAAAACAACCATGATCCAACTATATGCAGTCTAGAAGAGACTCCCTTTATTTTTTAAATATTCTTTTAAAAAATATGTTTTTATTGATTTCAGAGAGAGGAAGGGAGAGATAGGAACATCTATGATGAGAGAGAAACATCACTGATTGGCTGCCTCTTGCATGTCCCCTACTGAGGATCAAGACCAAAATCAGGGCATGTGCCCTGACTGGGAATCAACCATGACCTCCTGGTTCAGGGGTCGATGCTCAATCACTAAGCTACACCAACTGGGCTAGAAGAAACTCACTTTACAATCCAAAGACATTAATTAGTTGAAAGTGAAAGGATAAAATAGAAGATATTTCATGTAAATAGCAACCAAAAGGGATCTGGGTTGGTTATACTGAGATATGCAAAACAGAGATGTAATTTTTTTTAAAAGGTTACAACAACAAAAGTAAATAAATAAATAAATAGGTTACAAGAGACAAAGAAGGTCATTACATATTAACAAAAGGTTCAATAAAGCATATGATATAAAATTATAAACTTTTACACAAATAACAGACAATATATATAAAGAAAAAAATTAACAGAATTAAAGGGACAAATAAAGAGTTCAACAGTAGTTGAAACTTCAATACCACACTTTCAATAATAAATAGCCCTGACCGGTTTGGCTCAGTGGATAGAGCATCGGCCTGCGGACTCAAGGGGGTGTGCAGGAGGCGGCTGATCGATGTTTCTCCCTCGTCGATGTTTCTAACTCTCTATCCCTCTCCCTTCCTCTCCGTAAAAAAATCAATAAAATATATTTAAAAGTAATAATAATAATAAATAGAACAAGCTATAGAAGATAAGTAAGGAAGTAGAGGACTTGAACATCACAATAAACAAAGTACACCTAACAGATACATAAAAAACAATCTATCCAACAACAGAATACACACTCTTTCCCAATGTACATAGTACATTCTCCCCACCACCTACAGTATAATAAAAGATTATTCAGCCCAGGAGGTGTGTGTCACTGGTTGAGTGTTGATCCATGAACCAAGTGGGTCACGGTTCAATTCCTGGTCAGGGCACATGTCTGGGTTTCAGGTTCAATCCCCAGTTGGGGGTGTGCAGGAGTCAGCCAATTGATGATTCTTTCTCATCATTGATGTTTCTATCTCTCTCTCCTTCTTTCTTCCTCTCTCTGAAATCATTTTAAAATATATATATTAAAAGTGTTATTCACATGACCAAGTGGGATTTATCAGAGAAATGCAAGGGAGGTTCAACATAATTCAATGTAATACATCATATTTTAAAAAATTAAAGGGTGTGGGTATGAGAACACATGATCATCTCAATTGACACAGAAAAGGCACTTGAAGATAACAATCCCTGTTCATGATAAGATCTCTCAGCAAACTAGTTATAGAAGGAAAATTCCTCAATATGATAAAGGTGTTTTTGAAAAATCCACAGCTAACAATATTCAAATAGTTTAGCCTCCCCTCTAGGATCAGGAACAAGTAAAGGAAACCTACATTCCTGCTGCTATTCAACATTGTACCGTAAATTCTCATCAGAGCTACTTTTAAAAAGAAAGAAAAAAGAAAATAGAAGGCATCCAAATTGAAAACTAAAAAGTGAAACTATCTTTATTCACAGGCAACATAATCATAAATATAGAAAATGAAGAAGTTACTAGAGCTAATAAATTCAGCAAAGTTGCAAGGTGTAAGATCAACACACAAAAAGCAATTGTTTCTACACACCAGCAATCAACAATATGAAAAGAAAATTAAGGAAGAAATTCTACTTACAATAGTATCCTATATAATAAAGATGTAATATGCAAATGGTCATTATGCTGACCAGATCAGCAGGAGGGTGGGGCAGCGAGCTACAAGTGGGCAGGGCAGTAAACAAGTGGGAGGTGAGGTGGAGAGCTACAGGAGCGGGCAGGGCAGCAAGGAAGCAAGTGGGAGGCAGAGAGCTACAGGAAGGGGCAGGGCAGCAAGCTATGAAGGGGTCGGGGAGCTACAGGAGGGTGGGGCAGCAGGCGGAGAGCTATAGGAGGGCAGCAGCAAGCTACTGGCACATGGATTCGTGTGCAGGGTTACTAGTCTATAATAATAAGAGGGTAATATGCTAATTAGACCAGACATCTTCCAGACGTCACTCTGGACGTCCTTCCTGACAAAACTGGGACAGAGGGAAGCCAGCCTGGTCCCGGGTGCCAGAGGGAAGCTGGCGCAGGCAGCCGGGGGAAGGACGGCCTACTCTTGCATGAATTTTCCTGCATCAGGCCTCTAGTCAAAAATAATTATATACCCTGAAAACTAGAAAACATTGCTGAAATTAATGAAGACCTAAGTACATGGAAAGTAATTCTGCATTCATGAACAGGAAGGCTTAAAATTAAGTTGTCTATACTACCAAAAGTGACCTACAGATTCAAAACAATCTCTATCAAAACTACAACAGCCTATTCTTCAGAAATGTAAAAGCTGACCCTCAAATGCACATGGAATTTCAGGGGGCCTGGAACAGCCAAAACAATCTCGAAAAAGAATAAAGTTGGAAGACTCATACTTCAAAACTTACTACAGCCGCCGAACCGGTTTGGCTCAGTGGATAGAGCGTCGGCCTGCGGACTCAAGGGTCCCAGGTTCGATTCCGGTCAAGGGCATGTACCTTGGTTGCGGGCACATCCCCAGTAGGGGGCGTGCAGGAGGCAGCTGATCGATCTCTCTCATTGATGTTTCTAACTCTCTGTCCCTCTTCCTTCTTCTCTGTAAAAAATGAATAAAATATATTTAAAAAACAAACAAACAAAAAAAAAACTTACTACAGCCTGGACAGTGTGACTCAGTGGTTAAAGTGTCAGCCAGCACACAGAAGGGTCACGGGTTCAATTGCTGGTGGATGTTACTTACCTGGGCTGCAGTTTGGATCCCAGGTCCCAGTGGGGAGAGTGCAGGTGGCAACCAATCTCTCTCTACTTATACCCCTCTCTCTCTCCTTCCCTTCCACTCTAAAAGTCAACGGAGGAGAAAACATCCTCGGGGGAAGATTAACAACAAAAAACATACTACAAAACTGCAACAATTAAAGCATTATGTTACTGCCCTAGCTGGTTTGGCTCAGTGGATAGAGCGTCCGCCTGCAGACTTAAAGGGTCCCAGATTCCATTCTGGTCAAGGGCACATGCCTGGGTTGCCAGCTCGATCCCCAGTAGGGGGCGTGCAGGAGGCAGCCGAACAATGATTCTCTCTCTCCCTCTCCCTTCCTCTCTGAAATCAATAAAAATATATTAAAAAACAAAACAGCCCTGACTGGTTTGGCTCAGTGGATAGAGCGTCGGCCTGCAGACTGAAAGGTCCCAGGTTTGATTCCAGTCAAGGGCATGTACCTTGGTTGCAGGCACATCCCCAGTAGGAGGGTGTGCAGGAGGCAGCTGATGGATGTTTCTCTCTCATCAATGTTTCTAACTCTATTCCTCTCCCTTCCTCTCTGTAAAAAATCAATAAAATATATTTAAATATATATATATATATTACTAGCATTAGAACAGACATATAGTTCAATGTAATAGAAGAGAGAGCCCAAAAATAAACCCTCACATATATAGTCAGTTGATTTTTCAACAAAGGTGCCAAGAACATTCAATGGGGAAATAAATGTCTTTTCAACCAATAGTACTGAGAAAACGCTATCCACAAGCAAAAAAATGAAGTCGGTTAGGTATAGCAGTGGTGACGATTACTCAACATTGTGACTGTACTTCATGCCCCAGAACTTCACACTTACAAATTACTAAAATGATAACTAACTATGAGTTCTACCACAATACGTCCCGGAGAACCCAGGGAGCAATTTGATTGGCAAGGAGAAGGAAAAGGAGCCTAGGATGACAAAGCTTCCTGGTCGGCAGGGCTGCGTCGTGGATGATGCCCTTCACCTATACAAGGACCACAGGAGATAAGAAGCAGATGAACGTGAGATAAGGTCAAAAGGTACATTGGGGGCGGGGGGGTTGCATTGACATTAGGACATTCAATTGAAGATGTCTTGTAGGCGGTTGGCCCTGGAGCTCAGGAGAGCCGTCTGGGCTGGCGAGAGAAATTTGGGGACGGTCAGCACGCAGTACGTACAGGAAGCCACGGGAATGCGAGACCTCCGGGAACACCAACATCCCAACGCGAGGAGAGCGAACTTGCTTTCAGGGCCCCCCCACAAGGCGAGTCCACATCCCGCGGCGAGACTTACCGAAGCTTCAGGGCGGAGTCGCCCTCCGGGCCCATGCAGACCAGGACCATGTAGGCAGGTCGAGGTCCAGCTCGAGAGGAGCCGCTGAGAAGCCAGAATCCCAAACGCTAAGGAACCCCCGCACCCCCAAGTCTCAGGAGTAACCGCTTGCACCTGGAGCCCAAAGCACTCGATCCGCACTCCGCCCTCCGCGTGGAAAGTCCCTCTCGCGGCCCCGTCGCCTTTCGAGCCTTCCGATTGGCGGAGAGGACTCTGGGACCTGGAAGTCGTCCCTGTCCGCGAGGGCTGCCCTTCCGGTTCCGTTGGGTCCCCCTTTGGCTCGGGTTCCCTGCCCCTCCCCCATTCCGGAGCCCCGAGGGGCCGGAGCTCCTGGTGGTGCCGGATACGGACCGTGGCCTTCCCCTGGGTCTGTAAGTGCGGAGGCGGCCACAGAACCGGGCAGGGGTACGGGGTCTCTCAGGATGGAGCCCCTTGGGGCCCTCGATGGGCCAGGACGTGATGGGGGCCGAGGGGCTGGCCTAGGCCCGGGGGGACTTAAGGAGCCCTTGGCCCAGCCCACGCTGCGCCCCGCCCCTTTCCCTTCCCTCCTCCGGAGTTTTTAAGGATGCTCCCGGGACCTCCTCCTGCGACCCCGGCCGAGGTCCCAGCAGTCGGCTCGGACGCCTGACTCTGGTTTCTTGTAGGAAGAGCCAGAGCGGAGGCTTTGGCAAGGCCTTGGTGCCAGCCCGCGGGAAGCACTATGAGGTTATCCTTCTGCCGGGGTTTCCTGCGCATCAGCTTCTGGCTGCAGCACCTTTTCTATGACTGGCGCTGTGCCAGGCACTGGGGATTCGTAAGATACCGTTCCCGTTTTTATAGTCAAGTTTGGGAGCCAGATATAAACAAATAAGTGCTCCTACAATCGAGTATGTATGAGTCATACATGTGTGAACTGCTCAAGGGGCAGCTGCTGGGAAGGCTGAAGAGAGAAAGTGACTTCTGAATTATACTTCTTGAACATCAGGTGAAGCGCTTTTCAGGCAGAAGAAACAGTTGCAATGCTTTGAAAGGATGACTGAGCATAACTTGTGTGGGAAGAGGAGGAAACTGGGGGGTGGAAGTGGGGGGGGCGTCCTTGTGTGTAGATAAGATGTGAGATTGGGAAAGTAGACCAAGGTCCAGATAGTGAAAGATTCAATCCTAAAGGAGGTGGATAGTCTTCAGAATTTTAAGGAGGAGAATGATACAAAGTTGCACTATAGAAAGCCATATTATTCTGGAGGTCAGTCTATAGAATAGAAATTTCTATAGACTGATTCAGAACTCTGTAGCTAAAATCTAATTATACTTATTGGAGGTTTGTGTGTGTGTGTGTTTTAAGGAGTAATGACATCAGCTTAGTAAGCAGTATTGAAGTCCTGAAATCGAGTTATGAAGGTATTTCTGGAAAGCAAGCAAGTGTGCTATAGTGAATGGTGTGAAGACTCCCTAATAAATTGGCTTTTGAGGGTGGAAGAGGTACCCAAGCTGATTCCCAGGTTTTAGGCTTTTGGTATTTGAAGAACATTGATGCCATTGTCAGCAATAAAGCCATAAGCTTAGTGTAGATTACAAATTTATTTTTTTGATATGTTGCATTAAAGGTCTAATGGAACTTTCCAGTGTATAGTTGAAGTGCAAATCTGCAGCTTAGCCTAAATATTGTGGCTAGAGGTAAAGGTTTGAGTCATCTGCATAGAGGTGGAAGCTATGGGAATAGTTGCCAACAGGAAGATATTATTGATATTGAAGGGAATAATTTGGGGAATGGTTGCATTATGAAATAATAGTTGGTGTAGCAGCAGAAGCAGACTTAGGGGATAAAGCATAAGAATATAAAGTTCTTACAACCAAAAAGACCCAGAAATCAAGAAAAGAGAATATTGAGAAGGAAGCCACTGGAACAATTCATGCAGAGCATTTGGGGAATGAGGGGGAAAAAAGATTGAATTTTTTGTATTAAGAAATCATTAGTGATCCTTCAAAAAGCAATTTTAGCAGAGTGATGAGGTGATGATATATGAAATAATGGAGTTCTCAACTGGTTGTTAAATGAGAATGAGAAAAGGCCACATATGAAGGCTTTCCCAGAGAAAATTTACAGGCTTTATTTGTTTATTTACCTAAGGAATGCTTATAGAGCTCATTCCAGGTATTGTTCTAAGCTTTTTGTTTTTTAAATGAACTTAATCTTTAAATTTAATTTACTTTAAAATGAATTTAATTTCCCATAACAACTCTATGAAGTAATATTACTATTTGACATTGGGTATATGGAAGCACAGAAGTGGTTAAATAACTTGCCCAAGGTCACACAGCTATTAAGTGGTTGAGCAGGGTTTTGATCCTAGGAAATATGGCTCCAGAATCCATGGTTTTATACTACTAAAGTAAGCAGTGACTAAATATGGGAGTCAAAGGACTGGGGAAATTTTAAGCAAAGGTAAGCTCATTGGTAAAAAATGGAGAGGCTTGGAAAGTGATCCAGATTGAGAAGAAGGTAAGTAACAGTTTTATATTTGTTATGTATTTCTTTTTTATTTATTTCCTCCTGTCTTAGATCTTCTTTCAGTCTGTGCCATTTTAGGTCCATTTCTTTCAGAATTAGGTCAATTTATATCACACTTTCATCTATCACTTACTATCTATAATCTAGTCTCCTCTTCAACTTCAGACTCATATCCAACTAGCTCAGTGGTCGGCAAACTCATTAGTCAACAGAGCCAAATATCAACAGTACAACGACTGAAATTTCTTTTGAGAGCCAAATTTTTTAAACTTAAACTATATAGGTAGGTACATTGTTATTAACTTAATTAGGGTACTCCTAAGGCTTAGGAAGAGCCACACTCAAGGGGCCAAAGAGCCGCATGTGGTTCGCGAGCCGCAGTTTGCCGACCACTGAACTAGCTAATGGATCTTCCCCTTGATGCCATGCCGGCTCCTCTGACTAAACAGTTTAAGACCAGACCCATGATCATCCCCTCCAGTATTTCCTAGCTTATTGAATGGCACTCTTAAAGACATCCAGTCACTCTAGCCAAATATCTTGGTGTCATCTTGACCTTTCCTTTCTTGTTCATCCCCTTGGTCACCAAGTTCATCAGTTGATTGTTTGGAAAAACTTTCAATTCTGTTTCTTCTCTCCATCCATACTATTACTGTCTCTGTTCAGTCCTCATCATTTCTATCTTGATCTGCTTGAGTAATAGCATACTAACAGGTTTCTTTGCCTCCACATCTACTTTTCTTAGAGCCATTCTCCATAAATTCTTATTTTTGACTAATTAACTTTTAAGATAATGCAATAGTTTAGACATCATGTATTTCAAGCAATACAGTAATAGCCTAAGGCAAGTATTTTGAGTACTTTCAACTGGCATTAAGTTTGGTTAAGGTTGGCCTTGAGGGTGAGGATTTAGGAATTTTTAAAATAGGAAATGTAATAAAACATTGAGAAACCAGACAGACTTTCTGAGGAAGTAAGCCTTGGAAAAAACAAAACACAGAAAAAAATCAAGGACTAAGTTGTGAAGGTTATATGTACTGTTATACTTTTGTGCATACTTGCAAAAGACTGGTGGAAAACTGAGGCCAGTAGTTAAGTAACTTACCTACTTCTATACAACAGTTTTAAAAGAATGAACTAGGTCTATAATTATTCATCATATATAGGTTCAAAAACAATAAATGAGAAAAGAAAGTTGCAAACAATATGTATAGTTTATGTCTAATAACATAATTTTATATTTTCTGTGGATAGGCATACAGAAGTGTTTTTAAAATGAGGAAGGGGTCCTAGCCAGGTAGCTTAGTTGGTTAGAGCGTCATGGAACGCCAAGGTTGTGGGTTCCATCTCTGGTCAGGTCAGGGCACATAGAACAATCAACCAATGAACACATAAATAAGTGGAACAACAAGTCTCTCCCTCCCTTCCTCTCTTTAAAATAAACCAAATAAAAAAGTTAAATGGGGAGAGGGAGAGTCATTAAAGACCAAACTTAGAACAAGCTGAGTACTGAGTGAAAGGTAGTTGGGAAAGGGGACTTTGGCTTTATCTATAATGTTCAAAATTTTTCCAGAAATGATGTCTTTCTGTATATGTTATGTAGAATAATAAGGGGGAAAACACACAAAAGTGTGAAAACTTGGAGAATGTAGTGTTCTGACAGTTACCCAAAAGAAGAAAAGGATTGAGGTTTATAGAGAGAAAGGCTGTAGTATATTACAACATCTTTAAAAAATGGCATATGATGTTAGTGAGATAAAGAAAGATTTCCAAATAGTTGTGAGTGCTAAGTTGAAATATAAAGACAGTTTTATGAGGTAGATGAGGAAACAGACTGACATACAGCTTGGGAGATTATTGTTCAGATAGAAAAGTTTTCCTTATCAGTAATTATTAGAGGCATTTTGACATAAGAAACCTGGGTATTTTCTCACTGCTCAGAGCATACCAGTGAACGTTGTCTAACCTGGAATACGTATTCACTGATCCTTTTTGGTTACACGTTTGAACAAAGGGAAATTTTCAAACCAGTTGACACATTTGTTACATGGACATAATTATGGAAAAATTATGTAAATATAAACAAAGAGAAAGTGATCTTAAGTGAGAATTACATTGATATTTGAGAAATAGGTCATTCAAAACTTGCTAATGGAAACGGCGGATTCGGATTTAATTGAAGTAATCTAAGCAACAGATGATTAGGACCAGAACTATGGCAATAATAAGAGAGAGAGAGAGAGAGAGAGAGAGAGAGAGAGAGTGCGCGAGCGCCCAGCTGGTGTTGCTCAGTGGTTGAACATCAACCTATAAACCACCAGGAGATCATGGTTCGATTCCCGGTCAAGTCTGATGCCCAGGTTGTGGGCTCCATCCCCAGTTGGGGGTGGCTAGGAGGCAGCTAATTAATGATTCTCTCTCATCATTTATGTATCTCACTCTCCCTTCCTATCTGAAATCAATAAAAATATATTTTAAAAAAGAATAGAGAGAATTTTGAAATCATTCTGAGGAAAGAATCAACAGGATGTGGTGACCAATTCTACCTGCTCAGTTACTTCTTCCAGTTACTAGAAGCTCTGCCATAATCTAGAATTATATGAGTGGTTTTTATGAAAAGTATGAATAATTACTAAAATGTTAACTACAGTTGGGGACTCTGTAAACCCAATATATTTGTAATTTTTATTCTCTGTTTTATTTGCAAATTGAATTGTTTCAGTCTAAAAAGATAAATACACAAAAGATGGAAAAATAACAGTTAAAATAGGTGAGAAAGCAAGATAAAACAAGGGTAAGGGTATAAAATGCAATCAGGGATAAGACTAATACATAAATCTCTATTAATATTAAGGTCCTCTAGAATTGACACAGATTTGACTTTAAGTTGTACTTTTTGTTTTTAAACATAAGCCTTTTATTGAAGTAAATACACAAAAGCATATAAATCATAAGCATCCAGCTGAATGGATATGAGGAGGGAAATTTGAACAGTCCCACAGTTAACATTATCCCTATAAAACTTCAGCTAGCCTAGTTGTTGGACACATTTTGGCATCACGAAGCTTGGGCACAAGTTCCACTCTAATATTTAACACTTTCTACCTCTCTTAAGTTGAGGAAGTTATTTATGTTCTCCAAGCTTGAGTTTCCTCATATGTAAAGTGGGGGAAATAATAATACCTACCTTACAGGGATTTTGAGGATTAAATGGGTCGATATTGGTAAAGCACTTAGCCAATACCTGGTACATAGCAAGGTTTCTGTAAAATTAGCAAGGTTTCAGTAAAGATTAACTACCATTCCTTTCATTCTTAATTCTTAAATAAAATTAAGCCAGTTTATAAGAAACACAATTATTTCCTTTCATTTTGTCATTTTTAAAACGTTAAAAAAAGGCTTTTTTAAAATTTAGTTTTATATTATCAAAAGTATTTTGGAAATAAACCCTCATAAGAAATTTTCCCCAGGGCACTCAATAATAATTTCATAGGGAACACAGCAGAATAATAAGAGTTTATTCTGCTGTGTTTTGTTGAATGATCTGTGTAAAAAGTAGCAATTGCTCTTTGCCCTCAAATAATTAACAATCTATTGGAAAGAGAAACTAGTGACAGGAAACAATTAAGGGATAAACTGTGGCCTGGAAATAAGAGTTTATCAAAGGGAAACACATATTATTGAAAACTTCTTAAACAGAATAAAATGTCTTTTTTATTCAATGCGAGCACTTTCCTGAATACCTCTTTGGCTGTTCCTCCTGGTAAGTTTATTGAGACTGATGGATAGGAGTAAGTAAAGGGAACTTCCAGCTCCTCATCTTTGGAGCTCCAAGGAACAATGAAGTATTGTGAGTCCTGTCACACTACAGATGGAAGCCGTTAATGCTCATTTTGGGGTGTGAGTGGGAAAATACTGACCAGAGGGTAGATTAAGGACAAGCTAAACTCTAAAAATGAATACCCCTTTTGTTTGGTTACTTGAAACAATAGCCATTTTTAAAATTCTGTTTTTCAATTGGGACATTCACTCTTTCCAGAATGAATATATTAAGCTACTGTATTTGCTAACACTGACCAGTGATAATACAGTTTTGCTGTTTCTTTACTGATAGGTTTTCTGTATCTTCTAGATTTATTCCTTTTTATCTGATATTCACCATATTTTCTCTGATGCAACATTTGCTTCTTTACATCTTATTTTTGTCAATATACCTGTACCATACCAGTTCTCCCTCCTAAATATCACCTTTCTTTCAATGACAATTTCATTTAGCTGAACTTGTACGCTTAGAGTTTAGACCAGCCGTGGGCAAACTACGGCCCGCGGGCCGGATCCGGCCCGTTTGAAATGAATAAAACTAAAAAATAAAAGACCATACCCTTTTATGTAATGATGTTTACTTTGAATTTATATTAGTTCACACAAACACTCCATCCATGCTTTTGTTCCGGCCCTCCGGTCCAGTTTAAGAACCCATTGTGGCCCTCAAGTCAAAAAGTTTGCCCACCCCTGGTTTAGACCCTTTACAAATTCCTTTTTTTTCATTCTCTGTATCCAGTAAATTACCAAGTTCTATGAAATATCTTTTGTTGTTTTCCTTTGCTCTGTATTCCCATTTTCATTCCTTCCTAAGCTCCATGGCCTCAGACCTGTAATGCTTCTGCAGATGCTGAGCTGGTCTTCCTAACAGCAATTCTTCCTTCTTACCACTGCCAAACAAATCCTGTAGTTTTAACAAACACAAACTGAGCACTGCTGTGTGTTTAGTACAGTATTAGGTGGCAGGAGAAGACACCAGTTTGAACAGAGGAGGGTTTGACCAGTATTGTGGCTGCAATAAGTATAATTTGAAGCGAAAGGAAAAAGTGGTTGGCTTTAGAAGATGGATATTCCCAACATTAGCCTGTTGAATAGGATGGAGAGGTTTCTGTTTAATGCCATGAAGCTTGCAGTTTGGAGGGGAAGGAACAAGTATTTAACAAATGATTTTTAGTGTTATGATAGAAGTACCAAGCAATGGGTTCCGTAGAGAAAACTGTTAGTCTAAAGCAGCGGTTCTCAACCTGGGGGTCGAACGACCCTTTCACAGGGGTCGCCTAAGACCATCGGAAAACACATATAATTACATATTGTTTTGTGATTAATCACTATGCTTTAATTATGTTCAGTTTGTAACAATGAAAATACATCCTGCATATCGTATATTTACATTACAATTCATAACAGTAGCAAAATTAGTTATGAAGTAGCAACGAAAATAATTTTATGGTTGGGGTCACCACAACATGAGGAACTATATTAAAGGGTCGCGGCATTAGGAAGGTTGAGAACCATTGGTCTAAAGGGTCAGGGAAGGGCCTCTCAGAGGAAATAAAGTCAGAATTGGCTAGGAGCAGTGTTCTAGACTAAAGAAATAACTGTGCTAAGGCTTGGAGTCAGTAGAATGCCATCATGCACCAGGCACTGAGCAATATAAGACTTAAACCCTAACCGGTTTGGCTCAGTGGATAGAGCGTCAGCCTGCGGACTGAAGGGTCCCAGGTTCGATTCCGGTCAAGGGCATGTACCTTGGTTGCGGGCACATCCCCAGTAGGGGGTGTGCAGGAGGCAGCTGATCGATGTTTCTCTCTCATTGATGTTTCTAACTATCCCTCTCCCTTCCTCTCTGTAAAAAAATAAAAAATAAATCAATAAAATATATTTTTTTAAAAAGACTTAGACTCTGCCTTCAGGAGCTGGTGTTCTATGAACCTTTGCAGGTCAGTGTTATAGAAGGTAAAATTATAAAGATTGGGCTTTAGGATCCAGATGTGGCCAAGAGCAGCTGGTTGTCTTATAATGCTCAACTACAGAGTTGATGAATGCTCAAAATTCAAGGTGAATTTCTTGATGGACTGAAATTATAGAGCTATTTCCCAAGGTATAGCTGATATTCTACTGATCTCACTGGAGACTGGTATATAGGCAGAGAATGCCAGTTTATTATTTTTACAATGGCTGATGGCATAGCTAATTCATCCTTCCTTTTAGAGATACACACAGGAAGCCAAGTTACCAGAAAATTATTTGGAGAGTATGGAATCAGAATATGGGGACTTCTTCCATATTTATTTTTTCTATAAAGGGACAAATATGCAGAGAATTTTGGCAAAGACACCTTCTCCATAGTTGAATGTGTTATGCCAATGTTTATCTTAATTATTATTAAGAGGTTAGTCTTTATCCACAAGACAATGGGCAATCACAGGACTTTAGGTAGGGGTTGAATATAATCAGATTTGTATTTTCTAAAGATTTCATGTGGTGATGTAGGAGTTGGATTAAAAGGAATAGAACCAGGAAGCCAAGGAACATGTGTGAGTCTGTTCCAGTTGTCCAGTTGATGAATAATGATGTATAAAGTTGGGCAAAGAAGAAAGACCAGAATCTAGTAAAAATTAATTATATATTTACTCTTACTCTGATTCTCACCAAGTGGTTTATGTTTTTTCTATATCAAATATTTTATTTGCTTTCTATATCAAGAAATGTTTCTCAAGAGAGAATTAGATTTGTCCAATGCACAGGATATACATTATCCCTTTAGGTCTGTAACTTTCATTTTATTGTAGAAATACTTGTATGAATAAATACACATCCTTTTAAATAGAAGACGGTTTACCCAGGAATGGGGCAAGCAATGTCATTGCAGTTCTTTAAAATACAAAGCAAAAGATCAGTGTTTTGTCTTTGAAGAAGTAGGTTCACAGTGTCATGCAAAAGAAAATAGTTATGTCATTATTACTTGTTGGGATGTTTTAGTTTCTTTTTGAAACCTGAAAGGATTCTCATTTGTGAAGAAAAAAAATGCTCATGGAGTAACTCAAGTACTGTTCCTGTATCTTTAAAAGTTGAATGAATGCCAAGCTATTTATACTGATACAAGTCCACTCCTTAGGTGCAGTTGACACTTGATGTTGACAAGGAGTAATTTTCAACAGCCTTTGAAAGCTGTTATACTGTTTCCTCTTTCATGGCAAATTTCATTTGGATACATACCAACAGATATGATAACACAAATTTGGTTTTGGAAAGAAAATTCAGGTTTCTTCATTGTTTGAATTTTCTTAAATTCATCCTTTTTACATTTCTGTTCTTTAGGTCTGCCAAAATGTCTGAAAGATCAGATCTCCTTCACTTCAAGTTTGAAAATTATGGAGATTCAATGTTACAAAAAATGAACAAATTAAGAGAAGAGAATAAATTTTGTGATGTTACAGTTCTCATAGATGATATTGAGGTACAGGGGCATAAAATTGTGTTTGCTGCAGGTTCCCCCTTCTTAAGAGACCAGTTTTTACTGAATGATTCCAGAGAGGTGAAAATCTCCATATTGCAGAGTTCCGAAGTGGGGAGACAATTGCTCTTATCCTGTTATAGTGGTGTGCTGGAATTCCCTGAGATGGAACTGGTAAATTACTTGACTGCTGCGAGTTTTCTTCAGATGAGCCACATTGTAGAACGGTGCACACAGGCCTTGTGGAAGTTTATAAAGCCAAAACAACCACTGGATAGTAAAGAGGGATGTGAACCGCAGAGTGCTTCTCCCCAGTCAAAAGAACAGCAGGGAGATGCCAGAGGCTCCCCAAAGCAGGACTCACCTTGTATTCATCCATCTGAAGACAGTATGGATATGGAGGACAGTGATATTCAGATTGTTAAGGTAGAATCTATTGGGGATGTATCAGAGGTTAGAAGTAAAAAAGATCAGAACCAGTTTATTTCTTCTGAACCCACTGCTTTACATTCATCAGAGCCCCAGCACTCCCTGATAAATTCAACTGTGGAAAACAGAGTAAGTGAAATAGAACAAAACCATCTCCACAATTATGCCCTCTCTTACACAGGCAGTGATAACATCGTCTTGGCCTCAAAAGATGTCTTTGGGCCTAATATTCGAGGTGTAGACAAAGGCCTACAGTGGCATCATCAATGCCCAAAGTGTACCAGGGTGTTCCGTCACCTGGAGAACTACGCCAACCATTTAAAAATGCACAAACTCTTTATGTGTCTACTCTGCGGCAAGACTTTTACTCAGAAAGGCAACCTTCATCGACACATGCGTGTGCATGCCGGCATTAAACCTTTCCAGTGTAAGATCTGTGGGAAAACCTTTTCTCAGAAGTGTTCCTTACAGGATCATCTTAACCTTCACAGTGGAGATAAGCCCCATAAGTGTAACTATTGTGACATGGTTTTTGCACATAAGCCAGTTTTGAGGAAACACCTTAAACAGCTGCATGGCAAAAACAGCTTTGATAATGCCAATGAGAGAAATGTGCAAGACCTCACAGTGGATTTTGATTCTTTTGCATGTACCACAGTTACAGACTCTAAAGGGTGTCAGCCACAGCCTGATGCAACACAGGTCCTGGATGCAGGTAAACTGGCCCAAGCTGTCTTGAACCTAAGAAATGATAGTACTTGTGTGAACTGAGTAGGGGCTTTATGCTCAAAACTAGAAGTGACTGAAAACGTGGCAATAGTCTTGAGTGTTTTTAGAAGCGATTTTGCTAGCTTGACTTCTCCAAAGCCTCTGTGCAGGTTGTAGAATGAATCAAAGTACTAACAGACCAGGCAACTTACCACTTGGAGTGGTCTTGCCTTCCTTTTGCCCTCTCCCATTTTCTGTTTTGAATTATCTTGTGATGCCTGTCTTCCTTTCCCAAGGACTATTCCATTTGTCTACCTAACATTGACTTATGTTTTAGACTGACACATTTTAGGCTTTTCACTGGACACATTCGGAAGGCACCAAGTTAATAACATCACCTGCAATCCACTAATGGATGCTATGCTAAGAGAAGTGAATAATATTTTTCTTTGGCAGAAAATAGGCTAAGATATAAAGTGATATTGCTATTGGCCTGAATATGTGATAGAACTTCTGGTTGCCTACTTATAATTCATCTATGAATGAATGACTCCCTACCATTTGTACTTTTCTTGGAACTGGCTATAAAGAAGTATTTTAAGTTGTTCAGCACTCTTTTCAACAGCATTATGGCCCCCAACTTTATGTCACTGAATTGCTCACATAGACCAGAGTACAATCTTTCCGGCAACACCTGCAGGCATAGTTAGGTATCACCATGAGGAGCATAATCAACAAAGAATAGAAGTACATTTGTACAACAATTTAACGTGAGACGTCTTCCTCAAAAGAAGCCAAACGCTTATTCATGTGTAACTTATTTGTTGATGCTTTTTAAGTCAAGATGCTCCAAGTGTACTTAAAATGTGCTAAAGTATAATAGTCTCTCTAAAAAGAAGCTATTTAGGAGTCAGTCTTTGGACTCTGCTTTAGAGGTTAGCTATCAGAGAGGTGTTTAGCCATCAGAAAGGTGTTTGGGCTTCAGAGTTTTGTTCAGTGTATTCTAAGAGTCTCTGAATTCTCATTTTCTCATGTACCTTAATTTCTAAAATGGATGAAAAAAATGGGTCGTGGAATGAGCAACCAGGCTTTTGCATTCAGATATTCCTATAGCCCCACCTTGCTATGTTTGATAGATCGCTAATACAAAGTTGATCTTCCAAGTATGGTAAAACAGAACAACTGTGTGTTGTAGTTCAGAAATAAAATTTTGAGTCTTATTAGTTTCTGACCCATGAGTTAGACATAGGTAATAGAAGTGTTAGAGTCCTTAGAGAGTCTTAAGAGATAATTTACTCCACCTCTCTTTTTTTTTTTTTTTTAAGTTGGGGTATTAATAGCCCAAAGAGGTGGCCTGGCCAAGGTTGGCCAAATAAGATAAGTGACTAAATATGAGCTAATGTCTCCTCATTTTTTCTCGCTACCCCTTGGCTTAAAAAGATCTAGTACATAATCAAGAATACATTAGCAAAAAGCTCACCTTTGTGAATCCCTATTGGCTTTCTAAGACAGCCTGGATTTTGCAAACAAAATATCACAGAAGGATATATTTTTGTTATTTTTTAGTTAGAATAAATATTACATTCTTCCCAAGCAAGTGACTGATTTTCTGGGTATTAGGGAGGGAAAGGACAAATAAGAATAAATGTGAGAAGGATCTAAATGTGAAACTGATTTTGTCTGGAAACAGTATTTATTTAATTTCCATCAGGATTTTGTTCTCATGTTTGAGCTATGAGAGTGCATATACCGATAAACCAAAAATTAGGTTTAACTTGAGTAGTCAGTTAATTCTTAAAGTTGTTATAATTTGATACATTTACATGTGAATCTGACTTGAGGTATTATTTCTACCTTTTGTTAAAAGATTTAAAATGAGAATAAAATTGAGTGATAAGACTAATAGGTATCTTATGCCTAAGGTCACTCATTATATGGTCTAATGATGCTGCCAAGCATTCCAGTTTTTATATGACCCAGACAGAGTACCAGTTCTCTGCAACAGTGTGACATTACCATGTTAACCAACAAGTCACTATTTCCTTTGAACATCATTTTGGCATGGAAATTTCATGTTGGTGTGCTTCCTTTGTTTATATTCATGTCCTGTTTTTGTTACTGGTTTGAAGACTAACAGTCATGGGTTCAAAATAGATTGCTCTCTTTGGTTGGAGACTGTTGCTGGGTTCATCTAGTCATTCAAGAAGCATTTATTGAGCACCTACTGTTGCCAGGCACTATGCTAAATGATGAGGATATGAAGGTAAGATTGCAATGATCCCTGCTCTCACAGATCTTACAGTTTCGTGTAGTCTTAGGGAGCTAAGATAGCAATTTGATTTTAAACTAAGAGTAATAAAGGAAACTGCCTTGCTTTTTTTGATCACTTAAAGTCAGCATCTAGATGGTTTTGTTTCTGTAAAGCTATAGTTCTCACCTTTTGTACTGCAAACCTCTTGGCTGGGGCGGTGTTCTGTTTCTGTGAGACATTTTCTTAATTTTGGTGGGATTTTACTTTTCTCCTCCTTTGTTTATACATGTTTCTTAGATTGTATTGCAAAGTGGGCAAATTATTGATATCAAGTAAGTTTTATAGAGGAAGATTTTTAAAAACCTTAGTTATTCAGCATTTGTATTTTATGGATCCCCAGGAAAACTAAAAAGGGGAGAACACTCTTTACCATAGTTGGTTTAAAAAAGATACTGTATCACAGTTATTTATTTATTATTTAATTTTAAAGACAAACTCCAAACCGAAGCAGCTCTGAGGTAAATCAGATGTGGTTTTAATTTGTTTTAGTTTCTTTTTTAGAATATCTGTAAGTGGAAGGTGACCAGTGTCACTACTTTTAAATATTGTCCTAAAAAAACAACCTAGAACATTTTATTTCAGCTGGTGAATAGCTGTTTTAAACCTGTTGTATGTTAGACATACTATGAACTACCTCTTCACTTATTATGGGGAAGTTTCCTTAATAAAAGTGTGACAATTAAAGCTCTGGTGTGAGTAGTTTATTTTTTCTCCCCCTCCTTTCCTTTTCAATTGCTTGAACTTGAATACAGGAATACTTCCTTCATTCCTATTCTTTAAAACACATATTAATAAAATATGCTGAGCTTGGCTTCAGAACCAAATATGAGTTAACCAGAAATTGTTTCTAGGGTCAGTTACTTAAACGAGAGCCTGTTGACTAAGGGGTAAAGCAACTGCTTTTAAGAGCTGGTTCAGAAATTCCTTCATTTGGCAAATACTTGGATGCCTACTGAGTGCTAGTCTTGGGGAATGTAAAGATCGGTAAGGCACTGCCCCAAGTACCTCTGCTTAGATGGGATGCAGATTTCAATACTGAAATGATAATTGCAATAATGAAGGCAGCCAAATGGGTTGGCTTGACAGGCTCCCAACTAAGAGCCAGCGAATTCAGGGCCGTTCCTGGTGGCTTTAAGGATGATGGGATTTTGAATGGTAAGTGGGAGGAGGGATTGGGCATATGGGAGGAAACAGTAGATGAGAGGCTTGGTTTTGCCCAAAAACGTGGGGCGGGGCGGGGGGTGAAGGTGAGAAGGAAGCGATAAAGGAAGAGAGAACCAGAGGTTGGGGCCAGATCCTGATGGGGCATTAGCTAGGCAATCTCGGATACTGATACCCATGGCAGTCTCCTCTCCTTCCTCTGTCACCTTTTAAATTGCAGGTGGCCCAGTAAAAGGAGAGGACCTGGCCATAATAATCCGCGAGGGCTTCCCTGTGGTCCCGGCGCAGGGTACTCTGATGGACGCACTGCACCGCAACTTCACAAGCCTCCTGCGGTTCGGAGGTTGGGGAGAACTCAGAAGGGGAATTGGCTCCCGTACTGATCAGGGACAGGAGAAATGGGATTTGCCGGCACTGGGCGTCTTTCTGTCATTCCGCAGGGGTGGGGGAGTGAGGAAGGGAGGCTGTCTCAGAATGTCCTTCCGGTATGCTCAGCCCGCCCCCTGCGGGGTCAAGGTGGTTGACACCGGATGTATTTCCTTCCAGACTAAGTCCGCCTTCCGGTCCGGGTCCTTTGCTGCGGAAACGTCGGTTCTGGTTTTCCGAGTGGGTGAGTGAGCGCCAGGGAGACGCGACGGGTGGGGAAGCCCCACGAGGAGGAGGAGGAGGAGGAGGGCAGCTGGGTGCTAACCGGCGGTGGCTGGGTTGGTCCTGCAACCGCCTGGTCGACAGGGCCTTGGTCCTGTTGGGCTTGGCTCAGGAAGACCTGTGGCAAGCTGGCGGCTCTTCCCGGCCACTGGGGACCCAGGTTCAATTCCGCAGACGTTTCCTAAGCTCTTCCTGCTCTGTGCCGGTCCCGGCGTTCGCTGCAGGAACTCGGCTGAACGAGGCGCTGTTTCGTGATGCTCTGGGAGCAACCGACTCTTAAGGGGGAGACAGGAGGAGTCTAGGAAGCCTTACTTAATTTAGGCCTTAAAGGAGCTAAATCGCTAGCTGGAAAAAGTAACGGGAGCGTAACATGTGCAAAGGTGCATTCGGGGGTCTTCTTGCCTGGGCAATGGTGAAAATCTGAATATCAAAGAAACTTCCATGAAAAAGAGTAGAGAAAAGATAAAGCTATAAAGGTACTTAAGGCCAAATCATGAGTGAGCTTTTATTTGCTAAGAAGGTTAGGCTGTCCCGTAGGTAGAGGACAGCTGGAGAGAGGGGGGGAAAAGAAAAGTTTTGAAAGATGTCAATTTGCCCTAGCCAGTTTTGCTCAGTGGATGGCGCGTTGCCCTGCGGACTGAAGGGTCCCAGGTTCAATTCTGGTCGAGGGCACATGCCCGGGTTGCAAGCTTGATCCCCAGTAGGGGGCACGCAGGAGGCATCCAATCGATGATTCTTCTCACTGATGTTTCTATCTTTCTTTCCCTCTCCCTTCCTTTCTGAAATCAATAAAAATATATTTTTTTAAAAAATAAATAAAAGATGTCAATTTTGGTGGCACCCAGTAGGGTAGTTTGGAATATAAGAGACTGGTATCAAGGAGAACTTTTGGAAGACATGGCAGTGGTCCAGGTGAACAGAATAAAGACCTGCAGTAGTGATGGGGAGTCTAAAGTTTGGAGATTACATTAAGGTTTCTAATTTGGGAAATTTACAGCCATTTAATAATAGCATTAACTATACAAGGCACATAAATTTAGCCAAGGAGAAAAATATAGAATCTGTTAACTGCAATATAATATAAATGCTGTAACAAAAATATGAAAAATGTGCTACGAGATCAGAGAGAAATGCATCTTAATTTTTCTGGATTTTAAGGTTAAATTTTCTGGAATTTATTCTTAGCACCCAGATTAAAATTTGAGTGAGTATTCTTTTACCCAATTCAGGTTTGGGACTTTAAAATTTTGTTTGTTTTTACTAGCACAGTGTAGGAAAGCATTCTTTATCCTTACAGCAATGTTTGTATTATATTTTGCTTAGATTTTGACCATGGCTGCGGAGTCTGATGTTCTGCACTTCCAGTTTGAACAGCAAGGAGATGCAGTCTTGCAGAAAATGAATCTCTTGAGACAGCAGAATTTATTTTGTGATGTATCAATTTATATTAATGACACCGAGTTCCAGGGGCACAAGGTGATATTAGCTGCTTGCTCCACTTTCATGAGAGATCAGTTTTTACTCACACAGTCAAAACATGTCAGAATTACCATCTTGCAGAGTGCAGAAGTTGGCAGAAAATTGTTGCTCTCTTGCTATACTGGAGCACTTGAAGTGAAAAGGAAAGAGCTTTTGAAATACTTGACTGCTGCTAGTTACCTTCAGATGGTTCACATTGTGGAAAAGTGTACAGAAGCTTTGTCAGGATACCTGGAAATTGACCTTTCTATGAAAAACAACAATCAACATACCGACCTGTGTCAGTCCTCTAACCCAGATGTTAAAAATGAGGAAGAAATTACAGATAAAGACTGTGAGATCATCGAAATTTCAGAAGATAGTCCTGTAAACATAGATTTCCACGTTAAAGAAGAGGAAAGCAATGTGTTGCAGTCTACAGTAGAGAGCTTGACTTCAGAGAGACAGGAAATGAAGTCACCAGAGTTGTCTTCAGTTGATATAGGTTTTAAAGACAATGAAATTTGTATCCTCCGTGTGGAATCTATAAATACCGATGGTGTAGAAAATGGTCAGTTTTCACAGCCTTGTACCTCGTCAAAAGCAAGCATGTATTTCTCTGAAACACAGCATTCACTGATCAATTCTACGGTTGAGAGCAGAGTGGCAGAAGTTCCTGGGAATCAAGATCAGGGCTCATTTTGTGGGAATACTGAAGGAAGTCATGGAACAGCAAATGAGATTCAGAACCTGGAAGATATTTATTCACTGAGGCACCAGTGCCCCAGGTGTCCACGAGGATTTCTTCATGTTGAAAATTATCTGCGCCACCTTAAGATGCATAAACTGTTCTTGTGCTTACAGTGTGGGAAAACATTTACACAGAAGAAAAATCTCAACCGGCACATTCGAGGGCACATGGGCATACGGCCCTTCCAGTGTACCGTGTGCTTGAAGACATTTACCGCTAAAAGCACGTTGCAGGACCACTTGAACATACATAGTGGGGATCGGCCATACAAATGCCAGTGTTGTGACATGGATTTCAAGCACAAATCTGCCCTGAAAAAGCATGTGACCTCTGTGCATGGCCGGAGCAGTGGTGAAAAAAATACCTATTCGTGATCTCAAAAAACAAAATCTATTATAAGTACAATCACACCTTGCTATGGAACCTATGTTAGGCAAGTCTTTCTATAGAAATGCAACATTTGTAATATTGTTTTCCTCCTCATCTTTGGATCTTATTTTTGGTCTGCCTATACATTATTCTTTCTGAACTTATACTAAGAGTTCCAAAGTGTGGGAGACATGATAAAGCTGATGGAATGCTATCTCACATCTTGTGTTATATAAGTCCCAGTTGTATACCTAGAGAAATACTGTTCTTCTCTTAAATATTATTGATTCTAATGACAGTGGATCCACCAGAATTTCCATATTCAGATTTTGAGTATCTATGTAGTTGATGGAAGTGTAAAATAACCTAGCCATGTAATAACTAATGAGTTAAGATAATGGAAAGATAAAATTTAAAACACCCTCTTACCCATTATTAGTCACTTTAAAATCAGATAGGACTAATAAATTTTTAACCTACAGCTTTTGGATTGCAAACTAAACACCAAGGTACCTGTTGTTATAAAATGTAAAAGAACATAATTCATATTCACTTGGGAATAGCAGAATTTCCTTATACCTTTCTTAAAACTATTTCCATGGTTTGTTAGTATACATATTTTATAAATTATTCATTAGGCCCAAATGTCTTGATTTTATTTAATGCAGTGGCATCTAATAATTTTATGGCTAGTAAAAACATACCATTGGCTTGAAGCTCTAAAAAATTACTTTTAGAAATCCCAACTTAACCAAAGGTATTTGTTACACCTTTTTTGTTGTTGTTGTTAAATATATTTTTATTGATTTCAGAGAAGAATGGAGAGGGAGAGAGAGAAAAACACCAATGATGAAAGAGTCATCGATCAGCTGCCTCCTGCACATCCCATACTGGGCATCAAGCCTGCAACCCAGGCATGTGCCCTGGCTGGAAATCGAACCATGACCTCCTGGTTCATAGGTCAACACTCAACCACTGAACTATGTCGGCTGGCTACCCTTTTATCTTCTAGTTAACATAGTAAAGTTGACCTTTGTCAATTTTGTATCTAGGTAATAGGAATGGTATGCTCAAAACACTTGTAGCAGACATCTCTGAGGTCATCAGACAGAGGAACACTTTCCATATCTAGCTCCTTCTCATTGCTCGTTTCCTTTCTTGAACAGTATCCCCTCTGCTAAATGATTTGTTTTTGGTATACAGTTTCATGAATCTTTTTTTTAAAATACATTTTATTGATTTTTTACAGAGAGGAAGGATAGAGAGTTAGAAACATTCATGAGAAACATCGATCAGCTGCCTCCTGCACACCCCCAACTGGGGATGTGCCCGCAACCAAGGTACATGCCCTTGACCGGAACCGAACCTGGGACTCCTCAGTCCACAGGCCGACGCTCTAGCCACTGACCCAAACTGGTCAGGGCCAGTTTCATGAATCTTAACACATGTATAGATTTATGCAACCACCTCGGTAATCAAAATACAGAACATTCTATCACCACCGCTAAACTCCTTTATGCTACCCTTTTGTAGGCAGTTCCTCCTAACTCTAAACCCTGCCAATAGTTCTTCATCAGTATATCTTGCCTTTTCTGGAATGTCATAAATGGAATCAGCATGAGCTCTTTTGAGATGCTTCTTTCACCTAGCATCATGCCCTTTGAGATTCATCCATTTTGTATGTCAGTAGTCCATTCCCTTTTCTTTCTGAATTGTCATACATATTAATTTTCTTGTTATCACTAGATAAACACTTTAAAGATGGAAATCTATTAGTGTTCTCTTAATTATTAATAGTCATTAACATTAATGCAATTTTTATTTACTATATGTTGACAAAAAGCTTAACTATCTTTAGAGTTTTATGCTATATTTCCAGAAATGTGCCAAAAGCAAAACCATGACCATATGGTTATTTTACTTACAGTAATATTTCAGATTGTGTTATGAGCCATTGCTCTCCAATAGCCTTGTCTACATTTAACACAAAACTTTGTTGTCATAACACAGATTAAAATATATTGCAGGGCAAGTCATATCTTCTAAAAGACAGGAGCCACTTTTAGTAAAGAAGCCTGACTGGATGCGTCTTACTTTCAAGATGTTCTATTCCTCTTCTACTCACCTCAGCTTTATGTAGCATTTCTGCTATATCTAATATCAGTTGAAGCCCTTCCATATTTTAATATGTAATATACTTTGTACCATTTATAAGAATTTTGTGATGAATCACATGTTGATTGTTATAAATGTTAATTATCCTTTTTGTGATACTTGTGAAAAATATATTTTCTATAGAATGTTAACTCTGAGAGAGACTTTAAAGAATCTAGCTCTCATATTTGATAAGAAAGCCAACTTCATGACCCCTCAGGTCACCATTTAGTATTATTGGACAGGTCACCTCTTCTTGAGCTTCTCTTAAATTTATATGCAAAATAATAACTTTGATCTTGATCATTTATAGATCATTTCCAAGTCTAAAATGCTGTGATTTTATATTTAAATCTTCCATTGTTCCTAAGAACAGAGAAGAGGGGAAAGCAAAAGAGAGTTTGGTGTCTTTTTGCACTATTTGCTCACTCCATTGGAGACAGAATTTTTCTAAAGCAAATAGTGTTTTTCTCCCACTGGAGAACATGATAGTGCAGTGCTTAATCTTCTTTCCCATTTGATCTATGATTGGCCATTTGTAGACATTTTTCTATCAGAAATAGTTTGTGTTTGAAATACTTATTTTTGCTTTTTATGGTAAAATTTAGTTGGGGAGGGATGAAGATGGGTGAACAAATAGTAAACTTTTTTGCTGTTGTTTTTTTACGAATTGCCTATCTTTGATGTTAAAAAAGAATTACGGTTGAACTATGTTTAAGTTTTATGTGTGCCTTGTAAGATTCTTGTGAAATTTTTTGTAAGCACTTTGAGATTTTTTGCGTGTGGGGAAGGGGTGTTTTGTGAAAGTGATGGTTATTTATTTATTTATTCCTGTTCATTTAGCACAGAGTGATCTCAAAACATTTCTAGGTGAATGTCTGTTTGCATGATGTGCTTAAACAATTTCAGGAAAATGATATCTTTTTTAAAATGCAGGCATGACAAAGTTAAGTGTTGAATTTATTCATTTAAACATTCACTTTTAGTTGTTTGTTTTTCTATATGATGGGGAAAATGCAAAATGTTTGTCTTAAGCCTCTTCATTTACTGCATTTTTGAATAAAAGATCTTGGAAAGGTAGTTGTTACTTTGGTGTAAGAGAAAATCCTTTCTTTTTTTCCTTGGATGTAACTATCATATATGTTTACATAAGAAATAATAAACTGGAGATGGGAATGGAGAGCTTTGTGTTTTGTGTACATCTATGAATTTTGAAGAAGGAAACTGTTTCTCCTGGCTAATCATTCATTCAACAAATATTTACGGAGTGCTTACAATATCTAGAAGTTAAGTATACCAACAAAAATCCCTGCTCTCTCCCTGGCTGGTTTGGCTCAGTGGATAGAGCGTCTGCCTGGGGACCCAAGGGTCCCAGGTTCGATTCCGGTCAAGGGCATGTACCTTGGTTGCGGGCACATACCCAGTGGGGAGTGTGCAGGAGGCAGCTGATCCATGTTTCTCTCTCATCGATGTTTCTAACTATCCCTCTCTCTTCCCCTCTGTAAAAAATCAATAAAATATATTTTTAAAAAATCCCTGCTCTCATGAAACTTAAATTCTAGTGAAGGGAGACAAAATTTGTGAACAAAATTAATGTATGTCAGATTTTGGAAATGGAGAAAATAAAGCAGGGAGTGCTAGGGAAGGGAAATTCTGATTGTAATTTTAAATATAGTGAGTGGTCAGGCCGCCTTTGAAAAATCTTATCAGATCATGTACAACTATCCAGTAAAATGGAAAGCGTACACACACACACCCATCACTATCTAGTTGAATGGAAAACAACCAAATGAACCATTGTTGGGAACCTCTAGGATTGGCATATATTTCATAAATAGAAGAGTATGAAAAGGATAAGATTTATGGGAGAATAGTCTTTGGTGTGACCATTGAATTTTTAAAAATTGGTACTTTTTTGGTCTTCCAGGCAGTGATAACCATATTTATTGTTAAGTTCATTATAGTTTATAAACTTTTTCCATATGTCTTCTAATTCATGGTGGGTTTGCTTCCATAGAGTCTTTTGTTGGATATCTGGTTTCATATTGGAAAGTGCCTTGAGCTTAATTGCAACTCATAGCCATTTTCTTAATCTGAGTTTTTCAGTTTCTCATCAGGAACAGAATACATAGTATCTGCCTTTTAGGATTATTTTGATGAGTAAATGAAATATAAATGAAAGTAAAAATGAAAATTTTATTAACACAGGACCTAGCACATAGTAAGTTGTCCATAAATATTAATTCCAAGCCTATTTCTTCCGAGATAAAAACAGAATAATTTATACCTTGCAGTTTACTGTGAAAAATCCTGCAACAAATATTTATGAAGTTATTAGTGCCAAAATTTGTGCTTTGAATTTTGATGCCTGCCAGCTTCTGAGAAACTCAATTTTCTCGTTAATAAAGAGGTGTGCGTTATTGCCTGCCAAACAAATGCTCTCTTTTTCTTTCATTTTTTAAATCAGGGAGATCGGTTGGCACCTAGAGGGATTGAGGGATGGGGGCAGCATCTGATTGTGGGAGAGTGATAAGATTATAATACAAATGTATCAGATTAAGTTAAATGAATATCACGATTTTCACGAATATCATGAGGGCAGTCAGACACTGGCTCAAACCAATGTCCAAGAGGCTGGCTCTAGGAGCAGATGAATGTGCTGGGAGTTTCCCATAAACCCCTTCGGCTTGCCTAGGCATCCTAACAGCACCTCCCACCGTATTCCAGTTTTCCCATGTCACGTGATGAGGGTGCTTCGGCTCCAGCAGAGGGAAGCTAATGCGCGGTCCAGGTGGCTGGAGCTACTACGCTTTCCTTCCACCGCCCCTACTCCCGGTTTTGCGTGATCTCGCGTGATGTGGGGAGTATCTTCTCGCGAGAGTTAGGTCTGGATCCCTCCAGGTCCGCCTCCATGGTGAAGAGGCGGTGGTGGAGGAGGAGGTGGAGGGAGGAGGAGGAGGCCCCGTCGCGGCCTTCGCCGCCGCCAACGGGGCTGTCCCTGTAGCTCCCGATGGAGTTTGAGGTCGTGAAGCCGCCGCCGAGCTCTGCCCCGGCGAGACGAGGCGCCTCTGTCGCCGAGCCGCGCCGCCGCGGGGCTCCCGGGAGCGGCCCTTAGCGACCCCGCCCGGGCCCCCACAGGTAGGGCGGGGGCGGGCACGATGCAGCTCGGGCCCCAGTGCGGGTCCCTGGTCCCCGGCGATCGATCGGGCGGGAGACCTATGTTAGCCCGAGGCCTGTGCCCTGTCGTTGTCGGTGCACGGAGGGTTGGGAACTGAGGGCCGCACCTGACACCCCAACCGGGAGTCCGGAGATCAAGGAGGCCCCCGGCCTTGGTCGGGCTCTTTCAATGCCGAGGCCTGGCGCAAATGGCCACCTCCCTTCGCCTCCTGCGGAGGGGCCGCCTCTGACCCCTAAGCAATCCACCCGAGCAAAGGCCAGGCTCCCCTTCCCTTTCCACCCCAGTTAGTAAGAGGGGCGTTGGAGGAGGTTCTCGAAACCAAGTACCCTCCTAGCTTTTCGGCTTTCCGCCCTGGGGCGTCCCCAGATCCTAACGCAGGGATGGTGGCGGCGGTCTGAGTAGTAAGCGGGGACCCTGGACAGACAATGCCCTGGGAGGACTCACCCTCCCGGGAGGGAGAAGGCCGGCCCGGAGGGGTCGCCCAGTGCATGTGACGGGGCGCCGGCATGACACGGAGCCAGGGAATTCTGCTGCGGCTTGCTTCTTCCCCTCTTGCATTTTTCTTTCTTGGGGAAGCCTCTTAAGGGGAGACTCTTCCACCATCTTAGAAGAATGGTAGAAAGCATCTTTGTTTCTCAGATGCAGAGCTACTTTTCTGTGTCCGTAGCTTTCGGAAAGGAGATGAGGGTAGCTGTCATTTACCTCTTTCGAGTCACAATAGAGTTGCAAGATACCAGTAGGTAGAACCTTGACACCAAGAGTCTCAAGTAATCACTGACATAAAGTAGAGCTAATCTCGTGCTTCCCTGCCGGTTTTATTTATTTATTTTTTTATAACCACCTACGTTCCCTTTTCATTCCTACTCTCCGTGTACCCAGGTCCTCTCTCTTTAATCCCTATTTTCCCACCCGCTGCGATTAGGACTTTGTATCCCAAATAAAGTGCTTAAGGGATCCTTTCCATTTTTGTGTTAGTCAAACTTTTAAGTTCCAGTAGGAACTTTGGGTTAACCTGAGAAAGCCAATGTTGCTGTACTAAACGGCTATAATTTCCCAAAGGCAAAGAAACAAATGTTTTAGTTAGCCTGTGGAGCCTTTTTATAGTTAAATATACAAGTTTAGTTAAGGCTTCTTGAAACATTAAGAAGAGTTCTCCCATCGTTACCTTCTTTTATCTGCCTAAAGAGCTACACCACTGTTCTAACACAACATCCCTTGTCTGTTTACTTCCACATTCAGTTCTTGAAGAAAGAGACCATTTTTTTTTTCCAACATTGCCATTTTTGTCGGAGATTCTTGTTTTAAGAGTTGTGGAGTTTGGAAATTTGCTAGAAAAAAAACAATGTTAAACATATATTCCAAAAGCAGATGTTGTAATGCAAACTGGCTCCTATTCTTTGAGCATTTAATTGCTGTCGTGTTGATTAGTGAATCCTTTGAGTTACCCCTGATCTGTTATTACTGTTGTGTTAACCTGACATGCAAGAATACTTTTATGTCCTTTGTTTATATGTTTTCATTAATTCACTTTCTTCTTTTGTAATTTGCTGTCTTTTAGTTTGAAAAAAGTTAACAAAAATTCTTTTGGGAGGGAAAGTATTTTTCTTTACACAGAATTTTATATTCAAAAAATAGAACTTCTGTATTGTATGTAATATCTAAGAATGCTAAGTAAACTTACAACAAGGTTTTATCATGATAAGTACTTGCATATTGTTTTGGACTGAGTTGAAGTTTCACTTTCTACTAATGTGAAAAAGGAAGCATGTGGTCAAATAAAGCTAGCTGAAAATTAAGAATAATGTTTTGCACCCAGTCTTATAACTATTGTAAGTTATATCTTTAATAATCCTCAGGATTTTCTAGTTTTATGAAAACCTTCTTAAGTTTAGGTGTGACTTTCACCTCAAATTCTCAATAAAATTTACTTTTGAGTATTATTTTTAATTTTAAGGAGAATCGCATTGTCCAATACGAGCTAGTAGTCTCATGTAGTAGTTGAGCACTTGAAATATGGCAGGTATGAATTGAGATGTGCTGAAAGTGTAAAATGCACACAAGATTTTGAAAACTTAGTACAACAACAAAAAAAAGAATTCAAAATATCTCACTAATTTTTACATTGATTACATGTTAAAATGGTACCTTGTATAAATTAGGTTAAAGAAAAGATATTAAAATTAAATTTACCTGTTTTTTCCTTTTTTAATATGACTGCTAGAAAATTTTAAATTACTTGTGGCTTGCATTATTTCTATTGGACAGTGCTGTTCTAGAGGATCTCTTCCAATAAATAAATTACCTGAATTAAAAGACACATGAAAACCAAAAATTTCAAGTCTAATCATCACTAAAGAAGCAAAACTTTATTGCTTATATTAATTAAAATAAAGAATTATATCATTACTGTTCTTTTGGAAGACACTGAAAGTTAAAAACCTCATACTTAATAAAAAACCAAGTTCAACCCCATAGTGAGCTGAAGTAAAACTTGAGTCAAAAGTCTTTCCTAACTTATACTAAAGTTACATAGCAGTCTTCAAAATGGTAATTCTGTTCCTTTTGCTCCAATCCTTTTGATCTGTTTGAATGCTTAGTTTTAGTTGGTTTTGTTTGTTTTGTAGGTTAAGGTCTAAATTGTACTTAGGATGCTTTAAATACTACTTTTAAGTCCAAAAGTAATTATTTTAAAGGTTTTAAATACTGTTAAATGTCCATTTCAGTAGCTTAAATTCTTCACATGGGTAAACTAGAATGAAAACAATGAGTGTTTTAATTAACAGACCTGAGCCCTAATTTTACACCTTTATAAAATAATGTATATATTTATACAATAGTGAAAGAGGCATAAACATTATTCTGGCATTTTAAAATCAGATATCATAGTCATAAACTAGCTGCACAATATCATGGCAGTCTGTTATGAGAAAATGAAAGTACTTAGCTGGTATGCAGTTTGCTTTTAAAGCAGTTTATAATTTGCATCATATGAGACTTATAGTCTTAAAAATTACTTGAGTAAAAATGTGTTTAAGGTCCCACCTTTAATGTTTCTCACTCCTATGCTTTATCGTTTTACTCATCTTCAATTTTAGTAACTAATAACTAAAGTTAGTTAAATACAAAAAAGTTAATTAGAATGTTTTTCTTAAGTAGTCCCTTTGCATATCTAGAGTTGTGAGCTTTTTAATCCATTTTACCTCAATTTCAGATATTTTGGTAGCATTTTTAGAATGAATACATCAATATTAACTATAAATGTTATTAGTAATTTAGGTTTCCATAGATTCAAATAAGTTACTATGAAATGTATTAATATAAATCTAGAAATTTTGCACATTAATATATTTTCTTAGCTTGCCATTGTTAAATTATAAAGACAATAGGCTATCACTTTTTATAATTATAAAAATATATTCTAGGTAAATGTTTACAAAGTGCCTTTTTTAAATAAATGAAAGGCCTATTTTATCATTATTAATTAAATGTTTTAGTGAACAACATGAACTCTGTTTTGGTAAATTTTTATTTTGTATTTATATTTATTGAGGAATCTAGAATTTATTGATAATGGTACTGAAGAAAAACATTTTTTAAAAATCAAACCATTCCTTATATATTAAATAAGGAAAATTTAGTTCATAATTTTCCTATTAGAAAGTTAGAATCTGACACACAGCAGAAGGAAAATTTGCAGTTACTGTAAAAATTTTGGCACAATCTGTCTTTTAAAGGTATAAATTAAATTACTAGAAATTAAATTAATAATATTAAAGCATCTGGTGTTTGTAGACCTAGAAATATATATATAGAATATTATAACATACAACTATCAAGTATATTCTGGAATAGTTTGAAACACTTTAAAGCTAATAGGTGAAAATATGAAAGATATAATTTTTATGTTCAAACAATGCTTCCCCCCCCACACACACGCACATGCACACGCACACGCACACGCACACGCACACACTAACTTTAAAGCATTTGGGGATGATCTTGGAAAACTATAAGGAAAGCGTATTTTGCTACTAGTTTTATATTACTCAGTGGCCTTTGATACACTGACCCCCTGATTTATGGGAAAAAAAATTGATGCAGTGTCTTGTTTTGATAAATAATTTATCAGTTCAAGTTATTAACTAAATTAGGGCTCTCAATCGTAGATTTAAGATAAAATTTATTCTTCCTCAGAGGCCTTTTCCTTGTATAATTCTGCAGTCTGGTAAGCTGAACATTAAAAATGTTATATAGCCGAAACCGGTTTGGCTCAGTGGATAGAGCGTCGGCCTGCGGACTGAAAGGTCCCGGGTTCGATTCCGGTCAAGGGCATGTACCTGGGTTGTGGGCACATCCCCAGTAGGAGATGTGCAGGAGGCAGCTAATCGATGTTTCTCTCTCATCGATGTTTCTAACTCTCTATCTCTCTCCCTTCCTCTCTGTAAAAAATCAATAAAATATATTTTTTTTAAAAAATGTTATATAGTTTCAAGGAGTGATGTATTCACCTACTTAGTGCTCATCCCTAAAGTTGAAAGCCAACTGACTGGTTTTAAGATTGATGGCATTAATAGGTGTGGCAATGTATATTAGGTACATTCCATTAGAGTTATTTGAGGAGAAGTTTGTATAGGGAGCTTTTTACATAGCAAGCCCTATCATTTATTTTTACAAGATATTTTTAAAACCTTAAGTTTTTGTGAACATAAAAGCACAATAAAGGCTAATAAAATTCATTTGGATGTGATGATATTGGAGAATGAGTTATAGACCTTTCTGTTCTAAATCTGACTTCATTTTTAAACATCTAATTTCTGTGGAACTAAAATATTTGGGCTGATAAACATTTTTATGAAATAAACCATTGGCTGTTTAATTGCCCTAAATACCTAGATTTCTTGTTCACCAAAGAGCCTTTGTCAGACTTATATAAGTTTAGTATTAGAAGATACAGAAAATTTGTGAACTGTAGAATGTTCAAGTTAGGAATCTAAAGATTTTAATTAGACGACAGCATAGTTTTGATACTAAATACTTTATTTTACTAAAAATTATGGAACAAACATTTGGATCTTAGGAATAAGAAAAGAAAACTTACTGTTATTTTTCCCATGTCCCTTTTAATCATATACAAATGTAATTTTTCTCACACTATAATATCAAAAATAGAAATTTATATTTTGCAGTTTTTCAATTTATAATTATTAGATGTTAATATTCTTTTAGTCTTCTAAAAGGTGTTTTTATTTTATTTTTTAATCCTCACCTTAGGATATGTTTTTCATTGATTATAGAGAGAAAAGAAGGGAGAGGGAGAGAGAGAACGAGAGAAACATCAGTGTGAGAGAGAGAAAGATGGATTGGTTGCCTCCTGCACATGCCCCATTGGGGATCCTTCCCATAACCTGGGTATGTGCCCTGACTGGGAATCAAACCCACCACCTTTTGGTATAGGATGACACACTTACTAACTGAGCCACACCAGCCAGGGCTCTTCTTCTATATCTTGCTCATTGGACCTGACTGCTTTTGGAGATATATATGTTTTGTCAGAAGTATTGTAGAGAACCACATTCAAGATTTGTAAGACAATATTTTTTTAAATATTTTTGTATTGATTTCAGAGAGGAAGGGAGGAGAAAGAGATAGAAACATCAGTGATGAGAGAGAATCATTGATTAGCTACCTCCTGCACACCCCTTACTGGGGATCAAGTCCTCAACCCAGGCATGTGCCCTTGACTGGACTCGAACTTGGGACCCTTCATTCCATAGGCCGATGCTTTATCCTCTAAGCCAAACTGGCTAGTGCTGTAAGACAATATTTTTCTTTTTTTACTTTGGCAATGTATTTTGAGGTCAGCATCTTTTTTTCATTTATGTATAACCAGCTCTATCATTATAATCTCCTTTTATACCCTTACTAGAGGCCCATTTGTGCACTGGTGGGGTGGGGGAGCGTCTGTCAGCCCAGCCTGTGCCCTCTCACAGTCCAGGACCCCTTGGGGGATGTCCGCCTGCCAGCTTAGGCCCGATCCCCAAGGGGAATTGGGCCTAAGCTGGCAGTGAGACATCCCTCTCGCAGTCTGGGACCCCTCGCTCCTTACTGCCCTGCCCACCTTCAGTGGAGGCGGGAAAGGCTCCCAACACCGATGCTGGGCTCACCAGCCGTGAGACCAGCTTCTGGCTGAGTGGCGCTCCCCCTGTGGGAGTGGACTGACCACCAGGAGGGCAGCTTCTGTGTTGAGCATCTGCCCCCTGGTGGTCAGTGCACATCATAGCGACCTGTCGTTCCACCTTTGGTTGATTGGCATATTACACTTTTATTATATAGGATTTTCAGTACCTCAATTAGCCTCCTAATCAAGTCCTGACCAGTCCTCTTTTGTGAAGCTGCCAAGTTGAATATATATCCTGGACTGACGTGATCATTTCAGGTGGCAAAGCTGTTTTTTCACACTGATTCACTATGATATTGTTTGGAACAATGGTTTCCAAGTTCACTAACTCTAGGCTGTATCTTAATATGTTTTGGGGTAGTAGATACCCACGGGAAACACTTTTTTAAAAAAAATCAGCTGTCCAAATTAATATGTGTTCCTAAAAATGAAATGTGGAATATGAATATGCCCATTTGATGTAGTAGTTAAGAAAAACAAATGATAGCTCTGATGATTGTTTTATTAGCTACTAATATAAATATTTTTAGTTGAACACTCTTAGAATAATGTTTTTGGGCAAAATTTCAGAAATTTAATACAGCAAATAGACTTAAAGAAAAAGATATCCAAAACATACAAAGTTACTCAGAAATGTTTTAGGTCTTGAGGCTGTGATGGTTCTCTTTACAATTAGCTCTTGAAAGGGAATGATGAATATATGTTTAATTCTTACTTTTGTCCATTTCCAGCTTACAAAACACTACACAGCAAAATAATGATCTGCTAGACTGCTAACCCGAGCATCCAGCTTCCACAATGCCTGTGCAGGCAGCTCAATGGACAGAATTTCTGTCCTGTCCAATCTGCTATAATGAATTTGATGAGAATGTGCACAAACCCATCAGTTTAGGTTGTTCACACACTGTTTGCAAGACCTGCTTGAACAAACTTCACCGAAAAGCTTGTCCCTTTGATCAGACTGCCATCAACACCGACATTGACGTGCTTCCTGTCAACTTCGCACTTCTCCAATTAGTTGGAGCCCAGGTAAACTTCCAAGATTTTACTAATTTGGTATGTGCAATAATTATAGTACTTAGTTCATTAAGGGGTACAAAGTATGGTTAATGATATTTGATACGTAAAAATATTCAGTGTATCTGATTCTCATGATTGTATCCTGCAAAAGTTTTTCTTGAAATAATGTCATAAATCCTTATGGAAAACCATAATTTTATTATGACTATATGATTCTCTGTGTTCAATGCTGTGGTCAAAATTTATTTTGTAAGTGATTTTGGTGGATAAGAAAAATTTTGATATAAGCATACACCAATATTTATTCATTAGGTGATATGAGAAGAAATGTAATCAAAGTTTTGGCCAGAGAGCAACCAACTAGAAACCTCAAATGGAGGTTTTTTTGGTTTGTTTTTTTTTAATTTCACATCTATAATAATAAAAGCGTAATATGCTAATTAGACCGAACAGCCAGATGACCTTCTGGATGAAGCTGGGGCTGTGAGTGCCGAGGCAGCTGCTGTGGCTGCGAGGGCCAAACACCTTGCACGAATTGCATGTATCGGGCCTCTAGTGATAAAATAAGTCCTAGTTGGGGATGAGTATATCGAAAACCATGCTAAAAAATAACTATTTCTTGTTGATAATCATTTTATTGAATCAGAGCAAAGTCCTAGATTTATAGTAATTTTCATTTAATGAGAGTCTACTTTGTGTAGGTATGATGGTAAACATTCAATATCTGTTATTATTAACTAGCGGCCTGGTGCATGGATACGTGTAACTGTGGGATCCCTTGGCCTGGCCTGCACTCTTGCAATCCAGGACCCTCAGGGGATGTCAGAGAGCCGGTTTTGGCCCAATCCCTGCAGGCCAGCCCGAGGAACCCCACCAGTGCACAAATCCGTGCACCAGGCCTCTAGTATGCATATGAGCTCTTTGGTTAATCTTTGATCGCCATCCCCCCTACCCCCTTTCCCTCTGAGATTCATCAGCCTGTTCCATGTTTCCGTGCCTGTGGTTTCTGCTCCTGCGTTGAGCATCTGCCCCCTGGTGGTCAGTGCACATCATAGCTGTTGGTTGGTTGGCCGGTTGCTTAGGCTTTTATATATATAGATTCTTGTTATAGCTTTTCAGGTATTTAATATCCCCATTTTACAAGTGAGGAAGAAGATTCTGTACATTGTGTATTACATAAAGAAAGTAAGGATTTTTCTGATCAGTCATATCTTAGAAAATTCAATGAATTAAAATATCTTGTTCCATAGTATCTTCATATTTGAAGTTTTCCTATTAAAGAACAACATCTCTTCTCAATGTTCATAATCCAGACACTCTGAAATCAAGATGCAGTTGTAATTATTAGTGCATCATAATTTAATTGGCAGCAATTTTTCTTAACAGTGCAGAAAATAATGGTGGCTCTTGCAAATAATGGCATTTTAGATCCAACAAAATACTGTTGACTTTTTGTAATAATACTAGCTACCATTTATTTATCATCTGCTATAGGGCAGGTATTGTGTTTGTCTTTTAAATAAATGTCCTCTCAGTTGGTTCTTAAAAATAGCCTGCAGGCTTATGCAGTGTGATTTCTTTTATCTTTTCAGGCTCATCTACTACTGTCTTCACTCTTTCTGCTTAAGCCACACTGCCTCCCAGTCAGTTGTTAAATATGCCAGAAGTATTCCCACCTGAGGGCGTTTGTGTAGTGACTCTGCCTAGAAAGCTCATTCCTTCTCCTTTTTTAAGTCTTTCTAATGTCACGACTTCCAAGGAAGCCTATCCTCCTATCTTGACCATCCCCCTTAAAATTGCAACCTCTCTCTAGTACTCCTACTTTTCCTTATTCTTGTTGGATAATTGGTATTGATCTCCCTTCATCATACTATGTTTTTTATTTATGTTTTTTTTTAATCTATTGGTTGCCTTCTCTCTTCTCCACTAGAATGTAAGCTCCACAAGGGCAAGAAATTTTGTCTGTTTAGCTCACTGTGCTCGGTACATGATAATAACTCCATAAATATAAATATTTGTTTAATTAAATTGAATTTTAACATTTTTAAAAATTTATCTTTATTGTTGAAAGTATTTCAGATGTCCCCTCTGTCCCCATTGACCCCCCTCGCCCTGCACCCCTCAACAAGCTAAATTGAATTTTTATAATGGCACAATGAAATAGGGATTTTCATCTTCATTTTGCAGATAGGGAAACCATGACTTGGAGCAGTTAAATAATTTACTCAAGATCACTCGTAGAAATGGCAGAGCTGCAGTTTTGACCTTTCATTGAGAACACTGTGTCTTGTGGTGCTTATATTCTAGCAAGGGGGTACAGTAAATATAGTAAGTACATTATATAGTAAGAAGGTACTTAGTGCTAAGGGGGGAAAAATTCTTGTCCTTTTTACCTACTTTTTGTTTTGAAATACTTTTAGAAAAAGTTGCAAAATTTATACAGAGAACCTGTATAACTTCCTGCAGCTTCCCCTAATATTAACATCTTTTAAAATTACAGCATAGCCCTAACCGGTTTTGCTCAGTGGATAGAGCAAGCATCGGCCTGCAGACTGAAAGGTCCCAGGTTTGATTCCGGTCAAGGGCATGTACGTTGGTTGCGGGTACATCCCCAGGAGGAGGTGTGCAGGAGGCAGCTGATAGATGTTTCTCTCTCATGGATGTTTCTACCTCTCTATCCCTCTCTGTAAAAAAATCAATAAAAAAATAAAAATAAAATTACAGCATAGTTATCAACCCCAAGAAATTAACATTGATACAGTACTATTAACTGCCTGCTTCTTTTCTTCATCCATTAACCCACCAGACCCTGCCATTAAGTATGATATTCTTGATTCTTGGAAAGCAGATTTATTAGATGTTTGCCTTTAATTTTATTTAAACTATCTCGATGTATGTCTCTGTTATAATTTATACTCACCAAGATTATTATCAAATATATAAATAACAGCTTGTAAGCTGGGTGAATGTATTTCTCCAATTTTTTGTTTGTTTTGTTTTTAGGTACCAGACCATCAGTCAATAAAGTTAAGTAATCTAGGTGAGAACAAACATTATGAAGTTGCAAAGAAATGTGTTGAAGATTTGGCACTCTACTTAAAACCACTAAGTGGAAGTAAAGGTAAGTTCCCAAAAAGTGTTTTTTTCTGGTGAGGAGGACTTGGTAATACATTTACTCTGACAGATTTGATGCTGATGCCCTCTTAAAACATTTTGAGTTTTGGAAAATGAGTTTGCTTGGAGAGATCTTGGAAAACTTTTTGATTGAAAACATTTATTACACTATTTTCTGAAAACAACCAATATTGTTATTAATTTAATAATTCATTAGACATACAACATTGAGCTTTAAGCCATATTTGTATTCATTGATTAAACTAATCGTGCTATAGCAGGATATTACTTTTGATAAGCCCTATTAAGACAGGTTTTATGTGTTCATGTATTCATTCAGTCATTCATTAAATTTTATTGAACACTTAATAGAGGTTATAGTCCCTGTCTTCACGGAGCCCGCAGTCTATTGGGGGTGATAGCCATGTAAGCACAATAAATTATTTTAAGTGCTGTGACAGAAGTGAAATTCTGTTTTGTTTATCACTGCATACCCAGTGTTTAGCACATCATATATGTAATAAAATGTTGTTGAATGAAAAAATCAATCAAGTATTTATTTTGTACCTGCTCTGTGCTTTGCACTGTTCAATATTTTGGATATAGTGATTTTTTTTTTTGAGAGACTTACCCTGTACACCTCATTCATTCATTGAACAGATATCTAAAGAGCATATAGTAAGCAGCAGACACTATTTTGGTACTTGGGGATACTTGAGCAAATATGCGTGCCCTTGTAGCAATCATGTTTAGAGAAGAGAGAAAGTATAATAATATAATAAAAAAGAAAATTATGTAACATGTTATAAATAATTGGTATGGAAAGGAAATAATACATTTAGAGGGATAAGAAATGTCAGAGTGAGTGGAGAAAGGCAGTGCAATTTGAAATAAGGTGATGAGTGTAGGCCTCAGTTAAATGGTAGCTTTTGATCTTGAGATAAAAGGTGAGGTAGTTAGCTATGTAGGTTCCTGGGAAAAGACTGTTAAAGGCAGACAGAATAGTAAAGTCCTCAAGGCATATGTAGTATCTTCAAAGAATAACAAGGATCTATCTTAAAGCTAGGGCCAGAGACTTTCTTAAATTATTGGATGTGGGATAGGAGAGAAAGAGCGGAGTCAAGTATGACTGTTGGGTTTGGGGCCTGCGCACGAAAAAGAGAGGTTGTCATCAATTTAGATAAGGGATAGTGTAGTAGATCAGGTTTAAGTAGGAAAACTTGGAGTTCAATTTTGGTCATGTTAACTTTGCTATATCAAATCTTCACTTGAATGCTGTTGAGTAACCGATGGATATATATTAAGGAATGAAGTATAGGAGCTGTAACTTTGGAAGTCATTGACATATGGATGGTATCTAATGCAGTAAGACTAGGTGAGATCATCTAGTGTAGATAGAGAAGAAAATGAAAACTGAGTCCTGAGGCCCTTTAACATTAAGAAGACAGGAAGAAAAGATAAAATCAGAAAATAAGACTGGAAAAAAGTAAGAAGGTTAGAAAACTAAGGGAATGTGTTCTGGAAGCCATGTAAAGAAAAGTGATCGAATAAGTTAGAGGTGATATCTGTGGTGATGCTGTTGAAAGGTCGAGTAAGATAAGGATTGAGAATGGACCGTTAATTTAGCAAAGATGAGGAAATTGTCATGACGAGCAGTTTGGTTAAGTGATGGTGGCAAAAACTTGGAATAGATTTTAAAGATTGTGGAGAAAGGAATTGAGATAATACTAGATTTGCTACAAAAGGAAGGAAAGAAAAACTCAAAAAAGGTGGGGGAAGAAATGGGACAGAGGTAGGGGAAGAAGAATAAATAAGATTTACTTTTAAGACAGATGAAATACAACTGGCTTGTTCTTATTAATGCTGATGGAAATGATCAAGTGGGAAGGGAAAAACTGATGATATGGGAGAAAGACAAGGATTGTTGGAGCAATGTCCTTGAGTCGGGAAAAGGGATTAGGATTGTGGACCTTGTCACTACGCCATGTTCATAATATCTTGTATATAATAAAAAAAACAATGCTGTTAATAATTATTACTTTTAAACTTTATTCATTCAACTTTATATTTATCTTCAATAATTTTAGTAAATAGACTAAATAAACAAACCAAAGGTACTCTCTGTTGAGGGACTCATATAACCCAGATAGGAGGATACCTAAGTAAAATTTGAAGAAACTAAAAATTAGGCTCTTATTACCAGTGACTGGTAATAAACTGAAATAGATTGAGTTAAAAAAAAAAGGAAATTTGTTCATAGGAGGCTCATTAGGAATTGTGGCTTAATAGTTAAATACATATAATAAAAATTGGCTTATCTTTTTTAATTGAAAAAAACGTTAGTTTACTTTGTTTCCTTTTTCCTAAAGGTGTAGCTAGTTTGAACCAGAGTGCACTGAGCCGTCCAATGCAAAGGAAACTGGTGACACTTGTAAATTGTCAACTGGTAGAGGAAGAAGGTCGTGTAAGAGCCATGCGAGCAGCCCGTTCACTTGGAGAACGAACTGTAACGGAACTAATATTACAGCACCAGAACCCTCAGCAATTGTCTGCCAACTTATGGGCTGCTGTCAGGGCTCGCGGATGCCAGTTTCTAGGGCCAGGTAAGATAGATCACTATCTTGCCTTTCTTATTGGTTATCAGGGCTAGAGGATGCCAATTTCTAGAGGTAGGTGAGAATCCCCAGACTCAACCCATCTTTATTTATACATACAAAGCTTGACATAATTACAGATAAACAAGCCAGTTTTTGTTGATCATAATCTATATGATAAGTGCTATAATGTTTTAGATCAAATTCTCTCATTTAATTTTCAATGTCCTTCAGGAGTGGTAACACAGATCCAATTTTACATATTAGAAAACTGAGTTAACTGAGTTAGTTAAGGTTACACAGGTTGTAAGTAAAGGAAAAGTAAATTTTTTTTTAACTTTTAATTTTGAAATAATTTCAAATTTAACAAAAAGCTGCAAGAATAATGCAGAACCCTTGACCAGGTAGCTCAGTTAGTTAGAACCCTATCCCAAATATGCCAAGGTTGCAGGTTCAATTCCTGGTCAGTGCACAAACAAGAATCAGCCAATGAGTGCATAAATAAGTGGAACAACATATGGGTGTTTCTCTCTCGCTCACTCTCTCTCTCTCTTTTCTCTTTCTTCATAATCCTTAAGTAAAATACAGAGTAATGCAGAGAATTCCTGTGTACTCCTTATCCACATTGATTAGTTTGGTTTTTTTTTAAAATATATTTTATTGATTTTTTACAGAGAGGAAGGGAGAGAGAGATAGAGGGTTGGAAACATCGATAAGAGAGAAACATCGATCAGCCGCCTCCTGCACACCTCTTACTGGGGATATGCCCGCAACCCAGGCACATGCCCCTGACCGGAATCGAACCCGGAACCCTCCAGTCCGCAGGCCGACGCTCTATCCACTGAGCCAAACCGGTTTCGGCTGATTAGTTTTTTAATTTGCTACATTTGTTATATTATTCCCTCTTTCTTTTATGAACCATTTGAAAGTAGGTTGAATACCCACTTATCCTTAAGTGTGTTTCCTAAAGACAAGGATACAATACTACATTCTACAGTTTATATTCCAGTTTTATCAATTATTCCAAATGTGTTTTTTATGGCATTTATGTTGTAAATATTTCCCTGGCTGGAAAACAACATAAATTAATACCTTCTTTAGGTATTGCACCTAGAGGCTAGTATCATTTTAAAATTATATAAAAATTAGTTCTGACAGGCAGAGTAACAGTTCCATGCATTAAAAAAATTACCATTTATCATGAGACTGTGTGTCCTGCCCTAACCGGTTTGGCTTAGTGGATAGAGCGTCAGCCTGCGGACTCAAGGGTCCCAGGTTCGATTCCAGTCAAGGGCATGTACCTTGGTTGTGGGCACATCCAAGGGAGTGTGCAGGAGGCAGCTGATCGATGTTTCTCTCTCATTGATGTTTCTAACTCTCTATCCTTCTCCCTTCCTCTCTGTAAAAAATCAATAAAATATATTAAAAAAATAAATAAATAAAAATAAGACTGTGTGTCCTTCACATGTTATTTGTCAGAGTGGCGGTATGTGTTCTATAAATGAGGATTTTTTTTCACTTTATGTTAAGTTCTCTTGACTTGTGTTCTGATTGGTTGTCTAATAGGAAAGATGTTTTCTTTTGTTTGATTGCAGACCCCTTATCTGTGGTTTCTTTTTCTGCAGTTTTAGTTACCTGAGGTCTAAAAATATTAGGAGGGACATTCCAGAAATAAACAATTCATAAGTTTTAAATTGCACATTACTCTGAGTAGTGTGATAAAATCTCATGTCATTGTGAATCATTCCTTCGTCCAGCATGTCCTTCCAGTATATTCTATCCACCCATTAGTCACTTAGTAGCCATCTTGGCAGTCTGTTGAGGTGTCTCACTGCTTGTGTTCAATTAATACTTAGACTGACTTTAAGTCACAATGCTTATGTCATTCACCTCACTTCATCTCATCGTGTAGTCATTGTATCATCTCGTATCTTCACAAGAATCTTGAGTACAGTACAGTAAGATATTTTGAGGAAGAGACCGTATTCACAAAGCATAATAGTATATTATAATTGTTCTATTTTTAGTTATTGTTAATCTCTTACCGTGTCTAATTTGTAAATTAAACTTTACATAGGTATGTATGTATATGTATGTACTGAAGGTTCTCGAATAACATTTCATTCAACATCGTTTTATTATAACGTTGATGAGATGCTATAGGAACTTAGCTCTTGTTTGTGTCAATTAGCCTATGGTAAAGTTGGTTTCATCATAGGTTGTTTTGCTTAAAGTTGCAAAACCTATTGACAATGTTAAGTGAGGACTTTACTGTTTAGGAAAAAAACATATTAAACAGGGTTGGCCAAGTAGGTTTACAGTTGTGTTAATACTGTAATTAATAAATAAATAATAATACAAAAATAAGCTCTGCCCCGGCTGAGTGGCTCAGTTGTTTGAGTGTAATCTTGTGCACCAAAAGGTTTCCGGTGGGATCCCGGTCAGGGCACATATGGTATGGAAGGCAGTGGGTCGATGTTTCTTTCTCTCTCCACTCCCCTCTTTTCTTCCCCTTCTCTCCCTCTTTCCTCTCTTCCTCTCCCTTCCTCTCTCTAAGCATGACCACAGGTGAGGAATAAAAAAAAGAAGCTCTGTTTCACATACTTACAACTGTAAGCCCACTTTTGCCTACCTCTGTATATAGGGTTTGGTACTATCTACAGTTTCAGACATCCACTGGGTGTCTTAGGACATATCCTCTGTGGATAAGGGTGGACTACCGTATTTTTTAATTAAGCTATATTTGTGTATGTGTGATGTCCTATTTTTGTGCTAATTAAATACAGACTGGAAAATGAACCACTGTAAACTAATACCAAAGAAATCTTTGACAGACGTGATCTGCAGGGTTTCTCATTTATCATGAACTCATGTTTCTTCTAGCTATGCAAGAAGAGGCCTTGAAGCTGGTGTTGCTGGCACTAGAAGATGGTTCTGCTCTCTCAAGGAAAGTTCTGGTACTTTTTGTTGTGCAAAGATTAGAACCAAGATTTCCTCAGGCATCAAAAACAAGTATTGGTCATGTTGTGCAACTACTGTATCGAGCTTCTTGTTTTAAGGTGAGTAATAAGCAACCATCTAAATATTACATGCCTATATGTGGGACAGAGGCTTTCTGTAATGGGTATTATCCTGTTAGAGGCCCCCACAAATGCAGAATGCTTATAAGAGTTGAAGGAAAACTCTTTTTTTGAGAAGTGCAACTTTTTGTTTTTTAATATATTTTTATTGATTTCAGACAGGAAGGGAGGGGGGGAGAGAGAGAGAGAGAGAGAGAAACATCAATGATGAGAAAGAATCATTGATTGGCTGCCTTCTGCATGCCCCGAGAGAGAGAGAGAGAGAGAGAGAGAGAGAGAGAGAAACATCAATGATGAGAAAGAATCATTGATTGGCTGCCTTCTGCATGCCCCCCACCAGGGATCGAGCCTGCAACCCAGGCATGTGCCCTTGACTGGAATCGAACCTGGGACCCTTCAGTCTGCAGGCCCATGCTCTATCCACTCAGCCAAACCAGCTAGGGCGAGAAGTGCAACTCTTAATTGACTTGAATTCTCATCTTGTAGATATTTTTCTTTAAAAGAGTTTTTTGCTTGCTTTTAGCATGGAGTCAGAACAAGGGAAGTTAACGATTCTGTTTAATGCAGAGATATTCTGATTGGGTATATCTCATGTAGGACTTGAGCATTCATACATACTTTAAATTTTGTGATCTTCAAGTCAAGGGTTCTGATTCAGTAGACCTGAAATTATAGTTTTCAAAACTTCGTGGGTGATTCTGATGCATAGTAATAGAACTTGAATAGGACCAGGTTCTCTTAATCACCTGTGTCCATCTTTACTACTCAGGTAGATAGATGCATATGGTTCCCAGGAGATACCCTGTACCATAGATGGTGGTTAGAGAGGTGCTAACATCCTCTGGTTTTTTGGGTTTCTTTTTTTCTACTTTTTAGATTGATAATTCCTCCTTTTGTTTCCTCAGTGTTTCTTTTAGTAGGTTATGACAGAATATAGATTTTTTTGACTTCTAAGTTATACTTTGCTCTTAAATTATGCCAGATTAGAATTTTGGGTGTCCTAAACTTTTCTTTCTTGTACTGTCTTTTTGTGGTATCTGATATGTAGTAGTTTCCCCCCATCTTACATCCCGCCCCCCCCCCCCCCCCCGCCCAAAAAAAAGGTTTGGTTATGGAAGGAGGGAAAGCAGACCAGTTCTGATGGGTTGGGTATATTTCTCCTTTCTGTTGCTTAGGTTACTAAAAGAGATGAAGACTCTTCTCTGATGCAATTAAAAGAAGAATTTCGGAGCTATGAGGCATTACGCAGAGAACATGATGCCCAAATTGTTCATATTGCTATGGAAGCAGGACTTCGTATTTCACCCGAACAGTGGTCCTCACTTCTATATGGTGACTTAGCGCATAAATCACACATGCAATCTATTATTGATAAGGTTTGTGAAATTAGAGATCCTAATCTATTGTTGTTACATTGGAAAATACTGGAATCTTCTGAAAGGACTAAAGGGACAACCAGTTGAAGATTCTATGTTTTTAAAAATCAGAGTCTATAAAATCTTTTTTTCCCCTTTTAATTATTATGATTATTTTTTAACTTTCAAAATAAACTAAGGGAGGCAATAGGGAAGCAAATACAGGATAAAAGCAGCTTGGCTTACAAAGTCTGTCATTCATCTACATTCCAACTCCAGAGAGCTAATACAGCTTATTAATGAGTTTTCTGAGTGTCTAATGATGAATTTCATAGGGCAGATTCTGAGGTGAAAATCTAATTCACCATTGATACTCCTACTATGGAGTCTGAAGACACTTGAAAACCTATTTAGTATATTGACTTAATGAAAGCATTTGAAAATAGATGTAAGAATTACAGTAAAAACCATTCTGTCTTCTGTTTTGTTAGCTGCAATCTCCAGAATCATTTGCAAAGAGTGTCCAGGAATTGACAATTGTTTTGCAACGAACAGGTGACCCAGCTAACTTAAATAGACTGAGGCCTCATTTAGAGCTTCTTGCAAACATAGATCCCAATCCAGGTATGTTGGAAAATACTCAATTGCTTATGTTTCTTATAATAACAGAAGATAATTTCTGCTAACAAATTCTCTCCTCCATCCCATCTCCTTGGCTTATTTTAGATGCTGTTTCACCAACTTGGGAGCAGCTAGAAAATGCAATGGTAGCTGTTAAAACAGTAGTTCATGGCCTTGTGGACTTCATACAGAATTATAGTAGAAAAGGCCATGAGACACCTCAGGTAAGCACATTTATTGTACTTGTACCATTATCTCTAACAGAGATTCATCCTGAACATTTAACAAGCTATCTGGCTAATGAACTCTTTAAATGGCTCTACTCTCTTATAAGTTTTTATTGTCTATTCTTTTGGGAGAAACTCAAGTTGTAGTATACCTGATAAATAATTCAGAGCACAGCAACAGTTTGGATAGTATCTTGAATGAATTTACTGCAGATGTCTTTTACCAAATGTAGATTATTGATTCCTTCCAAACATTTTATCTGATTCTTTTCTAATGTGGAGAAATTGTCACTTTTTTTCTTCATTTCTGTCAATGAATTTCTATTTGTAAGTATGTGGAAATTGAATTTTTAAAATATTTTCAGCCCTGGCCTGTGTGGCTCAGTTGGTTGCAAGTCATCCAGTGTACCAAAAAGTTGCTGGTTCAATTCCCAGTTAGGACACATGCCCGGGTTGCAGGCTCCATCCCCAGTAGGGGGCATAACGATGTTGTTTTTTCTCTGTGCCTCTCCCCCGCTCTCTAAAAAAAAATATCAATAAAAATATTTTAAAACATATTTTCAGTGTACTTTAGAAGGAGTTATTTAAGGTATAACTCCTTTATTCTAATAACATCTATTTATTATTTATTAACTTTTGATGTTGTTAATCCTCACCTGAGGATATTTCCCCCCCCCCCCTTTTTTTTTTTAGAGAGTGGGAAGGAGGAAAGAAGGGGGAGGAAGGAAAAGAGAAAGGGAAACATCCATGTGAGAGAGACATCAATTGGTTGCCTCCTGCATGTGCCACGACTGGGGCTGGGGGTTTAACCTGCCACCCAGGTACGTGTCCTTAACCAGGAATCAAACCCCTAACCCTTCAGTGCATGGGCCGATGCACTAACCACTAAGCACACAACCAGGGTGACATTTTTTTATTAAGTTACTGTGAGCCAGTTCCTATGTTTAATATTTTACATATATTATCTCTAATTCTCACAGTCACTTGCAAGATAATTGCTATTTTCAAGTTGAAGCTTAAAATGGTTAAATAGCATATCTAAAGTCATGGTGGCGGTGACAGAGGTAGGATCAAATCTACTCCAAAGTGATCTTTCCAATCTTATATCCTTATTCCTTTAGAAGACATATACTATTCAAACACCAACTGAAAGATAAATGTTTCATCTTTATTAAGGTCACAAAAATAACAAGGATATTTTAGATTTTAATGCAAATCATAGTAGGTATGATGAGGTTTTTATATTGCCTCATTATGTGAACTTAACTCCGAGCCTAAGAGAGTTGTACCCTCAACTTGACAAATAAATAGGTATTTCTTAATTTTTCACTTTCAGGGGAAATCATATTCTACATATCCTGGGAAAGCTTAATTGAACTAACTTATGGCCTTTAAATGCTTTTTTAAAGTTTTTGTTTGGTTTTGGTATCATAATTTTAACACAGCAGTGAATTGATGAGGAAATCTTGTATTTTCATGGGCTTTGTGTTGACTGACAAATAAATAGACATAACATTTGAACCAGTTTCAGATAATCTCCAGAGGGAATGTCTAAAATGCCAACTCAGGGTTATGCCACGTAATTCTTAACAGGAAACAATGGAATGATAATTGTTTCAGCAAAAGAATTACTTATATCTAATGTGAAAAAGAATTGAAGGTGTAGTCATGAAATTTTGAAGTCCCAAGAGTGAATAACACCTGGAATCTTCACTTTTCTACACACTGATTCTTTTTGTAGCCTCAGCCAAACAGCAAATATAAGACTAGCATGTGCCGAGATCTAAGACAGCAAGGAGGGTGTCCACGAGGAACAAACTGTACTTTTGCCCATTCTCAGGAAGAGCTTGAAAAGTAAGTTTTGAGAATTCTGTTGCATATGGGTTTAATTGTGGGCCATTATGAAAGTGTTATATACAATCTTAAAGTTTGTGATGCGTTTTCATGATGCAATTAACTACCTTGTTGCTTCTGGGAGCAAGGTTAACGTAAGTTAACTAGCTGAAATACATGTTTCTGCTAAGCACCTGTGTAGAATGAAAATACTCCTATGTGCAATCTTATTTGCTCCAGTTCACTTGAAGATAACAGCAAAGGCCCAGGTAAATGGTAATGCAGATTTTCTTTTTATGACTTTTGGTCTTATTTTAACATTCTTTTAATGTATCTTTTCCTTTTCTCTTCTCCGATGGGTAATTAATTCCTTTTTCTATGTCCATTTACCCCAATGGGTAAAAGCTATTTTATTTTATTATTTTTAAAAATATTTTTTATTGCTTTCAGAGAGGAAGGGAGAGGGAGAGAGAGATAGAAACATCGATGATGAGAGAATCATTGATCAGCTGCCTCCTGCACGCCCCCTACTGGGGATTGAGCCTGCAACCTGTGCTTGTGCCCTTCACCAGAATCAAACCTGGGACGCTTCAGTCCTGAGGCCGATGCTCTATCCACTGAGCCAAACCAGCTAGGGCCTGAGTATCAACTTTTAATGGACCTCTCCCTTTAAACTCAGTTTGAGCTCATTTTCTAGTCCTATGCACCCTCCTCTTCTACCTTCCATTCTACTCTGCCCCAGTGTTCCCCGATCCAACCAGTTAATTCATGTCATGTTATAAGAATCATCTTTCTGTCAGCTTTCTTTCACCTGCTTGTCTTAGTCACTGAGTTCTATCAGTTCCTATATATTTCTCAATTCTTCCTTCATCTTTCCATTCTTCCATTCTTATAGTCCAAACTATCATCCCCTTTTCCCCCTTCTTTTAATCCTCGCCTGAGGATATTTTTTCCGTTTTTTTGGTGTGGTTTTTTTTTTGTTTGTTTTTTTTTTAGAGAAAGTGGAAGGAAGGTGGTGGGGGAGTGAGAGAAACATCGACATGAGAGAGATTGATGGCCTCCTTCACTCATCCTGACCAGGGCCAGGATCAAACCTGTCACCCAGGTATATGCCTAGACCGGAAATTGAACCTGCAACCCTTTGGTCTGAGGGCCGAAGCTCTAACCATCAGGGCTATCATCCCCTTTTCTTGATACACAGTTGCCTCCTAACTAGTTTTCTTTTTTTATAAATATATTTTATTATTGATTTTTTTACAGAGAGGAAGAGAGAGGGATAGAGAGTTAGAAACATCGATGAGAGAGAAACATCCATCAGCTGCCTCCTACACACCCCCCACTGGGGATGTGCCCGCAACCAAGGTACATGCCCTTGACTGGAATTGAACCTGGGACCCTTCAGTCCACAGACCGACGCTCTATCCACTGAGCCAAACCGGTCAGGGCCTAACTAGTTTTCTTACAGCTACTGTTGCCCACCCCTATCCCATTATTTCCCACAAAATAGGGAGAACTTTGCCATAAGACTCATTGTAGATAGGTATTTTCTCATTACTATATGGATAAAGGTATAAAATCTAGATTGTGGCTCTAAGATCTTGCATCATCTAGTCCAGGGGTGGGCAAACTTTTTGACTCCAGGGCCACAATGGGTTCTTAAACTGGACCGGAGGGCCGGAACAAAAGCATGGATGGAGTGTTTGTGTGAACTAATATAAATTCAAAGTAAACATCATAACATAAAAGGGTACAGTCTTTTTTTTTTTTTTTTTAGTTTTATTCATTTCAAATGGGCCGGATCCGGCCCGCAGGCTGTAGTTTGCCCACAGCTGATCTAGTCTGTGCCTACCTTTCTGATAATTATCTCATAAACTAATCTGTTTATTTAAAAATGAGTTTTAATTTTTTGTTGTTGTTGTTGTTGTTGGTAATCCTCACCCGAGGATATTTTTCCATTGATTTTTTAGGGAGAGTGGAAGAGAGAGGGAGAGACAGAGAGGAACATTGATGTGAGAGAGACACATCAATTGGTTGCCTCCTGCACGTGCCCCAACTAGGGCCCAGTCAGGGAGAAGCCTGCAACTGAGGTATGTGCTCTTGACCGGAATCAAACCCGGGATCCTTTGGTCCGCAGTCCGACGCTCTATCCGCTGAGACAAACCGGCTAAGGCAGTGTTTTCATTTCTTTAAAATTATATAATTAACAAATTTTTAACAGAATTTTTTCAACTCTTGTATACCTTTCTCTTTATATTCCCAACTAAATTTTAATTGGTTTATTTCATTTTTATTTAGTGTACTTTATATTCCAGATAGAAAAATTTTCAGAAGGATCTCTTCCCACTCCCTCAGAAGCCTTCTTTGGATGCATGTGTACTTTGTTTGCTATTTAATATGTGCCTATATGTACAGGTGTCTGTGTGTAGGTGAATGGCATCTATATTTTCATGTGGCATCTATTAGAGCAGAGTTTGATATAGACCGTATATGATATTTAGCTGAAGAAACTTTCAAAACTGTTTCCTCCTTTTTAAATCTTTTCCCATTGTCTTTTTTTTTTAAGATATAGTGAAATAGTCATCAATACATTAATTGTTTTTAAAACAGGTATCGATTAAGGAACAAAAAGATCAATGCAACTGTAAGAACATTTCCTCTTCTAAATAAAGTTGGTGTAAGCAACACTGTCACAACCACAGCCGGAAATGTCATTTCTGTCATAGGAAGTACTGAAGCAACGGGGAAAATTGTTCCAAGTACAAATGGAATTTCCAATGCAGAAAACAGTGTTTCCCAGCTAATCCCACGTAATGCTGACAGTGCATTAAGAGCTCTGGAGACTGTGAAGAAAGTGGGGAAGGTTGGCACTAATGGTCAGAATGCTGCTGGGCCTTCTTCAGAGTCAGTAACTGAAAAGTAAGTAGTAGGTAAAAATGCTTAATATGAGTTACTTAGACTTTGTAGAAATGCCTGAGTATTTTTATTTTTCCTGAGGAAAAGCAGTTAGTAGAAGTTTTATGTAGAATGTGTCATGTAGAAACAGTACTAAATTCCAAAATAATTTGAGTGCTAGTCCTGGCTCTGTAACTGAATAGCTTTGTGACCTTGGGAAGTCACTTTAACTTGGTTTTGTTTCCCTCAATCGAAAACTGAAGAGGTTGGACCAGAATTATGTTTTTTCACACCTTCTTTCCTTAAACTTTAGGGTTGAGTCCATGGAGGTGCCAGAAAGGAATTAAGTAGAAACCTAAGCAGGTGAGAGGCTTGAGCCTCCAGCTCCTGCTTTAGTGAGAACAGTTCTAGTCTATATTCTGTAATGGTATATAGAAATTAAGAGGGAAATCTTTGGAGCCAAACTCTCTGGTTTCAAATTCTGGCTGTTCCTTAATCTGTTTTCCTCAGTTTACTCATCCATAGAATTAGTATAATAATAGTACCTACTACTATTGTGAAGATAAAATGACTTAATACTGCAGTGTGCTTTGAACAACACCTGCCACGTAGCATTTAATAAATATCTGTTATTATTATTATCATTATTATTGCCTCCATTATTGTTGTTGGATTTCAGCATAAGATTTAATTGGCAAAGGGGTTTTGGTGCTTTAAGAAAAAATTTTAAAACTTTCAGATGATCTGAAAAGTTCCACCTCTAAAATTTCATGCTTTGTTATTCTTTTATTTTAAAATCCAAGTTAAAGCATGTTCAGATTTTGTCACCCATATCTAGTGTGTCAGTATCTAGTATATACCTTCTAGGAAAAAAAACTTTACGCTAGGTTTATGCTAGGCACACAGTAAACTGCTGGTGATTTCATGTAATAAATGATGGGTAAGTAAGCATTTATATTTTTTATTTCTGCAGTTAGCATGTCATAGGGGAATTTGTTTATTAAACAATCATTATACTCTTACCTCAGGGAGATTTCAGAAATTATATATATCAGAGAACATTGTCTAGTTAGCAAATGTTACTTGCGCACTCATTCTGAATTCTATTCTTGGCACTCTTGAAAATACATGAGATGTATAAGATATCTCTGTCTTGTAAAAACAAGATGATATAGTTTTGAAGACAGCATTTACATAAATGAAGCAACATTGGAGCTACATACAAAAGGCCACATAGTGTATATTTCCATTTATTTGAATGTCCAGAATAGGCAAATCTATATAGACAGAATGTAGATTAGTGGTTCCTAGGGGCTAGGGCCAGGGAAAAAGGGAATGGGGAGTGAATACTAATGAGTACAGGTTTCTCTTGGGGTTGATGAAAATGTTTCAAAAATAGATAATGGTAATAGTTGTATATCGTGAATATACCAGAAATCACTTAAGTGCATACTTTAAAAGGGTAAATTATATCTCATTTTAAATATGATGGACCAGGAGGAAACTTTTAAAATAAATTAATACAAATAAATAAATCATATATTTATTTAATCAAGAATTATGGGTCTTCTATGTGCCAAACACCAGGCCAGCTAGTGTAGTAATGATAATGAACTGGATATACTTCCTGCCTCTAAAGGTCTTCTCGTGTAGTTTAAGAGACAGATGTAATATATAATATATTGTGAAAGGTACTGTAATGGAGTTGTGTTCCAAGTGTTTTTGGACATTAAAAAAAGAGTAATTGATTCTGCAGGGAGTCACTGTGAAAGGATTCTCAGATGTTAAGGCAATGAGCTGATTCCAAAAATAAGGATAGTTAGGAAGGAGTGGCTTCATCAATAGAAGGGGCACAGCTAAGAGCATGTCTGTATGAGAGGGGCTGCAGGAAAGGAGAGCCTAGAATCCTGAAAGTCATCCACAGCTATAGCCATCTAGCTGTCTGACTGAAAGTTGGTTTTTTCCTTAAGTCTGAATTGTTAGGGCAGCTTGCAGGATTTCTTGAGACCATGAACCTTGTCATGGATTTTGATGTCTTTTTCTTGATACATCTAAGAATTTTTCACCTCAAAGTACTGACCCATACTTACAGTATATAACATTTTGATATGAAAGGATCAGATAATCTTTGTAAAAACACTTAGCATATTGCCTGGAGTGCTCTCAATAATTGCTCAGTGTTATTTGTTATAAGGAAATTCTCATCATTTCCTTTGTTGCCTTTATTATTTTACTTCAAAGACTAAATATAGCTCTAAAATATCTTTGAACTCTAAGTCAGTATATTTCTATCAAATATTACCCCACTGTTCTTTATTTCCTACATTTTAATACCCAATTACACATAGAAGTAAACATTTACTGGACTTAAAGGCAGCACATTCTCCTTGTTGTTGTTACTCCAGCTTTAAAGGGGCTTCTCTAGTTTGAGAAAACCCTTCTAATTTAGTTGAGATACAGCATATTGAATTTCTGTATCATTAATAAGATCATTTCCTTGAGTCACCACATGTCAAGCTCTGCTAAAGTTTGGCTTTTTTGTTTTCATAATGTTTTAATTTTTCAGTTACAGTTGATAAACAATATTATATTAGATTCAAGTGTACAACATAGTGATTAGATATTTATATAATTTACAAAGTGATCACCCCATCTGTCACCATTCAGTATTATAATATTATTGACTTTATTTCCTACTAGAGGCCCGGTGCATTAATTCATGCACAGGTGGGGTCCCTTGGCCTGGCTGGCAATCAGGGCCAATCGGGACAGACTGGCCAAGGGGAGGGACCGCGGGAGGTTGGCTGTGGGAGTGCACTGACCACCAGGGGCAGCTCCGGCGTTGAGCATCTGCCCCCTGGTGGTCAGGTTACATCATAGCGGCCAGTCGTCCAGTCCTAACAGTGGCTTAGGCGTTTTTATATATAGATGATATACTTTACATGCTCGTGACTATTTTGTAACTACCAATTTATACTTCTTAATCCCTTCCCCTTTTTATCCATCACCCCAATTCCCCTTCCATCTGGCAAGCATCAAAATGTTCTCTGTATCTATGAGTTTGCTTCTGTTTTGTTTGTTCATTTATTTTTGCTTTTTTTAGATTCCACATATAAGTAAAGTCATATGGTATTTGTCTTTCTCTATCTGACTTATTTTACTTAGCATATATAATACCCTCTGGGTCCATCCATGTTGCTGCAGATGGCAAGATTTCATTCTTTTTTTTTTTTTTAACTGAGTAATATTCCATTGTATATATGTACCACTTCTTCTTTATTCATTCATCTATTGAGGGGCACTTAGATTCCTTCCATATCTTGGCTGTTATAAATAATGCTGCAATGAACATATGGGTGCATATGTCTGTTCTAATTAGTGTTTGGATTTCTTCGGGTAAATACCCAGAGTGGAATTGCTGGGTCCTTCTTTGTCTCTTGTTGTAGCCTTTGTTTTAAATTCTGTTTTGTCTAGTATAAGTATTGCTATCCTAGCTTTTGTTTTTATTTTTATGAAATATCTTTCTCCATCCCTTTACTTTCAGTCTGTGTGTGTCTTTCCAACTGAAGTGAGTCTCTTGTAGAAACATATGAAGGGTTATATTTTCTTATTCATTTAGCCACCCTGTGTCTTTTGGTTGGAGCATTTAATCCATTTACACTTAAGGTAATTGTTTCTAGATGTGTAGTTATTGCCATTTTATTATTCATATTAGAAGCCTAGTGCATGAAATTCGTGCACTCGGGGGGAGAGGTCCCTCAGCCTGGCTTGTGCCCTCTTGCAGTCCGGGGCCTCACTGCTTCTTAGCGCTGCTGTGGAGGTGGGAGAGGCTTTGTGCTCGCCAGCCGTCAGCCCAGCTTCTGACTGAGCAGCACTCCCCCTGTGGGAGCACACTGACCACCAGGGGGCAGCTCCTGCATTGAGCATCTGCCCCCTGGTAGTCAGTGTGCGTCATAGCAACCGGTCAGTCCGCAGTTTGGTCTATTTGCATATTACCCTTTTATTATATAGGGTTTTTAAAATATTTTTTTCTTCTATTCTTAAAGAAGTCCCTTTAACATTTCTCCTAATACTGGTTTGGTGGTGGTGGTGCACTTTTAGCTTTGTCTTATCTGGGAAAAGTTTGACTTTTTAAATTCTTACATTTTAAATTTGTATTTATTGAATTTAGAGAGGGGGAAGAAAAGAGATAGAGAGACATCGATTTGTTGTTCCACATATTTATGCATTCATTGGTTGATTCTTGTATGTGCCCTAACCTGAGGGCTAAACCTGCAACCTGGTCAGGGCTAAAGCTTTGACTTCTTAAAAGCCATGATGAGGTCCTGTGGAGCTGATTGCTTGGTGACTCAACAAAGAAAATCCTTTGTGGGTTTTTTTTTTTAAGATAAAAAGTTTGCGTATGTTGTGTTAATTTAATGAGTAGCTATTTCATTGGAGTTTTGTTCATCCAACAGATATTTACTACATGGCAAGAACTATTTCACTTGTCCAACAAATGTTTATTTAGTGCCTTCTGTGTGCCAGGAACTGTTCTAAGTCCTGGAGAGATAGCAGTTAACAAAATGGCGGTTCCTCTGTGTGTTTATATTTCAGCTAAGCTAACTCTTAATAGAACAACCCTTTTCATGTCTGTCTTCTTTGTCCCTAAGAATACTACTGGTAGACTGTGTTGTTTCTGTTGAAAACTTACTGAAAAAGGAATTTTTTAAATTTTTCAATAGGAAAAATTTTTGTTCAAAAGCAAGTGAAAGGAGACTGATGCATCACATTAGTGCCTGGGACTTGTTTGTATTTCTGTTTGTTCTTATCAGAGGTCTGTCACGATGCTGCTGTGAGTTAGCAGTGTTAGGTGGCAATGAAGTTCATTGCCTTAGTTGTTACTATGGAAATTCCTAAAGTATCTTTCTATTAGTTGTTTTGCTATATAATTACAAAAAATGTCTACTGAGGAAGACTTAAGAGTCATAGTGATTCATCATTTGCTTTTTGTTAAATTTTCTCTTCAGTAAAATTGGTTCTCCACCCAAGACTCCTGTAAGCAGTGTAGCAGCTACCTCAGCTGGGCCCTCTAATGTTGGAACAGAACTGAATTCTGTGCCTCCAAAATCCAGCCCATTTATAACTAGAGTACCAGTATATCCTCAGCATTCTGAAAACATTCAGTATTTTCAAGATCCAAGAACTCAGATACCCTTTGAAGTCCCACAGTACCCACAGACAGGTAAGTAATTTTAGACAGTTCTAAGAAAAAAAGAAACTGTAATATAACATTTGTTGACCTTAGATAAGTAAGTTAATAATTTATGTCTATCTAGAATATTTGCACTTAAAAAATAATCCTTTGGACTTCATGACCCCTAAATTTCTTTTTTGCCCTAAGAATATATAATTCTACATACAAATAGTTTTATAGTTGTCATTCTTATGAACTAACTATAGGGTCCATAGAAGAGCTTCAGGGAGTTCTGTAAATCCCCTGAAATGATATACAAAATGTTTGGTTTATATATTTAGGTGTAATTTTGGAAAGACAACACACAACTTATATAGATTTTGAAAAAGGTTTTAACCTCAGCTCCCAACAAGGTTAAGAATCGAAGATGTAATTATAATTACTTAATTCAAAACCTGTGGGAATAGATGCCCTAGAAGGAAATTTACCAACCATCTGTTAATAGCTGTATCATGTGTTTTTAGAAAACAAAGTAATGAATGTTAATGATTTTCATATAGTGGTGTCTTGAGAGGGTATAGCTTCTTTCAAAAGCAGGGGTAACTAAAGTAAGGTCAAAGCTTATTTTATTTTCCCACATTAAAGATTGCTTTAGACTTAAACCATTATAAAATGTTGAATTTTACTAAGATTACATTAAATATTCCTCTTTCCAATTTTTAAGGATACTACCCACCACCTCCAACGGTACCAGCTGGTGTGGCTCCCTGTGTTCCTCGCTTTGTGAGGTCCAATAATGTTCCAGAATCCTCCCTCCCACCTGCTTCCATGCCATATGCCGATCATTACAGTACATTTTCCCCTCGAGATCGAATGAATTCTCCTTACCAACCTCCTCCGCAGCCATATGGACCAGTTCCTCCAGTACCTTCTGGAATGTATGCTCCTGTGTACGACAGTAGGCGCATCTGGCGTCCACCTATGTACCAACGAGATGACATTATTAGAAGCAATTCTTTACCTCCTATGGATGTGATGCACTCGTCTGTCTATCAGACGTCTTTGCGAGAAAGATATAACTCCTTAGATGGGTATTATTCAGTGGCTTGTCAGCAGCCAAGTGAACCAAGGACAACTGTGCCTTTACCAAGAGTAAGTGATGATGGAAATAGGAATGCTGCTGTAGTGTAATGGCTAAGAACCCAATGTCTGGTGTCAGACCACCCAGGTATATATCCTCGCTCCTCCACTTACTAACTATGTGACCTATGGAAGTTACTTGACTTCTCTATGTTAGTTTTTTCATCTGTTTGATGAAAATAATAGTAATACTTACCTCATAAGGCTGTTGTGAGGATTAAATCAGAAAAACAAAGCTCTTAGAACTGGACCTGATACATATACATGCTCAGTAACTGTTGTTTGGATAGGAAACTGATGGGAAGGTAAAAAGAAATCTTCAAAATACAGGAATAGGGTTTATTTTCAGTGTCCCCACATTCATACAAATGACTTTCCAAAACCCAAAAGTGAGTGCTCAGATTTTACTTTAATATACCTTGACCCTTTCATTTAATTGTGTAGAGAATAGGCTAGGATGACTTCCCTATTGTATTTTTTGTCCCAAATATATAATAAATTGTTTACTTTATCTCCACAGAATATAATTAAATTTGTTTACTGCTCCCTACATGATTAAGATTGTTTCTTTTATCCCCCCTTAGGATCCTTGTGGTCATTTGAAGACCAGTTGCGAGGAGCAGATAAGAAGAAAGCCAGAACAGTGGGCACAGTACCACACTCAGAAAGCACCTCTTGTCTCTCCAGCTCTTCCTGTGGCAACACAGTCTCCAACACCACCTTCTCCTCTGTTCAGTGTAGACTTTCGCACTGACGTAAGCAAGGTTTCAATCGCTTGATGCAGGGATAGGTCAAACAACTGACTTCAGAGCACTCGTTCAATCCAGGCTTAGCTGTGGTGGCTATTCTGCAGTGGTTTGGTCCGCAGCTGAATTTAGTTCAACACATGTTAAATTTGTAAGCATTATCGATAGATTTTATGAGACACTGAAGACCTTTAGGACACAGTCCTTTTTTCACCAAGAATTCAAAATCTTTTCAGCAATATAGTTCTCATTATTTTTTATGGTTTTTGTTAATAATAGCATTTATATCTGCCATTTATTGAGCACCTACTTGTGCCAGACACTGTACTAAGCATTACATAATGTTATTTAATTCTCACAAAAACCTTAGGAGGTAGGTACTATCCATATTGTGCAGGTTAGGAATCCTACCCAGAGAAGTTAAGTAATTTGCCCAACTAATAAATTCAGTCTATAAGTAGCTGAGATTTGAATCTTAGTCTACCTGAGATATTTCTTCCCTACTTTACAAAAGGTGCAGAATGCCTACTGTATTATTCCTGGTGTTTTACATCACTGTAAATTATTTTTCTTGTCATCACAAAACAAGTTTTTAAACCAGGATCATTTCAATGTACTCTGGTGTTTTTAGTACTGTTATATTTAAACACACCATTTTTTAAAAACTCCTCTAGTTTATTCTCTATCCCTAGAGTTTCTAATATAAAAAGTTTTTTGAGCCTCTTCCTTATTAAAACTTTTAAACAAAAGTAGAGAGGATATATAATAAACCCATGTGCCCTCACCTGGATTCCACAGTTACCAACTCAGTGAACCTTATTTGAACCCCCTCTTCCTACTGGATTACTTTGAAATAATCCTAGACATCAAATATTTTCATCCATGAACGTTTCTTTTTTTAGCTTTAAAAAAAAATGTTTGTATTTTTTTATTTTAGAGAGGGAAGGAGAGAGAGAAACAGAGATTAATTGACCCATCTATTTTATGCATTCATTGGTTGATTCTTGTATGTGCTCTATCTGGGGATCAAACCTGCAACCTTGGTGTATCGGAACGATGCTCTAAGCAACTGGCGACCCAGCCAGGGCCCATCCATGGATATTGCAATAAACTATTGAATTTTAAAACTAGATCCAAATTTTTTTCATCAAACTTAAGACTTCTTTTTTTAAAAAATATATTTTATTGATTTTTTACGGTTAGAAAGGGAGAGGGATAGAGAGTTAGAAACATCGATCAGCCGCCTCCTGCACACTCCCTACTGGGTATGTGCCCACAACCAAGGTACATGCCCTTGACCAGAATCGAACCTGCGACCCTTGAGTCCACAGGCTGACGCTCTATTCATTGAGCCAAACCGGTTAGGGCCAAACTTAGACTTCTTAAGACCAGGTAAATATCTTGACAACAGAGTGATAGATTTGCCACTTGCTTAATAATAGAAAACTGGATTTACATTTTTTATACTATGCTTTTGAAAGTATTTCCCTGAGACTCAGATCTGCTATTAATAATATGACTTGGGATAAGTAATTTAATCTTTTTGGCCTTGAGTTTCTTATCTATTTAATTAATAAACTAGATTTAATGATTCTTTCAACTTTAGTATTCTTGTTCTATAGTTATCCTTATAGTCTCTCTAAAATTTGTCCACTTCCCCTTCTAGATCCAGAGCCTTGTTTGCATTATTTTTGTTCTTTATTTAATACTGTATGATTTATCAGTTATGTTTCTTTATTTCCTTATTCTTTTCTCCAAATGATAAACTACTTTAGGACATGGACTGTAATCTATGTGTATGTTTGTTTCCTTTTTTTTTTCTTTTCTGGAGCACCTCATACCATGTTAGAGGCATGCTATAAATGATTTGTTGATTGGTTTTAATAGTATCAGTCAGGGATTCCTAATGAGCACTTAAAGATAAAGTAAAAGGAGAAGACATTCTATTTTCTATTACTAAATAATATAAAGACAAATAGTAAAAATACTATGTGTTATTTATGACAGTTTTTTTAGTCACTGAAGTTTTAATTATTCACTATGAAGTCCTCTGTATTCTATAGTAGTTGCTTAATAGTTACAAGTGTATAAATTTAAGGTTTTTTTACTAATTGGCTGTGCCTTTTTCTATTTTTTAATCAGCTCTCTGACAGTGTGAGTGGGACAAAATTTGAAGAAGACCATCTTTCCCATTATTCTCCCTGGTCTTGTGGCACCATAGGCTCCTGTATAAATGTCATTGATTCAGAGCCCAGAGATGTGATTGCTAATTCAAATGCTGTGTTAATGGTATGATTCCAGGGGCTGGGAGGCTATTACGCATGTTGACTCAGGTTTTAGAATGTTTGAATACTTTCATCTTCATTGTTGCTATAAGTCTGAACTGAATTGAATTTAATGTTTAAATTATTTAAGCCCAGTTTGATGGTTTAAAATAGATGTTGGATTGTCATTGAGATCTACAGCTAGTGTTGAATTTAGCAGAAAACTTAATTACATGTCTTTTGAAAGCATGTGTTTGTAATACTAGCTGAAGTAATTGCCAATAATCCTATTACTGATTTTCTTTGGTTTATGCAGGACCTAGACAGTGGAGATGTTAAGAGAAGAGTACATTTATTTGAAACTCAGAGAAGGACAAAAGAAGAAGACCCAATAATTCCTTTTAGTGATGGACCTATCATCTCAAAATGGGGTGCAATTTCCAGATCTTCCCGTACAGGTTACCATACCACGGATCCTGTCCAGGCCACTGCTTCCCAAGGAAGTGCGACTAAGCCCATCAGCATATCAGGTAACCCATTTAACTAATACCTCACCTGATATACTCTAGCACAGTGTTTTTTGTTGTTGTTGTTTTTGTTTTGTTTTAATATATTTTTATTGATTTCAGAGAGGAAGGGAGAGAGAGATAGAAACATCAATGATGAGAGAAAATCATTGATCAGCTGTGGCCTGGACCCCCCCTACCCCCACCCTGGGGATCTAGTTGGCAACCTGGGCATGTGCCCTTGATCAGAATTGAACCCAGGCTGCAGAACTTCAGTCTGCAGGCCGATGCTCTATCCACTGAGCCAAACCAGCTAGCGCAGCCCTGGTTTTTGACATTTTATTTATTTATTTATTTATTTATTTATTTATTTATTTATTTTCCCCATCACCATTTATCACCTCTATGCCCGCTTTCACCTCCACTCCCACGTCCCACCCCACAGTTACCACACTGTTGTCTGTGTCCATGAGCTTTCTCTCTGTCTCTCTCTCTCTTTTTTTTTTTTTATCTCAGTTCCTCCCGTCTCCCATCCCCCAGGCTGTCTGCCTGCTCTTTATTTATGAGTCTGTCTCTATTTTGCTTGGTAGCTCAGTTTGTTCATTAAATTCCACATATGGTACTTGTCTTTCTCTAACTGGCCTGTTTCACTTAGCATAATGTTCTCCAGGTCCATCCATGCTGTTGCAAAGGATAAAGTTTTCTTTAGCGTTTTTTTTTGTTGTTGTTTTGTTGTTATCTTTAGCATTTTTTTTTAATCCTCAATTTAACAACCACAGGAAACTCAGAATTAAATGGTTTAGCCAGGGAACATGGCTCGTTGGATAAAATATGGATCTTTTGAAAAGTATCCCATTCATGCCCTAACCGGTTTGGCTCAGTGGATAGAGCGTCGGCCTGCTGACTGAAGGGTCCTGAGTTCGATTCCGGCCAAGGGCACATGCCTGGGTTGCAGTCTCAATCCCCAGTCACAGGCATACAGAGGCAGTCAATCAATGATTCTCTCTCATCATTGATATTTCTATCTCTCCCTTCCTCTCTGAAATCAATAAAAACATATTAAAAATAATAATAATAAGTAAATCTTTTTTAAAAAAAAGTATTCACATGTAGATACTGATTTTTCACTTTTCTGGTCATTGTTTCTTTCTACATTTCTGTAGATTATGTCCCTTATGTCAATGCTGTTGATTCAAGGTGGAGTTCTTATGGTAGTGAGTCCACATCATCAGCACACTATATTGAACGGTAAGGTTACTCTTAATTCTTTAGGATTTTCTATTCTCAGACTTGTATATATCCTCAGAGTACAGATTCTATCCCCAATTATTCATAAAATGTGCTTTGCTAGTTTTAACTATGTAACAACTTTCTGAAAAAATATTTACTTTTACATTTGGAATGATGACTGAAATTTTCAGGATTGATCTGTTACATAAAACATATGTAGAATATAGTTATTAATGCTTTAGCTGCTTCACTTATTTCACTTTTATTACAATAAACATATTTCTCTTTAAAGGGACAGATTCATTGTTACTGATTTATCTTGTCATAGAAAGCATTCCAGTACTGGAGACCTTTTAAGCATTGAACTTCAGCAGGTAGGTTCTGTATCACTCAGCTTTGACTTTTTAAAAAATAGAATGGTGGTTGGAAGCTAACTTTACTTTTCACCCCCATCTAGGCCAAGAGTAACTCATTGCTTCTTCAGAGGGAGGCCAATGCTCTGGCCATGCAGCAGAAGTGGAATTCCCTGGATGAAGGCCGTCACCTTACCTTAAATCTACTAAGCAAGGAAATTGAATTGAGAAATGGAGAGGTAAAGAAAGGAGCCTAACAGCTTCATGTTTAAATGGATTTGTTGTTTGCTGTTGCTGTGCATAGGTTTATGTCCTTAGTGCATTTTAGTGTGCCTTTTTCTTATATGCTTGCTTTTAAAACTTAACAGTAGCAATAAAATGTGGTCCCAGATTTCTTAAATGATTTTTTAGATCAATCATTGGAATTCCCACTTAAATTTAAAAGGGAAGCCCCAGTTTCCACAGTTATAAAATCGTTTTTTTTTTACATTACAGAGTGATTATACAGAAGATGCAATTGATACTAAGCCTGATAGGGATATTGAATTAGAGCTTTCGGCGCTTGACACTGATGAACCTGATGGACAGAGTGAACAAATTGAAGTAAGTAACACAGGTAGATGTTTAGGAGGCTTTATTCCATTGGCAACTAAAATAAAATACTTATACTGAAGGATTAACACTTTATTTTTTTAGGAGATCCTGGATATACAACTTGGTATCAGTTCTCAAAATGATCAGTTGCTGAATGGAACTGCAGTGGAAAATGGGCATCCAGTCCAACCGCACCAAAAGGAGCCACTGGAGCAGAAGAGACAGAGTTTAGGTGAAGACCATGTGATTCTGTGAGTGTTAGACAGAAAATTCATAACCATGAATATTTAAAGTGAAATAGATTCGGTGTTTAATTCATTTTTGGTTCTTTTTTATCCTGTGAGGGGAAGATCTTATGTAATGGGCAATGATTTTGGTCAGTCTAAATTTTTAGGAGAGAATAACTAAATTTGAACTAACAAAGTAGTCTGTTTTAGTAGCCTGAAATTTACTTTTTTGGGAGGTAAAAATTAGTCTTTGTGCTCTAGCATCAGGTTATACTCCTCAGTCTGATAGCCAATCTTATAAACTACAAAACGGAGAGTTAAAACCTATATGAAGGGTTTCCCTTTTTAAAAATCTTGGTAAGAGAACTTGGTTTTAATATTGCCGCTGTGTATAATTACTGTAAAAAATATGGGCTAATCTTAAACTTGATAGTTTGTTAGCCTGAAATTACTCAGTATTTTTATTATTGGAATAATAGAACATTTTTAGTGATCTCTGATACTTTTTAGTATTAAAGACATGCCTTTGAAGTTTGGTATAACTTTTCACATATGTATTAATTTTTCACTTAAAGCTAATTTGTTTTCAATGTCATTTATTTTTTTTTCTCAGGGAGGAGCAAAAAACAATTCTGCCGGTAACGGCTTGCTTTAGCCAGCCACTTCCAGTGTCCATTAGCAATGCAAGTTGCCTCCCCATCACCACATCTGTCAGCGTTGGCAACCTCATTCTGAAAACTCATGTTATGTCTGAAGATAAAAATGACTTTTTAAAACCTGTTGTTGCAAATGGGAAGATGGTTAACAGCTGAAAGGAGATTCATCTTTCAAATTTGTGACCATACCATGGAAGCATTTACACTAGCTTTTTATATATATAATATATATTATATAATGTATATTTTTTTTAAAAAAAAGATATTACTGGGGGCATCCAGTTCCTGTGGACTCTTTGATACTTCAAGCCCTCTTGCATTAGCATTATGAAAAAAGAAAAAAAGAAAATTTACTAGGGTGTAACATGTTCACTTTCCAGAAGTGATTGGAATTTGGACATTTAACTTAAGCTTCAAGCAGCTTTTTATGAGTTTGTAGCAATCCGGTGCAGTAACTGAGCCATTTCCTATTTTAAATGGCTTCTATAGAAAATTAACAACTCAGTTATTAAACTAGCAGGATCCTACAATGATACATCTAGTGAAAGTAGACTTAATTAACTTATTTATTTCTATTTTATGTTTCACTAAGAGAAATTTCCATCTCATTCCAGCTGCTTTATTTATCTTTTTCATGGGACTTTGCATGAATTTTTTTATTTTTGTTTTTTACTTTGAAGAGTGGAGTTAGATGTTCTTACCATAGAATTTTGCAGGGTTATATACTAGCTTTCTTTACTGCATTATATGTAGGAGTGTGGTGCAGTGCTTTTATCGGTAGCATTTAAATTTTTTTTAATTTTCCATTTTTCAATAATAGTTTCTGCTTTGTTAATATTTATACACAGGCTACTTGTTGAAGTAATTAAATATATAACCAAGTGCCTAAGTCTTTCAGCTGATGTACTAGATATTAAATTCTCCTAAGTTATGCAGAATCGTTTTTACAATTTTGATAAATTATGCACTAATGTAATGGCAGTTTTTTAAAATGCAGATTTAGGCCTGTACATTATTGATTCTGATGACTTGGCAAAAGAATCAGGTGCTTTCAGCTTTCTTGAGAAAACCCTGTATGTAGCGTTTGCACTGACTAACAAGATGGTATTGCTGGGTTTTTAATTTAAACTAATTATTTTGGATGTTCATTGCATTATCTTGGTTAAATATTGTTTATTGTTACTTGATGTTGGGGTTTAATTTTCCCTTTTTTTTTTTTACTGTTAGGTTGATAAGACTATGAACCATGTAATAATAGAACATTGGCTAACCTTTATTCATACTTAAAAACATGAATAATTTCTGCCCTGCTAACATGTGTTTTGACTTGGCATCTGAAAGTATGCAGTATATTCAACTAGGCATACCCCAGATTTTTTGGAGGTATTTTATTGAAACCTAAATTTCAGTCAACATGTGAAAGCAAAAGCTGGGCATTCCTTCCTGGTGATCTTACCTATGGTTTGTTTTCCCCCATTTCTTTAAGATTAGTTTGACTTTTATTACTATTTTTTTAATTAACTTCTGTGAAGTTGTTTACTCTGAAAATTGTACTGGAATATTTTAAGCCAAGCTGATCTTTCACCAGGTGTACTGTATGTAAGGGCTTTTCCTGCTAGCAAAATGCTTAAACAGGATCATGTTATTGGTCGTCTGAGCTATTTAGTTGTTTTACAAAACCACAGCATTGTATCAGATAAGATTTTGATAAAAAGTTTTGTGCGCATTTCCAGGGGCGGGAGGGTTCACATTTCCCTGAAATTTCTTGATCAGAATGAGTAAATACTGGTGTTTGATACCTGTCTTAATGAACATGCTCATAAGGTGACTGATAAGTTGTAAATATACCTGAGAAACAAAGGGGTAGTTTTGATATTCTGGTGTCAGTATGGAAGATCTTACACATTTATTTAATACTCAACTGTATGAAGATGTTTGTAACATAACAGCACAGTAGCCTTGACTTAGTTTCCTTCGGTTATTAGTACTGTACGTTTTTGCCATGGCCAGTGCTCCCTATCCCTACAAAGACTTTTTATTTATTACACTCTGTAACCTGAGATGCATAGGAACAAGAGTTTTAAACCATGTTACATTAACTTATTTCTGACATTATAAATTAGCCTAGGATATTACAGGAACATGATTGTTATGTAATTTATATCAGAACCTTTCTATAAATATGCGCTTATTACATTTGAAATGCTTCCAATGTACTTTATTTGCTGTTTGTGTTTCCAAAAAGGATATGCAAACCATAATGTCTATTTCATGGATATTTAAATAGTGAGATCTTCCATGTTGAAGGTAATGTATTTTTTTTTAAGATTTAAAAATTGCTATTTTGTTACAAAATAGATTCCTATTAACAGTTCGAGAGCTCCTTATGTGCCCTCAGGGAAAGAACCCTCTTTGCAACAGAACTACGCAAAACATCTTCAGCACGCTCTGAGGGTGGATATATACTACATAAATTGATCTTGTGTATTTAACCATATCTTTTTAATTTTAAAATCAAGATTTTGAAACGTGGTTGTGCTCTTCTGGAGGGGGTTGGGATAAACTGCTTAGGTGTTTGCCTACTTGTCCAGTGAAATTACATTTGCATCAGTGTATTTTATATACCTGCCAACCTTATTGGTATGTCTCAGAACATTAATATTAAAACAATGCTTGTCTTGCAGCAGGTGATCCCATAAAACAATAACTCCCTGTTCTTAAAAACTTACTCTCATTCTCACTAACAACATAGGAATTGTTTCTGTGTGGGATTATTCTGTATGGCATTCTTTATGTAGTAGCTATCTTGTTTCTCATGGGTTTAATGTGAAGTAAAGACATTGATTCTCTGCCACTTTAGAAGAAAGTTCAGTTTATCTGATCCTTCTTCAAAATGGTACCTGCTGATGCCATAGAAGGAAAAACACAAATCAGACATAAGATGAGACTTTTTAAAATTGGGGGCCATCCCTGTCATTTGACCCTTTTACCAACATGTGATGTATGTATGTTAGAAATCAAAGGATATAAAGCATTCGGCAAAGAAATTTATAATATTGGTGACTAAACTGCATGTGTTACCTATGCTGTAATTAGAAAACAGTAGTCTGAGGTCTGGAAAGTGGGAAATGGTGTTTTGTTTGTTTTTGTTGTTGAGTTTTGTTTTTCCACTGTTTATGTTTTTGTTTTTCAATTTCTAAGTCCCATTCTGAAGTCCATGTGCCTCATTTAGATACTGTGAATGTAGCATCAGTAGTTCTCTTTTGTTGTTTAATTTCATTTTGTAAATTCTGAGGAAGTTACACATGTATTTCTGAACAAAGCAGATTTCCTTGTCTTTGCTGCCATGACTTCATCTTTCAATACCACCTGATATACCACTGTCGTGCGTGAAAGTTGTGTATTGTATTTTCAAGAGAAGGTACTTCATTGGGTCAGTGGCCCTGATTTTTTCATAGAAGCTATTTATTCTCACAAGAGAATGAAAGAAACCTAATCTAGGACCGAAAATTTCCTTTAGTGTGGATGTAGTCACTTTCACTCAAATTTCAAGTTCTTAGTAGTGGGGCAAAAGTAAGCTCACAGTTGATCATAGAAATCTGTGAACAACTGTAAACTTACTTTTGCCCCACCCTGTTACATAAAGCACATTCCAATTTTATATGCTACCTTGAGAAAATTACAGGATGCACAGCAGTTTGTAGGAATTTAAAATGGGATCATTTAAACATTTGAAAACATTGTTTTAAAAGCCATCTAACTTGTTTTTCTTTTTTCTTTTTCTTTTTCTTTCTTTTTTTTGCATTTTAGATGTTAAAGTCATGGTTATCTTGTTAATGGGTGGAATTTGTGATGATCAGATTCAGCATGTGATTTCAACTTTGAATCTGAATATTTCTTCCCTAGTTTCTTTGAGTCATTTTCTGAGCAGACTGTCACCAGTTTTGGTGACTAGTCATTGCAGGGGAAAGTTACACTGCAACTATGTATTAGTTAACTGGAAGAACTTGTCTTGTGTTTTAGAGAATGAAGAGTGTTGATGGGATCACTTACTGTAACTCCTACATAAGAACCCCTTCTGCAAGCAGAACAAAAATTAATATGCTCAAGGAGTGTCCCGTTTTCTGGATAAATTGAATAAATTTGCTAGTTACTCCTTTATACTAGCGGTTTCTTTGTATCCCTTTGCTGGCGAGGGAATACAAGGTATCAAGGCCACTGGTCAGAGCACTCTACATTTGAGTGGATCTTATTTTTACTCCAAGAGCAGTTATTCCCCCAAGTCCAAAATTGGCAGTTGTGGTTTTTGTTTTATATAAAAATTTAAAAATATCTCCAAACCAGTGGAATACAGACACTGGCTGCACTTAGTACTGCCAAAAGACAAGGTCATTTGCATATATTCCATGGATCTGTCAAGAATTAGGCCTCACTTTATAACCCAAGGCATGGAAGTGCATGCATTCTCTTAGCTGGGCAAACAATTATACTGTAGTTGTGATACAACACATGTGGCTTTTATTTGTACTGCACATATCCACTGTACAGCCACTTGGGAGTATCGTGGTTAGCTTACAGCAACTGCTGTCTGCATTTATACTGTTTATTGCATATTCTTTTCCCTGGAAGTGAAAGAGAAATGTTTTTCTTGTTGCATTGATTACATTTTATAAATTTGCTTAGCTGGAAAGTTTGGGAAAAGAGGCCTGTTTGTCAATTGTACAACCGATTGTGAAGCTCTAGTGTGAATATTTTTACGTCTGTATTAGACATTTTCTTTGCAAATCTATTGTTCGATTGAAATGTAAATGAAATTAAAGATGGTGTACACCCATCATGTAAAAAGCAGGCACCATCTCTAAGATGGATTTAATGCTCATTTTTAAGGCATATACTCAACTTCTATTTAAAACTATAATTTAAAATAATTCTGTACAATGAAATGGGGAATATATATGGGAATAAATTCTATTCCATTTATTTCAATTTGAATTTCCAAATTGTAATGTTTCCCTTTGTGCTATAGGAATAGGATTAAGTGGGGGAAGGCTGGGACTTATAAGGCCTGTATATGGGGGGAGGGCAGAGATGGAACAATGAGGGTTGTGATGGTAGTGAATAGCGAAGAGTGAATTCTGTGTGTTTTTTCTGTAGGACTGAAGTGATGAGATATTAGCTTTGGCTGTTCACAGAATAGAGCATCATGATTTTCAGTGTTTGAGAGAAAATTGATGGAAAAAGTTTGCAGTAATTGACATGTATTTGCATGCACAAAATAAAATTATTTGTCCACCTTAAAAGTTGTTTGTTTAGTGTCAATATTAAGTTTTTGATACATTTTAGTTATCTTGATTTCCTTGATATATTTTTTGGCTTAACTAAACTCTCAGATACTTCTTAAGTTGAGATTAATATATGTATACATCATTGGGAAGGATCTGAAAGAAAGGAATAGACCAGAGAGGTTGAAATAGTCCTTAATTCGATCAGTCACGTCATTTATTCAGTGGGAGATGAGAACAAAGATAATACTAGCAGTTCAAGGTATTGAACTCACAATATTTCTCCTAGTGGAGAAAAATACACAAATAACTAATACAAAGCAATGTATTGTGGAAGTGTGAAGACAGTGCTGTGGACTCTCAGAAAATGGCCATTTTCACTGGGCCTTGACTAGTTTAATTCATTCACTTGGCTGATATATTTGAAGCCCCTGTCTGTACTGGTCTTTAAGGTTAAAGGTTAATGAAATGTGAGCCCTTTCTCTAGAAGCTCACTGTGTGAAAAAAGGAAAGACCAATCTGAATAACCAGCTCAGTGAACTATGTTCCAATGCAGGGTGTGGGGAAACTCCAAAAGGGAAATCATGAGGCAGGTAATAGCAGTGGTAAACTGGAGGAGGTACTTTGAAAAATGACCTTGGGCTAGACTTTGAAGGCTGAATAATATTTCACCAAGCAAAGATAAGAGGAGAAAACAGCCCTTCACTGTAGTTATGATCCCTTTTTTTATATTTGAGCAGTTGCCTTATCCAAGACCTCAAAACTAGCAAGTAGTGGAATGAGAATTCTGATTCAAGTCTGTCCTTGCTCTACTTCCCAGAAGCGGGTGGTGGTACGGTTGTGGTGGTGGTGGTGATAACCTATTTTAGCCATAAATGTTACTGTGGAAGGAATGTTTAAGGAATAGCTTACCTAACCTCTTAGAGCACTTAATATGTTACAGACACAGTTTTAAGGGCTGTAGGTATATTACAATCTTACCATTACCATCATTTTATAGATGAGAAAACTGAGTTAGAGTCCTTAAAGAATTTGCCCAGGGTCATACAGCTGGATGAGGTAGGTAGGGCCCTCTATGAAGGATATTGAACATCATACTAAAGACACCACTAGGGAACCCTGGAAGTTAGATGATCTGAACAACTTGGGGTGTTAGAACGATCCCTTTGGCAGTGGTGTGAGTTGAAGCTGGAGATAGATCAGCAGGGAGGCCATGTCAATGTAAGTGTAGAGCATGACCAAAGTGAGGATGGAGGGAAAGAGATGGGTTTGAAAAGAGGGAGAGAGTAATTGATGGGATTTGTTGTAGAGAGCATATCAGACATCTACACATTATTGTGGATTAAATTTGGCTTAGAATCCCAGACCTCACTGCTGAGAACACACGGTTATTTGTGAAACATGTAACCCTGGACTGACGACTGAAATCGGCAAGAAGAGGAAGAACCATGGATAGTTGATCCAGGCAAAAGAGAGGCAACGTAATGAAGGAAATGAAATTTCAGAAAGGTTTTATTTCCTGTATAGTTAATAGCCAAGTAATGATCATGCAAAGACTACATTTTTTAAATTCCTTATTGTTGAAAATATTACATATGTCCCCTTTCCCCCATTGTCCTCTCCCAGCCTGCCCCCACCCCCCAGCCAGGCCTTCAGCCCCCTCTTGTCTGTTCATTGGTTATACTTTCATGCATACAAGTTCTTTGGTTGATCCCTTACTCTCCCCCACCCCTCCCTGGACCATCCTCCCCTGCCTTCCCTCTGAGGTTTGACGGTCTGTTCGATGCTTCTCTGTCTCTGGATCTCTTTTTGTTCATCAGTTTATGTTAGGTCCAACCTGCTCATTACAATCACCTCAGGATGTTTTAAAAATCCCCAAACCCAGATCACACCCCAGACCAATTAAATCACCATCTCCAGGGGTGGAGCCAGGCCTCAGTCCTTTGGAAGATCCAGAGGTGCTCCCAAGGTGCAGAAAGGTTTGGGAACCACTGCCGTAATGAATGTAGAAGGACTGGGGGCCTGTCTCCGCTCAGGTGCATTAAAAACATCCGTCATCAAACGTCCAGGGCCATGCCGTCTTCAGAGACCCATTCAACAAGTAATTTTGAGAATGAACGATGTACTAGGCAGCAGGGACGCAGGAGTGAACTAGTTCTTCACCTCGTGAAACTTAGAGTTGGAGGGACAGACAAGAAGTAAATAAAAGGTGTATGTAGATACTGAGAAATAATACAACCAGAATGAATATAATGCAACCAGATGGTGAGCTTTTGTAAGGTGGGAGTGGTCATTCTCAGCGCTGTGGACAGTGTAGGTAGGACAGTCTATTGAACATCTATCTCCATTGGGATCTCTAACAGCTCCCACTGAACACATTCAAATCTCAGTTTCTGCTCTTCCTCCGCTCCCCAGGCTAACCCTCCATCCTCAGGGTACCGATTTCCCTGTGGAGAGGCTTATGGAAAATTATTGCTGAGCCTGGCAGGCTGCCAGGTTATCAAGGGACCACATGTATTGGACCCGCATGGCTGGGGAAACTCCATTGGATGTCCTCAAGCCATATCAGTGACCACTGCCCCTCCAATGCCATCTACTGAGAAAGCTTATCATTGTGCTCACTGCAAAGCACAGATGCTTAATGGAATTCTGTTCATTACTGCAAAGCAAGAAGGGTGAATTGGGAGCTGAGAGGCAATGAATTGTTTATCGAGACAGGAGCCATTAGAAGCTGCCTGCCTTAGCCCTCTATCTACTAAGGAAATTGAATTCATTATGAAAACCTTCCCACAAAGCAAACTCTGGGCCCGGATGGTGTCATAGGTGAATTCTATTAAACATTTAAAGAAGAAAAACACCAATTTACAGAAACTTGCAGAAAATAGAGGAGGAGGGAACTTCCTAACTGGTTGTATTAGATCAATATAACCTTGGTACCAAAACGAGACAATGACAATACCAAAAAATGCAAAATTACAGAGCAGTATTTTTGGAACAGAATAGGTTAGTATTTTCAGATGATTAAAAATTGCACATATGGCCCTGGCCGGTGTGGCTCCGTTGCTTGGGCGTTGTCCTGTACATCAAAAGGTTGCCAATTTGATTCCCGGTCAGAGTACATGTCTGGGTTGTGGGCTCAATCTCTGATAGAGGGCATGCAGGAGGCAGCCAATCAGTGTTTTGCTCTCACATCAATGTTTCTCTCTCCCTCCTTTAGAAATATATATATTTTTAATTATACATATTAAGTTATATAAAAAGTCCCCTGATTCTCATCTGTCCTTCAAAAGTAACTTTTAAAAAATTTCTTATATATATTTTTTCCAGCCCTAACCGGTTTGGCTCAGTGGATAGAGCATCGGCCTGTGGACTCAAGGGTCCCGGGTTCGATTCCGGTCAAGGGCATGTACCTTGGTTGCAGGCACATCCCCAGTGGGGAGTGTGCAGGAGGCAGCTGATCGATGTTTCTCACTCATCAATGTTTCTAACTCTCTATCCCTCTCCCTTCCTCTCTCTAAAAAATCAATAAAAAACAAATTTATTTATATATATATTTTTTCCAGTGATTTTCTTTATGCATATATAAGCAAAAATTTGTTCATATATTTTTATGCAAAAGACGGGAAACTAATACATAATGTTTTTCACCTTGCTTTTTAAAAAAAGTAAATAATATATTCATGCAAGTATGTCTATATCAGTGGTTCTTAACCTTCTGGCCCTTTAAATACAGTTCCTCATGTTGTGATCCAACCATAAAATTATTTTTGTTGCTACTTCATAACTTTAATGTTGCTACTGTTATGAATCGTCATGTAAATATCTGATATGCAGGATGGTCTTAGGCGACCCCTGTGAAAGGGTCGTTTGACCGCCAAAAGGGTCGTGACCCCACAGGTTGAGAACCGCTGGTCTAAATGATGAACTCCCAGGATGGAATTGCTGGCTAAAGGTATACTTTTGCAATACTGATAGATATTTCTCAATTGCCATCCATAAGAGTCGTATCAATTTATACTCTTACCAGCAACATCTTCTCCAGTCTCACTGTTATCAAAATTTGATTTTTAACAATCTGAACGGTGGAAAATGGTATCTGAGAGAATTCTTTTAGAGATGAGAACTAGGGAAACATATTAGTACGCTGTAGAAAGAAAGCCCGAATATGCAGGGGAGAGAGAGCGCGCAGGTCACTGCAGGAGCAGAGTCCTTCACTAGGCTGGAGGGGTGGATCCACTGCACTGGTGATTCGTTTAATAGATACAGATTAGGGGATTGTGGGTACATTTTGAGGGGGGACTCAAGTGCAAATCTTTCTTTTTTTGGGGGGAGGAGCTTGTTTCTTTTTGAAAAAATATATATTTTTTATTTCAGAGAGGAAGGAAGGGGAAGATGGAAACCTTGAGGATGAGAATCACTGAGCAGCTGCCTCCTGCATGCCCCCTACTGGGGATCGAGCCTGCAACCAGGGCATGTGCCCCTGACCAGAATCCAACCTGGGACCCTTTAGTCCGCAGGCCAACGCTCTGTCCACTGAGCCAAAGTAGCTAGGGCAAGTGCAAGTCTCTTTTGATTGCTTCTATTTTTCAGGTGAAATAGGAACCAAGGTTATAAACTGAGCTAGGCGAGGGAAGGGAGTGTTGAAGATCTGAAAGAAGAGATGTGAATTGCTTCTCTTAGAGATTGGGAGAGTGGGGGCAAGTATTGAGATTGTTGGGCAGTACTGACGATTACAGCCTTAACGTGGATTTTGAAGGACAAGGAACCACCATGGATGAAGAAGACCCCCGTTTCAGGAGGCTGTGAGTAAAAATAAAATTCAAAGCAAAGTATGCAAATAGTATTGATTTAACAAATATTTATGGGGAATCTCCTATGAAGAGGCACTGTTGCTGGGTGCTGGTTTGGTCACTTAAAAGCAGATCATAAGCATATTCAAGTCAGCTGTTCATGCAAAAAAAAATACAGAAAGTTACCATAGGATCTGTTCAATGAATTGTTCTTATATTTGGGGATGGGGGAGGGTTCTGACTCTTGAAAGCCTGAACAAACAGCTTCTCAGAAAAATATGCACATATACACATTTGCAATTTCAGATGGTTGCAGAATCATAAATTAAGAATCTTTCTCTTGCCCTGGCCAGTGTTACTCAGTGATTAGAGTGTCGGCCTGCACACCAAAGGGTCACAGGTTCAAATCCTGATCCAGGGCACCTGTACCTGGGTTTCAGATTCTCGCCCTACCCCTCCTGGTCAAGGCTCCTGTGGGAGGCAACCAGTAGATGTATTTCTCTCACATTGATGTTCTTCACCCCTCCCCCTACCCTCCCTCCCTTCTACTCTCTCTGAAAAGCAATGGAAAAAACTATCCTCTAGTGGGGATTAACAACAAACAAACACAAAAACAAACAAACCACCAAACAAAAGAATTTCTTTCTTAAATTAAAAGTCCTATATTAAACTGTGTATAATTTTAGTCTATTTTGAATGATTCAATTTACACAAAGCTTTCTATCAATTACTTTGTGGTGTGTATTGGCCACCTCAATAAGGACTCAGAAATCACTTTAGGTCTTGAATAAGTTGCAAAAATAGTGTAAAGTTTTTCTAACCTAACCTGTAGTTCACTTATCAAAACAATTGATACAAGACTATCATTAGTTAACAAACCTTATTCAAATTTGTCAGTTGTCCTTTCCCCGCCTCTTAGCGCCTGCTCCTTTCGCCCATTAACCCTGCCTCCTGCGCACTCCTTTTCCTGCTGGGGCCCCAGGTTCCCCCAGCCCTCCGGTCCTTTTCCTGTCCTAGGATACAACCCAGGATGGCACACTGCGTTTAGTTATCATGGACCTGCATTTTTAAAAATGTTTTATTCAAGAGCTGTGTTCTTGGGCAAAAAGTACTTAATGTCTCTGATTCTGTAATAATAGACGTGATGTGATTAAGAACAATAAAAAAATCTACCAGTATATGCCCCTGCCTGGGTGGCTCAATCAGTTGGAGAGTCCTCCCATACAATTCTCGTCGGGGCACATACCTAGGTAGCAGTTCCATCCTGTCTGGGCGCGCATGGGAGGCAACCAATCACTTACTCTCTTTCTCTCTCTCTCTCTCTCTCTCTCAAATCAATAAAAACACATCCTCGGGTTTGAATAAGGCCTATTAAAAATATGTATAGGGAATAGTTCGAAAATTTCAAAGGTAACAAAATAGTTTTTTGTTTTTTTTTATTGTTCAAGGCTGGGCATATGTAATGCAGCGTTTCGTTGTATTTAAAAAACAAAGAAAACGAAAGCGTATTACTATTGCCGAGGTGTTTTGTCCCAGCGTCGGACCCGTAGCCCCGCCCTCGGCCCGAGAGAGGCTCGCTCTCATTGGGCGGCGTGCATCTGCCCTGACACAGGAAGGCCGGCCCATGGGTCCCCGCAGCCGGACACCGCGGCTTTTCTCTCGGGGCTCCAGGCGCTGACCCACTTCTCTCCCCTCCAGCTGGGCGCCCCCTTTCTTTCGAAGCGTCCGGAGCCGCCAGCCCGAGGGGTCCGGACCGAGCTAAGCCGGTAACTGCGCTGAGGTCGGCGGGGAAGATGCGTGTGGAATGCGGGTGGCGGGCGGGCCAGCTTTGTCCGCGGTCCCTTCGACCCCCGTGGTCTCCGCGACTCCCTGCCCCGCCTCCCCCGCTGGCCCCACCTCCATCGGGCTCCCACAAAGGCTCAGCGGGCCCCTCCATCGACCCCGCCTTCCCCGCAAACCCTTGTGCAGGCCCCGCCCTCTGCCCCACCCCGTCTGCTGGCCCCGCCTTCTCCCGGAGCCCCTCCACCGTCCGGGCGCTCGCTGCCCACGGTGCACCACCTTGGCCCCCTCCACGCCTCTTACGTTTGGTTCTGTCCCTCCTCTTAGCACCGGCTCCTTCCTCTCAATTAACCCTGCCTCCTGTGCACCCCTCTTCCCGCTGGGGTCCCCAGGTTCCCCACCCATCCATCTGTCTCCATTTGGGCTGAGCAAATTGTGCAGAGACCGGCTGCTGGGCGTGAGAGGGCCCTGCTTCCTAGAGCTCCCTGCCCGGTGGGCGAGTCCCTTTCTAAGGGAGCGTAACAGGCCCGGGGATAAGTCTGGAATGAAGGAAACAGTATTGCTAAGCTTCATGGAAGGAGTGCTGCGGTTTTCACCCTCCCTGCCGCGTCTGCTGGCAGGATTGCGCGGGGCTGAGCTGTGCCTTTCTCTCAGAATGTCCCAGGCTGCTTCTGATGCAGAATATTGGCTCCAACTGTTGTCCTTTAAACTCTTGGAAAGTAGTAACATCTTGTCATGGGCCCTTCTTTTAACCAGAGGTGGTAGGGCTTCAGACCTCATCCATCTAAGCCAGTGGTCGGCAAACTCATTAGTCAACAGAACCAAATATCAACAGTGCAAAGATTGAAATTTCTTTTGAGAGTCAAATTTTTTAAACTTAAACTATATAGGTAGGTACATTGTTATTAACTTAATTAGGGAACTCCTAAGGCTTAGGAAGAGCCATACTCAAGGGGCCAAAGAGCCGCAGTTTGCCAACCACGGATCTAAGCCTTCAGTGTGCTGACTGGGCTGAGGGCAGCAGACAGGCAAGTGATTGACTTAGCGACTCGGCATCATCCCCTTGATCCTTTTTGAGATTTTCCTGAGGATGCTTACCCAGTATTTCAATTACCCAGCAGTCTTAACTGATAGGAAACCCTAATGTATGTGTAGATAAAACCTCCAGTTAATGAATAGACTTCAAGCCACTGCACTGAGTAAGTACTAGTGTCCCTTACTCAGAAGATGGTGGCTGATACCATCAGTTTCTGTAGTCAGGCCTCCCTGGGCCACTGAACCCAGCTGCACCATTTGCTGTGAAGTTTGGCAAAGAAACTTCCCTTATGTGAGCCTCCGTTTTAACCTTCTATACAAACAGGTGATTAACCCATCACACAGAGTCGTGATATGGATTTGTTGAGATCCTGCTGATGAAGGGAAAAAAATCACTTCTAGGGTCCTCTAAACAGTGGGATCTCAGCACAAGTGAGCTCCTACTCTTCCGATTCAAGTCTGCCCGGTTCAAGCCAGCAAAGAGCCTGATATGTTTGTTCCTCTCTCCCAGGCACCATGACCACCCTGGATGATAAGTTGCTGGGGGAGAAGCTGCAGTACTATTACAGCAGCAGTGAGGATGAGGACGACCACAAGGACAGAGGCAGGGGGGCCCTGGCCGGCAGTTCGATGCCCGTAGGTGCTAAGTTGGCAGGCGAAGGCATCTCAGTTAACACAGGTACCGGAAATCCCTGAGCTCTGGGAACAGGTTTAAAAATGTCGGTTAAATATGTATCCGTGGCCGTCTCCTGATGAATTCCTTCTATCTCCAGTCCACTTCCAGAGATTTAATGTTGTCATTTCACCGTGCATACTTCTAGCCATGTTACTGCACAGTACAGATATGTATGCATAGCACCACGGCAGTGAACACAGACTGGCCTGCATTTGAGTCCAGCTTCTCAAATTAGTCTTTGTTTGATGACACGTAAGTCATAGGTATGAGTACATTGGTAGTATAAATTCCTAGAAATGGCATATTTACTTTTTTTTTTCATTTTAGTAGTTCCAAATTGCTGTCAAGTTGAGGTGGCACTGTGTTATAGGTTAGCCAGGAAGACAGTGTTTCTCCATACACTTGCCCTCCTGCTGTGTTCCCACACTTTTTGATCTTTGCCATCCGGATGGATGACAAATGGTAACTCATTGTAGTTTTATTTTCTCTATTTTCAAGAGTGATATTGAGCCTCTTTTCATAATGTTAGGGATATTTTCATATTCTTTGCTCATTTTAAAATTGAGTGCTTGGTCTTTTTCTTCTTAGGGAGATATATATATATATATATATATATATATATATATATGAAATTAATCTATAGTATGAGGTATAAATACTTTTCGTTTGTCTTTTGACTTTGTGTGTTTTTTTTTTTTCCTGGCAAGAAATATTTGTTTTTATGTACTTAAAAGCATTATTTTATAGTTTCTTAATTTTGTTTCTTACTTAAAAGGCCTTTCTTCGCTCTAGGATTATAAAAAACTGCCCCATGCTTTTCTTAATATATTATGATTTTATTATTTCTTACACTTATAAATTCATCCAGTGATTTGTCTTTTACTGTACTTTATCACACTGTTTTAAAATACTGTATTATGATATGTTTTAGTATGGTAAGGCTAGTCCTTCCTCAGTACTCTTCTATGTCATTATTTTTCCTAACTTTTATTTTTGTGTTTTTCCAAAGCAAATTTAGGAGCACGCACACATATGTGTAATCACATATTTTCACTGGGACTGCACTAAATAAGTGGGTTAATTTAGGGGCTATTGGCACCCTTACGTGATGTTGGGTCACTCTAGTCAGAAATAAGACATTGCCTTTCCATTCAGGTTTTCTTAGCATTTCTCGGTAGTATTTTCTTGACATAGATTCTTAGCGCAGTGGCTTGTGTATTTCTCAGCATGTTGCATGCTCCCTGTGGGGTCAGCAGCAGCTCTGCTTCTCCTTCACATGTCCTCTCCGAGGAACTAGCTGAAAGACATGCCTTTCTCATGACCAAGCGCAGGGAGCAAGAGAGGGCTGTTGGGGACATGTAATGGCTCATACATATTTTGCTCAGAATTCATTGGCCAAGAGAAAGTCACAAGGCCAAGCCCACATCACCTGGTTGGGGAGGCATGTCCTCATTCCACAGAGGCACAAGTCACATGGCAAGGGGCAGGGTTATATATAAGGGGCAGGGAGGTGTGGGGGTAGCTTGAGTAGCAGAACAACCTGCCATAATGTAAAAATTCAGATCATACAGAAGTGTAAAAAGGTTCCCTTAGATCCTACTACCTAGAGACAACCACTATTAACACCCTTCTAGTCCTTTCCCTATGAACATACAATATGCACGCACACATATATTGGTATCCATAAATATTTATACATACACATACAGTTCTTTTTCTATATTGTTCTGCATTTGCCCCCCCCCCCTTTTTTTTTTACCTAATGTATTTGAACATCTTTCATGGCAGGGAACAGAGCTACCTCTTTCTAAGAGTTCCTATACTTTCCTTTGGGTAGATGAATCATAATTTATTTAACATCAATTAAATAACGCATCTCCTAATGTTGGACCCTTAGCTTGGCCCTTTAAGTACGGCAAACTATGCTGCATGGACATCATTGTGTGTAGACTACGCTGCCCTCTGAGAACGACGCTGTGCAGTCGATGGAGGGAGCTTTAGACCGAAGTGAACTGGTTGGTCCATAACTCCTTGCCCATTCTTGGTTACCTCCACGTTCACCCTTAACTCAGGTCCGAAAGGTGTGATCAATGACTGGCGCCGCTTCAAACAGTTGGAGACAGAGCAAAGGGAGGAGCAGTGCCGGGAGGTGGAAAAGCTGATCAAGAAGCTGTCAATGACCTGCAGGTCCCATCTGGACGAAGAGAAGGAGCAACAGAAACAGAAGGACCTCCAGGAGAAGATCAGTGGGAAGGTAATTCCTAGAACCCTGGCTCTTCTCCAGAGCTGCCCTGGCGGCTGCAGCTGGGCTTAGTGATTCAAGAGGTATGGGGTTTGATGTGGCGTCCAAGGGGCTGCCATGCTGGGGAGCGTGTAGTGTCATGTCATAACTCAGACTCACATGGGCTTGAATCTCAGCTCAGCCACTAGTGGCTGTGGGGACGTCTCTTCCATTCTGAGTCTAGCTTTTCATTGATTAAATGAGGTCAGTAGCCCTACCTCACAGGGCCCTGTCCATTGAAAGTGCCCAGTAAATGTGAGTTTTCTGTCCTTGATTGATCTCTGACCTTGGGCCTTCAGAAATAATCCTCTGAGGTTGGTAGTATTATCCCCATTTATTGGATGATGGAACCAGTGCTTAGAGATGGGAGGGGACTTGCTCAGGGTCATGCAATTAGCAAAGCGTTGAGCACCTGCCCCCTGGTGTTTAGTGTGCATCATAGCTACTGGTCGAACGGTCAGCCAGTCACTTAGGCTTTTATATATATAGATAATGCTAACTGGCAAAAGCAGGTCATAGCTTAATTTTGACCCCCACAACTGCTATTATAAAAACAAAAGCCATTTCAGCATGTGACTATGTACTGTGTGTGTGGGATGTGCATGTGTGTGTGCAGGGCCAGGATTCTGGCTGTTCTTTTTAAAGTTCCTTAATGTCCTGTTGTCTATTCAACAAAAATAAAACCATGAATAAAATAATCCATTGTCAAGACTGACAACAAAGGAAAAGCAGGTGAAGTGATATTATCTGATGCTGCCTATTTGGATTTGAGAAGCAATATTAATACAGTAGTTAAAAGCCTGGTTTTAAAATAATCTAGTTTGATTCCTGACCTTACACCTGTTACCTATGTGAATTGTGCAGATGATCTCAAGTCTTGGAACCTCATTTCTAAAGTGGGGAAAATAGGTTGGGGGGGAGGTAGGGAGAGATTAACGGGGGAACTTATATGCATAGATATATAGCCCATGAACACAGACAGTAGTGTGGTGAAGGCCTGGGGAAGAGGTATGGGATGTAGGGAGTCAATGGGAAAGAAAAGCGGTGGTGGTGGGGGTGGACATCTGTAATACTTTCAACAATAAAGATACATTTTAAAAAACTTAACATAAAAGAAATAAGTGGGGGAAATAAAGGTCCCTTTCCAATGGGGTTAGCATAAGAATCAGTGAAGTGTCACACACACAGAGCGCTGAGCATATTGCCTCGCGTGTCCTAAGCATGTGGTACCTGTGAACGGTCATTACAGGTGCTCAGTTTGTGTTTGGGATGCTCACTTGCTGGTCCTCCTGCAGATAACTCTGAAGGAGATGGCCATGATGACCGGGGACCAAGACGACGAGGAGTTTCTGCAGCAGTACCGGCAGCAGAGGATGGAAGAGATGCGGCGGCGGCTCCATAAGGGGCCCCAGTTCAGGCAGGTGTTTGAGATCCCCAGTGGGGAAAGGTTTGTCGACATGATTGACCAAGAACGGAAAAGCACCCTCATCATCGTCCACATCTACGAAGATGGCATTCCGGGGACCGACGCCATGCACGGCTGCATGGTCTGCCTGGCCTCGGAGTACCCCGCCGTCAAATTCTGCCGGGTGAAGAGCTCGGTGATCGGGGCCAGCCGCCGCTTCACCAGGAACGCCCTTCCTGCGCTGCTCATCTACAAGGGGGGCGACTTGGTTGGCAATTTTGTTCGCGTCACTGACCAGCTGGGCGAAGATTTCTTCGCTGTGGACCTTGAAGCTTTCCTACAGGAATGTGGATTGCTCCCTGCAAAGGAAGTCGTGGTGCGGACGTCTGTGCGTAACTCCGCCACCTACCACAGCGAGGACAGCGATCTGGAAATAGACTGAACTGACTCTGGTGGCGTAGATCTCTCATGGTTTGGGCGGGAAGATACATCTCTGTGCTGATTTTTCTTCCTTCCTCTGTCTTCTGGCTTTGCAGCTATTCTTTGTAGTCCCTTTTGTTATATGTCAAGTCAAGAATTTCTTAGATTAAATCAGAATGCCGAATCATCGTGTGGCCAGCAATAAAGCGACTGAAAATTGTGTAACAGGGAACCAGGCTTTTGAACTGTTTACTCCAGATTCTCCAGCACGACATCCTTGTTGCCTCCACTCACTGTTTCCATGGCATCCTAAAGACTGTGTCCTGGAAATTCTCAGATGATCTCAGAGGCCTGGCCAGGGCTGGGAGTCTAACTCTAGTGTGTCACTTGCAACGTAAATAGTACATTTCCTTCATCAAATGATTGTAAATTATATTTTAATTGTAATCAGACCCACAGTCCAAGAAGGCAGTTAAACATTCCCCCTGAGATCCTGTCCTCTACTGGGGGCTTATTTTAAGGTTCTGGACGATGTGCACTTGCCCCATCAAGAAAGAGGGTGACCTTTGCTGCTGGGCCCAGGTGCCGCCTAAGCACAAAGTCTAGAGTAGGAGGAAGGATCCATGCTGACCACTGTGGAAGGCCAATTTGACTTACAAAGGAGAGCTGGGTGGAGCTGGAAAGCCTTTTAAAGGACGATCATTCAATAACATCTCTTTCTCTTCTATTTAATAAATTAATTTTTTGTTTAATGTAGATTAAAAAAAAAAGAAACTTTCCTCCCAGGGTGTTTTCTTTGTAGGCATTTTGTTTGTTAAGACAATGGGATCATTCTGAACATACTGTTTATAGTATGGTCAGCCAGTATAGCAAACCGTTTTTCATGTTATTAAATACTCTTCTACAACATTTTGTAAATGGCTGTTGATATTCCATCGTATGGGTGTGCTGTAGTTTGCTTGTTGGTTGTTGCTTAAAAAGAAAAACAGCACAGAATTTTTATTGCAAATCCTGCTGCACTCACTAGCGGATGTTCATTGTAGAAAATGTTATAAAAATGAATTAAGTTAAAAATATTTTTAAAACCTTATAATTCCACCAACCGAAAATAATCCCTGATATAATTTTACAGGTATCTTTCTAGTCTTTTTGTGTATTTATAATAATGATTGTCATGTATTTTTTTCTCTTACTTTTTGCTTTTAAAAAATGTAATCTGGAATTAAATATTAGCTTTAAAATTCTCAGTTTGGCTTTGCCTGGCCATTTAAGAATTGACTAACTACAAGATGGGTCCTGAAAATATCTGTTGTAGTTAATCAACAAAAAGAAAGTGCTTGGGCCCTAACTGGTTTGGCTCAGTGGATAGAGTGTCGGCCTGTGGACTGAAAGGTCCCAGGTTTGATTCCTGTCAAGGGCATGTACCTTGGTTTCGGGCACATCCCCAGTAGGAGGTGTGCAGGAGGCAGCTGATCGATGTTTCTCTCATCGATGTTTCTAACTATCACTCTCCCTTCCTCTCTGTAAAAAAAAATCAATAAAATATATAAAAAAAAATGCTTGGTTTTTCTGATTATAAAAGCTCATTTTGCCTGGCCAGTTGTTGAGCATTGACATATGAATGAGGAGGTCACGGTGCCATTCCATTCAGGGCATGTGTCGTGTCCTGGTTGCAGGCTTGATCCCCAGTAGGGGATGTGCAGGAGCCAGCCGATCAATGATTCTCATCATTGATGTTTTTATCTCTCCCTCCCTCTCTCCCTTCCTCTCTAAAATCAATAAAAGAAAAGCTCATTGTAAAAGTGTGGAAAGTACTGAAAATTATTAGAATCAGACAACTTGTCAATGTTCTAGTTTATTTCCTTTCAGTCTTTCTCATTGTATTTAATAACATTGAGAACTTATTGAATTTAATTGTTTTGTTTTATTTAATACTATATCATAAATACTTTGACATATAAAAGTTCTAAATAATTTTTAATGGCTTCATAATCCATTATTTGGATATGCCATAATTTATTCACTAGTCCATTATTATTGGATATTTCGTTTAGAGGCCCAGTTTTTTGCTAAAACGCTTAGTATTTTGGATCATTTAGTATAGATTTCTAGAAGAGGAATTATTGGATAATGAACAGGAATGTTTAAAAATAGCTTTCACCTGGCCAGGTAGCTCAGGTGGTTGGAGCATTGTCCCATACACCAAAAGGTTGTGGGTTCGATTCCCAGTCAGGGCACAACCGTGTTTGATCCCTGTTTGGGGCATGTGTGGGAGGCAATTGATCAATGTTTCTCACATTGATGTTTCTCCCTCTCTCTAAAAAAAATCAATTAAAAAATAGCTTTCACAAGACACCTTTTGGTCTAATTGGAAATGAAAATATATTTTGCTTTCACAGAACCTTGACTTTGCCTTCAAGAACGGAAATTATAGAAAAAAAAGTGAACAAACACGGTGTGGGGAAATCCTAGCATTAAATCACCAACTCAGGTATAGTGCAAATAGCACAGGTTTTGGAGTCGGATCAGGGTTCAAATCCTGCTGTCACTCACTAGCAGAATAGCTTCCAGCGAGGTACCTAGCCTTCCTGAAACTCAGGTTCCTCACCTTTGCAATGGGAGCAATATCTGTTTCTTAGGTGGTTCTGTGACTGTGTTTCCCAAGGTGTGGTCCCAGAGCAGCAACTTCACTGGGGAACTTGTTAGAAATGCAAATTCTTGCCCTCGCCGGCTTGGCTCACTGGATAGGGCATCGGCCTACAGACCAAAGGGTTCTGGGTTTGATTCTGGTCAAGGGTACAATACCTTGGTTACAGGCTTCTCTCTCACCGGGGGGTCCGTGCAGGAGGCAACCAATCGATGTGTTTCAGTCTTTCCCTTTCTCTTCCACTCTCTCTAAAAGACCAATGGAAAAATATCATCAGGTGAGGATTAACAACAAACAACAACAACAAAAACACACACAAAAAACCCCAACAACAACAAAAAGAAATGCAAATCCTCAGGCCTCTCCCTGGACCTACTGCATCAGACATTCTGGAAGTGGCCCAGCACCCTTCTTAGAAGCCCTCCAGGTGATCACGAGGCCGGATCAAGTTTGAGAATCACGGACCTATCGATGAAGGTGAGTGACGGCATCTGTCACAGAAGGGTTGGGAAAGGAGAGCACTCAGATCTTTCTCTTCCTGTTCAATATGATTCTCCTGGTTAGCCATGGGGTTGTGGGAAGGAAAGACACTGCTATCGGCCTCTTGCACACCGTCTCAGTAGTTGTCCAGCTCTCACTTTCCTCTGGAATGACAGCCTCACTGAGACGTGGCCTGTGTTCCTGCCTGTGGCATACCCTGTGTTCACTCGGGAATAGGCTGTACCAGCTCCGTGGGCAAGAAACTCACCCCCTCCATGCCTGCTTCCTTAAGTAAGGACAATTGTAGTGATTACCTCAGGGTTGCTGCAAGGATTCATTCAATGAGCCGGAGTTCTCAGCATGGTGTGGCACATAGTAAACATCCCATAAACGTCATCTTTATCACCATCCATTCTCCACAGAGCCTGTGTCCACTTATGAAAAAAGAGCCCAATCCAAGATCCTGGATCCCTTTGGACTGCTTGGAAAACCCCACCTAGACTTCAAAACTCAGTGCAAATCTCACATCCGCCCTAGCTGTTTTGGCTCAGTGGATAGAGCGTTGACCAGCGGACCCAAGGGTCCCGGGTTCTATTCCAGGTCTATTCCGGTCAAGGGCATGTACCTGGTGGGGCACGTGCAGGAGGCAACCAGTTAATGTGTTTCTCTCACATCAGTATTTCTCTCTGTCTCTCCCTCTCTCTTCCACTCTCTCTAAAAATCAGTGGAAAAATATCCTCGGATGAGGATTAAAAAAAAAAAAAAAAAAAGAACAAATCTCACGTCTTCTCTGGGCCCTGAGTCTGGCGGCTTCAGAAAGAAGCAGTCATGTCATTGTGTGTGCGCCCACAGGTTATGGTGACATTCGTTAAGAAAAGTGTTTGAGGACTCAAAGCCTTGGTCTCTTGCTGTCTGTTCCTTGGTTTACCTACCTGGACAGTGGGAATGACAGAGGTTGGCAGACAGGTCCGTGAGTTACCACTTAGCGCTTTGCTTCACACATGGAAACGTCCCAATTAGTTATCTACTGCTGGCCTCGTGCTATCATTTTGTATTTAATTTAATGAAAAATGTAAAGTTTTCCCTAAGTATGAGAGGTGAACACCCTGGTGGTTGGAACAACCTTGGCTCCCTTTCCTATAGGGTAATCCCATCTTCAGCGTGTGGGGTTGCCAAAGTTGAATTTTAATTGTTTGTTTACATATAAGACTATAAAGTCCTTGGGGACAGGGACTGTGTCATTTCTGGTCTCTGATCTAAGTTGACATAAGTGAATGTTTGCTGCTTAAGTGGGGAAAGTTCCCTCGTAGGTCAGAATTCATCGCCATAGGGCAGAAGGCTATCTATTATATTGCCTTTCCGGGAATGGAGGAGTGCTACCTACCTATGCTCACTGAGAACCTGATCACAAGTTCAAGCTAAATCCTAAACCAGTGGTTCTCAACCTTCTGGCCCTTTAAATACAGTTCCTCATGTTGTGACCCACCATAAAATTATTTTCGTTGCTACGTCATAACTGTAATGTTCTACTGTTATGAATTGCAATGTAAATATCTGATATGCAGGATGGTCTTAGGCGGACCGCCAAAGGGGTCACGACCCACAGGTTGAGAACCGACCTAAACCCTGCGAGAGCATGTGAAAACGCTGGTTATAACCAGATATGACCACATGGTGGAAGCAGAGGAGAGGGAACGAGTAGTTTTATTAAGTAACTGGAGCCAAACACTGGATTTGGGGCCTGAAGATGATTATGTCTTGCAACATATAGAAGTCATTTTATTTATTATTTTGTTGTTCATCCTCATCCAAGGATATATTTCCATTGATATTTTAGAGAGAGGAGAAAAGAGAGGGAAAGACAGAGAGAAACCACATCAATTGGTTGCCTCCTGCATAAGCCCTGACCAGGACCCAGGCCAGGGAGAACCCTCCAACCAAAGTAGGTGCCCTTGACCAGAATCGAACCCAGGACCCTTTGGTCCGCAGGCCGATGCTCTATCCACTGAGCCAAACCAGCTAGGGCTTGAGAGAGAGAGAATTTGCTTTTAGGAAACAGAACCAGAAAGTATTATATTCACTCACTTTAAAGAATGAATAACAAAGACAAATATTGTTTGGTAAGTACTACATATATACACTCTTATAGTATGGTCAGTTAAGTTTGAGAGAACAGCTGGTCCAGGAGGAGAAGAGAAAGGCCAGTCCCCAGGTTAAAAGTCCCATTATTCATCCTCGATGACCTTTTGTCTCTGTCTCACCTGCCTGAACTAGTGAGTGACTAACATATATTGAGACTTACTATGTGCTGGGCTGTATGTGGGAGCCCAGCCAGCCCTTCGCACCTCCGCCCTTCCAGCCAGGCGCTATGCGGTCTCCACTTTCCGTCCTTGGTTACCAGGGTTCTCTCCAGCTAGTCTTCAGTTGATTGTGCAGGGTGTTTTTTGTTTGTTTCTTTCTTTTTTTTGTATTTTAGTTGTAATTCCTGTTTGGTCCTGGGAGCGAGTCTGTATTGCACCCACTTACGCCAGCCATTTTTAAATCTCCTTTTCAATAGCGCCCCGTTGTGGACACTCTGGGAAAAGCCCCGAGTAAGGGTTTAGTCATGATAACGCCCTCTTGTGGATATTCTGAGAACAGCATCCTAGTGATGAATTCTAGAAGTCTGAAAAGAAAACCCCATCCTAGATACTCTGAGAAAGAGGATTGGTGTGAAAGATAATATTCTATAGCTGTTCGTTGGCTGGATTCTTATTTTTCCACTGTTCATTGACTACTCTAGCAACCTGATTCATTTAACAACTCTGAGCCTGAGTTTCCTCATCTGTAAATACAAATGCAGGAATTTCCTAAATGTAAATTAGTGGGTCCAGATGATTTTTTTCCCTTTGTTCTTTCTTCGGTTACAAGGAATTTATGCATTAGTCAATTATTTTCCTCTCTTGTGCAATGATTATTCATGTTGGTACTTTTATATTTTTCCATACTGATTTGTAAGATTTCTTTGTACATATGGACATATTTGCCATATATTTTATAAATATTTTAAATTCTTTGTTTAAATTTTAAAAATCGTAAATTTTTTATGGCCATAGAAAAGCTTTTAACATTTTTTATTTTTTGAACCATTTAAAAATGTGAAATCCATTCTTAGCTCATTTGCTGCACAAAGGTAGGTGGTGGGTCAGATTTGGCCTGTAGGCAGAGCTTGTACCCATGTACTAATATGGTCATTGAATTTGAACCATCTTTACATTCCTAGAATAAATACCTCTTGATTATGAATATACTGCTGGTTTTGATGTGCTAATATTTTATTTAACATTTTTGTGTTCATATTCATGTCAGATTTGGTCTAGGAGAGATTTCAAACTTTTCATGGGGCAGAGATATTTTTTATTTGGCTTACATAACATTGTAATGGGGTGGGGCCACAACATTAGTAACAAAGAAACAGAATTTCCGGAGGATGAGGCCCAGAAATCAGGATTTTAAAAAGATTCCCAGCTGATTCTAATGTACAGCCAAGAGGGCCCAGAGTTCTCTTTTATTTGTTGGTTTGTTTGTTTCTAAAAGAACCAGGCTTCGGTTTTATTGTTAAAGTCTGTTTTCAGCCATGGCCGATGTGGGTACGTGGTTGAATTCCTGGTCAAGGGTTTCAGATTGGATCCCCAGCCTGGTTGGGCACATGCAAGAGGCAATCACTCGATGTGTCTCTCTCCTATCCTTGTTTCTCTCTCTCTCGCTCTTAGCCCTCCCTCCCTCTCTTCCCCTCTCTCTAAAAATCAATGGAAAAAATATCCTTGAGGGGAAAAAAGGGGACGTATGTAATACTTTCAACAATAAAGATTTAAAAAAAAAGGAAAAAGAGAAAATATCCTCAGGAGAGGATTAACAACAACAAAAAGTCTATTTTCAAAAAAAAAAAAATTTAACTTTATTATTTTCTTTTAAGAATTTCATCTGAATTAATTTGTTCTTCTTCTAACTTTTTGAAATAGAGATTTATTTTAAGAATTTTTGAAAATCTTATTTTCTAAATAAACCATTTTCCTGCTTGAACTTTCTGTTCTGTTCCATTGATTTGTTTGTCTCCTTTCTGGGACTACATTATTATAATACTATCTAACATCTGGTAGTCCTAGACCCCTTTATTATTATTTTTCAAAATTTGTTTGGCTATTGGGCCAGATGATATCTTAAAGGCGCTTTAACATTCTTTAGTAGCTAAGGTGAAAATGCACCCCCCAAAAATCTCATTTGTCCCTTTCCTCCAAACCCAAGAAGCAGTCCTTATTCTTCTAGATCAGTGGTTCTCAACCTTGGCTGTACATTAGGATCACCTGGGAATCTTTTTAAAATCCTGATTTCTGGGCCTCATCCTCCGGAAATTCTGTTTCTTTGTTACTAATGTTGTGGCCCCACCCAATAACAAAGAAACAGAATTTCCAGAAGATGAGGCCCAGAGATCAGGATTCTAAAAAGATTCCCAGGTGATTCTAATGTGCAGCCAAGGTTGAGAACCACTGTTCTAGATACAGTTAGTCTTTTAAAATGCTTATAATCAATCTTTTTATGTGAATATGGTTTATGTGTATAGTGTATTTAAGTGTATTTTGTGTGTGTGTCTGTGTGATGTGTGTCTATGGGCTTGTGTATGTGCATAGATGCATCTATAGTGTGGGGCGTGTGTTTATATATGTATGAGGTATGTATGTAGTGTGTTTATTTTTATGTAGATGATGTGTATGTACATATAAGGTGTGTTTGCATCTATGGTGTATCTGTTTGTACATAGAAAGTGTTACGATATGTCTGTGTGTGCAGAGTGTTTGCAGAGTGTGTTTGTATTGTGTGTAGTATGTGTGTGTGTGGGGGGGGTATGAGGTGTAAAAGAGATACTGGGGCCCGCAATCACGGGGTGCTAGAGTCTTCAGGGTATGTTAGAAAGCCAGGCTTGGTCCTCACGTTCCCCTGCCTTTCTGGGGAAAAGGCACTACCCAGGCTCCCACTCACTTTTGTCTGGAGAAAAGAGTTGCCTGCCCCTTTCAGAGAAGGAAACTGTCCGTGCTCTACTAAGTAAGGGGCATTACTGATGGTGGTAAAGGTGGTGAAGGTGGTGTTATCACACAGGTGGGATCAGGATCAGAGTGGCATCGGGGTCTTTGAACTAAATAGGTTAGTTGCTAAATGGGGCTGAAGGAGTCAGGAGGGACTTGCAAGGCAGTGGGACCGTTGTCCTGAGTGGGGGTGAGGTGCCCATGTGGTCCTCCAGGCCATTGACGGATGGTATAACTCTCCTGCTGGGTCCCATGATCCTGAGGGTGCATCTGCCAGAGCTCACGGCTTCCCTGGTGTGGGCTCTCCAGTGTCCCGGGCAGAGCTGGGAAGGAGCCGCTGTCACCTTGGGCACAGCACGCTCTCCTTTCCTGCACACCTCCTAATTCCCACCGGGAGAGAACACCCCCCTCAGGAGGCATCCTCCGGCCAGGCTAGCCATGCTCGCCTCTTGCCCCTCGCGTCTACGGCACCTCCAGCCTCAGGGTTCTGTCTGCATCCTGTGGCTTGAGCCTGAGGATGTGCATCGCCCCTGGCTGGATGGAGTGGCAGAGCCAGGACACCCTGCACAGAAGGAAGCTTGACTCAGACTTCCCAGCCAGGAGTGAGCTCAGGCACAATCAAGTCCAGGGCGCAGGAGAGTCTACCTGCCACTGCATTGGGGCCAGGGGAACTGGCTGGCCCTTGCTAAGGACCGTGCTCGGAGGTGAGGCACGGCCTCACACAGTGCCAGGATTCAAGCAACCCACTGGCCTTCACGGGACTCAGCGGCACTTGGCCACTAATCAGTTTGCTGATTTGGGGCTCCGGCTCCCGTTTCTGCTTCCTGCCGGTGGCCAGCTGGCCCTGGGGCATCTAGTTCCCTCACCTGCATCAGGAAGGCGGGTCTGCTACCTCCACTTGCTGTTGGCCATGGGGCAGGTATGGACGCCCAGGAACAAGAGAAGGAGGGTCGTCTTTGGGGCAGACGGGCCTGCGTTTACATGTCAGCTCTGCCAAGTCATCCACTCTCCCTGCTTGAGGTTCAGACTCATCCCTGGTAAATTGGGGCTAATGCTTCTTGGGGTTCCTATGAAGATTAAATGAGATGATGTGTATAAATTGCCCAGTTTAGCCCCTGGCACCTGGCACTCAATATATATAACCTTTCTCCCTACTTTCTCTCTGACATCCCCCAGCCCTGTCTCGAGTGCATCACGGAGCCACAAATATCCATTTGGCAACTTCTGACACTTCCCATTTTTAGACTTACAAGACGAGCGGCTTTCCCTCCCACAGCAGCGATAGTCGAGATTTGCAGAGCAGATGTCTTGGTGTGAAACTGCTCCCAGGAGGCGTCCCATGAATGTTTGCAGACAAAACTGACCTTTCTTCCAGCTCTGCCTCCTTACAGCAGGCCCTGGAGATGGAACGCGTCTACCGCCCTCTGCGTACTGAGCGTTTCTGTCCCCTCAGATTCTGGGAGCCCGTCCTCCTGTCCCCGGGCACCAGGCTGCTGAGGGGGACCACGAGGCTGGCTGCAGCAAGCTGCTCTGGTCTGGACCCGCGCCAGCCTGTTCTCCTTCAAGAGGAGGCTCAGGGGGGAGCCGGAGAGGGCAGGGCTTGGGATGGCGCTACAAGCCGGTGGCTGGGCCCATCCAAGTGTGGAGAACACTTTTCCAAAGCCTCCGGGGCCAGGAGGGTGCTCAGGTCTGGTGATTACAGGTCTGCGCTTCAAAAGCATGTTACAAACCTGGCTCAGCGCTGGCCCTGGGGAACTGGACGAGCAGGCCCAGCGTGGCCGAGTGGGCAGCCCAGGATCGGTCCCGGAGCCGGGAGCCCTGGCGTGGCCGCCTGTCCTGCGGGCTTCCGGGGGGACTGCCGTCCAGGCCGCCGTGGCTGCCCTTGCAGTTGGGGCGCCAGCGCCTCGCAGCCTGCGGGCCGCGTCTGCTCGGTCAGGTGGAAACCTCCCCATTCAAACCCGCGCGGGCCAATCAGGGCCTGGCGCGCCCGCCAGTTCAAACGCGCGTTTGGGTCCAGCCCCAGCCGGGCCTCCGGCTCCCGCCTCCGAGACACCGGCTGCGCGCGGGGGGGGGCGGGTGAACCTGCTGCCTCGGTTACGGCGGAGCAACACAGACGCCTCGGGTTACCGGCTGTCCCGCCAGGCGTGGGGCCGGCGGCCATGGAGCACTCCCTGCACCGCGTCTCCCTGGGGAGCCGGCGCGCGCAGCCCGGCTTGTCTTTCTACCTCTGCACCTTTGGTAAGTGCCCGCCCGGCCGGCCGGCTGCCAGGGCGGCCGCACCTTGCGCTCAGCGCCCCGAAAGGGCGCTCGTGGTGGTCGGTGAGGCTGGGAGCAGGCGGTCCTTCCACTGGGGGCACCTTCTCGGGCCCCTTTCTCCTGGGGTTGCCTCGGAGGGCTCAGGCTCAGCCTCAGGCCGGGCAGCCGCTGGGAACCACCTGCTGCCTGGCCACGGTGCCAAGTGCATTTGGTTCTGCCTCACTTGGCTGGAATAATCACGCCCCAGCTAATCTCTTAGAGACCCAGGTTGCCGCCACCGAGTTTCCCATTAGTAAGCAGCTCAGGGTTTAATCGAGGCCTTGTTACTACATCCCCAGGGTCTTCTGTGGGGTCAGCCCAGCCGCCGTGGCTCCTGGGGGCTCACCTGGGAAGCTACAGTGTGACTGCGCTAGTGGATGTCTGACCCACAGCAGAGGCGTGACCAGGCTCTGGGCAGGGGCACAGGGCTGCCCTAGGGGCTGGAGGTGGAAAGAAATGAGCAGATGGCTGCTGTTCCCAAGCCTCCCCAACGGCTGCTGGGCAGCAGCTGTGCCGCGGTCTGGACAAACCCGGCCTTCCAAGTCACTATGGGAGAGATCGCAGCCGTGTCCTGGGATGCAGCCCTTCCCAGCTCTCCACTGCTTTCCTCGCAGGTTCTGCAACTCCCCGTGGAGAGGGGGCTGCATTTTCTCCGTGAAGATTGAGATCCAGAGAGAGGAAGGGCGCCCAGTGAGCCAGTGACAGAGTTGGTACCGAGCACAGGCCTTCTGAGACCTTCTACCCTTTTCTTGATGAAGGTTGGGGCAGTTACGGCACCATGACTGGACTTGGCTTAGAATTCAAAGACAGAGCACCCAAGCAGTCAGGCCCTCTTGGGTTCCAGTCCTTCTGCGCTCAGGCTACCCCGCCACACACTTGGCTCTTCTCAACCTGCCCTTTCCTCCAGGAGCAGAGGAAGTGATGGAAACGCAGTGTCCTGGCCCCTAGAAATGGCCTGTGGTCTGGCATTCGCCGGTCCAGCTGGCGGAGGGTAACGAGAGTCACTAACTAGCCACCATTTGTTGAGCACTTACAGTGTGTCCTGCCTTGTACCAAGTTCTTGACCTGCATGATCTCATTTAGTCCTTCCAACTCTCGGAGGCAAATCTTGTTAACCTTCACTGGGATGTGGCTAATTAGCATCCAGGATGATCTGAGTTGGTGGGTCAGGAAAGTGTCCGAGGCTGTGAGGCCTGTGTCCTGATGAAAAAGTAAAACTACGTTGCATGGTGTTTTCTTCTGTATCAGCATGGCAAGTTGTGTTCATTACTGAAAACTTAGTGGAAAGAGTCGCCTGTAACCTGACCTCCCAGAAAAGACCATTGTTAACGTGTTGGGTTAGATCCTTCCAGACTTCGTTCTCTGTGTGTATGGGGGAAGTTGTGTCTAATTTGAACAAAATTGAGATCATATGGTAAATACAGTTTTGCAACCCATTTCTTTTTCTTACTGGTATGCTGTAACTAAAATCTGCTTGCATCCGTCCACAGGCTTCTATGGAATTAATCTCCCAGCAAATCTAGGCAGTTGAGGGGGGGGAGCGGTCTTGCCCAGCAGGAAGGGGTGCCCTGCCCGGCCATGGCCTCAGGGCTGGGTCAGATGGTACCAGGGAAGGTTCCTACTAACTAGTGACTGATCTGAGTGTGCAGGGGGCAGGCAGGAACCTGGTGGGGCGGGGAGCCTCCTGCTCCTATGTGTGCAGTCTCCTCTCAAATCTCAGAGTGACACTGGAAAAGTTCTCTCCTGTTTCCTGAAGTAATAACTCTGTTTCCATGACAAAAGCCACCCCTTTTCCAGGCTGCTGACTTTCTTCATGATCTTTGCTTGACTCCTCGTGAATGAAGATTCAGATCAGCGGGTACTAATCTGGCCAATTATCAGAAGCAACCCGGGAGCCTGTTCAAATAACGCGGCCTCCTAGGATCTTCTCCCAGAATTCCCGGTGTACTAGGTCTGGGGTGGAGCCTGAGAATCTAAAACTTAAAAAAGCCACAGAAGTACTTTGGCGATCAGGCAGGTTTGGAAGCTATGGATTCAGAGTCCATTTGATTCACCAACATGGACTCCCTTAACAGGAAAACTTGGCTAATTTTTTTCTCTGTTCACCGGCCTTTATCCAGCCTGGCCAGTAGCCCAGGTAGCCTGGCTTTGTCCTGAATGAACCAGATGAAGGTACTGCCTCGCTGGTAGTTTCCTGAGCAAAAATATTTAAAGGGAACTACATCTCCAGCTTCTCTGGAACCATAGAGACAAATTGTTTTGACCAGAATTCTTTTCAGGGAGAGTCCTTTGTGGCATAAGTGGTTTGTTTGTTTGTTTATTTATTGTTTTTATTGATTTCAGAGAGGAAGGGAGAGGGAAAGAGAGATAGAAACATCAATGATGAGAGAGAATCATTGATTGGCTGTCTCCTGCACACCCCCTACTGGGGATCGAGCCCGCAACCTGGGCATGTGCCCTTGACCAGAATTGTACCCGGGACCCTTCAGTCCACAGGCCGACGTTCTATTCACTGAACCAAACCAGATAGGGCTCTGGTATAAGTGGTTTATATACTGTTTGTGCACCCTCATGAGTATAAACCCTTGTCCCCCAATAAGGTCATGTTCAAGTAACGTTAATTGGCCCTTCACGGCCTTCTCAGGAGGTGACCTGGCTTTGAGAGTATAATAAACTGGGGCTAGAACCCATCTACTCCAGAGGGATTTTTATTTATGAGAAATAATGTAATTTGAAGAAACCATTTTAGGTGTACATAAGTTTTTCCTTCAGGATTATATCTTTTAATGTTATTAGTATATTTGCTAACATGCTCTTTAAAATCTCAATAACTTTACTGAGATATAACTTACATACAATTAATTCATTTAAAATGTACAATTAAATGGTTTCTGGTATATTTGCAGAGTTGTGTAACCATTACCACAGTCAAGTTTAGAACATTTTTATCACTCCAGAAAGAAACATTGTACCCTTTAGCTTATTACCCCTAATTTCCAGTTCCCCCCTCTTGGCCAATCCTAAACAATCACTAATCTACTTTCTGTCTCGACAAATGAGCCAATTCCATATAAATGGAATCGTATATAGTTTTTTGTGACTGCCTTCTTTCACTCAGCATAATATTTTTTAAAAAATATATACTTTATTGATTTTTTGCAGAGAGGGAGGGAGAGGGATAGAGAGTTAGAAACATCAATGAGAGAGAAACATCGATCAGCTGCCTCCTGCACACCCCCGACTGGGGATGTGCCCACAACCAAGTTACATGCCCCTGTCCGGAATCGAACCTGGGACCCTTCAGTCCACAGGCCGACGCTCTATCCACTGAACCAAACCAGTCAGGGCTCAGTATAATATTTTTAAGATTCACTCATGGCCAAAACCGGTTTGGCTCAGTGGATAGAGCGTCGGCCTGCGGACTGAAGGGTCCCAGGTTCGATTCCGGTCAAGGGCATGTACCTGGGTTGCGGGCACATCCCCAGTGGGAGATGTGCAGGAGGCAGCTGATCGATGTTTCTCTCTCATCGATGTTTCTCACTCTCTATCTCTCTCCCTTCCTCTCTGTAAAAAATCAATAAAATATATTAAAAAAAAAAAAAAAAAAAAAAGATTCACTCATGTTATAGCATGTGACAGCACTTCATTCTTCTTCTTCTTCTTCTTCTCCCCCCTTCCCCTCCCCCTCCCCCTCCCCCCCCTCCTCCTCCTTCTCCTTCTCCTTTCTTCTTCTTTTTTGCTGCAAAAAGCTTTATTGTTTCATTTGGTCCAATGCATGGGAGAGGGCTTCAGGGTGGTTAAAAGAATGGCTAGTAGTTTTGGGAAGAAGCTCAGGTAAAAGCCAGACACCAGGGGAGGCAGAGGGGCCCCTCAAAGGCCTCTGGGCTCCAAAGGCTCCTAGTCGTCCTGGAGGGTGAGCCTTTTGAAGACATACTCTCCCAGCCCAGCCTGGGGGCCGGCCAGCCCACGGAAGGTAGTCAGGTGGTTGCCCATCTTCTTGATGAGTTTCACCTGCTCACCCGGAAGTGGTTCTCTGGGAAGTCCCAGAGATGAGGGTCTGCGTGGGTAGAACCAGGGCCTGCAGCTCCAAAAGGGCCTGGTTCAGGCTCCTCTCCAAGGCCAGGGTGGCCTCCATGGCGTCCTGAGTTTTGCCCACTCATCTGGGGAGGCTTCAGCACGTCCTGGAAGAGAATGCGGCCACCGCGCTTGTTTTGCAACTTTAAGAGACGCTCAGCGTCCTCGCCCTTCTTCTCCACCAACTCGAGGAAGAAGTGGCCCATGCTCTCGGGGGCACATCTTCTGGGTCAAAATAGAAGCCCAGAGAGAGGAGGGAGGCCCGCAGATGCAGGCTGGCCAGGCGGTTGACTGCAGCTTCCACCTCGGTGGAACAATTCTGACGAATTTGGGAGCTCATGGTTGTTTGGCAATAAGGAGTTAAGGTACGAAAAACAAAAACCAAAACCGGTGTGTTGGCTTGAGAACCAGAGGTGGTTCTGAAGGTGGTGACTGGATGAGGCGCAGGAGCGTGGCCGGAGGCTGGGAGAAGGGCGTCCCTGGGTCTGCTCTGTCCAAACACTGTTGAAGCAAGAGACAGCTCCGGGACCCCCGAGGGCACGCTCATTCATTTCTTATGTCTGAATAACATTCCACTGTAGAGGTAGACCACATTTTGTTTATTCATTCGTTAGTTGGTGGACATTTGGATTATTTCTGTCTTTTGGCTGTTATGAATAATGCTCTTTTATAACTGTACACGATTTTGTGTGGACAAATGTTCTCAATTCTTTTGGGTACATACCTAGGAGCAGAATTGCTGGGTCAAATGGTAGCTCTAGGTTTAACTGCTTGAGGCACTGCCAAACTCGTTTCCAGAGTGGATGCACCATTTTCCATTCTCAGCAGTGTCTGAGGTCTTTGATTTCTCCACAACCTCACCAACACCTGCTATTAACTGACTTTGATTCTAGCAATCCTGTGGGTGTAAAGTGGTATCTCCTTGGGGTTTTAATTTGCATTTCCCTGATGATCAGTGATATTGAACAGCTTTCATGTACTTATTGGCTATTCGTATATCTTCTTTGGAGAAAAGTTTAATTAGATCCTATGCCCTATTTTTAAATTGGGCTATTTACCTTCTAATTGTTGAGTTTTGAGAGTTCTTTACATATTCTAGATACAAGTTCCTTTTCCAGAAGCCTCATGTTTGAGGATATGTAGCTTTCTTTTCTTTTTATTCTGTTCAAAATATTTTCCAATTTTCAGTCATTTCTTCTTGAACCCATGGGTTATTTAGAAGTATAGTTCTTAATTTCCAAAGATTGGGGATTTTCTAGTGATCTTTTTATTTTATATCTTCTACAGTATTTTACTCAAAAAAAAAAACATGCCCTGCAACCTTTCAGTCTTTCTATGGCTCAGCACATGGTCAGTTTTTAGGAATGTTCCGTATGTACTTGAAAAGATCTGCAGTGGGTGGGTGTAGGGTTCTTTGTAGATGTCAGCTTTAGGTCAAGTTTGCTAATTATGTTGTTCAAATATTTTATATCCTTGCTGATCTCCCCCCCCCCCCAATTCGTTCTATCAGTTACAGAGAGAGACATGTTAAAATTCCTACTATAATTGTAATTTTGTCTATTTTTCATTATATATCTGTCAGTTTTTCTTTTATATATTTTGAAGAAATATTAAGAGCACACAAATTTAGAGTTATTATCTTTCTGGTGAATTGAGGCTTTTATTATAACGAAGCCTTTTATTATTATGAAGTCTTTTATTGTTGTGAAATCTTTTTTATTTCTAGTGGAGATAAATTTTACTTCTGCTGACATTAACATAGCCACCCAGCCTTCTTTTGGTTCACAGTTGCTTGACAGATCTTTTTCTATCCTGTTTCTTTCAGATCTTTCTGTTTCTCTGCGTTTCGGTGTGCTGTGTCTATTATAGGGGGTAGGCACGGAGTTTTTATTTTTCTTCTTAATGGAGACCTGAGCTGACATCTTCCTTCAAAGAGATCTTTCTTTACTTCTGTCAGGTGCTTGAGGTCACTAGCAATCTGGAATACTCTTAGTTGAATGTTAGGGATTGAGATTGTTTGAAGTCGAGCTGCAATCCCTTGAGGAACTGTTTCTCATCTTGGCTAATTCTGTTCCTAAGGAGCAAGCCTTTATGGTTCCAATCCAGAAGGACCCCACCTCTGGGCAGGCCCTAATCTCCAACTCCTGTTCCTTTAGTCCCGAGCCTGGGGAGAAAGTGGGAACTTGTGAGGGGCTCAATTAGCTGATACCTGGAGCAGCTGAAGGCCCTTCTACTGATTTATTTTTCTAGACTTGAATACATTTCTTGGAGCCTGACCTTTCTTTGGCTTCCTCTTGGCTTCTTGAGCAAAGCTATGGCACATTGTCTCATGCCTGACGGCTCTCTCTGCTCCTGAACCCCAGAGTTGCATTGGCAGATGCCATGGTGCCCATTGGAGGGCTGTGAGTGTTCTAGAAGGCAGGCGCAGTCCACAGGAAACAGTGCTGGAGTTGGCCCAGAGTTCTAGCCTGCACTTCTGGCTCGGCCTACCTGGTCACTCTGGGCCCAGGGTAAGGCACCTTCCTTTGCTGGGCATGCCTGTGTTGACTACCAAATGGGAAGTTTGGGCAAGAAGATTTCAGGAGCCTCAGAGATTTTTTTTTTCCCTCACCGAGGAATATTTTCATTGATTTTAGAGAGAGAGGAAGGGAGAGAAAGAGAGAGAGAGAGAGAGAGAGAGAGAGAAGGAAACATAGGTGTGAGAAACATCGATTGGTTGCCTCCTATATGTGCCCTGACTGGAGATTGAACACACAACCTAGGTATGTGCTCGGTCCGGGAATCGAACCTGCAACCTTTTGGTGTATGGGACGATGCTCCAACCAACTGAGCCACCCAGCCAGGGCAGGAGCCTCAGACATTTGATGGAATTGGCTGATGCGGGGAGGACAGAGGGGACAGGCATGGTGGAGGGAAACGTGTCATTCTTCATCTTGCCCTTCTCTGTGCAGCTGCGATGGGCTAAGTAGGGTGTGCCCTGTACTGGGCCTGGAGCCTCATCTGCTGGGTTGGGTTTTTGTGCTGTAACAGGGTGCAGAGACTTCCTGAAGAGACCTGCTTGTCAGGCCCTGAGGGGAGCTACATGGAGAGATGCAGACTCACCTGACTTCTGAGTCAGATTTACCCCAGGACTTCCTCCTCTTCGGTCCCACCCTTGACCTTGCCTAAGCCTCTGTCCTAGCCCCCCGGGTTGTGAGCTCCCAGAGGGCAGGCGCTGGGCTGTGCAGATCTGCCCTTCCTCCCTCAGGGCTTCTGCCGGTGCCCACACGTGTCTGTTGTATGGAATTAGTGACCACTTGCGTTGGGAGATGTCTCGATGCTGATTTCTGGGAAGGGCCGGGGGGAGGTAATGGGAATGATCAGCACAGTGGTTCTTGTGCCTTTGGAAAGCCAAACATGTTCGGGCCAGAGCTGGCTTTGCACTGGTGATAGTTTCAGAAAAAATGTTTGGTGCTAAACATAGATGTCTTTGGGGTGAAGAGATCCAATCAGTGACTGCTTCGCCTTGTTTGTCTGTTTCCAACCTCCCTGTCCCACCCCGCACTGGAGCGCGCACAGTTTTTGTAGGAGGTTTCTCAGCGTTCGGGAGTCCCAGAGTGGTAATTGCTCAGCCCTTGAGCTAATAATACCATGGGTTCTCCTGGCGCCTTTCATCCGAGGACCGCCTCACCCTCCAGTGCTATCCGATCCCCACGCAGCTCAGAGAGTGCGATAACCCCTATAATTAATTAGCTCCGCCTCACTGCCCTGGACACTGTGGCTCTGAAAGAGGAGATCAGTCGGCGCTGGCACTAGGACAGGCCTCTCGGGCTCCTGCGATCAGTGTCCCGGGCAGGAGAGCAGCAGGGATTGCTGATGGGTGGAGATAGGAACCCGAGTAGCTGGAGCTGGGATTGCTGGGCTTGTAGCTTGAACACCCTGAAGAGTGAGGAGCAAGTGGTGGCCAGGTCACAGGGGCTGGTGGATGACTGCAGAGTTATGAGGCACGGAGCTTCCGTCCCTTCTCCAGACCCTGCCTGGCCTTCCTCCAACCAGCCTTGAAGCACAGGCCCAGTCACCATCCCAGTTCCCTGGGGGCGTGTTCAGGGATGAGCAGCGGAATGATGAGGGATGTCTCACTTCCATGAGGAACGGTGGAAGGACTTTAGACTTTGGCCTAGAGGAGCGATCCCATGCTGCAGAATGAGGTCCAGTCAAGGAAAGTTACCGAGAAGCCACTTTTGGCTCAATAAAGATGGGGCATTGAACAATCAGAGCTATCTCAAAATCGAAAGGGCTCCCTCTTCAGGAAGTGAGCTCCTCGTCGCTGGAAGTGATCAAGCAGAAGCAGATGACTACTAGGCAGGCTTGTCATGGATGGAGCAGATGCCAGGGCTATCGGGTTGATGTGTAGGGTTGCTGCAGGCTGGGAAGTCCTACCTGCCCTCTTTGCCTCCAACAATGGGTGGATTGAGCTCAGCAGCTTCTTGAGGTTCCCAGGAGGGTTTATTAAAGCAGTAAGAGAAGATTTTCCAACAAGTCATTGAGGAAGAAGAGTGTGGTCCTGTCTCTCCTCTGTCCATGCTGGAGGGCCTCTGGGTGTCTGTGAGGACGACCCGATGTTGGTTTTGGGCCACCTTGTACAGTAATGAGCTCCCTGTCCCTAGAGCGGGGTGGAGTCTAGGCCGGAGAAGCACTGCTGGAGGCATTGCAGGAGGGACTCCTGAGGTGGTGAAGGGGCTGTACGGGAGGTAGGGAGGGTGGGGACGGGGGGGGGGGGGGCGCTTCTGAGCGCCCTTACAACCCAGAGACTGTGCGGATGTTTGAATCCCTTCACATGGACAAAAGACCGTTCCCGTCACTCTTACTCCACTTTTCACCCAGTCCGGAGACAAGGTGAAGTTGTTTCTGTTGTTATGCCCTTAGGTCAGCTGAAGCTGTCCATTGATGCCCAGGACCGGGTTCTGCTGCTCCACAGTGAGTATGGGTACATGACCGGTCCAGCAGGGAAGGGGTGCGCCTGGAGGAGGTGTTACTATGGGCCAAGGCACCTTTTCTCATCTTCGTACAGTGTCCTTCTGTGCGTCCATTGAAAAAAAGTGGGTATTCACTCAGGACTTGTTCTAGAGACCCTTCCCTGGTCCTGCCCCGGATGTGATGGAGTTCACACACTGGCCGGCTGGAGCTGCTCCTGGGCACCTCAACATCACCCTGGGCCCCTGTGGAGCAGGGCCACAGAAGGGCTTCCCCAGCCTCCCTCTCTGCTGAGTGACCTTAAGCAAGCTCAGTTTTCTCACGTGTCAAATGGCAGCAATAATAGTACCTATCTCGTCAGCTGTTGTGGGGATTAAAGGAGTTAATATGAGCAAAGCGCTTGGGACAGTGCCCCGTATGTAAGCTGTATTTTAGTGTTTGCTCAGTCAGATAGAAAGCCACGAATTCCAAAAACTATCATTGAGCGTTGGCTCTGTGCTAAGGGTGGGACACCAAAGGGAAGCACCTATTCCTGGGTAGGCGGTGCTAATAGGATGGCAGGGAAGACTTGACAATGGGGGTGATGCCCACACTTTATCCTGAAGGAAGAACAGGACTAAGCCAGGCAGAAGGGAGCAGGCAGGCTGGGCATTTGATGCAGGGGCAGCAGCAAGTGCAAAGAGATCAGCGAGAATACGATGCATTGGAAGGACTGTCTAATGGGACTGGGGCATGGAACAGGATCGGGTAGAGGAGTGAGCGAGCCAGGCCAGGTGATGAAGGTCTTATGCACCACCCAGAGGATTTTACACTTCACCTGCCCATTTATCTCTTTGTTCATCCTTCCATCCAGCACACAAATAGTAATTGAGCTTCTGTTATAATCCCCTTTGCTTGGACTCTGCTGTTTGGCCCAGCAGGCCCTGCCTCTCTCTCCAGCTTCCCTGGCTCCTGCTGCTAAAGCCACCCTCCACCCCCTTTTCTGTGCAGTGACGTGACATTCCCTTGAACGCACCATGCTTTCTAATGCTCTGTGCCTTTGCACCCTCTGTTCCTTGTGTCTGGAATAGCCTGCCTTCTTTTTGAGCTCCTTTAGAAAAATAACTCTCTATAGAATTGTATCCCTGAAACCTATATTAACCAATGTCACCCCAATAAATTTAATTAAAAAAATAATTTTTTAAAAAAGAAAGAAAAATAACTCTCTCTTCCTCTAATTTTGCAAGACCCATGCCTGCCTTCACCATCATTAAGACTCAGGGAGGAACCACCTCCTGGGCTGTTTGTGGCTTCCTCCTCTATGTCCTCATCACAGCCCTGACTACACTGTGTCACCTTGGTCTGTCCAGGGTGTTTCTTCTCCTCCAGTTTGGGATTGCATCCCCTGAGAGCCAGAGTGACCCAGAGCTCATCCAGCCTGCATCCTCCCTCAGGGACCACACCCTTGAGGGGAAGGATGCATGCAGGAACAGTAACTAGGATACCAGGAAGCACAGACCAGCAGGCGCCTGGGATCCTGGGGTCTTGGCCTTGGGGGGCCCAAGGTGAAGTTCCCAAGGACCAGCAGAGGGGGGTTCTTTGCCCGCCAGAGCCTGGCTCCAGCTGTGCAAACAGTTTTTGCAGAATGCGTGTTGGCCTCCACCGCTTCATTTGTCCTGCACAGTTTGCTTTGGCTTCACCCCAGCCTCAGGCCTTCATCCCGTCCAGCCTGTTCCCCTCTCTCCTTTGGTTTCCCAGGCCTCAGGCCTCAGACTACGGGAGCTTCATCTGAGCCAAACCCCAGGGCTCAATCAAAACTGAGCACAGAAGAAAACAGAAAAGAGACTCAGCTTCTATCGGGTCTGCTGTCAAATTTCTGCAGACCTCAGGCCAATGGGCCATGCTTGCTTTTATACCCAGACCTGAACCCCACTCCCACTTATCCCTTGCCTCTATTTATTATTCTTTTCTTCAACAAACATTGTGTGAGCAGTTCCGTATTTGCCAGGTGTTCTATTAACCACTTTTGACACATTATTTCATTTAATCAGCACAACTACCCTGTAAAGTGAGTAGTATTATCACAAACCCATTTTAAAAATGGCGAGTTCATTCTTAGCGAGGTGAAGCTACTTGCTTGGGCTGACATGGCTAGTAAGTGGCCAGGCTGGGGTTCATCCTCAGGCCTGTCTCCCTCTGGACCCAGACTTTTGCCTGTTGTGCTATACTGTTCGTCAGCCACGGCACAGATCACTGTGCAGTGTACTCTCCAGCGTAGCCTCTCCATTCCCAGGACACAGTCTTGTGTGGTGGGAGGAACCACTGGCCTAGGAATTAAGAAACATGGATCTGTCACCCCATTGCTCTGTGATTTTGAACATGTTTCTTGCTGTCTGTGGGCCCCCCTCACAGCCCCATCTTCCCCTTTCAATGAGGGTTGGACTCAATAAATTTTGTTCCCTTCCAGCTGTCAGAATCAGGGGATTGAATGCACCCTATACTGCCTCTCTGTGGGTGCTGCCTGAGGGTGCGAGATGGTGGGAGTGGACTAGACCAGAGAGGGGTTAATATCCAATGGTGGTTCTATGCATTAAGGGCCTGGTAGTAATCTTTCCCACTCACCCACTCCGACATTTTAATTCTGTGTTTAGTCATGGAAGGCAAAGGTCTGATGAGCAAGGCGCCTGGCATCTGTGATCCCTACGTGAAGGTAAATGGAGGTCGGGGTGGGTCTGGATGGGGCTGGGGGTGGTGAGGGGCCATGCTACCGGACTGAGTCTCAAGGTCCTGGCACATCTGTGGGCCTGTGGCCATTTGAGGTAACAGTGACTGCTGCCTCATTTGGTCAGTAGGCATTTATTTTGCTCAGCGGTGAAGCCCTGAGCTAAGATAGACCTCTTCCCTTAGCCTGGCTTGGTCCCTAGGGCAGTGATGGCGAACCTATGACACGCGTGTCAGAGGTGACACGCGAACTCATTTTCTTGGTTGATTTTTCTTTGTTAAATGGCATTTAAATATATAAAATAAATATCAAAAATATACATCTTTGTTTTACTATGGTTGCAAATATAAAAACATTTCTCTATGTGACACAGCACCAGAGTTAAGTTAGGGTTTTTCAAAATGCTGACACGCCGAGCTCAAAAGGTTCGCTATCACTGCCCTAGGGCATCCTGCAAGAGTGAGAATCTTCAGGGTGATCTTGGTCACCCGCACAGGTGAGCGCAGTGAGCATGTGGATGGCAGAAATCCAGGTGATCTCAAGCCCTCTCATGAAAAGCGGTATCTTCACCCCTCTCCTCCCCCGAACCGGAGGCAGGATGGCCAGATCTGGGTGGTGGAGTGGAGGGAGTGCCTCTGAGGGCTGGTAGGTCCGTCCGCGTGGGGCTCTTGCAACGAGACAGAGGCCCCATGGGGTGGGGGGACAGTTAGCCAGAGCCAAAGGCCAGATGCCTCCCAGAAGGTGGCAGCCTCGATGCCACGCTGGTCAGAGGTCCCTGTGGGCAAGGACTCGGTCAGGAGCAGGGTGGGAGCCCGAGGCAGGGGGTGAATGCATTAGGGTGAGAGCATGGATTGGGGGCCTTGGCAGAGTAACCTGGAGCCTCTTGTGAAGGGAGAACTTGGCCGCTGCTGGGAACTTAGAAGAGAGGAAGCCTGTGCTTTGGGGGCAACCTCTCTGCTTGGAGGAAGAGCAGAGATGGTCCAGTTGTCCCCCATCTCTGGCTGGGCCTCTGGCTGCCTTCTTGCTACCACCCACTACGGGGCCCTGGAATCAGAGGTGTCTGATTCCACCACTGGCCTGGGGCGTCCTATGCAGAGGCTGGGGAGAAGGACACTGGGAAGCCCTCGACTGCAGATGTGCAGAGCCAGCCTCTGGGCGTAGGCGACCGTATGGCCACTAGTAATCACCTAATGCTTCCTTTTCTCCAATTCAAGATTTCTTTGATCCCCGAAGACCAGGGGCTGCGCTGCCAGAAGACACAGACCGTTCCGGACTCCAGAGACCCCGTCTTCCACGAGCACTTCTTCTTGTAAGAATCTGGTGCCGCCGGGCCCTCGACGGGAGCGGGAAGGAGTGCTTATCTGGAAACGGCTCTGTCTGCCAAATCTAGAACTAGATCTCAGCAGAAAAACAGTGACTTCTAAAGGATGTCTTTGTTTTCTCATTCCCTGTGTCCTTGCATCCCTGGCACCTGGCCCGGCCGTGAGGTCCTCGGTGATAAGGTCTCCCTTGGCTGGTTCTCATAATTCAAATGCCCAGCCCGAGACTGGCAGCCCCTGAGGAGAAGGCGACTTCCCACTGTGCCTCGGGCCAAGCTTTCTCCTTTAGCAGAAGGAATTTTCCGAGCTGAGGGATGTTTTGCCTACCCCCCTCCTTTAAAAACTTGCTAACCTCTCTGAGCCCTGGCTTCCTTATTTGTAAAATGGGGCCAATAATAGTGCCAACCTGAGAAAGCTGAGGTGTAGATGAGACAGTAACACTGAGTGTTGTCGTTGTTATTTCTTTCCCCGATGCCTGGACTCGGTAGCCAATGGGAAGATAATAGACATTTTGGATTTTTCTGTTAGTGCAAATTAATAATATTTTTTGTGTTTTTCAAATGTCACAAGGTAATTTTTGCTTATTATAGAAAAGTAGCAATTATAGATAAACAAAAAGGAGAAAAGAGAAAAATCCTTCCAGCCCTACTACTCACTGATAGGTCTTGATTTATTTCTTTTCAGATGTTTGAATTTGTGGGGAGGGGGTGTATGTCTGTGTGTGTGTGTGTGTGTGTGTGTGTGTTTATAAAAATTTGAATTGTTCTATAATATTGTGTGGGAACCTCTCTTCTGTCCTTAATAACATAATGCAAACTCTTTTATGTATGTCAATACTCACTTCCCACACTATCTGTGCTTGAGTTTTTCAAACAGCTCCTCATGTTGGAGGTGTAAGTTATTTCCAAATTTGGCAATTGTGTTGGACTCCATGGGGTCTGGTCTGGAGCTCCACTCTGCAAACACTCTGGCCTTCTGCTTTGCTTTGCAGTCCTGTCCAAGAGGAAGACGAACAGAAGCGCCTCCTGGTCGCGGTGTGGAACAGGGCAGGTGACTCCAGGTGAGGGGAACTGCTGAGCTGGAGGAGAGAGCCTGCTCTGGGCCTGTGGGTGGCAGCCAGGTGGCCAGCATACAACAGGGGCTCAGTTAGTGGATGAGTGAATAGCAGTAGCAAAGCTAAATGGACCACCAAGTCCCCGTCACTCCAGGTGACGCCAAGGATTGTGTTATCAGAGAGCATTTGCTGTGCCCTTGGTATCAGCAAGACACTGTGTTGGCCTCCAGGGATGCCAACCTGCCTACTTTCTGCTCTCAAGACACCTCCTTTCAGTAAGGGACACCAGGAGACAAATTACAGTGACAGCATGCACAGGCTCGGTCCCACAGGAGTAGAAGCTCCATGAAAAATGGGCCCATTTCTCTTTTACGCACTCACTGTACCACGTGCCTGGCATATAGAAGTCTAGTGACTATTGGTTCAATGAATAAAAGAATGAAATGAGTAATAGGACAGTCAATGTGGGCAGAGGGAGAGTTCATTGTAGGCTGAGGTGGTCAAGGAAGCCTTCATGCAGAAAGGGGGATTTTGAACTTGGGGCGGAGATCAAGAATAGGACAAGGAGAGAAGGTTGGAAAGGGTATTCCAGGCAGGGGCACAGCATGAGCAAAGGCAAGGAGGCAGGAATATGCGTGGTGGGCTCAGGCTGCCATGCGGAGGCCAGTTTAGGAGATGGGGAAATTTTGTGTAGGAGACTCCAAACAGGCTGATCTTGGAGAATGCTTGAGGCCAGTCATTAGTATTAGCGTTTAGTATAGAGCAGGGGAGGAGTTCTGGGTACAGGAGCGTGAGGATCGCTGTGGAGGAAAGGGGATGAGAGCACTTGACTGATGGTCATGGCCGACCGGGAGTGGCAGGGGCTCATTCACTTGGTGCAGCCTAAGAAATCTGGGAGACCCTGTGGCCAGTAACATTTGTCAAACAATCATAGAACCAAATGGTGACCAAAAAAGGGTCTAGGGTGAATGAAAATTAGCTCAACTCACCTTCTGAGGCCCAGAACATATTTTCAGGTTGAATCCTTTTTAGTACCCTAAATTTTATAGCTAGTATGCTTTCTAAAGTTGAGCCTTATTCAACCTTCATAAGGAAGGATTTGTCTTTTAATAGGGCACCTATTTTTTTAAGTCATGGGATGGAGCTCATGGTGCTGTAGGCCTCCTTCATTGAGCTGCCATTTCCTGGGTACCAATGTGGCAACATTGTCATAGGTTCTGGGGACACATGGGGTTGATCAGAGACCATCCTGCTCCCCAGAGGATCACTGATAGAGGCTTGGGGGTGTGGCTGAGGAGGAGGACGTCACCTTGAAGATAGGAGCAACCATTTACTGGGTGTTGACCACAAGACAGGTGTTAATAGTGTATTACCTCATTTAATTCATAAAACGACTCTAAAGGGAGTACATTTTTTTATCTTAAGTGTTCAGAAGAGGAGACTGAAGCTAAGAAGGAAGTAACTTGCCCAAGCCCATACAGCCATTGAACAGTAGAGCCAGGATGGGAACCCGGGTAGTTAGACCCAGAGTCCTCACTCTCAACACTATATTGCTTCCTGGATGCTCAAGTAAAAGGACAGAAGAAAGAACCAGTGGAGTGTAGAGGGGAGGGGGCAGGGCAGGACCGTGGACGGATCTACAAACTCATTGGTCTTGCTGGAAGGTCAAGTACAAAGTAGGGACCGGCTAGAGATAAGGTGAAGAAGTAGTCGAAAGCCCAATCTGATGAATCTGTAGGTTTTCTCCCAAGGGCCAGTGGTTCTCCATCCTGAATATATATCAGAATCACCTGGGATGCTTGTGAGGAACACAGATTCCCAGGTGCCACATCCGAATCTTCATGGGCGGGGCCTAGGAATCTGCATTTATAAAGCTCCCGGGGAGAACCTCATGCAGCCAGCTTGGTGTTTGGTAATCTGGCAGTGGGGATGGACCGAAGGGTGTTGAGCAAGGGGATGACAGATGTGCGTTCTAGATCTATCATTCCGGTAGATCTCAGGAAGGTTGGGGAGGAACCAGGAGATTCTTCTGGTGATTGGTGAGAGAGATGATTTAGGGATAGAGGGGCGGGAAAGAGACCCAGGACATAGTTAGGAGATAAACTGATAGTCCTTACTGGTGATTTGGGCGTGAGAGCAGGTGGGAGAAGTCAAGGATGACTCCTGGGTGTTGGGTGGTGTCCCCGACTAAGCCGGAGTGTCCTGGAGGGGAAGGGAGCCAGCTCTGGATATGGTGAGGTGGCGGTGCGTGGACAGCAGCCAGCGGAGGGCTGCGCGAGGAGAGCTGCCTTGCTCTCCTGAGGCTCAGGGAGAGGGAGGTCTGTGCCCATGCGCGCAGGTGAAAGCCATGACCCCCGAGGTGGTGGGTGAAATTCCGAGCAGGTCAGATGCCCAGGAAGAAAGTGAGTGCTCAGGACCAAGGGTCAGAATCCTGTCTTGAAGGGGAAGCCCGGAAGCGACAGAGGAGGGGGTCAGAGAAACATGTGGCAAGCCCACTGGGTGGTGGCAAGGAGTGGAGCAGGTGCTGGAGGCAGACCCCCCTCTGGGAGCTGTCGCTCCCCCCACCGTGAGCCACCCTCCTGGGAGAACAGGGCGAGCCCGAGGGCTGCTGGAGACGTCAGCGACGCAGCTCACAGTTTTTGGAAAAGAAGGTGAGGCTGGAGAGTGAGTCAGCATGACAGCGTGACAGAGGCAGTGAGTGTCTCCACTTGTTGCCTATTTTGGGAAAGTGAGATTCCTTATTAACCAAACACAGTTGAACTTGTGGTCACAGTCCCAACCCAAAGCTCAAGAGGGACAGAGCGGGCTCAGACAGGCCTGTGTTTCGGAACAGAGGGCCCTGCCGAACAAAGCTGCCAGCACCACGCCATGGCTCAGGGCTCAGGGCTCAGGGCTCGGCCGGCTGGTAGGAGGCGCAGTATTGATCCATCATCTGACCCAGGAGGCTTCTGAGTGGGAGGAGGCAGACAAAGCGATGGCAGGAAACTCCTGCCCTGCTCCACGCTCTCAAATCAAATTGTGCTTCTCTGAAGGACGGACCTTCCACTTATCAACATGAAAGACAATTACAGGAGGAAGGAAACAAACGTTGATTGAACTCTTCTCTGTGCCGAGCACTTTACATACATTATCTCATTTAATCCTCGTAGCAACCCTGAGAGGTAGGAATTATTATTGTCCCTCTTTTCAGAGAAGAGGAAAGTGAGGCTTCTGCAGGCTCAGGACATATCACAGCTCATGTTTATTAAGCACCTAAGGTCCACTCCTCGAGGACATTAATCTAAGCATATTCCATGCATTATCTAATTTAATCCTCATAACACCATATAAGGTAGATATTACGGTTGCTCCTTCACAGGTGAGGAAACAGAGCCCAGAGAGGTTAAGTAACTTGCCTAAGATAACACAGCTAGGATGTGATGAAAATAACATGCAAGTCCAGGCAGTCTGGCGCCAAACTCAGGTATTGGTAACCACATTATAGGACACTTGACAGTCTCACACAGGTGATGAATGACTCCCAAACCATACTTTTTCTGTGTCAGTACACGTGTTCCTCAGGCCCCGGAGGAACACATGTACTTTCCATAGCATTTATAACGTCGTTTTATATGCCATCCAGCTGAATGTGTGGCAGTTACATTTTGCAAATGATAGGAGATAAAAGGGAAGCACCAATTTCATTAATTCTCACAGTCTTTCCAGTGATGACCATAAACTTGTATTAGGGAAACAAGATGATCTGCAAAAACGTTCTGGTGGTGGTGGTGGTGGTGGGGGTGGCTGATTCTCACTCTTCAGTGGGAGCGGAGGAGAACCGGCTCAGAACACTAGATTTTGGCCTCGCTCAGACTTGCTGTGAGACTGTGGTAAGTCCTTTCCCTGCTTCGGGCCTTAGTTTCCTCGTCTGTAAAATGCACCGACCTCTAAGGTGACTTTCAGCTTTCAGGTTCTGTGAGTTTTTAAGAAGGTATAGACAATTTCAAACATATGAAAGGGTAGAAAATATCATAGCATAAACCCTCATATGCTTAGCCCAGCTTCGTCAGTTGTCCATACATGGCTAGTCTTGTTTCATCTGTGGCCCCACACACTTTCCCCTCTTCCAGTGGATTATTTTAAAGCAAATCCCAGACATCATCTCCTCTCATCTCTATATCTTTATAAATGATGGCTTATAAAAAAAAAAAGAAACCCACAATGCCATCATCACGTTTAAAAACTGACAGTAACTCCTTAATATCACTGACTGTGGAACTGAGCTCTTTAAAAGTTTTGTTGGGTGATATGGTAAAAGCCGAATGGAAGCTCTGGTCATAGCATTTTCAGAACTTGGGGCCAGAGAACAAGCTTAGATTTGTAATGTTATGCACCAAGTTAAAAACAGCCGCCGCAGCAGCACGCACATAAGCCTGAAGGACATAACCGTTTATGTTAGTAGCACCGACATTTATGGAGAGCCTGCTTGCTCCGTGTCACATGGTCATGGGTACTCTGCATGTGCTCTCTCCTTGAATCTCCTTTCATAAACAGGACCTCAGTGCCGAGGACAGTGCTGTCATGTTAGGGAGCTTGTGACCAGAGATGGGGACTGAGCCGAAGGAAAGAAATAATGAATGGGAAGAGGCGTTCGATTTAACCCATCAACTTAAAAATAAATTGAGATTAGATGGAGTAACCCTGCCACAGAAATAGTTCAAGGTCCCTGAGACAGAATTAAAGTGCATTCCCTCAAAACAGCAATGCCTTTTGCCTTGCAGACATTTCCTACTTTAGGCTCAAAAGTAAACGGAGCCAAGTTCTCTTCCCCGTGAGTGCCCGTGAAGCCTTACCTCTGAGCCTTCGTGTTGAACGTTCCCTCTGCCTGAAATGCACTCCCTCTCACGCTCCCTCTCTCTGGCTTCACTCTTTGGGCCTTCTTCAAGCACCTTAGCCCTAAACCACCTCTTGCCTTCAGAGCTTTCATCATTTGTTGCCTGCACTGTTCATCTGTCCATCTCGCCCTGCCTAGTGACATCCCTGTGTTGAACTGCTATTTAAATTCCTGCATGTTTGCCTTATTAATGCCGTGGCTCCTTGCCCAGTGCCTGCCAACCATGGGCAGAATGGATTCATCCACTTGTCAAGCCTTCACTGAGTGCACCAAACCCTGAGCTCAGGGTTTGGCATCCAGAAGTCACCAAGGCTTGGCTCCTGAGACTTTGTGCCTAAGCAAAACTTCAGGCAGTCCAGGGTGCATATTCGTTCCCAATTTTACAAGCTGACCGGTCTATTGCTGTGCACTCAGGTGACGTGCAAAAGAAGTCTTTCTTCCTCCAAAGACTTTTCAAAAACAGGTTTCAGAAGTGCCCAGTTGAAGAACACTCAGAGGGAGGGTGCTGCTAATGGACACGAATTGTGACCATTTACTCTGCCTGAATTATCATGAAATCATTGGAGGCCCCTTAGCAGGAAGCAACGCTCATAGGAGGCTATTAACCATTTAGCATTCTCTAAGCACCGGGGAATGAAAACTGAACTTACCGAAGAGCAGGGAGAGGCAGCCTTCATTACAGCTGGAGCGCTGTGCCCGGAGACTTAGAAAGTTACAGCCATGCCCAGTGTGGGAGAAACGTGTGGGCACCTAGGTGCCAGCTGGCCTGCTCTTGCATGTGTTGACAAACAGAATTAAATTGGTGACGAGGACTTTGGCAAAGTCTCGACAAGGCTTCTGTGGAATGGCAGCTCAGATCAGCATCTGCGCTTGTGATGGTCCCTGCAGCTGCCTCTCCCCGTTGGTGCTGCCTTGGCCACTTGCCAGGAGGGAGGAGTATTTGTTTTTGGTGGTGGGCTGGGGAGGGGAATGTGGAAGGGTCGCTTTGCTGGGGTGATCACCCTGTCCTCTTTGGGTGGATTATTGATATGGCCTCGTATGATGGGTGCGGGGGGGCAAGGGAGAGGGGAGGACAGGTGGAGTCCAGGCTGCAGGAAATGGGGGCAGGGAGTGAGAGCAGGGGGCATAGCCGGGTAAGAGTAGCCGGAGGGACCCGGCCAGGTGCAGAATTTGCAGGGCAGGCTCGCTGGTCTGAGAACCAGGCCCAGCATTCTGAATCTCTGCCCCTCACTTGGCTGGGTTACCTGCAAGAAGCCAGTTTTACTTTGCTTAGCACTGTTAGGTGGTGAGCTGCCACCCTTTCTGGAGAATGCAAATAATACGCATTTCTAGAGGCTTCTAGACCACGGGTCCTTGACTGGGGCAGGCACCGGTAGGTGCTTTCTCTAGACTCACATGCCTGGACCCCGCCTGAGACGGCTGGGTCTGGGTCTCCGGGAGCAGACTCTGGGGCATATGATGTGGGCAGGCACTTCAGGGGGTTCTGTGGTGCACCCCTGGCTATAGCCACCAACCTCGCTCAGGCCCCCTTAGGCCAGGTTCCAGGGAGGCCCATCTTGAGGGAGCTCACTGCCCATCTAGGAGCTCATGCCATCTTGGCTCTGCTATTGTGCCTTCCACAGAACATGCTGGATCTGTGTGGGTCTTTCAGACATTGACGTCAGCCACCAGGGCTATGCTCCAGTCTAAATACCCATGTTGTTTCCCGATTAATAGTAAACCAATCCGAAGGAGTCTGAGTTGGGGATGTGCTAGGAGAGAGAATAGAAAAATTAAAAAGCAACTCTAGTGTTAGGATAAAGAACGATGTGGTAGAATAGAAGTACTTGCCAATACCTTTATACTATTTTTTTTTCTGATTATAAAAGTACTGCTTGTTCCCTATGAAAATTGGAAAACACTGAAAACCCAAAGAAAACAAAACCTCCGCTAATCCCGCCTACCAGATACAATCATTATTAATTTTTGTGGGTGTTCCTCATTAACAACCATTGTGAATATTTTGGTGGGCGTTTTCCTCATTAAAGGGCAGATTTGTGAATTTCCTTTTCTCTCGCAGTAGCGAGATTATTGTTTGCATTTCATTAGTGTTCATCTATGCCATCATTATTCAAAGCTGCCAAGTATCAATCAGTATCAATCAATAGTGGGCAGTCTTCAAGGAACTTTGAATGACTCTTAGCCGAGAAGGACCCGCCTGAACTCAGCCTTTCGCCACAGTGACATCCCCATGAGGCCTGACCCTGGTTCACGCCTGCTTGTCCCCCCTGGCCACCAGGTCAGGTTGCTCTCGTGGACTTTCCTGTTGCCTTTGATCTTGATCTGAAACTGTCCAAGATCTGCTCAGGTCTTGCCTGAACCTGAGACAGAGCTTCTTGAGCTTGCGGTCTCATAACCTTTGTCCTCAATCGAGCATCATCAGCTAATATGGAAGCTGAAATTTCCTGCGGGGACCAGTTCTTTGGGTCTACTGGCACCAGAACAGTTAAAACCTGCGAGGTAGCTCTGAGCTTCTGTGGCTGATGGAGGGAGTGCTGCCCCGAGACCTGGAACACCTGGGTGTCCCACGGGACACTGCTACTAATTAGTCCAGTGACCTTGGGGAAAGGACCAACTTTGAGCCTCAGTTTTTTCATCTGTGAAATGGACAAATAACTTTTCTCCAGCCTAACTCATGAAAGTTGGAAAGGTCAAATGAGATGACGTAAACCGCAGTGCATCCGACAAAACCACGTTACACTTGATAATCGATTTCCTGAAATACCCCAGGGAAAAGGTGCTGACTTAAGCCTCTGTTGTTCTCCCAGGCAGAGTGGACTCATCGGCTGCATGAGCTTCGGGGTGAGGTCTCTCCTGACACCAGACAAGGTGAGTCCTAGGGAAGCTTCTGGCAGGGTCATCCCACCGAGGCCCATTTGCTTTGTCTGGAAGCCCTTGGGCAGGGCTTCTTTCTGTGTTAGGTGCCCTGTGGCCTGGATAACAATACTATATTTGTCATCTATGTGCCAAGGGTTTGGGTCCCTTCTTGATTTATTTTGGTCAGAGAGCAGTTGTTAGGAGCCCCAAGTCCTCCCAAAGACTCTGGTTCTGGTGTCTGCCATTAAGGACACTGGTAGGTCCCTTGAAGCTCAGAGCACTCCTGGTGCTTCCCTGGAGGAGGAGGGCCAGGTACTTACGGGATGCTCCAGGGGTCACCGTGATGTCACCTACCAGGTCTTGTGTTTGGGCTAAGCAGGTACCAGGGTGGAGTGAACATCCTCCATGGAGCTATCCTTCTGGCTGGGTGAGGACTCTTTGGGGTCTAGAGATCTCTCCCCTGGGTAGCCAGTCTCTCATCCATCTCTACTCTGCACTGCACCCCCAAACTGGAGGCTTTTGAGCAGGAGAGGGACATGCTCCTTTTGTACATCCCTGGTGATGTCCTGATGGCCTGCCACACGACGTTGCCAGGTGGCCCTGTCACCCAGCTTAGTGTCCTGGCAGTGAGGTCTCGGGTAGGTGGCTGAGGACCCTTCATCCTGTATGTGGGTCCCAAGTGTCTTGACTGCAACCTGGGCTTCGTTCCCTGTTGGGAGAAGATGTTCCGCCCTGGAGACTGCTCAGGAGCCTCAGGATGCCTACTTTCTGGCATCTCCCTCCATCCCTCATTCCCTCCCTTCTGTCAACATTTACTGGGCTCCTGTATACCAGGCACAGTGCTAGGCACATCAGTGAGCCTGTTCACAGCTTAGTGGGGGAGGTAGGCATGCAAGTAGACAGTGCTTCAGGGGAAAAGGCTGTGGGAATTCAGCAGAAGGGAGGACCAGCTCTGTTCATTCCATCAGGGAAGGTTTCCTGGAGGTGTAGTCATGACAGTTCTTTAGGGGCGGAGAGGCCAGAGTGTTCATCTCTGCAGAAGTGCTGCTGCTCTGTGAGGGGTATTGGTGGCTGCCTGACCTGTGCCCTCTGCCTCCTTTGAGCGTGTCATGTCTTCTCTTGTGACAGGAGATCAGTGGATGGTACTACCTTCTGGGGGAGGACCTGGGCCGGACCAAGCACCTGAAGGTGGCTAGGCGGCGACTGAGACCCCTGAGAGGTATATGCACACCACCTCAGCTTCTGCCCAGATGTGCTGTCACACTCTCCCCTCCCCCCCAGACCTCCCCCTTCCCTTCCTGGGTAGTAGCATCGATGCCTGTGTTTTGTGGCAGATGTCATCCCAGCTATGATCAGACCATGGGTCCAGGGACTTCTCTCGAACCCCTGCTAGTATGTGGGCAGCAGGTAGCCTCTTACCCATGTACCTTCATGTATCTGGTTGGACTTGGGTAGGGTTATAGGCCTGATCCCATGTGGTTCGGCCCCACCCCTAGCTCAGGGAGGGTGGCTTCAGGAGCTTCCTACATGGCCCCTTGCCAGGGCCAGTGGTTTCAGGATCCTTTCCAGCTGCCTTGCTAACTCACCTCTGTGGACAGGGCCCGCGGGCCTGGCCATGAGTCCTGAGGTTCAGGACATGGATTTGCATTTCTTCTGTTCTGTCTCTCCCATACATAGTCATGGCTCCTGAGCCCCTGCCTGACCCAAGCTCGGGCATCCCCACATCCTGGAGGCCAGGAGTGACCTGGGCAGCCACGTGGGCCTGGCACTCTGGCCTGGGCCTCTGGGTGGTCTATGGGACGGATGCTTATATGCCGGCAGACACTTTCTGATGCTGCTCTGTTGCCTTCCAGACCCGCTGCTGAGAATGCCAGGAGGTGGGGACGCTGAGAACGGGGAAGAACTTAAGGTAGGTGGGGACACGCCGGGGTTGGACTCATGGGCCTGAGCATTGCTCTGGGTTCGAACCTGCTCTTGGTCAGTCCCTTGGCCCAGGAGACCCCTAAACAGGACTGCAGTTGGTGCCCGGAAACTCAGCAGCTGTGCATTTTTAAGGGATTATTTCTGACGCTCCTCTCTGATTACTCGTGCTTGGGGAGAGCCAGGCCCTGGCCCTGGAAATGGAGGAATCCGGATCTTCTTGACTTTCAGCCTCTTGAAGCCGAGTCCTCCTTTCCCCACAGGTCTCCTCACACGCCTTGCTTTCCCTGGAACCGAGGCCCAATTGGCCTCTCAGGTTAGGGCTGCTTGGTGTCAAGGAGCAGCCGAGAGTCTCACCCTGAGACCGATGGTTCTCGCTCCATCAGGGCTTTGCATCTAGGGGGGAGCCTTCACGTAGGGATGGGAGAATTCCCCAAATTCATTGTGTCTGGCAGAACATGGCAGGTGATGGATCCATAGGTGTCTTCAGCAACACAGAGAGGGAGAAACAAACTCCTGACCTAGAGACTGAGTAGCCCCGCGTGCCAGGTGCTGTTGTTGTTGAATTTAATCCCGACTCCCACCTCCAAGAGGGTTGTCACTTCCCCGTCTCACAGATGCGGGAGATGTGTATGGTTCAGATATGTCCCTGCCCTCATGGAGCGGACAACTGACAGCCTACAGCAGTGATGGCGAACCTATGACACGCGTGTCAGAGGTGACACTTGAACTCATTTATTTGGTTGATTTTTCTTTGTTAAATGGCATTTAAATATATAAAATAAATGTCAAAAATATAAATCTTTGTTTTACTATGGTTTCAAAGATCACAACATTTCTATATGTGACACGGCACCAGAGTTAAGTTAGGGTTTTTCAAAATGCTGACACGCCGAGCTCAAAAGGTTCGCCATCACTGGCCTACAGCCATGCTTTCCAATATGGTAGCCAGCCACTGCCTGCCTGTGGCTATTGAGCCCCTGAAATGTGACTAGTCTGACCGAGGTCCTGATGTTTATTTGACTTTAATTTAAATTCACCTTGAACATGTATCTAGTTGCTGCTTTATTGGATAGCCCTGTGTTAGAGGAACTGGTCAGTTACTGTTTTTTATGTGGCTTTCTTAGTCGTTTAAAACAGTCTTCTAGCTGCAGTGGGGGACCTGCAATGACCTCTCTCCCTCTCTCCGTATTTGTGGTCACAGAGGACAGTGAGCAGGGAGCCTCGCTGGTGATCTATGGGGGCCACAGAGACACCCACACTGCAGGCTTCCAGATGGCTTGGGAAGGCCCTGCTTCTGCGCACAGGCCCTAGCCCAGGGCGCATTGTTCTGAGGCGCATTTGATTTTCCTGGGCTTGCACCCCCGAAGTTGTCTGTAGGACTCAGCCAAGGGGGCATGATTGTTGGAGGCTTTGTTGGGGTGGGCGAGAGCCCCCCAACCCCAAAGTCACCTGTTCAACTTGTCCATTGTGTGGAAGGGGAGATGGAGGCCCAGAAACCTGGGTGATCTGTCCGCTGTCATGACAACCAAAGCTGGGCTGGACGAAGGAACACTCTCTGGCATCAAGGATGTGGGTTGGCGGGGGGTTTCCCCAGGGACTCGGAGGCGGGTGTAGGCTCACCAGGTGCTGTGCTACAGGACAGGGAACGAGAATGGAGTTTTGGTCCCTGCTCCTTCCTACCCAGCTGTGTGACCTTGACTGCTCCAGGCCTCCGCTTCTTCATGGGTAAAATGCGGAGGCTGGACCATCTGGTGATGGGAAATCCTCCCCAATTTGCCTGTATGGGCTAATCAGACCTGAAAGCAGCCCACTTACAGGGGTGAGGAAGCTGGCTTTTAAGAAGCTGCTGAGTGGCAGGCAGGTCCTCAGACTCCAAATGTTTCATGTTCCCTGTGGTGAGCTGGTTCGTCTGAGGGCGCAACCCCCTGAGCCGGGCTTCGATTCCGTAGGCTGGGTTGGTCCCCTGGATTTGCGGGGGGGACCCTGGGATTTGCAGGGAGAGGCAGCACTGGTAGAGAGTGGGCCGGTTTTCTGCCCGGACTCTCCTGTGGCCAGGGGTGTTTGTGAGAACACTGGAATCACCAAGTGGCCCACGGCGGAGAATGCAGCCAGAACAAAGGCGCCCTCTCCCCGCTGGGCCCGGGGAATACTAACTAGTTGACAGGAATTTTAATATAAAACTCTCCCTCTTCCTTGTCATTCTGAGGTTTCAGGAAGCCTTCGGGCTTATCATGCAGAGGCACACAGCACAGACAGGGCCTGGGGAGGTGAGAGGTGATTTCCTGCCATTCTTCTGCGGGGCGGGCTTCCCAGGGCGGTCATGCCAGGCTGACGGGGCGCAGTGCGGGCTCCTACTGCTGGGGGGAGAGCTGGGTTTTCATGGGGCAGCAGCGGAGCAGGACCTGCAGCCATGAACCGCTTCAACGGGCTCTGCAAGGTGTGCTCGGAGCGCCGCTACCGCCAGGTGGGTGCTTGGCCCTTTGAGGGGCGGCATGGGGTGTCACTGGGGGTCAGGGTTGGGGGCTTAGCCTAGCAGGACTTCTCTCCCCTCGTGGCCGTCCTTGTCCCCTCCTGCGCCCTGCAGGTTCGTTTTGATTTAAGGGGAGGACAGAGGCAGGAGCTGGACCTGAGACCCAGCCTTCGCCCACTGCCCCTCTCTCTAGGGGCCGATGGGGTCCAGCTCTGTGTTGTCCTAACCAGTGGCTGGGTGGTGTCCCTTGTGGGATTATTGATAGATTTTCTGCTTTCTTATTTTGTGGCAGCGTGGTTGTTAAAAAAGTGCCCCAAGCCTGAGAATGCAAGTGGCTAAGTTGCTGAGCAGCCGGGGTTTGTGGTTTTTGTTTTTTTTTGCTAACTTTGTATTTTTGCAAACTTTCCCTACTTCCGATGGGACAGCAGTGCCTGTCCTGCATTGTGTGCGCGTGTGTGTGATTGTGTGACTGTTTCTGCCTGAGTCAGTGCGCGCTTGCATGTGAGATAGGATGTTTCTGTTTCTGTACGCACATGTGATTTTTCTCGTACACGCTCACCCATGGACATGCACACATGATTTTCCTCCCCACTGATACCTTGAGGCGGATCCGGAGTCCTCTGGCTCTGGAGCCCAAGTTCACCGAGAAGGTCTGGCCTCTCAGCCTCCAGTCTTAGGACGCAGGGCCGAGTGGGAGCGAGGATCCGTTAGTCTCTGAGCCTCTTCTGTGATGGACATTTTCCCTTATTAAAAAAAAAAAGCCATGGGCTCAGTGAGGGTGCAGGCAAGGGATGTCCAGATTTTGGGAATGGGAGCTAAGAAAGGTTCTGATTGTGTAAGTACAGAAAAGTCCCTCTGTGTGTTTTAATGCACAGACTGAAACCTGGGTCTTGACTCCTTGGGACAGGCAGCCTTAGGTCCAAGGGAGATGCCCAGAGGGGTCTCCTGCACGGCGGCCCCACAGCCAGAGACCCACAGGTTCTCCCTTCAGTCCTCCCTCCCTGCACGGCCCCACCCTGCCCTCCCACCCTCCTGGAGCCAGGCAGAGTGGCCCCTGCCACACCGGGGTGGCGGAGTGGTGAGGCCGCGAGGGCACTGGATGGGAGGTCAAGAAGTCCTTGGTCACCTTGGGACTTCAGGCACCTTGCAGTCACAATGGGGCCAGGCATGAGTGTGGGGCTGGGCCTGGGGCTCTGGGGCTCAAGTTCAAGGCAAGCCTGCGCTAGGAACCAGTGCCGTATTGAGAGCACCAGCTTTTTGTCAGGCCCGGGCTCAAGTCCAGCTCTGCCGTTCTTCAGCTGTGGCCCTTGAGCACGTCACTTTTCTTCCCCAAGTCTCAGTCTCCCCATTGGTGGAAAGGGATGCTAATGCCCAGGGATGATGCTGGGAGAATAAATGGAGTGTTGTGTGTAGCGCCTGCCAAGGCACCTGGTACAGTCCATGCGTGGGGCCGCTGGAGATGAAGTCTAGGTGTGGAAAAGCCCAGAAACCAGGCAGGAGGGCAGAAGGGAGGGGTGGCGACGGGAGAGATCCAGGAGCAGTGGCAGTTCCTGCCCCAGACAGGAAAGAGCAAGGACCACCCCCAGGAGGGACGGCCTCTGCCAGGAGCCACCACCGAGGTCCCAGAGTCAGGGCGGGGAGGCTCTCCTCACCTCCTGACCCCGAGGCCTGAGGTCAGAGAGGAGGACCGAGAGCGGGAGGCTTCACTTTCTTTCTCTTTTAAACCGGCCCTGCCTTCCACTCAGGGCTGCAGTGAGGCTCAGGTTCTTTGAGCCCCGTCTTTGCAGCATGGCCAGTGCTCACGATGGCCAGAGAATAATGCTGTTTCCTTCCCTCGGTTCCACCCTTTGCTTCCTCATCCCCTCTCCTCTTCCCAGCTTTCCCCACCCCCAGCTGTCTTGGACCAGGGACCCGGCTGGCTCTTCTTAGGCGGGTGCCCAGGAAGGCAGAAGGCGCTCCAGCCCACGGTGCCACCTGGATGAGGAGACCAGGGTGTGGATGTGGGAGGCTGCTTTGCTGGAGCACACAGTTCAACTCCAGACCCCACTCCGGAGCCAGTCCCTAATTGTCAGCACTGTGCCTGAAACAGGGGGCTAGGACCTGTTTCCAGAGCCTGCGCCGAGGCCAGAGGGGCTGTGGGCCTTGTGGGGTAGGGCGAGGGAAGTGCTGGCAAGACTTTGGAATCCCAGCTTCCGCCTGGGTTGAGGGTGAGTCTCCAGGCCCCTAGGATCCCTGGTCGTGTGGAGTGGACCAGGCTCCTGACAGCTTCCCTCAGCCTCGGCCTGGCTTTCCGCACCTACTCCAGCGTTTGTTTTTCTTTCTTTCTTTCCATTTTTTTCTCTTCCTGTCTTAGCTGCGTGTTTTCCCAGAATTCTTATGGGAACAGGGTATTTTCCTGCCCCCTCCCCCCTCCCCTTGTCTGTCAGATTTCCTGTTTTAAAAACTCTGCTTTGAATCCAGTCCCAGGGCTGGTGGGAAGCAGAGCCTCAGGGGCCTCCTGGCAGCTTCCAAGCGCCTTGGTCACCCTGGGCCCCTGGCCCTCCCCTTCCTCACGCCTGACCTTGGCGACAGCTGGCAGGTGAATGCCAGGCACCTAGCCTTGAGGAGAATCTCCTGACAGGCGGGCAGCCCTGACCTTTCCAGGCTTGCTGTGCTGGCTTCTTTCCCAGCCTGCCTGGGACACCCTCCCTGTGCCTCGCCAGGGCCCACTCCATCCACTTCCAGGGGGTCTCTTGGAGCCCCCTTGAACCTGTTTTCTGTTGCTTTCATGCACCTGTTCCCAGCAGCTTGGAATCACTTTTGGGTGGGCCAGGCTGGGCCTTCTGCACTCCGCCCAAAGCCTAATTGGGGGAGCATAGAGGGAGAACACAGCAAGACTGAACTGAATTGAGTCAGCAGACTGTATTGCACCCGCCCCCCTGCCCCTGCCAGCCCCCCAGCTCCCCACTGCCAGTGGGATGCTGCCAGGCTGTCCTCATTAACTTAGCACTTGCTGCGTTCCTGCGGTGTGTGAAGCCAAGCACAGAGCCATTCCCAGCGAGGCCTTCATGTTTTGCTATAATGCTTGTCATGTCCTGCTTTGCTTTGGAAAGACTTGTGTGCCCTCATGTCTCTCTGGGAACCAGAGACCCAGGCCTCATGCTTCCGTACCTCAGCAGAGCCCGGCACGCAGCAGGAACTGAATGCCTTGTAAAGAGCATCGGATGGCACAGCCCTTCCGGGGGCTTCTGAAAGGAGGGCTTGTGGAGCTGCCCTGCACACGGGCCCACGGGCCTCAGCAGGCACAGTGAGGTCAGAGGCCAGTGCGGGTTCAGCAGGGAGGCCTGACGATGTCCCCACCTGCCCCCTCACCTGGGAGCCCTCGTTGGATGCCTCGAGTTCTGGAGATGGACGGCCCCGAGAACCCCAGCACTTGCCCTGTGACCTTTGACTTGAGGGTGTGCGTGTGTGTGTCCCTGCCTTCCTCCTCCTGTTCTCTGGGAAGGCAGCGACCAGGTTGGCTTTGTTTCTGGGGAGGAGAAAGGGACCAAGCAGGCAGTGGCTCACAGGCCAAGTGCAGATGTGCAGGTCCAGTGGGCCTTTGGGAAAGGGCTGCATGTCAGCTGGGCCGAGGAAGGCGAGGTTTGCCCTTTCAAGGCTCTCTCCATCCCAGCCTCCGCATCGGCCTGAGCTCCCAGCTTTCCTGCTTGGCCCACAACCCAGTGGTCAAGAGGCCTGGGCCGAGACAGGGACGGTGAGAGGCTGGCCAGCCTCCTCTGGCTCCAGTGAGAGAGGAGGGTGGCTCTGGGGTGGGGCCTGTGGGCGTCCTGACCTTGGGTCGGCCCCTGGGAGTAACTGGGCCGGGCTGTGTCCTAGATCACCATCCCGAGGGGGAAGGATGGCTTCGGCTTCACCATCTGCTGTGACTCTCCGGTCCGCGTCCAGGCGGTGGATTCTGGTAAGTGAGTGTCTTGGGTGATGCAGCCTCGCTCTCCCGCTGCGCATGCGGGCTGTGCAAACAAGACCGTGGACTGTAAGGGGAGCCCCAGAGTGGAGCAACATGTGGCCTCGTCTTTCAAAACGAGAAGAATAATATTTTCAAATGACCACAGAGAAAATTGAGGTTTATGAAAATAGGCCCGCTCTTTTTTGTCTGTGTGTTTTTATCAAAATGAAAATAGATTTTTATATTTTGGCTTCCCCGGCATTTCAAACAGGAACTAAACCTATACTTTCAGTAATGGCTGCATGGGAAAAGGAGTCATTTCTGAACTCTGTTTAGGAATTGGCATTTTATCCTGTGCCAAGCCTGAGTAGCACTGAAACACAGGCATCCCCTTCCTATTTTCCATAAAGAAAAGATTTCTCCTAATCACAGCGTGAGCATCTCAGGAGGAGAAGCCAATGCTCGGTGGTCTGGGTGACCCCAGTGCCTGCCTGGGGTCGGGCACGAGGTTGGCACTTGATGCTGAAGGAATGAATGAAGTGTGTGAGCCTGGTACCAAAGGAAGGCCCTCAGGGGGTGGGAGGCCCTGGGGAGTGGGGTGGGACTGGCTGGAAGCAGAGAAGTGTGAATAGGTGAAGGGTATGTTCCTCTGGGGTCCCTGGGAGCCACCAAGGTTGGCCCCTCCTTTCACAGATGAAGAAACAGAGCGGCAGTCCTTGTCCTGGGTCACTGGGGAAGCAAAGGACCCCAGGTCCTTCCAGTGGGTTGTGGGCTTGAGGAGCCCTTGAGTGTCCTTTCTTTGTCCCTGCAGGGGGCCCGGCAGACAGGGCAGGGCTGCAGCAGCTGGACACCGTGCTACAGCTGAACGAGAGGCCCGTGGAGCACTGGAAATGCGTGGAGCTGGCCCACGAGATCCGGTGAGAGGGGCCGGGGGCTGCCTGAGGCCCGGCTGGTGGCACGCCTCCCCTCCCCAGCCCTGGCACGGGGCCTTATCCTTCCCTCCTTTGCCCAGCCGTCAGCAATTCACTCCGCCCCTCAGGGAATCGGTTTCTCAGCCTGCAAATGGAAGGTTCAGGGCTCAAACAGCAGGGAAGGAGCTCTCAAACCAACCCTCTGGTTTCAGGGGGTGGCTTTCTACTTGAGCTAATTATTTCTGCTACCTCACAGCTAAGCCCATTGTTTTAAAGGGTGTGTAGAGGTTGCAAATGTGTCAAATGCCCAATTAAAAAAAAAAAAACAACTCTTGAAAATGTTTGGGCCCTCTAAATTTTGGCCGGCTGGGGTAGAACCCTCATGGCCCATCGAGGGCCTGCTTCTAAAGTGACTGGATGAATGGACGCACGCAGGTGTTTGCTTGCGCCTCCTGGCGTATATGTTGCCCACAGACGTCACTCATTGAATTTGATACTCTTTCTTGTTTAACCTGGCCTTGGCCTCAGCACCCTTCTCAGCCTCTGCCAGTCCATTAGGGTTGTCCTAAGGGAACCCTATGCCATCTCTGTTTCACATGGTCTCTTGTCCCCCTTCCTGCCCTGACGTTAGGGGTTTCTCCCCCTCCCCTACTCTTCCTCTCTGCCCCTGCAGGCCCTGGCCCCAGCTGACTCTGGTCTCCCCCAGACTCAACTTCTCTATGTTTCCAGGAGCTGCCCCAGTGAGATCATCCTGCTCGTGTGGCGCCTGGTCCCCCAAGTCAAGCCAGGCCCGGATGGCGGGGTCCTGCGGCGGGCATCCTGCAAGTCGGCCCATGACCTCCAGTTGCCCCCCAACAAGCGGGAGAAGAACTGCGCCCATGGGGCCCAGGCTCGGCCTGAGCAGCGCCACAGCTGCCACCTGGTATGTGACAGCTCCGACGGGCTGCTGCTCGGAGGCTGGGAGCGCTACACCGAGGTGGCCAAGCGCGGGGGCCAGCACACCCTGCCAGCGCTGTCCCGTGCCACTGCCCCCACCGACCCCAACTACATCATCCTGGCCCCGCTGAACCCTGGGAGCCAGGTATGGACAGCTGGTTCGGGGAAGGTGAAGGGCATGGGTCCCTGTGTGAGGCCAGGAAAAGACTCAACATTATGTGGGGAGGAGCCTGCAAGGGGATGGGAGTGTGTGTTAGCTCTGCGGCTGCAGGGCTGCCTGGGTGTGGAGAGCAGGTGGGCCTCTGTGGGCTCAGGACATAGACAGGCCCAGGGGATGTCACCAGGTCGAAGATTGCTCCTCAGAAGAAGGAAGAGCTTTGGCCAGCCTGCACGGTCCCACAATGGGATGGGCTGCTGTGGGTGGCGGTGGGGGGAGTCCCCAGTCATAAAAGGTGTGAAAGCAGACAGTACAGGATGGCAGGGTGGGATGATGGAGTGTGCGCCCCAAAACATTACCCCCATGAGATATTTTTTTGGGGGAAAAGTGTTCTGAAGTCAAATAAGTTTGAACAATATCCCAATGCATACTAGCCCATTGGAGCCTGCTCCAGGCACCCTGCACTGGAGACGGGGGTTTAACCTTGTTTCACTCAGCATTTCCCAGACCCCCCTGGGGCGCACCCTGTGGCAGGGTTGTTAGCATCGCTCAGTGCCGATGTTCCATGGAACATTTTTTGGTACAAGCTGCCTTCAAGGAAGGTGGGGACTTGGCCCAGGGGTTAGACTTGTTGGCAGCTGTAACCTGTTCACCTCTAATATTCTGGGGGTTTCTGGACTTGTTCCCAAGCCCCCTCTCAGCTTGGTAGCAGGGTTGCCGTTTTCCCTAGTGCCCCGAGGTGTTCCCTTCCCATCGCCAGGCTGGGGCGAGCAGCCTGCCGGGTTGTCCTGCCCTGCGCCTGGGGCTGAGGTGGTTCTCCTGCCTTTGCCTTGCAGCTGCTGCGGCCTGTGTACCAGGAGGATGCCATCCCCGAAGGTGAGTGGGTCCTCTGCTGCTGTGCCCTCCGAGCCCTTGAGAGATTTCGAGGTCAGCCGGGGGGCCAGGCCCAGCCTCCTCCTCTGAGGTTGGAGGCCTTCTCAACAGGATCAAGACCCCACCCCCATGTTGATGTAGACTCTGTTTCCTCGTGGTGCGTTTTTTCCCACACCAAACCCCAGTGTCTTTCTGCCTTGGAGTCTGCCTAAGGAGGAAGAAGCCGGGGATCTTGTCTAAGAGATGGTGTATAGGACTCAGACATTCAATTGAGATTCATCCAGTTTTTACTGAGCAACCAATATATGTTAGGTGCTGTAGGCAGCATGGTCAGGTCTGCATGGAAGGGAGGCATGGAATTTGGAGCTGGGAGGTCTCAAATTGGAGTCCTAGCTGTGTGACTTTGATCAACTCATGTGCCCTCACTGAGCCTCAGTTTCTTTATCTATAAAATGGGGCCGCTAATTTCCACCTCAGAGCGTTGTGGGAGAGTTAAAGAAGGTAGTGGTTGTGGGTAGTAGCCTGTATACGGAGAGGTGCTACACAGAGGGTAGATGTCTTTGAAGTGCAAATGTCTCTGCTGTTTGAATGATTCTTGTCCTTTGGCCTTCAAACCCTGGCCCTATTTCTTAAGGGCCAGGGAGAGTAGCGGGGCTCAAAAGCAACTCCTTCTCTTAGGAAGCCTGAGCTATCAGTCTTGGTGCTGGAACTGGCTGGGCATTCCTTCAGGCCCCCTGTGCGCCTGCTGGAGACTTCTGACTAGTGTTGAGACCAGCCTTGCCAGGTGGTTTGTGATGCCTACCTGGGTATGCCTGAGCCCTTCCTCTAGGGCCCGCAGAGTGCCCTTTGACCTTCCTCCTTGAGAGTGACCTTCTCCCAGCCACTTGCACTTGTGCCTTCCGTTCCCTTCCATCAGTCGTGTGAAGATGACGCTTGCTTAGAGCGGCTACTTGGAAGAATGCCTGTGCCTTTTCGGGGGGGCGGGGAAGGGAGGGCTCCCATGAGGCTCAGTGCTGCTGATGGACATCTTCATCCTCTCCAGGGGGGCATTTGGGTACTTGGGCCTCTTCTGTCGGAAATGAATCTGTGTTCCTTCTAGAGAGGAGTCTGATCATGACTCAACACTGAGTTTTACCGAAGCTTTTAGTTGGTACATTAGGTTAGAGTGGAGATGCCGCTGCTAAATGGTGACTTCATTAAGGGCAGGGCCTGGGCCGGCTCATTGTTGTGTCCAGTGCCAGACGTGTGACCGAGGGCAGTGGTCAGTAGACTTTCTGTACTCAGCTGACTGAAGGAGAGTGGCTCCGGTGGCCTCTAGGGGTCTGCAGACTGGCCCCAGAGTGAGGCTGGAGAGGCGAGTCGCCTGTGGGGGGCTAGGGGTTGGGAATTGGTTCCCTCTCAGCCTGAGAGTTGCCTCTGAGCCGCCCTGCTCTCCTCCCAACCTGTGTCCACATTGCAATTCCCCTCTGAGAATAATATACTACTTAGAGGCCCAAGAAGGGCACAGCCATCTCAGTTGTGGGGCGAGGACAGTAAGGCAATGATGACGATGTTAATAATGACAGTAACTTTCTGAATGCATTACATGACGAACTTGACCTTCCTTCATAATAAACATCCTTTCGGTCTCCAAGGACATCTTTGCTCTTTACCGGGCATCGAGTCTGCATAGCTCCAAGTCCTGGGGTTCAGAGGAAGGCATGGAATCCAGGGCACAAAGCTTCTTTTAGACACACTCAGGGCTCTCCAGAGGCTAAGGCTGTCACCAGGGGGCCTACTTCTGTCCCCTCCTCTGGCTGGGCTGCCTGACCTCCTTTCAGGAGGGAGGATTGAGCCATCCTGTGTTGGATGGGGTCTGGTGCCCTTCTGAGGCCTGGGGTGCCTTCCCACTTGTGGTTGGCATGTTCCCCTGGGCTGCTGTGACCCTCAGCATTGTCCCCTGCCCTGTGAAGGCGGCCCAGCCTCAGATTCACCACTGCCGGGGTGGACGGCTGCCAGGAGCAAAGACGAACAGTTACTGTGTTTGGTCCGTGAAGCAGGTGTTAGAGCCAAAAAGGGTGATATGGGGGTTTGGGGCAGAGGTGGTCAGAGGTAGCAGGAGGGAAGTCAAGTAGCTTCCCTTCACAGAGCTCAGTATCTGGGTTGCAATCTGGATTGTTTTTTTTAGAAAGATACTTCAAAACCCAGTTTGGAGAACTACGCCCACTTGCCACACATTATCCAGGGGTGTGTGGAGAGGGGGCTCGAGGGCAGGACAGCCACCTAGGTTGGGTTGATCCTGCCATGTACCATTCACTGGCCAAATGACCTTGGGCAAGTCACTCAACCACCCAGGCCTCAGTAGCCTCGTCTATAAAATGGAGCTGAGCAAACCCTTTCCACCTGAAGGCAGAGGTGTGTGTCAAATGGCTCATTCATGGCTCTCCAAGGCCGAGCAAAGGTGCTGTGACTGCCCTGTGCAGCTGGGCTGGGGAAGGGAAGAGATGCATCCTTTTAAACATCTGAGATGGGGGCCCAGGGCCAGACCAGCAAAGGGTGCCTTTCTTTAATTTCGGTCTGTTGTGCCGCAGTCCCCTGCTTGGCAGTCCTGTGTGGTCTGCCTTCTCTGGTCTAGGCTTGCCTGTGTGAAGTCTAGTTCCAGGCTGCCCCTGTCACCCCAGTCGCGGTATGTTTGAGGCCCAGCAGTCCTGTCCTAATGGCAGCCCTGATGGGTGGGTTATTGGTTGGTTTGGGGTTTGTAATGGCCCCTTGTGCACTCACCAAGCCCTTCCCCATCAGGTCTCTCCTGTGTGCCCCACACTGGCCCTGGGACAGGCAATGCAGTAGCCCGTACAATCCCCACTTTGCAGTGGAGAGAACTCTGGCTCAGAGCGGGAAGGCACCTCAGAGAAGGGGTTCTGGGGAAGCCAGTGCTCACGTTCAGGTGTCTTGTCCAACTGAAATCCTGAGAGAGACAGGATGGGTTCTCTTTTAAATTTTATTTTTTTTCAATTACAGTTGACATTCAATATTACATTGGTTTCAGGTGTACAGTACAGTGGTTAGACATTGATATAACTGACCAAGTGATCCCCTGATAAGTCTAGTGCAGGATGGATTCTTCCAGCAAAGGGGCCAGGATCTTGTAGCTTGGACCTGGCCTGGGGTAGACATCTATACCCTTACCCCCACCCCTGCCCTAGACTCGGGCTCTTTCTACTCTTCTCTCAGCACCTCCCCGAAGAGTCAGGAAGTGGTTTAAGTGATTATGGTTTGAGTGCTGCCCCGAGATACGGCAGGGATAGGTGGTCACTTGTCGGGGAGGTGTCGACTTGTTTTTCTCACCGTGCTTGGGGAACAGGGGTGTGCGGTGGGCGTAGGAAGCAAGTGTGAAACCTTCTGAGCTGAGTTTTTCCTCTGAGGCTGTGGACCTTGCGTTGGTGGGGAGCTTCCCCGAGGTGTAGCGGGGTCGGCCACCTGTTCACTCTCTGGCTTCCAAGACTGGGGGTGGTGGAAGGCGACCTTGACCCCGGGGACATGCAGGTCAAGGAAGACTGGTCAGGTGCCCAGCTGGCAGCAGGACCCCTGGGTGCTCCAGGGTTTGCCTCCTGCCCGCTTGCGTCCTAGAATCCCTGACGTTTTAGGTGCTCTGTGTTTTGCTCCTCTGCCCATTGAACGGGGCCCGATAAAGTCCTGTGGGCCGCCCCTGTTCAGGGTGAGGGTGTGTGCCCAGCACTGCCTTTTAAAGAGGAACCCCCTGCAGTCTTCTGCTCTCTTTCCTGGCGGTGTCTCTCCCCCACCCCCTGCCCTTGTTCTCCCCTTTTTCTGATGAGAGTAACTTGTGAGCTGGTGGCACAGCTGGGAGGCCCTCCTGGCTGTGACAAAGCCCAGGATTCCCAGAATCGCTGAGGCACCTGGTTAACCTGCTTTTCCGTGTGGAGGGATCACAGCCACAAGGACCCCACGTCAGCAGCTTTTATCTCACACCTATAGGTCCCAGGCACTGTTCTAGGGGCTTGACTTGCAGCATCTCATTGAATCCCCACAGCAACCCAGTGAGCTTGGTGCTGTCATTAGCGTTGAGGCAACCAAGACTCTGAGGGGGAAGTGAGCTGCCGAAGGTCACCAAGCTAGTAAGCAGAGGCGTGGGCTTTGGGCACAGCCATCTGGCTTCAAGCTGGGGCTCTGCCCCGAGAACTGGGGCAGCAGGTGCCACTCCTCATTCTAGACTGACTTAGGTGAGCCCGGCCGCCCAGCTCCCTTGACTGATAGAGGCTGCGCCTCAATACATCCCGGGCAAGCCCGCTGTCTCTGCTGCCACCGCAGAGACTGGGTCTCTAGACCCTTTGCCCATGGGACCTGGGAGGCGATGGAATGGGTGCGCTGAGCTGGGTGCGTGCAGGGGGCGGTGGGGATGGTGGAAAGCGGAGAGCGGTGCTCTGCCACCTGGGCGCTCACTGCTGTGGCCCAAGTGATGGTTCTGCGTGGGACTGTGGGCCTGGTGAGGTCAGATCTCCTGGTTTTTCACATATGAGAGATTTCCTGATTTTTTTAAGTACGAGGCCAAACCGATAGGTCTGATGCGGGCCCTGGGTCATCAGATGGGGTCTGCACCCCCCACCCCCCGTCACAGTGGGTGGTTCCCAGCTCCATGCTCGCCGTGGGGGTGCTTATTTACACATCAGTATCTCTCACAGATGGCGAGGGAACTCCTTGAGGCCCTTCTGAGGCCTCCCTATAGTCTCAGCACCTTGCACAGGGCCTGGCACGTAGCCGATCTCACAGCAGATGGCTGTGGACTGAGTCTGTTCCCTATTTCTGCAGAGGGGATGCCTTTGCAGGGGTAATGGCAGTGCCTCACGGCCCCCCATCTCTGTTCTACAGAATCGGGGAGTCCCAGTAAAGGGAAGTCCTATACGGGCCTGGGGAAGAAGTCTCGGCTGATGAAGACGGTGCAGACCATGAAGGGCCACGGGAACTACCAGAACTGCTCAGTCATGAGGCCACACACCCCACACTCAAGCTATGGCACCTATGTCACTCTGGCTCCCAAGGTCCTGGTGTTCCCCATCTTTGTTCAGGTGAGCTGGTGGCTGGTCCCTCAGGGGGAGGTGAGAAAGAGGAGGGTCCTTGACCCCAGGACTCGGGGATGGTGCCTCATTTCCCCCTTTAGGGAAAGATAAATCTGCTCCAGGTGCTCAGGATTCTGGGGGTGATACCGAGTGAGCAGAGGTCTTCAAGAGGGAGAACAGGAGAGTTGGGGCAGGGGAGCCCACAAACAAGGGGGTCCCCTCCTCTCTTCCCCACAACCTCCCCTTTCTCTGGGGACAGGCCAGGCACACTCCAGACACTGGTTGTGCGGTCACAGGGCCTGTGTGCTGAGGCTTCTGCTTGCTGGCCCATCCAGTGGCTCATTGTTTGGAAATGTCCAGACCTTGAGGCCTGACATCTTGTCTGGGCTCTTCAGTCTAAGCAAACATGTCTGGCCAGTAGTAGCGGGTGGCCTGAGATTCACTTAAATCTCCATTCTCTTCCTTTCCCCTCCTCTTCCCTCACTTCCTCCCTGTTTCTAAACCTTTATTTCACCACCCAGACATCACCAGTGTGAGCATTTGGGTGTCTTTGCTGTGTGCATATACACATTGAAAAAAACCCCCCAAACAGGTCTGATTGTACATTTTATATCCTGTGGCTTATTTATTTATTTAAAAATTTATCTTTATTGTTGAAAGTATTACAGATGCCTCCTTCCCCCTATTGTTTCCCTCCATCTACCCCTGCCCCCCAGGCCTTCACCACACTATTATCTGTGTCCATGGGTTATGCATATATGCATATAAGTTCTCGGGTTAATTCCCCCACCACCACCACTTTCCCTCTGAGATTCATCCCGTTGCTTTTTTAAAATGAAAACTGCACAAACATTTCCCACATCATTAAATACTCTTCGAGCCTGTGTTGTGTAGTGGTTGCACACTGCTGTCTGATATAGATGTACCCTATTTATTTAACCAGTTCTCTATGCAGACACTTATGTTATGTCTACTTCTTATTATAAATAACCCTGCGAGGAAAATCCTTGTGCATGATTTGCCGCTCCGATTATTTTCCTTGGAAGAGCTTCCGAGGAGTGAAATGACTGAGTCACAGGCCATAAACTTTTGCAAGGCCCTTTAGACATATGGACAAACTGCTCCCCATAAAGACTTGATTAGTGTATCCTCGTGTCAGCAGCGTAGAGGTGACAGTGTCCCCAGGCCTTCATTTCTTACCACTGTTTCCTTGTCTGGCCTTCCTGGCATCTGAGCCTAGTTCTGTCACTGTCTAGTGGATCTTGGATACACCGCTTAGGGCACCCCGACCTCTGGCAGGTGACATGCCTCTCCCAGACAACTCCATCGGGAGGGCTGCCCTTGGCCTTTCTCTTGGTCTCTTCTCTTTCTTGGGATGTAACCAGAAAGGTCTTGGCATTCACAGGGGTTATTTTTTGTTTTTGTTTTAAAATGTTTACAAACTAAAACAAGCTTTTAAAAAGTTATAAAAATTTTAACATGATAAAATACATACACCAAAAAATGGCACAACACTTAAGTGCACAGTTTAACACATAATTCTAAAGCAGGCATGCTCTAAGATGAAGGAACCCACCCTTGCTGCCACTCCAGGGGCCATTTTATCTCTCCTCCATCAGAATGCCCGCCTTCCCATCAGACGTACCCTCTAACCCGACGTTATGACAACCATTTCCTTGCTTCTCGTTAGTTTTACCATCTATGCGTGCTTTCCTAAATAACATATTTGATTTGGCCTCTTTTTGAATGTTATTTAATGAAACCGTATCGCATGCATTCCGTTGGGCCCCGCTTCCTTTGCTTCACATTCTTTGTAAGATCCATCCAGGTTGTTGTGTGTAGTTGACATTTGCTTCATTCTCTTTCCTCCAGCACCTTGCTTGGTGTCAGGTGCCTGGAAGCCGTGCGATAAGTATGCATTCATGAGGATAAGTCCTGCAGGCTCGTCCGAGCTTAGGGAGCTCTCCCTGAGCTGGGCAGGGATGGAGCAGGATGATGGGGTAGGGTAAGAGGTTTGGGTGAGGCCCTAGCCCATTTGGTTCAGTGGATAGACCGTCGGCCTGCGGACTGAAGGGTCCCAGGTTCGATTCCGGCCAAGGGCACATACCCAGGTTGTGGGCTCGATCTCCAGTGTGGGGCGTGCAAGGAGGCAGCCAACCAATGATTCTCTCTCATCATTGATGTTTCTATCTCTCTCTCCCTCTCCCTTCCTCCCTGAAATCAATAAAAATATATTAAAAAAATAAAAGAGGTTTGGGTGAGAATTGGTTCCTGGGAACTGATGGCCGAGAAGAAGTCAGTGCGCTTCAGTGTGTCATGGATGTAGAGCAGGGGCTGGCCTGGCTTTGAAGGGACTCAGGTGACCAAATCTGGTCCAGTTTCGTATCCTGAGAGCCTGGACCTAACAGCAGGGACCATCCCGTGAGGCATGAGCAGGACAGACGGGGGAGTGTGGGGCCTGGGAAGTCCCAGGAGCCCAGTGCAGTGGAGGAGCTGGGGGCGGGGAGGACTGCAATGTGTGGTTGGACTTCCTGCCAGAGAGTGTAGCTTTCGCGGTGAGGGCTGGTGGTGAAGGTGGCAGCTACAGTTCCGCCCGGGACCAGAGCCTTTGTCTTTCTGTTTCCATCTGCGTATGAGGGGGCGTGTGGGTTCTTGGGGAGCAGGCAGGCCTGGCAGACTTTTCTGTGTCTGGCTTTGTCAAGCTGTCACCCCCTGACCCCCAACGGTCTCCATCAGGCCTCCCTGAACTGCCCACTCTGCTTTCAGCCTTTAGATCTCTGTAACCCTGCCCGGACCCTCCTGTTGTCAGAGGAGCTGCTGCTATACGAGGGGAGGAACAAGGCTGCCGAGGTAAGGCTGACACACGCCGTTCCCAGATGGGGCGCCCTGGGGGGCTTCCTGGGCCATTCTCCAGGCCCCTAACTTTCCTGTCTTCCTTAGAATTGTACAATCTCCAGGTAGAAAATACCACAAGTCTTCCATCCCCCTCCACGCCCTCCTTACCAAACGGTGACCCAACTTTTTCTTGTACATTTCCAGTGAGAAGGAGCTCACTACCTCTCAAAGCTGTTTAGTCCATCTTTGATGGTTAGAACGTTTTCCCAGCCCCTGAAGACACCCCATTATTTGTCCTAACTTCCTCTAAGGAACAGAGGAGGTGGCCATTCCTCTCAGGTGTGATGAATGGCTTTGTAGGTGAGAAGATGAAAGCTGTCAGCCAAAGGGAATTTTTAGAGGAGCATCAGTTATGCAGGTTTTGTGGGTCTGTATTAACCCAAATCCCAAATCCTCTCCTAAGGGACAAGTCTGAAATTTCTCCTGGGCTTTAGCTCTGTCAACAGAGGCCTGGGGATGGAGATCATGCCAGTCTTCGTGGGAGCTGGCCCCTGCTGATATCTGACTCAGGGAATTTCACTCACCCACACAATCCCCAGAGCTGGCCGGGTTCCAGCTCAGTCCTGTGAGCTTAAACCTACTGGGGCACAGAGGTCAGAGCCCTGGGATCTTCAAGGCTACCTGGGAGCCTGGAAGAAAGGGTAAGGGGCTTGCTGCAGGTCAGGCCCTGACTCAACGCTGGCAGCATGGCTGGCTGGGCTGAGTGACAGCGTGGGGTAGTGTGGAAAGATCAGGAAACTTGGAGGCAGGGAGCATATAGCCAGCTCCCGTTCTGCTGCTGGACTTCTTCCTTCTTCCTCGGTCTTCTCATCTCAGCAGTGTGTGTGTGTGTGTGTGTGTGTGTGTGTTTGAGGCAGCTGTTGTCTAAGGGCCTTTTCAGCCCAGCATTCTGGGACATTATGCGTAATTGTGGCTAAAGCAGGAGGCTGCTTTTGTTTTTTTTTTCTTTTAACAAGCAGACCATAGCTCATATATTCCAAATGAGCATCATGGCTTTCAAAGGAGCTCCCTGGGGACACTGCGAGCTTATTTCTGCCGCACTGGCATTACTCACTACATTTCTAGACCTCTTCTTGGGGAACTTTCTTAAGAACCTTGGCATATCTTCTGAGTTGCCTTCATGGGAGTAAAACTTCATCTATTGAGAGGGATTTGAATTTTAGGAATAAGCACCTGGAACTGTGCTTGGTAAATAAGGGTGTCGGGGAATTATGTCAGGTGGCCAGGGTCAGAAAGTGAGGTGGGACTACAAACTCCTAAGATTTCAAAGAAGGCACTTAGAAATGGCAGCTGCCCTGAAATACATACACACGTCTCAATTTGCTCTTGTGTTTGTCCACTGACCATGAAGTCTGCAAACACTGAGCACTTATTATGATACCCTCCCTGTGCGTGCATTTCACATACCAGATCTCAGTTAGTTCTTATAGCACCCCAGGAGAGGCACGTTGTCCCCACTCTATAGATGAGGAAACTGAGGCTCCAGTGAGATTAATTGGATCTTAAGGCTATAAGGGATGGAGCCAGGATTAGCACTCAGATCTCTGGCTCAACAGTGCTTCCCACAATGCCGTGCTGCCTCTGGCTTGTTTGTTTAAAAACAAACTAGCAAACACAAGCTGAAGTCATAGGCTGATTACAGTCTGTTCCAAAGTTCTTTGCTAGTGGATCTTTGGAGCCTTAGAACCAAGAAGACTCCCTTTTGAAGACTGAAAGAAGCAATTTGAGACAAGTAAAATAAATGTATTTGTTTTTCTTGAATTATGCTAGGAAGCAAATGTGTGCGTCTTGGCATCTGTTATTCAGGCCAAATATATAAACCAGTCCAAGAGGGGCTTGAATAAGTTCGTAGACTTACAATGCTGGTTAGTCCTCAGGAGTCGTCATTCTAATCGCTTCCCTGTAACGTCCAGCTGGCTTCCTAGCCAGTTGTTGAGTCTGCAGAGGTGGTCCCTGCAAACATTGTTTGTTTGTAGTTTTGATTTTTTTTGTTTTTTCATGGAGAGTGCTAAATTGTAGAAATCTCTCCCTTATGCTCAACAGGAATCTTTATTCCGGGACATCCCCCTTGGTTCTTGGTCCTGCCTCTGCTCTGAGCATGCTCCAGTTTGCTAATGTCTGTGAGCTGATCCAGACCCACACCCTGAACTGCCCTCATCACACCCCGTCCCGGAAGTCACAGACTTTATTAATGTGCCGTGAGATCAAATCAGCATAATGGAGTAATCTGATTTATACGTTCGAACAATAGGTACTGAGTGTCTGCAGTGTGGCCAGGCCCTGTGCGAGAGCTTCCAGGAGTGCTACAGGGCCCAAGACAGACACACCCTCCTTTACACACTGACTCACTGAGTTTACCATTAACTAAGGCGCCAAGGTCTTCTCCGCAAACCCTGCCCCTAGACCAGATTCCTGGAGGAGGCTTGGTTAGGTTACCTGGGAGAAGTGACCCTCCAAGTTGCGATGATTCCCTAACCAATCCCTCAGCCCTTGACCCTTTGGGAAAACAGATGTGTCTTCGGAACAAACGTGGGAAGACACCTGGTAGGCACCTGGGGCCAAGGAGATGGGCATCACTCCCCTGTGGGCCGCTGAGGCTTCTGCGGGAGCCCAGTCCGCAGGATTCTGGTGAGATGGGAGAGGGGCCCACCTGCCTCCCCTGGCACGCTTGCTCCTCTGCCCTGCCTTCAGCTGTGTGCCAGCTCTGTCCTTTCCCTGACCCGACCTTGGGGGAAATTCTTCGTTCATGCCTTAATCACTTCCTGTCTAGACCACATTTCCAGCTCTGGGAATCGGGGCCAGGGCAGCAGCCTGGGGCTTTTTGTACCTTGCCCATGGGCACTTACCCTCTATCCAGTTCTTTCTGGCCTGGGCCATTTTTTGACTTTATAGGCTCCTAACAGACTGTCTTCTCCAATCCTCCCCCCGCCAGCTTCCCGGTGGGTCCACAGGTGACTACCAGGTTCCCCTTGAGTGGGCGGGGGAGCCTGGCGGTTTGCTCGTGTTGGGTGTTTAGAGCCTTCTTCTTTTCACTGTTTGGACTTTGAAGCTCTCTCCTCAGACAACCAACCCCTCAAATCCTTCTGAATTCTCGGATCATTTTCTTTCCCTCCCTTAATTTCATTTTTTCCCAGTCTCCTTTGCTCCTCTTTTTTTGGTCCCTGCTTGGATTCTTTCACATTCAGAGACAGGACAACTGTAGGCATATTGCTACCTCTCTGTATAGTGAGCGCTTCAGGGATAGCCAGACCTGGGCAATGGTCCCTGCTGTGCCACTTATTAACCTCTCTGAGCTGCAGGGTCCTCATCTCTATAACTGAGGGCAATGATGTTATTTACTAGTGCGGATCCACTGAGCAGAGATATAAGTGCTTAACAAATGGAGGCTTTTGATGGGTTGTGTTGGGGCAGGGCTGTGGTGGGAAGGGGGTTAGATAGCATCACGGCCAGGATCCCTTCCAGCTCATGGTTCCAGAAACCTCATGTTTGGTCCCATTATAGGAGCCAGAGCCCCTGAGAACCTCTTGCCCAAGGATGCCTCCTATGGACTCTGTGGCCCAGATTCCCTCAGACCTCTGTGTTTCTGCTATGCTCAAGAAGCCGAGCGGTTCTTTGAAAAATATTTATGTATTTTTTTAAATTATAAAAGTAACAGATTTTCATTGCACAATAATGCAAATTAAGCAGAGATGTGTGAAGTAAAATCCACTCTCCAGAGTGAAATGTTAAATATAGACTGATTTATAGTTTCGTTTCACAAAATTGGATTATCCTCTTGGTATTTTTACACATTGCACTATTTTGACAGATTTCAGCTTCTGTCTACGTAGCTCTACTTTATCCTTTTAGTCGTTGCATAAAATTCTATCATATTCTATCATTTATTTTTTCCATCCTCTCTTGATCGGCATTTATGCTCATTTTTTTTTTTACCCTTCTCTTATTTATTTTATTTTACTCTTTGTTTTTACATCATCCCTACTCCCATTAGTTTATGTTCTTTTTAAAAATATTAAATTTATTGGTGTGGCATTGGTTATAAGGTTATGTACGTATTGGTTACAAGGTTAAGTAAGGTTATTCAAGTATACCATTCTATGATACATCCTCTGTATATTGCATTGTGGCTCACCACTCAAAGTCTAGTCTCTTTCTGTCACCGTAGACTCCCTTCACCTTCTTCAACCTCAGTTTATATCCTTTTCTTATTACAAAAATATTACTGAGAACATCCTTGTGGGTTCATACTGTACAGCCTTGTAAATGTTTCTAAAGGGTGGTCTCAGAGGTACAGTTGTTAGGTCATCTTTAACGGTCTGATAGCTAAATGTCAACATGTTGGCTTCTTAAATTTCAGTGACAATCCAGCACACGCACTCATTGTGACCCTTAGTAGCACATGCCAGGCCCTGCTGTGCTGGCAGACTCTTCTTCTTCTTTTTTTTAAAAAAATATTTTTATTGATTTCAGAGAGGAAGGGAGAGGGGGAGAGAGATAGAAACATCAGTGATGAGAGAGAATCATGTATCAGCTGCCTTCTGCACGCCCCCCACTGGGAATCAAGCCCGCAACCTGGGCATATGCCCTGACTGGGCATCAAACCGTGACCTCTTGGTTCATAGGTTGATGCTCAACCACTGAGCCAGGCCGGCCGGGCCTGGCAGACTCTTCTTACTTCAGAAGAGAGGAAGCGTCAGATTTTGACACCTGCAAGGGAAGTTCGAATAATCAATCATCTTCTGTTTTCTTTGAAGGATCTAAAATTGGAAATTATTGCTCTTGACTAGAGGCCACTGCAGGATTTACACCAACAAAGAGCAGCGTAATCTTTTGTGGCAGTAGAGGATCAAGTGGACTTTTGCAGCACAAAAATATGCTGAGCATGCCTGTTGGTTTACCTATAATGTCTAAAAATAGCCTTCTCCTTTATTTTTGGAGCAGCTAGTGCATGAAAGAGATAACAGTTAGGCGCATGTCTGTATCGGAGTGTAAGTAACTGACTTCTTCTTCAACTGATTGCGTATAACTGCAGTTAACATTCCTGAAAGGAATTTGGTAATAGTTCCTCATTTTGCACCGTGTTTCAGTTCACCGTCTGCTCGGAGCTTCTGAGGGAGCCGGGCGGGGACTCTCCCCCTGTTTGTGCAGATGAGAAAACGCAGGAGGCTTAACCGAGTTTTTATGGCTTCTTAGGGGATAGAGCCTCATGACTTCTGAGTTCAAGTCCAGTGCTCTCTCAGCCAGATGTTTAGCGGAGAATACAAGCAGGTGCAGGACATCCTGCGGCTCAAGGACGGCTCTAAGCCAAGGGTGCTGGGCTGGAGATTCCAGGGGCTCTTGGACAGAGCTGAGGGCCTGTGCAGCGTCAGGCTGTGGCGAGGCTTGCGGGGGCCATCTGCCGAGACGGTGAAGCTGGATTTTTTGGTTCTGTATTCTCCTAATGTGAGGAGCAGAGCTGCAGAAAACTGTAGGGCAAAGGGGTGGTCTTGACTCCAGGCCAGGTCTCTGCCCTTGGTCGAGGCCACATTGAATCTGCCTAAGAAGACAAGGACTCCTTCCCCGGGCCTTGAGGGAGGCCGTGGCTCCTGGCCTCTGGGACAGCTGAGGAGCCCGTTCTGTTTGCTCTCGCCTGACGCAGGTGACACTGTTTGCCTATTCGGACCTGCTGCTCTTCACCAAGGAGGACGAGCCGGGCCGCTGCAACGTCCTGAGGAACCCCCTCTACCTCCAGAGCGTGAAGCTGCAGGAAGGTAAGTTTATGCCCAAGGTGCCCTGGGCCCTCTCCCCACTTGCCCCAGGGCCACTGCTCCGGGCAGCCTGGATGCTCAGTTTGGGTCCAGCCCCCCTGGTGCTGAGCTGCCAGCTCTCAGTGGGGCACAACATGTGTGGTCAGGTCCTCCCCCTGGGCTGGAGGGCGCTCACACACTGGTATTCCATTCTAGGTTGGCAAGCTTCCCTGTATACCCCGACCTTTGCTGGGAGGTTTCTGTTCCAGAGATGTTTAGGGAGGCTATGGAAGTGGGATGAGCTCTGGACTTGGATCCATGTTCAGATCTTGGCCCTGCCCCTCACTACCTGTGTGACCTTGGGCAAGTTACTTAACCACTCTGGGCCTGTTTCCTTATGTGTGAATGTGGGATACCAATAGCATTTCAGGTGGTTGTTGTGAAGAGTAAATTAGGTCATATGGGTAAAGTGCCGGACCCGCACTGGGTGCCCAGTAAATGCTAGTTGTCACCGCACTCACCACACATATCCGGGACAAGAGGCCACTGCTCCTTCCCCGTTCTGCTTGATTGCTTTGGAGCACATGTGGCCGGGGGCTTGCAAGCAGGAGCACAGGGGAGAGTGGAGTGAACCTCTACCCTAAACTTTCCATCGACGGGAAGCCAGCTGGGAGTATCTGCCGAGCGGTTTGGTTTGGCGCCTGAGGTCTCCGCTGAAAGGGGCTTGATTTCCTCTCCCAGATTATGAAAACAACAACAGACCTGTTTGAGTGTGGGTGACGGGCAGGGAGGAAAATATTACCCGGCGAAAGAATTCTGTTTTGATGGGTTTTGCTCCAGGAAAACTTCCTGCCTGTTTGCAACCCAACCTGTGTGCTCAGCCCCTGCTGGCCTTCCTCCTCAGACACCAGGCAGTGTGAGAACCTCCACTCCCGCCACCCCACAGGAAGTCTTACAACTTCTTCTCTGCCTCGGCCTTCCTCCTGCCCACTGACCGGGCCAGCCACTGAGGGGAAACAGCAAGTCACCTCGCTCAGAGGCCACCCCTCCCTCGGGGCGGGCTCCCCTGCCCAAGGTCAGTGGTGAGGAGCAGCCCTCTGAGCAAGTTCAGCTCAGACCCTGGCATTGCAGGGAGCTCTCATGGGAGCTGAGAGCTACTGCCCTCGGTTTCCTGCTGCTCTGCCCTTTCCTCCCTCCCTCTCACCAGCTTCCCCTGCATGCCCATTGTCAAGTCCTCCCACCCCCTGCATACACACACACACACACACACACACACACACACACACTGTATAGTCTCTTCCTTCATGCATCTGCCCATCCCTAACTCAGACAGCTCAGCTGTGAGGAGTACTGGGGAGCAGTGCTTGGTGACATGGGCAGATTGATTATAGAACTGAACTCTTATTGGGGGACAGTGCTCATCCTCCTGCGAAAAGGAGGAAGGGAAGAGGAGGGGGGCTCAAACTGGCTGTGCTTTGGGTAGGCGTTGGGATGGGAGCGGCGAGGGCAGTGGAAGAGCCAAGGGTAGCAGCTGGGAGTTTGGGGTCTGGGCTGCGCTTTGCTGCTAACATGCCATGTGACTTCGGCTGGCTCTTTCTATGTTCTGGGCTTCTGGGGCCAGTCCTTTGTGTGCCCTCCCAGCCCTGATGTGCCCAGACAGACCCTGAGGTGGCCGTGGGGAGCTAGACAGTGCCCGTATGTCCAGCTTCTGCCCCTCAGGGGGCCTTGACTGGAAATTGGTTGGATCTTCCCCACCTGAAGCCCCCCGACCCAAGGTTTGAAGTTCGAGGCTGGGTGAACTCCATCCTCCACTGGGTGGTGGATGGTCATGGTAGGTGGTGCGGGGCCTTGAGGCGTTGCACCGATACTTTCCAGATGCTGAGCCCGTGTGAGCTACAGCCTCGTGTAGGCCTGGCTTTCTCAGGCTGGAGACCACACCCTCTCCCTGCAGATGGCAAGCTGAGGGTGACCAAGGCCAGCATTCCTCAGGGGAGAGATGACCATGCTATTAGAGCCCGTTTGGATTGGCATGGGAGGTGTGCATGTGTGTATGCATGTGTGTGCACACGTGTGCTTGCATGCCTGCCCTGGGTCTGCAGGGCAGATGGTTTGGAGCAGACAGACTGCCTTGCCCTTTTCCAGCAGTGTCGGTGAGCAAACACTGAGCATGGCTCTCCAGGGAGCCCACGGGCTGCTGAGAGCAAAGGAAATGGCTCAGTGACACTGAGCACTCACGGTGCACATTCCGTTGCTTAGATTTCTTTCCAGGCATTGGTGGAGCCCTCGCCTCCCACCTCCCCGCATCCCCTGAGACAGCCCTGTGGTTCCTGCCTGGGGTTCTCTGAGTCCAGTGACCCCTTCTCCTGCAGTCCGAGTTGGAGCTGCAGGACCCAGTGTCCTGAACCCTGGCGCCCAATTTCCTGCCCGCCTCCCTTGTGCCCCCAGAGACCCGCTGCGGAGGCCAGGGCCTGAGCGAGGCTTTTAAGAGATGCATTTGGGGCTCAGCTGGAGCTTCTGTTGCAGGAACAATTAACATCTCGCGTACACTCCTAGGCTTCCTGTTTCTTTCAAAATCAACATGTGTGAAGAGTTCAGTTTGGGGCAAAGAAGATGGTAAACAAGGAACACGCCCAGCTTTTCCTGCGGGCTGGGACTGGCGAGGGTTACTCCCCTGGCCGGGGAGAATCAGCCCCACTTGGAGATCAAGGACTCCCTCTGATGCCTTGTCTGAAGGGTGCTTGTCTCCGCTGGAAAAGCACATTCCCAGGGTCTAGCATGGGGCCCAGACCGTTGTGGGTGCTCAAGGAATGTTTGTTGGGTGAACACATGAATGACCGAAAGGAGACCAGAAGCACTGCCTCAGTTTGGGGGCCGGGGGCCTTCTTACTCGCCTGCCCTCCTGTCCAGCTTCCCCCAAGCTTCAGCGGGGCTGCATCGCAGTGTGATGGGAACAGGCGGAGAGCTGGCGCTAACAATCGGGACATCTCCGGTCAGCCAGGGCCCATTGTGGCCTCTTCCTGCTTCTGCCACCCACTGACTTTGCACTGGCTCTTTGTGTTTCTGCCTCCCGGGCGGCCAGCATCCCGCCCACAGTGTGCATGTCTTCCTGGCCTGCTCTGTTCTCTCAGGTTGGCCTGGAAATGTCTAGCTGACTCGTGGGCTCTCTATCCACGCTGGGGAGCCAGGTGCCCAGCCTTGAAGGCTCAGCCGCCGAGGTCCCAGCCACGGGAATGTTTGGAGAGAAATGTAGTCAGTGACCTTTTCTGAGCACATCCTCAGAGTCCACCTCAGCGCTGGCTGCCAGGGGATGTGGAGGAAGGAGGGCATTTCCACCTCGGGAGCACACGGCCGGTGGAATAACAGAGAAGTAAACTGGTTTTGGGGGCAGAAGTGTGACACAGTGGTCAGAACACAGGCTTGGGAGGCAGAGAGTCCTGTGTTCAGATCTCAGCTCTCACTTTCTGACTGTATGCCGTGTACAAGCCGTGTTCCCTCTCTGGGCCTCAGTTTCTGCATCTGGAAAATGGAGACAATAACCCTCTTGGCTTGTCTCGCAGGGTGGACAGGCCTTGGTGAATGGCCGAGTCTGGGATCCCAGTCCAGGCCTGAGAGAACTTTGGGAAGTGACTGTGGGGTCAGACCTGGGTGGGAAAGCCCCGCTGGGCCCTACACAGACCCTGACTGGGGATCCTCCTAACGGACCCACACATTCATTAGTGGGAAGCAAGGCCCACCCAGGAACCAAATGACTCCTTGCTACATTTCAGCATGGCAAAAGCATTTGGAGCATAGAAACCCAAATGCCCCTGTCCTTTTCCTTTACGCTCACCCCATGTCCACACTCTGGAGAGTCCAGAGCTCAGTCTAAGGCAGCGGTTCTCAACCTGGGGTCGCCTTAGACGATCGGAAAACACATATATAATTACATATTGTTTTTGTGATTAATCACCGTGCTTTAATTATGTTCAGTTTGTAACAATGAAATTGGGGGTCACCACAACATGAGGAACTGTATTAAGGGGTCGAGGCATTAGGAAGGTTGAGAACCACTGGTCTAAGGTTTAGAAGGGTTTCTGGTGGGGCTGTGGTCCCTCCTGGGTCAGCCACCTTGCAGCCTGCTTTCCCACAGCTGCAGCTCCTTGCTGGCACCCTTGGCTCTGGAGGCTCGTCATCCTTTTAGGAGGCGCTGAGCCATGCTGAGCGCTGCCCCCATTCTGTCTTTCCCTCCAAGTGCTGCCAGCACAAGGCCATGAGGTGGAGTCGACTTCAGTGAAGGGTTGGGGTCATGCAGGAGGGCGGTGGTGGGGTGTCACAGCACGGAAATGTGGTCAAGGCAATCGTCAGCTGTCCCTCATCATCGGGAACGTGTCCTAGGCCGCATTCCCCCAACCTCGGCCTCCTGTGTCCCTGAGGCTCCCAAATCCTGGGCTTTCCCCTCCCTGCTACAGAGCGCCTTCTCTTCTCTCAGTGCCAGCTTCTAAACCCAAATTTCTGTTATTTTCTTACTTAGACCTCTTTGTTTCTCCCTTGGCACTAAGGTCTGCTCTGGAAAGCCAAGGAAACATCCCAGTGTGTTTTAAACAAAAGAAACCAGCTCCCTTTGTTCCCACCCTCAGCAACACAAAGAGCTGGCAGAAGCTTGGAAATGATGGGGTCCTTAAACACGACAGATTTCTTATCAGGGCTCCCTCCCTCCCAGCGGTAAGGGAAGGGAGCGGCCTCCTGGGATGGATGAGAGCTCCCTGAACCTGGCTGTTTGATGCCCAAAGCAGGCTCCTGGCTGCCTCGTGGGGGTGCGATCCCAGCATTCCTCCAGTCAGGCTGACCTGCAGGCGGAGGCCTTCCAGCTGTGTCCCAACCTGCTAGTCACTAAGTGGCATTTGCCCCAGAGACTTCCCTGTCTCCCGGGCCTGCGTCTCTCTCTCTCTCTCCAGGAAGTACCACACAGCCCTCTGGGTGAGACCGTGCTTGAGCAAACTGCTGAGACAGTAGCCAATTCTAATGCAAGTCTTCCTGTTTGTTCCCAAAGGTCCCTCGGAAGACCTGAAATTCTGCGTGCTGTATCTGGCAGAGGTGAGTCCTTCTCACTGCCTTTGAGGAGAGATCCGTGACCTGGTGCTTGAGAGGAGCTGCTGGGATAGGTTCTAGCGCAGGGTTCTGATGCCGCCTCCATCCCACCTCGGGCGAGTGGTCCTGGACAGGTCTGGCATGGCGGTGTCCTGCTCGGTATGATAGGCAACAGCCGGCCCTGCCCCTGTGTCTCTGACCTTCGTGTAGAAGAGCAGAGGACACTGACCTCCTGCTCAGGACCCCCTGGTCTCCAGCACCTGCAGGGGTCACAGTGACAGCTGCCCATCACCCGATTTATTTGGGAGCCTCTCCTAACGGTCTTGTCAGTGTTTGAAATGGCCTAGAGGTCACTGTACCTTTACCTGAGTCAGACAGTACAGCCTAAAGAACACATCACATGTCTGTGTTCCGGGCTCAGTGTGACTGGTAGTCCTGGTTATCTCAGCCTGAACAGAAGCTCAGATGGGCCGTGGTAGGCCTTTGCTGAGCAAAATTGGGCAAACAGCTAATTGCTTAATATGGTTTGGGAGATAAAATATATCACCAAACCAGGGCTTTCATCAGAGGTTCTTGGTGGTGAAAAAAACTGAGAGCTACGACTGAGCCATCAAATTCTTTTCCGTTTTCAGCGAATTTTTTATTTGCAACCTGTGTCTCTGCTAATAGGCACAGGGGTCCTCTCTGTCCCAAGCAAGGGTTCATTAGACCCATTCCTGCCCTCTGCTTCTGCTTAGGTCTGTCCCACCCAACGGTCCTGGGAACCTGGGAAAGTCCACACTGGCCACACCCCGGCGGCCGAGAGGAGGCCGCCCTTTTGAGAAGGAGTGTGTGTCATTTGTGATTGAAAATCATTCCCTCAGTTCCTGGCTAAGATAAGAGGTGCAGGCCTCTGGGGAGAAGACGTTTTGATGTTAGCTTCAGGGGAGAGTGGAGAGTTACAAAGGACAGTGCACATCCCTAACTCAGACAGCTCAGCTGTGAGGAGTACTGGGGAGGCGGAGAGCTGGCGGAGAGCTGGCGGATGCCGGCTGCCTAGAATGGCAACCCGAGGGCCAGAGGCAGTGGACATCCTCCCCTGTGTCAGCACATCCACCAGGCCCTGAGAGTAGCTGGCAGAGGCACTGCAGAGGTAGCTGGTGTTCAGTTCTGCAGAGCACACTGAGCAGCTTAGAAGCTGCGAGCCAGGCTGGGAAGAGCCAGAGCATCGGCCCCTCCATGCCCACCCCTCTGGATTCCCATTCCCTCTGGCAGGGCCTGAAATGAAGCTCCACGTTCTTTAATGCCAAGAGGGCTTCCTGCCAGGCTGGGTTTGTTTTTCCCAGAGAAAAGCATTTCTGCTCATTCGTTTCCTGGGAGCTGTGACCTCCTAGGCTCCAAAGACTGATGAAGGGATATTGATCTGGGGCCTTTTATTTCAGTAAAGTGCCAGGTGATCTGAACCCACGGGGCTGGGGATGGAAGCTCACGGCCAGCCAGAAGCCTCTCTTTTCTCTTAATGGGCTGCTGTGTATGAGAGGCATGTCGGTGATGAAGGAAGACGAGAGAGGGCTGCTTGCTCTGTTCCTTGGGACAGGCTTGACACGGTGGTTCTGGATCCCACGGAGAACCCAGAACTCACATCTTAGTTGGAACTTGTGACAAGCGGTTTCTTTCCATTGCCTAACAGGCAGGTGGTACCCTGAGAAGAAACCAGGGCCAGAGAGTCAGGATTTGGAGAGGGTTTTCCACTGCCCTGAGAAAGCCCCCATTGCCTGCATGGCAGCTGCTCTGACTGTGCCCCAGCAGCAGGTCCTGGGTGGGTTTCCCCTCAGTAGTCGTTGGCTCTGGGGTCTCTATCCCCCTGGACAAATGTCTCTCAGCACTTGCAAACCCATGGCACAGATGCAGCCCACTACTGGCTTCAGAGCATCTGGGGCATTGGGTCAAAGTGCACGTTGGCTAGGAACCAACGTGGCATCTGATACTGGCTCCATTAATTTCAGTCTGCACTTGGGGTTAAGAAGACCTGGATTTGAATCTTGGCTCTTCCCTTTCCTACCTGAGTGGTCTGGGCAAGTTACATACTCATCTCTGAAACAAGGCCGATGAGGCCTACTTTGCAAGGTTTTTGCAGTGATTCAATGAGATGCATTAAGATACGGTGTCCAAGGCACTTAGCTCAGAGGCTGGCACACAGTGAGTGCTCAATAAATGGTCGCTGTTATTTTGTCAGCTTCATAACAGGAGGAGAGCTTTTCATATTCATTTCCTCTCCATTAGAGTCACTGACCTTTTAAAAAGGAAAGTTAAGAGGAATATCTCACATTCTTTGTAATTAATGTACATACGCAGTTATAGAAATGCGGCAAAGTCACAGGCTCTGGGGGAGGCGGGAGACAGACTTTGAATGCCTCCTCTCCTGAGATCTCCTGGAGCCGCCAACGTGACCTCTGCGAGCCTCTGTTTTCTCATCTGAAAAATGGTAGCAGCTGTGTCTTCCCTGCCTCCCTAGGTGATAGGGTCATTGGGGGAACTGAATTAAAAGAGAGAACGTTTGTCAAAACAAGTGAACAAATGTAAATTGGAGAAGAAGAGGTTTTCGTTTTTACAAAGATAATAATTTAGGAACAAGGCGGTGAGGCAAGACGAGGCTTTTAAAGAAGCTAAGAGGAGCTGGTTTCTGGATGGCTTGGGGATGCTCACGTTCGAATGGAGAGGGCTGGGCCCGGTGCTGCTTGGCCAACCTCCCTGAAGTCTAGAGGCCCCTCTGTGAATGAGTTATGTGAGAATGCCTGCAGGGTAGCTTACACCCTTGACCCTGGAGCCTGATACTGAGGGCAGTGTGTGTATCAGCTGGCAGCTGATGGGTTAGATCGCACAATGGATTAAGAGCAACAGGTTCACATCCTGCAGGGGCAGCCAGGGCAGCACTGGGGTCCCCGCTTTAGACAGACTTAGGCAGATGGCCATTCAGCCTCCCTGGCTCCGTGCTGTCACCCTTGGCCAGGCCAGCCTCAGAGCTCTAGGCAGCACCTCAAGAGGAGCCTGGGGAGCAAGGGCTTCCTAATAACGTGTACCCGTCTAAGACCACTAGCCACCGGGCCGGGCCTAGATTTAGGGCCTGAGGAGTAGAAGCTTTTCTTGAGATCGTGGATGGCAAAGTGCTTTTTAAAACTGGTAATGAGAGAAAAGGAATTATTATCATGGCGGAATTTCTGCTTCAGAGCTGAAAGAGACTCAGGGAGATTAAAGGATTTGCTGAAATCCAAACAGCAAGGTAGAGGCAGAACCCAGGGGGCTCCTACCAGGGCCAGCTTTGTGGAGTGATGGCCTTTTCCCTGCCTCACCCCTCCCCTTGCAGGGGGAACACAGTGAGACTGGGCGCAGACGGCCTGCTGGTTGTCTCCCGCTCCACCTGACTTCTCCATGGGGCATCTTGGGGTCTTTTGCTGGGTGTGTCCTACCCTGTAGTGGGCTGGGGGTTCTGGGAAGTGGAGGAAACCTGTGGTTAAGTGATAGGATTGCCTCACCCAACCACCCAGTTCCCAGAAGCCCCGGGGGGCAGGGCTTTCTTCTCTTTCTCCTCTGATGCTTTTAGAAAGATCAGCTTCTGAGCACTTTTGAGCTGGAGAGTAATTGCTACACCCAGAGAACACTTAACATGGGGGGTGTCCTCACCCTGAAGGGTGGCACCCCCGAGGGCTGCGTTGAATGGCAGGGTGGAAAATGTTCCTAAATGCTGTTAGAGGGTGCCGTAACCACCCAGCCCGGAGCCTTTGCATTTGCTGTTCCTTCTGTTTAGAACAGTTTCTCTCTAGCACTTTCTTTGCTGGCTCCTGATTGTCCCAGTCTCGCCGGAGGGCTGCCCCTTCAGAGAGGCCGCCTCTGCCCATCGGGCTCAAGTAGGCCCTCTCCCTTCGTGGCCTTTTCACAATTTGTAAATATATTGTTTATTCGTTTATTGTCTGCCCCCAACCTCAGGGCAAGAGCTCTATTTCTCCTTTTTCTCCTTTACCCCCAGGGCCTAGTACAATCCGACACTCAGCAAGTGCTCAACAAATATGTATTAAATGAAGGAGTGATGGACAACAGCAATATCTGCTGTTTATTGAGGCCTGAGATGACCCTCTTCACTTGCCTCCCAATAGCCCCGAGACGTGGGCGATAGCGTGATCGTTCCCATTTTACAGACTTTCCTGAGGTCAGCAGCTAGGAAGTGGCAGAGCTGGCATTCAGACCAGGCCTGTTCCACTGCACAGCAAGGAAGGACTGCACACAAACACCGTCTTCTCTGTTTCAAGCCGTCCAGCGTGTGCTCTTAGCTCCCTGGCTGAGTTCATCTCATCGCAGCCCTGGGAGGTTATAATCAAATTCCAGCGGAGTCAGAAAGCTCCTAATCCCCTGACCGGAGTGTGCTGCAGTGGATGAGAGCACTGGGCGTGCTGTACCGCCCCTCCCGCCCAGCACATTCTGACTGCCCAGGGCTCACTCCCTGGGTCTCAGCAGCTCGCTGGTGCTCAGGCCGGGCTGCCCTGGCTTTGACCTCCTCCCGGAAGTCCCTCCGGGGAGCCAGAGCTTACCGAAGCATTGCTTGCCAAGCATGGTGCTAGGTCCAGATGAGAAAGGCCTTCCAAGAAGGAGTGTCTAGTCGGGTTGGGGAGATGAGACTGCAGCACTTAACGAGGTTAAATAGCAAAGCGGGATTTACATGACAGCAGAGCCAGAGACTGCTGTTGCACTCAGGGGAGCTGAGCAGTCATGGAGCAGACCCAGCTCATAGGCCAGGCAGTAGTGGGGCTAGAGGCCACATGACTGCGCCTACTGAAGACTTGCCAAAGGCTTCTGTTGGTGTGCCATCCAATCACCCATCTAACCTTGGCTTGGTGACTAGATGAGTGTGCCCTGGGTGGGAGAGGGGGTCCTGTGCGCTGGGGGAGGGGGGTCCTGGCTCCACAGAGCATCAGAAGGCAAAGACTTTGGCCCTCTGGGTTCCCCACACGCTCTCCCAGCTGCTGCTTTGTGCTGCATGTCCCCAGGGGTGACCTCACCACTTCTGTTCTGTGGCTCTCCATAGGCCTCCACTGTGCTGGGAACCACTGCCTCCCTCCCTTCCCCCAACCTGTGGGCACAAGGCTCGCCAGCTGGCCCCCGAACCAGCTTCCCTGCTCTTCCGGTTGCCTCGATGCCACTGGGGATTCGTGTGCATTTGTGGCTTTTAGTGGGCACTCCCCTCCCTGCTGCAGCCTCGCCCTCTGGAGCCCAGGGATGGGCTCGGGCCTGGGAGCCCCCAGAACCCGGGAGCAGCCCTGACCGTCCCTCTCTCTGTTTTCCCTGACGTCAGAAGGCAGAGTGCTTATTCACTTTGGAGGCGCACTCGCAGGAGCAGAAGAAGAGAGTGTGCTGGTGCCTGTCAGAGAACATCGCGAAGCAGCAACAGCTGGCGGCCTCGCCCCCACAGAGCAAGGTAAGGGTGTCGCCGGCTGCCCGGCTTCCCCTCAGGGGCCTGGACCCTGGAGCCTCCGAATCGAGCTTGGGACCCGTCTCAGCTCAGGACTTGGATCTGGCCAACGAGCTCCCGCCAGGGAGGCCTGTGCCTGAATGCCTCTGCCCCTGGGCCCCTCAGTGGGGCTACCGAGTGGGTTTCATATTGCTCGGGTAGAGTGACAGAGCCAAACTGAGCATTACCCATCAATTCTCGGCTCTGTTCTTGGGTCTGCCCATGGCAAGGTCTAATTTGGACTGGCCTCCCTGCTGCTGCCGGGCATGTGGCGCCTCTCTGCCGTTGGCGAGCTGTGCCAGGGGCAGCACACTGGTGTTTAATGCTGGCCCAAGGCAGACATACTCGGGAGGGGATGTTTGCGGCAGACGCTGCTCTAATTTGAGCAGGTCACAGCCCACTGGAGTCAAGTGGAGTTTGCTGGAGGGGTTGGCAGGGGGTGGGGGCAGCCAACTGGAGCATCAGGGGCTGCCCTGGAGCAGGCCCCTCAGCTGGCCCCGTGCCTGTGGAGGGGATAGGATGGGAGCTGACCTTTGTCCCCCAGGGGCCAGCCACAAGGCACGGCTGTATTTCCCCATGTGTGAGCCGTCAGGTACTTCTCTTGCTGAAGGGTTGGCCATTTGGGGATTTGGTCTGGTTGGCCGCAGGAGCCAAGGTGGTTGGTCTGCTGGACGGGGGAGAAGTGGATAATGGAGGGTAGCTGTCTGTAAACTCCCTGGCCTTGTTGTTTCTTCCTGATGTGGTTAAGCCCATCGTGCCCTGGGCAGCAGGCATATGGTGGGGGCAGTGGCATCTGCTGAGGGCAGAAGGTTGGGGAGAGGTGTCTGGGCAGTGGTGCACAATCTCAGACCTGACAGCTATCTTGTTTCACACTAGCTGGGGGCCAGGATAACTTTGATGAGGGAGGACTGTGGGAAGAGCGTGGACTTTGGTGTGGCAACCTGCTGCTGACTGGTGGTGTGGCCTTGAGCAAGTCACTATACTAACTTAGAGCTTTGCTATCCTCCCTCAAAGGGTTGTTGTGAGAATTAAAGGAGATGTTGCATGTACAGTTCATAGCACAGTGCTTGGTATGCAGTAGGCACTCAGTAGCCGTGGGCAGTGCACTGCCCCCACCTCCATCAGGGCTGCCTGTTGCGGGCTGGCTGGCTGGTTCCCACAGTCAGATTCTTACTGAACAGAGACCCATGGAAGCTGGAGGCTGGAGGCTGGAGGTTGGAGGCTGCCGGCTGCCTGGAACTCTTGATCCCGGGTTGGTTATAGTCAGAAGCCAGGCCACTCCCTATTCACTGGGGCAGCCCCTGGGATGTTGCATGGCCGAACTCATGTCCTCCAGGTTTCTATGTCTTGGACTTAACTCCCTCTGGTTCAGGGGAAAGAGTTCTTTCTGCCCAGCTTCAGAGTTCCTGGGCTTGGAGTGTGTTCACAACAGCCTCTCAGTACCTTGGGGAGAGTTGAGACTAAAGTAGTTTGCGTTTCTGAGACACACTCTGGTCCCTGCAGGGTTGCGGGCTTGGCTGACTGAGCCTGGAAAGGCCCCGGGCTTTGGGGCCTGGCTTCTGGGCCACACCAAGATATATGAGCATCCTGGGCGGGCAACAGTTGGTCGCCTCTTCAAATCAAAACTCCTTAAACGTGTGTCTGATGGACAAGTTGTATGCTGGGCAGGAGAAAGGTAAAGAAGGAGAGGCCAACCGCTGAGACAGTCTCAGAACTGCCTCTTCCCCTGAGACCTGGGCCCACCCCAGCCTTGCACACCCCACTTGGCCCACCCTCCTTAGGAGACACTTGTGTAATCATCTTATTCGACGGGCCCCTTGGGGGTCTCGCTGCCCAACTTTACCCACTCCCACCAACACACTAAAGAGTCCTAGCAACTTACTTCTCCTGAGAGTGCCCCCTGAGGAAAGTTTGGTCAATATGATTTTCTCCAGACCCATATAGTTGTGGCAGGGCTTTGGGAACCTTAAATGACTCGGCCCAGGTGGCTGCCCCCCTGTGCTCAGCTCCATCAGGTCCTGGCAGCCGCAGGTGACTGTGAACTCCTTGCCAAGGGCTGGGCCACAGCCTTTCCACGAGGGTTGCTGTCCTCCAGGGGAGAGAGAAGAGGGAAGGCCAAGCAGGGCTCAGACATTGACTTCTTGCTTTTTAAGCGGAGTCCTGCTTGACCAACTTGTCCTGACTGAGCAGCACGCCTTTCTTAATGTCTTTTCTCTGTTCTTTCTGGAGTGCTCCGCCTTCTGCTGCATAATGGAAGCCACTGCCCAAGCCACCCCCCTCCTCCCACCCCCCCCCCCCAACTCAAATGCCTCTCTGGGGAAAGAGGGGTTATCAAGGCAACTCCCCACACTCCTATGCTGCCCCTTCTCAACCTCATTCCTTTCACCAGTGTTTGCTGACACCTTTGAATGGAGATTCTTCAAACATTTCAGAGAATGCAAAGCTTTCCCCAAATTCTCAAAACATAATAAATGCGATGTGCCCTGACCGTGAAATGCTCGTTGGGAAGGACGGAGGGAATTGGAGCAAGATGGAGTCCAAGGAGGGTAGAGAGGCACTGCCTGCGGTGTGTCCTCTGGCAACCACTTCCCGTGTGGCCTCCGGGGTTCCATCTGTGCATTGGTCTGGTGGCTCTTTCCAGCTCTTCAAGCTTTGCGATTCTGGTCGCTCATGAGAGCTGAGGACCTGGGGTCATCCGGTCTCCAGTAGGGAATTATACCCTAAAGATGTGGCATTACTTGACTGCCTGTGAAATCTGCTGTCTTAGGGGCCAGGTCTGTTTCTCTCTTGGAGGTGAGAAGGGGCAGGCACAGGCTTGCGGTGCTGTCTTTGAGGTGCCTGTGGCCTCTGGGTTGCAGGGTGGGGGTTCCAGCTGTGGCAGGGTGGACACAATGAGGTCGGCAGCAGGTGAACTGCATTTCTCCTCTGGGGAGTCCACTGCCTTTTTCTTGCTCACTATTAGCTGACCACAGTAGGTAGGAGGCTGCTGGGGCTGGCCTGCGTGCTCTCCATCTTTCTGTAGAAATACATGGCTCACTCCCTCCGCTCTCCCAGCCTCTGTCTTCTGCTCACCACTCCCTTCTTCCTCATTATCTGTCCCCTCTCTCGCTTCATTATCTATCCCTAGAGGGAACCCACCTTTCTTCTTCCGCCTGGGATACCTTTTACTAAACTCCCTGCGCAGGGCATGCTGCCATGCATCTCACCTAGAAGAACTCAGAGGTGGTCTTCCCCGTGGCCACTGAGGTTCTAAGCTAGTAAGTAGGGCAGACAGAGACACATGACTTTGGTTATTCAATCAAATATACATAATAATTGCCTGCTCTGTGCCAGACGCTTGTTTAGGTCCTTTGGGGTCATGGAGATGTACAAGACCTGATTCCTGTCCTATGGAATTTTCCTTTAATTAGACCAGTGGTTCTCAACCTTCCTAATGCCGCGACCCTTTAATACAGTTCCTCGTGTTGTGGTGACCCCCAATTTCATTGTTACAAATTGAACATAATTAAAGCATGGTGATTAATCACAAAAACAATATGTAATTATATATGCGTTTTCCGATGGTCTTAGGCGACCCCTGTGAAAGGGTCTTTCGACCCCCAAAGGGGTCGCGACCCACAGGTTGAGAACTGCTGAATTAGACAGACGTGACAGGGACCAGAGTGGCAATCTGACTATTAAAGGCGGTGCCTGGTGGATCCTAAGAGCCATCTAGTGGGGTCATGGCTGCACATTTGTCATCCGTTCCGTGAACCACCACTGAGCCCACCACGTGTACAGCTTTGGGCTGGGCACTGGGAAGCCTCTGAGGAGGGTAGGCTTTTGACTGAGCCATCAGGGATGAGAAGGGGGGTGCGGTACAGCCTGTTCTACTCTGTTCTCAGGGCACGCCCTGGGCATGATGGTGGCAATGCATGGATGAATCTGTCACGCTCTTTCCTTGCGAGATCACAGTCCAGCGGTGGAGACAGATATGCCAACAGGTCATTCAAAAATAGCATAGCAAGCGATAAGGGAGATACAAACTTTCCCGCTCTGCGGCCTCAGGCGAGACACTTAGCCACTCTGAGACTCAGTTTTTTTATTAATCAGCAAAGTAGATGGATTAATAGGGTTCTTGTGAGGATTAGGCTCATGCCATGTGCTTAGCAAAACAGCGCACAAGAAGAACTCTGTGAATTATGATGATTAATCAAGTCATGTCTGTATAGGAAGATTCCTCTAGTGGCCTTGTTTATTGAAGCTGAATGCTGCTGCTCTGAGCGCCTGTGACGACTGCTCCACGTCACTTCCTGTACCAACTGCTGTATTCCAGGGCTCAGGCAGGGAAACTGAGGCCTCCTGGGTCTGTTCTGGCTGTGAGACTTTTCCCAGATGTGATGCTGAGGTGTGCCACCTTGTCATCTCTACTGGGCAGCTAGACGGGGCCCTGGAGATGCCAGGATCTGTCTCAGCGCCGTAGAAAGGAGCAGGGGCAGGTTCTGGAGTCGGGCAGCCCAGGCCTGAGTAGACAGCAAGCTAATTCCAGTTCTGTCTGGTTCCACAGAAACTCCACCCTTACGGCTCCCTCCAGCAGGAGATGGGGCTGGCCAACTCAACCAATGCCACCCAGGATAGAAGCTTTACCTCATCAGGACAGACTCTGATTGGCTGAGCAAACCCAAAGGCCGGACTCTGCTTCTGGCAACTTAACCCTTTCTTGGGCATCCCCTACCACACAGTAACCTCACCTCAACTGGACCCCAAACTGAGGACCAAGATGGTGGGCCTAGGGTCATCTGAAGGGAGCAGCCCCACAGGTGTGTGTGGACTGGCATCAGAAGGACTGCAGTGGTGTGAGAGGCCCTCAGGGCACCTGCAGACTGGCATCAGAAAGTCCTAAAGGAGAAGACTCAGAAACTTATTTCCTACAAGGAAGAAGGAGGTGAAATAGCATCTGGGCTTCTGGTGGTTCCAGCGCCTGCCTTGGGGGCAGCAGGAGAGGTTGGGAGGTCAGCCCCAGTGGAGAACAATGCCATGACCCTCCACTGCCAGAAGACATCGTCACCCATTCATTCATCTGTACTCACTCATTCATTCCTTCATTCAACAGATATTTTGGGCGCCATCTACTTTATACCAGGCTCTGTGCTAGGACCTGGGGATACTGTGGAGAATGAGATGGACATGGTCTCTGCTCTTATCAAGATTTCAGTCCTAGTAGGGGAGTCACATTAAATAAATGAACATGAGCGCGCGCACACACACACACACACTCTCATGTGATTACAAACTGTGATAATCTAGGAAGTAAAAGAACAGATTCCTGTAAGAGAGAATATTATTTAGATTTTGTGTGTGCATGTGTGTGTGTAGTGTGTGGCAGGAGTGATCATAACTCTTAAGCTGGCCAGAAAATGGACTTAGCCACTCAAGGACTTTGGAAAGAGTGTCCCAGGCATATGGGACAGGCTGGGTAGAGGATCTGAGAGGGGAAGCTTGGCGTTCAGGAGGAACGGGCCCAGGCCCCTGTGGCTGGAGCTCAGTGAAGAGGCAGATAAGGCGGTGGGGGCCATATTGCACAGGGCTGTGATTGTTAATATTTTATTGATTTTGTTCTAGATACAGGGGTAGCCAGTGAAGGCTTTTGAGAAAGAGGGTCATAGAGTTTCAGGCACATTTCTAGAAGATCAGTCTCAGGAGGGGCCCAACTGGCTCTGAGGAGATCAGTTAGGGGTCCCCTTAGACCTCCAGGTTAGGGGTGGTGGGGGCCTGTCCTAGATGGTGGTTGAGGAGGTGGGGATGTGGTAGAGGCTCTGGAATGAGTAGAGAGAATTTCCTAGTTCTTCGCCCCTCCCCCCTCCTCCACTGTGCCTTGCTCTCTCAGTGGATGCAAGAGAGGATGGGGCCTTCCTCCCAGACCCCCTCCTGGCCAGGCCTGGGCAGGGACCAGTGCTGAGTTCTGGGAATGTCTCTGGGAGTTGGGAGCAGTAGGCTTTTGAGAAAGAGAGTCAAAAGGTGGGAAGTTCACAGCCCCCAGGGCTTACCTGTGCTGTCCCTCCATCCTATGATGAACAGCCTGATTGGAAGCTGGAACACAAACCTCTGGAAATGGATTTGGTTTGTTTTGTGCAGAGCTCCAGAAGGTCAGGGCCCAGGGCGAGGTGTGGCTCAGCATTCCACAGGAAACTGTCCTGCCTCAGGGCTAAAGAAAGGCCTATCAAGGGGACAGTGCCTAGAGCTCAGGCTGCTCCCTGCCTGCTGCACTCCCCCCAACCCCCCCTTGGAGCCCAGGGTTGGGCAGCCCTCACACCCTTTCCTAACTGCCCAGACCTAGGATGAGGACAGCCCAAAGCTGCAGGTGTGAGTGACATAGCTTATGCATGAGGGAGGTGTGTAGGTCAGGCTCATTTGCATGGAAAGGGGTCAGAGAGGCTAGAAGCTCCATACCTCGGACAGTCTGCGTCGTGTCCTGTAAGACCTCTTACATGTCTTTAAAGAGGGGCCTTGTGCCCTGGTGAGTTTGCTCCACTGCAGTAGCCCCTGGAACCCCCAAAAGGGTGGCCCAGATGAGAATTCTCCCCTTTCCTCTCACTTACCCCCCACCCCCCCAGTCTAGGAAAGATCGGGCATGTGGCCTCAGCAGTCTAACAGGGGATGGCATATATCTGCTCATGACCAAGCCAGTCCCCCCACCCAGCAGGGAATAGACGGGGGCTGAAGTGGGACAAGGGATGCACTGTCTGTCAGCCAGGACTCAGCCGCGGGGCTAATTCTGAGAGGCTGCGCAGCTGGGTCTGCACAGACAGTTCTGCAGCTGCACTTTGATTTCATTTGATTCCCTTACAAAATGACATTAAGGGGAATGTGGGGCGCAGGAGATTCGCCTGTCTGGGAAGAGAGCAAGCTTGTCTCTCTGGGGCCTGGGACCTCCCTCTGTCTACCAGGCAGGTACAGAGGACAGGAGTTCTGGGCACAGGGAAACGGAGGATCCGAATGCAGCACCCAGCCCTGGGACACGGCTTCCTCCCCAGCTCGTCTCAGTACGCTGCTGAGTGGGGTGGATGCTCACGTCAGGGTCCTCGGCCCCGCCAGCTGTTGGGGAAGCAGACATCAGCTCCGGAAGGACCCCGTCTTTCCAGGGACTGTGGTCAGAGTGCCATGGCTGCTCTGCCTCTCAAATCGAGGACATCATTCATTTGACTCCGGGAGCTTGAGAAGATGCAATTTGACTGGTGGCCACTGCGCTTCAGCACCCCCATCCACCCCAGCCATCCGGGAAGACGAACAAGCTATCAAAATTACATTTGAGAGTCATAATCACGGGAAACACAGCCGAGCCCCTCCCTCCACATAAATCACCCTAAGAAGCCCACACAATGCTCTCTTTCCTGATGGGCCAATTGTCTTGGTTTGGTGTCTCAGGGCCTAGGAGCTGGGAGGATGGGAGCACAAGCATTTATTGTTGAAAAGGCCATCTGTGTGATTTGAATACAAAGTAATCCTTGTAGTTCCCTGTCTACCCTCTGTACCCTCTGATCCCGTTTTCATGTGTCTCAGGCTCTGGATTTTTTCGAAACTCTCCTCTCTCCTGTTCTCAGTCACACCCGGGACTCTGCTGGCCCTGGGTCTTTTGGCCCTTTGGGAGTTGGGACCTGTTGGAAATAACGAGGACATTTATTTATATCTAGTACTTTTATTCTTTGTTTTAATATTTTAAAAAATATATTCTTCCACCAGAGTCTTCCTTTTTCACACGTGTTACCATGAGGGTTGTGTAAAGTGAGGTGCAGGCAGTTTCACAGTGTGGGAGGGCTCCCCACAGGGAGAGCATGGGCTTTGGAGATGGAAATCTGGGACCCCAGGCCTCATCTCCACGAGGCCTCCCAGCTTTTAGATGAAAGGGACTAGGATTCAGAGATGTTAAATGATTTATCTAAGGTCACACAGCTGGTAAGCGGCCGAGCTAGTTCTCAAGCCAAGGCCTTTGAACTTAATCCATTGCTCTTTCCAATGTCAAAAAATAAAAAAAATTGTCTTTTTGGGATGAGAGTGAGAGAAATCAGTCATCTCCAGGAAGAGGCAGGAGGGGGCTCTCCTGCAGGTAGAAGTTGTGGCCTTTTAAGCTTTTATTTGTCCTAAGCTTTAGGACAAATGAGTTGAAATACAATATTCTCTACACCATGGAGAATGAACTTCCAGAGTTCACATTCCTGAGGGGTGGCCCAGGCTGACAGGATCAATAGCTTCACACAAGATTTGAAAAGTCTGATATAAAAGACGTGGTGGGGCTCCTTAAGACAGGCTGGGGGTGGGGGCCTGGCGCTGGGACTATGGGGTGACTCCCTTCCCCTTTTGAGTCTGGCATTCCAGAGGACCAGCAGACACAGCCTTGGGGTACGTGGCAGCAATGGCATGTTGGCCAAAGGCAGAAAAGGATGGCTTCAGCTTCAGGCCGGGTGCACTGGGCAAGAGTCGGGAAGGAGGCCTTTGACCCGAGCCCTGTCGAGGGCTGGGAGAGACTGTTCCAGGTTCTGGACCCAGATCTTGCTAATTGACTGGTTTCAAATAAACTCTAAGTAACTGGGAATCAACTGCACAGGATTTCAGATATTCCCCCAAAGAAGCAGACTCTTCCCTAAAATGCTCAGTTGTTTTGCAGTCTCTCCAGCTCCCCTCCACCTCCTTGCTGCCTGTCTGCCTGTGGGTAGACTGCCTTCTTTGAGTCTTACCCTTGGACTCAGCCATCTTGTCATTCCTTTTCTAGCTCTTAACAAAGACAGCGCAACCTGACCATCTATCCTGTCTTGAGCTTATCTCCCCTCAAGCCTTTCTCTGAATAGGGTCAGCATCCTCCAAATTGTTCCCAGGTCCTAACTGTTTGGCTCAGTGGATAGAGCGTCGGCCTGGGGACTGAAGGGTCCCAGGTTCGATTCTGGTCAAGGGCATGTACCTTGGTTGCGGGCACATCCCCAGTGAGGGGTGTGCAGGAGGCAGCTGACCGATGTTTCTCTCTCATCTTGATGTTTCTAACTCTCTATCCCTCTCCCTTCCTCTCTGTAAAAAATAAATAAAATATATTTAAAAAACAAAAACAAAACAAAAACACACAAATTGTTCCCAGATCTTTGGTTTAAGGGTAGAACAATAATACTAGGTAGTTTGGTGAGCATGTATACTGGGAATCTGGCCCAGTGCCAAGCTTTCGACCTACATTTGTCTCTTCAATCCTCATTTCAGCCTCATGGGGTTCATTGCCCCTGTTACACCTTTACCCTCATCATACCAGTTGATATATGAAGGCGCTATCTTAGAGAAGTTCAGAACCTTGCCCAAGGTCACACAGCTAGTGGGCTGCTGGGATTGGAACTTGGGTGGCCCAACTCCAGAACACCTACTTGTGATTGCTCTGTTTGTACTGCTTTCCAGCAATCATGGACCATCCAAGGTGAAAGTGAAGGGGCGGCTGAGCCGCCACAGTCCTGCTTCAAGGCCAGTGTGGGAGGCCCTTGTCTTCAGAATCACGCTTGGGTCTCAGCTGGGTTCTCAAGGTTCTCCCTGGCTGTTCTGCACTCCTGCTTTGTGCTCGCACCCTGGCCACACTGGACTCTTTCCCCTTCTCCAAGTCCCCCAGGCACATTCATGTTTAGACTGCGTATTCTGTCTGATGTTGCCTGCCTGCCTTGTTGTCTCTGATGGATGCAATTCCCGACCTTCAAGGCTTGGCACCTCCCCGAGACACCTTTCTCAGACTTGCAACACAGGTCATGGCTTCTTCCCCCTCTGTGTTTCCACAGTATTTGGTTCATTCTCAGCGCTGTGTGTGTGGTAGGCAGATGTGCCTCACCTGCGAGGCTGTGGGCTCTTTGGAAGCCAGTGGAGGCTATATCTTATTTGTTTTTCTGTTACTGCCTGGCCCTTCGTCGATGTTATAGAATTAAATTGGGTCACACAATTCAAACCTCTCATGTTGTAGAATCTGGATGAGGAAACAGAGGCTCACAAACAGGAAGTGGCCTGGCCACGGTCATGGGACAAATGAGTGGCAGAGCTAGGACTAGAACTCAGGTGTCCCGACTCTCTAGGCTCCGAGCTTTTTTCTGTTGCACCTCCGCTTTGCAAGACCAGAGCCTGGGTCCCCACTTGGTTTATGAAGCAGCCTGTCCAGGTTCACTTCCGGCTCATGGATTCCATCTTATTCCATGCTGACTCCTGCATATCCTCAGAGAGAAAGAAGCCCTGGTCAAAACTGTTCCTGTGGTTCTCTTCCCCTCTCGCCGAGCCCGTTGCCCTCAGAGTAAACTAGCTTAGGATTTTGAAGATCTTGGTTCAAATCCTGATTTTCTGGTAACTCACTGTGTGACTTTGGGCAAATTTCTTCACCTCTCTTCAACACGGAACCACAATTGGGGATACAGTATTTATTTTATGAGTGAGTAGAAATTTGACAGAGCCGTACAATCTTTGAATGTGGAACTGAAAAGCTACCCCCACGGAGATCAATTGATTAACAAGCTGATTTGTAGAAACTAAGACCGAGAGAGGCAAGAACTTGGCCAAGGGCATACGGTTGGTGCTAGAGCTGGAACGAGGACCCAACCCCCTACCTTCTAGGCCAGTGCTCCTCTTTAGTGACTTTTGAAGTTTGCCAGGTTGGGAGGAGGGAGGGACTCAGATTGTCTTAGAGAGATGCTCTCGTCAGCTCTCTCCGCTGTGTTGTCATTAGGAAAAGTCAGTCACCCCTTTGCGCTGAAAAGGAAATAGTGAGAAATGGCCCGGCTAAACGCGTGGGCAGCGGCTGTCTAGGAGGCTGACTTGTCTCTAAATTCCTGGCGTGTTCTTGCTGGAGTGGAATGAATGAGGCTGCTGTATTTCACCTGGAGGTTCGAGCCCGGCAGGACTGGCGGAGAAGCTCCCCTGGTCTGCTCTAAAAATAGCAATGGGATCAGAGCTGAGGGGAAGAGGAGGGGGCTCCTTCGGGAGCTGGGTGGGACCTCACCCCCTTCCTCTTCCTGCCAGGCCCTTTGTGAGGAAGTGCCGTAGAGTCAGAGGATTTAGATGTGGGAGGGTCCCGGAGCATCAGCCCTCACACAGAAGGGGAGGCTCTGGAGGCCGGAGAGGGGAAAGGACTGGCCAGCAGCCACTGAGTCCCGGGAGAAGGTCCCAGATGGCAGGCTGTCTTCCTCCTGCTGTTTCAGCAGGGCGGCTCGAGGCCTTGTTAGGTTTTCTCTCACTGCCTCTGGGCGAGCACAGGGCCTGGGAATTCCTGGGGCCGGATGTGGTTGGGCTTCCTGAGAGTCGCCCAGCAGGCGAGGAGTCCCCCTCTAGTCTGCCTGGAGCCCTGACCTCAGCCAGCTGGCCTTCCAGCGCCACGCCTTCCCTTTACTGGTGTCCCTGTCCTTGCTGATTTGCCCTTCTGTCGCCCCCTGGACTGTCTGCAGGGAGAGAGTAGAAGGCGGGGGCATAAAACCGGTCCGAGGGACAGAGGGTCTAGTGGTCTGGGACCTCTTTTCTGCCCTGCCCCAGGAACAAGCAGAGGCAGCTAAGGTAGAGGCAGGGGCATGGGTTTAGAAGCAGGCAGGCCAGGTTTCAAATGCCAGCTGGGCCTCTCACCAGCTGTGGAATTACTGGTGGGTCACCTAGCATCCGTCAAATGAGACGAGGGCATCTATCTCACTGGTTTCTTGTGAGGATTAAAGGGCTGGGTGTGCAAGTGCCTGGCATGTAGAAGGTACTCGGTAAAGGTGGCTGTCATCATCAGGTCCAGCATGAACATGAGCTCACCTCTCTGCAGCTCCTTCCTTGCGGCCTCCCCCAGGGGGCATGCAGGTGTTTGCTTTTAATGCAGTTGACGTTTTTGTTGTTGTTGTTGTGTTGTTGCAAAAGTTACTCACGTTCATCATGAAGAAAACATTTAATACAGATGAACCAGTAGAAGGAAATGAAGTTCACCCTTAGTCCCAACACCCAGAGATAGCCACTGTTAACATTTTTGGGTATATCCTGTCAGGCAATTGTTTATACACACACATATCTGATTCGCAAATGGTAGTTACTAGTGCACACAATTTTTAAACTTGTTTTTTTCCCATTTAACAATGTAGTGTATCCATGTTTCCATGTCAATAAATGTTCCTCTACAGCATCCTTTTTAGTGCCTGCAGAATATTTCATTATGTAGATCAGGGGTGGGGAACCATTTTTTCTGCCAAGGGCCATTTGGATATTTATAGCATCATTCTCCGGCCATACAAAATTATCAACTTAAAAATTAGCCTGCTATATTTGGTCAAAAATTTAATTAACACACCTCTAATGCCTTGGCAGGGCCAGATGAAATGATTTCCCGGGCCTTATATGGCCCATGGGCCGGACGTTCCCCACCCCTGGTATAGATGAAACAGGCTTTATTTAAATAGTTTCCAGAAGTTTAGCATTTAGGTTGTTTCCATTTTTCCATTTTTCCCAAAACTTGATATTTAACAAATCCTTGTGGGTATATATTGGTATCTCTAGCATCTAGTGAAAATGATTGACCCTCCACAAATATTTGATGAATGAATGAATATTTTGTGGGAATAGGTTCCTGGTAGTAGGATTTCCATGTCAAAGAGTGTGTATTTGTAAAAAAGGTTCTTGATATCTGTTGCCAGTGACTTTCCAGATCGGTTGTGCTGTATAACCAGTACTATAGATTGACTGATTTATCCTGCTTTGCCCAGAACGTTGCCTTTTTACCACGGAAAGTTCTGCTTCCTGGGAAACCCTTTAGTCCCCAGCAAACTAAAACAGTCTGGGTAAGAGAACGCCCATTTCCCCACTCCCTCACCAACACTGTGCATTGTTACATTTCTTTTAGTAGGTTCATTTTTGGATTACTAGAGATGTTGAATATTTATTTATATGCACTTTTGTTACTTATGTTTTGTGAGTAGCATGTTCAAGGCATTTTTGTTCATTTTTTAGTGGGTGGTGTATAGTTTAATCAGGAGTTCTTTATATAATGACATTTGTGTTAGTCTTTTATTTTTTATCATTTTTAAAATTAAAAATGTTTTTTATTTATAGGTAATCATATCTCTAAATTGCTTTGATAGTTGCTTTATCAAGAAATTATTCACATATACAGTTTATCTCCTAAAAGTATACAATTCAGTGAGTTTTCAGTACCATTACCACAATCAATTTTACAATATTTTCAGTATCTCCCAAAGAAACCATACCCTTTAGCGATCAACCTTTATCTGGAGAAATAGAAACGTCAGTAATGAGAGAGTATCACCAATTCTCTCATCTCCTCCAGCCATAAACAACCACTAATCCATTCCTGTCTTTATTGATTTGGACATTTCATATAAATAGAATCATAGTGTTTGGTCTTTTGTGACTGGCTTCTTTCATTTCACATAATGTTTTCAAGGTTCATCCATGTTGTAGCATGCATGTCATTCCTTTTTATGGCTGAATATTATCCCGTTATGTGGATCTACCACATTTTGTCTATCCATTTATCGCTTGATGAACATCTGGGTTGCTTCCACCTTTTGGCTATTATGAACAATGCTGCTATAATCGTTTGTGTGACAGTTTTAGTGTGGACTTGTGTTTCCATTTCTCTTGGATATATATACGTAGGAGTGGAATTTCGGGGCCCAATGATAACTCTATGTTTACCTTTTTGAGGAACTGCTAGACTGTTTTCTAAAGTGGTTGCATGATTTTATATTCCCACCATCAGTGTATGAGGATCCCGATTTCTCCACATTCTCTCTAACACTTACTATTTTCCCATTTCTTAAATTAGGTCCATCCTACTGGGTGTGACGTAGTATCTCATTGAAGTTATGAATTACATTTTCTGATGACTAATATCATATCTGTTCATTTTAAAAAATATTTTTTCCTTTGGTCGTGTGGTAGTCACTCAAGGTTTATATAATAGTCATTGCACCTCCCTTGAACTTAATGGTTTTATTTTGCAACTTTTTTTTTTTTTTAATTTCAGAGAGGAAGGGAGAGGGAGAGAGAAATAGAAACATCAATGATGAGAGCGTATCACTGATGGCTGACTCCTGTGTGCCCCCCACTGGGGATCGAGCCCGCAACCCGGGCATGTGCCCCAACCTGGAATCAAACCACGACCTCCTGGTTCATAGGTCAACGCTCAACCACCGAGCCACGCCTGTCAGGCTGTTTTTCAACTTTTAACATTTTAGTCTATTTGGAATTTACTTTGATATATAGTATGAGATAGAATACCTTTTGTTTTTCTCAGTTATTTGTTCCAATGCTTTTTACATTATGTTTGCATAAGTACCCTCTCATTACTCTTTTTAAAAATTAAAAAAAAATTATTCTAACATATTTATCCTTTTAAGTGAAATTTAGTATAATTTTATTCAGTCCCTACTTCCTCTCTGCCCTCCCCAAAAATCTCTTTGAGGTTTTGTTAGGCTTATGTTTAAAATATAATATTAAAAAGGGGAATATTGAGGTCTATACAATACTGTCTTTCCATCCAGGAGTAGGATTATGTCTCCTCATTTATTCAAATCTTCTTTTAAGATTTCCCAAGTAAACTTTTGAAAATAAATCTTTTTTTTTCTTATAGGTCTTGTACATTTTTGTTAAACTTATTTGAGGAAATTAAAATGTTTAGATCTATTTACGAATGAAAATATTTATTTAGCCTTATATATGTTCTTTGATATATACTTGTGCAAAGAATCTGAAACATTACTAAACTGGGTAAAATAAATAAAGAAAATCCCCATTCCTCAGCTCTGCTATAAGCTTGGTGTGGTCTCTCCAAATATTATTCCATGCACATATCTATACATAGACTATGTTTTATTTTACTAAATAATATCATCATACAAAAGTTTCTGTAACTCATTTTTTTAAAATTCAATATAGCATATAAATCTTTTATACCCATACTAAAGTTCTTTCTCCTTCTTCTTAGTAGCCAATGGACCATAATTTATTTAACTACTCCCCTGTTGATGTGCAATCAGCTGTTTCCAATATTCTGATATTATGAGCAACGCTGCAATAAACATCCTAAGAATGTCCTGTGTATGACATCCTATGGCATTTTTCTGTAGGACAGAGCGTGGCTCTACCAATGTGCTCTGCAAATATTTTCCTTCTGTTTAAACGTGTCATCTGCCCAACACTATTCTTATTATCCCCACTTTACAGATGAGAGAGCCAAGGAACAGAGAGGTTAAGGAAATGTACAATTTACGTTCCTATTAACATGAGTGAGAGTGCCCATTTTCCTGCTCCCTACCTAATCCTCGGTGTTACAGCTCTTTTAATTCTTTGTTGGTATGAGAAGTGAAGGAATATATTTTATTTTAATTTGCAATTGTTGGACTATTAGTGAGGTTGAATTGCTCTTTACATTTATTAGTCACTTATATGTCTTCTTTGCTTGTCAGTTCATATCAGTTGCCAGTTTTCTACTGGGGCTTCTATTTATATAGTTAGAATATTAACCATTTACTTATTATATAGGTTACAGATATCTTTTCCAGTTTGCCATTTGTCTTTTAACTTTATAGTATCCTTAATCATTCAGAAATTAACATTTTTTTATAATCAAATCTTTTGATAATCAAGCCTTTGGGGGTGGGGGTAGGAGGGCTATATTTTCTAAGGCCTTTCACACTCTGAGATTATAATGAATATTCCTCTATATTTTATTCAAGTACATTCATATTTTCAATTTATCTGCAGTTAATTTAGTACCTGGTGTCAGATGGAACTCTCATTAAATTTTTTCCTTAAATGGTTAAGTAATTTTCCCAAACTTATTTTTTGAATCATCTTTCCTTTTCTCTCTTATAGACCAAATTTCCAGACATAGGTGGGTGGGTTTCTTAATGCTCTTGTCTCCCTCATTAGTCTGTCTAATACTACATCAGGTTGAGACTCAATTACCATAGCTTCATCATATGGTTTAATAGGAGTCAACATCCCAAGACCAATCTCCACTACTCTGCAAAATTTCCTCTGAAGTTATACACCCTAACTCTCACCTGCCCGTCGGTTTACCCTTACTTTTCCACAAACACATTTCAATATCAGGAATGACACCAGATCTACAATAGTTTGTCCTCACCTCCGACTACCCATAATGAGCATGTGGGCTGGCCCATACTTTCCTTTGCTTTTCTTCATGCCTCCACACAATTGCTGAAGTCATCTAGAATTTTAGTTTCTGATTGTTAGTGTTTTTAAACATTAGTTCTATTATGTTTTAAGACTAATTTGTTTAAATTGCATCTACCTTCTCAATTACGTTATCAGTACTTAACTGAGCAAATGTTTCTGGCTTCGTTGCTTCTCAGTCTCTAACATACTTCACTATCTCACTCTTGACTTATTGACTTTGACTCATTTTTGTCTGGAGAGCTTTCTTGAGTGATTTTTCCAGAAAGGGTCTGTGGGTAGCGTGCTTTCTCAGTGTTTTTAAGTCTGAAAGTGTTTGCCCTTTTCCTGAGGAGAGGATCCAGGCACTTTGTCATCCCAGCATCTAGTGCTGGAACACGTGCCATTGCTTTTGCCGCATAACCTTTCCGAACCTCAGATGTCTTTATGGAAACGAGCAGAGTTCTCTTTCCAATCTCTTTGGAATTTGGAGATGTCACTAGATTATTTCTAGTTGTTTGCTCTCTCTGGTAATTTTTCCTGGTACTAACTTTAGCTCTTTCATTCTGAATACTCAAGTCTTCCCTTAGCTCAGGGAAATTTTCTCTTAATTTTTTGAATTATTTCTCTTCTGTGTGTTCAATTCCCTCTTTCTTGATTTTCTACTACAAATAATAGTAATAGTAATAATGGCACCTAATATTTATCGAATGTGCCTTTTCCTTCTGCTATAATATGTAATCTGCCCAACACTATTATTATTTTATAGATGAGGAGACAAAGGAACAGAGAGGTCCAATAGATTGTCCAGGGTCTCCTACCATGAGGTGTAGGCCATGATCCAAACCAGGGAGCTGATTCCAGAGCCCATGTTCTTAGCTGCTTATACCCCCTGCTTATCAAATCCAACCCTCAGACCCGACCCAGACCCTGCCTGACCCCAGTACCCTTCAGTAAAACGTTGCTGACAGAGGGAGAAAACATAGTGCTGCTAGAATGATGGCAATGAGACCGCTTAGGAAACCAGACCAAAGAGAAATGGGATCATCAAAGGTTTCCCGGTGAATTTAGAGTTGAGGATTGCCCCCTCCCTCCCTCCCCCTCTGCTCAGCCACCCTCTTTCAGGCTTCATCTCTGTCCCTGGGACTAATGCATGTCTCCTAATGGATCTCCCTGTAGCTTCTCCTATCCCTTTAGTCACCTCCCTAAACAGCAGCCAAGATGACTCTTCCTAAAGAGCACACCTGGTCACCGTCTCCTTGTGGAATGTTTGTTGAGGGGCTGGGCGAACAGATCATTTCAGAGTACCTATTGTATGTCAGACACTGGGCTAAGTGCTGGTCAGAAATCTTCCAGTTGCAAGTGACAAGAGCCCACCTCCAATTAGCTTCAGCCAGGAAATGGAATTGACGTGTTTATGGAGGGTAGCCTTCAGGTAAAGCTGAGTTCAGGACCTTGAGCAATATCCCCAAGAATTAGCCTCACCCCTTCCATCTCTTGATTCTACCTGCGTATGTGTTGGCTCACTCCCTTAGTTATGGCAGTAATGATGGCAGGTTTATGGCCTCTGATTTGGTGGCCTGGGCATAGGCCCAGCGGTTCAAGCCGGGCTGGCCCGGAAGGAGTGTGTGGATGAACCGCATCTAGCAGCCAAGGTCACGGGGCTGGCCTCTACACATCTGAGCCAGTGGCTCTGTGCTGAACACTTCCCAGGAACTCGGGTAGTCAGGACACAGCCTGTCCCTGGAGCTGGCACAGGCACAGTGGGTCGAGGATTGCTCCCAAGCGCCTGAAAGCTCAGGCCAACATATGGCTGCCTGGACTGGAGCCAGGAAGGGAGGTGGTCACGGCTCTTGGCCATCCTGTACCACTGCAGCCGCCCAAGGTCAGGCCGAGGCCGCTGAGGTGACTGCAACATGCACCCAGGCTGGAGGCAGAATCCAGAAGGGACAGCTCTCAAGGCCAGCTCCCTGGGGAGGACACTCGGTCTCCTGGCTTTCACTGCACATGGGCTTCTTGCTGTGGCTGGGAGCTACAGTTCCCGGGAGCAGGTTGGGCATTGCCCTTGCTGCCTGTAGTTGCGAGGAAGAGGCCGATGGCAAGGGGAGAGACATTTTGGGAACATGAACTGGGGGCAGAACACATAGGTTAAGAACATAAGTGTTGGAGCTGTACTGCCCGTTTGCCATCACTTTTGCCATATAAGCTTTCTGAACCTCAGTTTCCCCATCTGTAAGACGGGGATGAAGATAGTTGCCTGTTGCTCAATAACTGTTTATGCTTCTCAGCTATTAGTAATGCCAGGCACCACGTGTCATTCCCTTACCTCTTAGACCTCCCACAGATAGCACTTCTAACTCTGCTCTTTGCATTGACCCTCTCACGGGTCAATTCTGTCTTTTTACAGATAACAACAACAATGACAACACAACAGCGATACTCTTATTTATTGAGCACTTATTGTGTGCCACACGCTCCATACACACCGCCCCATTTAGCCCCCACAGGGCCCAGTGAGGCAGATAGCAATAGCCCCATTGTATAGATGAGCAAACTGAGACTCAGAGCCATTGAAGTGACTGGCCCCAGGTAACTTGCACTCAGATTTGTTGGATTTCAAAGCCTGCGCTCTTTCTAAATACCACTGATGGAACTAGTCAGTAAGAAAACCTAGAGGGGCCTGGACTGACCATCGAAGGGGAGGAGTGGGCCTGGGGCCACCAGACATACCTGTGTGGTCTCATTTTAGAGACCTAAATGTGAGGCCAGGAAAGGGGAAGGGACCTGCCCTGGGCTCTGCAGGCTCCTTGTGAGTTTGAACCTGAGGATACCTGCCCTGTCCCACCCACCCCACCACCGGCAGCAGGTGCCCCAAGATCAAGGGCAGTGCCACCAGGAAGAGCCAGGTGCAGGGCCTTAGCAAGCAGAGTGAGACCCTGGTGTGAGGGTCATGGAGGCCAGACTTGACAGGACAGTGCCTGCTTGCAGCATCAGTGCCAGGTCAGCCATGCTGACCTTCGAGTCAGACCCTAGGGATGGGCTGCTTCCCTGTCGGCCTGTGTCTGTAGTTCTGAACACAGGCTTTAGCACATAGTAGGGATCCAGTGGTTATGGAAATAACAAATAACTGTTTCTTGGCTGACTCTTTGGTGGGGAAGGCCTTTCTGCATGGAATCTGTAGGACCCCCCCCCCCCCCAAAAAAAAACCCAAAAACAAAAACAAAAACAACCAGGGCTTGTGAGACCCAATGAGTAAAACCAAATTTCCTAAGTGGGTTAGCGGATTCAAAGCTTGGGCTCGGAGGGTAGACGCAGATAATGCCACAGTTTCACAGGGCAGCCCAGGGTCACCAGCCTCCTCTGTAGCATGTTGGGGCAGGGGCAGGGCTCTGTCGAGGCTGGGGCCACAGTGTTCCAGCTCAAGCTTCCGTTACCCTAGACACCCAGGCACAGGCCTGCTCCTTTCATTGTCCCGGGATAATGAAAGGCCCAGCCGCTGCTGGTGGAGGCGGGGCTTGGTCTCAGTCGATCATAGGCTCTGGAATTCTGGGACCGCACCTCTCCCTGGCTTGTGCCCAGTTTCTGCAGAGCGGCATCACCCCCCTCCCTGCCCTGCGACAACATCCTCCTGGACTTTGGATGGGAAGCTCATTAACACCTTCAGCAGGTGCCCTCCTTTCTCTGAGGCGGGGCGTTACCGGGGCTTGGCCTCCATGGGGTAGAGTCTGCAGGGGCAGGTGGGTGGGTTTCCGTCTGTGCAGGGCTCACTATGGGATCTTGGGAACACAAGCCTGGACATACCACTTGGGGAAGATGGTGGAAACCTCGAGACGGTCGGGGCTGCAGGGGAGTGGCCTGTCCAGGGGACCTGTGTTGCATTCTGCTGCTGCCCCATCTCTCTAGGGCCTTTCTAGAGCCTTGGGCTCTGCCTGGGGTACTGCCCCCCAAAACAGGAGGTGTGCACACACTGGCTCTCTACTGACCCTTCTTGGTCCTAGCCCTGGAAGCTGCTGCCAGCTTGTGAAGAGTGTGAAGTTGGCCTGTGTGACTGGGCTGTCCATCCAGCCAGCTTCTAGGTGTTGCTGGGGGGCCCATCTGTCCCAGGGGCTGCTCTAGGCAGTAGAGCAGGGCACAGTGGGAAGTGGATTAGGCTTGATCCATAGCTATGCACTTTCTGGTGTGTGACCTTGAGCAGGTTTCCGAATCTCTCTATGCTCAGTTTACCCATCTATAAAATGGGTTCATTAGACATCATATCCACTAGGGTTATGAAGATTTAATGAGTCAATAATCAGGAAGTGCTCTGAACAGTGTTCACACATAGTAAGTGTTTGGTAAATATAATATGTGGGGCCCAGGCCTGAGTGTCCAGGCGCCAATGCTGTGGCCAATGAGCCACCTGGATCTTGCTGCTCCCTAGGTCCCAATCCCTCCTACACTGAGCAGCACCATCACTTACGTAGGTCATGGAAGGAGCACTGGACTGGGAGTTCGAAACCCTTGGTCCCAGCCCTGCTGCTGAGTTGCTCTGTTTCCTTGGAAAAGTCACTTTCCTTCTCTGGGCCTCAGCTTTACTGGCTGTAAATGGAGAATTGGAGTGAAAGAGGGCCCTCCAGCTTAGATAGCCTGGCTGTCAGCGACTCCCCCACCTTGCCCCAGGCTGTATGTGCACTGGGAGGGCCCACAGGTCCCTCTGATGTGGGTCTGGAGCCATGGGAAGGCACACATGTGGCTGCCTGAGGTCCTCCAGAGACTAGATCAGCGGTTCTCAACCTGTGGGTCGCGACCCCTTTGGCGGTCGAATGACCCTTGCACAGGGGTCGCCTAAGACCATCCAGTATATCAGATATTTACATGACGATTCATAACAGTAGCAACATTACAGTTATGAAGTAGCAACGAAAATAATTTCATGGTTGGGTCACAACATGAGGAACTGTATTTAAAGGGCCAGAAGGTTGAGAACCACTGGACAAGATGCTCTCCTAGCCTGGCCTGGCAGATGCCTGGGCCTCAAGGCACTGACTGTTATGCCCTTTCCTGATTATCCCATGGTCCAGGGCATTGATGGATGCATTCTGGATCTGTTCTGGCTCCAGTGCCCGGGGTTGGCAGAGCTGCTCTGCCCGCTGTGGCACAATGCTTATTGATGGACTCATTAGTCTGACTGTGTGGCTGATGTCTGCCTCCCTCACTGACTGTCAGCCTTGTGAGTGCAGGACCCAGTCCCCAGGGCCCGGCACAGAGCCGGGCACATAGTTGGTGCTCTGGAACTATTTGTTAATTAAAAGAAGGTAAAGACTGAGCTGAGGCTCAAGGGCTCCTCTCTTATCAAGGAACCCTATATCCAGGCTCTGCACCCTAAGAAATCTTATCCCAACCGCCACAGATTTCATCCTGGGACCAATCAGCCCCACTGGGGATTAAGTCAGCCCTATCGGAAATGGCCGTCTCCTGAGACTCACTTCCTAATTTCTCAGGACAAGGGTGGGCTCCCCTTCCCAGGAGCCTGCAGGACGACAGCCTTCCGATCTGGAAGCTTTCTGCAAGGACTGCCTTGGCTCTGCCCCCAGGAACAAGACACAGCATCGGCTGGAGTGTGTAGCTGGGATGAGGGCTGCCCCAGGTCTCCCCTAAGGAAGGCCATTTCCTTATGCCAGCATGCATGCCCACACTTGTATGTGTGAGAGAGACAGGAATAGAGAGACAGAGATAGGTACTCAGAGGCATTGGGACTAATATAAGGAGAGTAAGGGGCAAAGGGACAGCACTTCAGTCCAGAGTGGCCGAGGGGGGCGGGTGAGGCAGGAAAGGAGGAAGGGACTCCTCCTGCCCCATTTTTTCTGTGCCGACATCCTAGGGTGCCTGCCACTCTGGCAGTACGCATGTTCAGGTTGGAGCTGGCTATGGGATGGGCACCCCCAACTTGGGCCTCACGCACATCTGACGACCAATGGCAGCAGCCATAGCGGCAGCCCCGAATGGCTCTGTACCGGCAAAGCCGCTGCCTGTGGTGGTGGGGCTGCACTGTGGCTGGGAGTGGGCACCCTGGAGTCGGACTGACTGTGTTCAATCCTGGCTCCACACCCAACTAGCTGTGGGACCGTGGGCAGCTTCCTCTGCCATTCTGTACCTTGGGTTCCTCATAGGGTAATTCTAGACCCTGCCTGACAAGGTGCTGGTGGGATTAATTGAATAATTTAATGAAGGCCATGCTCTCAGAATAGTGCCTGGCACAGGATCACTGAATCCGCTGTTAATCCCCTAGGTGGGCGGGTCCAGTGTGGTCAGCCCCGATTTACAGATGAGGAAACCAAGGGGCAGGGCAGGCTGGGACTTGCTCAGTGATGCCCAGACGACCAGTGCTGCAGCTGGAACTAGAATGGGGGACCCTTGCTTCCCAGTCCCGTGCTCTCTCCTCTGCCCCCTGGTCTCCGTGTTAGGGATGTCCCTTCACTGTGGCCCTCACTCTCGGGCTGTTGTAATGTAGCATCAGAGTGAGGGGAGGAAGCCCCGCCCTCTCTGTCCGTCTCCGATTCCCCAGCGTTTGGTACACAAAAGTGCTAAATAAAAACATGTGTCCCGCTGCACTGGATGGTGCTGCTGGGAGGGGACCGAGGCAGCCGCTGCTTCCCCACCCGGGGCGGGCGTGGCTTTCGCGGAGTCAGCCTGTGTTGGCTGCAAGACCCTGGGTTGAATTGCAGCCACCCACTGGGATGAGAGCAGCATGGGGGTGGGGGCGTGACAGGGAAGCCTCAGTGATTGGCTCCCTCCCGCCTGAGTGGTGGCTGGTGGCTCTGCACTGCCCCCGCAGGGGGAGCCCTCAGGATGTGTGTGGGGTGCCGTCAGTTCGGGATCCTAGTGCCAGGGGTGCCACGGTAAGAGATGGATGCGTCTCCCTTCCGGGGCCAGCCTGGGCCTGGGGGACAGATCGCAGGGGAGCGAGGGCCCCCAAGTATGAGCTAGTGGGCCCCTCGCAGCCAGAAGGACGGGCTGGCAGAGGACTCTTCTTTGAGACATCCCGGATTCCTCGGATGAAAGTGGCTTGGGAAATCACAGAGTTTTCTATTTGATGGAAGAGAGAAACCCAGGCGCTCTGCAGAGTGGTGGCAGCTGGCTGGACAGGGTGTGTGTTTGGGAAGAGCGCTGGAGGAGGAGGAGGAGGACGAGGAGGGGGAGGACGAGGAGGGGGAGGAGGAAAAGGAGGGGGGAGGGCTGGGTGATGCAAGGGTTTTGAAAAGGCTACCTAGATGTGGGAGGTGGAACCTGGTCATTTGGTTCTGCTTTTCCCAGCAGGTATCGCTCCCCTGGGGAACTTGGGTAAGTCCATAAATAGCTCTGCTGACACAAAGAAGCTCTGTCTGCGAAGGCAGCTGCTTGACACGGCCGGCGGCTGGCCGCCAGGAGCTGCCACTGACACGGCTGCCCGCCCGCCTACGGGAGGAGCCGGGCGGACACCGGGCAGAGACCTGGGCGGGCGGGTGGGCGGGCGGGCTGGCAGCAGCAGCAGCCCTGAGTCGCCTGGGTCCCTGCCGGAGTGTGCTGGGTAGGTGCCTCGGTGATAGGGTATGTGTGGGTGTGGGTGGGGGGGGGGGGGGGGGATCTTGTCCAAGCCACCCTATGCCCCTGTTTCTATTGTTTCTTCCCCAGGGCAGCCATTGATGGGCATGTTGCAACCAGATTGTGTGTGTTCTGATCTGAGATAGCTGTGTGTGTGTGTGTGTGTGTGTGTGTGTGTGTGTGTGTGTGTCAGGGGTGGGACCCTGCAGGGTAGGGGCATGCTTCCACCGTGTGCTGCTCTCCACTTCTGGGCTGGTCAGTCGGCTCTTCTTCCTGGGAGAAAGGAATGTTTGGTGACCAGAAGTCGGGACGCTGCCTGGGGAGGGAGTGCTCAGCTAGTGGTGCTGGTGGTATGTCAGGGATGCTGACCGCACTCCAGGCCCCTGGGATGGCTGCTCTTACCTAATTCCGTGTCAGGGGGGGAGGTGGTCTCGGGGGCGGGCCCCCGGGGTGGCCTGTGATCCCCGAGACTGCTGCTGAAATGGCACTGGGAGCGCAGCAGGGATGCTCTGAATCCCGAGCCCCTTGGGAAAGGTCCCCACCTGCTCCCTTGGCTCCGGTGGAGGCTCGTAAGGAAGGGGGTAACGGCGAGGGACCCACCACCCCACAGAGCAAGCCACTGCGAGTGGGCAGAGGCCAGTTCCTTTCTCATCTTGGAGGCCCCACATCTCCACTCTTGTCCTGCGGGTTTCAGGAAGGGCCCTGGTGCCGTGGGACCTCAGGGCTGAAGAAGAGCCCGGGTCCAGAGAGGGTCAGGGCCACATCCACATTCACACAGTGGTCTATGGCCGGGACCAAGATGGAGGACTTCTGCGTCCTGGAACAGTGAGGACAGGCTGCGTGGGTGCCATCACCCCAGCCCGCGCAGTGTAATTCAGCTGTGGATGTGGCACTCTCAGTGCAGGGCCACGGGCCCACTCACCAACCACTTTCCACATTCTGCTGCCCAAAGGCTGGTGGCTGGGGCTGCTTCCCCTCTCGAGATGGCTGGAGTGGATAGATCTCCTAGAACAGCGGTTCTCAACCTGTGGGTCGCGATCCCTTTGGGGGTCGAACGACCCTTTCACAGGGGTCACCTAAGACCATCGGAAAACACATATATAATTACATGTTGTTTTTGTGATTAGTCACTATGCTTTAATTATGTTCAATTTGTAACAATGAAATTGGGGGTCACCACAACATGAGGAACTGTATTAAAGGGTTGAGGCATTAGGAAGGTTGAGAACCACTGTCCTAGAAGGAAGGTGCCGCAGTGCCTGCCCCACCAATGCCCGCAGGATCCCAGCCAGGGCACTGCGACCATAGTGAGAGTTTCCACCAGAGCCCCTGGAGTCCTCCTTGCCCAGCCAAGGGGCACCTGCCGCTTCCCCAGCTCTCGCACGTGGCCTGGCTTAGCCCAGGGCGGGCCCTTCAGGGAGCCAAGTTCTACAGCAGGGCTTGTTCCAGGCCCGGCCGGGCATCTGAGGCAGCGGTGATGGTGAAGATAGAGGCGGTGAGGCAAGTGACCCCCTGTTGGAATGTCTCCAGGGCTTGGAACCAGACATCTTTGCTGAGGCTTCTGACTATAAGTACTTGATATCAATGAAGTCACCCCACACCCAGCTTTCTCACCTTTGCACATGCTGTTCCTGCTGCCTGGAAAAGCCTGTCTCTTCTCTTCTCTCCAGGTCTTAATCCCACCCACACTTCCACCGCTAGAGCAAATATTCCACTTGGGATCTGTCTGTCCATCGGTGGTGGCACTTACGGTGGTTGCTTCTTGTCCTATCTGTGTGGGAACTGGGCCTTATTCAGACCTTGGTCCCGAGGGCCGAGCCTGGGGCCCAGGGCATGGGAGGGAAGAGCTAGGGTAGGTTTTCCTTGAGGACAAGCACTGATACCCGTATCCTAGCTTTGCCTGGCAGAGAGTGGCACCACCAACTTGAGGGCCTGGCCAGGAGTCCCTTTGGAGGGGCCCTAGTTTCTGCATGTCGGGGTTGCTTCCAGAGGGTCAAGGAGCTGAGGAGGCATTTGACAGGAGGGAGGCAGGGAGAATCTTGGCTTCAGCCTGACAGAGGCCACAGGGAGAGCCCACTCAGAAGTCATACTGGGCGAGGATGGTGTCCACACCGTGGCCTGGGCAGGCGGGCAGAAGGGGCAGCCCTGGCTTGTTTGAATGCAATGCTTACGGACCTTTGCACAGACTCCAGTGGCTTGCAGCTCAGCTTGGGGCCCCTTCCGATGGTGCCAACCTGGGGGGTAGATCTGGGTGGCTCTTCAACCAGGGGTCTGCCTCGTTTCCTGAGAAGAAGCACAGGCGTGGCAGGAGTGTTCATTCCAAGCTGGGTTCCTGGGACTCCTGAGGGCTTTTTCCCAATTTGGTCTCCAAGCCTTAGAGATGGCTGAGCCCACCCATTCGCCTTCCGGACACACAGGGGAACGAGGCAGAAGAGGAAGGACTTGCCCGAGGTTATATGCGACTCAGCAGCACAGTTGGGATAAGACCCAGGTCTCCAGCCCCCCAGCCCAGGTGTCTCTCTCTGTCACACCAACTGGATCACTCAGAGTGCCTGGCTTTCATCTCGGTGCTCCTTTTCTTTGGACTCGGCATCAGCACTTTTTTTCCTAGGACCTCCGGGCTTGCTGGCTGGGGCCCGGCTCTCCTCTGGAAGAACAGTGTGTGCAGTAGAAAAAGCCCTGGGTTGGCCAGGGCTGGAGGCTAAGGCACATTCTAGTCCCTGCTTGCTGGAGGATCTCAGGCAAACATGCACTTCCCCTCTGGCTCAGTTTCCCCTTTGGAGCAACCAGGGACTGGGCCAGGGACTGCCACGCTCCTTCCAGCCATCTGATCCTTTGGTTCTCTGCAGACCCTCTCCTCTTCCTGGGTTTCCAGAGTCCTTGGTCAAGGCCAGGGTCTGGCTCAGCAAGGCAGCAGCCCCCAACCTGCGGTCAGGTGCTCCTGGTCAGAAGCCTTCTCCTGCAAGCTGGAGCCCAGGCTGAGGCCGGGAGGTTTGTTGTTGTTTGTGGAGCCAGGCCGTTTCCAAGATGTCATTGCTCGGGGAAAGCCATCATTCCTCCCAGGGATAAACAAGGCTGCTTATGGCTCAGCCCTCCAGCCCACAGAGGCTGGAGCCGCTCACCACAGGCCAACCAGGCTCAGCTCCAGGGAGCTGCCACCTTCCCCTGCACAACCCGTTGCACCCAGGCATCTGGATGGGGTGAGGCTGAGGCAGAACTGGGGAGAAGGGTGCTAGGGCCGTGAGCCACTTGTGAGCCCAAAGCTTCCAGGCACAGAGGAGAGGGGAAGGGGTCCCAGGATACCCTCTTCCTCTGGCAATGGGCCTAGGTCATCACTCCAGATGGCCCATGGCTTTTCCCCCTCTCCCTCCTGCTTGCACCTGGCACTGTGGCTCAGGCTGCTGCCAGAGAACTGTCAGCAGCTCCCCCAACTTAGAAAGGCGGGGGACACAATAAGTAATTTGGAACCAGGCACACTTTCCCTCATGTAGCCAAGACCCTCTGTGGTGTCCTTCTCACCTTTTGATGGGTTAGCCTGGGGCTAAGGGCAGAGATCAGACCCTTGGGACAGGGTGGCAGAGTTGGGGCGGGGGGGGGGGGGGGGGGGGGGACCTGGGAGAGGCAGAGAAGAGCTGGGTAGAGCCTCAGGGAGCCAAATGGCTGGCTGAAATCTTGAGCAAAGGCTGGAGGCAGCCTGGGGATGGACCCAGGATGATGGGTGGCGTGGTCGTGCCTCAAGTCAAGGGTTGGAACTGATGTCCATCCAGGACGTGGAGACCTTCACTGCTCTGACCTCCATTAGTGAAGCTCCCTGTTGATCCAAAGCAGCGGTCGCCAACCGGTGGTCCGCAGACCACTGGTGGTCCGTGAGGTCCGAAAGGTTGGCGGCCGCTGATCCAAAGAGCTGCTCTGTACTTGTTCTCTCTGCCTGCTTCCCTCCTCTCCTCCCTTCCTTCCTTGCACACGTGTTTAATATTTACTGTATGCCATGCATTGCCAGGTACTGGAGGTATAGACATAAAGGCCCAATCTTTTTTTTTAAAAGATATGTTTTTATTGATTTCAGAGAGGAAGGGAGAGGGAGAGAGAGATAGAAACATCAATGATGAGAATCATTGATCAGCTGCCTCCTGCATGCCCCCTACTGGGGATCAAGTCTGAAACCCAGGCATGTGCCCTGACTGGGAATCAAACCGTGACCTCCTGGTTCATACGTTGATGCTCAACCACTGGGCCACATTGGCCAGGCCAGGCCCAATCTTTAACGTAGTGCCAGGATAGGCATGTGATGGATGGTAACAACAGAGTGGGGGTGGGGAGGCTTGGAGAGCGGGCTGTGGGAATCCTGGGAAAGCTTTTAACCCAGTCTGAGAGCTTCCATGAAGCGTTCTGCAGGAGGTGAGGCTGAATCTGGTTACAGAGACGCTTGTCCATCAAAGGAGCAGGTCTCTATCCTGGTCTGTCCACCCCTCTGAGGTGTAGATGTGATTCCCGCCCAGCATGTGTGTTGCGCCACGTGTACCTTCCTGCCCCATGGGAGGCCGTATGATGTGTGTGTAGGTGCATGGGCCCTGGACTTGAGGGCATGCCCTTCCGCTTTACAGTTGCGTGCCCTTGGGCAAGACCCTGGACCTCTCCATGCCTCCTTTTCCTCAGGCCATGGCCCAGCCTCATCCGGTTAAATGAGATGAGGTGGGTACCTGAATGCTTTGCTAGTGTCTTACCTCACAGTTCTAAACTGTGTTGTTTAAGGGCACCTGTAGTTCAGACTGGCTGGAGGGAAGAGAGGAGAAATGGTATGTATGGTAGAGGGGTCCGTTGGTAGGGGCAGAACAGGCAGGCGAAGCGAGGCTCTTGGCGCAGGGCCTGGCACAGAGTGGGCATTCAGTCATGGGAGGTGGCGTGGCAGCTCTGGAATGTGCTGTCAGAGATGGGTACAAAGGAAATGGGGAGCTCAGCCCAGGGGGCAGGGGAGACACTGGGATAAAGCCTTTTGTTTGTATGTTTTTTAAATAAATTTTTACGTTGAAGTGTAATTTACAGAAAGATGAGAATTATAGAGCCAATGAATTTTCACAAAGTGAACACACCCTCCAGGTCAAGAAATAGAAATTCTAGTCCCCTGGGAACCCCTTGCGCCCCATTTCAGTCACTTCCACCTCGAAGGTAACCCCTTTTCCAACTCCCTTCACTGATTAGTGGGGCCTGTCTTTGAACTTTGTACGCATGGAGTCATTGAGAATGTATTCTTTTCTACTGACTTCTTTCAATCATCATTTGATGGTGAGATTTGTCCGTGCTATTACATGAAGTTTCATTTTATTCATTCTCATTGCGGTGTGGCATTTTATTGTGTGGAAATACCATAATTTAGCCATTCTCCTGTTGATGGATATTTGGGCTGTTGCCAGTTCTAATGAATAGTGCTGCTATGAATGCTCTTGCACATGTCTATTGATGCACTATGTATACTTCTCTGTTGGGTAAGGACTTACGGTTTGCGACTGTGAGTCATAAAATGGTGTGTAATTAGCTTTAGTAGCTACAATCATGTAATTTTCCAAAGTGTGACACCACTACACCCTCCTGGAGCAGTGTATGAGCACCGCACCGACATTATTGGTGTTGGGTGTGCCGATAGCTCATTGTGGGTTTTGTTTGCATTTCCTTGATGACTAATGAGGTCCAACACCTTTTCATAGGTTGATGGGCCATTGGGATGACCTCTTTGTGAAGTGTCTGTTCAAGTCTTCCTTCCAGTTTTCTATCGAGTTATCTGCCTTTATTCTGATTGATTTGTGGGAGCTTAAACGTATTCTGGATAGTGTTTACTGCTGGATATACACACTGCAAACATCTCCTCCCACTCTGTGGCTTGTATTCTCACCCTCTTAATGCTGTCTGACCTGTCAATCTTTCTCTTTATGGAGAATGTTTTTTGAATCATCGTGTTTTTTGGCCCACTACGAGGTTATGGGTATAGTCTCTTATTCTATCTTGTGGAAGCTTAATTGCTTTGTGGCTTTATATTTAGATCTAAAATCCAGTTGAAATAGATTCTTAGGCACGGCATGGGCGTAGAGGGCGAGACTCCTTTTCTCTGAGTGGCTGTCCAATTTATTTAAAAGACCATCTTTTCTCACGATAGGGCATATCACCTTTGTTAGAAATCAACTGGCAATCCATGTGTGGGCGAGCTGAGTTTTAAAGGTAGATAAGGAGTTTGCCAGGTAGATAGGGGAGTCAGGGCATTCTAGGTAGGAAGTACAGTGAGCACAGGTATAGAGGTGCCTGAGAGTAGAGTGTGTTTGGGGAAACACAAATGTAGTTGAGCCCTGACCAACATGGGAGTTTGGAGGCACCGACCCTCTGCACAGTCGACAATCCATGTATAACTTTTGACTCCCCCAAACTTAACTACTAATAGCTTACTGTTGACCACAAACCTTACTGATAACATAAACAGTCGATAACACATATTTCCTATTTAAATATATTACATACGTGTTCTTACTGTAAGGTAAGTGAGAAAAAAAATGTTAAAAAAAATCATCAGGAAGAGAAAATCATCATGTACAGTATTTTATTGAAAAAAAAAATCACATGTAAGTGGACCTGCACAGTTCTAAACTGTGTTGTTTAAGGGCACCTGTAGTTCAGACTGGCTGGAGGGAAGAGAGGAGAAATGGTATGTATGGTAGAGGGGCCCGTTGGTAGGGGCAGAACAGGCAGGGTAAGGAGCTAGGACTGTACTATCCCAGAGGGTTGGAGGGGTTTTAAGCAGGAGAGGAGTACAGTCAGGTTCATGTGAGGGACATCGGAGAAAGACCCATGACAGGAGGATGGCGGGAGAATGAGTTAGGAGCAGACTGTAAACCCAGCCAAATCCAGCCTCAGCATCACCCCTCACCAGAGACAGAAGATGTCCTGGGGCCTTGGAGGGTGACCTTTGGCCACAGGGTTGCAGCTGATGTCCAGATGTCCACCCCAGTGTCGTCAAGAGGAAGAACCTCTTCCCCACCCCCCTCCAGTGCCCCCAGCACTCCATGCCCTGAAGGAGGAGATATTTTAGGAACTGGGGCAGCCCGACAAGGCGTGGGGAATCTCTGGACACAGGGTGCTTTCTGCTTCCCCTGGCTTTGATGCACCCATGGGGAGACCTGGCTACACCCTGGGTCCTGAGATCTGACCCCTCCAGGCTGCCTGAGATTCAGCACTGGACGGACCCCCTCCTGGAGAGCGCAGCCCAGACAGGGGAGCAACTTGGTCTAGGCCCTGTGGTGAGCCAGACTGACCCAGCCTAGGGGAAGCTGAGTCCCTCCAGGGCCTTTGGTATGGGGCCTCAGTTTCCCCTCCCGAAATGTACAGATAATAGAACCCCCATCCTCGGGCTGTCACGAGGGTCAGAATGTGTGAAGGGCCCTCTCCTGGAGTGGCATGTGAGGGGTGGGGTGGGGGGTGGGGGGTGGAGCTGCTGCTGCTGAGAGTAATCATTATGATTATAGGAACTGTGAATGTTTATTGAGCACCTATTATGTGCCAGGCTCCTCTGTGTGAGGGTCTCCCAAAAATGCTGTGCTGTAGGGACTCGCTCCTTGTGTCACCATTTTACAGGTAAGGAAATGGAGCCTTGAAGAGTTTAAGCAGCCTGGCCAAGGCCACTGAGCTGGGAGGAGGCAGAGCCAGGATTTGAATCTGGATTTTGTCTGTCTCCAGACCCCACCGCTTCACCGGCCATAGGCTTCTCTCCACCACCCGGGCTCTGAAAGTGCTCCCTGTTCTCTGAGCTGTTGCTTGGAGTTAAGCCGTAGATTTTGGGTTGGTCCCTGGTGCTGGCCGTGAGGGAGAGTCAGGCAGTGGAGAGGAAGGGCATGGTGGGCTGAGCATGCTGTGGGCCAGGCCCTGCCTCCCATCCCCTGGCAGCCCTGTGGGGGAGGCGGCACATGACTCAGCCACACAGTTAGGAAGTGGGACTCAATCCCAGGCCTGCCTGACTCCAAATCCTGGTCTCATGGCCACAGGGCTATTGGTGCCCTTCCCCGGGGTCCTCCTCGCTTGGCAGAGCTTTTTTGTTTGACACCTAGTGTAGGCATCACAGAGAAGCCACGTGCCGCTGGCTCTGCCTGTGAAGAGGTCCCTGGGAGGGAGAGAGTTTGGGAGGGTTGCCAGGTGTATGCAGTTCCGTACCAGCCCTCCCCGCACCGGGTGAGTTGGACATCTGACTTTCCGTCTCCACCTATTTGGGCTCAGAGCAGGGACCCTGTAGCTGGTATTGCTCACTGTGCCTTACACAGTGCCTGGCCCAGGTGGGTGCCTAGAAAAGTGTTTTGAAGGAAGGGAGGGAGGGAGAAAGGCAGTGAGGGGAGCAGGAGAGGAATCATGGGGCCTTTAGAGGCAGGCAGACCATGGTTTCAGCTCCGATGCCTCTACTGGCTTTTTGATACTGCTCAAGTTACTTAACCTCTCTGAGTCACCGTTTCCTTATTTGTAAAATGAGGCCAGTGATGACCTCATAAGGTTGCTGGGAGTGAGCGTGTATGTAAAGCAATTGTCACAGTGCCTGGTGCCTAGTAGATGCTCAATTAATGGTCTCTCTCTCCCTCTTCCCCTACTTTTTCACCGTTTTCTGTTTCCACCACCTCTAGCTCCACCTTCCTTATCTCCAGAGCACCAAGTTTACACTGCTTCCTAGGTAAAGCCCAAATTCCGTAACCTATCCATGCTCTTCTGCTCCATGGCCCCACCTGCACTTCCTCGAATGTTCCATGCCGTCTTCTCCCCTAGCCCTTTCCGCTTTCATAGTCCCCTGGGGTGGTAGTGGGTGGGTGGGAGATTGCCTGGGCCCCTCACCTGATTCTCTCTCTCTTAGGACTAATGCCTTTAGGGAAGGGAACGGGTCTGGCTACTACTCTTTGGCTCCTTGTCCTGCACAGGCCCTTGCTCGTGGCTGGGGCTCCGTAGGTATTTGCTGAGTAACTCTGGCAATGGGGGTGGAGGTGAGGGTGAGTAAGCCAGATGCTCAGTCCTGATGAGCCAAAGCAGGGCCTCCTCAGGCCATGAGAGGAGGGCAGGCCAGGCATTAGCAGGAGAGTAGAGAGCCCTCTAGCCAGGCCATCCCAGGGCAGCATTTAGCTGGGCTCCAAGGGATGGGCAGGAAATGGGCTTGAGGAGATAGAGATATTAGGGGAAATTTCTCTCAGGCAGAGAAAGCGGGGGCCAGGTGGGAAGGGGAGTGGTGGCAGAGCCCACAGGTAGACAGGCTCCTGAGCAGAGGGCCCAGGGGTGGGTGGGGCAGGCGAGGCCCAAAGGACCTAGCGCTCTCCTGACAGAGGGAGGCATCAGTCACCACAGGGAGAGGAAGAGGCTGGGAAATGCCTGCTCTCCACGCCATGCCTTTCAGATGAGAAGAGAGCGACAGGTATGGAGGGGTCTCTGGGGCTGGGGTGGGGGGGTGAGGAGCGGGGGAGACTGCGAGTCCAGCCTCCCCCATGCAATGGAAACAGTGGTATCTGAGTCCCCAGATGAGGAGCGTGGCAAGGTGGTGGCAGGGCTTAGTACTGGAAACTCAGACCTTGGAAACGCCTCCTCCTGCCCAGTGAGAGGCTGGGCATCCAGGAGGGTGGGGAGGCACCCCAGCAGGCTCCGAGGCCAGGCCTGGGGGGGTGTCTTCTGCGTAGCCTGGTGGAGGTGCCAAGAGCAGGGAAGGTTGCTTAGAGGAGGCTCCTCTCTTCTCATGCCTCAAGGCTTTGTCTTGAGAGTTTCTGAACTGAATGAGCTACTTCTCCTCGTGGCCTCAGTATTGCTTTCTGTAGAATGGGTATGCTCACTGCCCGCCCTGAGATCCTGAGAGACCCGTAAGTTACTGTGGGATCCTTTAGGAACAGAGAATTTTCCATCTGTGATTCAACTCCTCCTTCCTCTCTCTCCTCCTGCAGTTGGGCCTCTGTTTCTAGGGAACGTGTATGGGTAGCTGACTCCAGCCGGCTTGCCAGCTCCCCATCCTGGCACAGGTGCTCTGAGGTCATGCCTCTTTCCACTGCTTCCCGTCACAGAGGGAGCGGTGTGTGTTGGAACGGGTCCCAAACTAGACTCTGGTCTGGATTCTGTCCTGATTCCTTGGGCATGTCACCATCCTTCTCTGGGGCTTACCCACCTCATCTGTTAACTGAGGCTGTTCCCAGAATTACCTTGGGAGTCAGAAAAAAGTGGAGGTACCCAGGCCCTACTCGTAGGGAATCCAGTAGGCCTGGAAGTGGGCCCAGACAGAGATATTTTTAAATGTGCCACAGGGGATTCGACAATGTTCCTCTGTTGAGAACCAATAGTCTGGATCAGTGCTTTTCAAATTTCAATATGCAAATTAATCAGCCGGGATCTCAGTAAAATTCCAGGAGATGTGGACCAAGGCCTAAGATTCTGTTTCACATGAGCTCCTGGTGCTGCTATTGCTGGTTCATGGCCACATTCTGAGTAGGAAGAGTCTAGGTGGACCCATGAAGTTCATTGGATTTCTCATTCATTCATTCATTCATTCATCAGACACTTAAGATTGGAGTAGTGAGGCTAGAGGGGGAACAGAGGCTCCCAGGGCTACAGAATCTGGACTTTATCTGGAGGGCATTGGTGAGCCACATCATGTGTCAAGCAGAGAAGTGATAGGGTCAGACTTGCACTTAGACGTCTCCCGGGCATGACTCAGAGAATCACCAGCGGGGTCTGGACTGCTGCTGGGAGGTTGACATCAATCCTGATGGAAGAACACAGTGGTCTGGAGGGCGGTGGTGGTAGTGGAGATGGAGTGGGTGGAAAGATTATTCTTTTTTTAAAAAAAAAATTAATAATCTATATTTTTTAGAGAAATTTTAGGAATTGAGAGGAAAGAACAGAGTGTTCCTACACATGCATAACCTCCCCCAGTGGAATAATTCTTAAGATTTTATGAGGGACAGTCAGGGAAGATTTGGTGATTGGCCAAAGGGGCAGTAGTGAAGGAAAAGGGAGGGAGAATGATACCCAGGCCCCTGGTTTGGGCAGCTGGTGTTGGCATCATTGACACAGAGACCAAGAGGAGGAATGGACTCGGGAAGACCATACGTTCAGGGTGGGACACATTGAACTGGGGGCACTGATGGGATATCCATTGGAAGGTTTCCCTCTCTGTGCCTGGACTCCAGCCACACAGGTGCCCTCTCTGTTCCACCAGGCGCTAGCCTTCCTGGCTCGGGGCCTTTGCATCTGCTGTGTCCTCCCCCAGAGAGAGCCCCTCCCTGCCCAATGAGCAGATTTCAGGCTCAGTGTCAGCCCACAGGGCGGCCTTTCCCACCGCCCCTTTCTTCTCTCTCACAGAACCTTTGTGCAATGGATCGCAGTTTGTATTCACCGTATGTTTCTGTGGGCGATGACTTGGTTCATGTCAGTCCCTCCTCTGTAGCCTGTGAGCTCCACCAGGGCAGGGGCCATGTCTTTCTCGTCCCCTTTTGTGTCCACAGAGCTGAGAACGGTGTTGGGGAGCAGCGCTGTCCCATGAGTGCTTGGTGGACACTTACTGATGGGACTGCGCTTAGGAGGCAGGTCTGGGCTGGCACGGTGCCCTGGGCATCGTCAGTGGGCAGATGGTGATTATAGCCTGGGGGCTGGATGGGTGCCTGAGAGAGCAGCAGGCCCCGGTTACGGCTAAGGAAACTGAGGGTCAGAGAGGTTACGCCCGAGGTCACCCAGCCAGCGTGAAGTCGGGATCAGTATCCAGAGGGAGCTGGCCCCCACCTTGAGGCGTCAAGAAGCCAGGCCGGAGGAGCTGGACTGAGGCTGGGTTGGGGAGCTCAGTGTCAGCCGAGTAACTGAGGTTCCTGGAAGCCAGCGTTGAGCCAGGAACCCAGGAGCCAGGCCCGGAGCGTGCCAAACTCGAAGGAGTAACCCATCCCAAGTCAACCTGGAGGTCAAACGCTGGGCCAGAATTCTAATAGCTGCTCCCTTTCTCCGAGGCCTTTCGAGTTCACAGAGCACTTTCCTGTCCTTTGTCAGACGTGATCCTCTTAGCAAGAGGCAAGAGGCAAGAGGCATCCTACCCCATTTTTTTGTAGAAAAAAAACAGAAGTGATAGCCGGGGTCCACACAGCTAGCAAATAATAGAGTGAGGACTCCAGCCCAGGCCTCCTGGCTTTATGGCCAGTGCTCTTTCTGTAAAATCCTAGCTGTGTAAGAGCCACTCCCAGATGGAGGTAAATCCCAGCTCACACCTTCCCGTGCCCTCCCCTCCCCTCCCCCACCTCATTCAGGAAGTGGTTTTTGAGGCCCACATGGAGCTGGAATGCGTAGTGGATGTGATGAGTCATCTCAGTGAGAGCTGCAGGTTGACTCTGGGGTCAGCAGACCTGGCTCCACATTGACTCGCTGTGTGACATGGGGCAGGTCAGTCCCAGCCGCTCACTGCCGTCCCCAGCTGCGTTCGCTGGTGGGGATCGGGGGCTAGAAGCCAGAGCTGGTGTGAGCAAGAGCTCTGGTGTTACACCTGCCAGCCTTCCTCAGCCCGTTCCGAGCCCTGGATTGGATTGGGGAGAGGATTTGATTAGATCCTCAACAGCAGCTCCATTTAGAGGGCCTGGTTCATTTCCTGTGTGCTTCTAGCAGGCGAGACATGGACAGAATTAACCCTGGTCCAGCCACGCCAAGGAAGTGATGGGTGGGGGTGAGGGACTCCCCGCAGGAGAGGGGCAGCTGCACGGAGGACTCGGGACTCAAGGCCATGGGCCAGCAGACTGGCCTCTCTGGCTGGGTTGTTGTCACCCCAGTCAGTTGCAACAGCTGCCTAGCTGGGTGTCCCCGCTGCCTGCACTTCCTCCATCAGAGCACTCACCACGCTCGACAAGACCAATTGTCCAACCTTTTGTTTTTTTCTGCTCAGGTAACCGAGGCAAGGATTGTGTCCCACTTGTCCTCGGCTGTGCCCCAGGGCCTCACTCTGTGCCTGGAGAATGAACGAATGAATGAATGAATGCACTTTGTCCCAGTCCCCCTCACCCCCTGCCCTGCTCATCCTGCCCAGAGCACTTTTCGTGTAGGACGCCTCCGCATGTGTCACTTCTTTGCTCACAGGACAGTCCCATAGCTGGCATCTATCTATTCTGTGACATGTTCTCATCTTTATCTCCTCTCCTTTCCTAATTCTCTCACGTGCCACCCCTCCCCCCAGATTTCTGAGGTTTCCTGTATTTGCTCCAGAGGCCCCCTCCTCGCAAGGCACCCCCATCCCAGCTCTCCAAAGAACACTGGCCTGACCAAACCTGCCTGGTGGCCCATCAGGAGCACAGGACAGAACCAGTGAGCTCTCGTCCTTGTTTGAAAGTATCTGCCTGTGGGGGAGGAGCCTAGGCTTGGTAGTGCTCAGCCTGCTCCCCCTTCTAGACCCCTGAGGGTCCCAAACAACTTGTGTGCAAGGGTCTGAGGAAGCAGGGCGAGACCCTCTGCCAGGAGACATGACCGAATCAGTCTCCGATTTCTTAGGTCGTTTTCTGAGCTCAGTTCCCCATCCTTAGACGGATAATAGCCACCACTTCATGAAATGCTTCTCCTGGGCCAGGCCTGAGGGACCACTCTTGTGATCCGGGATGATATCACGGCTCTGTGTCTCTTGGAGGCTGGGGGGCTTGGCCAGTGTGGCACAGCTGGAAAGTGACCCCACAGGGATCAAAACCGAAGTCTGACTCTGGTATCTGAGCACCCAAATGCTGGGCACTCTGAGAGCCCTTCCGTCCTCGGTGGTTTCTCAGCTGCCCAGGCAGGGCACCCCTGGGGACAGAGGCACTTGTCCTCCGGGCTTTGTTTGGTTTGGCCTCGGTTTAGGGCAAGATTGGCAGAGGCAGGCTGACTTGCATTTCTGGTTTTGGGTCTGTTGCTGCACTTTCCTGAGGGGTGGGCAGGCTCAGGCAGGCTGCAGACACCCCTGGGCCTTACCCTCCACCCCCACCCCACCCTCCAGGAAAGGGGGAATGCAAATGAGGCTGCTCCTTTCTCGGGGCCACTGGGTGCCTGGCCCAAGGGCATGATTGCTGCTTCCTTCCACGGTCCTCCCAGGTGGGGCCGAGCTGAGCCTGTGTGGATCATCAGGGAGCTGGCTTTGGGCAGTTTGTTTTTCTTGGTGGAGACCGCTCCCTGGTGGGTGGGGCGATGGGCGGGATCCGGGCTGCTCTGGGGACTGAGATCTGAAGAAGCCTTGGGGAGAAGGAGCTGGAGGCCTGAGGCTCTAACCCCCGCCTGGCCCTGATTGGTGCCTTTGGGCAAGTCCCTAGGTGACTGTCCAGGCTGGGCTCAGTCTTCCTGTCCGTGCAGCTGAGGCTTTCTCTGTCCGCCTGGGAGCAGCCCTTAGTTTCCAGGTGAGATTTCTGCATTGGGGGACCTGGCATCACAACCACTGACTTTGATTTCGGGGTGTTGGGTTGGCTCCCAGGGGCCCCTGGGAAAGGCATGATGCTGTTTGAGGTCTGTGATCGCAGCATTTCCCTCTCGGTCTATTTTTAGTCACCATGCCTACCAGCACCATAATCCCATTGAGAGCTTTAACTTTCCATAGTATGTTCTCCTGGCTGTTACTTGGGCGTGTTGGATGTCCCATGGAGGCCCCGAGGATTTAGTGACTGACTCTACCTGACCCCACAGTGTGAGTCTAGGTTGGCTCCTGCCCCTCTCGGGGCCTCAGCTTCCCTCCCTGTGCAATGGGGATTTGGGATTGCTCATGTTTCAGGGTCTGAGGCTGCGAGGCCTGAGTGTCCTCTCCAGGGACTGTCATCTCCCAGATTCGGGCAGGATTTCCAGGGCAAAGAGTCCATGGGGTGCATGGGCACCTGTCTTTGGCTTTGCCCGGGGACCATCCTCCAGTCCTCTGAGGCCTCCCCTCCCTTTTGCAGCCACCCATCTCTGCGGGGGTTGGGCACTTTCACTTTCATGCTCCCAGGCAGTGGTTCTTACCCACACTGTGCTTTCACATCCCCTCTGGTGCTCCCACACCCCCGTGTGACCCCTGACACACATGCAGCACCTGGCTGGCCACTTACTCCCAGATGGGAGGTCTGGCTGGGGCTTCGTCACAGACTCCTGAGGGCTAACGGGTTTTCTCAGCCTCTGGTGCAGCCTTTTAGTCTCTGGGTGGCTGTGCAGTAAGTCACTCACTGCTCCTTGGCTCAGCTTTCGCATCTGTCAAATGGACATTAAGGGTCTCTGTTGCAAGAACTCTGAACTGTGTTGTAGGGGTATGTACCCCTGAAATTCTTAGCCTGTGTGTGTGTGTGTGTGTGTGTGTGTGTTCACCTACGCATGCACACATTCTCATGCAGCTGTACAGTTTCTGTGTGGGTGTGGTGCCTTTCTTTTTCATTAGTACTAGTTGGTTATGGCCTCTTCATGGACAAAAACTGGGCTCTACATAGTTCTAACCACAGCATTCCAAGTCCTGGACTCTGATGAGCCCAGGCCCGAGACCCGCTTCCCCCGTGACTGCGGCACTGTGGACAGTCCCCACCTCTGCGCCCCAGTCTCCATGGGAGACAGCTGCATTCAGACTTCCTCCAGGGCACTCTTTTCCCCTTTGCAAATGAAATCGACAGGAGCCCAGCAAAAACGCCGAGGGTTCTCGGGGTTGTGGGCAAAGCAGCAAATGCTTTCTCTTCTGTGTGGGGAACTCCCGAGGTTCCTCCAAGCTCAGTTTAAAAGTCCCTGGGTGCTCCCTCAGGGACGGTCCACGTGCCCGTGACATCTGTTTAGTCCATGTGTCGGCAATATTTTGAAGTTCTTGTTTCATTTCATTTAGTATTAAACAGCTACTTGAAAAAAGATACTTAAACATTGAGAGTAAGTTATTTTTTAAAAAATTATTGTTGACAGTATTACAGATATCTCCCAACCCTTCCTTGGGCCCCCTCCACCTAGACCAGCCGTGGGCAAACTATGGCCCGCAGGCCGGATGCGGCCCGTTTGAAATGAATAAAACTAAAAAAAAAAAAAAGACCGTACCCTTTTATGTAATGATGTTTACTTTGAATTTATATTAGTTCACACAAACACTCCATCCATGCTTTTGTTCCGGCCCTCCGGTCCAGTTTAAGAACCCATTGTGGCCCTCGAGTCAAAAAGTTTGCCCACCCCTGACCTAGACCCTGCCCCACCACAGGCCTTCACCACATTATTGTCTGTGCCCATGGACTATGCATATATGCTTATAAATTCTTTTGTTAATCTCGTCCAGTCCTCCCACCCCCTTCCCCTCTGAGATCTGTAAGTCTGTTCCATGCGTCCATGTCTCTGGTCCTATTTTATTCTTCAGTTTACTTTGTTCATTAGATTCCACATATAAGTGAGACCATGTGATATTTGTGTTTCTCTGACTGGCTTTTTTCGCGAGCATAATAATTTCCAGGTCCATCCATGCTGTCTCAAAGGGTAAGAGACCCTTCTTTTTTACCACTACATACTATTCCATTGTGTAAATGCACCACAGCTCTTTTATCCATTCATCTACTGATGAGCACTTGGGCAGTTTCCTGATCTTAGCTATTGTAAATAACACTGCTATGAACATAGGGGTGCACATGTTCTTTCTGATTGTTGTTTTGGGATTCTTAGGACATATTCCCAGAATATGTGGGATCGCTGGGTCAAATAGAGTTCCATATTTAATTTTTTTTAAAAAATATATTTTATTGATTTTTTTACAGAGAAGAAGGGAGAGGGACAGAGAGCTAGAAACATCGATGAGAGATATCAATCAGCTGCCTCCTGCATGCCCTCCCACTGGGGATGTGCCCGCAACCAGGGTACATGCCCTTGACCGGAATCGAACCCGGGACCCTTGAGTCCGCAGGCCGACGCTCTATCCACTGAGCCAAACCGGTTCGGCAATATTTAATTTTTTTGAGGAAACGCCATACTGTTTTCCACAGTGGCTGCACCAGTTTGCATTCCCACCAGCACTTGTTTATTGATTTACTAGAGGCCTGGTGCACGAATTCATGCACCAGTGGGGTCCCTTAGCCTGACCTGCAGGATTGGGCCAAAACTGGCTCTCCGACATCCCCTGAGGGGTCCCAGATTGTGAGAGGGCCAAGCCAGGCTGAGGGACCCCACCGGTGCATGATTGGGACCAGGGAGGGACATGGGAGGGCTCCAAGGCGTGACTGGCACATTTTGCTCAGTCCCAATCGGCTGGGTCCCAGCAGCAAGCTCACCTACCGGTCGGAGCATCTACCCCCTGGTGGTCAGTGCACGTCATAACGAGCAGTTGAGCGGCCTTAGCATATCATTAGCATATTATGCTTTGATTGGTTGAATGGCCAAGCGGATGACTGGACACTTAGCTTATTAGGCTTTTATTATATAGGATTGATGGTAGCCATTCTGGCAGGTGTGAGTGATATCTCATTGTAGTTTTAATTTGCATCTCTTTGATAATTAGTCATGTTGAGCATTTTCTCATGTCAATTGGCCATCTGTATGTCCTCTTTGAAGAAGTGTCTATTCAGTTCCTTTGCCCAGGATTTAATTGAATTGTTTGTCTCCCTGGTGTTGAGTTGTATAAGTTCTTTATATATTTTGGAAATCAACCCCTTATCAGGTGTATCATTAGCGAATATGTTCTCCCATACAGTGGGTTGTCTTTTCATTTTGTTGAGAGCAAGCTCTTAGTTGAACAATTCATTAGGCTTTTTAAAAAAACTTTGGTGCAGGTAGAAGGTACCCTTTGGCTGCGTCCAGGATTCTCCCACTTAGTGACTGCTGTGCCTTGGGGCTTGGTTTGGTTCTAGTCCATGAACGCAGAGAGGGCCTGGCTTCCCCTTTACTCATAGAGGTGACTTACCCACAGCGGGACTTGCCTGAGAGGGCCACGGGGAAGATTGCATAAGGGGTTTGATCTGGCAGAGTCCCTGGCACACAATAGGAGCCAGATCATGGTGGTTACCTCTCCTCCCCTCATGTTTTTGATGGGGCGGTAGTTTTGAGCAAGGAGTTAAGGCTGGGACCAAAGGGGTTTTAGGTTTCCATCTGGTGCTTCCGCTTTCAGACTGCGGGGTGCAGGGTGCGGGTGTGGGCTTCAGGCCACTGCCTGATTTTGTTTCAGCCTCTGTGTGCATAGTACCTGGCACCGTGTAACCGCCTCTTCTGAACCTTTATTGTTTTCTCTTTGTTTCCCAGATGTTTGAGTCGGAGGTGGATGAGAAAAGGGAGATGCCCTTGGAGGAAGGGAAGGGGCCAGGTGCCGACGACCCCCCTCCCAGCAAGGACCCCTCTCCTGGACAGGAGCCTCTTCTGGGACAAGACCTTCCACTCAATAAGGACTCTTCTTCTGGCCAGGAACCATCTCCTGGCCAAGAATCCCTATCGAGCAAAGACTCAGCTTCCTGCCAGGAACCCCCTCCCTGCCAGGATCCCCCACCACGCCAGGAACCCTCACCAACCAAGGACTCCCCACCATGCCAGGAACCCCCTGCAGCCCAGGCCCTCCCTCCCTGCCAAGACCTTCCTGCTAAGCAAGAGCCCTCTCCCAGCCAAGACCCTCTACTCAGCCAAGACCTCCCTACCATCCAGGACCCTCCTGCTCAGGACCTTTCGCCATGTCAAGACCTACCCCCCAGCCAGGCCCCGGAACCAGCTGAGCCCCTTGCTGAGATCACGGGCTCTGGGGACCCTCCAGCAGCCACCGGGGGCCCGCCTGTGGCCTCCAGGCCAGCCTTTGTGATTCCTGAGGTCCGGCTGGATAGTGCCTACAGCCAGAAGGCAGAGGCAGAGGGCGGCAGCTCCGGGGATGACGAGGATGCAGAAGAGGCTGAGGAGGGGGAGGAGGGGGAGGAAGATGAGGATGAGGACACAAGTGATGACAACTACGGAGAGCACAGCGAGGCCAAGCGCAGCAGCATGATAGAGACGGGCCAGGGTGCCGAGGGCGGCTTCTCGCTGCGAGTGCAGAACTCGCTGCGGCGCCGGACGCACAGCGAGGGCAGCCTCCTGCAGGAGCCCCGCGGGCCCTGCTTCTCCTCCGACACCACCTTGAACTGCTCTGACGGAGAGGGCACGACCTCTTCCTGGGCCATACCTTCACCCCGCACCCTCAAGAAGGAACTGGGCCGCAACGGCGGCTCCATGCACCATCTTTCCCTCTTTTTCACGGGACACAGGAAGGTAAGGAGGCCAAGCGGGGTGGGGGGTGGTGTGGGTACATGAGATGGTGGGGTGGGGTCCAGGAGCTGCAGGGAAGGAGCAGTCACTTTATCCCACCCCCACCAGGACCTTCCTGCTAAGCCTTCCAATGAATTCTTCCAATGAGCCTTATACCCATTTGACAGAGAACAAAACTGAGACCCAAGAGACCAGAAGGCAGAACCTGGACTTAAACCCATGACTTTATGACTCCAGATATTGAGTTCTTACAGCTCCGTTGTACGGGGGATCCCCACAGAAAGTAGAGCAGATGCAGCCTAGCCCAGGACATTGTGTATTTGGATCTTAAAGACCCAAGACAGCAGCTAGAGAAACAGTTACGTTTAGCCGTGGCCCGGGCCTAGCCAGATTAGAAATCCATCAGCCAAAAACAATGACAGCACATATTTCACTCTGTGCCCGCATTATTCTACGTAATTTACATTACCTCATTAATTCTCACAATAGCCCTGTGAAGTGGACACGATTATTGTTCCCACAGAAGAGGAAACTGAGGCACTGAGCTTGTCTCACTTACACTGGGTTTTTAAATATCAGAACCAGAATGAGCATCTGCCTCCAGGGCTGGAGCTCTTCACCACCAGGCTGTTTGCCTCCTGCAAATATTTATAAGTAGAGGAATACGCGTGTATTGATTTCATGCTGTGTGCCAGGCGCTGGTCTCTGGGCCCCAGCTGGGTCCCAGCAGCAGTGTGTGAGGCTGCCCTCAGCCTGGGAGGGGGAGCTCTCTGTGTGGGCCGGGAAGGTGTCCTACCCATGAATGACTGCGCCATGTCCCTGAAGCCCATTAGCCAGCTTGCGTCTGGGTTCTGGCTCTTACTGTGGTGCCTCGGGTGAGTCACTCAGCTCCTCTGGGCCTCAGTGTCCTCTGAGGAGCAGAGGTGAAGGGCACTCACGTCCCAGGGTGGTTGAGGATAAATCGGAAGAGTCTGGGACCTGATGACATTCGTGCAGACGCTAAGCGGATGCTGTTGAGGTGCTAACAGCCAGCGCAGGGCCAGGTGTTGTTGTGATGGCCGTTGTGACGCTAGGCGGGTGGGGGTGGTCAGTGTCCACAGAGGCCAGCTGGCCCTCAGAGACCTGGGAGCTCAGGGAGGAGAGACCGCAGGGCCCAGGGCCATCAGGGAAGGCTTCAGACGTCTTCTCGCCCCCTCCTGTCTCAGCTTCCCTCAGTTGAGCCTGGAGACTTGAGCAGGTTTGGAATAAGCAGAGGGGCTGAGGCAGGCATTCTGTGGAAGAGCACATGGCCTGGACGAAAATGCCCACAGAAGCCAGTCTGGCTAGAGCAGGGGATTCCAGAACTGCAGGCATGGCAGGTGCGCGGCACCTTGGGAGGAAAGGCGGTCGGGCTGGCAAAGCAGGCTGGGGCCCTCGAGAACAGGACCTTAAACGTTGGGTCCAGGATGGGAACGAATTCCCAAAGGCATTGGGACTGGATCTCAGTTTTCTTATCTGTCAACACACGTGGTTCTTAAACTTGGAAGTGCTTCCAATTCACCAGGAGGAGGCTATGAAGAGACAGGGTTCTAAGTCCCCAACCCCAGACTTCTGGAATCAGGATTTCCACGGGGGATGCTCAGACCCTGCATTATAGACAAGCCCCCAACCCCCCAGGGATTGTGATGTTCCTGGTAGTTTGAGTGTCACGGTCTTAGGCCATTTCTTGATGCAGCTGCTACAGGAGAGGGTCCAGACCTCTGTCCTACGGAGGTGAGGCCGCGGGCTGACGCAGCGAAGCCTGGACACTCCTCTCTGGAGGACGGCCGAGGTCCACCATCTGCCTTGAGCCTCTCAATCCTGAGTCCCCCTCCAGACCCATCCAAGTTCTCTTCCCTCCCCCCTTGCCCCAAGGAAAATACATATATATCGATAAATTCACACACATTCATGCATACACTTCTAGTTCCCCAAATTAGCTGACCTCAGCTCCTATTTTGGGATAGGTGCTTCCGCCTGGGAGTCCAGCAGGCCTGGACCAGCGCTCTCAGCTTCCTCCTTTGGGTGCCCAGGGTTCTCGCTGGCCTCCTCTCCTCTCCCCCACCCTCCTTGGTCTGCTGCTTCCTTTCTTAGGCTTGAGGGACTGAGCTGGCAGGGCCTCGGAGGCTGCCCCAGCCCGTGGTAGCTACCGCTTCTGTGTGGCTTCTGCTTGCCGGGCCCTGAGTCCATCATCATTGATATCCTGTTCCCTCCAGCCGGCCGGCTTTAGTAAGAAACCTACCCTTGTCAAGGGGAAGTAAGGTCTAGGCTGGACGAGCACCCTGGTCTCTCTCCATCCCTCACTGGCATGGGCGTTGGGCAAGTCCCTGTCCCTCTGAGCCTCAGTTTCCTCATCAGTGAAATGGGTATGGTAATAACACCTCCTTTGAAGGGTTGCCAAGAAGATTAAATAGCCCAACTTGGGTAAAGTGCGAAGGGCAGGGCTGCCACTCAGCACCTGGTGGGTGCTCCATACGTGGGAATCGTGTTGACAAGGACGAGGAGGCAGATAAGCAGCAAGCGGAGTAGCCATTACCCCAACATTCCCCCTGTGCCTCCAGCTCCCTTCCTAGCGTTCACAGCACTGCTTCAAGGAGGGCCCGGCTGTACTCATCTTGCTGTGGGGAGCCTGAGGCCAAGGGAGAAATGTTTTGTCCCAGACCGCACAGCGCGTGCAGCTGGACAGTGGCCTCACCCTTGTCCCGTCCTCTCTGGCCCTACCCCAGACCCTGGGCACCTCATGGCAGTGAGGGGCAGGGGGAGGGGGCTGGCAGCGGGGGAGGACTTCCATCTCCCTGGCTCAGGCCTGGCTTTCCTGGGAGGAGAGGGGTGAAGTCTTCAGGCTAAGGAATCAGACAGACCCTGTTCAAGCCTCAGCTCTGCCTCCTCCTGCCTGGTCCTGAGACCTTGGCTGGGTGACGTCTTTCTCTGAGCTTTAGTCTTCTCTTATAAACTGGGAAGACTTGAGTCTGCTCGGAGTTGTCCAGGGATCCAAGAAGGTTGCAGTACGTAGGTGCTCTGTGCCCGTGGCACTGACCCTGGGGTGATGTGAGACCTAGGAGCCCCGGACAGAGCTGGCCCGGCCTCAGGCTGGTCAGTGTGCTGCTGTGTGGCTAAGCAGAGGCTGCCTAGAGCACAAAGTTGCCTGTCGCAAGGTGACAGGCCCTATGTGGACCCTCCCCCCGCCTGTCGTTCTGCCCTCTTGTGCACCAATTTCTACTGTGGGTTCGAGTGTCCGAATCAGACAGACCGGACGTGGTCTGCCGGCTGTGGTCACCTTACTGATGGGCCTGCTGAGGCCCAGAGAGGAGACCCCACACCTATCCCATGAGTCCTGCCTGGGCCCGCCTCCTTGTGCTGAGCTGCGCTGTCTCACAGTGCCCTCTGCTGCCAGACCTCGCTCTGCTGGCTGCTCCCCGGAGGCCAGGCCAGACAGATCCACAGGCCTGTGCCTGCCCTTTTCCTGGGAGCCAGCGAAGCCCCGAGCTCCCTGTGTCTGGGCGCAGGATGCTGCCATTGAACCGCACCACGGTCTGGCCTGGCCCAGGCCAGAGTCACAGGTCACTCTTTGACAGCGAGGAGGCGGGGCAGGGCCCCTCCCTGGCCATGCTACCTTGTCCCTCCTCCTGCAGGGCACTGGCGCTGGCACTGGCACTGGCACGTGCAGAGGCTATCAGCCGGGAAGGGGGGCGGGGGTTTGCCCTGCCGCACTAAGCCCTTAGGTTGTGGGTCAGACAAGAGGGCTCCTAGGATGCCTTCCAGATCCGAGAGGTGATAACACCTTCCAGCCTCCTATTTAAGAAGAGCCTAAGAGAAATGATTTCCTGTGTCTAAACAAATAAGTGTAGAGTTTAGATCCAGTGTTTCCACAGGGTTCCATGGGGCCTGCCAGGCTGGGAAACCCGGCGAGGCCCTGCTCACAGGAGCGCCCTCAGTCCTGGGGTGGGGGGCGGGGGAGGGGGGGTTCCTGGAACTGGGCCCAAAACTCTCTGCTACTTACCAGCTCTGAGAGCCCATGCAGGTAACGGAACTGCTCTGGGCCTCAGTTTTCCCACCTGCAAACTGGGAGCAATAAGCAAATAGTTCTTAGAATTGTTGCAAAGATTAAATTGGGTAAAGGTAGTAACCGCCTGTGTGTGCACGTACACACACGTCTTTGCAACCCCGATGAGCAGCGCTTTCAGGAAGGAGGCGGCATTTCCCCCGAGTCTTTCACTGAAAACATTCCAAATGTGCTCACATCTGAATAGCACTTTCGCTCGGTGCCTGGCACACCGTGAGCACTCAGCAAGTAACAGCAGTAACGACAGTGGCTAATAGTTACTGAGCACATCACGGACAGACACTGTGCGCTGCACTTCTTACGGGCTAACATGAATCCTTATAATAAGAGATGGGTCCAATGATCCTCCTCCTCCTACAGGTAAAGAAACCAAGGCCCAGAAAAGGGACGTAGCTTGTCTGAGGCCTGTTAGCTGATAAACGACGGAGCTGGAATTCAAATCCAGGCAGTTTAGCATCTTTACTGCTATGATGATAGTTCTAATTACAATAAAAAGTATAATTATTATTCCAAGAGGCAGTGAGCTCTCAGTCCCTGGAGATGGCCGGGTGGGGCTGGGCAGGTGCCAGGGAGTCCTGCCTGGAGTGAAGGGAGATGGTTCTGGGCTCAGCCCACCTCTGTTAGCCATTCATCAGGGCGGGTCACGTAGCTTAGATAGAGATGGTGGGGAGCAGAGGAGAAGGAGAGGCCCTCTGTGTGCTGGGCCCTGGGCAGGCCTGGCTGCAGTTCCCGCAGAAAGGAACCTTGGGAGCTACTCTGGCTGCAAATGAGAATCTTAACTTTTCATCTTAGTTTCTTCGTTTTCCGTCCCCCACCCCTTGGTGCCTGGGTTTTCCTGGCACCTTTGGGGGCCGACTCCCAGGGCCAGAGCTGCCCGGCCCCTCTGTCAGGGGGATTGGCTTGGCTGGTCCCTGGCGAAGATGACCCCTCTCCTAAAGATGACCCCCTCCCAGCAGTGGCAGGAAGAGCCCATTTCCCAGCAGTGCAGGGGCTGGGGCTGGCGGGCGGGTGGGAGCGGTCCCCAGGCCCATTGTGTGGTGCTGATAAAGTGCGGAAGCTGAGGTTAGAATGGGAGGAAGCACAGCGCCTGGGCCCTTTCCCACAGGTGGGGGCCTCGGGCACTGCCTCGCCAGGGCCAGGCCGGCGTGACCGCAGCTTGTATATTCAATGGGCGACAGTAGTAGCACTCACTGGGCAATGAACACAGCAGCCTCTGGGTCGTGAGGACACACTGTGTGCCAAGGTTGGGCCATGCGGTGAATCTTCCAACAGTGGGGGGTGTGGTCAGCCTCATGTCTTACGTTGGAACTAAAGAAGCCGAAGCTGAGAGGCTGGGAGACTTCTCCAAAGCCAGCGGAAAGAAGATCCATACCCAGGCCTGGCTGCAAACCGAGCTCTGGAATCCCTTGTCACAGACGGGCGTGTGCCTGTGTGTGCACGTACACACTCGTGTTTACAGCCTTGGTGGGGCAGTGTTCTCAGGAAGGAGGCGGCATTTCCCCTGAGTCTTTCACTGAAAACATTCAAAACGTGCTCCGTCCTCGCCTTTGCATAGCAGCATCCTCTGGCGGAGAAACACACGGTTTGCACACGGATAGACCCAGGTTCCTGCTGTCAGTTAAATGCTGGGTATCCCTGGCCAAGTGGCTTACCTTCTCTGAGCCTCTGTTTACTTTATGGACTTTCTCTAAAGATGAATGAGATAGTATCTGAATAATGCCTATCCCAAGGTCTGGCCTATAGAACAAGCTCTATAAAAGATGCTATACTTCACCTGTCCTTCACCTGTCCATCCGTAGGTCTATTCATGTATGCATGCATGCATCCATCCATCTGTCCGTCCGTCCATCCATGGGTGTGTGCTTTACTGAGGCTAGTAGCTCCTCCTGCTGGATACCTCTGGATTATTTTTCTTTCCAGAATTAACACAGTATTTTAAGGCGTAGCGCATCTTTATTTTACAAGTGAGGAAACTGAGACCCAGGGTGGGGCTCATGAGAAATCAGAGCTGAGAGCCACGCCTGGAGGCCTTCTATCTTGTCTGGGGACATAGTGTCCATGCCCATCCCTCTCTGAGCGCTAGCTCCTCTGCTGCCTCGGAGCATTTCCTGGGCTCCTGCTCTGGGTGGCACAGCTTGGGCTCTGGTTTCCCCTGGAGAAGGATAGGCAAGCACAGGCAGGGAGACAGAGGGAGGCCCCGGTAGAGATGGTGTGAGTCTGGAGTGGTCTGGAGGAGTGATGGACTAGGGGGAGGTGAAGGCTGGGAGAAGAGGAGGGGGCATTCCAGGAAGAGGGCACAGCACAGGCAAAGGCAAGGAGATGGGGGTGGAATGGGTGGAATCTGTGGGCTGAAGTGGAGCCTGGGAGACAAAGTTGCAGGCCTTGAATCAAGCAGCAGGCACCTCAAGATGCATCTTTCCCAGTCTGCTTTCCCTCTCTCTCCATTCATTCATTCATTCTACACATATTTATTGGATACTGTGCACTAGGTCCGGGGAAGATTCCCCAGACAGGTGCAGTCAGATAGCAGCCTTGCTCAGGGGAGCTCACAGTCCAGTGGAGAAGATAGATTTGGAACAAGCCATTTTGGGTGTAGTGGGGACCTCAAAGGGGGTAAGGGAGGCACCACCTTGATCTAGGGGTCAGGGAGGGCCTCCCAGGTGAGGAGGCATTTAAGCACCTTTCCGAGGTCAAGGTCTTTCCAGAGGCTGGGTCTTAGGAGGAGAAGGCATCCCCCATGGAAGGAATAGCATGTGCGCAGGCCCACAGTAAGGGACGAGACAGTGAGGGCATTCTGTGTGGTTGGGGGCAGGTCAGGGAGGTTGCCGGAGCAGGAGTCGGGCTGGGGCGATCACTAAGGAGTGGTAATGGATGTTAACATGGAACTTTCTGCCCGGATCCTACGATGATAGACCCTGCACGTCATGGTATGGAGTTTGGATGTTTTCCCGAGGGTACTCGGGAGCCAGAGTTTGAAGGCAAGAGAGGCGTAATAATTCACTTTACACACTACTGAGCAGTCCCAGGTGTCTTTCAAATGGCAGAATCCCGAGTTAGTCATTATGATTTCAATTTTGAAATTAAGGAATAGAGGCTCAGAGAAGGACAGCAATTGGCCCAGTTACACAGCAGAACCCCTGCTGAAGTGCTGCTCCCCAGCCGGCCCTACTGCCTGCAGTGACGTCTCTGCCCTCTTCTCAGCAAGCCAGGTCCTAAGTGCCCTAGGAGGAGACCCTTGGGGGGAGGCTCGGCCAAGCCAGCTGTGTTCTGTGGACAGTGGGGTCTCACTTCCTCGCCTGTTCTGTGAGGGGTAGGGACTTTGGAGGGGATTAGAGGGAGCGATTTTGCAGGAGCTGTTGGATTCCTGAGTCTCTCTTTGCTCAGGCAGCAGCCTCTGGATTACAACATTATCTGTCTTTTCTCCGCAGATGAGTGGGCCCGACACGGTTGGGGACAATGATGAAGGCTCCCGGAAGAGAAAGAGCAAAAACCTGTACGTTGGAAAGATCCATGGCCCTCACCCTTGCACCCTCTTCCTCCTCCAGGGGTACAGGTGGGGAGAAGGGGCTGCACCCAGTCCTGCCCCAGACAGACACAGGGAACAGCAGAACCTTGGGACTTAGCGGTGGCCCCAGGGCGAGGTCACCAGGGTTCTGAGCTTCTGGCACTGCCCTCAGCATCGATGTAGTGTCCGGCAAGGTGCTGATTCAGTACCTGGAAGCCACCGGGAACCAAGCAGAGGCAGCCGGCTGGGCTGCCATTGCCCTGCCCCAGCCTTTGAAACAAGTAGTGGCTGAGAGACCTCAACGAGTTCTTTGCTGCCTCTGAGAAAGGGCTGAACAGACAGTGGGTAAGGTTCCCCTTTCTCCTCTTGGCTCTTGAATAATAACAGTCTCGGACATTGCCAGGAGGGGGCGCTGCTGGCTCAGATAGCGAATCCCATATTTCCCAAGCCTTTCGGGCCATGCTCAGGCTCCCTTACGCTTTTGTTTTGGGGTTTGTTAGAAGTGTCAGTTAACAAAGGTGTGGAGAGTCTCCTGGGGTCTCCTTTCCCCCAGGCCGAGACCCTGGAGGCTGCAGAGAAGGAGAAGGTGGGAAGTAAAGGGACACATGGTGGCACCGGGAGGCGACCTCCTCTCCAGGTCCTGGAGTGCCCACCATTATGCACAAACTGGGCTTAGCAGGGAGAACAGGGATCTTTCCCAGATGCCTCCTGCAACCTTCTTCCCTTGCCTCAACCTTAGCTGGGCTCCACTGCGGTAGAAACGATCTTCCCCCAGCGCCCCTGCCCGCTCCAGTTTCCTGCAGCAGCTGCAGGCTTCTCTCTGCTGTTCCCTGTGGGCTCTGAGCCAGCAAGGAGCCCCTAAAGGTTGGGCCTCAGACAAGCTCTCTCCCCCCCCCCCCCCTTTCTGTGTACCCACCTGCACAGTGGGCCTGGAGCAGGGGCTCTCAGCATCAGGCTCAGGAAGCTGTGCTCTCTCACTCCCAGCCACCCCAGGGCTCTCGGCGGGCTCAGTCCTCACCCAGAGGGCTGCCAATCCCTGGACTCCTTGGCCTTATCTCATTGGCTTGGAACCTTCTAGAGCAGGGTCCCCATCCTGGGCAGCTGCCCCAGACCCTCAGGTAGGCATGTGAGCCTCAGCTTCCAAGCCGGAGCAGTTTTGCCCCTGGCACTCACTGTGTTAAAGCCTTCTGTGCATCTTATCCTGGCCTTGAAACAACCCCAGCAGATGTTAAGTACCTTTGTCATCCCTGTTTAACTGATGAGAAAATGTGACATTCAGAGAGGTTAGGTAACTTGACCAAAGGCGCACGGTTGGTTGCTGCTGGAGCTGGGATTCGAACCCTGGGCTGTCTGGCTTCAAATTCTCACTCTTAACCTCCACCGGGTACCACTCCCCTCAATTACAAGGGTGTCCTGTAGGTCATAGTGCCATTTGAAGTTTGAATAAGTTCAGAAGTATAAATGCTACAGACTTATAAAACACATTTAAAGTTGAGTTTTTTACATTTCTTTTGCACGTATTTAGCTTCCTGATTTAGAGCATACCTTTTAAATGTTTGCTTTCAGTCAGCATTTCTCAACTTTAATCAGAAAGATGGAGATAAAAAGTCAAAACAAAAACACTTACTCAAAAATGTTTTAAAGACTAAGTAATTGCACTTTCAAAAGATGGTTTTGAAAGTTTATAGGACTTGTTCTTCTGAAGTTATTTAAGCTTTAAACTGTACTAAGACATTTGGCGCATCCTGCATGTTCGTGGATGGGGGTACCCAAAGCCAGTGGCTGAGGTTGGGAGCTATTCTCTGGGGGGTGCCCAGGGTAGGGGGTCTAGAGAAAAGGGGGGGAGGGCGGGCGAATAGGAGCATGAGACATTTAACCCTTTGCTGCTAGCAGCTTCGCCCAGGGCTGAAATCTGCAGCCATAGGGGGAGTGGCAAAGCTAAAAATAGTTCTTGGCTAAAAATAGGCAGTCCTGCCACCCTGGTGTGCACAGGCTCTCCCTCCTCCCCTCTTCCCTCCCGGCAATTTGCTGACTTCTCCTTCCCCCAGCGCTGCCTTGGTAACGGGGGAGGCCACTCACAAATAACTGGGCCTGGCTTCCTGCCTGGGCGGGCCCCAGAGGCCGCCCCTTGCAGACACAGCCCCTTTCACGGGCTCCCTCTCAGGGTTGGCCAGGAGGGATTTTTTTTCTACTCTCAGTCCTGGCCCCTCCCATTTCCTGGCTCCTCCTGTCTGAGTCCCAGCCCAGCCTATGCCCGAGAGTCCAGTAGTCCGGCTGGGATCCCAGCAAGCACAGGCTCGCTCCTCCACATCCTGCCCCGCTGCTGCCTGGCCCTCCTGCCGCTCAGGACAGAGCTTGGGGAGCAGGAGCCCCGAGTGCTCCCTGCAGACCTTCCCGGGCCCCAAGGTGGGGGGCCCTACGGAGATGCTGCGAGGCATGTACCTCACGCGCAACGGGAACCTACAGAGGCGGCACACGATGAAGGAGTAGGTGGCCCTTGCCCCAGCCCGCGGCCTCCCGACCCTGAATTTGCAGGGTCTGAGTGTACCTGGCTGACCGACCCCCTTCTCTGCTTCTGCCCCCCAGAGCCAAGGACATGAAGAACAAGCTGGGCATCTTCAGGCGTCGGAACGAGTCCCCAGGGGCCCAGCCAGCAGGCAAGGCAGACAAAGTGATGAAGTCATTCAAGTAGGTCCTCCCTGGCACCCTGGGACCCCTCAGGCACTCACTGATTTCCCAGAGGCGGGGGTAGAGGGGGAGCAGGGCTGGTGGTGGGGTTAAAAGGCAAGGGGTATTGAATCCAGCTCTGGGTGGGATGGAGGCTCAGATAGAGGGAGCCTGGTCCCTGCAAGCAGCAGCCCTCCGGGGATAGCTGCCCTGGGAAGGACAGCCAGGCAGGGGCGGGGGGGGGGCAGGGAGGGATAGAAGTGAAGCTGACCCCTAAGAAAGGGGGTGGACCCCTCCTGGGCTCCCCAGTCAGGATCAGTCACTGCCTGGGGCCAAGGGCGGCTAACGGAGGCTGCCCAGACCACGCGCTGCCCCACTTTCGGAGGCTCATGGTGCCCCTTCCCTCTGCCCTCAGGCCCACCTCGGAAGAAGCCCTCAAGTGGGGCGAGTCCTTGGAGAAGCTGCTGCTTCATAAATGTAAGTGGGGGCCAGTGGCCTGTTCCCCCTCCCTGGGTTCTCTCCCTCCCTCTCTCGTCCTCCTCCCCTAGACCAGAGGGGGGCCTGATCATGCAGGGTAGCCTTTCCCTCTTTCCTGGGCCCAGTGAGGTGTCCCTATTGTTGGGGGAGGCTGAGCCCGGGCTGAGGCCCTTGGTCTGGCCTTGAGCCGGCTCCGCCAGCCCCTCCCTGTCCATGGGAGCTGGCAGTGCCTGCTAGAGGCCGTTGGGACCTGTGTGCTCAGACCCATTTTCCCAGAATAACAAAAAACATTTCCATGAACTGGGAGGGCTCACACTGGGCCAAATGTGGCGGTCCTCCTCTCATGGGCAGGATCCCCTCTGATCCTCACGGGGCTGGTGATCCCCACTTTGCAGACAAGGAAACTGAGGCACAGATGGGGAGACACCTGGCCCAGGCTCACAGAGGCATTTACACCCTAATGGTCCCAGGAGGATAATCTGGGGGTGCTGAGGGCAGGAGAGGCTGGTTCTGCCTCTCACCCCGGGTCCGGACTTCTCCGCACAGATGGGTTAGCAGTGTTCCAGGCCTTCCTGCGCACCGAGTTTAGCGAGGAGAACCTGGAGTTCTGGCTGGCATGCGAGGACTTTAAGAAGGTCAAGTCACAGTCCAAGATGGCAGCCAAGGCCAAGAAGATCTTTGCCGAGTACATCGCCATCCAGGCGTGCAAGGAGGTAAGGACCCCGTCTGGGCCCCCAGCCCTGTCCCCGTGCCCCATGGCCTCTTAGTGACTGGGGGTAGCTGGATGCCTCAAGGAGGAGGTCAGGAAGGGGAGAGGGCAGGGTGATTCTCAGGGACCGTGTGTCCTGGGTGGAGAGGAAGCCAGCTGGGACCTCGGGAAGAACTGAAATCAGTTGATAACAAAAATGGCCTCTGGCGATGCTAAGCCCTTTGTGAATGGGCTCACGTATTTAACCTGTGAAGTAGATTTTAATATTATCTTCATTTTTAAAATGAGGGACAGTCTTGGAGAGCCTAATCACAGCAGCTGACATCTATTGAGTGCTTACTGTGTGCACAGCCACAGGGGTGGTCTGTTGATTCAACCCCTATCTGTTTAACACGGATGATCTAGCTCAGTGGTCGGCAAACTGCGGCTCGAGAGCCACACGCGGCTCTTTGGCCCCTTGAGTGTGGCTCTTCCACAAAACACCACGTGCGGGCGCGCATGTACAGTGCGATTGAAACTTCGTGGCCCATGTGTAGAAGTCGGTATTTTGTGGAAGAGCCACACTCAAGGGGCCAAAGAGCCGCGTGTGGCTTGCGAGCCGCAGTTTGCCGACCACTGATCTAGCTTAATTTGTACAACCCTTGGAAGAAGGTACTATTATTTCTAAGCTGTAGATAAGACAACTGAGGCTCAGGGCACTTAAGTGATTTGCTCAAAGCCACACACCTATTGACCCTGGAGGTGCCTTTCAGGCCCTTCAGTAAGTGAGGAGCTAAGACTTGAACTGCTGGCCCGAGGGCCTCCACTCTGAACCTTGCAATGTGGAGCAGAGGGGCTTGGAGGTCCCACCCCCACCCCCGGTCCTCAGGGTGAGCCCCCTGCAGGCGGCCCTGACCATGCCACCCCTGCCCCGAAGGTAAACCTGGACTCGTACACACGGGAGCACACCAAGGACAACCTGCAGAGCGTCACGCGGGGCTGCTTCGACCTGGCGCAGAAGCGCATCTTCGGGCTCATGGAAAAGGACTCGTACCCACGCTTCCTCCGCTCTGACCTCTACCTGGACCTCGTTAACCAAAAGAAGATGAGTCCCCCACTTTAGGGGCCGCCAGGGTAGAGCTCAGCATTCACACCAGGAGGGCTGGGCTTCCTCCTACGCCCTCCATCTCCCCTGCGGCGGAGGGGGCAACCAAGCCCCCAGAGGCCACGTCTCCGGACAGACAGATGGACATTTGGATGAGAGGCTTGGACCAAGAGAGGCCCAGGCCACCGGAGGAGAGAAGGACTGGCCCCATTGGGTCCCCACTGCCGCGGTACGAGGGGGCTCAAGGGCCCCAGCAGGTCAGGGGCCCTGGCTGAGCCAGATCCGGAGCTGCTGCTCCCTGCTGCGGAGACCTCGCATCGACCAAGTTCCTTAAAGAACCGGCTGGTGGGGCAGGGGCATGGCCCGGCCTCCAGGGCTCTCCAGGGGCCGCTGGGGCTCGCGCAGACCCCCGCCTTGAGTTTTTATTTATTTAAACAGTAGTAGGATGCTTGACACGTCTTCCTGTGACAGGAAACCGTTGCCTCATCAGTTTTCCTAATTTACAAGTGCAATATTTTAACCAACGCCTTGTGAAAAGCCACCTTGCCGAGAAGGTGGCCATCATTTCCCAGGTTCGGGGGACTTGCTGGTCCCAGGCACCAGTGGCAGGCAGCTGGGCCTTCTGGACTGATGGGGCCTGGAGGAGCGGGCGGCACAGTCTGACCTCGCCCAGAAATCCAGCGCCCTCGAGGAAGGAGGTCCGTCGGGGGCTCTGGGAAAGCATGACACCCTCAGACCACACAGCAGCCAAGTTCTGGAGCAAATAAAAGGCCTGTGTTAGTTCTTGTTTTTGACCCTTTCTGTGTGTTCCTGGTTTTGAGGCTTCCCAGGGTGGCTGGGGCTGGGAGGGTTGGTCGTTGGCCTGCTGGTCCAGCTTCTCCTCCTCTCTAGCCATCACCTGCCTCCCACCCTGGAGCCATAGACACCATCCAGTGGTGAGAGCTGCTCCCTGACCACCGCGGCCTCTGTGACCGGCTCTGCCGTGCTTGTTCCGCTTACCTTCTCTGTGAGCCTGGGAAGAGGGGGTTGTCCCCATTTCACAGATGAGGAGCGTGATACGCAGGCAGGGAAGGCGACTTGTTCAAGGTCGCCCAGCAGGCAAGTGGCAGAGACAGGGTGAGTCTAAGTCCAATTGGCTGCCCCAGGATGGAGTCCCACCTTGGTCACCAGCTGGCCACGTGACCGTCAGCAAGTTCCTTCACTTCTCCGCCCGGCCACACCCTGAGATTCTGGCGGGACGTTCAGGTGTCACAGGGATGGTTGGTGGAGGTGGATGGGCCAGAATCTTTGGCAGGGCAGCAGGGCAGCAGTGCAGACGAGGCCTCTAGGACAGAAGGGAGAGCTGGGGCGGAGACAGGGAGTAGGGCTCCCAGGGTCCCTCTGTGGCCCTGGGGAAGGCGTCCCCCTCTGTGCCCAACAGGAGACGCAAGTTTAGGAAAGGCCTGGTCCCCAGCCACAGTTCAGGGAGGCCCTGGCCCACTTTCCTGGAGGGTGGAGGAGGGCCTGGAACGCAAGCCAAGCTGATGTCAAGGCTTTCCCTGATGCTCACACATGCAACCTGCCAGGGTCTGGGGCAGGTGCCAGGATACGGCCTGTGGGTGGGGACTGGCTCAGCTTAAATCTGGACGGAATTGGTTGGTGCAAGAGGGGCTGGACCCCTCTCCTTGGATCTTGTTCCCTGTCTGGTGTCCTGGGTTCGGGTCTGCCCACTGGGCTCTTGGAGATGCAAAGGACACGGGGCTGTGCACTCTCCTCCCTGCTTTCCCCCCTGGTCTCCCTGGGCAAGGCCACCCGCATGAGGGGAGCCTCCAAAATGGAGGTCTCAAGGCCTAACCTGGGGCCAGGCATACAGTAGGCGCTCAATACGTGTTACAGCCTTTCCCCTAGTGCAGGAATGTGAGCTCTTCCAGGAATGGGCTGGGTCTCCTTCCAGGCACCAGACCTGGCCAGTGAGCCGTGCGTGGCTGTGTCGTGGTGAAGGGCAGCTGCCAGTGCCTCACCGAGGAAGGGCCGGGGAGCAGCGACATGCGCCTCCCCGGGAGCGAGGGCATCTTCTGCTTGGAGGAGACACTCCGCCCATCGGAGACTCCCCTTTCTTTATACCAGGGATGTAGCCCTGCTCCAGGCCCTCCACCTTCCCACCCCAAATTGCCATGGAAACCAGAGTCCAGGAGAACAGAGTCAGGCAGATGGAATTCCCATTTCGGAAGGGCCCACTGCCGGGTTTCCATTACTCACACCGGGACCCCCGGCCTCAGAGGGGCTTTGGCTATGCCAAGCTTCTGGAAAGCAGACTGGAAAAGTGCTTGGGTCCTGCCCTGAGCTCCTGGCGGGGGGCCTTGGGGACAGCCTTTACCCCCATAGACCTCAGTCCCCTCACCTGTTCAGTGTGGTTTGGCCTGGTCCCCATTTTTTTTTTCACATGTGAAAAAAGAGCAGGTTTCTTGGTCTCTGCCTGGCAATCTCAGGCTGGTCACTGTGGGTTCTGAGAGCTGTGTGGTCAGTATGTCCGGCTCCCTCCCCATCCCACAGGTGGGAAGACTGAGGTGGAGGGAGGGAGGGAAGCAGCACCCAGTGAGGTGAGAGGCCCAGAGTCCGGAGTCAGGCTCTAGGATGCAGCTTCCGGCTCCACCACTGACTACTCGCTGCAGATCTGTGAATCAGTCACATAACCTCGCGTTGCCTCAGTTTTCTCATCTGTAAATTGTGCATATTGGCACCTACCCCAGAGCTGTGATGACTGAGCAAGGTCTTTCCTGCGGCAAGTCTAGCCCAGTACCTGGCACAGGGATAGGCTCCTTCAGTAGGAGCTGCTGTTTGCAAGGACATTATTCAGGGTCAGAGGGAGGGGCAATGCTCCTTCTCCACCTGCCCAGCCCGGGCTCTGCCCTTATTAGAGAGAACAGGGGGCCTTTAGTCCCAGACCCCAGAACCCTGTCCTTCAGGAACAGTTTTGCTGGAGGACAAAGTCAGCCCGTTCCCAGACTAAGTCAGAACAGCCTGTCCCCGCGCCACTGCCCAGTCTTGGTCTAGCTGGGCGCCTTTGGGGTCAGCTGGCAAGTAGGGTGCGGAAGGTGGAAAGGGGAGAGGGCATAGCAGCGCTGCCTGGCAGGGCGCCAGTGGGTAGAGATTCCGTACTGGCCCGCCTGTGCCAACTTCAGCTGACTCCTTGCTGGCGAGTCCAGTCCCTCGCACTCTCGGCCTCTTAGTCTGGTTTGGGACAGATGTGGCCTCCCAGACTCTCCCTCGGGTCCAAACCGCTGCTGCCTGGTGCTTGGGTCCCTTCTTGGGTTTCTGCTTGCCTCCCTCCTGTAGCAGGAGCTCATTATCTCCAGGAGCAGCTCAGGAGGGCCCGGCAGCCTCGAGGGAGTTCTAAAGTTCTTTGCCTGTGATGTGGGGATCCTGGGGTGGGGGTGGGGGTGGGGGGCAATGGTGGCAGGTCAGCCTGATTCTCAGCCTTCGTTCCTCCCTGGTCCCCTCCCTTTCACCAGACTTCTCTGAGCTCCCTACCCTCACCTCCTGCCTTGCTCCCCAGTCCCTTTGCCTACTCTCCCCTCTCTGGGTCCCTCCCACGGATATCCTACCCTAGCCAGCCTCTCCCATTCACCTCTCTTCCCAAAGCCTCCCCCAGGCCTCCCCTGCCTCTTCCTCAGAGCTCTCAGAACCTCAAGCAATAGCCCCTGGGCCTCAGAGGAGCACTCCTGAGCTATTGTTTTGCTTACAATCAGCAACATCTGGGAAACATCTGGCTCTGCCTGTCCTCTCCCTGGCTGGGCCGGCCAGCAGGAGGGAAGGAGGTACCCTGGGCCCCCTGCCCTGAGGAGTCCTTTTTTTGGGTCGGAGAAGGGGGATGAGGAAGAGCTGTGGGGCTGATCTGGGCCTGCTCAGCCTGGATGGGAGCGAGGGCGTGGCTGGGTACGGGAGGACAGGGACAGGTGGCAGATACGAAATAATAGCTACGGTCACACACCTCAAGGACACTGTAAGCCTTATCTCCACCCGTCCTCTGAACATTGTGTTCACTTGACAAACGAGGAAATTAAGGATCAGAGAGAGTGGACCCAGATCCCTAACTTCCAGGCAGCCTCACCTCCAGCCAGTCTGAGACTGAGTGGCTTAGATGGGGGTTCTTACCACAGGCTCCCCTGGGCTTGAGGGCGGAGCTTTTCTAAGTTGGGCCAAGGAATGGCGGGAGCTGAAGTGCGTAGAGGGACTTGGTCCTGAGCTGACTCTCAGTTCTCAGTAGCTGTCTGATAGGTTGCCTTACTTCTCTGCGCCTCAGTCATCTCATGTATAAAGTGGGAGTAATGATCCACCACATGGGACTCACATGGACTCAGTGAGATAATAAATATGTGTCAACCCTCAGCACAGGGTCAGCCACAGAGGGGGCGCCCCGCGTCGGGGAGAGGAGGCAGCCTGGGGCTGTGACTGACTGATCCAAGAGGTGAGGTCAGGCTGAGCCCCAGCAGCTGCGCAGGCGGAAGCCGCCTCCGCATCTGCCTCACGGTCAGTTTCTGAGAAGAGATGGCCAGTGGCTCAATGACAAGGGCAGGGCCCCAGCGGGTGCAGTTGGGCCCCTGGCTCCACGTGGGCTCAGCAGGGTCCTACCTGCCAGTTTCAGGAGCAACTGAATAGCACCTACACAGCCGGGCAGCTGGCCTGCCCGGGGATCTGTCCCAAACCCTCCTGTGACCCTGGATGAGGGCTCTCCCTCTTCCTGTTGGTTTCTTCTGGAAAACAAGGAGAATCCAGCTTTTCCTCTGGTCTGAGGACCTTCTGAAGGGGCACATGGTGCTTTGTGTGGTGTGAGGGGCTGGGATCCAGGCCGTGTGTGTGTGTGTGTGTGTGTGTGTGTGTGTGTGCACATGAGTTGTTAGGACTAAAAACGGAGCTTAGCCACGTCCCCAGAGGACTGGGCACTGACTTGGATGGAGCTGCCTATTTACCACTTGCCCGAGTCTCCATGGTTCACCCCCCGCCCCTTGGGGCTCTGACCTCCAGGCCCTCCAGCCAGGCTTCAAGGAGGAAGGATCTGCTGCTTTTTACACACTCCTTCCCTTGAGGGAAAGTCCTCACCCCACCCGACCTCTGACACACACACACACACACACACACACACACACACACACGTCACTGAGCCCAGGACAGAGAAGCCCCGGAGTCAGGGGGAGACTCAGTGTGCACCCTGGAAAAGATATAAAAATATAAAGGGGGTTGGAAAAGGCAAAGCTGATGTGCCCTTCATCTGGCTGACCCAATAGTTACATCTGACGCAATCACAGCACATGGTCAAACCCAGAGTCTGCCAGTGGCTGGGATTTGTCACTCGATCACAAGTGTAGATGATGGAACCACACGCCCCAGTCAAGATGCAGACCTCTTTCACAGAAAAGATCTCCCTCGATACTTTTTTATAGTCACATCCACCCTCCACCCCCACCATCCCCAAGCCCTGAATCTTCTCCCCATCGACATAATTTTGTCATTTTAAGAATGATATGTAAATGGAGCCATGCAGTACGTGACCTCATGTGATTGTCCCTCTTCACTCGTCATCATGACCTGGAGATCCACTCAAGCTGTGTCTATCGATAGTTCCACCCCGTCTCTTTCCCAGGCGTGTTCCGTTCCGTGGTGGGGGCGTACAACAGGTGGTTTCACTATTCACTTGTTGGGGGACAGTTTGGTCGTTTCTGGTTCTTGGCTATTACATACGAAGCTGCCATGAACAATGGAGTGGCGAGTTTTGTGTGGACACAGTTTTCATCTCTCTGGGGAAAATGTCCAGGAGTGCGATTGCTGAGTGGTATGGTAAGTAGAGGTTTAATGTTGAAGAAACTGCCAGAGTCGCTGTATCATCAGAGACCCAGCTCTCTGCAGCCTGGCCAGCATGTGAAGTTGCCCTCCTGTTTTATTTTAGCTGTTCTAATCGGTGCGAGTTGAAAGCTCTTCCGGGTCTTAATTTGCATTTTCCTCATGGCCAGTGATAGTGGACATCTTTTCATTTATTTGCCATCTGTCTTTCCTCTATGGTGAAATGTCTCTTCATGTCTTTTGCCCATTTTCCAATTAGAGTGTTTGCTTTTTCACTGTTGAGTTCGAGTGCACTTCATATATTTATTCTACATAGGAATCCTTTGTCAGCTATGTGATTTGCAAATCATTTCTCTCCATCTGTAGCTTGTCTCTTCATCCTCCTAATGTATCTCTTGCAAAGTAAATGCTTTTCAATTTTGATCAGGTCCAATTTATTATTTTTTTATTTTACAGATCATGTATTTGGTGTTATGTCTAACGACTTTTTACCAATCCTTGGGTACTAAAAATTTTCTCCTGTGTTCTTCTAACAGTTTTATAGTTTTCCATTTAAGTCTATGGACCCTTTTGAGTTAATTCTTGTGTAAGATTGTGAGGTTTAGGTTCTTTTTTTTTTTTTTTTTTTGCATAAAGATATCCAATTGCTCTAGCATCATTTGTTGAAAAGACTGTCCTTCATCCATTGAATTGTTTTTTAAAGCCAGCTTTATTGAGATGTAACCACAAAGCATACAATTTACCTGTTTAAAGTATACAACTCAATGGCTTTTAGTATAGTAACAAAATTGTACAACCCTTACCACAATCAATTTTAGAACATTTTCACCATCTCCTAAAATACCTCCATACCTATTAGTAATCACTCCCTTCTCTATACCCCAACCTTCCCATCCTTGGGCAACGATTAATCTACTTTTCTGTCTTAGATTTGCCTATAGTGGGCATTCCATGTAAATGGAATCATAATAAAATATGTGGTCTTTTGTGTCTGGCTTCTTGCACTTGGCCTAATGTTTTCACCATGTTGTAGCATGTGTCAGTACTTCATTTTTTTTATTGCCTGATAACATTCCATTGTATGTATCCTATTTCAGTACCACTTAGTATACCACATTTTATTCATCCAATACATTAGTTGATGGGTATTTGTGTTGTTTCTACCTTGGGGCTATTATGAATAATGTTATGAATATTCATGTACAAGCTTTTGTGTGAACATATATTTTCATTTCTCTTGGGTATTTACTCAGGTGTGGAATTTCTGAGTCATAAACAGACTCTGTTTCCCTTTTTGGGGAGCTGCCAAACCACACCATTTGACATTCAGTGTGTGAGGATTCTAGTCTCTCCGCATCTTTGCCAATACTTGTTATAATGTCTTTCTTTTTCATCATATTCATCGTAGTGCGTGTAAAGTGTTATTGAATTGCTTTTGAACCTTTGTCCAAAAACAGTAGACATACTTGTATGGGTCTATTTCTAGATTCTCTATTCCACAGATCTATGTTTCTATTCCTCTACCAAAGTCTCACAGTCTTGATTATTGTAGCTGTAGAATAAGTCTTAAAATTAGGTAGAGTGATTCTTCCCACTTTATTCTTTTTTAAAAAATTGTTTTAACCATTGTAGTTTTTTAGCTTTTCTGTGTAAATTTTAGAATAATCTTGCCTAACTGGCAGGAAGTCTTTCTGAGGTCTTGACACTAAATCCCATTGTGTTGGGATAATCTTGCCTAATCTACAGAGTCCTGATAGTAATTGCATTGTAGTTCAATTTGTGGAGAACTGCTATCTTTACTATGCTGAGTCTTGCATTCATGAGCATGGTATGTCTTTCCATTTGTTTAGATCTTTGAATCCTTTTACCAGCACTTTGCAGTTTTCCGCATGCAAGTTTTGTTTTGTTAGATTTACACCTAAGTATCTCTTTCTTTAGTGATTGTAAATGACATTCTATTTTTTAATTTCAGTTTCCACCTGTTCATTGCTAGCATAGAAATTCACTGGGTTTTTGTGCATTGATCTTGTAGCTTGTGACCTTGCTGAGCTCAATAATTGTAGAAGTTTTTTTTGTAGATGCCTGGAATTTTTCTATGTAATTAATCATGTCTTCTGCAAGTAGGTATAGTTTTAAGTTTTCCTTTCTGGTCTGTATGTCATTTATTTCCCTCTCTTGCCTTATTGGGCTTCCGTCTTTCATAAACAAGTGCTGTGTTAGCTGTTGGTTGTTTTCTAGATGCTATTTATTTATTTAGGAATTATTTTATTTACATAGCATGCTTATTTATATATTTATATTTACATAAACATTTACACAGGAAATTTCCTTTTTATTATAGGATGATGCCCTTGATTCCTAATTTTCTGACAATTTTTATCATAAGTGGGTGTTGAATTATTTTTCAAAATATATTTTTATTGATTTCAGAGAGGAAGGGAGAGGGAGAGATGGAAACATCAATGATGAGAGAGAATTATTCTCAGCTGCCTCCTGCACACCCCCCACTGGGGATTGAGCCTGCAATCAGGGCATGTGCCCTGACCAGGTCGACACTCAACCACTGAGCCATTGCCAGCCAGGCGGGTGTTGAATTTTGTTAAATTCTTTTTTGTATCAATTAATATGGTCATAGGACTTTCTTGTTTAGCCTGTAAATATAGTGGGTTACATTTATTGATTTTCAAGTATTGAGCCAGTCTTGCATCCATGGAATCAGCTACCTTTGGGTAATGGTGTGTAATATTTTAATATGTTTCTGAATTCTATTTCCTAATATTTTTTTAGGAAGTTTTGCATCATTTACATGAGGAATATTAGTCTATAGTTTGGTGGGGTGTTTGTGTGTGTTTTTAAAAATATATCCTCACCTGAGGATATTTTTCCATTGATTTTTAGAGAGAGTGGAGGAGAGAGGGAAAGACAGAGAGTAACATCAATGTGAGAGAAACACATCGATTGGTTGCCTCCTACATGTGCCCAGACCAGGGCCCGAGCCTGGGAGGAGCGTGCAACTGAAGTACGTGCCCTTGACCAGAATTGAACCCAGAACGCTTAGGTCCACAGGCCGATGCTCTATCCACTGAGCCAAACCAGCTAGGGTCAGTCTATAGTTTTTCTGTGCTTTGTTTGATTTCAGTATCAAGGTAATACTGCTTCCTAAAATGAATGGGAAAGTGCTCCCTCTTCTATTTTCTGGAAGAGATTGTGTAGAATTGGTGTTAAAATTTTCTTTCAGATGCAAGTGTATTTTAAGCCTCTGTTTGAAACTTGTCTGCTAATATTCCATTGGCCAAAACAAGTCACATGGCTATGCCCAAGCTCAGGGGCGGAAAGGATGGTCTACCTCCAACAGGCAGAACTACAAGCTCACAAGGCACCTGGCACGGGTGCTGGAGGGGTGAACAGAGGCACCAAGGAGGGAATCACAGCGGCCTTGGGAGCTCACCTCTGGGGTGGATTTCACCCAAACGATGCTCTTCACTGCAAGCACCCACCAACTAGGGCGAGCTGGGCCCTCCTGGAACCCATGTCTGCCTGATTGCACCCCCCAATGTACAAATGGCACAAGAGTTTCCTTACAGAACAAGTAGTGATTAAATTCCCAGACTCCGAGTTTAAAAAATAGGATTTATTCTACTCAATTGCTTGATTCCCATTTTCCCGACCATTTCATTCACCAGCCTTCCTGTGGGTGACCACTGTGTTTGTGCCCATGAGAGATTCAGAGAAGGATAGACTCTGGCCCCTGAAGGCCTCTGCAGCTGCATTATCCCCACGCTCATCTCTGCCCGGTCCCGCCTCACCCTGCCTAAGCTAGACTCATTTGTACCCCGGAGCCTTTGCACATCCCTCTGGAACTTCCTGTCACTTCTTCACCGGCCCATCCCCTCTTTAACCTTTGAGACTCAGCTCAGGGGCTGTGTCCTCAAAAACCCTCTGCTGCTGTCCCACGTCTGGAGGAGGGGCCTTTCCTGGCTGTCCCAGCTCCGTGCTCAGGTGACTCGGCCCTGGAGTTGCCTCTTCACTTGTCTGCTTCTGCCCTGGACTGTGAGCCCCTCAGTGGCTGACACTGTGTGGCCATCTGGGCCCTCAGCACGGAAGGCTGACGTTGGCACTCACAGCAGAGCCTCTGGGTTCTGCCCAGTGTGTCTCTGGTGAGCAGCCCCCTCCTGAGGCCTGGAGGGAAGGGCCTGTTGCAGGTGCCTCTCCATCCTCACCTGCCCTCAGCTCCTCCCCCAGGGCTGTGACTACTCCTTAGAGAGGAGCCTCGGAGGAGGCCCTGGCAGTAAAGGTGGCCATGGGACCCGCCCAGGCAAGGTGTGGTTTTGAAGGTCACAACTCCTTGCCTGGCGTTCAGGGCCCTGCTCCCTGAGCCCGAGCTCCCCCCGAAGGCTCCCTGTGTACTACCAAAGAGGCTTCCCACAGCCTCTCCTTGTTCTGTTTGGCCGCATCCCTCATCCCTTTGCTGCTGCTGTTCGTGCCTCCTGGGATGCCTTTCCTTGTTTCTCTTTGCTTTGCTGATTACAGCCTGTTCTCCTAGGCCCTTCCTCCTGACCCGCCACAGGCCGAGTCTGAAAGCCTGCACCCAGGCGCTGCCTTCAGGGAATTACAGCCAGCCTCGAATTTTCCACTAAATGTTTTGCGGGTGTGAGTTTGGATTCTCCCCTGAGGATGACCTGGAAGCTGGCCAAGCTGGACTTCCTCCATAGTAGTGGCCAGGAAGACTGGAGCAGCTCCTGACCCCTGGAGCCAGATAAGCAGCTGGACCCCAACAGCCCCGGGCAGGGGAGGGGGCGGCTATTTTTAGAGGCTGGTTCCCAGCAGGCCTGGCCTGGTTCGGGCCTGGAGGGAGAACAATGGGCCATTGAGCCTGCTCCAGCCCTGCACCCTGGGAGGCCTGCTGGAGGGCAATGACAATGTGTGTGTGTTGGGGACCGGGGCTAGTGCTCAGAGGCAGGGGGGCCGAGGCGGCCTGCCCCCATGCCCACCAGCAGGAAAAGCTCCCGTCTGGAGCCCTTTGTCAGACTTCCTGTGGGGCCAGGTGCTGGGATTCCAGAAGCCTGTCTTCATTCGCAGCAGCACCACCACCATTTCTCGAGCCCTTTCCGTGGGCCCGACACCGTGCTAAACACCGCATGTCTGTCTCATACTTGTCAGCCTCATTGTACAGATGTGGAAACTGAGGCCCCGGCTCAGAGAGGGCAGTAACTTGCTCACACACAACAAACAAGAGGAGCCATCGGGATTCAAACCCACGTCCTCTCTGTCTCCTTCCAAGCCCAGCCTTCCCCTCTCAGGTCCTCCCTGGGTCCCGTGGGCTTTGGTCTCTCCTCCCTAACGGCTCTGACTCCGTGCATGACCTTGGACACGTTATTTGCCTTCCCCGTGCCTGCTGGGCTTTGGTTCACTCATCTGTAAAAGGCAGGGGAGCCTGTCTCTCAGGGCTGTTGAGGGTGGAACCAGAGGCCAGGTGGGGAGGGGTGAGGCGTAGGGGTGGGGAGGAGGATATGTGCTGTCAGTTTCCCCCTTTCCAGCATGTGATGGTTTAAAGAGCCAATGAACCAAAATTCTGTTTGTCCCGGAAGGTGATGGTCCAGGCACTGAATATTGTCTGAGCCTCTTGGGGTGTGGTGGGTCCGAGGCTGAGAGGAATGGACGGGTCAGATCTGTCCAGTGCCTTCTGGGATTCACAGTCTGAAAGGGGAGACAGGCCCACGAACAGGCGCTGCGGCTCCATGGAAGAGACGCACACGAACACCTGTGTTTGTTCCCTGGTGGCCACAGACGAGGTGGCTTAAATACAGAAATGTATTCTTTCACGGCTCTGGAGGCTGGAGGTCCACGGTGTGGGCGGGGTTTTTCTCCTGAGTTCTCGCTCCTTGGCTTTCAGGTGGCCTCTGTGTCCCATGTCTTCACATCGTCTTCTCTTCATGTGCATCTGTGTCTGAATTTCCTCTCAAAAGGACACCAGTCCTGTTGGATTCAGCCGCCCCCACCTCACCTCTTTAATGACCGTGTTTTAATGTAACTACCTCTTTAGAGGCCCCAATGCCGTCACATTCTGAAGTTCTGGGGGTTAGGACCTCGATGTAGGACTCTGGGGGGACACGGCTCCATCCAGAGCGAAGGCTATTGGCTATTTAAAATAGCGGACAGCCTCTGCGCTTGCCTAGAGGCAGAGACTGGATCTGTCTCCACGGAGTCAGCCAGGCACAGTTCTCCACCAGAACATGAGGTGGGGAGGGACTCTGAGAGGGGAGAGGCGGGGTTTTCAGAACACTCCCAGAGGGCCCCCCCTCCCCCAACACACACACACACACACACACACACACACACACAGCTAGTGAGAGACTATCTGGGTGAGGGATGGTTGGCAAATTTCTAAGAATCACTCTGACTCTGAACACCAACTTGTTTTGTGCTCAGCCCTGGAACTGCTCTCTGCCCTCTCCAGGACAGCAGTAGACTCTGTTCTCCAAACCAATTCTGCATTGCAAGGCCTTTGAGGGGGGTGGGGGGGGGGGGGAGAGTGTTTCCAAATGGAACCAGTGGGCCCCTGGGGCAGAGGACAGGCTAGGGGTTGAGAGCAAGGAGGGCCGATGGGCAGACATAAGTCCCACTGAAATCCACGGGGCCTGGGGGCAGACATGTCAGGCTTGTGGTGGGACTGGAGTTCTCATCCAGACAGGACAGCAATGACAGGAGGGTTTGAGACACCAGGCAGCCATACTTGGGAAGACGGTGCCGACACTGGCCTGAAGGGGGGGTATCAAGGCAGGCTTCCTGGAGGAGGTAAAAGTTAAGGTGTGAGTCAGAGATGCCAGAGGAGACAATGGCATTCCAAGCAAAGGATCCTTCGAGGGCAGAAGCCTGGAGTCTCTGCAGACTGGCCCACAGCTTGCTGACCAGTCTCCTGTGTGCCAGGCCCCAAGTTTAGCTCTTCCCACAGGTCATGAAAACACGTGGTCTTGGGTAAACATAAGCCCCACTGGCCATAGCTGGTGTGAGGGGTGCAAGGTATAGAGGTGCAGGAGAGAGCATGGGGCACGCTGGCCAGACCAAGAGGTGAACTGGAGTGCTCAGGCGCAGACTAAGGACTTTATGCCTAAGGAGTGGAGCCGGGAGTAGGGGAGGCCCAGGTGTGATGTCCCCAGGGAGGGAAGTGCCTAATGGCGTTTCCCGGTGTTGGGCAGACATGGAGCAATGGGACCACAGAACCGTGAGGCAGGTGGGAGGTCACGGAGACTCCAGGCCAGGCGGTTGGTGTGGCTGCCGGTGGCATCTTAACGAATGGTCCTCATGTTCTAGGCCAGGCGTGGGCAAACTTTTTGACTCGAGGGCCACAATGGGTTCTTAAACTGGACCGGAGGGCCGGAACAAAAGCATGGATGGAGTGTTTGTGTGAACTAATATAAATTCAAAGTAAACATCATTATATAAAAGGGTACGGTCTTTTTTTTTTTTTTTAGTTTTATTCATTTCAAACTGCCGGATCCGGCCCTCGGGGCCATAGTTTGCCCACGGCTGTTCTAGGGAGTGCTTGGTGATGGCTTTCCAAGAACTGCTGTTACTTTCTGCCCTGCAGCTTCTGTGGGGGCAGGAGGGGAGGGGCCTAGGGACAGTCGAGCCCTGCTTGTCACTTGTGCTGACTAGGACACACATCCATCAAGCGCCTCCCCGTGCCAGGCCTGTGCCAAGTACTTCGCACACCCACATGTGGTGCCCCGCTGTCCCAGGAGGCAGCTGTAGTCATCCCCACTCACAGAGGAGGCTCAGGGAAGGAGCAAAACCTGTCTCCGGGCTGGGAAGGCCTCGAACCTGCACTTTGCTGCCAGAAAAGCCCATCTCCCAAGAAGCTCCCCTTGGCATAGGCTGGGCTGCCTCCGTTTCCAAGAAGCAGGGGGTGAGCTTCTAGCAGCCTTGCTGCCTGGGGAGAGAGGGGTGACCTGGGTAAGAGGGTGCCCGGCTGAGCTGGGCAGGAGAAAGACCCATATCCCTGCTGTGTTCTGTTCCATCCACTGCCCGCCCGCCTGGCTCCCCCTCTGATAAAATGAGGCAGCGGTGCCCCCTTAGTGAGGGGGTGTAGGAGGGAAGTGAGGCCGTGTCTGCAGATGGCCAGGCCCCCGAGTGCCAGCTCTGGGCGCCGCGGTGGGGACTGCTGTGGTCTTTGCTGTTGGCACCGTCTTGCCACTTCTTGGTTTGCTGGCTCTTCAGCACTGTGACAGCCGCCCTGGGGAGGCAGAAGGGGCTCCTGTGGGTAACGCTGGGCCACATGCTCTTCTGAGCTTCCTCTCTGTCACCTGCAGCTCTTTGGGCTGGGGATTTGAGGCCTGGGTGTCATCACAGGCAAAGTCCAGTTCTGACGTCAGGGGCGAGGTCTGGGGGCCAGCAGGTTCAGGCAGCGGCCCCTTCCCCTTCCGCTGCCTTCTGTGTCTGTTGTGATGTCCCCAACAGTTTGCCCTGGAAAGATCTCAGATGGGTGCCACTTTGAAGAGCCTGCCAGGGGAAGAAGGGACCCCTGCCCGACACGGCCTCCCTTCCAGACTTACACAGCATGCATCAACTATCCACAATGCACACAGCACGCATCAACTATCCACAATGCACACAGCACGCATCAAACACACACAACACACATACACACCCCACCCTATACAGACACCTCAGACACATCTCACACATGCACACAAACCATACCACATACACACAATACACATAAACATGCAAACACACAACACACAGACTCCACACACGCAGATCATATTCACACACATCATACAGCTTTTCCACACAGGCAGATCATATTTACACACATCATACAGCTTCACACACACACACACACACACACCAGCAGAACTCTGGTCCATTTAGCATCTTTTAGATGGAGAAAATGCATTTCAGCAAAAGCTCTAGGTGTTCAGTGATGTTCTAGAATCTAGAATCAGTGGTTCTCAACCTTCCTAACGTCGTGACCCTTTAATACAGTTCCTCATGTTGTGGTGACCCCCAATTTCATTGTTACAAATTGAACATAATTAAAGCATAGTGATTAATCACAAAACGATATGTAATTATATATGTGTTTTCCGATGGTCTTAGGCGACCCCCGTGAAAGGGTCGTTCAACCCCTGTGAAAGGGTCGTTGGACCCCCGTGAAAGGGTTGTTCGACCCCCAAAAGGGTCGTGACCCACAGGTTGAGAACCACTGCTCTAGATGATTTGGTATTTTGTTCATCCCAATAATAACTACAGACAATTACAAACCAGCCTTTCAAAGATGCATCAAACACATTCTTTATTCTGCCCCCAGACAGCATCCAGGTCTTGTGGATGCAGGCCCCCCAGTGGGATTGCTGCGCACCTCAGACTCTGGGTGCAGGAGTGGGGACGGGGTTCAGTCCGCCTTGCTCCTCCTTGTCTTTCAGCCAGTGCAGGGCTGCCCTCGTGCAGGCCCCTGGCCCCGTGCGTGAGTCTGAGCCCTGCAGCGAGAGTGTGCATCTGTTCTCCTTTGTGTGTCGGGGAGGGAGGCAGACGCTGGGCCGGGCAGCCTTCCTGCCGTTTCTATGAGCTCATAAACCGCTGTCCCGCGGATCCTCCAGCAGAGAAACTTCCCCGCCAGCTCCACCCAGAAGGGAGAGCAGATGGAAAATTGGAGCGAGCCCTCATCTTGGGTCAGGAAAAAAATATTCTTTTTTTCCCCTTTCTCTCTAAAAATATGCTCAGGCCTTTTTTGAGCCTCGGTGCAATAAAAACCAGCTGTGGCTCAGAACAGCCCCTGCAGCCTTTGCCCAGGGAGAAGGCAAATAAAAACAGCCCTGGAGGCGGAGTCAGTGCTGTGTCCAGGCGCTGGGCCCAGGCTCCAGCTACCTCCGACCTGGATCTGTGTCCCAGATGGGCACCACCAAACAGTCTGTTTATCCTGGCGAGGGCTCAGGGCACCAGGCGTCACACAGGCCTTGCTCTTTTAATTCCTGGTGCTGAGGAGGACAAGACGACAAGGGGTGGGTGTGATGTGGACTCTGCTCCCACATACCGCCCCATCTCCTGGGGCAGGCAGATGGGCACTCGAGGTACCCAGAGCCAACCCCAGGGAGTGTTCCGGTAGCCTAGAGGAGGGAGGGGCCAGGTCTGATTGGGGGGGGGGGCAGCGAGGCTTCTTAGAGCAGGTGACCATTCAAGGATGGAGACAAGGAAGGGGACCAGCTCCAACAAAAGTTTGGATTTGGGGACAATAGTGGTTACTGTGTGGTGATCAAAATGTAAGGCAAAGGTGGGGAGGGGCACAGGGAGCTCTCCTTGAATGCCTGGTGAGATGTTCAGTGGGTGATAGGGAGCCATGGAAGGTGCTTGAGCAGAGGAGGGACTTGTCTAGAGGCGGGTTGCTTGGAGGATATTTAGAGGGGAAGTCTGGTCACCTAATTGGAGCTGAGTTTTGTCAGGGGGTCCCTTAAAGAGGAAGCCACATCTTCTAACTGGACGTCCTGGTACCCGGGCCCATCCCCACGGCACAAGACCCTCGGAGGAGAGTGGAGAGGTGATAGGGCTTTGGAGTGGAGTCAGGAGATCCGGCTTCTATTGCTGACTCTGCTGTGGACCCGTGTGACCCCGAAGAGATCACTGTCCTTCCTAGGCCTCTACTTTCCCACCTGCAAAAAGGGACCGTGGGGTGTTTAACTGTCCCTGGAGGATTGGTGCCGCGCAGGCTCATGGTGGACAGACGGGGAAGAAGATGGACCCCAGAGAGGGTATTTGCCCTTTTGTGTTTGGCTTATGTCACTGAGCATAATGTCCTCAAGGTTCATCCATGTTGTGGCATTGTCAGAGTCTCCTTTCTTTTCAGGACTGAACGACATTCCATTGCATGTATACACCAGGTTGTGCTTATCCACTATCTATTAACAGGTGCCTGGGTTATTGTAAATAATGCTGCTATGAACATGGGTATTATTTTCTGTTTCTTGTTATAGCGGCCATCCTAGTGGGTGTGAGGTGCTATCTCATTGTGGTCTTGATGTGCATTTCCCTCATGATTAGTGATGTAGACTAGAGCATCTGTTCATGTGCTCTTGGGGCATTTGAATGCCATTTTGAGCAGAGTGGCTTCTCTCCTCTCCTTCCAGCCCTTAGCCCTGGGCTCCCCTTGGGCACCTGCAGCCCAGAGGCCCCCTGAGACCTAAGCTGGAAGCATCACAGGATCGTGGGCTCCCCAGTGGGAGGGGTCCTAGCAATCCCAGGTCCGGCCTCTCATTGGAGAGCTGGGAGGATGCAGTCCAGAGACCTTAACTAACTTGTCCAGGGTTGCCCTGAGTGCGGGAAGGTGCTGGACCCTGGTGCTGCTGGCGGTTGGCACACTCCGAGCTTCGAGCCCTTTCTTCCCGCCCCTTCCCTGGAGCTCTGATTGCAACCACCCACTTGCATTTTTACAAAGTGATGTCATCTGCAGATAATGGTTTCTCCGTTCCTGGTGGAGCAGGAGTTCCAGATATTGCGCTTTGGGGGAGGGACCCAGTAGAGCTGATTGCCCACTCCTCAGGCATGGGGGGGGGGCTGGGTAGACCCCCACCCCTGACGGCGGCATCTGAGGTGCAGAAGGCAGGCCCACTGTCTCAGGCCTCCTGGTCTCGGCAGCCCCGAATGACCAGAACTGCGAGGGTCCCTGAGAGGAGCCTCTCTCTGTCTTCCTTGTGCAGATGGGATCTGAGGCTCAGAGAGAGCAGGGCCTTGCCCAAGCTCACACAGCATTTAAGGCAAAACCTGCACTCACACCCAGACTCCTGACATCCTGGGCCACCTGCCCATAGTTCAGGGTCATCGTTCCGGCGTTCTGGGAAGAGGGGTTTTGTGGTGAGGGCTGTCCTGTGCATGGAAGGATGTTTACAGCATCCCTGGCCTCCACTCACTAGATGCCAGCAGCACCTCTCCTGACTTGTGACAACCAAAACCGTGTCCAGCTATCGCCACATGTGCCCTCACGCCCTAGGAGAGAGCAAAATTGTTCCCCCTGAGACCCACTGCCACAGTAGGAGATCCAGGCAGCAATCACATACCCCCCATTTTTAGGCGTATTTTGGGGTGGGGGTAATAGGAGAGTCTGGGGAAAAATTCTTTCTTCCCAGCAAGAAAGTAACTCTCTGTTTTTCTGAGGCCTCAGCCACAGCTGTTGGCAGGAGAGTGTTCTTTCTTTCTTTCTTTCTTTCTTTCTTTCTTTCTTTCTTTCTTTCTTTCTTTCTTTCTTTCTTTCTCTCTTTCTCTCTTTCTCTCTTTCTCTCTTTCTCTCTTTCTTTCTTTCTTTTTCTTTCTTGTTCTTGAATCCAAAGCCCGAGGACACAGCTGCATGTCCCACACCTTCAGGATGAAGAGGCAGCCCTGGAGGGGACTGTGAGGGGTCCTGGACCTCCTCCTGGCTAGGAACACTGCTTCCTCTGACCACTTTTCTTGGAGCCAATCTGCCGATTTCTTTTCTCGGGGAAATGAAAATAAGTACCGGCTTTTGTAATCCCATCCCCAATCCCATCTGGAAAGTTCAGGCTCATGCAGCTTGGCAGCCGGGTCTGGAGGGCTGGGTCTGGCGGGCCCTGGAGTCATGGGCACTCAAACATCGGACATCGGAACAGGCTCAGCATTTCCTTTCCGGTTACAAGGTTCCCTGGAATGTGAGCAGCCCCAGGGGGTGGAGGGGGGGTGGGGGTAGCCGTGGGCAGCGGAATTCGGTGGCAAGAAGCCCTGGTCAGGCCAGAGGCCAGCTCAGTTCTGACTTGCTGTGTGACTTTGAGTCATTGCTCTTTTCCTCTCTGGGCCTCAATCTTTCCATCTGTGAAGTGGGGGGAGTGGTGTTTCATGGGCCGCATGCATCAGAATCACTTAAGGGATGTGTTTTTTAATGTGTATTTGTGATGCCTTCCCCAGACGTCTGAAAGGCTTCCTGAGCCTCCAAATGGTTTTGGTGACTTAACTCTTGGGACCCACCACCCCAAGGACCCGGATTTTTCCCTCCAGGCCTCAAGTTGGGACACCCTTTCCCCCTCATAACCCGTGTGCGGGGCTCCCCTGAGGCAAGAGGGTGAATTATGTGGTGGTGGGTTGGGATTGAGCTTTGCTCCTGAAAATTATCTGCTATCGAGCCCTTGGCAAGATCCCTGAGGTCCTCAATCCAAATGAAGTCATTGTTAAAGCATTTTATTCCTGCCACGGGGAAATTCTAGCTGCTGGTTACAGAGTTCGGTTTCAAAATTGTGCCATTTATTATTCGGGTTGGATTGGCTTGTAAAGCCTTGTGTAGTCATCCATCATTTATAACTGCATTATTCCACAAGAATGCGTTTTCCAGATGAGGCTATTCCTTCTGTGAAGGACTAGAAAATGTTTCTTTTTATAGGAAATGCAAGTCTATCACAATGTGTTCCCTATTTATGTCATCCTAAATGGAGTTCAGGGAACATAATTTTACTCATTCAAAGAATGGGCTGTCGCTATGAGCCTCCACTCTTGTATGTGGGGTGCTTTTGGGGACTCCCAAGCTGTATGGTCCCTGTCCTGGTGTGTGCTTTTTCCAGCTTCGTTTGCTTTTATTTTTACGTGAAATATTTCTTCTTCACAGCATGTCAGCAGTTAACTTCTTACCACCGTCATGGCCATGCCCTGTAGTGGAAAACCAAGAACGCAACGGTGTTAGAACTGTTCATATTATGCGAGTTAATAGAGAACGAATGAGAAGATTCTCTGATGAGTTAAGAACATGAGTTTTTCATTTCTATTTGGTAGCTGGGAGTAAGTGGAGGGTAGTTCTTTTCTTTCTCATTTTAAGCTCGGTTCCAGATGCCTCTGATAGCTTTCGGGAAAATGAGGGGATTCTATAGGTAAATTTTTCCATGTAACCAACTTGCATTCCAGGTGTGTTCGTTTTGTTTCTGAACTAGAGATGCCTCCATTTCCTCCTCACACACCCTGTTCTTGGAGAAGCAGCTCTGCGCATAGCCCGTGACACAGCACCTGGCTCTCTGGCCACCTGACCTCACCTTTTCAGAGCTGGAAAAGGTTACCTGTGTGTGTGTGTGTGTGTGAGCGGGGGGGCGGGGGGGGGGGGGGGGGGTCGGCGGCGGGTTGCTGTATTTGCAGGCCATGAGACTCAGGGCTGAGACTAACATGTGAAGCTGCCCTCATGGATCATAGACAAGCCCAGAAGCCAGGCTGTGGGGCCTCCCTGAGCAGAGATGTGTGTGTGTGTGTGTGTGTGTGTGTGTGAGAGAGAGAGAGAGAGAGAGAGAGAGAGAGAGAGAGAGAGAGGGCGGGGGAGAGAGAGAGAGAAAGCGCCGGGGAAGAACAAGGATCCAAGCTCACAGAAAATCAGGACAAGGAGAGCCCTGAAGGAGCCCAGAAGAGGAAACTGAGGCTCAGAGAGGTGAGGTTACTTGTCCCAGGTCACACAGCAAGTTAGGAGCGGGTCTCAAATCTGCTCCAGAGCCCAGGCTCCTTGCTCTAAAGAGCGCAGGTGCCAAGTTCTGGAGCCAGGGGTAGGCTGAGGCGGTGGGTGGGTACAAGTGGAATCATTCAGTGGGAAGAGACCTGGCCTGACTCCACAACCATGGACTCCTTTCTGGGCCTCAGCTTCCTCGCTCCAAAGGAGGGTTGGCCTGGATGTTCCCTGCATTCTCAGAGAGCTCTGTGAGCCGAGATGAGGCCGGGTGCTGGGGCCTGAAGCAGGAGGACCTAGTTGCAGTAGCTGACCGTCCACCCAGGGCCCAGATTCCAAGTGGCAGGACAGTAAACGCATGGACTCTGGGGCTGGACTGCGGGTTTCAAATCCCCCTGCTCCACCCACTACTCCATGGAGGCTCAAGCAGATTAAATGAATGACTTCAGCCTTGGTTTCCTCATCTATAAAATGGGGATAATAATAGTATCTGCCCAGTCGTAGGGATGAAATAAGTGAATCTGTATAAAGTCAGAGCAGCGCCTGGATGATCAATGCTCAATGCATGTCCATTTTTGCCTCCACCGCCCACGCCTGTGGTACCCCTCAGGGGTGAGGAGGTTTAAGCTTCCAGTCCTGCTGGCTCCTCCCAAGGAGGTGGCAGCCCTGCCATCCAGCAGCTGGGCCTATGGGCCTGCTTCCTGGGCAGAGTGAGTCCGTGAACACTCAGGCGTGACACATGGCCTGGTCATCCGCACCTCGACCACAGGCGGCCAGTTCTGGGCTAAAAATACCACTTTTATGAATGGAGCCAGAGAGGGCCGTTCTGGGACCGCAATTAGTGTTTGTGTTAAAACCGAGTCTCTGGCTCTCCACGCCTTCACCCCTGCCCTTAAGCCCACCCCTTCTGTGCTGCTGCTTCGGGGAGACTCACTCAGGGTTGGGGGGATTGTATGCAGTGGGGGAGGCCCTGGGGGGGGGGGGTCCGGAGTGGACCGATGGCTCCTCCCACAAAAAAGGAGCCAGCAGCCTGACTCCCAATTCCCCTACAGTGCTGAGAAGTAGGAATAACCATCTCCCTTCATTTGGAGGAAATGGAAGTTTCCAGAAGTTCACAGCCAGGGGGTATGTAGTCAAATTTGGGCTCTGGATCGGTGCCCCACTCCAAACTCTCTTCTCCTGCACCTGCTGCTGCCATGGGACTGCGCCCCCCCCCCCCGCCCCCGGGGAGGGATGCTGACGGGCCTGGGGGGCTGGCTGGCACAGGCTTTCTCCTCTCCCTGAGTCCCTGAGGTGTAGTCTCACATGAGGATCAGGGATGGAAGGGTCCAGCTCAGGGAACAGCAGAACCAGACGTGAGGCCGAGCTGGAGATGCCTCAATGGGGGCCGAGGTGAAGGGCCGAGCCTGGAGTGGGCAGACGGAGCAGCAGGTCCAAGACAGCGGAAGGCAAAGCAGGCAATGGTCTCGGGTGCCCACCAGCCTGCCGCCAGGTGGGGCCTCCAAGTGCCTTCCGCCCGCAGCAGGAGCCCAGGACTGCCGTTGTATAGTGTAATCATTGCTGCTTTAACCCATTCATTCTTTTATTCACTCTTTCACTCATTCAACAGCCATCTACTAGGCCAGGCCTAGTCAAGGTACGTTTGCATGGGTGCTGAACAAAATCCGATCGCTGCCTTCCAGGGGCATCCAGCCTAGTGATTTAGGAAAGGATCGTGCAAAGTCTATCATCAGAAAAGCCGGGGAGTGTGATTAAGGAAAAGCACAGGCTGTACATGGAGAGATGTGTGCCATTCAGAGTGGGAGGCCAGGCAAAGGCTGAGGAGGGAAGTTAGCCAGGGCTGCAATGAGGCAGGGAAGAGCATTCCAGAGGGAGGGAACAGCATCGTGGAGCCCTTGAGTTGGAAAAAGGCTTTGCCTGTTTCAGGAACGAACAGAAGACCTGAGTGACTAGGTCAGTGGTTCTCAACCTTCCTAATGCCGAGACCCTTTAATACAGTTTCTCATGTTGTGGTGACCCCCAATTTCATTGTTACAAATTGAACATAATTAAAGCATAATGCTTCATCACAAAAACAATATGTAATTATATATGTGTTTTCCGATAGTCTTAGGCGACCCCTGTGAAAGGGTCATTTGACCCCCAAAGGGGTCGCGACCCACAGGATGAGAACCGCTGGACTAGGTGGATGCGAGGAGAGAGGGAAGAGAGGGTGAGGTGGAGGAGGGTGGACTGTGCTGACTGACAGCTAGCTTCAGGATGGCTAAATCTGTAGACAATTGTTTTCTTTCCAATGTGTCATTTTAAAAAGCAAAGGAGAGATGATGAGAATGAAGGAATTGGTGAGAGAGGATGTGTGAAGACAGTACGCAAACAAATAGATTCTTGCCCTCTATGTCCTTATACCAACCAGCCTGAGTCACCACCAGCTGCCCAGCCACTTCCATCACCTGCCATGTCTGTGGCCAACCTGAGCAGCTGACACAAGGGCCAGCACACACTGCCCTGCCTGATCCTTCCACTCTGGCCAGGGCCCCTGGACCAAAGGGGGGTTTTGACCTAAGAGCAGCCAGTCTTAGCAGGAAGTTGGCTAGGGGCCTGAGAAGTGGTATGGGGTAATAAAAAAACACACACACACAAATATTTGTTCTTTATCCCTGGTTCCTGGTACAGAGGTCCTAAATGTCTTGGACTTTATTTAGTGTTTTGCATGCTAATGAGATGACCGGTGGGGGCGGAGCACAGGCTAGATAGGTTCAGGAGGGGGACTGGCTGTCCCCACCCTGACTCCTGGGAGGGGAAAGAGGCAGGGCAGTGAAGTCAACCACCGTGGGCGAGAATGAAATCTATCATGCCTACATAATAAAGCTTCCATCAGAACCCCTCAACAACAGGGACTGGAGCCTTCTGGGTTGGTGACTCTATCTACCTGCTTGGGGTGAGGGGTGCCCACAGCTAGCCTGGAAACTGTGCCAACCATCCCACCTACCCACCTGCTGCCAGGTTTTGTTCTATGCATCTCTTCCATCGGGTTGCTTCTGAGTCGTATCCTTTACAATAAATCGCTAATAGTAAGTAAAGCCTGTTCCTGGGTTTTGGGAGTTGTTCTAGCAAATTATGGAAAATGAGGAGGGGGTTGTGAGAACCCCCAAATTCATAACTAGTCAGTCAGAAGTATAGGTGATCCTGGGGCTTGCAGGAAGTGGGGGCAGTCTTGTGGGACTGAGCCCCACACCTGTGGTGTCTGCTCTCTAACTCTGGGGGTCCATGTCACCATTGAATTGAATTAGTTGTCGGATACCCAGAGATGGGGTGTAAGACCTGTTTATGAACCTTACCCCTTCTCCATGCCCCTCGGGGCTACAAATCCTTCTCTAGGAGAGGACAGTGTTATCTGGGGCTCTGGCCCCCAAGTCCCACCCTCTCAGTTATTCCAAAGCACGCTGCCCTCAGAGAGCTCACAATCTAGCTGGGGAAAGACAACCAAGCAGTAAGGAGCCCCGGAAAGGAGTTAGCTGGGCGGTGGCACGGCCAGGTTCGACCCCTCTGGGAGGCCTGAGCACCTGCCCGGCCCCTACCTGCCTCTCCGCCTGCCAGCTGCACCCAGGTGACCTCCTGGGCTCCTGCTGCGGGCGGAAGACACTAGGAGGCCCCACTTGGCAGCAGGCTGGTGGGCACCAGAGACCATTACCTGCTTTGCCTTCCTCTGGCTTGGACCTGCCGTTCCGTCTGCCCACTCCAGGCTCGGCCCTTCACCAAGGGCCCCGTTGGGGCACCCTCACTCTTGCCAGGCCTCACCCCCACGCTCGCCAGGCCTCACCCCCACGCTGAGGGGTCCCTGGTGGGCCTGGGGGTGGGTTGGAGCTCTCGGTGCTGAGCCCAGGCCTGTCCTGGGGGCTCTCACACTGACCACTCCTCTACCCTCCCCGACCAGAGCTGAAGATCCCGGACAGCGCCAACGTGTGCTACGCCATGAACTCTGCCGCCAACTATGACTTTGTCCTGAAGAAACGGGCCCTCACCAAGGGGGCCAAGGTCCGGCATGGCGCCAGCTCCACTCTCCCCCGCATGAAGCAGAAGGGACTCAGGATTGCCAAGGGCATCTTCTAGCTGGTCCCTGGCGCTGCCCCGCCACAGGGCTGCCCCGCCACAGGGCTGCCCCGCCAGGCTCTGGCAGGCTGGGCAACCAAGCACTTACCGACGACAGCGGCCCAGGCCAGGCGGGCACCTTCTGCCCAGCCTGCCACCGGGCTGCCCGCCCCGACTCCAGTTTCTCCCTGGACCTCCTGCTGCCGGGATTGGCGCCTGCCTGTCGACAGGCTGACCTGGCCTCCCGGGGCCACTCGCCGCCTTAGGTGCCTTCCGTTCTCTGGAGCCAGAGGACGAGCCGACTTGGCCCAGGAGCGCTGCCACGGGGCACGGAGCCCTGCCCGCCACTGGGCACGCCCTCGCTACACCTCCCTCACCCCTTCCCAGGTGTGGGTCACTGCCACCTGTGCCCACGGGCAGCCCAGGGCACCCGCTCATCCCCTGGGTCTGACCACTGCAGTTCTCTCCTCGTGCCCACGGACACTATACAACGGCTTATATGTATGAGTGGGTTAGAAAAATTCAAACAACTTAAATGTTCAATAATAGCCAATTAAAAAATACATTTTAGCAATCTCTGATGGATTTTACATGGCCACTAAAATCACAATTTAAAAGCAGATTTATGCCCAACATCCTTAGTCATTAGGGAAATGCAAATCAAAACCACAATGAGATACTACTTCACACTCACTAGGATGGCTATATATATATATATATATGTATTTTTTTTTTTTTTAAGGAAAGGAAAATAACCAGTGTTGGTGAGGATGTGAAGAAATTGGGATCCTTGAACATTGCTGATGGGCATGTTAAATGGTGTGGCCATTATGGAAAACAGCCTGGCAGTTCCTCAAAAAGCTACCAGTAAACGTAGAAATATGTTACGACCCAGCAATTCCACTCCTAGATATATATCCGAGAGAAATGAAAACATTTGTCCACACAGAAACATAATGCTCATGGCACCATTATGCATGATAGCCAAAAATGGAAATGACTCACATATCAACCAGTTAGTGAATGGGTAAACAAAAGTGGTATGTCCATACAACGGGCTATTATTCATCCATAAAAAGGAAGTATGTTACATACCACAACATGTATGAACCTCAAAACATGCTAAGTGAAAGAAGCCAGACATGATTCCATTTATATGACCTTGCCAGGATGGCAAATCCATAGAGATAGAAAGTAGATTAGTCGTTCCCAGGAGGGCGGGTGGGAGAATTGGGACTGTTTATAGGTACCACTTTCTTTGGGGGATAATGAAGATGTTCTGGAATTAGTTAGTGGTGAAAGCTGTACGGCATAGTAAGTAAATATACTAAAAACCATGGAATTGTACACTTTCTTTTATTTTTCAATATATTTTTATTTTTTCAGAGAGGAAGGGAGAAGGAGAGAGAGAGATAGAAACATCAATGATGAGAGAGAATCATTGATCAGCTGCCTCCTGCAACCCCTACTGGGGATCAAGCCCACAATCCAGGCATGTGACCTTGACCAGAATCAAACCCAGAACTTTCAGTTCCCAGGCCGACGCTCGATCCACTGAGCCAAACCAGCGAGGGACAGAATTGTACACTTTTAAATGGTGAATTTTGTTATGTTAATTATATCTCAAAAAATTAATTAAAAGCATATTGAATGATAGAAGAGAGTGCTTGTGATTTATTAACGGGAAGACACAGGGTACAAAATCAAGCTACCATATGTACTATCATCTATACATGCCCTAATTTCTAAAAATTATTAGAGAGTAGCTACAGATATTAACCACAAACTCAGACATGTAAAAAATGTCATGTTTGTCTCTCTTTCTAAAATTACCTTAGATCTGACTCAGAGCCTGGCCCATTGGACCACAGGGCATTCAGTCTCAGTCACGTGGGGCTCCTTCCCTCTCCAGTTTGTCCACATCCGTCAGAGGTGGGGGGCCTTCACACGTCCTGAAATCTAGCAGCTCTGATGCTTTCTTGGGGCAGGTTGAGGGCTTGGGAGGTGCCTGGGGCTCAGCCTCCCTGACCATTCTCCGCCCCCCCCAGCCACGCCCTCCAGGCCCCGCCTCCATTCCGGATGAGGAGCCCCTCCTTCTCCCCCTTTCCTACTTTCTGGTCTTATAGCCGCAGCTCTCTACCCGCCCCTCTAGGACCCTTAGCACAGACTCCTCTGTGAGCCCGGATTTCCACAAGAGATGGAGGCAGGGATTCTCCTTAGGGAGATCTGCTTCAGCCTGAAGAGGTTCCTCACCCTCAACCGAGAAGGGGCCAGAGGCAATTTGGAGGGAACAAGAAAGGCACACACTATCTTTATAAATTACCCTGCCATCCACGTGGACAGAAAACAAGACATTGGTACAGCATTTGTCTCTGGGGATGGAATTATGGGTAATTTTCATTATTTTTCTTTATGCTTGTTTGACTTATTGATTTAATATTCTACCACTCACTCCCCCCCCCCCCCAAAAAAAATGCTTCCCATTCCACAATGCCAGGTCCTCTTCAGCCCTCCGCTCTTCCCTGGCCAGTTCCCGTCGGGCGGGTGGGGGTGTGGGAGTTAAAATGTTACTCTTCACACCTGTGTGGACCAGGTGGGCTTGGCTAACTCACTGAATACAGAATTTACAGGAAAGCGGCAGAGAACGCTGCGGGCCTTGAATAGAACACATGGAGGAAAGGCAAGGGAGAGAAGACTTGTGAGAATTTCTCTGAAAAAAGATTTCGTGGTGAGGGTAGGGCATGAAGGGGGTGGGGGCACGAGGGGGCTGCCACCTCTTTCACTTTGATGAACCACACGAAGGGAGCTTGACGCGTATTCCCAGAAGTTGGGACGCTGGGGCCCGGAGAAAGCTCAGGTGGCCTCCATCAGGGAGGAGGGAGGGGAGGGCTGAGTGTGGGAGGATGCACCCTCCATGCAGGGGGTGTTTCCTGGGGCGGATGTGGGTCAAGAGAGCTGACCTGCAGCCCTTCCAATACCTGCCCCACAGAACCTTCTGAAAGGGGGAGAAGTCTTCAGGGGGGAGTCTTTCTGGGGAGAAGTCTTTTTTTTTTTTAAATACGTTTTTATTGATTCTTTTTTAGAGAGAGAGGATGGAAGAGGCATAGAGAGACAGAAACATCGATGAGAGAGGAACATCATCCATCGGTGCCTCCTGCATGGCCCCCACTTGGGCATGGGCCCTGACCGGGAGTTGAACCTCTTGGTTCCTGGGTTGACAGTCAACCACTGAGCCACACTGGCTGGGCTGGGGAGAAGTCTTTATAGGGGTTCTGTGTGTGAAGATGAAGAGCAGCTGATGCACTGGGAGCCTCAGACCCCCCATAGAACTGCCCAAGGAAGGCAGCTGCAGGCTCAGAGAGCATCAGGCCAGCTCACCACAGCACCGCCCAGGTAAGAACTTTCCGTCAGTTCCATCCCCTCTCTTCCTTGGCTATTGCTCAGACCCCGGCAGCCTGAGGATGAGGTATGCAGTGGGGAGAGAAGAAGGTGACCACAGCCCCTATTTCTAGACTAGGAAATTCTGCCTGAGTCTGGGCATTCCCATTGGCTCAGGACTGTCATTACCTAAGACAAATGGCCAGAGTTGCCCGCTGAATCAAATTGCGTTTTTGATTAGATCACAGTGCGGCTTGCTGAACCTGCTGGTTCCAATAGCTGAATTTCAGTAGCCACTGTGAGCAGGCAGGGGGCTACTGCGACACTCAGAGCCTCATTTGGCCTCAGGACAATTTTCCATCATCCAGAGCAGTGGTTCTCCACCTTGGCTGCACATTAGAATCACCTAGGAATCTTTTTAAAATCCTGATTTCTGGGCCTCATGATTCCCAGGTGATTCTAATGTGCAGCCAAGGTGGAGAACCACTGGTCCAGAAGATCCTCCTATGATCCGGAGGGAGAAACTGAACCCAGAGTGCCTATCCTCGGTCACACAGCCACTGGCTGGTCTGTGGGCCTCTGTGAGGTACTGCCCCGCTGGGCAGGCCTGTCCCTCTGAGTCTCAGTCTTGTCATCTGTGAAATGGGAACGCAGGGGGTTGCCTTGCAGGGTCATCACGAGGATTCATTCAGAGAGGTGAGTGGAGGTGCTCTGCGCACAGTAGGAGGCGCATCAAGGTCACCCCCTTCTTTCTGGGCCTGTTCCTGCCCACCCCCACCTTCTCCTTTCCCAGAGCTGTGTCTCTGGTGTGATTGGAGCTGTGCGTCTGGTCTGGCATGTCCTCCCATCTGGGAAGCATGGCTTGCTGGCACATTGGGATTCTGGAAATCCCCCCTTTGGTCCCCCATCCTGCATCTCTGACAGCTGACAGCAGGAATCCCATGGCCAAGCATGGAGAGTGGCCAGGGCGAGGTCTGGCTGGCTCAGCCTTTCTCCGGCCGTGCTCTGTGCTAACCTCACTTGACATTGATGTTTCTGGTTGGCTGGGAACCAGGCAGAATCTGTTAGTCCTCAAAATATGAGAGGCTGAGGGTTTTTCTGCCGGTGTCTGCCTGGCACCCTGCTGGCCTGGGGGGCCCAGGGAACTGGGTTTGCAGAGGTCTGGATGGGGTGAAAAGAAGGCCCCTATCCTGGGCCTCAGCCTCCACAGCCGGTGGGAGGAAGGAGGGGGAGGAGTGCAGCTCTGCTGGGCCAGGTGCTCCCTGTGGAGGCGGGAGTCCTGCGTTCCAGCCACACCTGCTGTGATCCCAGGCACAGCCCGCTGCCTCTCTTGGTCTCATGAGCCCACATGTATGAAGGGGAGGAAAATAATTTTCCCTCCACCCTTCTGAGTTCTTAGCTGACACCCCTGTAATAAAGGGCAGATTAACAAGAGAAAAACACATAGATGTTTACTAACTCGTGTATCTCATGGATACATGGGGTACAGTGGCCCAGTGAGAGGAACTCAGAGGTGGCTTTAGCATCCAGGCTTAAACACCACTTCATGGGGAAAAGGAAGGAGGCCCCTGTGAAGATGAAATCACACAGTGCACATAATCAGACACCGAGCACAGCCATGCGTGTACGTCTCAGTAGATGACGGTGGTCTTCATGGTCACTAGGCTCCAGGGTCTCCGGGGGCAGGGGGACTGCCGCTGACATTTGGGTTTCACGTGTGTTGCCTCGTGTAATTCTCACATGGTTACCACGGCAACTATTCTCCTCCCCATAGTGCCGGTGGAGAAATGGAGGCCCAGAGAGGTGAAGTGACTTCCCTGAGGCCACACAGCTAGCATGGACTGGAGTCAGAGCAGGAACTCGGGCCTCTCGGACCCCATAGCCCTGTTCCTGCTGCTTCTCCAGGCAACCTGCTGGGGTGTCGGCAGTTGGGTGAGATGCCTTGCAGGGCATGAGCTCCCTGTGGCTGGGCAAACTGGAAAAGGCTCTCTGCCGTGGGCAGGGGCATAGATGGTTCCTACTCTAGGATTCAATTCTGTGACTCGGGTTTCAGGCCTTGGGAAGGGCTGTGGGGATTTGCTGGTGAGTTTCCAGTCCTGTGTCATGAGGTTTGAGGGCCAGGGGTTGCTAAGAAAGCCTGCAGGCCCAGTGCTGCTCTTAACACATATGGAGGTGGGGTGTGTGCATGTGTGTGTGTGTGTGTGTGTGTGTATGTACGTGCTTTCTTTTCTTCACCAAGAGCCCCAGCCCCCCTGGTGAGGTTACCTCACAAGGAATAGTCTGCATTCAAGGTCTCAGGCGGTGACATAGGATATGGGCACAACATTCCAGGAGGAAGCTGACAGGAAAGGGCTGGAGGCCTGGTGACCACTGTGTCCCTGACATTCTTTATGCAAAAAGCCTGACTCTTCTGTTCTCTGAGGCTAGCCAGAAGGTCCCCGGCCTCCGCCTCTGGGGGACAGGGGAGTGAGAACCCACAGGTGGGGCAGTGGCCGGGGACTGGAGACAGTACGCCAGGAACCTGCTGAGCCACACCGCACGGCGTGACCTTCACCCCCATCCATACAAGTGGGGGTCTGGGCTAGACTCCTGGGCAAGGCAGGGGGTCCTGGATGTCTGACTGGAGTTCCTTGGAATTTCCCAAACTGGGAAGGTTCAGGAATATTCCCCTAAAAGGCCTGGTGGGTGAATGACTGGCCCAAAGAGGCATTATTACATCAAAGAAGAGGAAAGCAATCCCATGCAGACATTTCCGGCAGGGAAGGTGCCAGACACCTTCCTGGGCTGGGGGTGGGGAGCGGGTGCTTTCTTCCTGCTGAAGGCACGGACCTCGCAGAGGAACACGCACAGCTGTTTCCTTCACCTCCGTGCGGAGTGTGAGAAAGCGGACTGGAGTCGCACAGGAGGGACTGAGGTCAGGCGCTCAGAGGAAGCAATCACTTGGGATCCCCTTACTCTCACGGGGCCTCAGCCCGAAGTGGTAAACAGGTTTAACAGGCTCAGCGAAATCCACAGAAACAGAACAAACATGGGGAAGAATGGGAAAGGTAGGGTTTCAAGTCAACAGCATTGTTCTTGGAATCAGCCCATTCCTGGTACTACGCCGGGCATCTTGGCAATGGCTCACGGTCCCGTTCCCCAGAAGCGTTAGCACATTGCTGGCAGGAAGGATCTGAAAAGCAGTCAGAAAACAAGACAACGGCAAGTTCCAATCCAGGACGTGTTATTTACCCGCACCCGCAGGTGTCTTTTGTATGCTGGGGTCATGGAATGCTCAAGGAGGAGGGCAGCGGAAACCCTGGCCGAGCCTCTGGCTGGTTTCTGGCATCCCAGCCACAGCGAACACGGCCCCTGCAGGCAGGGTGGTGGGATGGTTAGGGCACTGGCTTTGGCATTGGGCAGATCTGGACTCCCACCCAGCTCCAGCTCTGTGTGACTCTAGATCAGTTACTTGTCCTCTCTGAGGCCCAGTTTCCCCAACTACCCGACAAAAGCGATGCTTTCCTTGCAGGGATTTTAAGCCTGTAGCCCAGTGCTCGGTGCATCACCAGCTCCCCGTGAATGGGAGCTGCTCTTATTCAGTTTACGTTTGGGCAAGGCCCTTCTCCGCTTGCTCTCTGGTCTGTTTCCCCAGATAACAGGACGTCCTCTGAGCAGCTCGGAGAGGCCGGGCAGGGGCTGACAGGGCTCGATCCCCACGGAGATCAAATTTCCAGCCCCTCAATGGAGCCAAGTAAACACAGGGGAGACAGTGCGGCTCCCTCAGCTGCCCACTAACAACCAGATTCCTGAAGCCACCACAGCTGCGGCTGCTCCCTCTGATTGTGTCTGGCTCCACGGTCCCCAGGCCCTGCTGCTGCCACTCTCATGCGACCTGGGGTTTGGGGCGGGCGGGTGGAAGAGGCGGTGCAAGCTGGTTTTGTGGCAGTGGCAGTGGCGGCGGCTGAGGGCAGGGTGTCGGCCGCTTCCAGGAGCAGATGGCTGGTCTCTTGGAGTTTCCCTTTTCAACTCTCTCCTCCCTCTGTCGGTGACTTCACTGGGCCACGAAAGTTGCTGACAGATGAGAAAGAGTCCAGGATGTTAAGGAAACTCCCTACCCTCGCCCTAAACCTGCTGTACCCCATTTCTCCGAGGCCAAGATCAGGGGCCCTAGTTTTATAACCTCTAAATTCTCTTATTCTCTGGCTGTTCACTTTGCAAGAGAAAACAGCACGTGTTTACTGAGCACAACTGTGCACTAGGTACAGGTGAGCAGGACACAGAACCCCAGCCCTTGAGCATTTTACAATGGATGCCTGACGAACTCCTACCCAACCTTCAAAGCCCAGTTCAAAAGTCCTCTCCCACCTCTCCATGCGACTCACCTCTGCCACGTCCTGGCAGGTTCTCTGCTTACAGCCATGTGAGCTTTTCAGCAGCTCCTTGAGGACAAGTTCCCATTCTCTCAAGGACCTTCACTGGTGCTGCCCGCTCCGAACGCTCCCTGAGCAACCCACACGCATTCTCCAGATCTCAGTGTCCCTGGACTTTACCCTTAAAGCCGTTATTGCGGTCTGCAATTTAAAGCATGTTTATCCGAGTCCTGCCCGTCTCCATCCCAGGAATGTAAATTCCACAGGAACAGGGAGTGTGCACATTTGATTACTTTTGTCATATCAGGGTCTGGTATGTGGAGGACTCTCAGTAGGCGTCTGCTAAACGTAACCCCTCTTCCATGAAGTCTTCCCCGATTTCCTCAGTCACAGTTTCTCTTTCACCTAGACATCTCTCATCGCTTTCTTTCTTACTTACTTTGTTTGTAAATTTTTACTATTCCAGAATATCTTATACATGTAGAAAAGTATATAAAATATGTGTACACAGCTTAACAAATAATTTTAAAGCAAACATCCACTTGACTGTCACCCAGGTCAAGATAGAGGACATAATCAAAAACTTAATCAGTGTGTCTTTCTCTCCCCACCAGAGTTAGCTACGATCTGGTTTTTTGATCGTTTTCTTGCTTTATTTTATACTTGTGCTGTCTACACAGACATTCTTAAACCACAGAGTCTAATGTTGCCCGTTTTTGAGCTTTGCGTGCACGAAATCAGACCGCACGTGTCTTTATGCGTGTTTGGCTTCTCTGGCTCAATGCCATGTTTGTGACGCTCACCCACGCTGGGGTTGTGAAGTTGCGATTCATTCACTTTCTTGGCAGTATAGTATTCTACCACATGACATCATTTATTTATTCATTCTGCTGTTGACATTTTAACTGTGCTGTAAATATTTATGCAGCAACCAATGAGCCTGCGTGTCTGCGTTCTGGGAGAAAGGAGAATGAGGCTGTGCCTCTGGGCGGTCAGGCCCCTGCCCCAAGCTGCCTCGTTCCAGAAGTGGGCCTTGCAGAAAGCTGCCCCCGTGCTCAGCCTGGGCCTGAGGCTGTCCTCGCCGTTAGGACCGAAGTTCAGGATACGGGCTGAAAGCCTGCGGACCGGGCAGCCTCGCTCCGGCTGGAAGTCACACAGCCCGCGGGTGGGGGTGCAGCTGGAATCTGTGGGTTTCCCTCCCTAATCCCTGCCTCTCCTCTGGTGTGGCATTACCAGGAGCCCGTAGGGAAGTGGGAGATGATGGAATCCCACTGTACCCTTCCACCGTCCATCATCCGGAAAGAGGGGGCTGTGGCCTGGCCTTGCCTAGAAGGTGGGGCCGTTCTGATCCCCACCCTCCCCAGGCTTCCGCTCCACTGTCCTTCATTTTTTAAATAGATTTTAAATCCTCCCTGTGGAACGAGGGGCCTCCGGTTTCAGAACTGACAGGTCAGAGCCTGCGGATCCTGAGCCCCTGAGAGTGGAGGCGAGTGGAGGCAGCTTGGGTTCTCGCCAAGCCCCCGGGGGACTCCCGGCTCTGCCCTTCTGCGTGGTGTCCGTGGTTGACATCCAGGAGCCGGCCAGCTCCCCATCTGGGGCCATGTGTTAGAAGGGGGGGATCGCACTGGGACCGTCTTCCTTCTCTCCCACATTGTCAGCGACGGGACTAGTGATCATCATAATGCTAACAATAGCAGCCGCAATCCACTCAACACGTACTGTGTCTAAGACCCTGTGCATATCTGGGCTCATACAACCCTCACAAGGGCCGTGTGACTTGGTACCACTACTGACCCGCTTTATCGATGAGGAACCAGAGAGGCTGAGGGTGCGGGGAGGAATTCTAACTCGGGTCTGTCTAACACTGAAGCCAATGCTCTCGTCCACCTCCCGGCCCGGCCGCCCAGGGCCTGGGCCAGACTTCTGGGTCCTGCCCTCCCTCCCTGCTCCTTGGCCCCACAGGGCCTGCATCTGAGAGAACCACTCGAGGCCTCTCTTAGCGCCTTCTTGCCCTTCTGGGCTGCCCCTGGGTCACTCAGTGACACCCCAGCTGGCTGCCTGGTCCTGGCTATTGGTGCAGGGGGAGAGCCAGCCGTGCGGGAGCTCCAAGCGCTGCCCTCTCGGGGACCTTTGTCTTCTCCTGCCATGGGGACCCAGCAGTCCCTCCAGGCCCCTGAGAGCCTGCGAGGCCCTGGGCCAAGTCCTTGGCAGAGCGGCCGGCCGAGGATGCTGAGTGGAAGCAGATGTGACTGGACTGCGTCTGGCCTGGTGCCAGAGGAGCCCTCAGGCCTGAGAGGATGCTGGGCTGTTAGCGCCGGAGGGGGCTGGGCTCGGAATGAAGCTACCTCGGAACCCCATATTTTAATCTGTTTGGTTTAAGCACCAATCAAGTCTTCATTTTGGTTGTGTACACCAGAGCTGGGTCCTGAGCCGAAGGAAATTGGAGATTGACCCCACCCTCTAGGGCAGTGGTTCTCAACCTTCAGGCCCTTTAAATACAGTTCCTCATGTTGTGACCCAACCATGAAATTATTTTCGTTGCTACTTCATAACTGTAATGTTGCTACTGTTATGAATCGTAATGTAAATATCTCATATGCAGGATGGTCTTAGGCGACCCCTGTGAAAGGGTCATTCGACCGCCAAAGGGGTCGTGACCCACAGGTTGAGAACCGCTGATCTAGTGCCTCTTACAGATCAGGAAACTGAAGTCGATGGCAGGGAATTGTGCAGGGCCCCCACCCTTGGTGCAGTATGACATGCTGTCTAAGTTAGGATGATGATTGGGGGGACCTGGGTGGGGGCCCCAGCCGCCTCTGGCAAGGCGCTCACAGGCATCTTTTCTGGCCTGAAGTGGGCCTCAGAGCCGTGAGGTTTTCCGGAAGAGACACCCCACCATTCCAGGAAGGGGAAGACGGCCAGCGTCCACCTGTTCAGTGAGGTGAACTCCTGCCCCAAGGCCGCAATGGCCTCGTCACCATCTACTGGCAAATGGATGCATCTCCCGGGGAGAAGGGAGCCTGCCTTTCTTCAGTGACCTTGCTGGTGGGGTCTGAGAGAGAGAGCGCTCTGAGCTGCAAGTGGAGCCCTCTGTCCTGTCCTGATGTGCTGTGTGGCCCTGGGCAAGCTGCTTCTCCTCTCTGGGCCTCAGTTTTTCTGTCTTTGGCATGATACTTCAAGGCTGTGACAGTCTTGTTCCCCAACAACTTTTACCCCAGGGTCCTTAGAAGTGGTAGTCGCCACGATCACCATCACCATCACCATCGCCATCACCATCACCACCATCATTACTTTCTTGAACAGGCACTTATTAGAATCTGCTTTTCTAAAAAAGCCAATGGACAATAAGACTGTTTGACCCTGGTCTCACTTGGAAAGGCTGACGCTCAGAGAGGCTCAGGGTGTTCCTCAGGCCAGCCCTTGCCAGACATTCCCAGGCACACAGATCCCCTGGGGACCTCGCTGGAATGCAGATTCCCGCTCAGAGGTCTGCGTTCCCGGTACTCTCCCAGGTGACTCGACGCTGCTGGTCCTCGGGCCACCAGTGGACCCCACACCAGTTAGTGGTGGAGCTGTGGCTGGTGTCGGCTGCAACGGCCTGCCCACCCTCCTTCCACCAGCCGTCAGGGTGACTGGAGAGCACTGGGCAGCCTGGGACCAGGCTTAGGTGACACTGTATCCAAAAGAGCCAGGCCTACTCTGTCTGTCTAGAGAATTAGAAAATTAGCATATTGTAGCCTCCAATGTAATTAGTGATTTAGGCAAGAATCATCAACGCCTGCTAAGACCACGGGGTAAAAGTTGCTAGGGAACAAGGTCATCACAGGCTGAAGTCTCACCCAAAGACTCCTTGTTAGTACAGAGGGGAGCGAGCTGTGATGCTGGAAAGTCCTGGCGTCACCTCCTTCACGTGACGTCAGCCTGGGCTTTGGCGATGGGAGATGGGCTGACGGCAGGGGCTGCCCTTGCCGGAAACGCTTGGCCTGAGGCTAACGTGGGGGTCCCGGGGGACATTCTGAGGGACATCTGGCCTGGATTCCTCAAAGGGTCTAGTGAGACATCACAGCCGAATGCCATACACGATGCTTGATTGCCTGCTGGGTTGGGAAGAAGAAACAGCCACCAAGCACGTGTGCGAGGCAACCGGGGAAGTGTGAGTGTGGACAGTGCTGGGGGATGTTGCCTGATTAACGCTGATTATCTTGGGTGCCGTGTGCATGCGGGACTGTGCAGGAGAATGTCCTTGTCCCTGGCGGAGGCACGCGGGAGTGTCTGGGGATGGAGCATCACGATGTCCCACCTTATTTTTAAGTGGTTTGGCAAAAGTAAAGTATACATGTGTGTGCACATGCATGTGCGTGCGTGTGTGTGTGTGTAGATGGAGAGAGAAGTGTGTGTGGAGTGGGTGTGGCAAGATGTTAGTGGTTGGTGGATCTCCATCAGGGGTACTTTTTGAACTATTCAGTGTGTTAGAAATGTTTTTTAAAAATGCAGATAATTATAAAACAAACAAACAAAAAAGCCACCCAGAAGCCATAAATCTTTACTGAAATCGAAGGCATGTGGAGACAGGACTTACATCGTAGGCAGAGAGTGTCTGACATCTCCTCTTCACCGCCCACCACTCCCTCATGATGGAAACTGCTCCTCATAAAGTCCCCCTTTCTCTCTTTCTAGTCCCTCTTTTCGAAGGTTAGACGCCCGGTGTGATGTCTTACTCTGGCATTTACATGCTCGCTGTATGTGGCTTCAACCTTTCTGGCCTCACTCTCCTCCTCTGTGACAGGGGGAGAATCCTGGTACCTACCCGCATCGTTGTTGTGGGGCTTGAAGACACAGCGGCCCGTGGCAGGTTGTCCCGCCCCAGGCCCAGCCCTATGGGAAGGCTGGCCCCCACTGTGGCTTCCCCGGCGTCTCTGTCCACCCCAAGGTGGGCAGCCGGACATTAGCGCCGCTCATACTAGATCCCCTCCTTCTCCAGCGCGTGTGATGACTGCAGCCAACCACCCTGAGCTCGGGCATGGCCACACGCGTTGCTGTGACCACCAGGTGGAGGCATTTAATTGCAGATGCTCCCCTTTCCTGTGCTCTGTTCCCAGGCTGACATGCAGGGGCCGCGCTGAGCCAGCGTGAGGTCCGTGGGCAAGCTGCTTCCTGCACCCGCGGGGACTCTGTATGAGTGAGAAATGCATCTTTGTGGGTTTTAAGCCTCTTGGATGTAGGAGTTGTTTTGTTCGAAGTACAGCATCATGCAACTGATAAAGGGGCTGCCCCGCCCCTGGCCGAGGCTCCCTAGGACGCTCATCTAGAGGAGGGTCGGTCTTAGCCGGAACTTGCCGAGCATCTCTGACTCCCAGTCAATGCCCTCACCCTGTTGGGAGCCGCTGTGTTCAGCTCTGCCAGCCACCGGCTGTCCCCTCACCCCGGCCGAGAGCCACTGAAACATGATCACAGAGGAGGCCTCCTCCTTTGTCCCAAAATAGGCTCTTATCAGCCCCATCTGCTCAGGACATTTGGTCACTGTCTTACTCTAGACATCAGAATTTAAATCTCTTATCGGCTGATAGACTGAGGAAGTTGGGTCAGTCAGTGTCAGGGCCAAAATTCCCCGGCTTCCGGGGCAGCTGCCACCGTTCCATGGAGACGAAGCCTGTTGGAAGGAGAACCCGGGACGAGGGCAGGACACTGTGATCTCAGAGTCGCTCTCGTTGTCTTGACCAAAGGTGGAACAGCCCTGCCTTTTCCTGCCTCGCGGCCTTTGCACCGGCTGTTTCCTTTGCCTGACATCTCTCACCATCTATCTCCCCCTCTTCACCTGGTCAACTTGCTCAACATCACATCTCAGCCTGCAACACAGGGTCACTGTGGTTATATGCATCCTGCATGCTGCCCTCAGAGCACATACTTGTTTGCTTTAATTACTTGAGTTAGAGTAATTTAATTACTTGTTCAGAGACGTCTCCCCGCTGGCTCTGAGCTCTGTGAAGGCGACAATTTGTCCACCTTTCTAAGGAATGAGTGCTGTATGTGAATCTGACCTGTGAGAGCCTCCCTGGGCACGGAGGGTGGCATTTAAGGGTGCCCAGTCCAGGAGCTTCCAGAGGACCCCTGTCTTCCAGCTCCCCTTGGCAAGGGTTAAGCGAGGGCCAGAGACTTGGTCCTGTGCTGCCCCCTGGTGTCCACTGGTAAGATCCCAGACCCTCCCACTCCATGGAGGAAACTGGGTGCCCTCCCTGAGTTGTCCCCTTCATCCCTAACAGCAGCCCAGTGAGACAGGGTTATTATTGCTCGTTTTATGAATGAAAAAAGCCCATATCTGTTCGTTTATTTGGAAAATATTGATCAAGTTCCCTATTCTCTGCCAGGCACCTTGCTAGGAGCTGCTGCTCTGCTGGTGAACTTTCTGCCCTCACAGAGCTTATACTCAGGTCTATGACGGGCAAGGAAGATAGCAAACAAACGAGCAGACGTGTCGGTGTTTCTCTGTGTGTGTCTGTGCATGTGTATGTGAATGTGGCCAGCACATTGGTGGCCCAGATGGCAACTGACTTGCCCAAGGTCACAGAGGTGCCACTAGGTTGGACCCAGCGGTAAAGATCACAGCTGATAACTACAGACGCCCTAAGGTGGTGCCAGGTGCCGGACTCTGAGTTCTTCACACATGTTTTATCCGCACACAAACTATGGTTATTCCATTCTGCAGATGGAGAAACAAAGCACTGAGAGGCTAGGGAACTTGCCCGAGGTCACGTGGCTGCTAAATGGTGGAACCAGGCCTTGAACCCAGGAGATCTGGATCCAGAAAAGCTTAACACTACACAAACTCCAGGAGTTTTGACACCCAGGGCTTCAGTGGCAGTGGTCACGAATCGAGTGCCACCCTCCCCTCCCACCCCAGCTGAGAAGGATCAGAAGGGTCCATCCTGGCACATGACTTGGAGAGAGTTGACGGGGAGGGGGGCTGCAGATGGCCCTTGCCACGGGGAGCCTGGCCGTGGGAGCAGAACCAACCCTGCTGGGCTGTGAGGTGAGGGGCTCAGGTGCCCAGAGCCAGGGAAGGCTTCTCGGAGGAGTGGGGGGTGGGCTTGGCCTGGGAAGTTGCATAGGATTCAGAAGCATAATTGTGTGGGTGAGCAGAAGCAGAGGGAATGGGGTGAGCGGAGGCTCAGAGGAAGGAAAAGTGAAGCTGCCTGCGGGCTGAGCTTCCGAGGCTGCCTGCCAGGTCGAGAAGCTGGACTGCCTGTGGCGTGGGAGCCCTTGAGGGACAGGATGTGGTCAGGTAATGGCTTTGGAAAAGCCTCTGGCTGCAGAGTGGGGCGTGGACGGTGGGGCGGAGGCCTGAGAAAGGGAGGTGAGGTGGGGACTGTGGCAGGTGTCCAGGCGAGAGGGACGGGGTCAGCCCGGGACAGAGGTGAAGGACTCACAGAGGCTGAAGCCAAAGATGCGTTTGGGAATCACATGGCCTGCCCCCTACAGCCTCTCTGACTTCGGTTCCTCCAATTGCCCACCGCCCCCCCCCCCCCCCCAGTCCCTCCACTCTTTGTTCTTGCTTTGTTAAAGAAAAGCTATTCTGACACTTGTAAATGGTAAAGACTTGGTTTAAGACTACTGCACTAAGGTTGGGAGACTGAACTCCATTTTGAATACAGCAAAGGTGGCTGGGGTTTATAGGCAAGAAGAGTGAGGGACCAGTTGATAAAAAATTACCAAGGTGTCAAGGTTAGGGAGGTGCTTGCTAAATGGGCCTAACAGTCAAGGACCTAGATATCAAGGGTAGGGGATTCTTGCTAGACTAACTTAGCAGGATTCTTTGCTAAAACATATGTACACCTGTATGATCAGGCACACACACACACACACACATAGATATTCACACACTCACACACATGTACACATGAGCAGATAATCAACACATCCATCTGCACACATGCACATATACATGCAATATATATCCTGCAGGCATTTGTACACATATATGCGCACATGCATGTCCACACACACATGCACACCTGACACCCGGACTCTGCCCCCTCCTCCTGTCAGGACAGGGATGGTGTTGCCCCCCAGTGTGGCGCAGGCATGGCCATAGCCAGATTGCCAGGGCTCCTTGGGTATCTGTGGACTCAGGGCCTGCGTGGGTGACACCCACTGGTCCTCTGTTGCCACCTTGTGGCCACTTCCCAGATAGCAGCACGTAGAAGCCCCCAGGCCCAACCCACAGAGCCCCTGGGAAACTCTTAGCCACCAGGAACCTTGCCCACCCCAGAGCACTTGGTTTTGCCAAGTTCTGTGGGTGATTAACGGGGCCTGGAGCAGGGCGATGGCCCACCTCTCCCCACTACCCCCTGATCTTTCCCATCCCCTCTCCCCTCCGGGCCTCCCCAGGGCTGTTTCCTCTGCTTGGAGCACTCACTCCCTGTCCCCCATGGCTCTGCGAGTCCATTGGGGCAGAGACATGATGTGCTCAGCTCAGTATCTGGGGACCCGCATGGCCTCTGGCACAGACAGCTGCTCAGTGAGTGGAGGACAGGGAAAAGGAAGGAAACGAGAGAGAAAAGGAGAAAGCGAGGGGCGGGCGGAGGAAAGGATGGGCTTGGTAAACTGTTACCAGGAGAGCCGTGGCCCTGCCCATCCCAAGGAGTGACTTACCAAAGTTTAAACAAGGAAAGAGAACAAAAGCACAACAGTTTCCCCACAACCTTTATTTTGTCTAAGTTATAACTTTTTTACTAATATTTTTATTACAAAATAGAGGGGGTCCTCACCTCTAAGTGCCCCCAAAAGGTGGAAGTGATGATTGGATGTGGCCTATGTCCGTCACCTGCATAAGAGGAGGCGGGTTCCTCTACTCCTGAGAAGTGAAGCAGGTCCAGGGAGCAGGACCAGAGCTGAACCCCGCTTTCCCATCCCCTCTAAGCTGTAGCAGGGGGTGGGGCAGTCCTCCAAGGAGAAGCCTTTAAAGCAGCGAGCGGCATCTCAGGAGCGGGGGACTGAAAACCTAGTGCTGACAAGTTGTGATGACTATTTGGCACTATTTTGAGTAGATAATAGAAGGAACTTGGTGGAAACCCCCTTCAACTCACGTCTGTCTCTCGGGGTTCTGGATCTTTCTGTCACTGGCTTCCTGAACGCTCCCCACTCCCCACACGGGTCTTAGTCACCGTGAGCCTCAGGGCCCAGCAGCAGGCACTCAGCGCTGCGAATCTACAATCGGAAACCTGAGCTGGGCTTCCATTAGGAGGCAGCCTCATGCCAATATCACCTCGAGGCCCATTCCCAGCAGTTGGCGGTGCTGGGTTGACGGGGTGGTCAGAAGGGCCCGCAGCCTCCAGCTGGGCAGTCCCAGATGCCCGGGCCTTCGGGCCGAGGCCAGCATATCCCGTGGTCTGGATTCTAAAGAACATTTTAGAATCCCGGAGAGCACTTGAGGGCAAAGGGAAGGGCGGGCCTTCTGTGGGTGGAGGTGAGGGTGCGCAGCGGGAGGAGAGGAAGGCTTGGACCGAGCCTTCAGGACCTGTGCTTAGAAAACGCAAGGGCAGAACTGGCATCACACAACTGGACATTTATTAAACGACCCTTATTTAGCTAACATTTTACAAAACCCCAGGTTGCCTTAAATCGCATTTGAAATCTGAAAAGATCAATGCACCATCTATCTTTCCGAAGACAGAAACTCAATTCCCCTCTGCTCTTGGGAACAGAATGCAAAAATAACCACTGGCATTAGGGTCCAAATGCCACCTCGATGGGGAGGAGGAGGGGTGAGGGCAGTGCCAGCCTCGCAAGGTAAGCTGGGCAGAAGCGAGCGTCCCAAACTGCCCGCTGTGGAACCGCCACTGAACCAGGTTAAAAAAAGCTATTCCCACACAGGCTCCTCCGCCGGCCGGCGAGCTGATGCGGAAGCCGCCAAATGTATGTATTTGTGGAGTTGTAAGTAGGTCAGATATTTCCGTCGCTAATTATTACGTGTGAAAAAAATATGTCGTGAGCTTGCCGCAGGGAGAGTATCGGGAGCAGCATTGATCTGCGGAAACTCCAGCCGGATCTGTCCGTCCAGGGCCGGAATCCCAAGGACAGTCAGAGAGAAAAAGTGTCCTAAACTCGGTGCACACGGGGCAGAGGGAAGCCCAGCAGGAGGTGGGGGAACCTGGGTTCCGGTCCCTCGTTTTTATTTCCCTCTCCTGGACTTTGGTTTTCTCATTGAATTGGGTTTTATATTCAGTGCCTTGGCTACTTCCTGGAAGGTCATTTTCTGGGCGCCAGGGACCTCCCTTGTGTTTTAGGAACGTGTTGTCCTGTTCTGGGAGATGGAGGCCAAGAATTAGCTTAGAAGGGACACAAAACTGGCACTAAATATCAGTGGGAAATTTTACGGCATCTGCCTCAGGTCCACGTGCCTAAATATTTGCTGAGTGTTGACTGTGTGCTGGGCATCGTGGCAGGCGTGCTGGACACACGGATGCATATGACCCGCCCGCACCTTCGTGCACTGAGGGTTGGTGGCCCCTTCTTACTGCGTTTCAGAGGGTGAGACAACTTGCCCCAAGTTAGACAGCGAGTAAGTAGCAGAGGTGGGATGAAAACTCACCTGGTATTCCCAAACCAGCCCCCGTAGCTGGGCCTGAGCGAGCATTTCAGAGGACAAAGATGCCCCTCCCCTCCCTTCTCCTAGATGTGAGATCTGGGTACCAGGGCAAGATGATGCTCTAATTAGTCCTATTTTACAGGCTCTGAGACTTGTCAGTGCTTTATGCAAAGTTATGCGGAATATGCAAATCAGGAGCGGCTCTGGTTGTGTTGTAACCAGCACAGCACCTGTGATTCTCCTGGTGGTGTGGGCAGCCGGAAGGGCCCTGGGCTGCCTTTCGCAATGTCACACCTGCTTGCACGTCTGCTCTAAGAGTGTGCCCATTTTCGGGAAAGCTAACGCCCTTGCCATCTGGACAGTATTAGCCCCACATGTCTGGGCAGGGATGAACTGAGTTGATCTGAGAAGTTTCCGCACCTTCAAAGTAAGCGAGCTGGTTTTGATGGGCTTTATGTTCCTGTGGTAACCTGATGTTCGGCATCCCGTGTGGAGGCTTCTGAAAGGACCAGTCTCTCCTTTTCTTCAGTCCTCTGCTTAGGGTGCCCCAGCTCCACCTCACCATCCCCGGTTTGCTTCTCCCCTGTCCCAGCAGACTATGTGGCCCTCGGAGCCTGCCCTGCCTTGTCTTGCCTCCCATGCTTTGCACATGCCCTGCGATGCCTTTCTTTCTCCCTCTCTCGCTCTAACTCTTCTTTCACGGGCCAGCTTAGACGTCACCTACTCCTGCCCCCAACCTCAGGCAAGACCAGGCACCCTCTGTCCCCAGCCCTTTGATAGTTCTTACTGGCTGGTTACTTGTCCACACCCCCCAGGAGGTGGTAAGCCCACTGGAGCCAGGGACCCCACACAAGACCATCAAAGTAGTTGTGAATCAGCATTTAAGGAATTAACAAGTCAAAGAATAGATACACCACTTTCGCTTAGAAGAGTCCAAAGAGATCAGTTACAATGAACCGCGCCCCTGCCCCCCAGCTTGTGACTTTAGACTAAAAATAGGTAAAGGGACACCAGGCTCCTCCAACTCCCTAATATGAATTTTAATTTTTAATAACTTGAGAAATCAGTGAGCGATACCTATGGGAAAATGATGAGGAACCAGCCCCATGAATTAATGGAAAGTATGTGTTCATATTATCTAACTATATTAAGTGTGAATAATAATTAATTATAGATCCTACATGCGGTCTTGTCTTGGAGACTTCAATGTGGAGGAATTTAAAAAGTCATTCATCACCCCCTGTGCTCCACCCCAGGCCATAACATAAAACGCAATGGCCGAAGAATTTTCCATAATTTATGAAAATCATCATCTTCGGGGGAAAATAACGCTCATTAGGAGCATAATAACTTGGGAGAAGAAGCTGTGCCCAAGCTTGATGCTGTGTTCATTGATGCTGTCGTGATCATCCGCCCCCCCACCCCTGCCCCCTTCCCTTTCTCCCCTGCATCTATTCGTTCTTCCGCTCACTCTGTGCTCTGTGGTGTGTGGAGAGGTGGTCTGGCCAGTGGATGTGAACATGAACTCTAGAGCCGGGTTGTTTGCGTTCAAAGCCAAACTCATCTACTCTGCAGCTGTGTGGCCTTAGGCAAGTCGCTTAACCTCTCTGTGCCCCAGTTTCCTGATCTATAGAATATAGATAACAATAGTACCTATTGCATATCGTTGGTGTGTGTGTGTGTGTAGCGGGGGAGGGGTGGTAAAGAAACCAGTACATGTGAAGCGCTTAGCAAATAGCCTAAGCTCCCAATAAAGCTAACTCTAGTTGTGGCCTGGCGCGGTGCTGGGTGCCACTGAAGACCAAGTTTCTGTCCTTGAAGAGATTGCTGACTGGTGAGGGAAACAGACTATAAATAAGCAAGCTCATTTTAATTGCAAATGGTGTGTGTTATATATGGAAGTGAGTATGGAACTATGATAGGGAATGGTGGGGGTTTCTTATGGGGGTGGGGAGGAGGGGGGGCAGGGCCACTCTCTAAGGAGGTGATGTGTCAGTCACGATCCGAAGGGGAGGCGGGAGATGGTGAAGTGGGCAGCAGGGGCAGGAGGTTTCAGGGCATGGCTTGTGTGCCGTACTCTGCCTGGGTTGCCCTTTCTCCGTTTTCGTTTTTTAAAGCGTGGACCTGTTGTATCAGCTCTTAAGACAAACTGTAGAGCCAGAAGGAGAAAAGCAGTGCAGTGAAGGGCACGGGAAAGTCAGTGGGCAGTGGTTTCAATGTGATGATAGTTTATAGCAGTGCCACGGACAGAGCGGGGAAAGGACGGAGGCCGAAGGTGGTGGGAAACGGGCCTGCTAGAGGGAGAAAATAATAGCGAATCTCCTTACCCTACGCAAACGCTGGACTCCAGAGAGATCGAAGATGTAAGGGAAAACTCGGAGTGGAAGGGAATTGGGAATAATAGGTTTCTGACTTGGGGTAAAAGATTCTAAGACCCAAAAGGCACAAACAACAGGCAAAACACTGTTAGATTCGACTACATTAACATGAAGGACTCTGTTCAGCCGAGAGTAGTAAACAGACGGAAGCCGGGAGACGATGTATTATGTCTAAAACAGAAAGGGATTACTATCTATACTACACCAAGGCCTCCTTCTGATCAGTAGGGGAAATCCCAGTACATGCAGTGCAGATGGCACAGGATGTGACGAGGGAGTTCATGGGGGCAGAAGGCCCGATGGCCCACAGCTCATGGAGACCTGCACAGATGCCCTGAAATCCCACGGAGGCAAAGAGCCTCCTCTGGAACCTCAAGACGGTGGCCCTTCGAAAGGCGGGCAGCACCAAGGACCAGGGGGAAGGGAGCCCCTCTCAGGAATGTGAGGGGGGGCCATGGCCGTTGGCTGAGGGTCAGGGTGGGCTGCAAGGCAGTCACTGCCCCCTGTCAGGTCACGCCCCCACTTTGGGGCTGTCTGTGCCTGGAGGAAGGAGAAGCCCCTGCTAATCACACAGACCCAAGCCTGGTGGCCCGGACAGGGCCCTGTGGGCAGCATCCGCCAGGAGGTGACTTTGGCTGGGTCTCACAGACGTATCATTGGGTGATGGGCCCTGGCCTTGGGAACTGCCCACAGTTAAGGATGTAAAGTCAAATGTTATCCATGGCCCAGCGAGACCCCTCCTATCTCAGAGACATCCCACAGGACACAAGGGGCCCTATGAAGCTGCCACAGCAGCTGAGTTTGCAAGGTCAGGAGCGTGGAGGCCACCCAGGTGTCCGTCACTGGGGAAATGTCTGAGAGAGACACGCTGATTCTCACCATGGAATATTGCGCACCGTTCGGAGCAACTTTACGCACCACTGAATACACCCGGCTGGTGTGGTTCAGTGGTTGAGCATTGACCTATGAACCAGGAGGTCACCAGTTCGATTCCCGGCCAGGACACATGCCGGGGTTTCAGGCTCTATCCCCAGTGTGGGGCGTGCAGGAGGCAGCCCATCAATCATCATTGATGTTTCTATCTCTCTCTCCCCTCTCCCTTCCTCTCTGAAATCAATAAAAAAATGCATATTTTAAAAATATGGACAAATAATGAGGGAACAAATGAGTTTGCATCTTTGGGGAGGAGGTCATGTTCTGTGTGATTCCGCGGCGACACATGGAGTCCTTGGAAGGAATGAAGTCTCGGAGGAACGGAAAGGTGGTCCTTTGATGCATTAGGTCCTAGGGCTGATGCCATTAGGCCTATTTTGTTGTTTTTTTCCAAAGTGACCTTGAAAAGCCCCAGCTCACCATCTACAGAGAGAAACCTGTAACGGGCACCAGTGTGGGCTGTGAATTCTGAAATCAATCCGAATGCCGAGAATTACTGAGACACACATATAAAGCTGGAGGTGCTATGATTACTGTTTCCGATGCGGAGAGGCTGGGAGGGGGCGTCATTTGTGGCAGCTCCCGCCTTGTCATGTACACAAACCCATCTCCATGGCAATGGCTTGCTCTGCAAGTTCCCTCGAAGCAGCCATTTGTGTCTGCTGATTTCCACACAAGGATGACCTTGTTAGGTCCTGTTAGATGGGAAGAAGGCGAATGCGCCAACAACACAGCTTCTCTGCCGGTTCCCTCTGGCTAATTATAAGGTGCATGAGACGCCCCTTGGGATGGATTAACATGAGAGGCCTGATGGGTAATTTAAATAACAAACAGGGTCAGCTCAGCCCTCTGCTGATGGCCGCCTACCCTGGCTGTTCCCCTTCAGCCAAAGGGTCTGGTCCCTGGGCCCAGCTAGACCGAGGAGGGTCAGAGGTTGCTGGAGCCAGGAAGCCTTAGTGAGGGAGACAGGCCAGCCTCGCGCTGCAGTGGGGTGGAGCCAGGTTTGGGTCCACATTGCACACCCAGCCACTCCCCCGCCCCCCAGGGGGCAGGAAGAGATGGCCAGGCCCCCAACCAGCAGGATGGAAACCTAGGCCAGCACCATCTCCTTCCGGGAACTGCCAATCCTATTGATCTCCTTGGCTCTATTCCCACCATTGTCTCTGGACCATCAGCTGGCCTCCTGGTGGGTAGAATCTGATCTGTCCAGCCCTCCTTCCCTGATCACAGCAGCCCCAACCTCTTTCTTGGGGGGAACGACCCCTGCCTCACTTGATGTGGTTCAGGTGGAGCATCCCCAGATGTGAGGGTTTGATTGATCTGGGCTGTGGCTTGAGCCGGGGGATTGTAAAGCCCCTCCTGGCCAAAAAGCTCTCTGCTCTCGCCTCCTGGCCTCCTGGCCTCCTCTCTCTCTCTCTCTCTCTCTCTCTCTCTCTTTCTCTCGGCTGGAATCAAACTGCGGGCCCTTCAATCTTCAGGCCAATGCTCCATCCACTGAGCCAAACCAATCTGTGCTCTCCTCCTCTCTTTTTTTTTAGGGCATAAGGTATAGGGTTTTAAAGCCGTACCAAACGGAGGGATAAAGAACTCTACTTCTCTACTTGGACACAGAGCAGTCCAAGTAAGACCCCACAGGCTTGAAATAGTGTACAAGTTGGGGAATTATGATGTGTTCCAAACACAGAGTGAAAGAAAGGATGGAAGGAGATGAGGTTGGAGAAAGGGCTCCCAGGCTGTCCTCACATGGAAGTCATTACAAAGCCTCTCTTTCCCACACTCCCTCTTCACTCTTTCTCCCTTTCACCAGGTTCATCTATTTGCTTTGAGATAACCCCTCAATTGAAAATTGAAAACAATTCAGGCCTTAGTCAGGATTTTCACCTTTATCCTGAGAACAGTAGGAAACCATTTGGCAGACTTAATTAAATGAGTGGTCAGAGCAGGTTTTCTTTTTAAGTTTATTCTCGTTGCTGCATTGAGAATGGTCTGAGAAGGAATGGACAAGAAAGATTTGGACAGAGCAGCCAGGTGGTGATAGGTAAGAGAGGTCATGGTGAACTGAAGTGGTGGGAGCAATAAGATAGAAAGAGTATTGGACAGGTGTGGAAAGTATTTCCAAGGTAGAATTGATAGGTCTTTCTGATGGGTTGAATGATCTTTTACCCTCTCTGCATCCACCCCCTTGGGCATTTAACTTTGAAGTGTCCTCTGCCTCTGTCTCTGGACTTGACCATGTGCCTGGCTTTGGGTAATAGAATGAAGCAGAAGTGCAAGTATGGTGCTTCTAAGTCTACAACTCGAGAGGCCTTGCTCTTTCCTGTGCTTCTGTCATCTCCATGAGGACAGTCCTGAGGTAGCTACTGGCATGGAACAGATACGTGGCAGAGACTTGAAGTGCCCAGTCAGCCCAGCTGAGACTCATCTAGACCACTGGTCGGCAAACTCATTAGTCAACAGAGCCAAATATCAACAGTACAACGATTGAAATTTCTTTTGAGAGCCAAATTTTTTAAACTTAAACTATATAGGTATGTACATTGTTATTAACTTAATTAGGGTACTCCTAAGGCTTAGGAAGAGCCACACTCAAGGGGCCAAAGAGCCGCATGTGGCTCACTAGCCGCAGTTTGTCGACCACGGCCCCAGGTGATTCTAGAATGTAGCCAAGTTGAAAACCACTGCCTCCTTTCTCTGGCCCAGGGGTGAGCAGATGAACCACAGTGGGCCAATCAGCCTTCCCTGGGATTTTGCTGTAGATAGGAGATCTCTCTTTAAAGGCTGTTGGCAGGAATTATGTCAGTCTGTCTGCCCCTCGGTCCCCCACCTGCCACCTGCACAGCCCCCCCTCCCCACTCCGACGTTCACAGCCCCCCTGGATCACACGTAGCTCTCAGAACCACGGGGCTGCTCCCTGGATGTGCACCTTCTTCTCAGAATCCCACGTCACCACCAAGAGCCTAGTGGGCATGGTTGATTCTGGGTTTGGGCCACTCCCCTGGACTGCCACAGCCCTGTGTGCTCCACGGAGGACCTCCTCACTGGACCTCGTCCCTGTCCACACCTGTGTTCCCGCAGACTGTGGCTTCCCGCAGGCAGCGGCTGTGTCCTGTTCCGGTCCAGCCACCTATGTTTAGCTGGCAGCTGGGCACAGGGTGGGGAATCTCTGTTTGCAAGTGAGTTGTATTTAGCTCCCAGGAGCACGGTGGGGACCACCCAGACACAGGGCTGGGGCTTGTCCTGTTTCTCAGTGCTTCTGAGATGGAGGGAGAGGAGTGTGTACAGATATGGAAGTTGAGGTCATATTCAAGGTCACCCAGGCAGAGCTGGCACTGGAGCCATGGTCTCCTGGCCCACTATACAAGGCTGTGACACCCCTTCCTCCCTCCCTCCTTCCTTCCTTCCTTCCTTCCTTTCTTCCTTCCTTCCTTCCTTCCTTCCTTCCTTCCTTCCTTCCTTCCTTCCTTCCTTTCTTCCCTCCTGTGCCAAACCTGACTTTAGAGTGTCTATGATTTAGGAGGAGGCTGCAGTGAACACAGATGCTGGAGGTGAAGAGAGCTGGGGGCTCCCATGGGCCGCTGGGGCTGGGGTCTTGCAGAGACGTCACACCTCTGACCACACTGGTCATTCCATGCCCTTTCCCCAAGCCTATCCCCACTGATGTGAGCAGCTGTGCCTGCCCCTTGGGAGCAGAGGCAAGCTGGGCTGTGGGAAGACATATGAGACTGTTGGGAAAAGGCCAGTTTGTGAAAGTGTGGCCCGCACCGGTGCTTAGAGACATTGTCTGCTTCCTGATTAGACCCACAGTGTCCCTCTCCTCGGTGGATGCCTTGGGTGCTCTGATGTCCCCCAGGCTGTTCCCTGAAAATTGGGGACCATGTTCATGTCCAGAGCTCGCAGTATTCAGAGGGGTTGCTCAGGCAGTGACCAGGCCAGCGGGCTAGATGGAGCACAGAGATGGAAACAGGTACACAAAACACCTGCAGGACTCCCTGCCCCTTCTAAACACCCACGCTCTTCACTAGCAAGGATTCCAGCTCTGAAGACCTCAGATGGTTTGGGAGCAGCAAATAAGATGCTATTTATCCGAGAATGTGGACAACAGAAAAGTGAGGAGGGATGACATTAAATTTATGTCTCAGTCTCTGTTCTAGGTGCTTCTCAAACATTATTGCAATAATAAGCCTGTTGCTACAAAGAACAGAGGCCCATGGGGGTAAAACCTCTTGCCCAGGGTCACTTGTCAGTAATGGCAGAATCAGATAGGGAGATCCAGTTGTCAGCGATTACTCCTCCTGAGAAGTCTATAAACTGATCATTTAAGAATGTGGACTGCCCCGTCAACCCGAGGTGGGGTCTCCTGGCCTCCACCAGAGCCTGGCCTCCTTCCCTTTCTAGAATTTTCCACATCTCCCTTCCTTCTTCCACTTGCTTCATGAAAACACCAAAAGTCTTACAATGAAATAAAACAACTGATTTCACTGCAAACAAAGCAGTCCCTTCAATGACTTCTTTCTTCTCCGAAGCTTTTCTTTAATAATTGTAACTTTGATTTCAAGACATTTGAACAACCCCCCTAAATGATCATAGCATTTCCCCTGAACTTGAAAAATAAAAAGTAAAACACTCTTCTGGGAAGAAAGGGAAATTGTATGTTCTTTAGTTTGCACGAGTGAACAGAAAATCGATACAGATCTCCACGCGGCCCCGGCGATTTTCCATTGTGATATGGAAAGAAACATGGAGAAACTGGAGTTTGCAACCAGTCTCGAGGGATTTCTTTTCTATTCAAGTGACCCCTGAAAGGCTTCTGAGCATGCAGCTATTTTGGAAGGAAAAGAGAGGTGGCCCCATTAGCAATAGTTCACCCAGATGCTAGCTTATTCTGATGTTTGCTTGTTTTTATTTTTATTTAATCTGATGTTTTGATGCAATTGTTGGCATTTTGTTTTTGACCTTCAACCAGTATAACTCACCTTGGGCATGCCAAGAGAGGCACGGACTCTCAGTGACCAAGAGGCAGCCTCTTTTCTTCAGTGTTGACCCCGCCATGTTCATAGATGAGCGAGGGTCATCTGGGGAGATTGGAAGGGGCGGTGGCGCTGCTTTGATCTTATCTCTCTCGGCATAATTCAGCCCTGGCAGCCTGGAATAGGAGCTCGTTTCCTCTCCCCCAAGGCTTCCACAAGAGGCCTTGCATTTCAGCCAAGTCCTAACCCATAAATTCCAGATGCTAGACGTGCAGAATGAAGAATTGCTTCCCTGGAATTCTGGGCTACGTACACTCTAAGACTAGTAGATTGAGTACTGGATTGGGAGTCTGCTAACGCAATCATCCCATAAATTCCAGGAAGAAAGTTGTTGCTGTGCCCATTTTACAGATGAGGACACTGAGACATGGAGAGCTGCTCAAGCTAGCACATGAGTAGTGGAGCCTTGGGTTCAGCATAGGTTCTTCCCTGCAGAACCTGGGAACTTAAGGACCAAGCGCAGTGCGTCTCCAGATCTGCTGTACGACCTCAGACTAATCCTCTTCCTTCTTTGGGCCCTTGTTGCCTCTTCTCTAGAATAAGGAGGCCTGGCTGGATGACCCTTTGTAGCCTTGACTACATATACAATTTCGTGATCTTCCCAAAAGTCCAGAAGACACTGAAGAGGGGTTGCAGGTGAGTTTCCTCTCCAGAGCCTGAATCGAGAGAACTCGGCATGCGTGGAGAGATGCGGCATCAGTAAGGGACTGCCCTGTGTGCTGTGTTTCACACGTGCCCTTTGTTTCCACTCAGTCTGTACCATAATGTAATAAGGTCGGTACGATGGCCATCCTCATTTTACAGATGTGAGAACTAAGGTTCACAGAGGGCATGTGGCTTGTTAGAGTCACATAGCTGGGGAGTGGGGAAGCCAGGGTTAGCCTCGAGGTCCCTACTGTACGCTCCTCTACCCGATCAGAGAGCCTGTGAGCGCCGGGTGATCTAATTGTGCCGAGTCTAGACCATGAAGGCTGAGTGGCAGGGACCGTGTTTTAGTCTTCTCTGTACTTCTAGGGGCCAGCACAGGGTCTGGCCCCAAATCAGTGGTCAACAAACATTGTTGAATGAATAAATGAACCCAACACTCCAGAACGCATTCTATTTACTGAGCTAACTGCTCAGGAGTCTCAGTTGGAAGCGAAACAGTGGGTGTGGGGAGAGGGGGTTCAGAAAGAGTCTTCATGTACAGGGTGAGCAGATGTGGCTCCCAAACCCAGATGTCCACCCTCTTCTACAAGCTCAGAATTGAGCTCAACTTGACAAAACGTTTTTGCTGAAACGCTTCCATTCTTTCTAAATAAATACCTGGGGAACCAGGAGGACTCTCACCTCATTCCTTTCTCCTGCTGGCTGTGATCTAATTAGAAAGCTTACTCTTGAGTTTTGCTCTCTTCTTTGTGATTTTTAGTATTTTCAAAATGTTATATAATGATCTTATAAATGCAAAATAAATGCTTAGGTTTTTAAAGGTAGGACCAGTCATGAGATTGGATCTTCATATTCCCTCGCTTCGGAAGACAGCAGGTGGTGTTTGGGGAGGGGTAGGATATTCAGGTGGCACTGAATTAAAAAGCACTGGACTTAAAAAAAAAAAAAAAAAGGAAAGTCCAAGAAAGGCAAGGTTCCACCTCACAGAGGCAGAACAAGTTGGAAAACCTGTTGCTACTGATGATGCCCACAAGGGGGCGTCTCCGGGTCATCAGGACGAAAAACTCAAGTCCAAGATCCACCTTGGCAGCTGCAAATGACCAAAGAGCAGGTTCTGGAATATCAGCGGTGACCCTGCCTCTCCAGCACTTTCTACGTTACGTTAGGGTCTTTCTCCTCCCCACGGGGTTCCAGCCTCCCAAGGTCAGTTCTCTGAGTGGCTGTTTGCCTAGCGGACAGCACTGGCACAGCGTGTGTGTGTGTGTGTGTGTGTGTGTGTGTGTGTCCGTGGATGAGCAGAGATGCACGCAGCCTGCCACCAGCTGCTCATCTGGCCGTACATCTGGGAATTCTCTCATGAGATGTGACACGCCCACATATCCCCCGCCCTTTTCAAAACTCCGGGTCCACAACAACCACATTAAAAACATTTTTCACCAACCCTGTCAAAATCAACCTGGTTTTCCAGAGTAGAGGAGGGAAAAGCAATGAATGGACCACCTTGCAGCATTTCTTCTGAAGAGGAGGTCACAGGAGGCTGTGGGTGGGATGGCAGGGGGCGTGTCTTTTCTCGACTGAGAAAGGGGAGATGGGGGCCAACTTGGCTGAAACCCATATGGGCACTTGGCACATGTTGTCCCTTTTAGGGGCCACAATCATCCTAGGAGGGAGGTCTCACTATCCCCATCTTACAGGTGAGAAAACTGAGGCTCAGAGAAGTTGAGCCATCTGCCCAACACCATCCTTCCCCCCCTCCCCTGCCCAACTCTCGAGGACACACAGAAGCAAGACTTTAACCCTAGAAGGGCCCAGGCTCCACCAGCCCCATCACTGCCTCGATCGAAGCAGGGACAGGCCTGAAAGTGAGTTTCCAGAGAAGGGGTGAAAAGCAGGGGTGGGCTAGGCCTCCAGCTCCCGACCCAGGAGGCCAAATTACCCACTCCAGGGTTCTAGCAGGCTGCGGGGTGGCCCATCGCTAGATCAAGGGTTCTGTGAGCCAGAGCATGAAATCTTTTATGAGTTTCCTCATTAATGCAATCTGTACTTACACTTCTTACTATAATTATTCTGCAGTAATTAACCAGGGGAAATAACACATCTGGGCCTATACTGACACTCCAAACAGACGTACAAGATGCAGAGGCACTTGGAGGGCCTTTTGGTGATTTGACGTATGTGTACTGAGCACCTACTAGGCGGCAGCCTGTGAAGATGCTGGGGGTCCAGCCGAGAGCTCTCCAGGAGAGGTACCTGGAGAGAGCATGGGGAGGACATGAGCACATCAAAGGTGTCGGTAGATGACTGCTGTGAGGACAATAAAGCAGGGTGACATGTGGCCAGGAAGGTCTCTCCCCGGCAGTGACATTCGAGCTGAGGCCTGTGGAGATGTGAGGAGAAGCATGCGAGGCCCGGGGAAGGGCACGTGCCAAGGCCCTGTGGTGGGAACGAATGTATCCCATTTTGAGAGGGCCCAAAGGCCAGTGTGGCTGCAGCGGAGCACGTGGTGGTGTGGCGTGGGAGAGGCACAGGGAAGGGCCAGCCAAGACCCTGGCGGGCTCTGGAAGCCGCCTGAAGGCAGTTGGGTGGCCCTTCTCCCAGACAGCGGGAAGCCCACGGAATCCCCTGCCCACGGGCCTGCAGCAGGCTGGCTAGGAGAGAACCTAGCTCTGACTCCATGGGGAGCCCCTCAGCACAGAGCCCAGCCTGGCGAATGGCCCCCCTGCAGCATGGCCAGGCCTGCTCTGCCCAGCTGCAACATCTTTCATTTGAATCCCTGTGGTGGAGGGCTCGGTAGGTGCAAATACCTGGAGTCAGGAGAGAGCAGGGAGTTGCTGAGGCTGGAGCAAGGATGGAGGGAAGCGGGGAAGTGAGGGAGGCAGGGGCTAGATCTTACAGGCTCTTATGGGGACGCGTGTCCTGAGGGCAGCTGGGGGGGGGGGGGGGAACGGTTGTTTGTATTGCTGTTGTCGTTGTTATTATTTTTTTTCCCCCTACACAGATGAGCCAACTCTAAGTCCTACAGGGAGTGGCTTGCCTTTGCAGGGCTGAGCCTGGGGGCCGGGTCTGGGGCCTGGGAAACACAGACCCTCTGAGGGGAAGAAAGCCCAGGCCGGCGGGCTCAGGCCCCTTCATTCTCACCCCTCCAGCCCCGGCAGAGACACCCCAAGGCTTCCCAGGCCAGCCCTGGGGACAGGGGCCCAAACCAGGACCTCCTCACAGGCAGAGACTGGGATATGCCTCTTGGAGCCTCTGTAAACACAGTGCAGGGGGAGGAGAGGGAACAGAGAGAGGGAGGGAGGGAGGAGGGGTGGGGAAGCCAGGAGTCAGGAGGAGGGAGTTGGGGCTTGGTCTGCATCACCTTTTCCAGGAAGGGCTGACCCCTAGCCAGGCCAGAGGACCGGCTCCCTCCTTCCTGGGACCCGGTTCTCCCCAGCAGAGCGGGGTGGGTTAGGACCAGGAGACCTGTCTCGGGGCTTTCTGCTCCGTTTTCTCTCTCCTCCCTCCCCCGCCTCCCAGTTCGGGGGATTTCTTGTTCTGTGTGTGTTTGGGGAGCGGGGGAGGGTAAGCAGGGTGAGAAATGCCTCTTATAGACACGGGTGGGGTTGGGGGGATCATTGCTGCTTTCTGAGCCGCCCCCACGATCATTGCACTTTCCCGGCTTCTAGTAACCGTGTCTGAGCCTATCCTCCCCCCTCCCCAGCCCTGCCTGCTTCTCCGGGCCCCAGGGACCCTCTACAATTATCTCTCCTGCCCCCGGCTCCCTTATACACCCTCCCCCCTCCCGAATGCTCTCGCTCTCGCTGCCGCAGGCGGATGCCACTGGGGACCCCTCGAGGCTGTGCAGGGCAAGCGGTCCCAGGCCGGCTATGGAGGTTCGCAAACTGCCAAGTCAGCCAGCCTCCGGGCTGCGAGGGGCGGTGTTGGGATGGAGGTGGGGATGGGGGTGGGGAAGGGTTTGGGGTGGGGGTGAGTCTGGGGGTACTAGACTCAGAGCCAGGAGGGGCCAGCCCGCCCTCACCCGCATCCCAGCCCCCTCTTCTACCCCAAGCCTCCCCCACACTCCCATCCCAGTGACCACCTGGCCGCCCACCCCCTCCGCAGAGTGCGGCTGGGGATTGGCACTGGGCTTCACACCTGGCTGGTTGTTGACCTTGGCCCCTCCGATCTGCTTTCTCTTTAGAAACCTTCGGAGACGTAACAGTACCAACAGTACCGACCCGAGAAGGAGTGAATGCTTGCCAAGACCACTTTGTAGGCAGGATGATGGATTTATATATGGGGCGGGGGGTGGAGGGGGTGGGGGGGGCGGGGCGGCGCTTGCTTTGTAGCCTTTCTGTGCGTCAGAGTGGTTAGGATGGCAGCCTGGGAATGGGGCGTCCTGAGTTCTAATCCCAGTGCTGAACAACCCTGTGCAAGGCCTTCCGTGTTTTCTGCGCCCCCGGCTCCTCTTAGGTGAGGTGGGGTGATGTTGGTAGCAGTTTGAGAATCAGTGCTTCAGACACGTGAAGAGCTTCGGAGAGTGACTGTACACCAAGCGCCCATTAAGCGCTGGCTATGGTAGGATCACCCCGTTTTGCAGGTGGGGGTAGAGAGGCACAGGGTCTGCCTGCCCCTCCTCAGGGCTCACAGCTGATAACCTCCTCCCTGTGCGGCTCCTGCATGGGGCCAGCACACTTGGGTTCCCCATTTTGCTTGGTTTCAGCTCCCAACCTTCTCCCACCTCTACCTCCTCCCCAGGCCGTCCTCTGAGGCTGAGGTGTAGCCAGCAGGGGAAGCCGAGATGCCCGCAGTGGGCTAGCCCTGGGCTCTTGGGGGAGTGTGTGAAACAATGCACCGGGCGGGGGCCCTTGGTGCCCTCCGTGTCCTGCTCCACTAGCACTGTGGGCAGTCACTGCCATCAATTGAAATTGGCATGAACACTGTCACCCATTTCGCCTCCCCAGTTGGCAACTTTCTTAACAACAATAAATTCTTATTGAATAGGAAGGGTCAAGGAAGAAGAGACGCAGTAGGCTCAGGGCTTGGGACTCCTGCAGGCAGGCCTCAGAAGGCTGCTTCAGGGAATGGTTGCTCATTTCTCCCACCTAATGAGACAGCCTCAGACAGGTGTGCAGACACACACACACACACACACACACACACACTTCCTCCATGCAGCCTCCCTTTAAACCCCCACCACCCCCCCCCAAATCACCAAGCAGCTTCGGCAAGGAGATAAGAGATAAGGCCAGATGTGTTTGGGGGTCAGCCAGTGACTGCAGCCAGGTACCGGGGCTTCCTAAACCGCTCAGTGGGCCAGATACCGCAAGCAGACTGCCCCGTAATGAATTAATCACCGATAACAAAGACTCACATTTACTCTTATCTCTAAACAGGGAAATGCTTTTGACTAGCAAATTGGAAATTTTCATTTTCATCGCGGCAAAAGCATGAGTTTTCTCTTGATTTGTCATTTCCCACACAGAAAGTATTCCTCACAGAGCCCAGGACGCAGCCGCAGGAAGCCCTGACTTTGCAGGTTCCTGCTGACAGGAGTGGGGAGAGGCCTCACCCGGGGCGGGGACACCTGGCCCTTGTCATGTGACCTCCCTGAGCCTCAGGCCCTTCTCAGGGGGATGGAAATGCCCCGCCTGGCTGCCACGGTGCAGTGCGGTGCAGTGCGGTGGGGTCAGTTACCAGCGGGGTAACTTGGGGCAAATTACTTCGCTTTTCTGGCCACAGTGGTCCTACTTAGGAAAAGGAAGATAATGACGATTTCTTGGACGAGGTGTTGAGCAGATTACACGCGATGTGTATGCAAAGGCAGTGCCTGGGAAGCACAGAGCAGAGCTGAACCTCAGTCTTGTGAGTCCCTTCCCCACATCTCCCTGAATTATTGTAAAAAGAACGAAGGTGATTTATGAGGAAATGCCATTTGCACTAGTGCTGTCATAGCGTTAAACCTTCCGCGATGATGGAAAGGTCTCCTATGTGTGCTGTCCAATGCACTGGTCACCGGCCCCACGGGGCCATGGAGCACGGGAAGCGTTGCTGCTGTGGTAAAGTACTTACTGTATTTGAAAGTGCATTGGATTTAATTCAATTTAAATGAAATAAGCCACATGGGACTGGTAGCCGCTAGGGTGGACTGGACAGACCTAAGCATACAGCCGTGACCTCCGTGAGGAAGTAAATCTTTTCTCCGTGCCCCACACCCTGGGACCAAGCAGTCATTGGTCTCCAAGGGTGCACGGGTTCGGCAGCTGGCTTAGAGAGCAGGAGCCTTAGAGACTGTCCAAGCCAAATCGGTCACTTCTTATAGGAAAACTGAGACCCAGAGCGGGGGGGGGGGGGGGGGGGGGGGGGGTTGGGTGTGACTCGCCCAGTGGCCCAGGTGTCCTGCTTCCTGGTGGAGTGCTGTCTTCACAGCAGGGAGAGTCTGTCCAGCCATGGCGGGCTCGCTGGTGACCTGCATGGTGAACTCTGTCTGCAGGCTTCAACCCAGACCACTCCACCTACTGCTAAAAGCCTGCAATGCTGATTCCCAGCACAGGAGCCCCTACAGCAGACTAACAGTTAGATTTCGTCCTTTCCCATCGCTAGGAGGGTCCTGCAGAGTAGCCACAGATCTTCCAGAGGGAAGATGTGTCCGGCTAAGGGCTTTTCCTGTGACCTGAGGGTCCAGATGCTGAAACTCTGAGTGACAGCCAACCTGGCCCTCAGGCAGGCGAAGCTCCGAGTTGTTCTGAATTTTATCTCCTCTTCTTAGCACAGCATGGAGGCCCTTGCGATGGATCTGGTCCAGCAAAGTCCCAACAAAAACACATGGTAGGAGATCATGAAGACTAAGGGGGAGGATTCAGGAGAGAAATGGATTAACTGAGATATCATCTTATCAAAACCAAAGGCAGAAATAGTCCCTTTAGAAGCAGAGCCATTCCCATCGAGGGGATCGGCCAAAAAGCTCATCATGGGGATTATGTTATCTAAGAGGGTTTTTGTGCTTAAGACACTGCTCAGCTCTGATCGGAGCACTTTCTGCTACTTCCTGTGGGCCGTGCCAGCAGAGAACACACCGTGCTGTGCAGAAAATGCACGGGTTCCTCCAGTGGCAGCCTGGCTGCCAAGCACAGGGGAGAGAGAGGAGTCAGGCCTGCCAGGGTCGGCAACAGGTTTGCTGAAAATACGCGCGTCGGCCGCCACAGCCCTTGGTCAGCAGGAAGAGCTGCTGGGGGAAAGCCCACTCCCTGTCCTTTCTTGGGATCAATTGGAGGCTGTGGGCGACACTGGCTCTAGGGTTCCCAGGTGGTGAAGCTCGAGTTTCCAACAGTGCAAAGGGGCTCGATGCCACGCTGGCCACCGGCTGCCTTCCTCTCGGCCTCACACTATCGCCTTCACCCCCCAAATGCACTGCTTGTGTGGGTCCTTCCTCAGGGTGTGCTTCTGGGGGAATCCAAACCAAGACAGGCCCCGCCTCAGCCAACGGCACAGGACGGACCCTCAGAGCCCTCTCCGACGGCGGCCCCTTCCAGGGATGTGGGCAGTAATAGCAGCCAAAACTGAGGGCCAGACACACGCTAAGACTTCACACGCACTAACTTTGGCATCCTCACAACAACCCCATCATCATCATCGTACAGATGAGGAAGCGGAGGCGCAGAAGGGCGAAGCAACTTGTCTGAGGTCTTACCGCTAGAACGTAGTGGAGTTAGAACATCGTGGAGGTAACATCTGAGCTTGTGGGGACAAAACCAGGTGCGCATGCAAGTTGGTTATGCATCTGCCTGCCGACGTGCCGTGTCCGGTTCCTTATGTCACTTCGCCCTTTGTGATCTTGGATCAGCGCTATCAAGGGGGACATAAAGGCCTACCTCAGGCCCGGCACATCCTGCTGTGTCCTTCCTGGTACTTGTCACAGCTGTATTTATTTCTGTTTTGCTGTTTGTTTCCTTCATGGTCTGTCTGCTCCGTGTGACAATAAGGCACGGGAGAGCAGCGTTCCTGTGTGTCACGATTTTGTGGTGTATCCTTAGCACCCATTGCAGTGCCTGGCAAATAGCACCTGTTGAAAAATACCTACTAAGGAGTGGATGACGACATGAGAGTCAGAGGGAGCCGGAGCCTTCTCGGTTGTGTAAGGGGCCGGGCCAGAGCATCCTGCCCGTGACCTGGCTCATCTTCCTAGAATACGGCTCAGATTCAGTAGCCACCTTGCCCAGGTCACGTGGAAATTAGAGGCAGCGGGCAGTTCCCAAATGGGGGCTCTATGTCCAGTTTTACTTCCTGGAAAGTGCCCCCAGATTTTAGCTTTGTCAGTCCAGAGGCCAGACTCCCAGGTTTTCAGTTGAAAGATAACAGCTCTGAATACGAATGAGAGGTCAGCAGGATGAATATAAATTTCAATAATAAGAGAAACGCTTTCATCAGACCTGTCAGTCATCACCCCCTCTGCCGCTAGGACACAATGTCAGACACGTCTCGCATGCAGACTTACTCTCTGGAATCCGGCCGTGTGGCCCAGGCCGGTGGCCTCCACTCGGGGCCACCCCTCCCGTCCCTGGCCTCAGTCTCCCTGCCTACCTGGGAGGGGGGTTCGGTGTGGACAGTCTTGCTCTGACTATCCAGCTCTCAGCATGATGAGTTCCAGGACGGTACATCATGTCTTTGTCCTCTGCTCATCTGGGGCCTGCACAGCTGTCTCTTCTCTCCTAACAGGGCCTGCAGGGGCTCCCTTTGGCCTGGAGAATGCAGCTCCAGCTCTTACAGAGCTTGGTCTAGTCGCCAAATCCCTTCCCACTCACTTTGTGGCCTTTCCAGGTGGGAGCCCCTGCCCTGCCTCTCTCACCTCTTCTGCCTCTGCTCCTGCTGCTCCCTGGTCCTCACTCACCCCCCCTCCACACCTCTCCCCATCCCGTTCATGCCCTGGGCCTGCAGAATGCCCACCACACAGTGGGTGCTCAGACGTGTGTGCTTGTCTCTCTGCTCAGGACACTGAGGAAGGCTTCAGGGACAGGTGACGTTTAAGTTGTCTCTTGGTGGCAAACGTGGAGGATCTGGACAGGAAGACACTGTGATGACAAGAGAAAAGGAGGATATTTCGGGTTGTGGACGTAGCAGACCAGAGTGACCGGTGTGTAAGAGGGTGGAGAGAGGGTGGCGGTCAGGGAGGGGGAATCTCATGACCTGGCATTTTAGGAACCTGCCCCACTGACCCTCACAGGTCCTCATGCCAGCTCTGAGATTTCATAGAAACATTCACTGGTCATCTATTCTCTGCCAGGCCCTCAGCCAGGCACTGGACATGGAACTTAAGAGACATCTATAATGATAAAAGCATAATATGCTAATTAGACCAGACATCCTTCCGGGTGTCCTTCCTTCTGGATGTCCTTCCTTCCGGACAAAGCTGCAGTGGGCGGGGGCCTCAGCAGAGGCAGCAGAGGCCCCCGGGCCTTGGCGGCGAGAGGGGACTGGGGCCAAGGCCCTTGCACGAATTTCATGCATTGGGCCTCTAGTATTTAAACTATGAGCTGTAGTAAACGGTGAAAGAGCTGTGTAGTAAGAAACAGGGTGGGAACTATTATTTGTTGGGCACCTGCTATGCTGGGCACTTTGTGTCCACTCCTCTCGTGGTGGATTTGTTTCCAAAGACACTGCAACAACATCCCACCCCATGCGCTCCTGGGCCATGTGACTATACCACGTACCCACCAAGAATCGGTGTATATTTCTCCTCCCCTTGCATCTGGTTGACCGTGTAACTTCGGAGACCGGGCACTAAGAGATTGGCAGCATATTCACTTTCCTGCTTCATACTCTCCATGGTGGACCTCTGTGTCCAGCCACCAGAGACCATGCTGTGAGGAAGCCCAAGCTAGTGATGAGGGAGAAGCCATGGAGAGGGATCCCAATGTGTCAGTCACGTGAGTGAAGCTGTCTTGGAGCTAGTTCCACCCAGCCACCAGCCAGAAGACGGACCCCAGGGGAACACACAACTCCTGGACCAGGACCACCCACACCTGAACTCCTGATCCCTAGAATCTTGAGCAAATATAACGGTTGGGTTTTTTGTTTGTTTGTTTTTATCAGCTTCTAAGTGTTGGCGTCATTGGCTGGGCTGCAATAGAAAACCAAAACACCTCTTAACCCTCCTTCACAACTCCAAGAGGCAGGTGCCATTATCTCCACTTTACAGACAAGCACACCGAGGGTGGGAGAGCTGGGATGACCAATCCAGGGTTCTAGGGGAAGTCAGCGGCGGAAGCAGGATTCAATCCCAGGCCTGGGTGACCCACCCACTTAGCCGGTTCCCTCAGAGCTGAGGGTAAAGGCCTTTCCCTCTGGGGAGGGGAGCTGGGGGCGGCCAGGTGGGCAGAAAACTTTTCTCTCTACTCTTTTGTATCTTTAAAATTTTGCATAAAAATTATCTACTCCACACTGAACAAATAAAGGTAGTATTTTTATTTAAAAGAAAAATAATAGTGGTATGTGTGCACGTTAGGGTGGGAGCAGATGAAATTAGAGGTCACCTCACAGAACAGAAGCCTGGCTTAGAACTGAGTGGCTCCCACCCCTGGCTGCACAGTGGAGTCACCTGCGGCGTTTTAGAACTTGGATCCCAGGCCCCGCCCCCAGAGCTGCTGGTTTAATTGCCGGGGGCGTGGCTTAGGCCTCAGGATTGTTCAAAAGCTCTCTGGGTGGTTCAAATGTGCAGCCCAGGTTGAAGGGAGGCCCAGGATCCTGCTAGGGCCTAGCAGCCTGGCAGTGAAAGGCTGGGGAGGGCACGGGTGGGCCATGCAGGGCCAAAGTGGGTGATTTGTGTAGAAAAAATAGAAAAAGCATTGCTTTGGGGGTGGAGACGCTTGAACAAAACAAAAGAAAACAAAACAGAACAAAACAAAGCAGAGTGGCCCTGCTTTCTGCGCCCTGGTGTGTGTGAGATGGCTGAACAGTTCATAGAAACGCTCAGCCTTCAAGGCCAGATTGTTCAATCCCAGAAGGAAGGAATGTGAAGGATGGTGGCGAAGAGGTTTGCTCATGGGGAGAAAGGGTAGGCAGTGCACAAATCCATCATGGCACGGGCTGCTGTTCCTAGTTCCGGCTTAGCCAGGAACCTCAACCTGCCGCCAGCCAGGGCCGGGCCCCCGAGGCTGCAGGAGGGCCTGGGGCCCCCTAGGAAGGAGGTGCAGCAAGAGACATTCCTTGAGCTTCGAGGGAAGGAAAGTCCCAGGCAGGCCATTCAGGCTGGGCCCCACTTCAAACCACCTGGGAACTTTGCAAACAGATCCCATCCTGGGGCTCAGGGGCCTTTGGTTGCTGTCGGGTGATGGGTCGCCTGTTGAATTGTGGTTCTCTGGAGGCCTCCAGCCGATTAGAGCAGTGGTTCCCAGACTTCTTGTCTGAATCACCTGGAGGGAAACCGGAGAAGACAGAGGCCCAGGCTGGTGGAAGGAGAGTAGGACCTGGGCCTCTGCAGGTGATCCATGGCCCACATGGTTTTGACGGACACCGAGAGGTTAGAGAACCGCTGCATTAGTGCTAGTTCTCAGATGTGGGGAGTTAGGAACGACTGTTATTTTGGTGACACTCCTAGAGAATCTGATTTAATTAATCCGGGGTGTGGCCTAGGGGTGAGACTTTGTAAAAGCTCCTCAGGTGATTCCGACCCACAGCAGAGTTTGAGAACCCCCAGGCTCTGGAGTCTAGAAGCAGACTGAGGTATATGTGGGGATGGGATGTGGTAAAGGTGGACATTTAGGGTCAGTGAGGAAAGGGTGAATTTTCAGTCATTGGGCTGGGTCAACCGGCTGTACTTTGGGAAATGAAAACGGATCTTTCCTCATGTCACAAACAATAATAAATTCCAGGTGAATTACAGACACAAATGTAAAGGACAGAATAACAAAATTACCATACAGGAAAATACTTCCATAATTCCAGGGTGAGGAAGGCTTTTTCAAAGCGTGATAAAAATCTCAGAAGCCAAAAATGAAAAGATTGACAGATTGGTTATCCCCCAAATTTAAAACGTTATTGGGCAAAATGAGCAATAAACAAAAATAAAAGATACATGACCTGCTAGGAGAAAATATGTGTAACCCATATAACAAACCAAAGATTAGCCAAAACCGGTTTGGCTCAGTGGATAGAGCGTCGGCCTGCGGACTGAAGGGTCCCAGGTTCGATTCTGGTCAAGGGCATGTGCCTGGGTTGCGGGCACATCCCCAGTGGGAGATGTGCAGGAGGCAGCTGATCGATGTTTCTCTCTCATCGATGTTTCTAACTCTCTATCTCTCTCCTTTCCTCTCTGTAGAAAATCAGTGAAATATATTTAAAAAAAAAAAAATTCTTCAACAACTTTAAAAAAAAAAAAAAACAAAAACCAAAGATTAATATCTACAAGATATTAACTATGCTTACAAGTGAATAAAATAAGGACAATAACCCAATAAAAATGGGTCAATGATATGAATAGGTAATTCTTAAAAGGAGAAATACAGATAAATATAGGCTTATATGCCAATAAATATATAAAAATGCTCTCCATTAATAATCAAATAAATATAAATTAAATAATGACAAGATGGTATCTCCTTTATTGGGAAGGGTGGAAAGGGAGGATGAGAGCTCTCAAATATTATTGGTAAAAGTATAAATAGAATTTTTGGGAGGGGCAACTGGCATTAATTATAAAAAATTTAATGTTGATCCCACTTCTCGGGATCTTTCCTGCAGAAACACGACCAGCTGTGCACAAGGATGCTCACTGCAGCGTCGTTTGTAATAGTGAAAATGGGAAAGAACCAAAGTGTCCAACAATACAAGGGAATGAGTCAATAATCTGCAATACAGCCGGGCAGTACACACGTGCGGCTCTGTGTACTGATACGGAAAGATGTGCACATATGTTGGCAAAGTAATGAAAGCCATTGGGAGACAACATGGGTAATAAAGAGCTATTTCCAACCACAGCGTTTTGGGGCGGCAGTGGTTGGGGGGATTAGGCTGTGATGGTTAACAGTTCCTGCCAAGATCCACTTTTGGCAACAATCAACCCGAGTTTCCAGAATGACTGAGGTAACTTTGGGGTGACAACCACATGAAGTCTTTGAAGGGATCTTACTATGAGACCCATGAGACCCTAATGCTGATGTCTTTAGGCGTTGAAATAATCATTGCTAATGACAATAATAACAGCCAGCGTGGACACAGTACTTTCTGTGTGCCTGGCCCTGTTCTAAGTCCTTTATGTGTATTAATCTGGGCAGACTAGTGTCAAATCCCAGCTTTGCCACTCACTAGCTCTGTGAGTCTTTGCCCCAGGGCCTCAGTGGTCCTGTTGGTAAATAAGGATGCTGTTTGCAATGAGGTGACCTAGGGGCAGGGCCTACTCCATGCACGTGATGACCCTCCAGGATTCACTGCCAACCTAAGGGTCACTTCCGCTCACGAACCCTCATAATGTGGACTTAACGTTTAAACTCAGCCTATTGACCCCCTTCCTTTATTTAAAGCTTTGCTATCTGCTTCCCTAAGATTTATCAGGGTTTGGTTTCAGATTTTCTCTTCTCCACCTCGTAGGCAACGCTCCGAGTCTTGAAGTCATTCGGCGCCGATTTTATTATTTCCCACTATAAATTGTCTAGCCCTCCGTGACCCGCTGAGGCCTCCGGCTGTGTGTGACATTTTAAATACTAACATTAGGTTCTTGTCTTAAAGGAAGGAGAAATTAAGTTCAAATGGTGGCTCTTTAGAAATACATAAAACATGAGCTGGGCTTTTAATGGAAAAGTCACCTTCTCATAACCTCTGCCGGGCACGGCTGGGACAGGCAGATTGAGTCCCCTCCCTTTTTCAAAATCAAGAGCAAATATTGGTTTACCCTTAACCAAGATGACCTCAGGCCCATTCTTGCTATAGAAAAACTGCAGTAGGTGATCAAATGAGAAGGAAGCCAAGGCTGAGCCTGTGAGGTGGGGTCCTCTTACGGAGGGCAAAGAACACTCTTCAATTAAAGTGTCCTTTTCTCAGGAAAGAGTCCTTTAGCCAAAGGAAGGAACCTGGTGTGACATGTCAGGCATCTGGGGAGTCCTTGAAGGCAGGGACCTCCTTCGATGTTTGTGTCTAGCATTGGGCTTGAAGTTGCCCCAGAGGCTTCTTACGCCAGCTTCAGATTTTTAAATTCTTTCTTTCTTTTTGACGTTCTGATTGTGTGTTTTCTGCTTCCTTACCTTCCAAATCACCGATTTGATCCTCTGCTTCTAATCTACTGTTGGTTCCCCGTAATGTGCTCTTCATTTCATTTAGTGTATTCTTAATTTCTGACTGGTTTTTTATGACTTCCATTCCTTTTTTATGCTGTTGAAGTTCTCACTAAGTTCCTTGAGCATCCTTATAGCCATTGTTTTGAACTCTGTATCTGGTAGTGTCTTGCCTCCATTTCATTTTGTTCTTTTTTCTGGAGATTTCTCCAGTTCTTTCATTTGGGACCTGTTTCTCTGTCTTCTCATTTTGGCTGCTTCCCTGTGTTTGTTTCTGTATTAGGTAGAGCTGCTTTGTCTCCTTGAGTTGGTGGAGTGGCCTTGTGTAGCAGGTGTCCTGTAGGGCCCAGTGGCAAAGCTCCCCAGTCACCTGAGCTGGGAGCCTAGGTGCACCCCTTTGTGAGCTGTGAGCACAGTCTTGTTGTAGTTGAGACTTGATTGCTACCAGTGTCACTGGGAGGAATTGACCTCCAGAGCAGTTGGCTGTAAGGAGCAGCTGTGACTACAGTGGGAGAGCTGCTATGCAGGAGACACCCCTATGGAGCAGGACTTGCTTCAGTGGGGCTTTGGTGCTCACTGAGTCTCTCCCTTTAATGTGTTGCTTATGGATGTGTAGAGCTGTAATCTGATATGGTCTGACACTGACCACTGGGTACACTGACTTTTGGGTCTCCAGGGAGTTGCAAAGTCAGCCACTGCCTGGAGCCACCCAGCAGTAGATACAGAGAAATCTGCAGATTCCTCCTCTTTGTATTGTGATGGTTTGGAAGTGCCCAGACAAGGCTCAGCTGTGAAGCAAGGCAGGTTGGTGTTGGTGCTGGGTCTTGGGCCTTTTATTGATAGGTTTGAGGCTCCCTGACCCAACTGCAGCTTGTTTGAGAGATTTAGCCTTTCATATGCAAAAGCTGCTGCACACAGCTTGGGTGGGGTTGTAAATTGGATGAGGCGGGGTCTTAGGAATCACCAGGGTGAAGCAAACAGAAATGGCTGCCAGTCAGCCCTGTAACCAGGGAGGTCCCAGCACAGGAACAATGATCCCTGCGAGCACCTCCATCTGGGAGAAAGCTGCCCTGAGTTCCTGCCCCAATGCCAGACAATCCAGTTCCTCCTGGTATGTGTCTGTGTTCCCTAGAGCCTCACCCTGGCGCTGGAGCTCAGAGGAAGCAGGATCTTGTAAGTACAGTTCATGGTGCTGGCCTTTTTAGAGGAACAGCTGGGTCTCCAGCAGCCTCTGTGTCACTGAGCCCCATCCGTCCTGGTTTTTACAGCCCATAGTCCTTACTGCCCATAGGGACTTCTTTTCCCAGCTCTGGGACCCTGGGCTGGCCCATTCCGCGCCTCCGCACCTCCTTCCAGTCTCAGTGTGCTTTCTTCTTTACTTCTCTAGTTGTAGAACTTCCATTTGGCCAGCTTTCCAGTGGTTCTGGATGACGGTTGTTCTATATTTTAGTTGTAATTTTGATGTGGTTGTGGGAGGCGGCGGCTACAGGCGTTTACCTATGCTGCCATCTTGGCTCCTCCTCTTGAGAGCTTTTAGTAAAGTCCAAAGCATGAGCCAAGACAGGCCATTTTTATAAAAAAGCCACTGGACCAAACCAGCTTGGCTATGCCTGCAAATTGAGTGGGGTGGAGTCTTAGGGAATCACCGGGGCAGGGCCAACTGTGTTAGCCAGGTTCATGGAGAGTTAGTCGCTCACCTGCTGGCTGTGTGGGGTGGGCTCAGCAAAGGAGCAATGGCCTCTGCCAGGACTTCTGACTGAGAGAAGGTTGTCTCTCCAGCCCTCGTCCTGAAGCCGGACAATTCAGTCCCCCCTTGGAATGTCCCCGGCACCTTCCAAGCTGCTGGCCCAGCGCTGGAGCTCCGAGCCAGTGAGTCAGAGTAAGTACATGTGGGCCCTTTAAGAGAAATGTTTTCTCACTCAGCTATAATCTCCTCTGGTTTTCACAGCCAGAAGTTAGGGGGGCTTCTCTTCCCAGCACTGGAACCCTGGGGGGCATAGTGTGGGGCTGGGACGCTCTGGCTCCTCGGGGTGGAGGGAACCTCTGCGGCTGAGATAGCTCTCTCGATTTTCATCTGCCACTCGTGGTGTGGGACCGGCTTGTTCAGCGTCTCTGCCCCTCCCACCAGTCTTGATATGGCTTCTTTATACTCTTCGTTGTAGGACTTCTGTTCTGCTAGATTCCAGGTGTTCTGAATGATGCTTGTTCTGTAGTTTATTCGTAATTATGATGTGGTTGTGGGTGGTTCCGAGTACCATGTTTACCTACACGGCCACTTTGATCCGGACTTCTATTTTTTTTTTTTTTTCTAGACTCATTTTGGAGTTTTTAAACTTTTTATTTATTTATTTTTTATTTTTCGCTAAAAGTATTACAAAGGGTATTACATAAGTGTCCTTCCCCCCCCCCCCGCCCTTGACAAACCCCTGCCCTCCCTTACCCCCCAGTGTCTTATGTCCATTAGTTATGCTTATATGGATGCATACAAGTCCTTCGGTTGATCTCTTAATCCCCTCCCTACTCCCCCCCAACTCTCCCTGGCCTTCCCACTGCAGTTTGACAATCAGTTTGAGGCAGCTCTGCCTCTGTATCTATTATTGTTTGATCCAGACTTCTAAATGAGTATCTTTAAGAATGTTCCAAGCAGAGAGGAGTGGGGGGAGAACCTCAATGTTTGGGTCCCTATGAACAGGGGAATGGACATTTCTGGAGTCCAGATACCCCTTTTGCCTTAACACACACGGAACTCCCCAGCTCTCTTGTAGTCGTCGGGGCCATGTGATGTTTCTGGCTCATGAAATGCAGCACAATGCAGCACTCAGAGGCTGAGACGGGGTGGAATTCAGTGCAGTTCCCCGGCTTCTCTCTTCCTCTGCCACAGGGATCACGGAGGGGGCCTCAGACTGTGATGGGAGCCATGCGATCAAAGCAGCCTGTGTCATGGGCTCACTGCGCTGAGACCTCAGTGGATTTTCATGAGCAAGAAATAAATGTCTGTAGTGTTAAGGCACAGAGGGTTGGGCATTGTTTGGTGCTGCATAACCCACCATCCTGACTAATACACAGAGAGAGCAAAGGACGATGGGAAGGGCTGCCACTGCAACCTGCTCAGAACCCCAACTCTAGTTCTCCCCAGAGAGTGAGGAAGGCTCGGCCATAGTTTGCTCTAGCTCCATACCCCATCCCCTCCCCCCCGCCCCAGCTTGTTCAGTGGTCACATGGGATCCACAGGCCCCTCCTTAGGAGCCAGAGCTGGGATGCTGCTGGCCCTCAGGTGATGTGGATGTACTCAGCGTCCCAGGACGCACTGGTGCCGGGCCAGCGGGGGCTCTGGGTGTGGGAGGTGTGACTTCATTGGCTTTCAAGAGGTCTCTTATGCAGGGAGCGAGGATCCGCAGGCTGGTTGCAACACGACAAACCTGTAAATATGTATTTGGAGTCACTCACTGCCCGGCCTTTGTAGGAAATCTGCATTGCAAAGCCGGGTCCAGAGAAGAGGGCTTTGTAATCAGGCCAGTGGGGCCGGAGCCTGGCTGGCACTGCCCCTCCAGCAGCCTCAGTCCCCTTGTTTGTAAAATGGAATGGTCATCTCCACCTTGCTGACTCTTGGTCAGTGTTACAGGTTGAGAAGGAGAATGGCCTTGAGGGTGCCCTGTAAACTCGAGGGTTCTCAGAAATGAACAAAAAGCATAGATCATGTCCTCTTGTGGCCAGGGAGCCAGTTAACAAGAGAGATGACCCTCCACACAAGGAAGGGGAGTAAGCTGTGAAATGCAGAGGAAGAGAGACCATCAGCAAGGAGATCAGGGAGGGCTTCCTGGGGGAGGGGGTGGGTGTAATGGTTCTGAGGGGCAAGTAGTATATCGACAGGAAAACTGGGAGCAGCGTGAGAGAATGCGTGCACCTGACAGCACATTCATGCGCGCAGGACAGCAAAGAGGTGGTTGTTGTTGCCCCTCCCTCTGCTGCTGGAATCCTCGGTAGAAGTTCTAAGCAGAGGCCCTGGGCAGACCAACCTGGGCTCCAGTCTTGGCATCATCACCTCTTGCTCTGTGACTTTGGGTAGTCACTTTACTGAACTCTGATTTATTTACCTGTAAAATTGGGCTGATAATACCCACCTTAAAGGACAAAACCATGCACAGTAGGTGAAGACCTTCGCACTTTGTCATGTGGTTGGCGCCCCACGGAGGGTAGCTACCGACAGTGGCTTTGTCCAAGAGGCTAGACTGATACAGGAAAGGAGGAGCTGGTATATCCATCCGGTTGGCAGTAGCCTCTTTGGGGAGCTGGTAAACCTTGCGTTGAGCATGAAAGATCATGGTTTCTGGAATCAGAGGGCTCTAGGGGTGGGTCTCAGCTCCGCCACTTCCTACTTGTGTGACTTTCTCCTGAAACCTCCGAGAGCCTGTGTTCTCTCATCTGTATGTGGAGGCGTGTTAGCATCTTGGTTGCAAGGACTGGGTACCCCTGATGCCATCTGGAGAAAAGGAGGTTTATTGTAAGGATAGGCATGGAGTGGGAGGGCATCAGGATTTGAAGAAATTCCAAAAATGAGCCCCGAGGGCCCCCCATGTCATAGGTGGCCAGCCTACAGGTGGGTCCTCGGTGGGCCAAGTGTCTCCCTAGGCCAGTCAGTGGTGGCCATGCATAAAGGAACATCCTGCCGGGTCTATTTTCCCAGCAGGGGTTGTGGGAGGGAGCTTGGCTGTTGGGCAGGGCAGCCCCAGAGCAGGGGATGTTCATTTCCCCTCCCAAAGTGGTCTCAAGGATCCTGTGACCAGTGGATATAAAGGGACCAGCCCAGAGTCTGGCCATGTAAGGGCTGGAAGGGTTTGGACACGTTAGCTCCAAGGACAGAGACGTGAACAGAGAGGCTCCGTGTGACCGGCAGAAGCAAGATCAGCACTCCTGGCGGAAGGATACCTGGGGCCTGTCCTCGGAAGCAGAGCCTGCGCCTCCCAAGGGGTTCATGGGAACAGGGGGCTGGAGGCAGTGTGGGTCAGGGGTGCCACCAGTCCCAGTGTCGAGAGGCCCGACTTTAATCTCTGCTCTGCCAGAGACTTGCTGCGTGGACTCTTCTGGTCAGTTAATCTCTTTGTACCTCACAGTCGCCCCATTTGTAATGACGCCCGCCCCCCCCCCCCCCCATCTTTCTCCCCTGGCTGTCCCTCAGGACATGCATTTAGCTTTTCTGTCACTGATGGGATGTAGCGGTATGACCACAGCCCCTTTTGTATAGAGATGCAAACTCCCAGCTGGCCCTTTCAGCCCCTGCAGGGAGCTGGAGCTGGTGCTGTGAGTGAACGGACAGGCAGTATTACCAAGTACTAGTGGAGTGCTGGGAACGAGTGTGATTTCATACATGTCTGTTTACATTGTCTATGTGATCATGGTCATATCCACGGGCAAAGGACGGAGTATGGCTGAGACCAACTGTCTACTGGCGAGGAAAGGAACTCAGCTTCTACCACGCACCAAAATAAATCCAGATGCTTATAAGACTTAAATGTAAACAAATAAGTAATAAGAGTGTATGATAATCTGATCTTCATTGTATCAGATCTTTCTAAACATAGGTGCAAACACACAACCACGAAAGTAAAAAGGTTGCTATATTTCACGGAATAAAACTTTACGAATTCTGCAAGGCAAAAGTACATAAACAAATTTGAAAATCTAACAATAAAATGGTCAAGATAGCTGTGATATCACAAAGAGCAAAAGCCATTGCAAATGAATAAGAATAAAGAAGAAAGGATGGCCGAGACCGGTTTGGCTCAGTGGATAGAGCGTCGGCCTGCGGACTGAAAGGTCCCAGGTTCGATTCCAGTCAAGGGCATGTACCTGGGTTGCGGGCACGTCCCCAGTGGGAGATGTGCAGGAGGCAGCTGATCGATGTTTCTCTCTCATCGATGTTTCTAACTCTCTATCTCTCTCCCTTCCTCTCTGTAAAAAATCAATAAAATATATTAAAAAAAAAAAAAAGAAGAAGAAGAAAGGTTGTGGAATATAAAAAGACAGTCCAAAAAAAAAAAAAAAAAAAAAACCAACCAAACAAACAAAACCCACAAGTGGCCAATAAATGTATAAAAATATTCACCTTTGCTAATCATAAAATAAATTTGGATTAAAATAATCATTTATTCTCCCACCAGCAGCCCCAGATTAAAAATACTCAACCTTGGTGAGGGTAGCTGGAAATAGGAGTTTTTAGGCCGAGGGCCAATACTGGTACAGCTGTTCCAGGGGTAAACAAAAGATGTTGCATCCAAAGTCTTAAAGCCATACCTACCTCTTGCAGCCAGCAATTCTATTACTACAACCTTATCCTGAGGAAATAATCATGGAGGTCTACAAATATTCAGCAACAAAAATATACATTGCAATGTTTGTGTGTGTTTTATTATGACAAAGTAAATGAAAACAGCCTAAAAGTCTAATACAAGGTAACTGGTCATGTAAATGACAGAATAGCACCACAACAGAGTAAATCCTTGACTGCCGTTAAAAATGACATTGTAGCCCAGCTGCCGTGGCTCAGTGGCTGAGCATTGACCTATGAACCAGGAGGTCATAGTTCAGTTCCCTGTCAGGGCACATGCCCGTTTACAGGCTCGATCCCACGTGGGGCATGCAGGGGGCAGCCGATCAATGATTCTCTCTCATCATTGATGTTTCCATATCTCTCTCCTCTCCCTTCCTCTCTGAAATCAATAAAAAAAAAAGTGACAGTGTAGCCCTAACCGGTTTGGCTCAGTGGATAGAGCATCGGCTTGCAGACTGAAGGGTCCCAGGTTCCATTCCGGTCAAGGACATGTACCTTGGTTGCAGGCACATCCCCAATAGGAGATGTGCAGGAGGCAGCTGATGGATGTTTCTCTCTCATCAATGTTTCTAACTCTCTACCTCTCTCCCTTCCTCTCTGTAAAAAATCAATAAAATATATTTTAAAAAAGTGACAGTGTAAATCTAGTTTTAATAACAAGGAAATATGTTCTAATTTTATTATTTGGACAAATAAAACATATTACAAAATGCTGTTAAGTGTGACCCCATTTTATAAAAATTAAAAAATTTATATGTATTATTTTTGCAAAGAGAAAGGTCTAGAAAATGTATACTGAAATCAATATATCTCTCTAGGAAATGGGATTTTTTGGTGACTTAATTTTTTTCTTTTCTTTTCTTTTCTTTTTTCCTCACTGTTACTTTTCCTCTAGAACAGTGGTTCTCAACCTGTGGGTCGCGACCCCTTTGGGGGTTAAACGACCCTTTCACAGGGGTCGCCTGAGACCATCGGAAAACACATATATAATTACATATTGTTTTTGTGATTAATCACTGTGCTTTCATTATGTTCAATTTGTAACAATGAAAATACATCCTGCATATCAGATATTTACATTACTATTCATAACAGTAGCAAAATTACAGTTATGAAGTAGCAACAAAATAATTTTATGGTTGGGGGTCACCACAACATGAGGAACTGTATTAAAGGGTCGAGGCATTAGGAAGGTTGAGAACCACTGGTCTAGAATATCTCATTTGTCTATTAAAACATACATGAACCAATAAAAAGTAATACATAGATGATTTTGCAGTATGCAGACATTCACAACTTTAAACCAAGTTATCATCATAAAGAGAGAAGCAACCAACTTTATGTTCTAGAAAAGAGACAAAAATAACCCAAAGGAATACGGTAAGAATAACATAATAATAAAGATGAAAGTTCAAGTAAATAAATTAGCAAAAAAAAAAAACCCAGTGGAATCAATAAACAAAACAAAGAGCTAGGTCTTTTAAAATATTAAAAAATATAGAAATTCTGGCAAATCTAATCAAAGGGGAAAAAGGACACTCAAACAAAATGAAGGGACATAACTGCCCATATAAAAAAGGATGAACGCAGATAGGACATGACGTGCATGGCTTCATGGTCATCCATGAGAAACATCTTAATGAGAATGGCTCATTGTCCGCAAAATACATGAACTACCGTGGGCCTCCGAAGACTCTCCTCATTTGCAGGACAAAATTCGACCACCAAGGAAGGCGGCAGAACGGACCAGCTTTCCCGTGTCACTGTTCTGAGAGTCAGCCTTCCTCTCCTCGGGACAAAATAAAAATGAATCAAATAAATAAATAGAAAGGGAAACCCCTGCCAGAAACTCGATCAAGCATGTCAAGATTGGCCTCAAAATACCATAAAGACTCGTTCGGGCTGCAGGGTGAGATGACATCATTTGACAGAGGCTGAGCTTTCTAAATCTCAGCCACAAGCCAGCGCAGCCATTTCCGAGGCACTGGCTCCCGGGGCCTCCTGGTCACCCGTGGCCTCTTCTGCTGGGGGAGGTTGAAGACCTCAGAGCGTGCTTCTCAGCGAGGCTCCTGGGTCCAGGCACACCTGTGTCCTGGCGACGTTGCAGCCTTGGAAAGAAGGCCTTCTCCTGGTTAACAGATGGGAAAACTGAGGCACAGAGAGGTTAGCCAATTTGCCTAAACCAGTGACGGCGAGCCTTTTGAGCTCGGTGTGTCAGCATTTTGAAAAACCCTAACTTAACTCTGGTGCCGTGTCACCTATAGAAATTTTTTGATATTTGCAACCATAGTAAAACAAAGACTTACATTTTTTATATTTATTTTATATATTTAAATGCCATTTAACAAAGAAAAATCAACCAAAGAAATGAGTTCGCGTGTCACCTCTGACACGCGTGTCGTAGGTTCGCCATCACTGGCCGAGACGCTGATGCTGTTAAGTGGTGGAACCCGAGTTTGAACTCAGGCAGGCTGAGTCCAGAGTCTATCGTTTGACCTCGAACGTCTACTGGCTGCTTCGGATGCAGGATGACAGGTGATCAGAGTGGCGGAGGTTGGGAGGAGCCGGAAGAGTCAGGGAAGGCTTCCTGGGGGAAGCGGCACTGAATCCAAGTAAAGGACAGCGAGGAAGGACTGAGCATCTGCTTGATTCAGGCTCCGAGCGTGGAGGAGGATGTGGAGAGGCAGGGAGAACTGGAGAAGGCGTCATGGGTGAGAGTTGTGCAGCAGCAAAGGCGGGAGTGGTGCTTGAGTTGAAGTGCACTGGGTACCATGAGGAAAGTGAGCCTCGTGCCGGAGAAGGCACAGGAGGGCCCTGGCACAGCGTCCCGGCTCCATGCCCTGCCCTGCCCTCACTGCTCCCGCCTGAGCCCTGGGATCAGGGATGCACTCCTTTCCTGGCTTTGGCGGCTGACACACTGACCCACATCACAGGCAACTGCGCGCTCAGTTCCCGCTGTCTTGGCAGAGCCTGCTGGCTTCTTGGCTGCTGTCACCGAGTCTTACACTTGGGCGGCCGGACAGGAAGCCATCCCAGCCAGAGAGCCTCCTGCTCCACGATCCACTGAGGTTTCCTCCGAGCCTGCCTCCTGCTCTGACGCCTGTGCCTAGGCCAAGGGAGAGGACGATCGCTCTGGATCCAGCCGCTGCCTGGAGAGAAAGCAGCCAGAGGCCTATCACTCCCCCATCCCCAGAGCCCCTCAGCTCCTGCCCTGGGGTCCGCAGCCTGACCACCGGGGTGGTGGCTCCTGGAGAAGGTGGCTTTTTGTGTGTCAATTACAGTTGCCATTCCATATTCTTTTATATCAGTTTCAGGTGTACAACGTAGTGGTTAGACATTTATGTAATTTACAAAGTGAGTCCCCCCATAAGTCTAGTACCCACCATGCACAGGTATTACAATATTATTGATTGTACTCCCTATGCTGTACTTTATATCCTTGTGAATATTTTGTAACTACCAATTTTTACTTCTTGATACCTTCATCTTTTTCACCCAGTCCCCCAAAATTCCCTTGGAGAAGGTAGCTCTTAATGGATGGGCAAGCTTTAAATAGGTAAAAGGAAGAAATAAATAAAAAGAAGAGAACTAAGTAAGCCAGGTATCTACGTGGGCCAGGAGTCAGTTGCTCATTCATTCAAGCAACAAACACTTCTTGAGTCTCTACTGAGGCCAGGCCATTTACAAGAACAAAAGCACCTCGACTTATCTCTGAGGGGTGGCAGAATAAGGCTGCAGCTGTCCTGTGGGACCTCTCTCCCCCGGATGTTCCCCAGGTCCCTCCACTTCTGCATGTCCCCACTTGATCTCATCATGCCTGTCTTCTCCCTGTGGGCTCCCTGTCCCATGAGCAACATCACCAGACACCCAACTGCTCAAGCGATATCCTTAACCTCTCCCTCCCTCGCTGTCCACCTCCACTCCATCGACCCCTCCCCCTGCGCTGTCCCTCTGAGCAGCTCTCACATCTGTCTACTGTTCTCGGTTTTCCTGATACAACCGTGATCGAGGTCCGTCACTTCTGGCCGGGACCGCTAACCTCTCTACAGCCACCTCCACACCGGTGCCCACGCACTCACCTCCCTCCTGCCCATTCTCTGCACCGAGACCCGAGGCATCAGTCAGAAGCATCGAATGGATCACAGCCTTAACATCCTTGGTTGCTGCTTCTCCCGCTGCCCTCAGCCTACTCCAGCCAGTTCATTTCTCTCCATTTCCCGGATGTCATCGTATTTGACTCTCCCGAGAGCTCCCTTGCCTCCGTGCCACCCTCTCCCCCACCGTGGAGTGGGGGCGCGCTGCCAGTGTCCTCCCACCGGGCTTCCTCCTCTCGGCCTGTTGGGGCTCTCTGGCTTTGGCTGATAACAATGCTTTGGAACTGGATAGAGCTGGTGTCTGCACACGACTGCGAGTGTACTAAATGCTACCGGACTATATACTTAGAAATGGTGGGTTTTACCTCAATCAAACAAAAAAGAAGCAGGGTGGGTCAGCCTGAGTGTCTGGCTGCCCCAGCTCCCATACTCCCCCCTCACAGGACCCCTCTGCCCAAGCCGTGGTGTTTCCCACGGAGCAGCCACCAGGCCTTCAGAGGTGGAGCCACCGTGACCTTCATCCCTCTCTGCCCTTTCCTTTGGAGGGGGGTGGGCAAGGGGCAGGGTTGTCTCACGTTTTGAATCCTACATTCCTCTGGGAGAATTTGGCCGGAACTGTTGCTCCAGGTAACAACTACTTCTGCCAAAGGTGTGAGAACATTTACGACGGCTCACGGCTTTATGTTCACCCTGTTTGCATGTGTGCTGATGATAAAAACTCAATTTATAATAAAAACAAGCATTCTGTTGTAGAATTGGGTCTTAAGGATCCTGTAAAGGCTTTGCAGGGACTTATTTTAGCCTCGTAAATGTCCTGCCCCCGGGTGAGACTTCAGAGCCTTCCAACAGTTCGTTTGGAAGGATTTGGTTATGAGAAAACCTTTACAGTCTCTCTAAGTTAATGGGAAAAGAACAACCAACTGAATGGCCTCGGGAAACAATGGGTTCCCCATGCCCAGAATGTGTTGCCGCCCTAAATGGGTGGGTGGTGCAGGACCATGGGTTGGCTGGAGTGGGAAGCCTTGAGTTCAAGGCTACTTCAACGCTAAATAACTTTAGGCAAATCCCTTCTCCTCTCTGGGCCTCACTCTTCTCTTTTAAACAATCTGAGGGTTGAAATTTTATGTAATAAGAACGTTTGATCCCATTATCTTATTCTTAGGAATTTTTCCTGAGGGGAAAAAATTCAACAAAGACAGAAAGTGATATGTCTAAAACGGTTCAAGCCAGTATTACCCATACAGGGGGGGAAAAAAGTAAAAAATCTAACCCACGAGTTGGAAATAGCTGATAGGATTATAGAATTTATGACAGAATAATAAACTGACATTAAGATAGTAATTGTCATATATATACCACCCCAACCCAACACCACCAAGACAAGGGATGATGCTCATTAAAAAGAAACAATGGTTATTACCAGATGATGGGATTCTGGTTGATTTTTGTCTTCTTTATGCTTTTACATATTTTTTCAAATTTTCTATAATGAACACATATTGCTTTTATAATCAGAAACAACAACTGTCATTGAAATAGCAATTAATTTTTATAAAGAATACGTGACAAAGAAGAAGATGCTTTAGTTATCATGTGAAATGAAAAGGAAATAGAACATGAAATGAATATTCAGATTGCAACGAGGTTGAAATGGTAACAGACCAAATCCTTGAAAATCACTTTGCCTAATTATCAATTCATCTAATAACCAATTCTGTAAAGTTTTACCCCCTGCCTTTAGGTGTTTTTATATCTATTCAATTATCATATTCTTTTTCATTGTATTATCTTTTGACAGATTGAGTTGGTTATTTAATTGTCTAAGGGTACTTCTGATAATTTTATATTTCTAAGAGTTATTTTAAACATTGGCACCATCCCTTGATTATGGTATTGTTTTTATCCTTGCATGAGTAATTTATTTTTTTTCAATATACTTTTGAATAATTTAAGGATGTGTTAGGCTGTTTGTTAAAATTCTTTTATTCAAAACTTAATATTTCTAGCACACTTTTTAATGGTGCCCAAGACTCTAATTACAACCAATTGTAAACCTCCTTCTGTTTTGACCCATGATTAGACCCTTATCACCAAGGTTATAGATCAAGCAAGACATAGATGGGTGTCCTAAAAGATAAAAACATCGTTTATGAAATGCTGATGATCGTATGAGTATAAAATACCCAAAAAGGCGGCAAGAAAGATTAAGATACCCAAATAGATTGAATGCAGGGCCAAATTGTAGGTGAATTCATTTTAGGGAACTGGCTGTAGGTGGACATATCTAAAACTCATGAACATTGAAGGAAAATAGAAAAAATATATAATACTGTGTTAAGGTGATGGAATTTAGAAAAAAAAATTAATGCATTTTTATTGATTTCAGAGAGGAAGGGAGAGGAAGAGAAAGATAGAAACATCAATGATGAGAGAGAATCATTGATTAACTACCTCCTGCAGGCCCCACACTGGGGATCGAGCCCAAAACCCAGGCATGTGCCCTGACCAAGAATTGAACCGTGACCCCTGGTTCATAGGTTGACACCCAACCACTGAGCCACACCGGTCGGGCCACAAGCTAATTTTTAAGTTGATAATTTTGTATGGCCCCCGAATGATGCTATAAATATCCAAATGGCCCTTGGCAGAAAAAGGGTTCCCCACCTCTGCAGGCCTGTGTCTTCATAATTTTCTCTCTTTGTATTTTATTTATTGTTGCTGTTTGTTTGGTGCTAGAGGGCTGAGGGGTGTGGAGGGAGACAAGGCACCAATGAGCAATGTCATCCTGACTATACATTGTGTAAGGTCTGCCATCATTTACAATTTTAAACTATTTTTCAACCTGAGACACTATTGACTCTCCGCCCTGATAGATGAGAAAATTAGCCTAAAATGATTTAAAGAGACACTGCATATCTATGGCATGCTTACACACGGGGGCAGGACTCCTGAATCTGTTTTTCTGACAAAACTACTGCTGCTGCCTTCAAAATTGTATAACTGCAGCCAGCATCTATCTTGATTTTGCTTTCTACGAAAACAAAGAAATAAGGCACCCATCACCATAACAAGGAATTTTTCCTTTTCTTATGTCAAGCATGTTTTATGAGGGCGAAGAAGTGGCTCTGTGGAGGATAGAAATAATTCCCAGAAAAACCGTGATTCTATTCAGTTACAGTCTTTGTAGGCATATATATGAACCTGCATGAAAAACTATAATGCCCAATTGAGTAAAAAAACACACCCACTAACTAGAAATTTAAGGAATAGACTGGCTTGATCCAATTTGACCAAGTTTTATTGAACTTCTACAAGGCACAACTTTGAATCCCAGGCACTGAGGGGATTACAGAAGCGAGTAAATACCAGGATAGGGGAAGGGAATTAAAGAACTTGAGGGCAGGCACTGTGGTCCAGGCCGGCTTGACAATCTACAGAAAAACTGTTTGTTCCTGAGTGAAGGCCTGAGGACCAGGTGCCTCTGATGGTACCTGAATATTTAAGCACAAACTTCGCCATATTACTGAAAGCCCAATGAGGAAGCAATGAGTGTCTTTATTTGAAATTTTCCCACTGGCTTTTTTTTTTTTTTTATCCTCATGTGAGGATATTTTTTCCCTTGATTTTTTTTTTTTTTTTTTTTTTTAGGGAGTGGAAGGGAGGGAGCAGGGGTCAGGGGGAGAGAGAAACATTGATGTGAGAAAGACACATTGATTGGTTGCCTCCCCGCATGCACTCCAACTGGGCCCGGGGATTGAGCCTGCAATTGAGGTATGTGCCCGTGACCCTTCAGTCTACGGGCTGATGCTCTAACCACTGAGCAACTGGCCAGAGCCCCACCGGCTTTTTATGGATCAACTCAGTGTTCTAGAAATGCAAATACTAATAATCAGTTGACTAGGGACACAGCTCTGAAGGGTATAAAAATGTAGTTACTTCAATGTTGAGATCTGGAGGGGGGTGCCGACCTAGTTCCAGAGAAATCGCCTTCTAACAAATCTGTCTAATTCCAAACTCTGGCTGTTCGTCACCAGCTCTAGTGGCTTCAAAGCTCTTTGAGGGTCTTTACAATGAAACACCTCCCCATTCCTAACAAAGCATTTATTAAGACGCATGGCGCCCTGGCCGGTGTGGCTCAGTTGGTTGGCGTGTCGTCCCATGCACTGAAAGGTCACCAGCTTGATTCCCAGTCAGGGCACATGCCCAGGTTGTGGGTTCGATCCCTGGTCGGGTGCATGTGGGAGGCAACCGATTGATATTTCTCTCTCACATTGATGTTTCTCTCTCTCTCTCTCTCTCTCTCTCTCTCCCCCTCCCCCTCCCCCCTTCTCTCAAAAATCAATAAAAACATATTTAATAAAAGACGCATGCAGAGTGTGGTGGGAAGGCCTTGGGGCTCCCTGGGGGTTCTGGCTCCTGTTTGCTGCTTCTTTGTCCTTGTCTCCTGTTCAGCCAAGTTTCTTTATCAGGACAGCTCATCGGGGAGCAGGGACCAATGATGCTGCCCAGTATTCCTTTGTTGAGTTTATTGTTTGAGGCACTTTCTTTTTTTTCAAAATCCATTTTTTCCCCTTGAGCCTCCTACCACCTGTGAGGAGGGAAGGACAGGGAGACTCACCGAAGGGCAGAGAGGGATTAAGGACTGTGAGTGGCCCGGGCTGGTGGCTTAGTTGGTGACCCTTCAAACCTATGTCCTTAAATAGTTGTCTAACATCTATTTCAATAAGGCGAGGAATGACTGACTTTATATTAATAGATGTTGTACAGAAAAAGAAATTCACTTACTAATTTGTCTCCTCGGCTGGAAGTGGTATCAACATTCTGAAAAATACCTGCCGCCCCTCCCCCACTTTCCTGTAGGTCTTACCTCTCTTCGGTCTTCTCTAGCAATTTGCTGGACCGTATGTACAACTTCTTGGTGGGCCTATTAAAGGGTTTTATATTTAGTTAATGAAATAAGCTGCTTGTTCCCAGCAAACAGCCCACCTGTCCACTGAAGACAAGGCTGTGCTGAGGGGAATGCTTTACTCTTATTTTCCACTGGAGGGCGCTGTTTGCTTTGGTGGAAGTGGAAGCACGGTCCATTTCACCAATTATTCTAGCGATCTTTTCACTTCCCTCATGGATGTGTGCCCTGGGCAGTTGTCCAGCTGTCCACTCCTTAATCTAGCTTTTTCCCCGGGCAGCAGTGTCGGAGCTTAGGTGACACCCTGTCAGTCTGAGTCTTATTGGGCTAGGCCTCTGCACTCAGGTTTCCCCCCCACACCTACTCCAACCCCCAATAAAAATGCCAGGGCTGACTCCAGCCTCACCCCTTATGTGTGTGTCTATTACATAATCCCCTACTGTCTGTGACCGAATTTCCATAATTTTGCCTCCTTTGTCTTTGAGAAAATATAAACTAGGCATCTCTCAAGTAGCACCAGCTTCCTGGGTCACAGCATGACCCCCCAGGTTGCTGGCAATGGGCTTTGGGGTACGGCTCCTCCAATTGTACTGAGCAAAGGATCCGCTGGGCATCCTGTGAACATGTGGGTTCTGATTCGGTCGGCTGCAAGAGGGGGGCCCGAGAGTCTGTCCTTCTAGTGAACCCTCGCGTGTGCTCACAACAGTAAGCACACAGGAGACGGCATCCGTGGAGGCTGTGGAGTCGGCCTGCATGCATTCAAATTCCGCCTCTGCTGCTTTCTCGCCGGGTGGCGGTGGGTCAGTTACTTCACCTCTCTGTGCCTTAGTTTCCTCCTTTGCAAAATGTGGCTGGTGGTGCTTCTGGAGGTCCTTGTGAATATTAAATGAGAGATTGTGTGGGAGGCACTTAGAGTAAGCCTGACACATCATAGGCCCTCGATAATGATCAGCGATGTTATCATTGCTCAGCCCGGTGGGGAAGGTGAGGAACCCACGGTCCAATGAGGAGAATGACTTGCACTCAAGATCCCACAGCAAGGATGGTGGCACAGCCCTAGCTGGTTTGGCTCAGTGGATAGAGCGTTGGCCTGCGGACTGAAGGGTCCCAGGTTTATTTTCTGGTCAAGGGCACATGCCCGGATTAAAGCTTGATCCCCAGTAGGGGGCGTGCAGGAGGCAGCCAATCAAAGATTCTCTCATCGATGTTTCTATTTCTCCCTCTCCCTCTCCCTTCCTTCTCTGAAATCAATAATAATAAGAAGAAGAAGAAGAAGAAGAATGGTGGCACAGCAGGGACCAGTTCCGACTCCAGCTCCAGTGCTCCATACACTCCGACCACACTTCCAAATGCCAAGCTTTATTCCTATCAGCGTTTTCCCAGCATCCTGCTGATCGGTGTTCCCTCTTTCCTTCTAATGGGATATTTCCAGCTGGGGTGATTCACAAATCTGGCACCACATGGCTCCTATTAACTTCAAGAAAGTCATAAGGCAAAACCCACATCAATCAAGCCTCCAAATTACTCATCCGTCTTTACAGGTGATGCGTGGATTAAGAACAGAACGAAGCGGGCATCATAGGATAACTATTTAGATCTATAAAAATCACGTAAGAGTTTACACTAAGTCCCAGGCTGAAGCTTGCTCTGTTTCACAGCAAGGTGAGCATCAGGAGTAAGAGACAGGATGTCATAGTAGAACCACCTTGAAGCTTGAAGTCCCAGGATCTGGGACGCCCAGCTTCACTACTTACTGGACTTGGGATCTTGAACAAGCCTTTCTAACCCTTAGAATCTGTTTTCTCATTTTATTCTTCATCCTTGCAACAGAACAAGGAGTTAGTTATTATCCCCATTTGACAGATGGGAAAACTGAGGCACAAAGAAGTTAAGTGACTTGTCCAAGGTGACAAAAGATAAAGTAGGCTTCTAACCCTGTATCTGAGTCCAGAAACCTATGCCCTTATGCCACTCTATCTCATAAGTGAGAGGACGAGTCTAGAAGCAGCAGGCGCTGAGTAGGAGCTTAATAAACCTTTATTGAATCAGAATCTTGAGGACAAAACTCATATCTTACTGATCTCTTATTCTCCATACACAGTATCTTTGAAAGTAGTAGGTTTTCAATGAATAAGAGTTGAGCTGCATTATTCCCCCCCGGGAAATAGTTGTGTTTTTATGTAATGACTTGCTTAGATGCATTTTAATATGCAGACCACAATGCTTTTTGTGCAATATCTTCTGGACTGCGAGGCGCGGGCATTCATTATTTTATGAGACGCATATGTCATGCACAGCATAAGCCCTTTTCTTAAACCAACACAACATGCAAATAGAAATTTCATGTAAAATCACATTCAGACAGTCTCAAAGTAGAAACAGATGTCTGAAAAAACATGAACGCCAGGCTTATTAAATATTTTATCATCAAATATTTCATACATTTCAAAAATGTCATCTGTGAAAACACAGAAATACCGCCTCAGGAGAACCAAAATATTTAATCACTTTCAAGAAATTCTTAAAAATAAGTCTTCACCTCCGAACTATTCCAGGCAGAGAACAAATTTCCAGGTGCCGCAAGCTATATTTATTATATTTTCATCAAAATCAGTAACCTCGTTGAAGGAGCTACGGTAATCAGTAAGGTCATTATTAGGTAAGATAATGACTTCTGAATGAATTCTCTCATTAATCTCATTACAAAATGGTAATGGTACCTGACTAATCACGCCGAAGGGGAGAGCTGTGTTGAATCAGAGCAAAATTAAGGCTGTAATCACAGAGCTGCTCTCACCATTTCCTCAGGAAAGGCTTGCTCTGGGCTTGGGGACTGGCTTGAGACTCCTCTGACCCAGGGGCCCGTGGATCTGCAGGCGCCCACCGAGGCCAGGGGCGGGGTAAGGAGCCGGGGCAGCAGCAAGCAGGAGAACCCGGCCTCTTCCTGCTCTGTCCCCTGCTTCCTGTGCGACCTTGGGCAGGTCACGCCTGTTGCTGGGCTCCGTTTCTGCTTGCCCTGGCTACCTTCGCCCTTTATTCAAAAATAATAATAATAATTTTATTTTTATCTATTTCAGAGAGAGTAAGGGAGAGGGAGGGAGAGGTGAAACATCAACAATGACGGAGAATCACTGATCGGCTGCCTCCTGCACGCCCCACACTGGGGATCAAGCCCACAACCCGGGCATGTGCCCTGACCAGGAATCGAACCGTGACCTCCTGATTCAGAGGTTACTGCTCAACCACTTAGCCACACCAGCCGGGCTACCATTGCCCTTTAAACATGTAAGGCAGATCTCATTGCTCCCGGGATGGTTGCCCATCTCACCCAGAGAAGGGTCCGGATCCTCCGTGGACCACACACCCTATGTGTTGCCGCCATTGCCTTTCTGGCCCTGTCCTCCCACCATGCCTTCCCTCCTGCACCTGCTTCACTTCAGCCATCCTGACCTCCGTGCTGTTCCCTCTGCCTGGACTGTGCCCTCCCCTTACCCTCTATGTCCACCTGACTCACCCTCACCTCTTCCTAGTCTTAGCTCCAGTGTCACCTCAACAATGCCCACCCGGCCCACCATACTGAACACTGTCATCTCCACCCACACTCCACTCTACACTTTCTCCAAGTCCTTACTGCTTTCTAACACACTGTATAATTTACTAAGTTGCTTGTCTGTCTCCCCACCTGTGCCCCGCCCCTGCTGCCCCGGTGGAACGTGGGCTCCTCGAGGGCTAGGATCTGTGTACACTCACATGTGTGCGTGGAACACAGCGGATGTGCAATAGCTCTGATGACTGTGGACTTTCTCACATGCTTGTGGGCTCCCAACCTTGCTGGACACCAAGGGCTCCCCCAGGGCGTGAGATGAGGACCAGGGTGACGAAGCACGCGGCCACTGCCATGCGGCCCCTCTGCGGGGGCCGGAAGGGGGGTTGCTTTGCTGTCTAGTTAGAAATCAGAGATGCAGCAAGTCCTTTGTTTCCATGAGGACTACCCCGTGCACACCCATGCGGCATGGCAGTGCCTGTACTCAGAGGAACTCAACAGCCGGGAGCAATGGGCCAAACTGAGGAAGATGGAATCGACAGAGACAGAGGGACACCCTGTTCAAAGTTCCAACCCCAGCATCAAGGTACAGGGTCAGGTGACAGGGCCCTGCAGCAGCAGCCGTGCAAAGACCTGAGCGGGTTCAGCAGATATGAGACCGTGGATGTTCTAACAGACTCTGCATGACCAAGTGGGACAGGTGGCAATCTCACGCTAACCCCGCTGGTCAGACCACACAGCGCAGGTCAGGCTGCAGGCTCCCTCTTCATTCATCTCTGTTCACGCTGGTGCCAAAGAGAAACTTTGGAACGTGTGGGTGTTTGTTAAATGCTCTGTTTAGCATGATGATCTTCAGGTCCATCCATGCTGTCACAATGGTAAGAACTCCTTCCTTTTACAGCAGCATAGTATTCCGTTGTGTAGATGTACCATAGTTTTCTAATCCACTCATCTGTTGATGGGCACTTAGGCTGTATCCAAATCTTAGTTATTGTAAATTGTGCTGCTATGAACATAGGGGTGCATATATCCTTTCTGATTGGTGTTTCTGATTTCTTGAGATATATTCCTAGAAGTGGGATTACTGAGTCAAATGAGAGTTCCATTTTTAGTTTTTTCAGGAAACTCCATACTGTTCTCCACAATGGTTGCACCAGTCTGCATTCCCACCAGCAGTGAAGGAGGGTTCCTTTTTCTCTGCATCCTCTCCAGCACTTGTCGTTTGTTGATTTGTTGATGATAGCCATTCTGACAGGTGTGAAATGGTACCTCATTGTTGTTTTGATTTGCATCTCTTGGATGATTAGTGACTTTGAGCATGTTTTCATATGTCTCTTGGCCTTCCTTATGTCCTCTTTCGAAAAGTGTTTATTTAGGTCCTTTGCCCATTTTTTGATTGGGTTGTTTGTCTTCCTTTTGTTAAGTTGTATGAGTTCTCTGAAAATTTTGGAGATTAAACCCTTATCAGTGATAACATTGGCAAATATGTTCTTCCATGCAGTGGGCTTTCTTGTTTTGTTGATGGTTTCTTTTGCTGTGCAGAAGCTTTTTATTCTGATGTAATCTTATTCGTTTATTTTCTCTTTAGTTTCCATTGTCCTAGGAGCTGTATCAGTAAAGATATTGCTACTACATATGTCTGAGATTTTGCTGCCTGTGGATTCCTCTAAGATTTTTATGGGTTCCCATCTTATATTTAAGTCCTTTATCCATTTTGAGTTTATTTTTGTGTATGTTGTAAGTTGGTGGTCTAGTTTCATTTTTTTGCATGTATCTGTCCAATTTTCTCAACACCATTTATTGAAGAGACTGTCTTGACTCCATTGTATGTTCTTGCCTCCTTTGTCAAATATTAAGCATAATGGCTTGGGTCGATTTCTGGGTTCTCTGTTTTGTTCCATTGGTCTATATGTCTATTCTTGTGCCAGTACCAGCAGTTTTGAGAACAGTAGCTTTGTAATATAGCTTGATATCTGGTATTGAGATCCCTCCTACTTTGTTCTTTCTCAAGATTGCTGTTTGGGGCCTTTTTTTATTCCATATGAATTTAGAAAAGTTATTTTTCTATGAAATAACCACAATGCACAAAAATATTTGTGTTCAAGGGTGTTTATATAATGCTATTTGTAATTTTTTAAAAATTGGAAATAAACCAAATGTCCAATAAAAAGGGATTGGCTAAATTATGATTTTAAATGATAGCATAGAAGATTATTCATTTATATAGTTAAAATTTTGTAGTATGTTATTAGTTAAAGAAAGCTCATTACAAAATAGCATATTCGATATGATTACATTTGTAAAAAGCCGGTAACTGCCTACCTCTGGTTGGTAGAATCATGAGTGATTTTTATTTTCTTCTTTTTTGCTTTTTTCTCTTTTCCACATTCCCAGTGAATGTGTCTTAGTTTTGTGGTCAGAAGGAAGGGAGCAATAAATGCTTTGCTTTGCTTTGCTTTGCTTTTTTGGAGGGAAAAAATGCAGGTGGTCTCTTAATAGATGATGAGGCTGTAATGAAGGACCAGATGGAGGGACTGTTTCAGTGGGAGAGACTGGTTCTGTGAGCTCCCCAGCTTTGGTCTCTGGACCAGTGTTTTGGGGAAAGGGTGGGAGGGTCCTACTCAGGCTTGGTGGGTCCCCAAGCCCTTGGACAATGGCCAGTGTTCCAACCAGCATAGAAAGTGCCTACTCCCCAGGAAGCCTTCCCTTCATAGAAGCACTCCATCTGTTAAAGAACCACAGTGCCAGGAGAGCTTCGCCTGCACTCAAACCTTGAGTCCCCTGGAGCCTCAATCTTTTATGAAATAGCTTTTCATTTTTCCTCCTCTCTACCAAGGGCTATTACAAGCCACTGCATCGTTCTTTGTACATCAATTTTTAATCTTGGTAAAGTTTTTTTTTTTTTACTTGACCAATACTTAGTTCATGAATAAAACATCCAAAATCTGCTCTACTTCCTTCTGTGGGCTTTGTTTGTTCACGTCTGTTTTAGTATGGCCTCCAATGGGGAGGAAGAAAGCGATGAACACATCACTGCCTGGCCATGTCCTCTGCCCGTGTACAAACCTTCCCTGGCCCCCTACTGCCAACCAGGGGGAGCCCATACTTCCCAGCCGGGCACGCAAAGCCTCCCAGGACCTGGCCCAACTATCCTTTCTAGCTCAGTTCCTCTCCTCTTCCTTCCAACACACCCCAAAGCCAGGAACCACTGCTGCTCCAGAACGTACTCCACTTTCCAGCCTCCTGCCTCTGCTTACCCCAGGCCCTGTGCGGGGAATGCTGGGCAGAGATCGGGTGGCTTTCGTGTAACACGTTTCTGTATGGTCCTCTCGGAGTCATGTGGAAGCTTCTGCCTCGCTAACTTTGCCTGGTTCTTTGTAGGTAAGGCTGCAACTTAACACACCCGGGGCCTTGAGGTTTGACAGACCTGGGTGTGAATTACACTTTGTGACACTGGTCAAGAATTGGTAGCTCCATTTACTTCTTCATAAAATGGAGAGAGTAATGCCTACCTAAGAGGGCCCTCATCCATTATCTGCCTATCTATCTGGATTTATAGAACCATCTATCTTTTTTTCCCTCTTTTGGCTGATACACTTGAAAGAAGTGGCAGACATAAGCAAAGGTCACTTTCAGTGTTTGTATTTGATTCTCTCTCCCTCTCAAAATTCACTCATGGATATTTAAATTAATGCATTTTGTTATAACCCATTATTTTCATTATTGGTTTTGATGCTCAGATTGTCCTAATTTGACTTCAAGTCAACTCCTAGTTTAAAAAAAAAAATTCCCCCTAACATATTATTTTGAAAATTTTAAACATCAAGAAAATCTGAAAGATTTTTCCAGTGAACCTACATACACAGCATCTAGATTCTGCCACTCACATTTTACTATATATCTTTATCAGATAGCTATCCTTCCATCCATGAATTATCTAGGTGTGATGTAAGAGTCCAATGTTATGTTCACTAAGTGACTATCTAATTGTCCTGTGTCATTTATCTTAAATGCTCATATTTCTTCATGAATTTTAGGTTTCTTCTTTAATAACAAACTTTCTATGTGTAATGGGTCTATTTCTGGCCTTTTAATTCTGTTCTATTGATGTACCTGTCAAATCATGTGTCAATACCATATTATTTTAATTTTAGAGTCATTCTTTTATGTTTTAACATCTGGAAGAATTAGTTCCCTTGCTATTGCTCTAAATTTTTGAAATTTTCCTGGACATTTTGCTTGTTTTCATAAAAACTTTAAAATTAAGTTGTTCAGCTCCAGAAAAAAAAAGTTTTAGTATTTTTACTGCAATTGGACTAAACTTATTTATTTTTTTTTTTGAATATAGTAAGTTGTATTACCTAAGAAAGCATCAATGGAGATGATCATATTATTTTCTTTATTAGAATTATTAATATTTAGGATTATTCTAATTTCCTAATATTGAACCATCCTTGAATTGTTGTCATAAAATTTGGCCATATATATTATTTTAAATGTGTTGTGGGAACTGTTGCTTAAATTCTATTTAGGACTTTTGTATAATTATTGATAAGTGAGATTGGTTTGCTTTCTTTCTTATATAATATTTATCAGGTTTAGTTATCAACTTTATTTTTACTTTATATAAAAATTCAGAAATTTGAAATTTTTAAATATTATTTTGAACAGTTTAAATGGCATTGGGAATATCTCATTTTTTAAGGCATGGGTAAAAAGCATTTGAAAGCATTTGTGCCTGATATTTATATGGGAGTTTGCTCTTTCATAACTTTTTCTATTTATTATAAAGATTGATCTATATAAGCTATCTCTCTTTGTGTCAATTTCAGTAAATAAAGTTTATCCTAGAAAGTTATCTTTTTCATCTAGGCTTTAAAATTTTTATGCATACAATTGTGCAAAGATATCTAAAAAATTCCATCATTTCTCAGCCTTTTTGCTAAGGTCAAATGGAGATCTTAAAAATTTCTTCTGTTTCAATGCTTATGTTTTAGTTAGCTATCTCTTTAGTCTGTATTTTTTTTATATTACTGCGATCTCCATAGTGATCTAATGTACTGTTAATTTCTGTGAACATTTCTTTCATGTGTACTTGAGAAAGTGTATTTTATATTATCAATCAGGGTCTACATTTTCATAGGTATACGTAAGATGTACCTTATTGATGATGTTTCTTAGGAGTTCTATCCATATTAGTTCTATCCATATCATATTTTGTCTACTTCTTATTTCTTAGAGGTAAAATCATGTGTTAAATCTTCCTTCATTAGTGATTTCTGTACGTTTTGCTTTGCATCCACTATAGTTTCTGCTTTACAAAGATTACTGTGTGCTATGTGGTGCATTGATATTCATAACTGCCACCTATTTTTTGTGAATTGTAGTGTGTACCATCATCAAGTTTCTGTTTTGTCTCATTTCATATTTTTGAATTTTACCTTGTTTTAGATCAAGGTACCAGTTTTCTTTTTATCTGGCATACTTTGGCCCAATCCTTTATGTTTAGCCTTCCTAAATCACTTAGTCTCAAAGGAAGCCAACCTGAACATCTTCCTTTTTCTAGTAGGTAAGCGCTATAGATGGAAGGTTTATATCCCCTTCATGTTCATTTGTTGAAACCTAATCTCCAGTGGGATGGTGCTAGGAGGTGGGGCCTTTGGGAGGAGATTGGGTTGAGAGGGTGGAGCCCTCATGAATGGGATTAGTGCTTTTATAAAAGAGACCCCAGGGAGCTCCCTCCCCCATTTGCCCTGGGAGGACACAGTGAGAAGAGAGATATCTGTAAAGCAGGAAGCAGGCTTCACCAGACTCCGAATCTGCAGGCATATTGGACTTCTCTCTGTTTCTCAATGGTGGTTGCCTCAGGACCTTGGCACCTGCCATTGCCCATCTTCCTGAAACTCCCATCACTGTTTTTTTCTTTTTCTTTTTTGTATCCTTCAGACCTAAATATCAACTCTTCATATCTAAGTAGGTATCTTCCACGCTTACCTCCATTATTCTCTCTCACTATACATTACTCAGTCCCTTTGTAGCTCTGATGACATTTTATATTTACTTATTTGGTTGTTTGCTGTTCCTCCATTAGATTGTAGATTCTGCGAGGGCAGGGATCGCTCTATGTTCAATCACCTCTCCCTAAAGTGCTAGGACTGCAGTAAATATTTGCCAAATAAATGATGCCCAGAGAGAGTAGGCACCTAGCCCCAGGTCACACAGCGGGAAAATAGAGGATCCCCAATTAGAATCCTGGTCTCTCCAAGCTAAGTGCTCTGTTCATTAGCAATGCTGCTTCTACAGAGAGGATGCCATCCTCTCACTGGGAGTATATGACAATGTCTGCTTTTGCCTCAATTAACCTTCTAAAAAAATCTCCATACTCATAGGGTGAATATGAGGAAATTAGGTAAATTAAATAAAAATTTAAACTCCAGGCCCCGGTGTTCCAAAGTCAGCCATGAAACCAAATCCCTGTGCTCAGCCAGGCAGCCTAGGGCCTGACCAGAGGGAAGGGGAGGGAGGCGGCAGTGGTGAGTGGCTGCAGGTGCCAGGCAGGGTGCTGGGCACTGGCCAGGCAGGCATTTCCCTGTCCCCTGGTGGCCCCCAGTGCTGTGAGTCACAACCACAGCGCAGTGTTGTGTTATGAAGTGGGAAAGACGAGAGGAGACACCTAATCCGTTCTCAGGACTTAGGGACCAGGGATTCCAGGAGGAAGGGGCTTGGAGGGTGAGCAGGAGTCAGCCAGGTAGAAGACAAAGGAAGTAAGTGTAACGGGTAGAGGGCTAAGGACCGGACAAGGGGACAGAGCACTTGACAACGGCAGGGGCTTCGAGAAGGACCCTGGAGAGCTGGCAGTGTGGTGCAATGGCAAGAGAGGAGACAGGGGCCGGGTCACAGGGGCCTAGGGGCTGCGGCAGGAGTGAGGGTGTGACCCTGAGCACAATGGGCAGCTATGGAAGAGTCGTCCGCAGGGCAGGGGTATGACATGGGCCGACTCTGACTCACAGCATCTGATGCAGAAGGGACCTCAGCAGGGGTCCATTGCAACCCCCACTCTGCACAGGAAGCCCTGCTGGAGGTTTGGAGGTTGCCACCTCTGGCGACGGGAAGCTCATCCCTCCTTGATAGCCTACGTTGCTGAGTCCTTCTGACTACAAGAGAATTCTTCCTGATAGTGAGCTGAAAGCTGCCTCCACTCAAAACGGCTCTGCTTTTAATTCCCATCTCATCCTCCTCTGGGCTAACGCTCCCCCATCACCTTGACCATGACAACGCTGTGAGAGGTCTGTGATGCTGGAAGGTGCCACCAGCCCGGGCAAGTGTCTCTTGGGAACAGAAAACCACTGCATGGAACCACTTCACACCCCCAAGAACTTCAGTGGCGACCGCAGCAGGTTGCTCCCCACCATGGTCTCTGACAGATAAGCATGGAGGGGTCTAAAGCAGTGGTTCTCACCCTTCTGGCCCTTTAAATACAGTTCCTCATGTTGTGACCCAACCATAAAATTATTTTCGTTGCTACTTCATAACTGTAATGTTGCTACTGTTATGAATCGTAATGTAAATATCTGATATGCAGGATGGTCTTAGGCGATCCCTGTGAAGGGGTCGTTCGACCGCCAAAGGGGTCGCGACCCACAGGTTGAGAACCGCTGGAAGGCAGCGGCTCCTCTGGCCGCTACGGCTTTAACACAGCAGACAGCACAAGCAGCAGCTGCGCCGGTGAGGGTCCCACTCCGGAACTCTGCTCAGCTGTGTCCTCCTTGCTTCCTGTGACTCAGTGTGTGTGCTCTGCACCTAGTAGACCCCTCCGGGTCTCCCCAGTTCCTGGTCCTTGGTTGGTAGGGAGACCCCAGTTTCTGCTCCCTGCACTTTGGTCCAGACCTGTTGCCTTGCACCCTCTCCCTGTCCTGGCCCCGGGTCTGCACCTTATTTTACAGGCCTGTAAGCAAATTCCACCCAAGGGAAGTATCTGCTGCCACGCACATTCACAAGGGAAGGGGAATTTTCATCCGTCAAAAGCACACTTATTTCAAGGGGTCCAATCACTCACTGAAATCCACAAGAGCAAGAGAGGCCCAAGAAAATCAAGGGCATTTGCATTACAATCCACCTCCATGCCCAAAAATATCCCGCTGAGCAGGCAGAATTCCATGCAAAAGAGTGTGTTTTGCTTATTTGCAGGAAAGAGATGAATGTTCAAGGGAGAGTGGAGCTGAGGTTTAAATTCTCAGACGTGCAGAGGAAAGCATTTGGTAAACGTTGACCAAAGACCCCCCTTTGACCCTGCAGATTTTGCAGCTGGCCCTGGCAGCAGTGGCCAGGAGCCGCACGGTGCAGAGGGGTAGTCACTACACTTGGCTGGACCGGAAGGGTTTGAAGCTGGGGGATCCTAACCTCGCAGTGCCTCTGGGTCAGTGTCTTGACAATGGAGGTGATGGTAACAGGCCATCGTAAGGATTGTATCTGGGCTCTGCCAACGCGTCTCCCAAATCGCCCCAACGGTTGAGAGAAGTGAGCAAGAACTGGACCCACGCAGCTGCCTCCCCCACTTCCCTTACCACCTCCCCCACCCCCAGCCCCGCCCCCCAGCTTGGGGAGAGGCACTGCCCACAGCTGGCTATCACAAAGCAAAAATGCCTTTGAAGTTTTGTGCTTGGGGCTGAAATTAATGTGATTTGTATCCTACGCCCTAATAATCTGTGTTTATAATATAAAAGTGCTTAAAATGATTCCCAACTGGGGGAAAAACAAAAATCAACCACAAGACCCTGCCTGGCTCGTAGGTTAATAATGGGGGAGTTGCTCTCGATAACAACAAGAAATGATATTTACTGGCCACGTCCTCTATGCCAGGGATCATGCCAAGAGCTTGCCAAGTATTCTCTTATTTAAAGAGATTAAGAAACTTGCTCAGAATCACGTAGCTAGAAAGTGCCAAAGCAGGACTCAGCGTCATGCCTGTCAACCCCAACCTTGGAAACAGGAGGGCAAGGGGCTAACGGGAGGTGTGATGATGGCTGGTCAGGTTCAATTCCAGGCCAGTTTTCTTTCTGTCTTTGAGTCATAATAGTTTAAGAATCCAGACTTATGTGACTATGTGGATTCAAGGATTCTTCCTTTAAATGATTGTTTTATGAGCCACATCAGTGATCTGCAAGGGGTGAGGACCAGAAAGTGGCTAAAGAGGTGACGTGGGGCAGTGTTCTCAGGGTGACCTTGGAAAGTTCTAGATGGGGGCCCGTCCTGTTGAGAGGCTGGGTCCCTGGCCTTCTGACCCCGGGTCACCCTTTTCTGCTATCTCAGCGGACGTTCCAGGTGATGAAGTCTGCCGGTGCTGAGGGTCCCTATTTGTACCATCCATGCTATGATTTTCACTGCCTGATATCCTTCCCCACCGCCAATTTTCTTCATCTGGTTCTCAGACTTGCTTGGGGCAGTAGAGAATTCAGTTTGCCTTGTAACTGTTGTCTGAGAGTCACCAGCTTGAAAAAAAAACACCTACTAAATATTTTTAGAAATTAAATATCTGTGAACACATTTCCCAAGTTTCCATCCCTTCTCCTTTTACTCTCAAGTCCATCTGGAGAGAAAGCTAAGGACTCCACCCTGTAGGGGGCAGCTTTTCTCTCGGTTTGCCTTCCAGCATCTGAAGCCCTTTCGATGTGTAACGGGGCGTTTGGAGCAGTGTGCCTCTAGGGCTACAGCTGTGAAGCAGTTTCATGGTCCCCTATTTCTATTCCGGTAGCAGGTCCCTTACTGACATCTCAGAAAGACCCCTTGGCTTTGGGGTCCTCATGGCTGTTAGAAGTCAGTCTGGGTCCAAGCCCACTTCTGAGTCAGGCTTTCTCCCACCTCATAGCAGGCAGACCTGGGCCCTTGGACCTGAAGGGGCAGGTGTGGTCTGCTTTCTCCTCCTCGTGCTCCAGCATCGGAGTGTGGGGAAGGAGAGTCGAGGTCCACCTGGGACACTTCCTCCTACTTTCCTTTTGGGCCAGATGCCCCTGGTGTGAGGAGACAGGAGGTGGGACAATCCCCTCTGTCCTTCTTTATCTTGGCTGTGCTCCTCTCTCTGTTGGCTCTTTTAGCTTCTCTGGCTAGGTCTGATGAAGGTCAGTGTCTTCTGGGCAGCTCTCTTTCTCCACCCTACCCTCTCTTCATCCTGTTCAAATAGGATCAAAGGGAAGATCAACAAGTGTTTGGCCTAAGTGATACCAACTGGGAACATGAGATGCCCGTCTCTCTTTGCAGGCACCTCAATATCTATGAGCGAATTTCTTGGTGCCCTTCCCCACCATTTGTCTTGGGGACAGAAGAGTGGCATTCTGTTCTCTCCCAGGGGTGAACAGAGTAAGGGAAACTGTCCTTCCTACTAGACCAAAAACACATATTTCAACAATTTCCTCTCTCTCCACCTTCCAAGGCTGCTTATATGATTGAGGAGTCCTGCCCCAACTGTTCCTGGCTCTTTAGCATTCCGAGTGCTTACTGCTAGCTCTGCATCCTCGCTCGGGGCCCTAATCTCACTCCACATACTGCTATATATAGCTGGAGAGTTTTCATCTTTATGAGACAGAGTCCACCTCTCACTATAAGAAGATGAATGGCAGAAGCTCACTCTCCCAGATTCTCTTGCAGCTAGGGTACAGGTACGTTACTCAGCTTTTGATAGTCAGATGACACCAGGTTTTGAATTAGGAACAAGAACAGAAAGTATTAGGGAATCTGCAGAAATCCCATATGACCACGGGTGGCAGCAGCCACAGTCGCTGCACCCAGTTGCTAGGGACACAGTGACATCGGCTGAGTGTCCAGTGTCAGGGGGGTCAGGGGTGCAAGCCGCAGAGCCTGTGCAGCAGGTATGTTGGTAATGTCTCCGTGGACCCCTTCTGCAGCCTGGCTTGGGGCATGGCTCTGGGCTGGAGGCACTCAGCCTTATTCTCAGGCCTCCTGAGATTCCGTGGGCTTACCCAACATCCTCCTAGTAAATTTCTTTTCTTAACTCTAACACCCTCCCCTGTTATAGCTAAAACAGATGTATATCAGTATAGTTAAGAGGGTTTGAGAATTACTTCCTGTTTTATTACCTATTTGTCTAAATGGATGATGAATCAATCTATGCTATTTTGGGGGAAAGTTGCTTTTAAAATAAAAAAAAAAAGCCTCACCAACATATTGAAAGTATTGAGTGGAAGACATTTCTAGGCAAAATACCATTAGTGACTAACGCAGTAGCTGCTGCCCTCCTATTTTGCAGTGGCTTTGATAACAGCCCTCTCACTTAAGCTATATAGTTGATCCCATCTTCACAAATATTCTTGATTTTTTTTCTAGTTGATATGGTCCTTAATTAGAAAATAAACTCAGGCCCAGCCAGTGTGGCTCAGTGGTTGCGCATCGACCCATGAATCAGGAGATGACGGTTTCAATTCCTGGTCGGGGCACATGTCTGAGTTGTGGGCTTGGTCCCCAGTAGGGGGCATGCAGGAGGCAGCTGATCAATGATTCTCTCTCATCATTGATGCTTCTATCCTTCTCTCCCACTCCCTTCCTCTCTATCTAAAATCAATAAAATATATTTTAAACAAAAATTTAGAGTAGTAGGCACTGCTATTAGGGAGGGTAGGGTGATCCCAGAAGGGTGTTTACAAGGGGGATTTCACAGCATTGGCAAGGTTCAGTTTCTTTAGTTGAATAGTAGGTATATGAGTATACATATTATTTTTAAACCTTTTTGTAGGTCTTGGATAATACATATACATTTAAAAATCCTATATAATAAAAGCCTAATATGCTAAGTGTCCGGTCAGTCGTTCAACCAATCAAAGCGTAATATGCTAATGATATGCTAAGGCTGCTCAACCACTCGCTATGATGTGCACTGACCACCAGGGGGCAGACGTTCCAGCTGGTAGGTTAGCTTGCTGCTAGGGTCTGGCTGATCGGGACTGAGCGAGACTGTCCGGATATGCCCTGGAGCCCTCCCATGGTCCTTCCCCAGCTGGCCAACCTCCTGCGTCCCTCCCCCGCCCCGAACGTGCACCAGTGGGGTCCCTTGGCCTGGCCTACAGCCTCTTGCAATTTGGGACCCCTCGGGGGATGTCAGAGAGCTCGTTTTGGCCTGATCTTGAAGCCAGGCCGAGGGACTCCACTGGTGCATGAATTTGTGCACCAGAATTCTAGTTTTAATAATAAAGGAGAGGGGAGAAACTCTAAAGTTTAGTAATGAGGAGAAGATACTATTTACAAGACAGGGTAAAAGAAGAGAAATACATTTAAAGCAAAGTTTAGAACCATGCATACATATAATAGGCTAGCATTTGTATATGCTTGTGTATGCATAATTATCTCTGGGAAGATACATGAAACTAGTAATAGTGGCCTTTTGGCGAATGGGCCATCTATTATCTGTTTTTAAAATAGAAATGTTTGAAAATGACTTACTGAGAAATCATATAATATAGCCCTTCTACACCAGCAGACCAGAGGTTAGAACTGGTAAATAGTCACAACCAAAGACCACATGGCCCTCAAAGCTTAAAATGTTTCCTTTAGGGGAAAGTTTGATGATTCTTGATTTAGAAGGATTTGGATAAAAAAGATGAGTGTGAAGAAAATATCAAGTAAGATGTCCAGGTTTTAAGCTTGAGTTTTGGATGGAAACAGTTAGGGGTGGTACTTGCTGACCTGGAGCGCAGAGTAAAGGAGGTATGTTGAGCAGGGAGGCAGTTGTAGAAGATTCTGGATAAAGTAGATCCCTTATCTACTGGGATATGTTCCAAGAGCCCTAGTGGATGCCTGACACCGTGGATAGTACCAAACCCTATACGTATATATCTTGTAGTTTCCTATACATACATACCTACAGTAAAAGTTAATTTATAAATTAGGCACAGTAATAGATTATCAATAATAGCTAATCATAAAATAGAACAACTATAACAATGTGCTGTAATAAAAATTACGTGACTCAGTCAAAAAGGGGACCAATGGAAATGAGCAACGTTTAGGAAAGGGGGAAGAGAGAGAAGTCCCTAGAATTCTGAGTCCTAGTCATTTTTACTGTATTCTGTAGACATTAGGGAACCGAGGCAGGATGTTGAGTAGAGGAATTAATTAAGAGAAGGTAAATATTTTTTTAAAAAGAAGACTGAATGTATAGCAACTCTCTGGGAATACTAAGATTCAGCCAGATTTCTTTGAAGGATAGTGTCTCGAGAATTAGGAAGGACCCAGTGCTTCTGTATCAGTCCTTGTTAAGACTGAACAGGGAAAGAATTCATTTCATGTGATTACACAGAACCAAGCCATTTCCTGGTGCACCTACACTTGAGACTTGGGGAGATGGCATGTGGAAGAGATGGGTACTAGTAATTCTGATGAGGATTTAATTAAGAACTCAATTTTCCCAGACTTCCAGTACTTGACTGCCTGATGTTTCTTTAATAGGAACTGTTGATATGTTCTAATTATGGTGGGTTATTTATGGGAGCAGGTCTCATCTCTCTGCTCAATTATGTTTTGTTTGGGAGACTTGCGTTCTTTTATGACTCTGGTTCTTAATTGAGTCTGTTGTCTTCCCCAAAGATGCACTCAGCCTGGGGACCCATTTGTTTGTGGCTTTTCCTCTCCCAGAGTTCCCACCACCTCTTGCCTTTCTCTTGTTTTCACTGATAAACTCCGAAGCCATAGGGAAGGCGGCTCCCCGCCCCTCATTCTCAGCTCCACCTGTGGGTGTGCTCCTGGCCCGTGACTTTGGCCTGCAAACTCAGCTCCCTTTAAAGTTTGGAGACAGGATTCTTTAAAACTGTGCCTCAGTATCCGACGTCTTTGAATGTCGGAGAAAACGGCAAATATCAGGTGCTTGGGGTCAAGAAACACATTTGAGATTCTGAATGGAAAGGTATTTAGAGATGTTTCTTTATGGAGGAAAGACTTCTGGTTCGCTACCTTGGAAATATTCTCAGCTGTGGGCACATTATATTTGCGTCCTAGAACACTGTGATATTGCTATATTATTTTGTAGCCTGGATTCCTTCCAGCATTACAGGATGATGATGTTCCCATAACCATAATGTGGATCTGCATTATGTTGAATGACCACAGGAGTAGTCTATGTTACGGATACATGGTAATTGTGTAACCAGTTTTCCGTTGGTGTGTATCCGGGGGGTTTTCTGGCTGTGATGGGTAACTTCGGACATGCGTCATTATGCACATCCATAGTTACTTCTGAAGGATCAGTTCCTGGAAGGCAAACTGCAGCGTCCACGGACTTTTAAAAATCTCTGGACTGTCACATTCCAACAGCTCAGATTTCAACTGGAGCTGAAGGCATGAGCAGTGGGAACACATGCCCGAGAACGGGAACGGCATGTGTGAGAGTATGGGTGCTAGGACGTAGCATGTGGGGTTCCCTCCCTGCTAGTCCACTTTGAAGATAACACTGTCATGATGAGATCAAGTCAGTGACGGAACTGTCTTCCGTTCAGGCACAAAACCACGGCTCTGCGGTGATTTGGTAAATGCTCTTACCGAAGGGCATTCCCTTTTCCTTGCACAGCACACAGCACACAACTGGGTGTGTGGTCAATGTGTGTTGGACTGAGCTGAGTCAATCCTCTTCCTTCAACGCCCTGTCAGCAGAGAATTGTGGGATAAAATGCAACAACGCGGAAATTGACAGAGGGGCTTGATTTATCACAAGTTTATGATCACGAAGGGAGAATTTCATTCTACAAACATCCCCTTTTCCTCATCATTTACATTCCCAGTTTTGATTCCGTAGCCTTCCAGACATGCAGGAACTATGCAATGGGATGAAAACGTGAAACCCGAGCACAGCCGTTTATCACGTTCGCTGAGGAGAGTCCCGATCCCCTGGGATGCTCGTGAGCCTGGGATGCTTCCAGCGTGTGAAGCTCGCTCTCCCGCCACTTGTCCCTCTGGCTGCTCAGCAGGGTTGTCTCAAGCTCCTAGATGCTCTCCTTGGCACTGACAGGTGCTCTCTGGGGGCTGGGAAAAAGCCCCCCACCTCCCTTGGAGGGAGCTCCCCCTCCTGTCTCACCTCCAAATCTGACTGATGCATCAAGGTCGGACTCCTGAGTCACGCCCTCCGTTCAGCCACATCCATCGCCGTCCTGGTCTGAGCCCACTTCTCTATACTATGCGGGGCCTCCGGAGACCACAGATGGCCCCTTGTTCTCTCACTAGAGGCCCAGTGCACGAATTCATGCACAGGTGGGGTCCGGCTGTCCAGGCATAGGCTGGGGGGGGGGGGTAGGAGAGGGGGTCGGGGGCCAGTCCCACCGGCCGGCACCGCCCCCTGGTCAAACTCCCAGTCCAACTCCCAGTCAAGGGGACAATTTGCATATTAGTCTGTTATTATACAGGATTGGTCACCACCCACAACAAGAGATCTGTTTCTAGTGCTGCCATAACAAATCACCACTAAGTTAGCTGCTTAAAAGAATGCCCGTGTATCACGTCACAGTTCCGTGGTGAGAAGTCTGGGCACAGAAACCTTGGTGGGGCCTTCGCTGACGGTCTCACCTGGCAGGGTCCCGGCTGGGCTCTTACCTGGACGCTCTGGGGCAGAATCTGCCTCCCTGTAGAGTTTTGCTCCTCGGCTTGTGGACTGAGCCCCCACTTCCTTGCTGGCCACCAGCGGGGCCAGGTCTTTGCTGCCAGAGGCTGCCTGCACTCCTCTTCCTTACTTCCTATACGGCCCCCTCCAGCGGTGGGGGTTCGCGTTTCTCTCCTGCAGCCAATAGCTCCTTCTTCTTTTGTTGCTCCTCTCCAAACCCAGCCGGGAAAGTTCTGTGCTTTTAAAGGCTCCTATGATTAGATGGGACCCCCCCTGAATAACCCAGGATACTCTCCCTGTTTTAAAGGTCCCTTTTGTCATGTTAAGCTGACATTCACAGGTGTTAGGGATTAGAGTGTGACCTCTTGGGGGAGCAGGGGCTGTCTGCCCTCTTCAAGGGGTGACGGCAGGGACCCAGCTTTCCTCACTCTGTCTTTCCGGCCAGGTCTAGCTCAGGGCCAGTTCCCTCGGCCCTGGTCTCAGCCCTCCTCGCCCTGTGGAAGCCTCTGTGATGTGTGTTGCACAGATGCCGAACACCTCTCCTTGTTGCAGAGCACTTTAACATTGCGGAGCAAGCTAGGTGCGGAAGCTGAGGCTCAAAGAGGGCGATTCACACGGGGAATGAGAGCATAGACAGGGCACGGGGTGGGGTCACAGCACTCTTTCCAAATCTGGAGAATTCCCTGCAACCGGAAGCCAAATGGTTCAGGGACAGATAAGGGAGCAGCTGGCAGGCCAGCTGGAAGTTGGGCAGGCTGTCGCTGGGCTCCCGCGGCTAAGAACTGGCAATGGCAGAGCTGCCCCCCAGTGAATGGCCCTCGGGTCACTGGCCTAAATGGAGGCACCAGCGTGGACGAAGCTTCCCTGCCTTTTCCAAGCCGACACGTGGCTCTGACTTGGCCATGGTTCATCTCCAGGTAACAGTTTGAAAAACAGGAGGAAAGTCAGAGAATCACGGAACAGGAGAGCTGGGAGATAGTGGAGAGGTCATCTAGTCCAACCCCTTGCCCTGATTTTAAAGATGAGGCCCACACGGGTGGGGAGATTGCCCGAGTGAGCAGGAGACTCATGACTAAGATCCAGCCATTCTGCTTGCCAAGCCCATGACATCTCAGTCGTTTCTACTCAGTCATCCCGTGGCCTCCCCTTACAACCCACAGCATCGTGGCTCACACATGTGCATGCACACAGTGTGTTTGCCTGTACCAGTGATGGCGAACCTTTTGAGCTCGGCGTGTCAGCATTTTGAAAAACCCTAACTTAACTCTGGTGCCGTGTCACATATAGAAATTTTTTTATATTTGCAACAAAGACTTATATTTTTGATATTTATTTTATATATTTAAATGCCATTTAACAAAGAAAAATCAACCAAAAAAATGAGTTCGCGTGTCACCTCTGACATGTGTGTCATAGGTTCGCCACCACTGGTCTATACGGTATTCACCAGCACACACACACCAGCAACTTTAGTAGGATTAATGGGACACTGGGCTCAGACGCCAGGCTATCTGGGTTCAAATCCCTGAATGCTAACTTAAGCTCTCAGTGCCTCAGTTCCCTCATTTGCAAACGAGAATAATAATAGTAGCACGTTCATAGGGTTGTTTTGAGGATCCCCTGAAATACGATACGTAAAGGGCTTAAAACAGTGTCTGGCTTACAGAAAAGCGCTGGGAAATTGCTTGCTATTATTATTTCCAGAAAGTTTACTGCCATGCCTGCCTATTATTCTCTTGGTTAAAAAATAATGATCTAATAAAAATAATAATTCCATACAACAATACTCACAAACTGAAATGCCTAGAGGGGCTGGGGATTGAAGTGGGTTGGGTATAAGAAAAATTGTGTGACCAGCCCCCCTCCCCTGATTCTACTTGCTTTTCTATTTTGAAAGAGAAATGAGCACAGAAAAATATTTCTTATAGTAAAAGCAACAGTGAAGCAAGCACAGCGATACAGGGTGACTGTGCCTTGGCCTCAGTGTTAGGGACAATAGGGCGTGGTGGGGACTGCGGTGAACTGGAGCAAGAGGACACAGGCCCTGTGCAAAGGGGCAGTTGCTACTCAGTTTTAGCTGATTGCTGCCATGTGGGAATTTAGATCTGATGATGTCAGATCTCCTTTTTTTTTTTTTTTTTTTCAAGAAAAGCCAGAAATCTGCATTTTTAATGTAAAATCTTTCAATTATTAAATATTGGCTCAACTCTTTGAAAACATTTGATGAGCCAAACAAAACATCTGTGGACCAGATTCAGTCACAGCTGCCAGCACTGTTTCTGCCTTGCATTTGAGAGCTGCAGTCATCCTCTGACTTAATCTTGTGGTGTCCGTGTGAGCATCACTGGGTGGCTATCAACGGCCCCATCTGGGGATGAGATAAAGAAACTCAGAGGGTGGCAGCTCACTGCAGGTAACTCAGCTGGTTAAAGGGGAAAATCTGAGACTCCAAACTGGTTTTCCAAGGAAGCCTGCACCCTGTTGGTAAGATAGGCCCTTTCCTTCCCTGGGCCCGTTTCCCCATTAGCAAAGCAGACAGAGAAAACGGGGTTTCTCCTAGTGCTTACTGAGTACTATCATCACTTCAGGCTACCCCTTATCACACGTACAACCTGCGGGGCTCTAGGCTGAGTGGCTTTCATGGTAGGACATCTGCTGTTTTTGTCTCCTGCTTTCCTCCCATTGGGAACCATTCCTTCTCTCTCTGTGTTTCTGGTGGAGCCATTGATTATAGTATACTAGAGGCCCAGTGCACAAAATTTGTGCACTGGTAGGGTCCCTAGCAGCTGCCGGCTGGGGCCTTCCTCCCTTCCCCTGGCCGGCCCTACCCCCTGGTTGAACTCCCAGATGACCTGCCAGTCGAGGGGACAATTTGCATACTACCCTTTTATTATATAGGATAGTAAGCATCAACCATGGGCCACAGGCTCCAAGACTGGCCAATCCTGCTTCTCCAGCTTCCCAGCAACAGTGAGGAATTAGTTCAAGAAGTGGGAAGGTGACCTCTGCAGGATCTAGGGAACTGATCTGGGATTGCCCTGTAGATGCTGACAGAAAAAAGCCCTTCTCCTTTGGGGTAGCTGAGCTAGGGCTGCTGGTGGCCATGCCCCCACCATACTGGAAAGGTCTCTCTGCCCCAGGAGAGAAAGGGCCAACATGTGGAAAGGCAGAGACAAGACAGGAAAGCAGAGGGAGAGTTGTGATGGTCCAGAACTCAGTCTTCAGTACTAGATGCCAAGACCCTGGGCCCCACAGCAATTTCTCAGCTTTAATGGGCTCCCTCATTATGCACGGAATCCTAAGAACCAATCAATCCCTTAATCAATTCCTTAAGCAAGTTGGGTTTCTATTCATCGCCAACAAAAAAGTCAGACAATTGCCAAAGAACATTTTTACAACCAAGCAATTCAGACGACGGCATCTGAATGTAAAGTCCACCAGGACGTCGCTGGGTGAGCGCAGGGCCACATCCCTCTGTTCCCTGCTGCGTCCCGGGGCTGCGCACAGGACCGGGCCCCTGGGAGGTTCTCAGGAAATATGTTACAAGTGGATAAATAATACATGAGTGTTGCCTAATGTTATCCTTGCACAAACCCTACTGGGGAGACATTACCGTCCAGAGCGCTGAACGGTAAGGTGAGGGCCAAGTTCACCTGCTGGAAAGTGGCAGCAGCCAGGTTTGGATGTTACTCTTAAACCTGGACCTCCCAGCCTAACAGCCCCCTCTAGCTCGTGTCCTTGGCTCTGTGCACGCAGGGAGTCAGAGTGATCTTTCAAAGGCATGGACTTAATTCAGTCGCGCCCCCTCCCCCCCTGCCCCCCACTTACAACCCTTTACTGGTGCCTACCCATCTGCCGTTGCAAAGGCTGGAGTCCCTCGCAGGGCCATTCCGCCCGTGCCCATGCCCTCGCCACTGCCCGCAGAGCCCAGCGCCCAGCCAGAGTTTCCCTGCCTGCTGGTTTTTGTTCCTCCCAGTCCTGTGAATCTGTTCCAAGTTTCTGGTGAGTTATTGGATCCTCAGTTTTAAATCTTTTTCATATGCAAGTAGTTTATTCTCATTAAGAGAAATCCTATCTTCTGCTTGTTTAACTCTGTCAGTTAAATCCGTTAAGTTTATTTGTGTTTGCCCAGTGGTAATTTCTATTGAGAGAACATCTGAAACCATCTGCAGGGTGGAAGTTGAAGGAGCCGGTGGAGGGCCCCGGCTCTGTGACCGACTTTCCTGACTTCTCCCCCACCCAGAACAGCACCGTCCATCCTCGGAGGCTGGCCACAGGGCTGCTCATCTCTGGGTCCTTTCGAGTCTTGAGTTTGTACAGGAACAGCCTCAACTTTCAGGATTTCACATTGTGTTGGAGGGAGTTTCGGGGAAGAGCCGGGTTTCATGATTTCTGATGCGGTTTGTTAATGAGCATTGTTCCGCCCTCAGATGAAGGGGAAGGACCCGGATTCACCCCCCGGGGTGTGATCCCTTCGTCCTCTGAGTTCCTGCTGCAATTTGTACCTTCTACAGGCCTGACCTTTCCCCTCAGATCAGATTCATCTACCTTCTTCCCCTTCTGGACTCTGAAAGCCTTGAGTAAGGGCTTGGATAATTAGTTACACCCCTAGTTTATCTAATAGAGCATCTTGAATATAGTAAACTCTTTTCATGTTTGATGATGAATGAATGAATGAATCTATGAACGTCAGCTGCACACACACCCTGCCTTCCCAGAATGCTTACTGCCCAGGAACAACCACATGTGAATGGTCCTAGGAGTTCCAGGGGGGTGATTATCGTTGCTCCTGTTCTACAAGGCTTTTAAGCATTTACTTTCTTATCTTCATTTTCTTCAAGGGAAAAAAAAATATCCTCACCTAGTTAATCAAAAGTTTCCAGTGCTGGTTCTTTCAATGCAAATTGCAATTTCCAAATGATGCAGAACAAAGATAAACCACAATTACAAAACCAGGCAGCTCCTCAAAAAGAGAAACTGGAGATTGCAGAGCAGAAAAGATAACTTAAACAAAAGTTTGCCTGTCGACTCCCCTCATTCCCACCCAGGTTTTTTAGCATCTCATTTTGACTTAAGAGAAGTTTGTAATAGATGGAGCTTTTAACTGTGAATTAGGTTGTCAAGATAGATAGCGAGCTCCCCATCACTGGAGGTAGGCAAGTGGAGGTTGAGTGACTAACAGTGGGGAAAACAGAACAGAAAGCAACTGACTAGAATATAGGAAGGGTCCGATATTGTGCTCTAAGAACCCCAAAATGATAAATTCCATGGTACAGCAGGTGGACAGAAAGGAGTCGTGGGAAGCAGCTTAAGATTTAGGTTCAGACAGTTCTGAGACTGACTCTTGGCTACAGTGATGAATAGCTGTGTGGCTTCAAGGAAGTTACATAGCTTCTCTGATTAAATGAGATATAAATCTAAGGAACCTAGCTGGCAGAGAGTACATTAAAATATGCTAGTTTTATTTCTTTGTTCTTTTAAGAGGAGGAGGAGGAGTATGGTAGGTTGCAAAAATTCCTCCCATTTATGTAAGCATACCCATCTGCAAAGTGACATTATCTCTACAGGTGTTCTCTCTCTCTCTCTCTCCACTCAGGAATCTGGCTGTGTTTATGTGATTTGCTTTGGCTAATGGGGCATGGCATTACCCAATTTGGCACAAGCAAAAACTTGCAAAGTATAGTTGGGAAACCCTGAATCTTATGGCTTTGTGAGTGAGCCTGGTCTAGCCTCCTGGATGGACAGATGCACGTGGCTAGTTTCCCCTGCTCACTCTAGCCAATATGTGAGCGAGGTCCTTCCAGACCCTTCAGTCCTCAGCTAACCCACCAGCTAACTGTAGAACTGCCCATTTGACCCACAGATTCCACGATCAATAATAAAATGGTTCTCGTCTTAAGCCATGGGGTTTGGGGGTGGTTTGTTACACGGCAAAAGCTAACTCTTACAAGTAGACTGGAAAAGTTACCTACAGAAATCAATGCGGACATGGAATTTGCTTTTCAGAAACTCAGTTGACAGGTGACATTGCCATAAGGCAAACACATCCCCTGATGCAAGGGCCATCGGTGTGGGCAGAACTGTCAAAACATAGCTGAACTGTCTGCCTGTCGGGCTTTCAGCCAATTTACTCTACAGAAATGTATGGGAGGCCAAGAGCAGTGAATATGAATGCTTGGGCTGCTAAATACAAAAGGATACTTAAGCCGTATTGACACAAGTGCTGTATTCCCAGAAAACCCCCCAGATCCTCCTGGAGGGGAGGCTGGCTTGGGGCCTCCCTGGTGGAGAGACTGCCTGTGATCCCTGGGTACAGCGGAGAAATAGTCAAACATTATTTAGAGCTCACTTTAATATCACCTAAAAAGCGCCGTTCACAGGCTTTGATGTCTTAGCTTGCTAGAAATAACACTTCCCTCATCAAAAAAAGTTGTTTGATCCCTGAATTCCATTTTTTTTTTCTTTCACATATTAACTCAGAGCGTGTCAGTCTCCCCTGAGGATGGAGCAAAGAAAGTGGGCAGTCAATTGAGTGAATATAGTTATTTAACATCATCATTATTGCAGCCCTGAATGGGGGCCCTAGCCTGTTGATAATCCCATGGTTCCTGCCCTGCCCTCACCCCCACTCTCCCCTCCCCCCCCCCACCCCCCAGCCCACTAGCCAGTTCTCACATCATCTCACACATGGTGATGGCAGCTCTTCTTCTGCTTTCCGTTCTGTACCTTCAAGACTCGGGGTACACACACCACTGAGAGATCTTTTAAAAATGCCCCGCTCCTGCAATTCGCTGGCTCAGATACCTGCAATGGCTCCCAATTGCCTCGGTCCCTGAGACGCACCTGTGAATTTTAACTGTGAATCCGGTTGTGTTAGTTTCCCTGTTGTGATAGTTTCCTAGGGCCACCATTACAAAGTGCCACACACTGCGCAGCTTAAACTACAGAAATGTAGTGGCTCGCGGTTCTGAAGTCCTGAAGTCCAAGATCCAGGTGCTGGCAGAGCGGGTTCCTCCTGAGGGCTGTGGACGAGGATCGGCTCTGTTCCTCTCTCCCAGCTCCCAGCAGCTGCAGACCATCCTCGGCCTGTAGGTGGCAACCTTCCTGTGTCTTCACCTCACCCTCTCTCTATGCGCATCTGTCTCTATAGCATTTACTGTAGAGAATGTCCCCCTTTTTTTATGAGGACACCAGTCACACTGAATTAGGACCCACCTTCCCGACGTCATCTTTACTTCATTATCTTCAAAGACCCTATTTCTCAGTCACATTCACAAGTCCTGGGGGTGAGGGTTAGGGGGGCGGGGGTCAGGACCTCACCATCTTTATGGGGAACTTTCCAGCCTGTAGAACCTGTTTTTAAGGCCCTTCCTAGGCAGGGTCGCATCCCTGTCCTGGGTGTTCCCTGACGGTCCTTGTGTCTTCGCAGTTCTGGCTGCAATGCCATCCGTTGTGTCTAAGGTCCAGCTTCTGTTCTGTTTGATTGACAGCAGAACAGAATTTCTGCGCCTCCATTTCCTTACCATTAAAATAGACATAATAATAGGCCCTCACCTCCGGGGCATTGCTGTGAGATTTCAATGAATTTATAAAAATAGACCCTTTGAGTAGTGCCAGGCTCCTAAAAAGCATTCGGTGAATGTTAATTACAATTATTTTTCTGTTTTTCAAAGGCTTCCCTTGTTTCTTTCCTCCAGGGAGGCTCACCCTTTCACTGTCCCCAAATAGGAGGTTGTGGTGGCCTCCCAAGGGCACACTGCAAGGCCCCAGGATTGAGACCCGGACCTCTCCCCCGAAACCAGGGCTGTCGCATGGTCTTGTCGCTCTGTGCCTCCCTGGCCCCCCCGTTACATGCGGCTCCCCCACTTCTGGTGCCTTCCTGTGATCCCAAATTGTCCCAAGGTTGAGCCACGAAAATCATTTTCTAAACAACCAAGCTTCCCATCTGAACTGAATGCGCCCTAAGTGTTAGCAGCCGTTGTTCTGTTCCGTGTTAATTTGTCACTGGGGGAATCGGAGGGGCCGGGGGAAGCACTGAGCCCTGGGTAATGGATCTCTCCGGAGTTTGCTCCCAGTCTTCATCAGCATCCTAATTATTCCACACCTTTTTAATAGAGGAAGCATTAGCATTCCTAAACTGCGTGGGGGTCTGATTGAAATAATGTCTCCTGAATTATCTTTTCATAAACCAGAAAAATAAATAAATAAGTGGGAAGCTCCACAGACGCGGACTCCTGCTGGGCTGCTGCCTGGCCAGGGTCAACAGGGACTGAACAGGCTGTGGCTGCGTTGGACCCATTGGGGGCAAGAGATGTTGTTGCCTGGTCCCTTTGCTCCTCCTCCCCATCCTCCCTCTCTGCGCTCATTCCTCCGGGTCCAGTCTGTGTGACTCCTCCTCCAGGGAGCCTTCTCTGACTTCCTCTCCTGGTTACATGCAGAGTATGGACCACCAGACCGGGCTCTTTAATTCTCTCAAGCACCACCCCTGCTATTCTGTGTGTGTGTGGCCCTTGCCAGTTTGGAGCTCACATTTCTCAAAAAGAAAGCCCTGTTGGAATCTCCTCTTGTCTTCTCTGTAGCTTCTGGCACAAGCCCAGGCTCATACTAAGTGTCAATATGTACTTATTGATTGCACTCCCAGAAAGAAAGACAGCCTGCACGTCAGTGTATCCTGGTCCCTCTAACTGTCCCCCACTCCAGCTGTCTCTCCAGATGTGACCACTCCAGAGGACAGCATCAATGAGATGCAGAGTGGAGCTTGATGAGCAAAACAGGTCTTCCCAGCAGCCAGTGGTCTGAGCAGGGAATGGGATGGCTCCCAAAGCCCAGCGTTCACCATCTCACGGAGCCTCAGAGCATCAGATTGGAGACCCTTCGTGGCTCAAAGGCTCTGAGGTTCCAGGGCTGCCATGTCCCATGGCTTGGGGTGCTGTGACCCTCAGGTTCCATTCTATGTTTCGTGTCATTCTTCGCAAAGGAAAGACCAGCTCGCTGCAGTAGCTCCCAGGCCATGTGCTAAGAAGGAAATCTGTAGCCGTCGCCCGCCACATTGCTTAAATTGGCACAAACAGAACATCTCACATTTGGAGCTGTCACTCCACTGAGAGTCATTCACGTAAACAACGAGGTCCTCGTGGGTTTGATGGCAACACAAACACCACTTGTGAGTCAATTACGGCAGCGGTAATTAAAAAGGGGAAACAGTACGCAGTCTCTCTCATCATACCTTCCCACTGGGGCCTGGCCGGCTCACTAGCAGGATCCAGGACACCCAGGGACCTGCCCCGGGGCCTGTGCTTCAGCCCCCGGTGGAGCTCTCCAGGGTGAGGTGCGGAAGGAGGAGGGAAGACATGGGGACAGGGCCCTCGACCTCAGGGAGTGACCAGCAAGTGACATGACAGTAAAAACGATGGTGAATTAACAAAGTGTATCTAAGGCAGCGGTTCTCAACCTGTGGGTCTCGACCCCTTTGGCGGTCGAACGACCCTTTCACAGGGGTCGCCTAAGACCATCCTGCATATCAGATACTTACATTATGATTCATCACAGTAGCAACATTACAGTTATGAAGTAGCAACGAAAATAATTTTATGGTTGGGTCACAATATGAGGAACTGTATTTAAAGGGCCAGAAGGTTGAGGACCATTGATCTAAGGGGTTGCAGTATTGCGTACCCCGCCAAAAAAAATTACTCACAATTTCTTGAGTCTTAAATAATCATAACCAATATATTTTTTTATTTTTACTATGTTGTAAGAATTTTTCAAGTCTCAAGTCATAATCATCTTATATGATAGCTGCTGGTATTGACTCCATTTTTCTAGATGAGGAAACTGAGGCACAGGCCCCAAGTCATTCAACTAGGAAGAGGCAAGACTAGCGAGAATTTAAACTTTGGGAAGCCTACTCTCTTCATCACTATACCCAACACCTCTCACCTTTATGAAATGCTTGTTCCTAGGCCTGGGTCTTCCTTGACTTTACCATCTGTTATATACCTACTCTGTCCCATGCACTTGACGTGGAGGATCTTGTTTTATAAAGTAGGTATTGTGATTATCCCCATGTTACAGGTGAGGAAATGAAGACTCTTAAAGATTAAATGCTGTCCCTCATCCAGCTGAGTGACAGAGCCTAGAATCAAATCCATACTTGTCTGACTCCAAATAATTTCATCCTGCATTTTTTACTCTTATCTAAGATAGGATTGGTCAAGGCCAAATAGTAGACTAACAGATACTTTTTATTTGTATCCTGCTAGGCTAGGAGAGTGAGAGAACAAGACCCAATAAGAGGCTCCTGTCCTTGAGGGTTGCTAAGGATTTGAGCTGTGTTTCCCCCAAATTTACGTGATGAAGCCCTAACCCACAATGTGACTATATTTGCAGACAGAGATTTTAGGAGGCAATTAAGGTTAAATGAGGTCACGAGGGTAACATCCTCACCGGATCAGATTGTTGATCGTCTAAGAAGATGAAGAGAAAGTGATGTCTCCCCAAGCACATGCACCAAGAAAGGGCCACATGAGCACACAGGAAAAGAGAAGCAGACCCCAACCACGCTGGTATCCTGATCTCAGAATTCCAGCCTCCAGAAGTGTGAGAAAATAAATGTCTGTTGTTTAAGCCAGTGAGACTATGATACCCTATAGCAGCCCAAGCTGACTAACACAAGGGTCTTATAATCTTTTTGAAGCATTACGACATTAAGGCATTGTGGCAAGCAGGGACTGTGGCTGACCCACCACCCATCTTATGGGAGGATGGATGGGTGGATAGGTGGATGGATGGATGGAGAAATGAATGAGTAGATGGATAGATAAATTGAATGGATAGATGGATGGATGGAGAAATGAATGAGTAGATGGATAGATAAATTGAATGGACGGATGGATGGACAGATGGATGGATGGATGGATGGATGGATGGATGGATGGATGGATGGATGGATAAATGAGTAAGTGGATGGATGGATGGAAAGCTGGGTATACATCTTATTCATCCAGAATTAGGGACAATGCCCATGGAAGCGTGCTATTCTGATGACTGTTCCATATCCATCTTGGTAGCTTTTCCATTATTTCCTCTCAACTTTCATGGGTGATTGCGATCACAGAGAAGAGGCTTCAACAGGTAGCAAAGAATCGGGATGCTTCTCAGTGAGCTTTGATCGAATGATCAGTAGAATAACGTTCAGTCCTGACCCATGAGGCAACTCTCTGAAGTATTTGTGACTAAACAAATACACGGAGGGACCACAACCTGAGATTACTCTGATGTATGCCTTTAATTCTATAAATCATATCTTCTATGTTTAGGGCAGGATGTTTGGGAAGAGTAACAGTTGTTAGAATCCTTCGGGGGCACTGGACCCAGGTTTAGCTTGGGACTTAGTGAACATTTTCTGCATGCCTAGAGTGTGCTGGTGACACAGAGGTGAACAGACCTCTTGCCTGCCTTCAAGGAGCTCCAAGTCTAGGGTGTGGCTGCTAGTTAGAAGCATCCCTCCATCCTCAGAAGCTGGGCAGGCTCATTGAGTGTCTCTGTTGACCTCCACCCCCAGCCTACCCCAGAAAAACAAAGGAAGACACATTCTTTTTTTTTTTTTTTTTTTCCAAGAAACAGATCACTAAACAAAGGGGAATGGAAGGCAGTGTCCCTGGGGACAACAGGCCCCAAACCCAAGAACAGTCTCCAGGATTATGTCCAAAAGGTAGACTAAATAGAAGTAAAGGGCCAACACTGGGGGAAACTAGAACAGCTCTTATGTTGGGGGAGTGAAGTGGGGCAGGGATGAGGAATTAAACAGGAGGCAGGACCAGAGAAGCCAGCACGCAGAGGGAAGGAGCTGCCTTTTAGGGAAGCACATACTCAGAGTGGCAGGAGGACAGTTCAGCAGGAGGACAGTTCAGCAGGCGGACAGTAGCAGCCGCTGCTTGCTGAGTACCATACCCCGGCATGTCAGGGCACTCCACATGCCCTAGATCAAGTCTGAAAATGCCTGTGACATAGGTTGTATTTACCCTGATTTTTTTTTTTCACTAAAGATGAGAAAGTAAAGGTCAGAGGACTAAAGCTTCCTAAACTGGCCAGCAACGTGATTCCTGCCCAGGCTAAGATGGGCTCTGAAACTGGCAGAAACTCCGCCAAACTTCTCTGGGCTGACTTCTTTTTCCTCTTCTGTAAAATGGGCTGTGTAGGGGTTGAGGATGAAATGAACCAATGTGACAAAGAAGCATTTGTCAAGTGGGGCCCTTTATCCAAGTTGGTGGGTGTGGCTGCTAGTTAGAAGCAGCGCGGGGAGGACAGTGGTGGTAAACATCCCTGCAGCCCTCAGTCGGTGCCAGGCACTGCTCTGAGCATCATTCATGATATAATCCCTTTCGGTCCTCACCCCAACCCTAGGAGGGAGGAACGGTGATCTTCATTCCACAGGCACGGGGCGTTGGGGACGTCCACAGCATCATACGGCTGCACACTGGGCCGCTGCCTTCAGAGCCCAAGCTCTTCCCCGCTCCCGTCTACATGGCAGAGCAGAGAGAACGCAGGCCCGGTGCCCAGAGAGGCGGTGAGAAGCCTGGCTCTGCCTAATGGTTCTGTGCCCTTTGGCAACACTCAGAACCTCTCTGGGACTATTTATCTCTTAAATGGAGATTTAAATGCAAGTGCTCAGCTCACTGGGGCTGTTGGGAGAGTTTCAAGACATGATGTTCGTAAAACACTCAGCCCCATGCTTGGCACGTGTAAGTGGCTAGATGAATGGCAGCCACTGTGATGGTGAGGAGGAGGCAAGGAGAAGGAAGGGGAGGAAGGAGGGAGGAAGAAGAGGAAAGGGAGGAAGACAAGGAAGCAGAGAAAGAGAAAGAAAGAGGAAGCATAGGAAGGGGAGGGGAGGCGAATGAGGACACCCATTACCTGTTCTGATTTGCCTCTATTTCTGGCTCCCCACATGGCTCAGGTGAGCCAGTCTGCCATGACAGTCATGGGCAGGATGGGCATAGTCACTCCCAGTCCCCAGGCAGGGGCTTCTCTCCATGCCCTCCTGTCTCCCTGGCAGCCCCTTTCTTGATCCCAACAGTCCCAGAGTCCCAAGTGCAAGGAGCTCCATCAACACATCTGTTTCAGGAAAGGCCACCATTTGGGCCTGTAAGTCAATAGGCTTTCTGTGGCCATTTGCAGAATTAAAGGCCTGGTCAGCTCCAGATCATGCATCAGGCCTGAGAGGCCAGCGGGTGGAGCTGTCATCTCAGTCGGCCGGGAGCATCTGTGTCTCCTCCTGGGCCCCAGTGCTGGTGTCGCTGAGGGCTGCCCACTTGGTGCCCTGCAGGAGCTTACGGGGGGCAAGTGGCGTGGGGCAAATGGCATCGGGCAACTGACAGTCGCTGCTGCTGCTGGTGCTGTGTGTGCATGACTTTAGTTAGAGAAATTTGTTGGGTGTTTTTTTTTGTTTGTGTGTGTGTGTGTATGTGTGTGTGTGTTTTCCAAGAGGCCATCAGCATTCCGGCAGCATCCTGAGAAATTCATCAAATTATTTAACCTTTGCTAGAATAAATAATACATGTGCTTTCTCAGGATTTATTCTGATTAAGCCATTCTGGAGTGGTGCCAGGCCTGAGCCCGCCCCAGGAAAGGCAGGAGGGTGCTGGTGGCACAGGATGGGAAATCAGGAGGCCAGCTGAGGGCTGGGTGGGAGGGGGCCGATGAGGCCGGAGATGGACCCCGTGAGCCCCTCCAGGATGGTCGGATGCAGAGGAAGAAGATGGATTTTGCCAGCCTCCTTTTCTTCACCTGCAGGCTGTCTGCCTCCGTCTTGGCCTGAGGAAGGAGGTGCCGTGCAGGGAAAGCTGGACTTGGGGTGACTGCCTGTGTGTCCAGGAGGCTGAGAGCCAGGAGGCCTGGGTTTGAATCCCTGCTGTGCTCCTGCCACCCCATCCATATGCACCTGCCCAGGGGGTGCCTGTGCGGGGCAGCAGTTCCTCTCTATTGAGCGCTCAGTAGATATGAAGTTGACACACATGTAACTGCTGAGAAATGACCAGGTCCTTTAACCTACAAAAGGACCGTTTTGTATGGTTCAACCTATATGTGGGGAGGAAGACCATGCGAACACTCTTTGCTCCAGTCTGTATGCCTTCAACAAATCACCTGGTTTAGCTTCAGTCCCATGAGGTCTGCACAATTATTACCATCCCCATTTTGCATTATTATCATCCCCATTTGGACATCTCTGAGGCCCAGAGATGTCAGGAAACCCACTCAAGGTTACCCCACTGACAAGGGGGCTGAGCTGGGATTTGAACCCAGTGTAGCCCCAGAGCTCCTCTCAGTGATACATTATGACGTCACTTGTACTTTGCCTTCCCTGGGAGGACGCTGCCACTGTGCATGGGGGTGAGAAAGGCAGCGAGAGAAGGCTCTAGATTTCCAGATTGGGTTGCCTGCGTGGAGGGTAAGTAGGCAATAAAGGTGACAAACTAAAATATCTGAGCCCATCGGCGACATGAAATCTGCAAGGACCCGATTTCAGTGAGAATCTCTAGATAAACGGCAGAGACATTGAAAGAGGGAAACTGTCATGTTTGGGGCTTTTGCACACTCAACAGTGTCAGAGGCCCCTGGGAAGGTTCTAGAGATCACCCAGGAGCGGCCATGGCAGACTCAGCTCTAGGAAAAGCCTATGGGTTCCAGTAAAAGTAGCCCCTCCTCTGCTTGTTCTGGTCCGTGTGGAGCTCCCAACATTTCAGCCAATAGGTCTTCGAGGCTGTCAGCTCAGCTGGCAGGCAGAATGCTGCCAACGGGGGGGATTCATCTTCAGAAAGTTAGTTTCTCGCCCTGTGGAGGCTGGAAGCACAAGGTCAAGGTGCCCGCAGAGTTGGCTTCTGGTGAGGCCTCGCTTCCTGGCTCGAAGATGGCCTTGTTGCTGTGTCCTCACACGGCCTTTTCTCTGTGCTTCTGGTGTCTCTTCCTCTTCCTAGAAGGACGCCAGTCCTACTGCATTAGGGCCCCACCCATATGACCTCATTTAACCTTCATTACCTTCCAAAGGCCCTGTCTCCAAATGAGTCGCAATTGGGCTTATGGCTTCCACATATGAGTTTTGGTGGAACAAGATTCCGTTTATAGAAGTCAGTGCAGAGGCAGGCTGGGCAGAGCTGACCTGACCCCAGAGTGAGGGGAGGGCCCAGGAAGCAGGCCACCCAGCCTACCCCAGACTGGAGGCTTTGTGGCTCTAGACAAGTCCCCCTCCTGCTGAGTGGGGTGGTTGCCTACTCCACAGTCCCTCTGCTATTAACGCTCTGTGATTCTCGAGGTGTCTGCACGGCAAGGGAGAGCAGGCAGGGGCTCTGGAGGCACTGTGCGTGGGTTCAAATCCAGCTTCACCACTGAGCACTGTCTGACCTTGGACAGGTGACCTCACCCCCTGGAGCTCATTTCTTTTTAAAAAAATATTTTTTTATTGATTTCAGAGAGGAAGGGAGAGGGAGAGAGAGAGAAATATCGATTAGAGAGAATCATTGATTGGCTGCCTCCTGCATACCCCCTACTGGGGACTGGGCCTACAATCCTGGGCATCGAAGCCTGGATCCTTCAGGGCACAGGCCAACACTCTATCCACTGAGCCAAACTGGCTAGGGCTACTGGAGCTCATTTCTTAAAATATGGTGTGTTTTTAAAATTGATTTCAAAGCAAAGAAGGGAGAGGGGGAGAGGGATAGAAACATCAATGATGAGAGAGAAACATTGATCGGCTGCCTCCTGCACGCCCCTCCTGGGGGTTAAGCCCACAACCCGGGCATGTGTCCCGATAGGGAATCAAACTGTGATCTCCATGCTCCACCACTGAGCCCCATCGGCTGGAGCTCATTCTTTATGTGTCAGGATGGGTAGTGGTAATCCCTACCAATAGGCTGGTAGGTTTGGTTAAGCACAGGTTTCTGTGGCTCACCTGGCTGGTAGTGGGGATTCCGGAAGCAGCAGCTGGTGATCAGGCAGCCAGGGATGGTAGGAAGCTGGCCTCAGACTCCGAGGGAGTGGAGGAGAGCGTGAGCGCCAGGAGCCCAGTGGAGTGTCCCAGGGGAGGAGACCCCAAACCCACAAGAATTCAAATTTCAAAGCTCCATTGGCCAAAGGCCCCCAAGGCCTCAGTGTTTCCACCACTTCCTCGTCAGCTTCCGGGCTCCTTCTAAGAAGCAGACGCGTGGGGTTGGAAAGACTCACGCTTGCCCAACGATAGATAAACCCAAATCATCTTTCTTGAAACCACATATCATTTTCCTCTTAAAGAAACGAAAGCTCTAATTAGAGTTTTCTCTGAACGTGTTCTCTTTGAAAAAAAATTAAAAATGTATAAGCCTTCCTGTACCATATATGTATATTTCATTGCTGCATAATTGGGATCTTTGTCAGTCGCTGGGGTAGCGGGCGGCAGCCTTTTAACCGGCTACAGATGCTAGAGCAGAGAGAGACATTTCCCTCCTCTTTGCTCAACTGTTCCAGCCGGAGACCAGAGTCCTCCCTAATAAGTATTTATGTCAAAATCCTTTTTGGGGAGTGGGGAAAAGAGCAGCTGGAGCCCAGTTGAAAGACGGGGCTCTGATTACAGTATGCCGGCAAAGGGAGGGGGGATCATTTTTAGAGCGAAACAGTGTTAATCAAGTTAATCACAAAACCCGCGCTATAATTGCTTCTGCTCTCAGACAAAATTTTACTTTTATCTAAATTACTAAAGTGAGGAGAGTGCAATCCACTCTAATTTAGCTTTTGAGCTAAGGAGAAAGTGTGTGTGGAAGGCTGGAGAGGTTTTTAAACATCAGGAGAGCTCAAGGAATTCAGCCCTTCCTGTCTCTCCCTTCCTCCCTCCCTCCTTCCTTCTTCTCATCAAGACAGCTCAGCCCAGGAGCTGGAAGCTCAGAGTCCTGGATCTACCTCTGAAGGCTGTGTGAATGAGTTACTTAGCTTCTCAAAGGCCCCAGTTTCTTCATCTGTGAAATGGGGGTGATAATGGCACCTACCTCAGGATTGTGGGGCAGCGTAAATGAAGTAACAAGGATGAAGTGCTTAGAACAGGACGTGCTGGGTAGACACACACACACAGGCTCATACATACACCACTCAAGAAGTGTTAGTTGCTCTTCTTATCTCTCAATTTTCCCTTCTTATTTTACCTCCTCCTCCTCCTCCTGCTCTTCCTCCTCCTCCTCCTGCTCTTCCTCCTCCTCCTCCTCCTCCTCCACCTCCTCCTCCTCCTCCTCCTTCCACTCCTTTCTCTCCTCACGCCCACCTCCTGTTATGAAGCGCTCTCTGTAGGAAGCATGGCCTGTCTTCAGGAAGCTTACAGTCTGGTTCTCCATTAGTTCAAATATAAGGGAAAAGTGAACATGGACTCAAGAGACTACAAAGAACTACTGGAGTTTGGACTGGAGGGGACCTCTTCTTCTAATGGGGCAATCAAGAAGGGCTTCATGGAAAAGGAGGCACGTGGCTGGGCACTGGATGACACTAGGGTTGTGGAATTAGGTGGGTGCGGGAGGGAGGACTGGGACCCACACTGCAGACTGAAGCACCGGCACCCGCAGAGGTCAGGAGGGGACCTGCAGGAGCAGCCGGCACAGGAACTCTGTGCAGACCTGGCTGCTGGCAGGTGGGGCTCGCGGAGCGTGGCCCTGAGGACAGGCCAAAGCTATCCTTCTGGCCCTGTGCAGCCTCAGGTTCCCTCCGGGTCATCCTCCCGTCCTCAATGTCCGGCAGATTGAAACGCACACAGTCCTGGTGTCATCGGCTGCCATAGTGTCCTGCCCTCCACCAGCTTCCCTCTCTCCTCTCTGGGCCTTCCCAGTTCACGCTTAGCCCAACGAGGAGCTGATGTCATCCAACTGGCCCGGAAACACAGATTAGAGAAAACACACACAGTCAATTTAACTGGCAATTAAACAGGCTCCCCTATGCAATTAGCGTCAAGACAACTCACAATTACTACGGGGCGCGCCTTCGCAGCCCCGGCTCCACATCTATATACGGCGACAATTACTGGGCGCTAATATCTTCGCAGGAAGCAGAGGAAATTTGGGAAACCGTTGCAAGGAGGAAGACGGTCCTGTCCCTCTGCACTGTAAATAACTCTTCTGTAAATACAGCGCTAAAATTAAAGAGCGAATGCTGGAAGCGATGCCCGACGAAGAAAAATACTCTGTCGAGAGTGACTGATGGCTGTTTCGGGATGACTGATTTCGGGACACTAACTAGCTGCACCATGTTGGTAACAGCAAACGCCACTGCGGGGGGCCTCCCCGGGCCAGGCCCATTCAGACTTTATTGCACCAGGTGTCACTTGGCTCTTACAGAGACGGGGAGCTGAGGTCAGGGGGTTGAAGCAGCTTTGCTCAAGGTCACGGAGCTCATGAGGATACAAACTTGGGTCTGACTCCAAACCTTTAGGCAAAACCACCATCCACGCAGCTAGAGCTCACATTCAGTCCCAAACGCTCATTATCACAGGGGGAGAGGGAGGCTCAGAGGGGAAGGCTTTGCCCAAGGCCAGCAGCAAGAACTCTGGATCCTGGGTCTTCTGCCTCTTACCATCTGGTTCTTTTCACCATGTCCCCTGGTGTGCATGGAAAAGGAAGCCTGGACAAGGTCACCCACCAAAGAGTGTCCCCACTGGTAACGCCATCCCCCCTAGGACTACCTCACAGGTCTGAGGTCCTCATGCCCAGAGAGAGGGAGGCCTGAGATGGGCTCAGGCTCATCAGATTCCATGCAACTGAACCCAAACGAGAGAGCATCTGGAAGCTGTGAGCACTGCGCAGGGCACACAGTAAGCATTCTCCTTCCTCTTCTCTTCTTCTAACCCTTCAGAACCACCCCTGAAAGGAATAGCAACCATCCCCCAAATTAGGAGCCCAGCAAGTAGGAACACTTGGCCAGGCTTAATACATGTGCTCAGCTCAGCAAAGGACGTTAGCACTGTCCCCATCACCCCTCTAACATGCACTCATCTGCATGTGTCCGGCAAACTGGGGTAGACGGTCTCATTTAACCCTTACAACCACCCTGCTCGGCAAGAAGCCGCCATTGGGTGCTGCTGCATCTGAGACTCAGGCAGCATTAGGGAACATGAAGAATAAAAGATGAATTTTTAAGTGGGCTCTTCCTAGAGGTATCTAATTAAAATGATAAAAAGCAAAACAAACACACACACATAGAGTAACAACTGTGACACAAGAAAGTTGGGATTTCTCAAAATTAACATTCACGTCCCTTTACAGCCTCTCTATCTTGTGAGTCAAGGTTAAGAGTCTGGCTTTGGAAAGTCAAGGAAAATTATGTCTGACAAGAGTTTCCCTAACATAAGGAATTTGACTTAGTTCTCCCATGGGGGTGGGGGGGGTCTTTTTCTGAATATATTTGTTTACAAATTGGAAAACCTTTGAATCAACTAAGGGCTGGTGAGGCTGTTGGGCCGTTGGGCTCCCTGAAATCTTGGGAAAGAAGAATCTGTATTCAGGGGTGCTCTGGGTAATGTCAGCACTCCCCCACGTAGGTAGAAATAAATACTAAATCAAATGTATCTGTCCTGATCATTCATCTTTTTCCTTGCAGCCGGGCCCTTTAATGTTATGTTTGCATTGTTTTATTTTATTTATTTTTTTAAAATATATTTTATTGATTTTTTACAGAGAGGAAGGGAGAGAGATAGAGAGTTAGAAACATCGATGAGAGAGAAACATCGATCAGCTGCCTCCTGCACACCCCCTACTGGGGATGTGCCCGCAACCAAGGCACATGCCCTTGACCGGAATCGAACCTGGGATCCTTCAGTCTGCAGGCCAATACTCTATCCACTGAGCCAAACTGGTTTCGGCTGTTTGCATTGTTTTAAAAAGTCATGGGTGAAGCAGTGTATTACCGGAACACAACAAGCAAATGGAGAGTTACCCGAGAAAGCCCATTTGTCCTCAGCTCTGACGTCTTCTGGAAGCGCCAAGTCCAAAAAGGACATTCAGGTGTCTTGGGTGTATTGTGGTTTCTGAGAACATCCTAGGATGAGCTTCCAAACTCGATGCCTCATGACCCTCTCTTGTGGAAACCGGAGGGTTTATTCGCCAGATTTCAATTCACCTTCCTCTTAGTTAAGGGAAGTGCTTACTTCCTGCTCCTCCTCATCAGAACTCTGGCTCATTCTCAGAGTCTCCAGGTTCATTCATTCATTCACCAAAGTTTTGCCAAAGAGATAAACAGACCAGCTTTGGAGAGGTGAAGCTGGACACATGCCTAAACAGTGGCAAGGCAATGTCAGTTTCGGGAGACCCAATAGGGGGCCATAAAGTGTGTGACCAAGGCAGGAGAGATGGGGGCAACAGTCAAGGAAGGCTTCTCAGAGGAGGTGATATTGGGGCTGAACCCAGCACATCACAGCAGCTTCTTCCTAAAAGCACTAGTCTAGAGCTTTCTAGGACAATATTTTTTAGACAAGATGAATGTTGAAATCCGCCAACTTTGAGTAAAGCAGATTACTCTCCATGATGTGGGTGGGTCGCATTCAATCAGTTGACAGTCACAATAGGACAAGACTGATGTCTCAGAAGAAGAGGTAATTCTGCCAGCAGACTGCCTTCAGACTTTTAGGTCACCAGCCCACCCTACGGATTTGGGATCTCTCTCTCTCTCTCAATATATTTGTACACACACACACACACACACACACACGCACGCACACACACACACATCCTATTGGTTCTGTTTCTCTGGAGAACCCTCGCTATTACTCCTCTGCTCTCAGCAGCTCCCCATCCTTGTCTGAAAGATGGGGATCACTGCAGGGTGGACCCCTTCCCTGGCTCTTCCAACAGCCTGTGAATATATGTGAAACCCAGGCTGGAATTACAAAGCCAGATTCAGTCAGGGCCACGTTTGGGTTTCAGGAACTCCATGGACCATCTGGAATAGGGATAATGTGCTCATTGATTCATCCAACAAATTGTTATTGCTTGTCTCCTCTGGACCAGCATAGTGCCTGTTGCTGGGGACGCAGAGGGAGTGATGCAGAATTGGGTGGCAAAGGAACTAGACAGACAAGAACAAGTGAATAGAGAATGACCATTTGTGCCAAGTGTCAGGTGGGAAAAAGACAGGAGCCAACAGGAGGGTCCTCATCTCTAGGGAAACCTCCCAGCTGAGGCCTGACAGAAGAGGAGAATTAGCCAGCCCAGGAGTGAGAGGAAGGGTGTGGAGGGAACAGCATGTGTGAGGGCCCTGAGTCAGGAGGGAGTTAGAAAGACAGAAAAGAGGGGCAGGAAGGGAAGTGTGGGGCTGGGACCCAACCACACGCGTCTGTGGGTCTCTGTCAGAACTTGGGATCTTATCCCAAGGGCATCGGGAGCTACTAGAGGGTTTCAAACTGGGGACAACACAGTCTATTTGAGAGTTGTTCTTTGTCTCCAAGGCACCTGGGTATTCCTGGGGGTGGAGGAGTGGGCGTCCATGCAGATGGTCCCTGGGAGCCTGCCTGCCTTTTAGGCAACTCTCCCACATACACTGGAATGGGGAGACTGAGGCACCCCGAGGGATGTAGCAGCAGAACAGATGGAAGGGTGTTCAGGTGGGGTGGGCGATCTGGAGAACCTAGAGCCCCCAGGTTGCCCACTGTTTCCCTCCCCATCGCCACCGTCATTTGACTGGGCCCCGGAATTGAGCTGTGGCATCAGGCGGCACGTGGTGAGCTATTGTAATTAAGGGTCTGTCAGTGTTTCCACTGGAAAGGCAATTTTGCGAGGGCATCTGGGTTTTCTTCTTTCTTTCCTGGGTACAAAGGAGTCCGGGCAGAGCAGCTGATTGTGCATGCGAGACTGGGCCTAAGGTCGTTATGTGAGTGTTAATGTTCCGTTACAATATACAGTAATGAATTGGGACTTGCAGAATAATAGCGGTTTGTGCTATTGGCCAAAATGAGTGTATTCATCTTCATTTTTTAGCATCTATGGCCTCGGAGAAGCTGCTGTAATTAAATGTTTGGTTGCACCAGCAAATAAAAAGGGCCTTCCTACCTTCACCCAGCAGCAATCCTGGCCCTACTGCCTCCCCCACAGACATGAGGGGGTAGATTTCAGTCCATCACAAAGAGGAAGTTATGATGCTTACAATCCCCGGGCAATAGAGCAGACTTCTTCCCCAAGGGTAGGTGCCCCATTGCTGGTGGTATTCACACATAGCGTGGGAACTGCTGAGCGGTAGAGGGGAGTCCGACGTTAGAGAAAGGATCGGTGTTTTCAAGGTACAGGGTTTGTGGGTGGGACTTGCACAGGGGCATCTTGTCCCATGAGCTGCGAGGAAGGTTATGTGGGGAATTGGTCACCAGCCTCCAGGATGGCAGTGGCGCCTGCCGGCTACCCGAGTGTGCCCCTCCTCGGTGGCCCATGCACCCTGCCCTCTTCCAGTCACTCCTTCCTGCAAGCGGCGCTGTGAGGTGGGTGTCTGTGTCGTTGCAAATACTTCAGGGTAACGAAGCTGCATCTTCTTTAACTTACCCCTAAACTCTCGACTCATTGCTCTTCTGATTGGCCGTCCCCAGGAAAGTAAGTGGTCAGGAGAGTTCAGCAGAACTCAGTGGAGTGAGGCCCTTCTGGGTTCACTGCAAGGGGTGACCTCGACACGCGATTGGCCTCCTCCTGGCCTCCTCCTGTACCTGGGGAGTCCGATTCCAGCGGATGTCAGTGTGTTTTAGAATTCCTAGAGTTCCTCTTAGAAAGCTGAGGGCTCTCAATGGCTCCCCGGTTGCATGAAGAAACTGAAAGGGCACATTGGGCTCCTTTTGGGGGAAATCTCCATGACCCCGTGCTGACCTTTGTTTAAGGAGCCCCCTGCCATGGTGTCCCTCCTCCAATATGTCCCCACAGCAGGCCACTGCTGGGAGACCCTGTCCATAGCAGGGTCCTGTCTATTGGCTTTCCTGTCTTTCTCCCACTGAACTGTGACTTCTTCACTCTGTGCCCTACACTGCCAGCTCAGTGCCTGGCACACGATGAGTGTCCACGAACGTTTGTGGGATGAATGAATGAATGCCAACAGAGGGCAGAGCTGTTTTAAACGGGGGAAAGGGGAGGTGCAGGAGGGCTCCCCTTCCTGCCTTCTGAAGCCAGTTAAGACAGAGTTTCCCACCTTCTTCGCTCCCTCTTCCTCTTTTAAGAGAATCTAATTGTTCCCAAACCATAATTTCAGGTGTGTGTGCTACCCTTCCTAGCTGGCCAAACGCTTTCGTAGGCATCACCTCATCTGACCTGCCTATTCTGAGGTGAGGAAACTGTGGCACAGGTCTCCGGAGCAGGAGGTGACCGAGAGAGGACCCCAACCCTGGTCCTCGGATTCCAGGCCTAGGCCCTAGTGACGATGCATCCAACAAGTCTTGCCATGTCCAGGACCATGTCCTCAGAAAAGAGCAGGCCTTGGGGGGAGGGGGCAGCCTTTATTTCACTCGCCTCACGCAGACCATGCACACGACGGTCCCCGCCTTCCCTTCTGCTGTCCCCCTAACTGCTGCAGGACTCGTTTGTAAGGGCTTTTCCTCGGTAGGCAATTACCTGAGTTCATGTGGTTAATTGAAATATCCCTTTTCCTAGAGTTTTAATTCATCCAGCATCGTTTCAGGAGCCACAGATAATAAGACCTAATTTATAATTAGGGCTTATCAAGAATCAGCTAATTTCTAGACCCCTGATTCCCAAGGAGGGAGTGCGCAGGGTGGGAGCTCCTCTTCCCTTCCCAGGGAGCTGCTACCCGAAAGCTCCAAGAGGCACCAGGGGAGGAAGAGAACTAATTGGGAGCTGGCCCTCCATCCTGGACACGTTATTAATTGGATTATGGGAAATCTCAGGCCCCAGGCATATCCCAGGGAGGCACCGCTGCCTCCCTTGGTTCACTGTGAGAATATTAGTGGCTCTTCCACAAAATACCGACTTCTGCGCATGGGCCACGAAGTTTCAATCGCACTGTACGTGCGCGCCCGCACATGGTATTTTGTGGAAGAGCCACACTCAAGGGGCCAAAGAGCCGCATGTGGCTCGCAAGCCACAGTTTGCTGACCACTGCCCTAGCCTCTCAGAGCTCATGGGGATTTCCTGCGATGATGGGCAGGTGCGTTTCAGGAGCTATCATGAGTCCTTCCGGGGCCTTTGTGCTTGGCCTGGGCCTGAACAACATCCCAGGAAACTGCCTCAGAGCGGTTGAGACTGGCCAAGACCCACAGGCAGGAAGAGTCCTTCTGCCTGGTTTATTGAGCCTTGCGTTGCATCTTTGGCTTCCAGAGGTCTTGAACTCTAGTCCCTCTGTTGCTTACCTACTGCAAGCTCCACTTGTCCCCGGAAGCCACTCAAACACGCACCCGCCCAGACCGAGTGTCAGGAAGGGGTAATGCAGGGACAGCGGGGTGAGCCCAGTGCTGGAATCGTACAGGCCTGGTTTCAAACCCATACTCTGCCCTTTGCTCACTGTATGTCAGGATTTTTTTTAACCAAAAGAATGTGACATGTGACAGAAATCAAATTCAAATGATCTTAAGCTAAAATAAATATTCGCTAATGTATCTAAAAACTCTAGAGGCACCGGCTTTAGGTAGGACTGGATGCACGTGCTCAATGATGGGGACAGAGCTTTTTTTCTCTCCCCAACTCTTAGCTGTGGTTTTCTCTATACGGATTTTCTTCCTCATCAGGGTTTCACCAGTGGTGGGAAGGATGGCCTTGGCCCGTCCCTGGTGCGGGAGAGGGGGTGGAATGAGCCCACTCTATAGACAGAGCGGGATTTCCATGCAGCAGGGAAGAGTGGTTCTACAAAGAGAGGAACATTGGGAACCCAAAAAGCCATGTAATCTCAAGCCAATCACTCTCTCTGCTCATCGCTTTTCTCACCTATGTAATGGCATCAATAGCAATGTTTCAGGATTAACACACAAAAATCAATTGAATTTCTATACACTCGCAGTGAACAACCCAAAAAGAAAATTAGGAAAACAATTCCGTTTATAATAGCTTCAAAACAAACAAAAAATTATTTAGGAATAAATTAAACAAAGGACTGTAAGACTTGCACACTAAAAACTATAAAACATTGCTGGAAGAAATTAAAGAAGATCTAAATAAATGTAGAAACCCTGCATTCATGGAAGACTTAATATCGACAAGTAGTGATACTCATCGTGTTGATCTGTCTACTCAGTGCAATTTCTGCCAAATTCCCAACTGTATTTTCTTCAGATATTGACACGCTGACCCCAGAATTCACATGGACACACAAAGAACCAGAATAGACAAAACAATCTTGAAAAGGGAAAGTAAAACTGGAGAACTCACAACTTCAACTTTAACTTGCTAGTTTCAAAACGTTCTCCAAAGCTACAGTAATCAAGACATAAGGATGGACATGTAGATCAATGGCGTAGAACCGAGAGCACAGAAATCAATCCATGCATCTATGGCCCCTGCTTTTCAACAAGGGTGTCAAGACAATGACATGAGGAAAGCATAATCTTTGCAATAAATGATGCTGGGACAACTGGCTATGCACGTGCAAAAGAATGAAGTTAGACCCCTACCTCACACATTATTCAATGGGTCATAGATCTCGATCTAAGACCTAAAATCATAGAACTCTTAGAAGAAAACATAGGTGTCTATCATATGACCTTGGAATAAGCAATAATTCTTAGATAAGGTGCCCAAAACATGGGACAACAGGAAAATAAATTAGACCTCAAAATTAAAAACTCTTGTGCTTCAAAGGACCACATCCAGAAAGTTACAGAGAGAACAGAGACAATATTTGCAAGTCATATATTTGATAAGGGAACTAATTGTATACAGACTATACAAAGAAATCTTACAATCTATACTAATAAAAGGGTAATATGCTAATTAGACTGGATAGACTGGATGTCTTCCGGACATCCTTCCGGACAAAGCCGCAGCGGCTACAAGGGCCAAGGAGGGCTGGCAGCTGGCAGCTGGCAGTGGCAGCAGCAGCGGGGTGATGGGGGCAGTGCCTTCCCCTGATCTGCCTGGTCACTTTCCACAGAGGACATCCCCTGAGGGCTCCCAGACTGTGAGAGGGGGCAGACCAGGCTGAGGGACCCCCCCTCCCCACCCAGTGCACAAATTTTCATGCACCAGACCTCTAGTTCAATAATAAAAAAGATAAATAGCCCAAAAGATATGAGCATACATTTCTCAAATATGTATCTTCAATAAGCACATAAGAAGATGCTTAACAGCTCTGGCTGGTTTGACTCAGTGGATAGAGCATCGGCCTGCAGACTGAAGGGTCCCAGATTCAATTCTGGTCAAGGGCACATGCTCAAGTTGTGGGCTCGATCCCCAGGGGGCTTGCAGGAGCAGCTGATCAATGATGCTCATCATTGATGTTTCAATCTCTCTCTCCCTCTCCCTTCCTCTCTGAAATCAATAAAAATATTATTTTAAAAAAAGATGCTCAATAGCATTAGTCATTAGGGAAATGCAAGTCAAAACCACTGAGAGATACCATTTCACATCCACTAGGATGGCCATAAACAGAAAGATGCACAATGAGAAACACTGTCAAAGACGTGAAGAAATGGGAACTTTATTATTTTTTTAAAATATATTTTTATTGCCGAAACCGGTTTGGCTCAGTGGATAGAGCGTCGGCCTGCGGACTGAAAGGTCCCAGGTTCGATTCCGGTCAAGGGCATGTACCTGGGTTGCAGGCACATCCCCAGTGGGAGATGTGCAGGAGGCAGCTGATCAATGTTTCTCTCTCATCGATGTTTCTAACTCTCTATCTCTCTCCCTTCCTCTCTGCAAAAAATCAATAATATATATATATATATATATATATATATATATATATATTTTAATTGATTGCAGAGAGGAAGGGAGAGGGAGAGAGAGATAGAAACAACAATGATGAGAGAAAATCAATGATCGGCTGCCTCCTGCACACCCCCTACTGGGGATCGAGCCTGCAGCCCAGGCATGTGCCCTTGATCAGAATGGAACCCGGGACCCTTTAAGACTGCAGGCCAACGCTCTATCCACTGAGCCAAACCAGCTAGGGTGGGAACCTTCCTGTGTTACTGGTAGGAAAAATGGTGCAGCTGCCTCGGAAAACAGTGTGGCAGTTCTTCAGAACATTAAACATAGAGTTACCATATGACCCAGCAATTCCACTCTCAGCAAGTCTACTCCCACTTTCAAGAGAACCAAAAGCCTATGTCTACACAAAAACGTGTGTGCGAATGTTCACAACGTTCATTATTCAAAACAAGCAAAAAGTGGAAACTGCCCAGTGTCCATCAGCTGAACATGGGGTCAACAAGATGTGCTATATCCATATGATGGAATATTATTCAGCCATAAAAAGGCATGAGCCACTGATAGTGCTACAAGGTGGAGGAACTTGGAAAACATACAAAGTCAAAGGAATCAGTCACTAAAGGCCACACATTCCATGATTCTATTTATGTGAAATGCCTAGATTTGACCGATCCATACAGATAGCAAGTAGATTAGTGGCGTCCACAGGCTGTGGAGAGGGGGTAATGGGGATGAGTGTTAATGGTTGTGGGGTTTCTTTGTGGGGTTATGACATGTTCTGAGATTAGATAATGGTATGGTGGCATGACTTGGTAAGTATCCTAAAGCCACTGACCTGTATACTTTTAAAAAGTGAATGGATGGCGTAACGGTTGATTTTATGTGCCGGCTTTACCGGGACATGAGATATTTGGTTACACACTATTGTGGGTGTATTTGTGAGGGTGTCCCCGGAGGAGATGGGCATTTGCGTTGGTGGCAGATTGCCCTCCGCAATGGAAGTGGGCCTCATGCAACCCACTGAGGGCCCGCATTCTCTCTCCCTGCCTGGCTGCGTGAGCTGACCCATCCATCTTCTCCTGCCCTGGAACCGGGGCTTACACCGGGTCAGGTTCTCGGCCTTTGGGCTCAGACAGGGACTCCCCCACTAGCTTTCCTGGGCCTCCAGCTTACAAATGGCAGATTGTGGGGCTTCTTAGCCTCCGTGGTCATGGGAACCAGTTCCTGATAATAATTCTCTTTTAAAATATTTTTTCTTAGAAATATACATATATTTACATATATATTATATCATATCTATACGTATATCTATCTCCTATTGGTTCTATTTCTCTGGAGAATTCTGACTAATATAGATGGTGTGTGACTTATATCTCAATAAAGCTGTTATTTTAGAAGCTGGTATCAAACATCCCTTATACAGGTAATAGTGGAGAAGAAACGAATTGTTGAACTTAAAGCTCCTAGCAGAGTGCTAGGCACACAGTAAGTGCGAAGCGTTAGTTTCCTTTCCTTTCCAAATAAATACTTCCCTCCACCCCCACCCCTCTTTAGGCCATTCCACCTAGTTTATAAGGTAGAACCTTGAAGCATTCCACAAAGAAGGCTGCGTTACGCTCGGCTACTCACAGAGCAGCCAGGGTCATGATTAAGATGGCTGGGCTGGTCTTCCCTGATGTTACTGAATAAGATATTCATTTCGCTAAGAATGCACCAGCCTCTCTAGCAATCCTGCGAACACAGGGGGAGACAGATGCAGCTCTATTAATCCGAACAGGCTTCACATCCACTTTGATTCAAAGGTCTCATTCCGGTCTCTTTCCATGAGGAGGATGGTTTATTAGTTGGCGATGACAGGCTAAGTGAGCTCAGGTACCGGGTGTTTGGCTAAGGATGACGACGAGGCTATTTTTAAGTCACGGGAGTTCAAGGGTACCTGCCTCAGCGCTTTTGTTTAAATTGATTTGTAGTCCCGCTCCCTTGACCTTGCTGCATAAAATAGTTCCAAGGGGGGAAAATAAAACAGCTCGATTCTAGCCAAGGGAGCAGATGTGTCCCAGCCCGCCTGCCCCTCCCTCACACCAGCAGTGACCTTGAGTGTGGCCCTCAACTGTGACGTGGTCACCACCCAGCAGTCACAGGAATGTGGAGAAAGGTCCAGCGGGGTGATCCCTAGAGAGGAAGAGGCTTGCCCCCGGCCACAAGATGAGTCAGTGACAAAGTTAGAATTTTAATCCAGGTTGGTAAAGCTCAAATTCCTTTCAACTCTCGTAAAACTATGCAATAAGTGCCTACCACATTCCAGGCGCTCCCGGATGCTTCATACACATTAGCCCCCTTAATTCATACAACAGCCAACGAGATCATGTACTAGTGGTAACCCCATGCTACAGGTGAAGAAACTGAGAATGCTTGTTTTATGTGGAACTTGAGTAATTTGCCCAAAGGAGGCAGAGATGGAATTTGAACACAGGGAGTATGGCACAGGAACCAGCCTCTCAGCCATTACACCAAGCATGTCAAACACGCAGCCCACGGGCCATGTTGAGCTACAACAAGCATGTCAAACTCAGAGGCTAACACGGGCCAAATAAACAAGGCATGCGGCCCGCGGGCCGTGAGTTTGACATGCTTGCATGGCACTATGCCACCTCTACTTGCTTATTACATTGTGAATGAAAATGACATCAGATTCCGGCAGGGTCTAAGGTGGACAGTTCAGCTGCTTGCACGACCCAAATTAACCTGGTAATTGTTGCATCCCCAAACCACCTCCTGCAGAATGGAGCCGGGTGGCGTCTCTCTTTGGATTGACCCCTCTATCTAGGTTTCTGGAGCGTCCAAAGCAGGACTGGCAAATGGTATGAAATGTGCTGCTCCTGACAGTGTCTCCTGGAACTGCCCAAATAAGCTGCTCCTTCCCCCCCCTTCCTCTGAGCAGTCAGAGGCCTGCACCCCGCTCCTCTCTTTCTGCCTGTAGCTAACCAGCCTCCTGGGGTTTGTTACAGGGATAGGCAGGAGGAGCACTGGATTGGGAGTCAGGGCATTTGTGCGAAAATCCGAGTCACTTACCCTCTCTGGCCCACAAATGCCTCACATGTGAGATGGGCACAGGGATATCTGCCTGTCTCACAGGACTGTTCTGAGGATTCGGAGAACTTGCATGACGTGGGTGGGTTTTGAACCGTAGAAAAGACCAAGCATTTAAGGAGTTGTTATCACCACGAGAGAGCCACCAGCAAGTGATGGAGTGTAATGAGAGGGAGTGACCAGTAGGTGGCAGTGCTCCAAAGCAGCCAGTGGGATACCTGAAGGAACTTGCTATTAACCCTTCCTCTTTAGGTACATTGCGTGCAACCTCCCATTGCCTGTACTTGCTGGGATCAGTACTTCCCTGGCCTAAGCTGGACCCCAGACGGGAAGAGGTGACGGGTTAGAGACCAGGAGATCTGTTCTAGCCCCAGTCTCACCTCCAGCTTGCTGTATAACCTTGGCCAAAGCCTTCATTAATAGGTCATGAAATCAATTTAGTGGGTGTTTAATTGTAGAAGAATTTTTAAAATACTAGTGCATATATGCCATAGTATAGCTAAACATTTTTTTAAAATAGTTCCACTTTTATATAGGCATGCATGACAATCCTGTGTGTCCGTGGGGTGTGTGTGTGTGTGTGTGTGTGTGTGTGTGTGTGTGATGGGTCCTGGTATAAAAGGCAGTTCATCTTGTGCATCAGTATCCCAGTTCTGAGAATCCTATCTGAGGGCCATTCTAACTTTGTTCTTCAACCCGGTGTCTCCTGCCTTTCACTGCCTTCACATCTCCAAGATGACCCTCGGCCTGCCTAGTTCCTGGTACATTTCTACTTCCATCCTCAGCAGAGGAAAGGTCTTGTACGCTCATATCATCCATATTTAATACGCTGATAATGGGCACAATACCATGCTCTCCTCAATGCAATCAATCCCATGTGGTAGATATTTCCATCTACAGATGAAAGAACTGAGGCTTGATGTGACTTGCCCAAGGCCTCACAGCTAGCAAGTGCTGGAGGCAGGACTTGAACCAGGGTCAGCCTCACCCTCAGAGGTTGCGACTCCACTGCCTTACGCACAGAGGGGCCTAGGGGCGCCTTCTCCTAGGGAAAGCAACAACCTCTCTCACCAGCACTCCCATTTCTCTTATTCCATGTCACTTTTATTTTCTCTCTCTCTCTCAAGTTTGATTGGATTTACACTTAATGAATCCAACTTTGTCATTTAGGGGATGTTGGAGCAATAACACTTGACAAGGCCTGAGTGATGATGCAATCAGCTGCGCTGGGAGCGCTGGCAGGCAGCAGCCCAGAGCCTGGAGCCATCCCTGCTCCCTCCCTGGAGTCCTGGGGCACAGCTCAGGCTCTGGGGGAGCAGCCTGACTCCCTACACAGAGCACAGCTGGGTGTGGGGTCCACGTACTTTATTTGGGCCAGGTCAGAACAGGCCGGTTAGGTTAGAATGGGTAAACAGGGATGTGGAATGGGGGCCGGCAAGATGGGAGAGTGAGTGCCAGTTCTGCCACTGACCTGCTTGCTCCATGCTCCTGGGAAAGTCACGTCGATGCTCTGGTCCTCAGTTTCTCCATCTGTAAAATGGGGCAATGGTCTAAATTTGCTGCTACTTTGTAAGTGGCAGGAGGGAGGCTCAGGCTCCTGTTGGCATTTTAAAGGTGGTTGTTTGATGGCACATTAAACTGCTATTTGCTGATATTAAAGGGCAGCTCCACTGTTCAACGCCCCCTCCCCCAAATCCCCACTTGTGCAAGGCTGGTGGGAGGGCCCATTCTAGATCGCTGGGTCTTTTTCGAAAATATTTCTCCTTTTACAAATGCATGAGCACATGCAAAGATTCAGACACCTGTGGAGCCCAAGGTGGTGGAGGGGGGTAAGGCAGGGTAGGATGGGGACAGGAAAAGTCTTGTGGCATAAAAGACCCCCTGCAATTAAATGTTTGGGTCAGATACCTGCCCCCCGCCCCCAGTGGCCTCTCTGACACAAGTTCATACCACATTATGTACTGGACCATGGAACTATGGGTCTAAAACAGGGCATTTTAAGACCACAAGAAGTAACTCAGTACGCAGAGGTAAATTCTGTTTTAGGCGCTTTATAAATTAAGACACACACACACACATACACACTCACACACACTCACACTGAAAACCAATGACCTAAGCTTACTGCTTTAGGTCTCAGATAACAGATTTCCCTTCCCCACCCCCACCACACACACACACACACATCCTAAGAAAAATAGTAGGCAGGAAAGAAAGGAAGATAATAACAGGAATAAACAAATTAGGAAGCACAAAAACATTGAAATCGATAAATAAAACCAAGAGCTGATTCTTTGAGAGAGCTAATAAAAAAGACCAACCTCTAACAAATATAATCAAGAAAAAAAGGCCCAAATGAAATCAGAAATGAGGAAGTGATTACAATGATGCATCAAAAAGATTAAAAATATTGAGGGGGACATTGCACATAATTCTTTAGCAAATTTGTTTGAAATTATCAATTAAACAGACTATAGTCTACAAAACTATAAAATAATCTAATTCATACAATAGGCAGCGTAGGTTAGATCAGCAAATGAGAAAGACTCTGAGGGAATGAGACATTTATTAAAGAATGACCCTCCCCACCCCCCCTGAAAAGGCCGTCTGTGCCCACTTGCGTCTCTGGAGAAATCTATCCAAATGTTACAGAACAATGCATTTCCATGTTACATAAATTATTCCTTAACATAGGAAAAATGTTTTTAAAAAACAACAACTGCTCATTCATTTTGCAAGGCAAATGCAGTCCTGAGTTTAAGCCTTGATAACAGAGCTGTTTAAAGGAAACAGGATGCAATATCATTTGAGAGCACAGTCCCAGCGAACAGTGTCCGGCAGCCCGTGAAGAGACGACAACACCATGGCCACAAAGGCCTCTCCAGCAATGCAAGGGGAGTTGGGCACATGCCACACCCCAGATCAACAGATTAAACAATAGGGACCGTATGGTCACCCTCATGGATGCCAAAGCATGCCTTTCGATCAATGTCAAACATTTTAAAAAATAAGAATTGAACGATATTTTCTTAAGATAAAAAGGGTCTATTAAAAACCAAGCCAGCATCCTTTTTAATGGGAAGACATTAAAGATTTTCCTGTTGGAAAAGGGAACACAATACATAAGCTCTCTGTCACCATTATTATTTCATATTATATTGATATATCTTGCTGATGGGATAAGACATGAAAAGGAAACCATAGGAATAGTTATTAGAAAAATAGGAAACTTCATTAGCAGATGACATGATTATATCCTTTAAAAATCTTATGCTCTCAGTTAAGCCACCATCAGCAGCAATACAAAAAGTTCAATAACTGGCTAGATATGGATACATAATACATATTTTTAAAAATCAATCACTTCCTTAAGTCAATGCAATAACAAGATGGGAAACAAATTTTAAAATGGGATCAAATTCATTATCAAATATAATTAATTATATATTAAGACATTAACATGGGGTACCAAAAATTTTCAAATTTTCTTAGAAGACGTAAAAATTTGAGTAATAGAAAATCATAAGTCTAAATACTTTAATTTTCTGATTTCATGATTCAAGATCATCTCAAAATAATACAAAAGAATTTCTTACAGAATTTGACAACATGCATCTTTGAAAAGACAGGCAAGACAGCAAAGAACATTGTAAAAAAAAGAGCAGTGATAATAGACAACATTTAAGTACATTATTAAAGAACAATAACTGAAATGGTGGGGTGGATTTAAAGTGGAGCAAATTAGATCAATAGTTTGATGAAATCAAAGGTCCCCAAACAGACATGATGATGTAAGAGAATTTAACACCTATAAAAAGGGTGTCACTAAATGATAGGGAAAAGAAACTCCATGTTGGTAGGTAGGCAGAGAAATTAGTTTAGGACTACACATAAAAATAAATTTCTGATTTAGAAAGGATGAATTTTTTAAAAAATTATTGGAAGATAAAATGGTGTATTTGTCCCACCTAAGAAATAATTATAATAGGCCAAGGGTAGAAGAAATTACAAAGAGGAAAAAGAGACAGAGTAAGCTATATTAAACTGCTAAATGTATGCACACACTAACTAAAAGAAAAATAACACACTAGGGAAAAGATTTGCATCACATGGGTTCTTAACTATTTTTTAAAATTTGACATTTTTGAGAATCTAAAGAAAGTTAGGACTCTTTCACCTACACCCACAGACATTCATACATACACAGACACAGGAACACACACGAACATTCACACTGACATATACATACATACACATACATACACACACACACATAAATGGTAGGTACACTTGTATAGGGCCGGTGGTCTCCCTAAGCCTCTGCCTGGTCCCAAGGTTAAGAGCACCACATCTCAACAGAACAGAATATATTAAAATACGTTAAGAACACCCCAAAGCCAAACAGATAAATGAGCAAAAGGTATGACCAAACAATTTACTGAAAAGGAAATAGAAACAGTAAACGCAAAGACAAATGATCAATAGGCATGAAATATGCTGCAAATGTTGTCTACTGAATTATCAAGTCGGTATGAAACCGATTTTAAAAAGCAAACTAATGCTGATGAGGTTTCAGGAAAAATGCCACATTGCTGGTCCCTTTTGAAAAGTAACTTAAAATACTTAGCAAGAGCCCCAGAACATCAATACTTTTTGACCTAATTGTCCTTTTTCTGGGAATTCATACTCATGAAATAAATCTGAGGAACAGACCTCCTCAAAGGCCTTCATCACACCATTTATGAATTGTGTTCGTGCAAAGTAGAACCCTCTAAATATCAACAGAAAGGTCAGGGGGACAGCCAAACCGCTTTGGGAATCAGCATAATGGAATAATGTGCTGCCATTAAAATGAAAGTGATGAAAATAAAATGATATGATATGCTAAATAAAAAGGAAAATAGAATTTTGTATAGTTTATAGTATAAAATGGTGGCGAATGATACATTTATTTTGTAATTTCCCTTAATGTTAATGAGCAAAAACTTAAAAAGTTATATTCTAAGCTAAGCATGGAGAGGACACAATATTATAATAGAACCTGAGAAAAGGAAGGATCTTTGAGAGCGTATAGGGCTGTGACTCAAATCCAAGACTCTGACTTAGTCTAATTGTGCGCATGAGCTATTTGAGACACGGCGGGCCCTGGGAACTTCTGCGATGCACTCAGAGTTCCTTTCCCTTCCTGCCTTTCTGTCTTGTTTTCTTTTTCTTTCTTTGGAGGTGTAGGTGATGCTTACACTTCATGATCATTATTCAAGATTACTACCTCCCCCAATCCCATCAAACTCATAAAGCATTCAAAATAGCCGTGTCCGTGTTTGACTTCAGGGATCTTTTAAAGTGGATGTGTTATAAACAAGCTCAGAATAAGGGAGATAAAAGTCCTCACACCTTGTAATGCAACCCTCCTCTAGAATACAAGCTCCACTTCTGTCTTCTTCCATCATTGAATCTCTGGCATCCAGAACAATACTTGGCACATAGTAACTGCTTAATAAATATCAGATGGATGGATGGATGGATGGATGGATGGGACAAAGGACCCACCTAAGAAGCAAAAAGAAGCAAATGTTAAAACCCTAAAACTCTGGGCAGATCATGGCTGTGGAGATCCATATGGTGGTCAAAAGGGGCAAATCAAAAGATATTAGAATGTGCTACACTCAGATATTGGAGACGGCCCCACACTCAGAGCACCTGGCAGCAGCATTGGCCCCATCTTTGTCTGAGGTGCACTATAAGATGGTGCACCAAGTTGAGATGGATAGTCACACTAGTTAGAGAAGAGGCATGTGTCCCCTGCTAACTCAAATAACAGAAGCAAAATAGGCCTGATTGAACCCTGAATGTCGCTGATCTGTGAGGCTTTTTGCAATTCCCACTGGCATCTGGACTTTAAACCTCATCCAGATGCCTAGAACCAGGGGCTAGCTTAAAAGTGAGCCAGGAGGCAATAGGAAGTGAGCTAATCTCAAACCCACGAAGGACTTGGAGAACTGCCTGTCATGCTTACACTGGGCAGGGGTGAAAGGCCATATTCTACAAAGAAGTGAGCTGCTGTGCTAAATGATTGCCTCACCAGTAGTCATAAACTACACCACAAGAATAAACTGAGCGCCCTTACTAGACAACCATAGCTGGTTTTGCTCAGTGGATAGAGCATTGGCCTGCGGATCAAAGGGTCCCAGGTTCAATTCCCATCAAGGGCACGTACCATGGGTTGCAGGCTCCTCCCTGGCCTGGGCCCTGGTTGGGGCTTGTGCAGGAGGCAACCAGTTGATGTGTTTCTCTCACATTGATGTTTCTCTCTCTTTCCCTCTCTTTTCCACTCTCCCTAAAAATCAATGGAAAAATATCCTCGGGTGAGGATTAACAAAGCAAAAAACAAAACAAAAATTTCTTCTTCTCCACATCTGAGATGAAAAGAACTGAACTTGTTTCTCCTCTGACAGGCTTCATTTCCAAATCCAGACCTGCCTCCAAAGAGTAGGTAAAACAAGAACAATCATCGAATTGTTATGCTAGCCAGTACAAAAGAAGGAATTCATTCAGATATATAATCTGAACAAATGTTCCCTAATGACATAGCCTTACTTTAAGAAACAGAAAGAAAAATTTTAATATCAAATTTATATTTTCCATGAGATTAGAGAATATATTGCATTTTTGAAAAGATAATTATCTGAGATAAGAAGGTATTACTTTAAGATGAAAACCATGATTACAGAATTTTTAAATGTAGTAGGGGCAGTGAAGGGCATATTAAACATTGAAGAAAACTGCATTAATAATTTAAATTGTCTGTTGAAAAAAATCTCCTAGAATTCAGAGAGAAGCATAGTGAGATGAAAGAAGATGAGCAAAAACATCAGAGTAAATCTAAAAGCAGCAATAACAGTTTGAGAGAAAAGCACTCACCAAAAGCAGGTAAAATTAATTAAAAGAATCCACATCTAGACACATTCTGATGAAATTTCCAAATGTCAAACATATAGGAAAGGAGTCAAGAATGAATAGGGTTTGAATAATTTTAAAAATAGGATTAACCAAATTAAAAAAAGAGTACACATAACTTCTGAAAGGATAGAAGAAAAAATAGAAAGAAAGGAAGAAAGAAAGAAAAAAAGGACAAAAGAAAGAAAGAAAGGAAGGAAGAAAGAGGAAAATGTAAAAAATAGAACCAAAGACTGGGAAAGAAAACAAGAAACAGCATAAAATACAGTGACAGAATTAAGAAAAAAGACATTAGTCATCACAATAAATATAAACAGATCAAAAGACAAAGATTATCATATTGAGTCTAAAAGCAAACTCCACTTAAACCAAAATAATAATGTTTAAACTAAAAGAATGGGTCAAAAAAAATCTATAAGGCAATTGTTAGTCTGCAAGAGGAATACAGGTACAATCTATATATATAAAAGCCTAAGAACTGACCACCAGGGGACAGACACTCAGTGCACAGGATCGGGCTCCCACCTGTCTGAATTGGACCCACGGGGATCGGGCTCCCTCCTGTCTGGATCGGGCCTGCAGGGATCAGGCCAAAAATGGCTATCTGACATCCCCCCCAAGGGGTTCAGGATTGCGAGAGGGTGCAGGCCAGGCCGAGGGACCCCACCAGGACATGAATTCATGCATTGGGCCTCTAGTATTAACACAAAAAGTTGAATTCAAACCAAAATTGTAAATGGGATCGGGCTAAATTATTTGATCAAAGAAAAATCCTTATTTATGATGTCATGAACTTTAGGCACTAAATAACATGGCATTACAATACACAAAGCAAACAATCATGCTGAGAGGTTTTACAAACACTACTCTAGCCACACTTTCAGTTCTGATGGAGCAACTGGAATCAAACTGGCCCTCCTGTCGCCAACATCCAGAAAATTGAACGGAATGTATAAAACAACCAACAGTGAGAAAAATCAATAGGCAATAAAAAGTGTTAGCAAAAATGTAGAGACATTGAAACTCTCACACACTGCTGGAAGCAATGTATAACTGTACAGCTATTATGAAAAATAGTCAGGCAGTTCCCCAAAAGGTTAAACATAGTTACCATATGGTCCATCAACTCCACCTCTACTTATACATGAATGTCCAGCATTATAGCCAGAAAGTGGAAACAACCAAATGCCCATCAAGGGTGATTGGATAGGAAAAGTGTTATGTTAGCCATATAGTGGAATATTATTTGGTCATGAAAAGGAATGAAATACCGATATATTCTAAAATGCAGATGAATCTTGCAAATATTATGCTAAATGAAAAAGGACAGTCACAAAGGCCACATATTCTATGATCCCATTTGTATGAAATGCCCCAGATAGGCAAATCCACAGAGACAGAAAGTTTATTAGTGGCTGCCAGGGGCTACGGGGGTGAGGGGAGCAACGGGGAGTGACAGCTTAACTGGTGCCAGACTTCTTTTTGAAGTGATAAAAATGTTCTGGAATTAGATAGTAGTTATGGTTGTAAAGCTTGTGAAGATATTAAAAACAAGTGAATGATTCTCTTTAAAAGGGTGAGTTTTATGGTATTTGAATTACCTCTCAATAAAAACATCCATACTATTGAGAATAATAAAGCACTTTTAAACAAAGATCTAGAGAAAAGATGTTATTTTTAAGTGCATATTATACAGAAATTACAAAATACAATGTTCCAAATATTGTAAATTTGAATGAACTAGATTATTTTGTAAGAATATACCTCCCCAAAATAGACTCAAGAAGAAATCTAAAACCTGCATAGACTAAAAACCCTAGCTGAATTTGAGATGGTTGTCAACGAGTTGTACCGAGAAGGTACTAGATCAATATTGTTTCATCAGAAGACATTTCAAACTCAAGTTTGATAACACACACTTACACAGAAAAGAAAACTAATAACCAGTCATGGTTTGGGTTATGGATATAAAATCTCTTTTTAAAAATAAAAGAATGATTGAACCCAGATGTACCTTAAAAGAAATAATACACTACCACCAAAAAGGGCTCATTATGAGAATAGAAGGTCAATTCAATATTTAAAATCCATGATTATAACTAATCATATTAATATGTCAAAGATGGGAAACCATATTAAACTCTTTATGGACGCATGAGATAATACTTATGCAATTTGTTTTTTTTAAACTTATATCAAATCAAATGTCAGCTTTATGCTTAATGACAAAGCTCTGGAAACATTGTAATTAAAATCAGAAAGACAACAAGGCCCTCAATTACCATTATTACTTAACTTCATTATGTAAGTGCCCACTGAGGCAATTAGATGATAAAGTGTAACAAAAGTATGGGTAATATTTAAAATATTTAACAAGGAGTTTAGTAATATAAACTAATGTGTTCAGTTAAAATTTAGTCCCTTTTATTCTCTAAGAAAGCTAAACTCTAAATATCATAAAATTTCCTGCCAATTAATAGCAGTTATAGTTTTTTCATCAAATCATTCTAATAATTTCCAAACCATTTGTTGATTTTTAGAAATTGTTGGTGCCATTTTTAAAACTACAGCCAACACTAATCAAATGGTGCATTCTCTGAGCTATAATCTGACATACAAGCCACACCAAATTCTTTCAACAACTTGGCCATTAATTGGTAGTCAGTGAGTGACCCGGTAAACGAATATCTGTTAAGGTCCAAACTATTGCTCATAGTGTGAATTCATCTCTCAGTTTCTGCTGGACTTACAGCAATTGATCTAGAATTTTTCTAGCCTTTAAAATATGTGGCTTTCTATATATTTCATTTCTATTATCAAATAAATCACAAAATTGGTCCTAGCCAGTTAGGCTTAGTGGGTAGAAAGTAGGCCTGTGGACTGAAGGGTCCCGGGTTCGAGTCAGGTCAAGGGTACATGCCCTGGTTGCGGACTCGACCCCCCCCCCCCCCCAGTAAGGGGGTGTGTAGGAGGCAGCCGATGAATAATTCTTTCTCATCATTGATGTTTCTATCTCTCTCTCTCTCCCTTCCTCTCTGAAATTGATAAAAATATATTAATCTTAAAAAGTCACAAAATTGTTTACTCTAATACTGCATGTAATTAATTTACTTTTAATTCATAGAGCTTCATAAACATTATTTGACAAAAAAAAAAATAGCCAAAGCAACATTAGTAATTTAATAAATTAAGGAACACAATTTATTGAAGAAAAATAAGTTGAAAGAAAATGAAAAATTATTATTTTAACTTTTGTCATCAAATGACAATGCATTTTTGATAATTTATCAATTTAATATATTTTCTTTTTGAATTAGAACTTTATCTTATTTAAAAGGGTATATTTCTTTACTTCTAAAAATCTTCATTTTCCTTTAGTTTAATTTTAAAAAATAGATATTTTATTGATTTTTTTACAGAGAGGAAGGGAGAGGGATAGAGAGTTAGAAACATCAATGAGAGAGAAACATCCATCAGCTGCCTCCTACACACTACCTACTGGGGATGTGCCTGCAACCAAGGTACATGCCCTTGACCGGAATCGAACCTGGGACCCTCGAGTCTGCAGGCCGCCACTCTATTCACTGAGCCAAACCGGTTAGGGCTTCCTTTAATTTTATACATTCAAACATTTTTAAAATTTGGGGGCATTAAGCTGTCCACTATAATCAAGAAAATTTTCTATAAAAATAGAGATAATTTTTATATTTTAATTAATAAATTAGCTTAAAGTGAAATCTCTTTTTTAAAAGAGGCAATTTTCCAATTGTTTTCTCCTATTACACAGTTTTTGTTCAATTGATAAACTTGATATAATTCTCACACTGCTTTTTTAATTCTAGCATCATGGCCCAAGCATTTTAATTTTCATTGTCTCAATTCCCAAATCTTCAGATATAAATTTTTCCTGACATTATATGATGATAAGTTAAGAAAACATTTACAATTACTTATTCGCTTTATGCATTTCGTTGCATCATCCAGGATAATTGAATTCAGTGACTTGGACAGTGCCATATTAAAACATCCAAAAAATTTCCTAAATTTTGGCTGAACATGTAGACTCTCTTCCTAGCTATTCACAGGCACTGTTAATATAAAACCCAATAAGGTTTTCCTGGGAATATTTCTCAGAGACCATTTTTCTCATGTGTCAACAATAAATTTTGATAAATTATATCAGATGTTGCTCTTTCCTGCTTCATGAGATCAACAAAAACCATTAAATTATCTTCAAAGTCTTGAATTTCACATTTTAAATAAATTATTAAAACTATTTTATATGAAACAGTTGAGACCTCATCAATAATGACTGAAATTTTACTGCCTTGATTTATACATTTTCCAAAAAGTTATTTTCTCATATCAGTAGATAAATATTTTGCAATAAGCAAGTCCATAAATTTAGATTGCTATAAGTCTATATTGATATTGCTCTCTTTTGAAAGTCTATTAAATATTTTATGTTTGACAATGTTCAATTATTTTTAACCATACAGATGGTATTTTCTAGAAGTTTTACATTTGCTTTTCCTATCCTTTGATAATTTTTTCAAAATATAAAATAAAAATAATAATTTTTATTATTACCAATTTTTTATATATGAAACTTATTTTCATATTTTTAGAACTTTCCTTATCTATGAGAGAATTTTTAAAATTTAAGCCATGAGTTTTAGCAGAACATGTTACCTTTCTGAGGAAAAGTGGAATGATAGCACTTTCAACTTTCAATTCTACAACTTTTAAGCACTCTTTGATCATCTGAGCCACATGTTTACACTAACAATATAAAGTCACCCATACTATTTGTATTAAAATAACCAAGTTGTCTTTATTCCACTTATACAAATTACTTTATTTTGCATTCTTTTGTACACAGCATTAAAATATATCCCGGGTCCTGGTTTCCCCATAAAATCAGAAGCTATTCTTGGTGTGGTTCATTGTTAATATCATTTCTTCTTTGTTCTTCCACAGTCAGAAGGCTCATATTTATAACATTTAAAAAGAACATTAGGAAACTTATCCAAACTCCTCAGTATCTTCACTCTAGGTTTTATTTTTACTCTTTAATTATAAAGCCTTAAATTTAGAAACATCAGAACACTGCACAATTACTACTTACACAATGAAATGAGAGCACCCTGAAAAGAAAACGCAAGTCAAAACTCAACTGTTTAGAAGCAGGGGCAATGGCATCGTTTGGGCGTGATGATAAACTGGGAGTTCCTCTAAAGCAGTGGTTCTCAAACTTTTTGGTCTCAGAACCATTTTACAGTGTTAAGGGTTATTTAGGACAGCCTTTGATCTTTGTTTATGTGAGTTATATGTATTGATGTGATATAAGAAGTTCAGACTGGGAACTTTTCATTTTTTGTATTTAGTCCATTAAATATCTATAATAATAAAAGCATAATATGCTAATTAGACCAGATGTCCTTCTGGACATCCTTCCAGACGACCTTCCGGACAAAGCCGGGGCTGCCCAGGCCCCGGGTGCCTGCCTGTGGCCGGAGGGAAGCTGGTGCCGGCAGCTGGGGGAAGGAAGGCCGACTCTTGCACGAATTTCAGGCCTCTAGTAACAATAATAAACCTACAAGCTAACAGAAATAACATTTTAATGAAGATGACTATATTTTCCAAAATTAAAAAAAGTGGAAAAAGTATCATTGTTTTACATTTTTGCAGACCTCTTTAATGTGGGGCCTAATAGAATTTAGCTGGATTCTGAGATCTGCTTCTGCATTCAGTCTGCTGTGACAGCACACATCACGTAGCCTCTGAAGAAGGCTTAACTTATATGAGAATGAGAGTGAAAAAGGCAGATGATGCCTTAGTAGGATTATTATTAAACGTTTTGTCCCCATAGACTCCTGAGAGGGGCTCGGAGACCCCCAGAGGCCACCTACCTACAGGTTGAGAACCACTGTCCTAACGCATAGAGTATTTCCTAAACTGTGTGCCACGAAGCCATTCTGCATCCTATAAAGTGGGCCAAACTGGCAGGGAATGCTTCGTAAATTGCTCAGATGTCACTTTGATGAGAGTCCCATGTATTGGCAGTTGTCACATGTTACAGCCACTATCTTGAACTCATGGATTTACATTAGAATCTCTATCATGAACTGATTTTGCCATACCTTGCTGTCACTGCTACTCTATTTGCCAAAATTTAAAGACCAGTAAACCATACTGGTAAGTACCACAGAATATCAGAGTTATCAATTGTTAAATGGAGAGTCATTCTTTGTCAGAGATGTATTGATATATGAAAGCCAAGATTTTTAAAAATTCAAAGGGCATCTAGTAAGAAAATCTATTGCAAAGTGAAAATGCTTATGTATGTTTGTGTGTATATCAACATCTATATCTATTATATCCATATCTAGCTTTCTTATATAGTAAGGACAATTCAAACTTAATAAAAATATGGAGAACATTGATGAAGAATAGAACCTGATTGGACACATAAACGAAGATCTATTATTATCCTAAATGAGATAGTTCAATATTATTAAGTTAATCTATATATTCAACGCTATCAAAATTATGCTATTATTTTTAACTTGGTAAAATTATTTTTAAAGTTTTTATTTAGGATTAATTTGATAAAAATAAAGATGTGAGAATAGCAAAACAAAGTCTGGACAAAAAGAATGAGGCGGGAAGTATTGGGCCTATTATATTAAATGTTAATGTTTATTAAAAATTTGCAGTATGAAAGTAATGTAACTTTGAGACCAGAATAAATAGGCACATTAATGAAACAGAACAGGAAGTCTCTAAAAGACCCAAAGTACATACCAATTTAGACATAAGAAGGGGCGCATCTCAAATTCAAAGGAAAAAGAATTATTCAATAAATGGTGGCACAACTGATTAGTCATCTTGAAAGAAAAAAAAGTTAGATGCCTAGCTCACATCATACACCAAAATAGATCTTAGTGGCCATTAAAGATTTAAATATCAGTGAGATATTTAGAGCAATTAGACAAAAATCTAGAGAAATATTTATGTAATCTTGAAATAGAACAGGCTCCTCTAAGCATACAAAAAGTGTTGGCCACATAATTTTAAAATTACATAAAAATAACGAATAAAGCAAAAGTGAAGAACAAAATCATAAGAAAAAGTTGATCATCCCAGCAGAAAAGTGGACAGCAGCATAAGAAAAGTGGACAGTAAGCATAAGAAAAGATGCTTAACGCAGGTTTATTATGTGAGTAATAAACCTTTTCCTGCCCTCATGGGTGCACGTGTGGCATCGTCAGATTCACCACCCAAACCAAATTTTGAGTGGCAGATGCACATCACATCTGCGAGTGACCACAACAAGAATAAGAATAAACATAAAAACAAATGCCAGCTTTCACCTATCACATTATGAAATAATGTGTGTAAAGTTCATGGGCTCGGGCTCCATAAGTGGAGCCGTAGCTGTTGCTATTATTTTCCTGGAGGTTATATTTCTCAGATGAGTCAGCTCTGAGACTGAAGCTGCTGGAGACCCCACCACTTACTGCCGTTCCCATGGACGTGGCTCTTGGTGAGACCTGAGAACTCCCATGAGATAGACAAGGCCACTGAGGCCCAGATTTTGACTTGCCCAGATCACCCCGGGAGCTTGTTGTTGTAGCCATCAACATAGATCTTCTGCCTCTTAGGCTAGTACCTTCCGCCAAGCCACGTGTTCTCTCTGAGGAAGAGTTGAGCCCCCTTTGTTTGTTTGTTTGTTTGTTTTTTAATTTAAGTTCCAAGAGGAGTGGGATTCCCCAGTCTCTTGCATCGACTTGCGTTTCCCTGGCACAGCTGCCTTTGGTGGGTGGTGAAGCCGGGCTGGTGCCCAAAGCCTACGCTTGCCAAGCAGGCAAACAGCACAACTCAAAGGGCACGCTGGCCAGGAAGCAGCGGCTCCAATGGCAGGCAGCAGCCCAACGCAAGGGAAGAAACTGCTGGGGGTCGTGATCACGCACTGGACACCCGCTCAGAGCCCCCGTTGTTGTGGTCACTCGCAGATGTGATGCGCATCTGCCACTCAAAATTTGGTTTGGGTGTTGAATCTGACGATGCCACACGTGCACCCATGAGGGCAGGAAAAGGTTTATTACTCACATAACGAAGCGTTCTGGGGAGACCCGGGAAGCTGCCCAGCTGGTCTGTAAAAGTACTTGAGAGAACGAGGAAAGGAGACTAATTTGGGGTGTATGGTCGTCTGGAGGGGGGCTCGGGTAAGCGTTCCCAAGTGCACAGGTTGGGTTTTGTGTGGTACTGAATTCTCCAACTATTGTTGTTGAATTGCCTATTTTTCCTTTCAATTCTATCATTTTTTTTCATATATTTTGAGGTTGTGTTACAGATATATGTATAAAAGTACTGTATTTTTCTGATGTATTTATCCTTATATTATTATGAAATGTCCCCCTTGGTGTCCACTAATTATCTTATCTTAAAGTCACCTTTAAATCTAAGGTGTGTCTCCTACAGAGAGAGCCTGTAGTTGGATTATGCTTTTTTAAATCCAGCCAGACAATCTCTTCCTTTTAATTGAGTGATTAGATCATTTACATTTTGATAGGTTGGATTTACATTTGCCATTTTAAAAATATATTTTTTAATTGATTTCAGAGAGGAAGGGAGAGATAGAAACATCAATGATGAGAAAGTATCATTGATCGGCTGCCTCCTGCACGCCCCCCACTGGGGATCGAGCCCGCAACCCAAGCATGTGCCCTTGACCAGAATCGAACCCAGTATCTTCCAGTCCACAGTCCATTGCTCTAGCTACTGAGCCAAACCAGCTAGGGCTACATTTGCCATTTTTAAATTTGCTTTCTATAGATCTCTTATCACTTTCTGTTTCTCTGTCCTTCTGTACTTCCTTATTTTACATTAAATAAATATTTTGGGCCCTGGCTGGTGTTACTCAGTGTTAGAGAGTCTACTCAAGCAGTGAAGCGTCATGGGTTCGATTCCTGGTCAAGGGCATGTACCTGGGTTACAATACTGTACCATGTGGCCTCCATTATGTTGGGGTAGCACCTGACAATTTTTGTTCCACAAATATTAACTTTATTTGGTGTTCAGGACAATCCTGTAAAAAGTTCTTATTATTCTAGCTTTTTGTTTTTTAATTGATTTAAGAGAGGAAGGGAGAGGGAAAGAGAGTTTGACACATCAATGATGAGAAAGAATCATTGATCGGTTGCCTTTTGCATGTCCCCTACTGGGGATCAAGTCCGCAACCCGGGCTTGTGCCTTTGACCGGAATCGAACCTGAGACCCTTCACTCTGCAGGCCGATGCTCTGCCCACTGAGACAGTGGTTCTCAACCTTCTGGCCCTTTAAATACATACAGTTCCTCATGTTGTGACCCAACCATAAAATTATTTTCGTTGCTACTTCATAACTGTAATATTGCTACTGTTATGAATCGTAATGTAAATATCTGATATGCAGGATGGTCTTAGGCGACCCCTGTGAAAGGGTCGTTTGACCGCCAAAGGGGTCGCGACCCACAGGTTGAGAACAGCTGCACTGAGCCAAACCGGATTGGGCATTATTCTAGTTTTAAAACTAAGGCAGGTGAGGTATAAGAGATACTAAAGATGAATATTTACAAGTGAGAAAATTTGGATTTAGAGAGAAGGATGTTCGTTGGCCAAGGATATACAACGAGTCAATGACGGCCAGCACTAGAACCTGGCTCTCCCATTTCCCAGCTGGGCGAGGATGGGGGTTAAGAGTACCTGTCCTCATCCCCCCACCCTTCTTCCCCATCCAACCTCTCCCCTATCCTGGCCTTACTTGTGTGAAGAAAAATCACAGGTCAAAGGGCATTAGGTGATTGGAGCTTCCTGCCCCTAGAGGGCGCTGCTCATTCTGGATCAAGAGCACAGGTTGCCTAGAAAGGTGGTTTGAATGTTAAAGCATTTTGGATTATGGCCATTGCATGCATTCTTTAGATCTAATTATAGCAGGATTAATATGCCTTTAATAGGTGGCTATTAATAATTTACATTGTTATCTTTACTAATATAATTCTGCATAAAGCGTCCACTTTTATCACTTTTCTCAGGGTCTTTCCCTCAACTCCTGGGTTTTATAGTTGGAGTTGGTAGCAGTTTTTGAAAGCATTCATGAGTGGGAATTTAACAAGGCAATTTTTAGAGAAATAAAGATCTATTTCCAATGAACGAAGGTGCAAAAAAACAAACCCCTATAGTATTAAAATAAGTAGATATCACCCTGGCTGGTGTTACTCAGTAGTTGGAGCATCAGCCTGCACACCAAAGGGTTGTGGGTTCAATTACTGGTGAAGAGCACGTACCTGGGTTTTAGGTTTGATCCATGACCCCAGTCAGGATGCATGTAGGAGGCAGGCAGTCGATCGATGTATCTCTCTCACATTGGTGTTTCTCTCTTTCTCTCTCTCTTTCTCTCCCTTCCACTCTCTCTAAAAATCAATGGAAAAAGTATCCTTGGGTGAGGATTAACAAAACAAAACAAAAACCAAGCAGATATCTGTGTATCATAATTAAAAGTGAAAAATAAAAAGCCTCCTACACATCTCTGAAATTCCTTCTACCTCATCAACTTAGACTTTGAGATTCTTCTGGGGATAGATCCCTTCATTTTGCTGCGGCTTACCTTGACTGAGAAGCCTAATCTTTTGTTTAAATAACAATTTCAAGTTCAAAATGGAAAGCATGCGGAACATTTTCTGGTTGCCTGTCAAGATCTACTCTCTCCCCTTTTCTACTTTGCTCTGTGCCCAGGAGGCTGACCCCTAAGGACTAGATTAAGTAGCTCCCTCGCCCTCTGGCTTCTAGCAGGTTCCACCAATGGGAAGAACCAGCAGGAAGCCCATGCAGGAAGAGTGAGAGGTGGTATTTATTCCCCCGGCGCGCTCCCTGCTACTGAGGTTTGGCAGGGATCATGTTCCTCTACTTAAGACATGGTCTTCCTGTTGGTGGCCTTCTCTGTAGCTGCAGGTCTCCCGGGCCCAGGTAAGGGCTCTTTCTCTTGCCCTTGGCCCAGGGGAGGAAATGGCTTTGCTAGTCTCTGGTACTTTGCCAGCCCCTGCTGCTTTGCCTTAACCCTACCCTCACCTCTGTAAATAGACACGTAATTGACTTCCCTGCCTTCCATTCCCTTTGAGTGCTGAGTCCTGCTGGGACTCTGACTGATACAGAAGTCCAGCGTGGATAAGGAAAAGAAGGTCAGTCGCTCTTGGTCCTAGCGCAGGGACTATGGCAGGTGATCGTGGGTAAAGTCTTTTCACTTTTGTGGTTTGCAAATGCTTCATCTGTAAAAAGATCAGTTGGACAAAATCAGAGGCCTTTCCAATTTTTTTAAATTTTTTATTCTTTTTGCTCATGTACCTGCAAAAGAATTCTCAAAAACCACATAATCACATACTTTACAAATTTGCCATCCTGGTTTTAAGTAGTTGTAAAGGTTGTTATGTCCTGCATACTGTAAATATTAGTGTTTAAAAATAAAACTGTTACATCACCTTTTACAATATATCCAATGGAATTTAAACATCATACTGATTTTATACCTACTGGCATCCATTTTGAAAAAAAAATACATGAACAAACTCTTAACAGCTAGAAATTTTATAATGTTCCTCTTTCTCCTTTAAATCATTTTTTCCATTTCACTTCTCCCACAGAATTTTATAGGAATGTAATATATTTTTCTGCTTGTAAGTTTCATATGGATCATTTTGGCATAGTCTCTAAATCAAAAATGCTCCTAGACGGAAATTTTAAAATGTTTATATTTCCTATGATCATAACACTCTAAGGGTTAAGCATTTTTCTGAATTGAGTCATCTACACAATTAATATTAAGACAAGTTGACCAAAATTTTTATAATTGTTAAGCATAAAAAGTAAAATTAAAGAAAAAATTGTCTTTTCATGGGATGGACAGAAGAGGCGTCATGCTGTCTTGATCAAAGGAACCTCTGCTCCCCAGTATTTGGAATGAGCCCTAGGTTTGGTGCCCGAACCCCCAACCCCCAACCCCCGACCCAGGCTTTTCCACTTTGGGCAATGCCCCCCAGTAAGACGTGGATGGATAAGGAATAATACACCTTTATTTTGTCACGTGGGAGAAGGGCAGCTGAGAAAGGGAAGGGGGAGAGGAGAGCCAGGTTCATGCGTTCCCATCCGAGTTCCCAGGCCAGTCAGTTATAAGAAATCATGCATATGGCAGCCGAGAATCTAGAAATGGACTCCCTTAAAACTCTCTATGTCGACTACTCGGAAATTGTATCTCCAGAAGATGTGCCTCTTAATCCGAAGGCCCCTGGGCATGGTGGTGTCTGCAGGGCGCCCGTGATGGGAGCTTTCCTAGAGTCCAACTCCCTTCACTGCAGCTTCCTGTCTCCATTTCCATCTGCAAAATGGGGGTGCCTACACTCTACCCCACGGGGAATCTTTAAGACTTAATCAGCCAAAACCGGTTTGGCTCAGTGGATTGAGCGTCGGCCTGCGGACTGAAAGTTCCCAGGTTCGATTCCGGTCAAGGGCATGTACCTGGGTTGCAGGCACATCCCCAGTGGGAGATGTGCAGGAGGCAGCTGATCAATGTTTCTCTCTCATCGATGTTTCTAACTCTCTATCTCTCTCCCTTCCTCTCTGTAAAAAATCAATAAAATATATTTAAAAAAAAGACTTAATCAACATGATGAGTGTACAGCACCCCGTATATGGCAAACAGTATATCCAGAAAGTATCATAGGATTGGGGAGGTGTCTCCCAGTTCTGACATACCTGCTGAGCTGTTTGGGGGGTAAGTTTTACTGCTTATAGAGCCTTCTCAATATTTCCAAAAAAATGTCAGTCACTATCCACAGATAGTGACCTTTGCCCCTTCGGGGAGCTGATAATGCCAGTGCCCTCTCCTGGTAGAAGCAGGGGGCCATGGAGCTGTAGGTTGGAGACCCGTGAGGCTGTCTTCATCAAGCTCCCCGCTTTGTCAGAGTAAAAGAATTATACTCAGGCTACGTGCAGGGTGCGTGCGCCTGACAGTTCCTGCTTTCCAGGAACCGGAATAAAGTGTTTATTCACTGATACCCTCCTGGAAAAACTGGGGTTGCCTCGGGGTCAATGTTGAATCAGGCAAGCCAATATTTGCGCTTTCTGCCTGAGAAGCAAAATGAAGCATTGATATGCTAAGAAGTTGCCAACAGTCAGTTTTGCTGCTGGCCAGCTCTGATGTGACTTCTTTGCTAACATTATTGCTCAGACACCAGGCCCGAACAATGCCTGCCCCGCTGACTGCCACTTTGCCTCGGAATGAGGGCCTCCCCGGCACGCCAGCGGACTGAGTTCTGCATCCTGAATTTTCAGTTTCATTTCCGATTGATACAGAGGAGTGCCGCTCCTTTCCTTTATAAAGAAACCGGTTGTGCATCTTGCCCCTGGTTTGGTTTCGACCTCTTTACCATCTCTCAGAGCGCAGCGTTAATTGATGAAATCCTGGGCAGCTTCATCTAAATGATTTTTTACTTTGAAATTAAATTTCTTTCTGACATTTTTTTTTGAGAAGGAAGAAATTGGTGATACATGTGGTAGATTGATTGTGTCAGTGGCCCCAATTCTTCATCCCTCCCTGGACCATGCCCTGGGCCGTGTAACTGTGCAGGATTCTGACTCTGGGCCCAGCTGTATGACTTCTTTGGGGCAATGGGATGATCATAAATATGAGTTAACCAGGGGCTTGAAAAGTGCATACACAGTTGGGCTTGTCCGCTTTTCTCTTCTGCCATTGCCAAGTGAAGGTGCTCGGGCTAGCCTGCTGGGGAAGGAGAAATGTGTGGACTAGACCCATATGGCCCTAGTTGATCCAGCCACAACCAACGTAGATCAGCTAAGAGTCAGCCAACCCCAGGCATGTGAACTAACCCAGCCAAGACCAGAAGATCCTTGCAACACCAGCAGACTCGTGAACTAAATGCATGCTTATTATTTGAAGCCACAGAGTCTTTTGGCTACTTGCTAGGTAGCACTGTAGGGTCATACAGACCAAGCAGAGTGGCAGACTCGCCCTCCGGGAGCAGTGCCCACGGGAACACTGAGCCCATGTGCAACTCCTCCAAGGACGCTGGAAATGGTGAGAGAGGAAGGAAGGAACCTTACCAGGAAGGCCGAAGTGCTTCCACCAGGCAGGTGGGCGACCGTGTCTGAGATTCAGGATAGCAAAGTAAATATGAGTTCAGGCCCTGTAATCAGACTCCCGGGTCCCAAACCCAGATTCTGTGTTCTTGACCTCTTTGTAGGCAGTTTCCTTATTTGTAAAACAGGGGGGATAATAAATAGTACCTACCTCATCAAGTGTTTACAAAAAGTAATGTTCCCCCGCCCCCCAATATATTTTTTATTGATTTCAGAGAGGAAAGGAGAGGGAGAGATAGAAACATCAATGATGAGAGAGAATCATTGATTAGCTGCCACCTGCATTCCCCTTACTGGGGGTTGAGCCCACAACCTGGGCATGTGCCCTTGACCAGAATTGAACCTGGGACCCTTCAGTCCATAGGCTGATGCTCTATCCACTGAGCCAAACCAGCTAGGGCAAAAGTAATGGTTTTAATGCACTTAGAATAGCTCATTGTAGCTCTAGGAAGATATTTGCTAAAGAAATAAATAAAATATGGCTCATTTATACCCACAGGCTAGCAAGGCCTGGAGAACTTCTGGATTACATTTGTCTATTGCTAGAACAGATATATGTGGATCGTGGAAAGACAGTTTCTCATTTCATAGAGTCAAATATTGACTTCCGAAGAATCGAATGCATACTCAAGACCTCTCAGAAATCTGGAAAAAAGTTTCCCTTTGGAAAATTCACTCTATTGTGTGAAAGTCCTGGGCTCAGTTAATTCACCTGACCAGGTTCTTGGGCAGAACTCCACAGGTGAATTCAAGAAGAGCACCAGGAATGATGTTATCCATTGTTCAGGAGGCTGGGAAGGATTTCCACTTCAGATTATTGAGATAAAAATTTTGGTGCACGGAGAGGTAATCCTCAACTAATTGAAAGGCTCAACTGAGAATGTTTCTTTCCATGAAGACTCTTCAAAGTCATAACTTTATTGCATTATTATTATTATTACTAGAGGCCTGGCCTGCAGGGATCGGGCCAAAACTGGTTCCCCGACATCCCCTGAGGGGTCCCAGATTGCGAGAGGATGGTTCTTGGGTGACGCACCCCGGAATCGGGCTCCCTGCTCTCTGGTTCCAGGTGTGTCACCCGAGAACCACAGCTGCCAAGTCACCGCAGCTCGGCAGCTCCTGCATTGAGCATCTGCCCCCTGGTGGTCATTGTGCATCATAGCTACCAGTCGGACAGTCCAATGGTTGAATGGTTGCTTAGGCTTTTATATATATAGATTTTGCAAAGAGTCGTCAACTTTTAATTTTGCTGTATTGGTAACATTGGTGTCATCAACCCTCATTTTGTGAAAGGACTTATGAACAACAACAAAAAAGTAACATATCTCAGATAGTTTCAGAGGAAAGGAAACAGCTGGCAACTCTATAGCCACACACAGATTAGAGAACCAAACTGTCTTGGTTACTTATTGTTTGCTTTGCTGCAAGTCCTTTAAGGTTGGCTGACCCCAGCCTCAGGGCCTTTGCACTTACCGATTCCTATTCATGGAACCCTTTCTCCTCAGGTCTTTGCACAGCTGGCTCCTTCTTGTTCAAGGCTCAGCTACAATGTCATCTGATCAAAGACACCTTACCTGGTCCCCAATTCAGGTCCCCAGTGGGTGGTAGAGAAGCAGAAAGGGCTTGCTGTGATTCCAGAAAGAGAGGGATGAGAAGGACCCATAGGATTTTCCAGGCCAGAGGACCCTGGACGCAGGCTGCAGGTCATTCCAGGTTGGTGTAACTGACCCTTTGGAGAAAATGGTGAAAGCCAGAGATTTTCTTCCCCCAAATGTCCACATAGACATAAGTTTGCTTACCACATAATATTGCTTCGTTCATGGATCCCCACACCTATTCAAGGTCTCTATGGAAGGATCCGGATCCAGAGAGCCCCTGCCATCGGATTAGGATTAAGATCCCGAGAGGACGGGTATTTCTAGCCAGCCTTCCAGCGGGATGTTACTCTTCCTGGAATCTTCGCTGGCCCCACAGGCGGAGTGGAGCCCTTCCTCTTCCTCCTGTTGTGTAAAGACTCAGGGAGCCCAAGTCTCCCCGGCTGGGCTGTCACAAGAGAGCACTTCCCTCCGGGTTTAGGCGTCAAAAAGAAACCCAGCTTGAGGAAGGAGACACCATTTTTGTGAAGTCCCTGCCTTATTCTGTTTCACACCCTTTCGATTACAGGGGTCCTCAAACTACGGCCCGCGGCCCACATGCAAATACAAATATTGTATTTGTTCCCGTTTTGTTTTTTTACTTCAAAATAAGATATGTGCAGTGTGCACAGGAATTTGTTCATAGTTTTTTTTTTAAACTATAGTCCGGCCCTCCAACGGTCTGAGGGACAGTGAACTGGCCCCCTGTTTAAAAAGTTTGAGGACCCCTGCTTTAGAAAGTATCGCTTCACTCTGAAGACGTCTTCTCCACCAAGATGGACCCACAAGATTCTAGCCACCCAAAGACCACTACTGAGGCAACTCATGTCTCCTTGTTCCCCTCGCTGCCTGTGACATGAGCTTGACATCTGCTTGCCACCCTCATTCAATAAAATCTCACCGTCCTCAATTCCTGGTGACCCAGTGTCTCCAGACTCCAACAAAAAGAAACACACCTTTTGAGTGTGCCGGTGTGTCAGGCCCTAAGCCTGGCACCTTTACACCCCTGAGCTCAGCAAATCCGCACAGTCCTCTATGAGGTTCAACATTTGAGAGGGCTGCCCAGCCCAGCAGAGCTCCTCCCTGGGCGGGTCTCAGAAGTCTCTGTGTATTATATGACCCTGCTCCCCTGGGCCATCAATGATTGGCTCCTGTGGCACTTGAGTCAAGCATAGTCACTCACATTCCCTGTCCTGAGAATCTGGATTAGAACACAGAGGCACTGGCCAGCACCTGCTGGCACTGAAGGACGGTGGGCTGGCCAGGTGGCCACTTGGACTGTGAGCCTAGAGAAGCAGAGTGCCCACCTGAGAGAGGCAGGGAGGCAGGGAGGATAAGAGACAGAGACAGAATGAATTGGGGCTGAGACGTCAAGAGACCTATGGCCCAGAGAGATGACGAGAGCAAGCCCAGTTCCTGATGATTTTCTAGTTCCTAGCTCCAAATCCTCTTAAGGGTTTGCTTTATTTCCTCCCCTCGGGTGCCATGATTTACCGCCTAATCTATAATAATAAAAACGTAATATGCTAATTAGACCAGATGACCTTCTGGACGAAGCAGGGGCTGCAAAGGAAGCCTGGGTCCTGGGTGCCAGAGGGAAGCTGGTGCCGGCAGCTGGGGGAAGGAAGGCCTACTCTTGCACAAATTTTGTGCATTGGGCCTCTAGTTTAATAACAATAATAATTGTCTTTCTCTTTCTCCTCCTCCTCCTTCTTCCAGTTCAGCATCATTTTGTTACTACTGGTTACAACTACAAGACGTTGATAAGACTGGTAGGTTGAAGGATCCCCATTTTACAGAGACAGAAACGAGGCTCAGAGATTAAGTCACAAGCCCAGGGTCACACCTTAGTCAGTGGCCGAGATGGGAAACAGGTGTCTCTGTGATTCCAGTTGCTGACATGTATGGAGTACGTTCTTCCTGCCAGGTACTTTCTAAAAGCTTTACGGGTGCAGCCCTAGCCGGTCTGGCTCAGTGGATAGAGTGCCAGCCTGCGGACTGAAAGGTTCCATATTCAGTTCTGGTCAAGGGCTCATACCTGGGTTGCAGGCTCCATCACTGGTCCTGGTTGGGGCGCGTGCGGGCCGCAACCAATCGATACGTCTCTCTCACATCGATGTTTCTCTCTCTCTGTCTCTCCCTGTCCCTTCCACTCTCTCTAAAAATCAATGGAAAAATATCCTCGGGTGAGGATTAACAAAATAAATAAATAAACAAAGGCTTTACATGTGTTATCTCATGTCATCCTCAGAGCATCCCCATGGGGGAGATACTGTTGTCAGCACCATTTGAAAGATGAGGTATTGTTGGTGCTCTTGCCCCACTTCGGGCGTCCATTAATGCCGGGGTTCATGTCCCAGCATCAAGAAGGGTTCAGGAATCTGGAGAAGGGGCTGCGCGTAGATGACATAGAAATCCAAAGACTAATAAAAAGTCTGGAGACGAGATATAATTTTGAAAGGCATTGGGGTCAGAGGACCTTCAGCTAAAGGAACTGAAGAGTGTCCCTCCTTGTCTAGGACCCTTGCTTTTATTAACACAATTTGTCCTAAGGCAAGGTGGAGATAATACACTTCATAGGGTAAGGTTTCCAAGGGCACAGAAGCATTGTCAGTTTGGGGAATAGCCTACGGCTGTTCAGGTGTTTGGCCAGTAGGAGGCAATAACATGTAGATTAAGATGCCCTTTAACTGTCTGGCAGCCACAATCCGTTTCCTATTCAGGTTTGGGGAAATGCCTTTAGCCATTCCCAACAGGTGACCACATGTGTGACTCAACCCTGTTGAGTCCCCAAGTCTCATCAACCTTTTGATGAAACTCTTGAAATTATGACATGCTGGAATTGGTCTCCGGCATCTCACCCTTTTTGATTTTTTAAATTTAACAAGAATGTATGTTTTAAGATTTTTAAATTCAATTGAAAGGACAGAATTCTATCATGTCCCTTTAAATTGCTGCCAGACATTAAAGGAATTAGATTGCAATAAGTTTCTTTCTGGGCCAACAGTTCTTAGAGTTCCAATTTCAATGTCCAACAGTTTCTTATATGTACATGTCAGCAATGATATTTCAGTTCTGGATGGTGGACAAACGGTGGCAATGCAGGTCTGACCTTCTCTGGTTTGGTCCTGGGCAACCTGCAGCAATGCACAGCTGCTGACTGCTATCATGGCAAGGCGTCGTCACCATCTTCATTTCTGGACTGTCTCTCTTCTGTTGTCGCATGGGGCCACTGCTATTCTGTGACTGGAGCACCCTGGTCAGTTCCTCTCTGGGATTCATTGTTGCAGGAATCCACATGGGCTTGGAGGAGTTTTCTGGAAATATACAAACATATTCTCGACCAAAGGTTAATAAAGGAATCTTATCTATATATTAGACTTGGAATCCTTTTTATTTTTGCCCAAATGATTTTCCTTTGGCTTATTTTAACACCATATGTGTTTTTATGGGTGTCTTGTTATTAGCATTACAAATTAAAATTAATTTTCAAGTAAAAATTTTTTAGATGTAATTAAGGCTTTTACTTACAGGGCATTATTCCACTATCGCCTCTTTTTTGATTTTAATATTAGGAGGCTTTTAGAGATTTTACAATGCAGTCTTGATAACTTTTAATTTCAATTTCTTGTATAGAAATATGACTGCTCTGGATTTATTGTATGTTAAGCAATTTTTGAACCATCAATAAAAATTATAGTTAATACTTTAGGATCAAGTTTCTTGTACAGCAAATTAAGTTTCTTGAATATTTATTTATTTCAATTAGCCAATTTAAATTAGTCTGAAATAAGGTTTATTATTATTATTTTTAACTTTACTTGTCCTAGGTTATAGAGAATAAATGATACTAACTAAATTTCTGCAATTAGTCTTTGAGTAACTTTACACTAGCTGTATTCAGGGAGGAAAAAACACAAGTTATTTACCTTTTATATGAGGCCTAATATAATTAATTTCTAATTACAGCCCTTCAGATGTTCAAAGGAAATCTTTTCATTTACTTCTAGAGTAGTTTTACAGGCCATACTTAGAGAATTTCAACTGAAAAGAATTTTTGTCTTTCTTTTATACTACAAGCAAGAAATGTTAACAAATACTGCTTTTTGGATGTTGACTGATAATGCCAGGCTATGTTACATTAAACTTTCCTTACGATCATGGTGACTATTGGTATCAGATTTGGTATTTTAACAATTTTTAGTTTATTCCGTAAATATTAGTGAAAGAGATTTTAAAACTTTTAAATTTTCTCCTTTTTATTAAATTTAGAATTATATTTTTAACAGCATTCCCTTTCGGCTTATTTGCATATACAGAGGGATCATGGGAAGCCTTCAGTATCTTTTTTAGAAGAATTTACTTTACTAGGATTAAATTGCTTACAAAGATATTGGCTCCTCATATAACTTAATTTATATGAGATCTTGATTATATTTTTAAAAGTTAATTTATTAAGTAATTTAAGTAGGTATTTTTATTAAAAAAGCAAAGTTAGTAAATTTAGTAAACTTTTAAGTCTGATTCACAAGGTGCAAACGCTGCCCCACCTCCAGCCTAATTTAAAATGCAGGCGGCGAGGGCTTTTGTTTTTTAAATTACATCGTAAAATTCCACTGCTGTATTTTAAGAGATTTTAACAAAATAACTTGTTTTGCCCTTTCTTAGAGGCAAAAACTTAAAATATATTTATAAATTTTTATTTGATAAAGCTTTCCATGTGATTTCAAGTATATTAAATTTGGTTAAATTCAAAAATATTTTCTTTAAGAGAGAACAAACCTTTGAAAACATTTCAGGGCCCGTAAAAAGCCTCAAGGTTATTCCTTGGTTATAGTTTTGAAATCCAACTTGAAAGACCATCAAATATATATATGTATATATGATTTAAAGATTATATACTTTGTATAATTATTAAGAGATATCAATTAAATTTAAACTGGATTTTGCATTAGAAATTTCGGTTGGGATCACAGAATTTATCCTCTTTTTCAATTAGACCAATGAGTAATATATTTTGAATTCCTAATTTTTTCAGAGAAAACACCAGATTTTCTTAAAATTAAATTTCTATACTTTAGGCATTTAGTTACTAGAACTACAATTTCTCCCAATATAATATAACTATAACTTTAAACTTTTAGCTGGCAAGTTAAATATTTAGCATTTCTTTAGATTAATAACACCTTATATTCTTAAGAATAAACTTCAAAAATACAAGACACAATCAATAGATTCAATTCTGTCCTCTAGATTTTTCATGAGGGAAATTTAGATTAATATTTTAGCATTTTGTTATTTCAGAATATCTAATTCAATTTAGCAAACTCCCAAAGCCTTGGGCTGCCATTGACTGGAAACAGGTAACCATTAAAATGCAAATTAGTTACATTCTTTCTCCCAAAGAGGGGAAACTGGGAAGCAAGCCTGTCTTTAGAAGTTGCCACTGGCAGGAAATTTTTGGCCTACCTGCTTGTTCTGTTGGGGGAAGGGAGGCTAGCCCTTCCTCCATTAGAAAGGCGCAGCTAACTTTTTTAACTAACAAAGGGCCAGTTTTTTACCTGGGCTATTTAGATTTTTATAATTAATATATTATTCAATAATTCTTGAGATTCAAATCCAAATATTATTTTAAGGCATATTTAGCAAATTTTTGCAACAAAGACAATTTTACTGAATTTTCTTTTCAGCCTAAAAGTTAACTTTGGAACAGGCTTCATTAACATTTTAAAAACTACTCTTTTTTATGGAAATACCAATCTTGCTCCTAGAATCTAGCCAGTATCCCTTTTCCTTGGGTCAAATTTGCCATTTTTCTTAGGAAATAATCAGTCTTGGGTTTTATTTTGTACATTTGTAAAGAGATTCCAGCTCAAAACTCTATCTAAATGTCCAAAAACAGGACAGTTGCGTGCATTTGTTTTGGCCACTTTTCTCTTTACACGTGCACAGAAATCCCAGATGCATTTTTAAATTTTGTAAAACTTTTCAATTACAAGAAGGAGCATACTCGGGAAGGGGGCGTCCATATTGGATCGCCATGTGGCTCCCTTCCTCCCATCCCTCACATCCTGCTTTGGAAGAAGTTTCAGCAAATGACCTGGTGGCATATTTTTTCCCAAAGTCATGCTTAATAGAAGAACAGATTTTAAATTTTTTCCTTTTTCGCTTTCCAAAGTAATTACTAGCACCCAAGGTTATCTTAGCCAAAATTTGGTTATCATAAGATGTTCTCCGGTAATTTTTAAACAAAACATTAAGTAATCTCATTGCGGGAGAGCTTATAGCTCTGCCCTCTCCTGCCACTTTTGAATCTTTCCAGATGCGGCAGTGGGGTTTCATTTCTTATTACAGATTTTAGATTCCAAATACAAATTAAGATTTTAATTTGAACAAGAAACCACATTAAAAATGACCATGGCACTCTTTTTTCAGCCTGATTTAAAAGAGTACCTTTTAATATTCCAATTTCTTTATAATTTTGCCTTCTTATCAAATTTTTCCCCATAATAATCTGACTTAAACACAAAGTATCACTCATGCACTTTCGGATCCGCGGGCTTCTGAAGCTAACATGGGCTCTACGCATAGTTACTCTTACCGCCATTACTGGTGTTGTTTCCGCTCAGGCGCATCCTTCTTTTCCAGACGTCCAACGCCATTACTGTTGGTGCTTCCAGCGTTGTCGGTGCTCGGGCGCCATTTATTGTTGGTGCTCTTGCCCCACTTCGGGCGTCCATTAATGCCGGGGTTCATGTCCCAGCATCAAGAAGGGTTCAGGAATCTGGAGAAGGGGCTGCGCGTAGATGACATAGAAATCCAGAGACTAATAAAGAGTCCGGAGACAAGATATAATTTTGAAAGGCATTGGGGGTCAGAGGACCTTCAGCTAAAGGAACTGAAGTGTCCCTCCTTGTCTAGGACCCTTGCTTTTATTAACACAATTTGTCCTAAGGCAAGGTGGAGATAATACACTTCATAGGGTAAGGTTTCCAAGGGCACAGAAGCATTGTCAGTTTGGGGAATAGCCTACGGCTGTTCAGGTGTTTGGCCAGTAGGAGGCAATAACATGTAGATTAAGATGCCCTTTAACTGTCTGGCAGCCACAATCCGTTTCCTATTCAGGTCTGGGGAAATGCCTTTAGCCATTCCCAACAGGTGACTACATGTGTGACTCAACCCTGTTGAGTTCCCAAGTCTCATCAACCTTTTGATGAAACTCTTGAAATTATGACATGCTGGAATTGGTCTCCGGCAATGAGGAGATGGAGGCACGGGGAGGTTGGATTGTCTGCTCAAGGTCATGTAGCCTGTGAGGGCCAGAGCCAAGGTTGGAACCCAAGCAGTAGACGCGCTCTTAAAACGTAATCACTATAGGTATAGTATTAATGTGGCCGAGATGATTCTGGGCGCAGCGGACTGGGCGTGGCAGGGCTCTGAAGTTCCCAGAAGTTGATAAACGTAGGTATGTCAAATCGAACCATGGACCGTTAGAGAATGGGTAAGCCCTCGGAGGTCCCTACTGGACCCCGTTTCCACCTCACGTGAGTGTCTGTTCTTGGCAGCTCTGACCAGTGGTCACTCCGCCCCTGCGATATGGTGCCTCTAGTCCATCATTGAGCAGGTCGGGTCTAGCCCCCTGGGCTCTCACTAAATACTTGGCTCCTCTTCTGCCCTTCCCCCCTAAGTAACCCTTAGTTTACCTCCTGAGCAGGCATACCTCACAGCTCTGAGTGACTGCAGAGTTTCCAATGGTTTGGGAAATGCAAGCTCCGCCCTTGTCCCCTCAGCATGCCCTTCATGGCCCAGAAGGGGCAGACCCTCCAGGGCTGGGTCCCTGTGGAGGACAGCCTGTGTGTGGTGGTGTGGAGTGCATCTGGGCTCCCAGCAGGGATGTGCTGACAGTGTCTGTGGCCTGTGGGTGGTAGAGAAGCAGAAAGGGCTCGCTGTGATTCCAGAAAGAGGCGGCTGAGAAGGACCCTGAGGATTTTCCAGGCCAGAGGACCCTGGATGCAGGCTGTAGGTCATTCCAGGTTGGTGGAACTGACCCTTTGGAGAAAATGGTGAAAGCCAGAGATTTTCACCTCCAAAATGTCCACCTAGACATAAGTTTGCTGTGCCCCAAAATTGCTTAGTTCATGGGTCCCCACACCTACTCAAGGTCCCTATGGAAGAATCCGGATCCAGAGAGCCCCTGCCATCGGATTAAGATCCCGAGAGGACGGGTGCTTCTAGCCAGCCTTCTATCCAGCGGGATGTTGGGATCTTCGCTGACCCCACAGACGGAGTGGGGCCCTTCCTCTTCCTCCGCACCTGTCCATTTCGCTGTATTGCAGTAGTCTTTAAAAAACATGGCCCTTAGACCAGCAGCCTTAGCATCACCGGGAACTTGTTTGAAAGGCAAACTCTGGGTGGGGCCCAACAACCAGTCTTTGCACAGGCCCTCCCTGTGCTCTGAGGATTGCTCAAGTGTGAGAAGGGCCGCTGCCCGCAATCCTCTGCTCTGTGCCATGCCTGCCCTACTACACATAAAGTGCTGGGCACATAGTAAGTGCTCAATGAATATTAACTGCATCATGTTCCCCTGATTCCCAGAGCAGGCTTCTCGACCCCCTCCCTCTCCCCACTTGGTCCCCTATAGCTCTGAGTCTGGTGACTGTGATGCAATGTTATTTGGGTCCAGTTTCTTTCTATTCCAGGGCTTACGGTCAGGCTTAGTTAGCTCCGCTAGGCAGAGGAGAGGGCTTGGCCTTGAGGAAGGTGCCCCAACACTTCCACACAGGGATGGGACCAGAGTCATCAAAGCTGGCAACATCTGTCCAGGCTTCAAGGCCTCAGCCACCTAGTGGATGAGGGGCAGGCAGGCAGGGGGCTGACCAGCCAGCAAGTATGCCCAGAGCTCATGGGAGCCCAACTGCCAAACTCTGCAGGCTGGCCTGATCCCTTTGGTGCCTGCCTTACACCAGCTTTGGCAAAGTCTGCTGAACCTATGCCAGGGTGGCAGGCTGGCAGGGAGGGGAAATGGACACTTCATTTTTAACGACTCTTCAACTTTGGGGGATTGGGGGAATGGTTAGAAGATCCCTCTTCTTAACCTCGTGTGTGTGTGTGTGTGTGTGTGTGTGTGTGTGTGGTCCGTGGTAAGAGTGTGTCTCTTAATTCTATGCCTCCTATGGAGAGCTATATTCCCATATTTCATTCTGCAGGGGAAGGATGTGTCTTCTATACTGTCCCTCAGTTTCCTGACATTTATTTTTTTAAACTATATTTTTATTGATTTCAGAGAGGAAGGGAGAGGGAGAGAGAGATAGAAACATCAATGATGAGAGAGAATCATTGATCGGCCGCCTCCTGCACGCCCCCTATTGGGGATCGAGCCTGCAACCTGGGCATGTGTCCTGACCGGGAATCAAACCGGTCATCCATCTGGGTTCATAGGTTGACGCTCAACCACGGAGCCACGCCAGCAGGCAGTTCCTGGCATTTAAAAAGTATTAACTTTTCTGAGGAGTGCACAGGAAAAAATTCTGTAATCCTTTTTGCTTCATATCGATCCAGCTCTTAACATTTTTTTTGTGATTTTTTTTAAAGTGGGGTCAGTGCAAAGATACCTGTTTATCCTTAATTTCTAATGGTTTTATTTTTAAAAAGTAACCTCATAGTTTTCTCTTGGGGAAGGGGAAAGAAAGATTTCCCTCATCTCATATATAAGCAGTTCTTTAAGTTTTTATTCTAAAAATCAATCAGTTGTGGAAGATGTAGGATGGACACAGTAATCCCTGTCTCTTTAGGGAGCAGGTCCTTCACACTTAATTTTTTAAAGAATTGATTTTGGGGGCAGGTGAGGAGGAGAACAGGAAAAAAAAAATCCCCTTTAAAATTTCCCAAATCACAAGAAGGCAGTTCCTCAAAGGAAAAAAAAAAAAAAGAAAAAAGAAAAAAAGTGATTATTTAGGATGTTGGATAGAAATATTCTTGTTCACCATTTATTTCACATAGAAACAGTTTCTCAAGTTTTTCTTTTGAAAATGAACCTGATCAGGGGCTATGGGAGGGAGCTAACCCCCCTCTAACCTTTATTAACCCTCTTGTCTTACATAGGGCCATTTCTTCAAACTTATTAAAATAAACGTTTTTTAAACATTTTTTTTGGACTAGGGTAAATAGACATACTCTGTTCACCCCACATTTCACATAATTATAAAGCAGCTCCTCAAATATTTATTTTAAAAATCAGCCTGAGTGGGGGGCTAGGAAAATTCCCCTGACTGCTCTTGTCAGCCATGGGGCCAGCTCTCCAAACTTTCACATGACATGGGCATGTCTGGAGGGTGGCCACGGGGACATCTCCACTGAGCCTTCCATAAGGCCAGCTCTTCAAACTTTATTTTTAAAAAATCCATCTGATTTTTTTGGGGGGTGAAGGGGGAGCCGAAGAGTTCCCATTAACCCCTTGTGTTCCGCGGGGAGGCAGCTCCCCAAACTTTTTTTCCAACGTGAACATGACCTTTCGGAGGGGCTGGAGCGCGGGGGGCGGGCAGGAGGGCGCCCGGGGCGGGCGCGGGGGCGCGGGGAGGGCTGGGCGCGGCGCGGGAAAGTTTGGGGGGCGGGGGCGCCGCGGCCCCGGGGCTGGCGGGCGGGCGGGAGCGGCGCGCCCGGGGCCCGGCCGGCTTTGTGTGCGGCGCGGAGGCCGGCGGCGCGGAGGCCGAGGCCGAGGCCCGGAGCTCGCGGGCCGCGCGGCGAGGCCGGGGGGGCGGGCAGGGCGGCGGGGGCGGCGGCGGCCCCGCGAGGGGCGGCTCGGCGGCGGCGGCGGCCGGGGCGGGCTGGAGGTGGGGGCGAGGGCCGGGCGCCCCCCCCGCGCGCCCCCAGCGCCCCCGCCCCCCCGGCCTGAGCGGGGCGGGCGGAGGAGGGAGCGGCAGCGGCGGCGGCGGCATTGTGCGCGCACCAGCAGCCCGGCCCGGGAGGAGCAGGACGCGCCGGGGCCGCCTCCTCCCGCACGGACCCATGAACCAGCCGGGCGGCGCGGCGGCTCCGCAGGTACGAGGGGGCCGGGGGCGAGCACCGCGCGGGGGACCCGGGGGGCCGCGGCCCGGGGCGCTGCGCCACTTCATTGCCAGATGTGCCAAATGCCAAGTGCCTGGGCACGTTTGCGGGCTTTTTGTGGGCGCCCACGGGAGGGTCGGGGTCTGGATCGCCCCCCCCTGGGCGCCGCGGGGTGCGAGGAGGGTGGGAGACGCGGTGGGGTCTCTCCGGACCCCCACCCGGCGCCCTCTCCGGCCCCGGGCTCGGACCGGAGCCCAGAAAACAAAGCGGTGAGAGAACAGAGCAGCCATTTCAGTTTGGACAATTCACATTTTGCAAAAATGCAACCCCTGCCAGCTCTCCCCCCTCCCCTCCAAATTTGCAATTTCCCCCTGACCCTCTCCGCGCGCCCGGCGCCTGGTGAACCCCGGGAGGTCTTTCCTCCCTGGCCCCCCATCTTTGCAACAATCTTTTTTTTTTTTTAGGCCATATTTCCCTTTCTCATTTTTTTTTTCTAATTTTTCTTCAAACGGTAGTTTTTTCCCATTAAAACGACGCCACCTAGAGGATACTATTCTGTAAATAAAAAAGAAATTAAAATTGAAAAGAAATAATTTTTATTTCTTATTTTTTCAAAAGTTTGCACTATAAATCAGTGGAGGGGAAAGGGATTCTTCTTTTTTCTTTTTGGGGTGAAAATTTTCTCTTTGATTTTTTTTTCAGCAGCATGAAGGCAATTTTTATTTCTGAAGCCAAATCCAGATAATATGTAAATGAAAATTAAGCTGGAATTTGAATGAATTCAGTTTTTGAAGGGATGAAAGCAAAAAGCCTCCTAAAACCAGTCAATTTGGCTGCCCAACTCATTTTAGTTTGAGCAAAAAACTAATTGGAATGAGGAAAAGAGGGAAATTGTTGAGTTTGGAGAAAACTGGGAGAAATTGGCTTTATGAAGCAATTAGAAATTGTACTTCATTGTAATTTGGAACTTGTTTAGTTCCGGGCAAAAAAGACTAATTTCACAATTTGACAATATTTAAGTTCTATTTCAAAGAAGGAAGGATTTAAAAGAGAAAACAGACCCTAAAATGTTGGCTTTGGACACACCCAGAAATTGTAGGTTTTTTTTTTTTTTTCAATTTTGCATTTACATTTTACTGCATTTAAATCCCAAGGTTCTAAAGAAAAACAGAAACTGGAAAAGTTGGAGTGAAATCCTCTCTTTTTTTCCCTGTGTTTGTTGGGTTTGTGTTATTCTGTTTTGTTTTGATGGAATAATTAAGATTGTTTTCTGATTTTGTTTTCTGAAAGGTCTAGGCATTTCTTTTTTGTTGTTGTTTTATTCAGAAAATGTCAGAAACCTTTTTTGAGCAATATTCAGTGGGAAAAATGTAAATTCATTACATTATACAAATTGAGTAGCCCACAGATTTGTAGGAGAGACCGCCATTAAAATAAGATATGCATAATTAACATTATTATGAAAAAACTAACAGTGGATTCATAGAAGCTCATTTTTTATGACATGCAATTGAATCAGTGGATAAAGACAAGGGTTGAGGAATTCTTGGAGGAAGAAAATTTTCCCTTCTCTGTGCTTGCTCACTCTTCCAATTTGAAAAATTTATTATTTAAAAAAAAAATCCAGATTGATCTGAGGCCTCTTTGATTGTGATGTGGGCTTGGTAGATTATTAACATTGGGTATTTTTTCACAAATTTGATTATTTTCAAAGGGGAAGAAAAATCCATTAGCCTTCATCATTTTGGGGTGTTTGTGATTTTTATTTTTAAAGCACAAATTTTACTGACTTAACAAGAAGGAAAGATAAAAAGGGAAGGACAGAGAGGAGATGAAAATTCTGATTCTCATCCACTTCTCTAGTGAAATACTTATTTTGCTGAAAAAATGGGGTAAAACACCAATTCAGCTGATTCTAGTATCAAATTTTAATTTAATTTTTGGAGGAAAAAAAAATCAAAATACAAACAAAAGCCAAACCCAAAGCTACTTGATGAAAGCATATGTGCTAACAGCATTTGATATTTTTTTGACTTTAAAATGAATCAAATGAAGGTGAAACAAAAAAAAAAAAATTTTTTTTTTAGAAGACAAATATTGACCGAATAAAAATTTAACAGATGAAAATAAGGTACCCACCCAAAGTTGAAGGGTTATTTGTAATGAATTACTATCTGATTGAAGTTGCTGGGGATTTTGAACCAAAAACAAAAACAAAATGTTCTAATTTTTCTGTCCCAAAGGGGGGAATATTGCCAGCATTTGCAGGGTGGGATCTTGTGGGGGGGACTGATGGTGGGTCACACAGGGGAATCCCTGTGTCCCTTTCACCAGCCACCAGCTGATCTTGGAAGAAATGGTAGCCCCGGTCCATGGATTCCCAACCCTGTTTTGTAGAAATTCAGATTTCTTAGGGGATTCGAATTCTGTGAAATATATTTGACAGTGGTAGAGGTTTGACATTTCCCATCATGGCCATTGCATTTGGGAAATTTTATTTTTTTAGTAACAAAATCCTTCAGGGCTGATTGGCCACATTCTGACAGATTTGGAATGAGCTTTTTTTTTTTTTTTTTTTTTTTGTAGCATAATTAAAATTTTTTTTTTCTGTTGAATTATTTAGGCCGATGTCTAGGACGGTTAAAGAATTTACAATTTCTAAGGGCTCTGGTGGCCTCATGAGACAGTAGACCAAGGTTTAGCAAGAGATAGAGGAGAGCTGTGCCCTGGGCTGGGAAGGGGGTAGGTGGGCATCAGAGAAAAAGTCAGGGTTGTAGATAACAGGTTATTTCTGGTGCAAGGAATAAAAATAATTGCAGTGTGTCCCTTTGTGTGTCCTGGCTCTCCTGACACACAACTCACATTCCTTCCTTCCATTCTGCTGAAATTTTGTTGTGTTGTCTACATTGTAAAGGGAGCTCCTGGCTGGAAATGGAAAATCATTTCTGTTTTGTAGACCTGTTTTTCTCTTAAAAAAAAAAAAATTGTTTATTCTGATCATGTTTGTTGTAGAGGAAATCGCGGTGCATGATGGTACTGTAGGAGGCGGGGTCAGTTTTCTTTTGTTTCTATTGGCGTCTCTCAGGATTGAGATCTGACCTGGGCCTTGCCTTTCTCACCTCCTATTTTAAGATGGAAGTGTGACCAGAAATGGACACACGAGCTGATTTTCATTAGCCCATGTCTGCTTACCACACTCTCTTATAATATTGGGCAAAAAATCTGGCAAATTGGACTTGAGGGGTGGTAATTTGATGATGGCTGCGTTATTTTGGTGAAAGATCATTTATACTCTCTTTCACAGTGGAGACTCTTATTACTTAATGTTTTGCTTTTCAGCCTAAGGAGGTTTTTTTTTTTTTTTTTCTAATAAGGTTTGAAATTTCAAGGGCCTGCTTTATAGCTTGACTTTGGACCAAGCAAGGGAACAGGGTTTGCTTATACTTTAGCCCTGCACAGTAGTGAACTTGAACAAGGCCTCTTGCATTTGCTGAAGGAAAGCAACAGAGATGGCTGGTCAGTGGAAGGCTGACCTCTTCCCTGGTCCTAGAAAATAAACAGCCAATGGTTTGTTTCATTTGAGAAACAGAGTTTAAAAACTCCTCCATTGTCGGATACAATTTCCCCCCCACCTTTGACTCAGTTCTTGGCATGCTGCTTCCCTGGACTTCAGAACCCTCAAGTCTTCTCCTTGGTGGGGAGATAAGAACTTCCTTGCTGTGCTCTGCTGGCTGTATAAATTGACTTTCCATGGTCACGATGAAATTTGAATTTTCCCACGTTCTTGTAATGGTTTGTGTCCATTGTGTCTCCTACCTGCCGATGCAAAGTGAAGTAGGTTTGTGGGTTCGCAGGCGTTGTAGCTATCCCACAGTCTTGCTGTATGTCCTTGGACAAGTCACTTTTTCCTTCCGGACCTCAGTTTTTGCATCTGTCAAGTGAGAGCTTAGGATCCAAACAACAATAATGAATAAGTTTCATCTCTAATTCTGCCTCCCAGTGATTGGCTGTGGTTGCCTGAATCCTTGTGTTGAGAAGGATTCTGAGCTCACGTCCATATTCTGGAGAGAGGGGTGCAGTGTCCATCACAGAGTAGGAAGTGCACCTCTTAGTTACCATACCCAGCCTAGGCCGTGCCACGACCCATTCGTGGACTGTAAAGTCAGTTTAGTGGATCACAATCAGCATTAAAAAAATAGAATATAAAACAGGGGAACAAAAAAAAAAAAAAAATAGAGGCATAGCACAGTACCGAAGGCAAGTGTTGTCTCATGAGACGATTGTTTTATTTATGTTTGCTGATGTATGTTGCATGATAAGAAGTGGAGTTGCTACTGTGAGTCATGGTGAAACAGAGTTTGGAAGGTGCTGGACTATGATCCCCCACGATGCGCCACAGTTACACTTTCCTGCTCATACTTTATTTTCTCCTATGTTGTCCTGGCTGAGTTTTACGTGAACCCTGTGGGGTGGGTGTCCTGTGCCACAGGTGTGTCCCCTGGTTGAGGCTGCCGTACGGGCCACCTGTGAAGCAGGCTCGGCTGCCTGGCGCTCAGGCTCGCGCCCCAGTTTGTTAGCCTTGGATGAGACCTGAAGGACAGGTGTAGAGCGAAGTCTTTGCCAGGTTTTCTTGCTGGAAAGGAGGTTTTGAGTCATTTGGAATCCCTCCCTTGGTGGGAGGGAGAGCCGTCACAATGACTTCTGTTCCTCACTTTTAACTTCAGATTGCCAGAGGAATTGTTCTGGAGTGAGAGTTCATGGTTGTGTCGTATTTAAATTTTAATCAGACTGTGTGTGTGTGTGTGTGTGTGTGTGTGTGTGTGTGTGTGTGCATGTGTGTATTTTTGTGGGTATGAACTTCATAAACACTCCAGAATTGCTGTGGCAGTCCCCTGATCTTTTAAATGTGTCAGACCAGTGCTGTCCAATAGAAACGTGATTCGAGCCACAAATGTGAGCCAGTGTGTAATTTCAAATTTTCTAGTAATCCTTTAAAAAGAGAAAAAGAAACAGATGAAATTAATTTTAATAACATAGTTTATTTAACCCAATATATCCACCACACTATTTCAATAGGCCAGTAACATAAAATGATTAACGCAGTGTTTTACATTCTTTCTTTGGGGTGTGCTAAGTCTTTTCTTATTAGCCCCATTTCATGTGCTCAGCCGCCACGTGTGGCCAGTGACTTCTGTATTGGACAGCACACGGTCAGACCAGTGTTCCATTTAGTTGCTATTGGTGGCCTCCAAAAGTTAGTGACGCATCTTTTAAAACTCTTGGTTTTGTTGATGGGACTTCCTTCCTGAGCCCTATCTGCTCAGGGGCATTGCAGCTGATGGTGGTGCTGATTCCATCCATTTAGCCTCTTTTGGCTTAGGTGGTTCACACCTCCCTTTTATTTGTCCCAAAGCAGTCTTCTGCCAGGGTTACGCGGGAGTGCTATACTTCTAAATGACAAATGATGGCTAGAAACTCCAGCATGTGTGCCATTGAAGTTGAAAAGTGCAGGAGACTGTTGTAGGAGGTGAGTTTTAAATAAAGTATGAATCGAAAGGATGAAGATATAAGAAGACAGCAGGTGAGTAAGGCCGGAGTTGGGGTTCGAGGGGAGGAGGGAGGTGGAGCAAAGATGATCTGTCGGTGAAATTCATTTCTGAACTGAATGTGGAACCACCAGGAAATTGCCCCAGGATAGCCCTTAGGTCAGAAGCTCAGAAATTTTCTGACATTCATCGAGTTGGTGAAATGGAAAGCTGGATTTGAGGCCAGCCAGACTAGAGTTTGAAATCCAGCCTCATGGCACGGTTAGCTTTGCATTGCTTTGGGAAAGTCACTTCTGGTTTTGGAACCACAGCTTCTACATCTGGAAGAAAGGGGGTGGGGGATAATCTTGACCTTGAATGGTGGTTTTACAGTTAAATGAAGCAGCACTTATGGAAACACCCAGCTAGTCCTTTGAAACTGGTCCTTGGAAGGTGGTCAACACTTGTTAGTTATCTCTTGATCCAGTGGCCAGTGGATCTCCATTTGAGTCCCAATAACAAGTCCCCAAAAGAAAACATGGTGGTTTATCTTCCAGGGGCGAAGGTAGGTAATAGTTGAAAAGGTCCACTTTTTTGGTGGTGGTTTTAAGACAGAACAAGATGAGACATCTCCTGGGCCTTCTACATCTTTCTTGTCAAAGGTGTTCTCAATACTTTAATTCTAGGGAGGCTCTAGCTCAGCCGTGGGCAAACTACGGCCCGCGGGCCGGATCCGGCCCGTTTGAAATGAATAAAACTAAAAAAAAAAAAAGACCGTACCCTTTTATGTAATGATGTTTACTTTGAATTTATATTAGTTCACACAAACACTCCATCCATGCTTTTGTTCCGGCCCTCCGGTCCAGTTTAAGAACCCATTGTGGCCCTCGAGTCAAAAAGTTTGCCCACCCCTGCTCCTCCGAAGAGATCTGGATTTGTTTCCAAGCCTGTGGCACAGTGTTTAAAAGCCATAAATCTTAATCTTGGTGAACTGTGTACTTTGAGCTTCTGCTCACACCGAGCCTCCTGTCTCTAGTGCCCTTCCCCTCATTCATCTCCGCTCCATGAGAAACCAGACCCTCTCGAGACCACCTGCATGTGCTCTTCTCTGGAGCCCTCCCGGGCCTCCCCAGGCAGAGTTCATCTCTCCCCACTCCGAGGTACTTCCCACGTGCTCTGGACCCACAGATGAGCATTGGTTGGTTACATTTCTGTTTCTGCGGCCAGCTCGTGAGTGCCTTGAGGGCAGAGATCATGGGTTATTCATTTTAGGGCCTGGCACAGAGGAGCAGCTCAATAACTATTTGATGACTTAATTTGATTTTTGGAAACAGCTCAGATCAGTAGGATTTGAGTCCAGTGAAGAGTAGGGGACCACTTTGGGTTTGGCCATTTGGTCAAAACCTGGGTTTGATTAAGGAGCCATAGCTTCTTTCCTTAGAGCTGGCTCTGAAGCCAGAGGCCCCTCGGAATGAGAAAGTAGAGGAGGCTGGTTGGGTGGGAATAATGCTGCTTTGACTTTACATGACTTGGGGAATTTTTTTTAAAAGTTCTCACCCCCTTCACTCTGTTGTGTAAACTATTTCTTTAAAATGGCTTGGGGGCCCTTCTAGGCTCATCATCTGGATGGCCGATTTGCAGGTGGATGTGGAAAGGGGGAAGCCTTGAGAATCTCAACAGTACTGGGTGTTTGCTCTAGGAGCTGGTCTTCTTGGCCACAGGCCCAGGAACTGGACATCAGGGAGCTGTTTGCAGAACCCCCGGACACACGGTCTCTTAAATGTAAAGTAGTTGTGTAATTTGATGTTCAACCAGACCCCATGTTTGGTTGGTTTCTGGTTTGCAGATGCCAAAGATTCAGGAAAATTTATGGGAGAAAACTGAGAACATTCTGTTTATTTGCTTAATCATTTCCCAGTAAGTTTTATAAACCACTGCTATTTTTTAACACTTTATGTATGGATCAGCTTAGCATGTGAGCACAGGATCCAGGTTTGAGGTAGGCTGTATTTCCTCAAGGGCCATATTCCCATATTTTCGCATTTCTGAAATTGGGGTGTGTGTTACAATTCAAGTCTTCTGTGAGCACACTGTTTCTCCCTCCTGTTACTTTATTTTATTTTATTTTTTTGTATTCTCGAAAAATGCTTACAAAGGTAATGGTGTATCTAACCATCCCCAGCACCTTGGAATTCAGGGTCTTGTTCCTGGTGGGGTGCACTGTGACATTAGGGATTCCCAGTTAGGCACTTTTACTTTTTTTTAACCTCACTTATCTCTGGGCTTGGCTTTTCCATTGGTACAGCGAGGCAGGACTTCCTCCTGGGAAGAAGCTTCTGGAACTCTGAGCTGGCATCCCTTTCCTTTCATAACTTTGCTTCTCTTAAAGGTGTGAGTAGCCATGGGCGGGGAGTGGTGATGCCTTGAAAGCAATGGCCCTTCTGTACCGCCGCATGCGTGAGCTGGCCTGCCCATGGCGGGACACCAGGCTGACATTTCCAGGGGTGGAATGAACAGACTGAAGTTCCAGGGGCAGGGCGTGGCTCCCCTCTCTGCTCCACCAGTTATAACGTTGTGATCTTTGCCAGAGTCCTTCATTTCCCTGCACCTTGCTGTCCTTGTGTGTAAAGTGGGGATAACGATGATGATGATGATGATGATGATGATGATGATGGTGGTTGGTGGTGGTGGTGATGGGGATGGCGCAGGATTCTTGTAAGAAGTCGTGAGGGATATGAAAGAAGCTTTGTGAAGGGCAAAGTGCTGTTCACTTACAGTATGCTATTTGTACATCATCTAATCCAGGAATGGTCAGTAAGTAACATTCATGCCACCGCTCCCCATTTCCAAGCCTGCGGCAGGCATTGCTAATCGAGCATAGGTCTCTTCCATTGAGTCTGGCCTGTGGCCTCAGAGTCCTCCTTAGTATGATGCAACCAGTCAGTATGGTTTAGCATGGGACATAAAGCCAATTTGTCATTTTTTATCTACACACACACACACACACACACACACACACACGGAAGTGAGGTGGTCTGACTTGTCCAAAATCTCAGTGAATAGGCAGAGGTGGAACTTCAAGCCCCAGATTTCTTAGCTCCTCAACCAGTGCTTTTCCTACTGTTTGCACATACATCCGTCAAAAGGAATTAAAGTTAATTTGGTCTTGAGAAATAGAGGCTCTTGACTGTTATAATTAGATACCCTCGGGGTTGTCATCAAAGCAGGGCTGGGTGACCTGCTTCTGCCTGCTCCTGGAGTGATCAGGTTTCCAAGGGGAGATTCTGGTGGCTAGGCCACCGCATGGGGAGGTATCCCTTGCTCACTCCTGTCGTTCAGGTGCCATGGCAGAGGGGCAAGGCAGGCCCTGGAGTTCCCGGATGGCGACCTGGATTTGCCACAAGTTTGCTGTTTACACACAGATGGGTTTGCTGTAAGACCACAGATGGGTTTCTCAGTCTCCGAATCTTAATCTCTACATCTGGGAAATGGGATGGAATAATCCTGCACAAGAATGAAATGAAATAACATATTTGAAAATACTTTTTAAACCAAAGCCCTACATATGTACGCTTTATTTTTTAAATTGCTTTTTAAAAAATCCTTAACCGAGGGTATGTTTTTATCAATTTTAGAAAGAGGAAGGGGAAGAGAGAGAGAGAGAGAGAGAGAGAGAGAGAGAGAGAGAGAGAGAATCCATCTATTGGTTGACTCCTGTAGGCACTCCACAGGGGATTGAACCCGCAACCTGGGTATGTGCCCTGACTGGGGAGTGGAACCTGTACATCTTTCAGTGTACAGGGCGACACTCCAACCAACTGAGCCACACTGGCCGGGCCCTGGTGTTATTTTTTAACACTTTATGTATGGATCAGCTTAGCATGTGAGCACAGGATCCAGGTTTGAGGTGTTAATTTTTGTAACTAGCACTAATTATTAGTGCCCTGCTAGGTACATTGATTAAACCCAGAGTCCCAGACGGGTGCTCACAAGGTGAACTGGTCCCTTATCTTGTTGTATTTTATTTTATTTGCCAGTCTAAGGTTTAAAAAGTTTGGAATTTTTAAACCTTTGACAGGGTATATGCTCTCCTGTTAGATCAATTCCTGCCCCCCTCCCATTTCATTCATGTCTGTGCCCTGCCTGGTCCTGGGAGGCCCTGGGTCTGGGCCCGCTCACACAGCCTCTGTTTGTTTGTCTGTTCAGTGGGACAACAGTCCACTCATGCACCCCTCACAGGCCTCCTGCAGGCATCCCACAGCGGACTCAGAAGTGCTTCATAAACAGCGGAGGACTGGAGAAGCATGTTGGCGACAACTCCTTTCTTCTCTTAAAAGGGAAAGGAGGGAGGCTGGGGTGAGGATGGTATTGAGTTGACAGAAAAATGATACAAATATTTTGGCTGACAAAGCAGAAGGCGGCTTCATATATAGGCTAAGGAGAATAAATGGAGTCAGGTGGTGCGCGGCTCCCCTGTCTGCCTTGGAACACAGGAAGCCTGCTTTCTAGTGAAGCGAGCTTTGTGTCAGGGATGGGATCTTTGATTCCCAGGGGCCAGCCCTGGTCCTGGGGGTGGGGTGGGGTGGGAGATGGGGGGTGGCGCCCAGGGAGAAAGAAATTGGATATCTTTTCCATGGGTGGAAACGATGCCTGCAAAGCAAAGGAGGCCCCAGTGTCCCCCGGCAAGCCCCTGGCTTGCTGGTAACATTCAAAGCCAGTAGCTGTTTGGCCAGCTTACTGGCTGTGTTATTGTCCAAGACAGCATGCCTGAGGGCTGAGCCGTTTCTGCCCCTGAGCTTTGAGCCTCCCCCAGACAAGTCCCACCGGTCCCAGCACTACTGTAGGGAATGACGGATGGGAATCTGCATAGGCTGAAATTGTGCAGAGAATTTGTGTTGTTTCATTTTGGGCTCAGTGTTTTGCTAGCCAAGTGGACATAGCCAGGGCCCTTGGAATACCCAGGGAGACTCGATGGAGACATTTTTGGATGCTGGAAAAAAAAATTTTTTTTTTTTTGTATAATTTTATCAACTGGGAAAAATAACTATAAAAATTGAAGGGTGTTTCTTATACTGTATGCTGGAAAAGCAGAAAGTGAAACTGATGTGAAATAAAACTGAAACTGACCTGAAATGAGACCTCAGGGAAGAAAAACTTCCCTGGGGTGCTCCTGGCTTGAGGTGGAATTTGTTGTGTGTGTGTGTGTGTGTGTGTGTGTGTGTGTGTCTAGTCTTCTTTCTGGATCAGAGAAGTCTAGAGCTAAAAAGGTAAGTAGGGCTGACCTAAACTTGTGCCAGCCGGTATGCATTGGTAACCACTAGCCACATGTGGCAGTCGGGCAGTTGAACTGTGGCTAGCCTAAAGTGGGGTGTGCTGTAAGTGTCAAATCCACACCATTTTTTATAGACTTAGTAGGATAAAAAGACTGTAAAAGATCAGATCTCAGTAATACTTTTAAAAATATCGATTACAGGTTGAAATAACATTTTATATATTGGGTTTAAATAAGATACATTATTAAAATTAATTCCACTATTTAACCTTAGTTTTCCTTAAACAATGGGACTGCTAGAATATTTGAAATTTCCTATGGGGTTGTATTATATTTCTACTAGAGACCCTGTGCATGGATTTGTGCACCGGTGGGGTCCCTCGGCCTGGGCTGCACCCTCTCGCAATCTGGGACCTCTCGGGGGTGTCGGAGAGCTGGTTTCGGCCTGATTCCCACAGGCCAGGCCGAGGGACCCCACTGGTGCACGAATATGTGCACTGAGCTGGTTTCGGCCCAATCCCCGCAGACCAGGCTGAGGGACCCCACCGGCACCGGGCCTCTAGTATGCATATAAATTAATCTCTTCCCGCCTTCTCCCCTCCCCCTTCCCTCTGAGATTCATCAGTCTGTTCCATGTTTCCATGCCTGTGGTTTCTGCTCCTGCATTGAGCATCTGCCCCCTGGTGGTCAGTGCGTGTCATAGTTACCGGCCGGTCGGCTGCTCAGCTGGTCGGCCGGTAGCTTAGGCTTTTATATATATAGATAGATATATGTAGGACAATGCTGATCTAAGCTAACCTGCTCCCCTCAGAGAGGGGTAGTGACTTGCTCAGAAACACACAGCGGCTCCATCAGGTAACTGGACAGACTGTAAGACTCAGTTTGGGACTGAGGAGGAAGGATGATATAGTGGTTTAGGCATCAGCATAGTAGGTGGTTAAAATGAAGGGGTGGTGGGAATTTATGAGAGTGAGACATACAGAAAGAGACGAGGGGGAGAGGGAAAGGAGAGAGGTGGAGGGTGGGGGAGAGAGAGAGAGAGAGAGAGAGAGAGAGAGAGAGGGGAAGGGAATGATTTTGAGAGATTGAGATTAGTAATTTAGGGGGAAAATGAAGCTGTTTTCCACTTTGCTTATCCATTCCCCTAAACATTAATTAAACACTTACGAAGGAAGAAAGTAAATCTAACAACGCAGGCAAAAATAAATCTAAAAGATTACCCCCAACAACTTCTCTGCTTGCCAAAAAATTCTAAAGTCTTTTTTTTTTAAAAGTCTTTTGGTTTTAAATGGTGTTTTTTTTGAAAACGAGTACAGTGCAGGGCATAGAAACCCAGGCCACATTAGGGGCTGTGCATTTTGGGTCCTGGGGACCTGGAAGCTATTCTCTTGTGAAGTCACGTGTGTTCTCTGTATAGATTTGGGAGGCAAGGCTTCCAGAAGACCCAGAGGGCGTACTGCCATAGCGGACAGAGCTGGTCGGGTGGGCATGCCATGTAGCAGCCCTGACCTCCAACCTGACAGAGACTGGAGCAGGGTGACCAGCCCCAGGGGAGCTCTAACTTTACAGCCCATTTCTCCTGTTCTTAATGTTTTTGAACTGTGTGTTGGAAATTCAGCCTTATAAATTTTCTTTCCTTCTTTTCTTTAAAATTTTTTATTGATTTTAGAGAGGAAGGGAACGGTAGAGAGAGAGATAGAAATATCAGTGATGAGAGAGAATTGCTGATTGGCTGCTTCCTGCACACTCCTGGGGATTGGGCGGTCAACCTGGGCATGTGCCCCAACTGGGAATTGGAACCATGACCTCCTGGTTCATAAGTCAATGCCCAGCCACTGAGCCACAATGGCCTGACAGATTTTTGTTTTTTAATCAGAAATGCTTTCCATCAAAAGACTGAAGTTTAGAATTCTTATTTATTTCACTTGATTTTTGCAAGATAGAATTTTTATGCCTTCAACTCTGGTTATTAGCCATTTGTGAGTGCTTATTATACGCCAGGCTCCGGGCTAAGCATTTAACATCTATTGTCTCATTTAATGCAATCACCCTGGAGAGTAGGCTTTTGTTGTTTGTTTGTTTTAAATATGAGGGCATTGAGATCCAGAGGTGAAAGGAATTGCCCAAGGGTACACAGCTGATATCAGTGGCGATTGGATTCAAGATCAGATGATCACGAGAAGCCAGACTCCAATAGGCCTTGGAGTCTTCCAGGCCCTGGCACCAAGCCTGAGAGTAGAGAAGACTTTCAGAGGACCATTCCCCTTTTATAGTTGAGGAAGGTGTGGAGTTGGTGATTGTGCTGGGACTTGAGCCCAGGGCCTTGAGATGCTCTGCTCGTGCCCTCATGGGGGTTGTCCTGAACCATGGTGTCTTGGGAAGGTGTCCTCCCCACTCTGTGGGGCCTGGGTCCGGGCTCCCAGGCTCCTATTCCCCAGCTCCCAGCAGCGTCTCTGCAGACCAGCGGGTTGTGTGTTTCCTGCACGCAGAGCCTTTAATACCGAGTTTGAAAACAGTTGCAGAAGGTTTGCTGTAATTAATTACATTTGACATACTTGGAATCGGGGCCCCCTGGATTCAGAATGCAAATTTATGCCCAGGCAGATGTAAGGTACGCTTGGAGCCAAGAGCTCTGGCACGTGCCAGCCAGGGCCTGTGGCATCGCTCTCTGCCCTGATGGGACTACCGTCAGAGGCAGCGAGTGGTGGAGGCAAGACTCAAACTCGGGATTCCTGGAGCCCACAGGCTGCTGGAGAGTAACCCAGGTCTCTAGTCTGAGACCTGCTCCTAACTCAGCCATGGTCTGGGGTAATTTCTTTTCCCTTTTTGGGCCTCAGTTTCCCCTACTCTACAGTAAGGGCTTGGATCTCAGAAAGCATGTGCTGATCATTTGTTCAGGGGCAGGAGGGCAACTCATCAGAGTTGGAACTTGGTGGGTGGGCTTTTAGAAGTACCGTGGACAAACAGCTGAGGTGACGAAGGCTTGGCATAGGAAGGTAAGCAGGCAGCTATGGGAACAGACAAGAGAGGTATACAAGGCCTCAGGTTAGCACAAGATGTTGCTCATTTCCAGCTCCTCATAGAGAAGTCATCCATTCAGCACCAGTCCAGGATTAGATGGTGTTAGATAGTTATTGCTGTGTACCAAAGCACCCCAAAACTTAGTGGCTTACAACAGCAATAACTGTTCATTGTCTCGCATGGGTTCAATATGATGTGGTCATATGATGGCTCTGGTAGGCCATCTTAAAGTCTTCTCTATTGTCATATTTGGTGCTAGGGCTTGGAAGACTTGAATAGCTGAAGCTCCTCGGGCTTCCTCCCTCCCTCCCTCCCTCCTTTTCTTCCTTCCTTCCTTCCTCCCTTCCTCCCTTCCTCCCTTCCTCCCTTCCTCCCTCCCTCCCTCCCTCCCTCCCTCCCTCCCTCCCTTCCTTCCTTCCTTCCTTCCTTCCTTCCTTCCTTCCTTCCTTCATGTGGTCTCTCCAGCATGGAGGCTTCATACATGACCTGACTTCTCCTTGAGTCTCCAAAGTGCATGTCCTAAGAGAGATAGCATCAAGCAGGACTTAGCCTTAGAAATCATGCAGCATAACTTCCACCTCAATCTGTCGGTTGAGGCCATTACAGAGATGTGCTTCAAGTTCAAGGGAGAGAGATGAACCCCAGCACTCAAAGAGGTTGTGTCATTATCACATTGAACATGTGAGATGGGATACATATCCATGTGGTCATCTTTGGAAAATACAGGCTGCAGTACCATTTGTCCGCCCATCATATAGTCCCCCAATTCATTGCTCTATTGGATTTTGGTTATTTCTAATCTTTTTACACATGATGTTTGTCACTTGTCTGGCCGTTTCCTTAGCATCATTCGCTAGAAGGCTGAGTGCTGAGTCATACTGTAATTGCCTTCTACAGGTGGGGTAGATGACCTCTCTACTCGGAGATGGCCAGTGCTCATTTTACACATTGTGGCTCTCACCTTGTATGGCCAGTATTTTTAATCTTTGATGTCCCAATGGGCAAACTAATGAGGCCAGACATCTGTTGGTATGTTTTCATGTAGCCACTTGCATTTCTTCTATTGTGAATTGCCCATTTCAGCATTTTCCCCTTTGTTTCCTCTTAGGGGGTTTATCTTTTCCTTTATGTTTTTTCTGAGCTCTTTGAATTTTATAGTTATTGACTCTTTGTTATTTAGGTTCCAAGTATTTTTCACAGTTATTTTTTTTTTTTAACTTTGTTAATGTTATTTAGTGGTGGTGGTGGTGGTGGTTAAATAAAATGTTTACATTTTTGTGTTTTGGAGTCTGTCTATGTTTTTTTGGTGTTCAGCCTAAAAAGACTTTCCCTCATTAAGAATCCATAGTGAAAAGGCTGCCTACAGATTGGGAGAAAATATATACAAATCATATACCTGATAATTTTCAGAATATATAAAGAACTACAACTCAACAACAATAAAATAACCCCAATTTTTAAAAAAATGGGCAGAGAACTTGAATAGATATTTACCTTAAGAAGGTATACAGATGGCCAACTGCATGTGGAAATATGCTCAACATTACTAATTAGAGAGAGATGATTTAAAACCACAGTGAGATATCTCACAGTCATTAGGATGCCACTATTTTAAGAAAAGTAAGTATTGGTGAGGATGTGGAGAAATTAGAGCCGTTGTGTACTGTTTGGCGTAGCTGCTGTGGAAAAACAGTTCCTCAAAAAATAAAAAAATAGAATTACCATATGATCTGGCACTCCTGCTTCTGAGTATATATCCAAAAGAATTCTAAGCACCATTTCAAAGAGATATTTGTATACTCACATTCATTGCAGCGTTATTCACAATAGCCAAGAAGTAGAAGTAACTCATGTGTCCATTAATAAGTGAATGGAATGGGAAAACAAAATGTGGCATATACATGAAATGGAATATTATGCAGCCTTAAAAAATAAGGAAATCTAATTTGAGGACATTGTGCTCAGTGAAATAAGCCAGTCACAAAAAGGCAAATAATGTATGATTCCATTCATCTGAGGTAGCTAAAGCCGTTTAGCTCATAGAAACAGACAGTAGAATGATGGTTGATAGGGGCACAGGGAGATGGTGAGATGTTCAATGGGTATAAAGTTTCAGTATTATAAGATAAAGAAGTTCCAGAGACCAGTTGCACTGGTCTTAGCACTACTGAACTGTGCACTTAAAATGGTTAAGATGATTTAAAAAATGTTAAACATTTATGCAACCTAACAAATCAACAATTTGTCTTCTAGGATCATATAGTAGTTGTCCGTTATCTGCAGCGGTTACATTCTAAGACCGCAGAGGATGCCTGAGAACGTGGATAGTACTGAGCCCTATATGTACACTATGTTATTCCCTATACATACCTACCTTTTCACGTAAAGGAAGCCCTTTATGGCTTCTCTTTGGCATATCCCCATTGCCAGCATTGCTACTCTTGCACTTCGGGACTAATATTAAGTAAAATAATGGCAGCTTGAACACAAGCACTGTGATGCCGTGACAACTGACCTGTTAACCAAGACGGCTACTAAGTAACTACAGAGTGGGTAGTATAGACAGCCTACTGTATGGAGATACTTGCATCCTGGGCAAGATGGAGCAGGTCCTCGAGATGCCATCACACCGCTCAGACGGCGCACAATTTAAAACTTATGAGTTGTGCATGTCTAGAATTTTCCATTCAATGTGTTGAGCTGTGGTTGACTGCGGGTAACGGAATCTGTGGCAAGTGAAACCGCAGGTTAGGGGGACTACTGTATGGTATACCAGGCGGGGAGTGTATTATGAATGCTCATGATAGGATTGTTTATAACACTCAGTGCCCGGGAACAAAATAAAGAATTTATAAAAATATTCATCCTTATTTCTTCTATGATTTTTGTATAGCTTTTGTTTTCTTACATTTACATCGATTGTCTGTCAGGAATGTATTTGCTTTAGAGGAGGGACTCAGGGATCAGGCTCTGTTTTTTCCCAAATGGTGAGCTACTTGCTGTAGTTGAATGATCAACCATCTTTAACTCCTGGAAATGCCATCTTCATCTTATTTCCATATTCTTAGGTCTATTTCTGGACTCTGTTACGTTCCCTGGGTGCACAGGTATAACATTTTTTAGTTTGGTCACTTTAGAATAAACTTGAACACTAGAATCCTGTATTAACAGCACGCTTATAACATCCTATATAATAAAGAGCTAATATGCTAATGAGACCAAACAGCAGAACAACCATCTGGATGACCTCCCAGACGAAGCCGAGGCAGCCAGGGGCTGCGAAGGCCGAATTTCGTGCATCGGGCCTCTAGTAGCATATAAATGGCCAAATGTGGTGCTTACTAAGTTGGGGCAGTTTTCTGGTGGGCTCCTTCCCTGAACAGACTCTTTTTTACCTAGAGTGGCCTCAGGGCCATTATACAGATGGAAACTGAGGTTCAGTGAGGTTAGGGTAACTGCCCTCGGTAGCTAATTGCTGCTCTCATTCACCACATCTGGGAAGTGGCAGACTGGAGTTTGTCCAACCTCAAAGCCTACGGGCTTCCTTCAGTAATGCTCCGTGTCTCATAGACGCATGGGTGTCTTTCCTAAGGGACCATACACACCTCTGCCTCCACTGTGCTTGGCACAAAGTGGCGCTAGTATGTGCTTGTTGAATTGGATGGGAAGCAATAGTCATGGCTCATTCAAAACAGAATTTATTAAATGGATTATTCCCTGGCTGCCGTTAGATGTATGCTCACATTTGTTTTAATAGATTAATTTTTAAATAATTAAAGTAACTGAATGATATTACAGAGAAATCAGAAAATAAGGAAGTAAAAAGATCACGATAAATCAATTCTGGCCCCCTATATTCACTATAAAATTTGGTGCATTTCCTTCTAGTTAGTTTATAAGCATATTTTTATTATTTGAATTGTAATATATTAGAATTTTACCTCCGGCCTTTTCCTTGCACTTGTCTTGTCTTTGCTTTCTAGTCATCTTTTTCAAAACTGCATAATGTTTACAGAAGGAAATGGACATAATTTATTTAACATTTAGGTTGGTTCTAATTTTTCTGTTATAAAACTACACTGTAAAGAAGGTCTTCACATATAAAATATGATTTGGAAAATAAATATGGTAAATTCTTTAAAAAATGTTTCATTGACTTTATTATTGTTCAATGAGAAAACCTAGACTATATACAGAAAAAAAATAAACTCCATAATTCTACACTTCTCCAAGATGATCTCTATTAATTTCATATTTATCCTTGTATTAGTTATTTATACAAATATTAATTTTTCAGTAAATTATTTTAAATCTCAGATTAGAATTCTCCAACTCATTTTCCTGCATTTACGCAGATAATCCATTTTTAGATGATAATCCTTCCTTTTTTGAGGTTCTAAACACCTTCCGAGTTTATCCATCCATTGAATATTGTCCCAACGATGGTGCGTAGATGCTGCATCAATATGAATCCTGCTTGCAGCCATCTACAAAGTGCCGTAGGTGGTCAGTGCTCTAAGACAGGTTGCCAGGGGTGCTTGGTGGAGGGAAAGATGAAGGTAAAGGGAACCCAGGGAGGAAACTTCTGGGAGGAAATGGCATTTGAGCTTGGCTTTGAAGGACAGATAAGATTTGAGGGTCTAAAGATGGGTCTGTGGGAGGAAAGGGGTAGAGCAGAGCATTCTGGGCCAATGGAATAAATAACATGAATCATCAAAGAAAGATGAACTTGTCTTTCGTGAATTTTCAGTGTTGAGTACTTTATTGTATTGTAAATCTAGGTCTTTGAAAACGGATGAATCACAAAATTCTGCCCAAATGTGGTTATCCTTTATGTGTGCCCACAGGAATGTTTAATTAATCTGAACTCTGGTCTCTGAGGGAGTGGGGATAGGTGAGAGGGTCAGAGTGTGTGTGTGTGTGTGTGTGTGTGTGTGTGTGTGTGTGGTGTGTTGGGAGGAAGATAGGAGGTGGGGAAAGTCAGAGGAAGAAAGTTAGTCTTGGGTAACCTGGTCCCAGGTCAGAACAGTGTTTGAACTTTGTGGAGTGATTTTGCAAACGTGGTCTCGTTGCTCTCTCCTGGTGTTCTGACTTAACTGACCTCTGCAAGGCCTGTGCCTTGTTCAGAGCCTCAGAGCAAGGCAGTGACCACCAGATGTTTGTGACTGACCTACAGGAAGAAGTACATTTTATGTCACCATCTGATGCACACGTGTACTCGGACACGTGAAAGCAAAAGCAGGTTAAGTGTTTACATTTAACCACTGGTGATGCATTTGATACTTTCTGTTCTCTTTAATGCTGGATAAGATTCATTTAAATTGATTTTAAGATTCAACAACGGGCCATGACCTGCTATTAGACAACTGGTAGCCTGGAGGCCCCTGGATGAAGCCTGGCCTCAGATTCTCCTGCTGGGACCCCCCAGCAGTGAGCAGGTGGAATCCAGAGCGCCTTCCCCGCTCCTGTCCAACAGATAAGGAATAGCGCAGGTGTGTGCTGCCTGCCTGGCTCCCCCATCCTCATGATGACTAGTGGTTTTTGTAACTTCCCCTTTAAGATGTGAGTACATGAAGCAGGAAGCTGTGGAGCTTCCGGGTTGGTAAACTGAACTGGACCAGTTTCCTAGAAATTATTAGAAAGCTCAGGTTCCAATGAGCCCCAGGCAACAAAGTCATTAACGGAGATTATCTTGGAGAGGTATAGGATTATAGGTCTTTCCCCGCCCCCCCCTCCTTTTGCATATGTATTCTAAATTTTCTTTATTGAACATGAACCTCTTTCAGAATAATAAAGTAAGTCAACAAAACATTTTTTTGAGGGATTTGCTGTATTTCTTTTTCAAATAAAGAGAATTCCAAAGCTTAGTACCAATAAACGCCTATGTAGGGAATGGCAAAAACTGTGTGTGTCTGTGTGTCTGTGTATTATGAGATAAACTGGTATCTACCCTTGACCCAGTAATTCTTCTTTGGGCATATTTCCAAAGGAGAGGAATTAAAAGTATCAAAACGTTTTATATATGAAGATGTTCATTAATTTTACAAAAGCTCGATGTGAAGGCTGGCAGGAGTGTGCAGTGTGGGACTGAGTGCGGTGGCACATGATGCTGCTCTGGCTCCAGGAACATCACTAGGTTACTGCTCCGATAAGGGAGCAGTGGATGTGCACTTCAGAGCCAGGTTACTGGATGCAAAACCCAGATCTGCCCCTTCAGACCACGTGACTTTGGGCAAATTACTTAACCTCTCTTGGCGTCAGTCTCCTCATCTGTAAAATGGGTAGGTTGAGAATTAGATGGGTCAAGATTAAGAGCACTGGAGCAGTGCTTGACACATGGTAAGTCCTACATAAGGATTAGCTGGCTAATTCCATCTGAATATTTTTTTTCTTCACAGAAGATGGAAACTGTGTAGGCCCAATAGTCATGTACCTGAGTCCATTCGGGGTATACGACATAGAGCGTGGAAGGACTGTTAGACCAGATGCAAGAGACCTAGTGTTGAGGGCTCTGTCCCTTATTAGGCCTCTGCTGAATTTGAGGTGTTATTTTCCCACTTGGAAACATTGTGGTCTGGAATAGGAGATACGCACTTTTTCTGCTCTGCCTTGCAAAACTGTCAGGATAAAACCATGTTCATCCACAAAATGAAGAAGGAATTGGACTTTAGAGATGTCCCAGGCCTTCCATGATGAATTCCTGCTGTGGTTGGTTGGCATCGGTTCTGTGGGTAGGCCACAGTGGGAAAGAGAAGCTGAGGTTGATTAGTGATGTCTGCCAGTGGGAAGGCGGTGTGGCAGTGGCAGAGCTCACATTTTCTCCTGGGTTGGATGGTTTCATAGGCCCCACTTCATCCATGTTTGGATGGTGCTGAGGGTTACAAAAGGACTGAGGAACTGGCTTTGTAACACTGTGACCAAAGATGGGTGGATTTGAGGCCATCTTTTCCAAATGTAGATTATAAAAATATATTACAGTCCAGAAACAGACCCAACAGACCCAGTGGTAACTGTAGTTCTGTACCCTGTTTTTGTTAATATTGGTTTTAAATATTTTAGTATTTGCTAAAAATCTCTCCCAGTTATTTTTTCTTCTAATCTTTCATTAGTCTCACTGAACTTTAGAATCATTTTTTTCCAAGGTAAAAACTGCCTGTGATTGTGATTGTATTAAGCTTATGCATTGAATTGAGCAGGAAGGACATTCTCACAGCTTTATGTTTTTCTGCCCAGTAACATGGTCTGTCTCTTTACTCATTCATGTTCCCTTATATGACCCGTAGTAAAGTTTTGTAGTTTTGTCACATAAATTTTGCACATTTATTTGGTATTTTTGACTGCATTTGCAATGGGATTCTTTTCTTCAATGTGTATTTTGCCTAATTAATGCAAGTGCCTAGAAAAGCTACCGGTTTTAATGTTGTTGCTTTGTTAGTGGATAACTTACAATCCTGTCTTTTACGTTCTAATGGTTTCTTGTGGTTTCTAGGTAAATGATAATATCATATGCAAACAATGCTCATTTCCCTTCTTGTTTTACATTATTGCCTTTTTTTCTTATATGAGTTGACTAGACCTTCTAGAACAATTTGAATAACATCAGGGGTAACAAGTATTCATTTATTGTCTTATTTCTTTTTTGTGAGAAGGATTGTAACACTTTGTAATCAAGTATGAAGGTTTATTTTGGCTTCCGATACGTATTCTTTATCATTAAGTAAACATCCTTCTGGGTTGCTAAGAGCTTTTTCTTTTCAATTTTAATCAAGATGGAGGTGAGTGGTATGATTTAGGAGTGATTTTCACTTTTCCATATTTGAATTTTTCTTTTGCAATGGGGTGTGAATCATCCCTTCCCCCACTATAAAGCTACTTAGTAATGAGAGGGGAGAAAAGGATGATGAATTTTTAACAAATGCCTTTTCATTATGTACCCAGATGGCCATATGGTTTTCCTACTTTGATCTGCTGATGTGATGAATTATATTAATAGATTTCCTAATATTAAACCGTCCTAGAAGAAACCCATTTTGTTCATGGTATTTCATTATTTTAATATGTCCTGGGTCTGTTTTGCAGTGTTATTTATTAGTGAGATTGTCCTGCAGTTTTATTTTTAGTGTGCTGTTTTAGTCATTTTTTTTTTATAGGGGTTATGCTAGTACAGTGGGTTATAAATTGGAAAGCTTTCCATCATTTTCAATGATCTGGAACAAGGAGGATAAATATATTTCAGATTGTGTACCTATTGGTGATAGCTACCGAGGTTGCTGTGTTGAGAAGGATTCTGAGGTCCTGTCATGTGTAAACAATTTAGTGTTTTGTAAGAGTGTAGGAAGTGAGCGTTTAAGCGTGCATGCCAGATGTTTATTTGTAGTTCCTGCCAGGAATTATTTATATTGCATGGGAATTAGCTATCTTCTGAACATTTAAAAGGACTTGCCTTTATAACTGGCCATCTTGTTAGGCTTTTGGAGATAATTATTTTCCAGTGTAATCCTTTCTTCAGTACTTTTTTGGAATTTGCTTTTGTTGAAATAGTTTTAGTCATTTATATAGTCTTAGAATTTTTTTTTCATTTCATCAAGAATTTTGAACTGTATTTTCATAGAACACAATTTTTGTTTTTTTAAGAATTGGCCTCTGTTTGGTTATACTTCCTTATCTGATTTTCTTGTAGTTATATTTTTTTCTTATTTATTTTTTGGTTGAATACTAATATCCAGGCCTATTTATTATTTTTGCACTTCACCTTTTAAAATTTTAAGGTAATTTTTCAATTCTAACTACTTAAAACATTTACAGATGATTATATTTGTGTTAAATAAATCCACACTTCTGCTTTCTCTCTAGATTTTTATCTTTAAATTGAATTCTTAGGTCTTTTTTTTTTTTTGCTGTTTAATAATAGAAGGACTTAGTCAATGAATTTTCCTCTGAGTTCATTTTTGGTCACATCCCATAAGCTTTACTGTAAAGTGTTGTTACTACTTTCTCCCCTAAATCTTATATAATCTTAGTTTTACTGTTCTCTTTAGCCTCAATATTATTTAAAAGTATAATCTTAAAATTTTGTGTGATCCCTTTCTTTGCATTACTTTTTATTATTATTCATTTTTAGTTTATTGTGAGAGAATGTTGCCAGTGGTGGTTTTGCTTTTGGTAGTATGTAGAAATTTTTGGATTCCTTTTAGAACATTAGTTTGTGTAAATGTTTAATTTGCTTGTTAAAGAAAGTAATTTCTGCACTTAGGGTTTACTGTTTGTTATATGCATATATTTCTCAATTTCATATATCATTGACATTATTGATTACAATTTTCATATTCCCTAAATAATATGCCTTAATATTGTTTTTTCATTTATTATTTCAAGAATTTAAGACTGGTAATGTTCTTCAGTACTACATTTCTTTTTATTTTACCTTTTCTTTATGTTACTTTATATACTTTATTGCTATTTTATTTAACAGAAATATACCTGCCTGCTACATTTTATTTGTGATAGATTTATTACCACTAATCTGTCAAAATAGGCCCTCCTCGACTTGTTTTATGCTTTCTACTTTCACTTCTAGTTTTTCTAATTTTATAATGCATTTTCCGCTTTCACCTTTAATTCTAGCGGGTTTGTTTTCTTTTTACACCACTTACTGTTTTCTTTTGTTGGAATTTACCTGATATGATTTTACCTATTTATTTTACTTCTAACTTTTTCATGCTCTTTTAAAAATAGCTATATTTCTTTCAGATAGCATGTGGTTTTTTATACTTAAAAAACTCAAGAGTTTGAGTGTCCAATAAAGATTTAATTAAAAAAAATAAAATAAAATAAAGTTGGGAAAAAAAAGAGTTTGAGTGTCTGTTTTTAATATGGAACTTACCCCTATTTATATTTATTATAATACCTAGTGTTGTTTTTCTTTTTACTTCTTTCATCTTAATTATAACTCCTTCCCCCCTAAATATTAATGTAACTAAAAGGATATTGATTCCTTCTCATGTGAATGGCAACTGGGATGCATAGAGTATTTTTGGGTTACATATTTTATCTCTCAGTACTTACTCTATAGATGTTCTGTAGTCTTATGCTGTTCATGTTGCAGAAGATAATTCAGAGGCCACATGATATTTTACTTTAGTGACTGATTCCCCCACCCGCCTGAATGCCTGTATCATTATTTTTCACCCTTGAAGTTCAAGGGTTATTCCAGCCAATATCTATGTTTTGGTGTCTTTTAATTAGTTTGCTAGATACATAGTATGTACTTTCAGTCTATAGATTTAGCTCCTAGTAATAGGAAACTTTTGGTTCCATATGTTCCACTGGTGTCATCTCTTTTGGGAATGGCAATTGTCCATGCATATCCATCTATCCCTATTGTTTGTTTTCCATAATTTTCTTTTCTTTTGATTATTTTAGTCTCTTTATTTCCTCTGAGTTTTGTAAGTGCTTTTCAAGTTTATCCTTTGCCTCACTCAGTTTTCTGCATTGACAGTTCTGCTATTCATTGCTTCTGATGCTGGTTTTAATTCTGCACTGGCATTATTTGATTCTTTGCAGTCTTTTAATTTTTTGAGCTTTCTTTTCATTTTACTTTGTTCTTTAAAAAATGTATTTTATTGATTTTTTAGAGAGAGAGGAAGGGAGAGGGAGAGAGAGAGAGAGAGAGAGAGAGAAAAGAAACATTGATGTGAGAGCAAAACATCCATCTGCTGCCTCCTGCAACACTGGAGATCTAGTTCGCAACGAAGGCATGTGCCCTGACCGAGAATCGAACCAGCAACCTTCTGGTGCATGGGGCAATGCCCAACCAATTGAGCCACGCTGTCCAGGGCGATTTCACTCTGTTCTTGTTGTCCAGAATTTTGTTGAGCATGCAAAAGAGAGTGTGTCTAAAATTTATTTCAGCTTCCTGGAGTAAAACTAGGGGTTTTATTTTGTTCCTTTGAATCTTGGAATGCTTATCTCCTTTTTTTTTTGTTACACATTTTTATTTAATTTGCCCTCCCCCTTTTGCTTCATTTATTACATTGATTTATTTTTAAATATATATGATTATTGATTTTGAGAGGAAGGGAGGGAGGGAGAGAGATAGAAACATCAATGATGAGAGAGAATCATTGATCAGTTGCCTCCTGCAGGCCCCACACTGGGGATTGAGCTTGCAACACGGGCATGTGCTCTCTCCGGGAATTGAACCGTGATTCCTGATTCATAGGTTGACGCTCAACCACTGAGCTACACCGGCTGGGCTTTTTATTCATTCTAAATAAGGAAAGGTATGTTTTGATACGGTATATACTCTAAAATGATAGTGGTGGCTGCTTCCTCAGATCTTGAGTTGAAAGGGGAGGGCGAGATGTTAGAAGCTTGTATGACAGACGCGTGATGCCACAGCCCAGGGTGGAGGGGGTGGGGCTGGGGCTTTCGGTTACTTCAGTCTGGGTCCCATCATCTGGTTTAGTGAAGCTGCACTGTGAGGTGCCAAGCAGTGTGTCTGCCCAGATTCTCTCCTGAGGCGGTCAGAGCTGAGTTGGAAAGGCCTAGCTGGGAGATGCTTAGCTGCCACTGGGATTTCTCCGTAGAAATTCCACAGGTAGGGCTCCCTGTCACCCTCCCCTCTCCCGCCATGTTCGGTTGGCATCTTACTGATTCTGTGTCAGAATCTTAAGGGGGGTGGCTCTGAGATGGTCCTTCGTGATGTCCTTTGATTTGTCCGCACCTCCCAACATCTAGCAGAAGTGCCTCAGTGGGTGGTGACTTGTATATGCAATTCTCTTCTAGATTTCAGGATCTCAGAGGTTTTTAATGGTTTCAGAGGTTTTGAAACATAGAACATGTCCAGCTTCCAGAATGTTCCCTTCATCCTTTGTCAGTTGCCGCCTCCTCCCTCAGGAGCATCCCCTTTTCTGATTATCTGCATGTTAGAGTAGTTTCCGTGGTCTGGAACTTTACATACATAGTGCCTCCTACTTTTATGTTCCTGTCGTCGGTCTCTGGAGGTGGGGGTGGGGAAGAGAGGAGGAGGTGCTGGTGGTCCCAGTGCCCTCTGCCTCACAGGACTCCCCTCTTTCTTCCTTTTGCAGGTCGTCGGGGGTTCAGTTACCACTGCCTTTTTGTTTCATTCTATCCTGATAGTGTTATAAAGGAGCTCCGTGAAAAAGCTCCAATGTTTAAAACTCATTGCTATTCGTATATTAAAAATTTGAAATATAGAGAACTAGAGGAAGAGAAATCCATCATGGTTATTTCCCTGCATAATCATGATTAGCATTGCTCTGTGTTAACTGTGTCTTTTTTCTGTGTCCTTTTTCCTTTGTGTAATTTAACTGTCACACAGTGCACTGTATATCCTACTTTTTCACTAACATTGAAATGTCATTATTTTTCTAGCTGGCTCTGTGAATGTCAGGATGGCTATTTTTTATTGGTTCCACAGTAGCAGTGGTAAGGGTTGTCATTTGTGCCTCACACTGTACTAAGTCTTCTGAACTCATTGGATCCTCACAACATACATGTGAGGTATACAGTTACTCCCCTTTTGCAGATGGAGAAATTGAGGCCAAATGAAATGTCACACATTTGGTGAGTAGGAAAGCCAGGAACCAAACCCCCAGGTATTCTAGCTCCTGTCCTTAACACTTACGCACGGTATAAACTTCATTATTCCTTTGAGTGAGCTGCAGAGGGGGGATCTATTCCTCTGTTTCCATTTTACAGATGCATAAACTGAGGCACAGAGAGGAAAAGTGACTGGTGAGGTGAGGCAGCAGGGAAGTGGCAGAGCTGAGGCTAGAACCCAGGCCCCTGTCTCCTAGTATCATCCTCTCCCTCTGTTTCTGGAGGTTCTTTGTTCTGCTTTGGGTGGGGGCGGGGGGGCCTGCCTTATCTCTAGTTCTTCCTCAGGGTAGCATCACCCCCTTTTTTCAAGCTTCTGGTTTTCCTTGCATTCTGATTCTGTCATCTTTCCAACATCCCTCAAGTCTCCTCACCTCTCTGGGCCTCAGTTTCTTCATCTTTAAAATGGGCAGCTCCTTTCTCTCCCTTCCTATCTGGGCTGCTGTGGCCTCATCCCCTCAATTGTGGACTTGGCCAGCCCAGCGCTCTACCAGAGACTAGCAGGGAACTTGTGGCTGAGCTAGCATCTGCTTCCCCATCTGGTCCCGACTTTTTCCTTAATTACCCACTGAATTGGCTCTAACAAAACGCTGACAACTTGAATGAGACATTAGCTGATACATCAGTGCTTGTGCCAGGGCCTCATGGGCTTTTCCAGGCCCAGCAAAACCCCGTGTACCCTGGCTGGAGTCCCCATCCGCGCTGAGTGGCAGGCCCAGCCAAGGTACGGGGTTCCCATGTACCTCATAAATGCCGCCTCCTAGTAGCTGAACCCCAGGCTTTCTTGTTGTGGTTGGGGCTGGGTCACAAACCTGGAAGCAAGTTTTGTCCTCTCACCCATCCCTCCCGTGATCCCTAACCCTTCAGGTCATTTGTTCAAGTTACTGTTCTTTAGGTTATTTTTGTTTTGTTTCCGTTTCTTCTCCACATTTCTGACTAGTCTTGAAGCAGCAGGAGTCAGTGTGCTGTGGGATGAGGAGGTGGGGAGCGGGAGCTGGCCTGGGATTTCTTGGCCTCTGGTGCCTCCTGCATGCTTTTGGGGGCCTCTATTTGCATCCACATGAAGGGGTCCAATGAGGTGTAACACAGGCTTTAATTCTAACTTCCGTGATTCTGAGAAGAACAGGCAGAGTGTCCGTTTTCTCGTTGTAAGTAGGGCAGGTAGAGTTAGAGGCTACCTCGTGGGTGTGAAGAGCACCGACCTCAGGGCCGGCCAGTGTGGATTCAAGTCTTGCCTCTGTTACTTCCTCCCTGTGTGACCTTGGCCAGGTTTCCCCACCTGCCTGTGCCTCAGTTTCCTCTTCATAAACTAGAGGTCAGAGAACCCCATGAGCTACTGATAAAGATGAAAGGGGCCAATACATGTAAAGCCCCCAGCACGTAGTCATGCAAATGTTACCTGTTCCCCGCCCCCCCCCCACCCCCCCTTTTAAAGCTCACGTGCAGCAGGTTAAGTTAATTATACTCGGTTTGGGGCAAAGGATCTTTTTTGGCTCATTGCGGCCCCCCTTTCTTGCTTCATTCAGTCATTTCTTTTTATTCTCCGTTTCCCTCTGGCTCAGCTCCTCCTCATCTCCACGTCATTCATTCTGTGTATTTACCATGATCTTTTTGTTTATATGTGTTCTTTCAAAATGTGCGCTGTTGTTTTGTGTGTATGTTTTAAAAAAATTTACACCAGTGCTATAGTGTCTAGATCAGCCGTGGGCAAACTACGGCCCGCGGGCCGGATCCGGCCCGTTTGAAATGAATAAAACTAAAAAAAAAAAAAAAGACCCTACCCTTTTATGTAATGATGTTTACTTTGAATTTATATTAGTTCACACAAACACTCCATCCATGCTTTTGTTCTGGCCCTCCGGTCCAGTTTAAGAACCCATTGTGGCCCTCGAGTCAAAAAGTTTGCCCACCCCTGGTCTAGATTCTGTTTCTCACTCTTGTCCTCAGCTCCAAGTTTTTACACAGCCGCCTTTCAGTGATGGACGGCCAGGTTGCCTTCATTTCTCCCCACCCCAAGTAAGGCTGCAGGGAGCATCCTTACACATGCGCCCGTGTGAACTTTTGTGAGATTTTTTTTAGGAAGTGGACCCCGGGTGGAATTTAGGATCAAATGAAATAGCGAGGCAGGAAGCAGTAGGAGTGGACGCTTTCATCCGAATTGAGTAAATCATGAATAGCGGTTGGCCAATTAAGAAGTTGACTGTCTATTGGGCTTGTCTTAAATCCTAGCCAAGGACCTCTTTTGTTTTTTAAATGTTTAACTTGAAATCACATGAATGCATGTTCTTTGAAAACAATTCAGATGACACAGAAGTAAGTAGGATAAAGATTAAAAATAGAAAGGGCCCCTTCACATTGCTCCCCATCTTCCTGAGCCCCATTTCCAGTGGGTAAGCACTAGTGACAGTGGGAGGTTCATGCTAAGTCATTTCTTGCACATTTACAGGCACAAATGCGAACCATTCCTGTTGTTTTATTGCTTAGCTTTTCTCACTTTATAAGGTCATTCCGTGTTAGCCCCAATAGATCTGCTTCAATTTTTATCCATGCTCAGTATTCCGTTTTAAGGATCTACCATCTATATATATAAAAGGCTAATATGCAAAGTGTCCCCTTGGGAATTCGACTGGGAGACCGGGAGTTCGATCACTTGCTATGATGTGCACTGACCATGAAGGGGGAGGTGGTGGCGTGGAACGAAGGAAGGCTCCTGCCGGTAGCTGGAAGGAAGGCCCCGATCAGCCCTGATCGCTGGCCAGGCCTAGGGACCCTACCTGTGCACGAATTTCGTGCACCAGGCCTCTAGTAGTTTATGTAACTAACTAGTCTCCTTCTAATGGGTATTTTCGGTGTTCCCAATTTTCTGGATATTATAACGAGAGAACCAGCACTTCTCATAGTGGTGTTCTACTGGTGATGAATTCCTTGACCTTTTGTACTTCTTTATATTTGAAAGATATTTTTGCCAGCTATCAAATTCCAGGTTGACAGTTTTTTTTTTCTTCATTCAGATGCCCATCTTCGAGTTTCTCCTTGCCTACGTTTTTCTTTGAAGGATTTTCCTTTCTCCTGATGGGACTGTTTAGCTAGTTTATCCAGTTTTGAGGATTTCCCTCCTTCACATTTGAACTGCTCCTTCCAGAATAAGGAGGGGTCGCTGTGTGAGCTTGGGAGCCAGTCTGAAGTGTGAGATCCCTTAGTGAAGGGGTCAGCATTATTATATTCCATCTAGCACTTTCTGTGTCTTGAGACATACGCTGGAAATGACATGAAAAGAAAGGATAACACAGAGTGTGTCTACATTTCTTACTAAGGAACGCTGACTCCTAAAGCCAGCGATACATCAGGCCTGGTCATGAGAACTGGGGGGTACAGCTGTGTCGCAGAGGTGGAGCCTTTGGCTTGGAAAAGCTCAGTGACTCACACGGCGTCATATTTCAATTTGTTCATGAGTCGAGACCCTAAAACTTGGTAAAAAAAAATTATTATTTTTTTATTCACTACGAGATTTCAAAAATTGTTTTAGCCAAAGAACCCTTTCACAAATGGAATCTTAACATGGGAGCTCAGTATGTTAGATAAAAATGATGCTTAAAATTGGGGAGGGAGGTCCCCATTCTGACTTTCGTGGGCCCTAGGCACTTTTGCTTTCATGGGCTCCTTCCTCCATAAAAATATTAAAAATTGTATCTTATGACTGTATTCGTATACAGATGAGTATGCTAATGTTATAGGCCAGATGTTTTCTCTGAGCTAAAAGTTCAGCTTCTATACTCTGATTTTAAAAGAAACGAAAGCATTTTTGTGGGCTCAGGTGACGGGGAAGTGGACGGGGGAGACAGGTTCTTACCTGCCTGGCCGCCCCTTGGGTGACTCCTGAAGCAGGCAGGAGGAATGGAACCCAGTTTGAAGACCACGGCACAGACTCATCACTGGTACCTTATCGGACCCTGCTTATCAGTCTGCTCCGCTGAGGAAGACTCATAAAATATCACAACCAGAATGGGATGCCAAGTCATTCTCCTCCTCCCCCCCAAACCCTGGTCTTGTTCTTCAGTCTCTTCAGTATCATATCTGCCAAGTGATTGTCTGTCCAGTTTCTGCTTGATCCCGTCTAGGAACAAAGACCTTGTTACTGCGTTTGAGTTTTCTCTGGTCCAGCTCTGTAGGACTTCGTGGTACCCAGCAAGCCCCTGTGTCACTTACCATTTATCCTCTATGCCAGGGACTCCTGTAGTGCCCAAGCCAGGAGGCTGGGGTTTGGGGCTCAGCAAGGACCCCAGTGAGGACCTCTCTCTCTGAGCGTGCCCTCTTGGGGAAGGAGCAGGTTGGGCATGATGGTCCTCTCACACGTCGCTGTTGTGTGACGCTTAAAGGGAGACCAAGGCTTCTCCTTGGCTGCTGTGCCCGCAGCCAGGGTTATTCTGGGATGTAGAGAGCTTGTTGGCTCTCGCTTGGAGATCTGCGTCCCTCTCTCCATGGGTCCGGGTGGGGCACCATCACAGGTCTTGACAACATTTGGGGAAGAGAAAGAATGGTCAGGTGTCTTGGAATGATCGCTGTATTCTTGTCCCCTACTCTGCTGCTGATTGGCTTTTCCTGAGATTTAGGCAAGTGTGGCCATTCCAGAATCTAGTGGCCAGCCATCCAGTGCCCTCCTGGTGCTGTGTCCTGCCCACACAGGTTGGGGGGCGGGGACCCAGGGTGTGGTGTGCTCCCCTCCCTGGGGCTTGCTGGAATGAGCCGTAGCAGAGTGGGAGTGATCCTTCCCGTTCCCTCTCCTGTCCAGCCTCTCCCAGGCCCCTGGTGCTTGGAAGAGGGATGCTCCCATCCCATACCCTGCCCCCCCCCCCCTTGTACTCATGGCCCAGCCTATGTTTGTTTCCCCGCTTCCCCATGCAGCCCTGGACCCTGCAGTACTGGATGGCTCTCCTAGACGCTTCTATACTTTTGTATGTCCCTCGTCCCCCATGCACTTGGTGCCTGTGGTCCCTCCTGCCGGGGCAGTTGGTGTGATGGCTTCCCAGCGCACGGAAGGAGTGGGGTGCAGGGTGAGCCCCCATCCCGGCCTCTTACCCAGCTTCTAATCCATGCCTGGTGTTTGCTCACCTGGTTTCTGATCTCCACGTTGTAACGATTGATTCCTGGGCGTCCACTTACCATGCTGCTGGGGTGAACTTGCTGCCGAGCGCCAGCATCAAGGGCTTAGGAGTTCCTGGAAACAGTGACTCATCACCGGCGTAATGAGTGTGTCTGCAGCCAGGTGTGTGCAGGGAAAGCGTGAGCATGCGAGGTGCCATACAGGACACCCTCATGGCACCGGGGGAATTTCCCTTTCTCCGGGGTCTGTCTCTTCGGGGTGGTTTTGTTTCTCACCATTATGTTTTTCACTTAAATAATTCATCCAGTGAAATGCCAGGGAAGAAGTCAGTTTCATAGAGTGGTTCGTCTGAAACCACTTCCCTCCCTCCCTCCGGCTCTCCCTCCCTTCACACCTACTGTGCGCAGGGCCAGCGAGGGAGAGAGACGCTCAAATGCTGAGTGAGTTCCAAGTTAGTGTAGAACTTTCTGCTTTCTCAGGGGTATCTTCTCACAGAATCTTTGTGTAAAACAAAGTTTGTCTTACTTCATTATGAAAAGTAGCACGTGCTCTTTATAGAAAAAGTTGGAGAACACAGAAAAGTCTGAGGAAGAAAGAAAATCACCTATACCTCTGACATTTTGATTGTTTTCCTTCTAATTACTGTTATATTTTTAAGCAATACATTTTTTTCCCCTGCTTTTTTTTTTTTTTTAAGCGCTCACCGTTCTATAATGAGTGTTTCCCAGTTTTATTGTAAACCCTGTGGTTTGGGCTTCTGGTGTTCCATGAAGTGGCTGTACCCTAGTTTACCCAATACTGCCCTGCTTGGCTACTTCTGGTTCCCCCTATCACACATCATGCTGTGAAGAATATCTTGTAAGTGTCCTGGCCGGTGTGACTCAGTTGGTTGAGCATCATCTCATGCACTGAGAGGTGGTGGGTTTGATTCCTGGTCAGGGCTCATACCCACCTTGCAGGTTCCCTCTCTGGTCCAGGTTCGTGCAGGCGGCGATAGATGTTTCTCTCTCACATCGATGTTTCTCTCTCTCTCTCTCTCCTCCCCTCTCTCTAAAGTCAATTAAAACAAATGAAAAGAATATCTTGTGAGTGAATTGGTTTTCATGTTTTGGATTGTTTCCCGGACTTTTCATCTAGAAAGAATGTTAATAATCACTCAGACCAGACCCCCTCTTCTCTACCTTCAGTGTGTGTACCACCTGGAGGGCTTGTGAAAACAGCTCCCCGGGCCTCTTCCCGGAGGTGCTGATTCAGTGGGTGAGGGTAATGCCCCAGAGCCCGCACCCTCCCAGGCTCCCAGGTGCTGATGCTGCAGGTTCGTGCACCACCCTTTTAGTGGCATCAGCCAGCCAGTCCTTGAGGCTGTGGGGATGGGACAGTGAGGGATAGATAGGTGGCCCTGTCCCCGTCCCGGCCAACAGATGGCTCCCACGCTGGGGCACTGACCTCCTGCCACCCGGGGAACCTGCAGGAGAAGCCCGCGTTCATTCCACAAGGGGAGCTCCTCCATTCAGGTGTTCTGGGGATGGGACTTAGCCACCCAGGGCAGGCACATGTCTCAGCTCTGGGATTCCGGTGGGGCCAGAGTAAGAACCAGTTCAGGAAGGAAACTGGTGACGACCCAATGGATTGTCTTAAGTGGGAGTGAGTGGCAGCCTTTCTGGGACGCAGGGGGTTAGACAGGCGGCTGGCACAGCCTCCCCCGAGCCAAAGGGAACTCAAGAGTAAGTCGTGACGGCTAATTAATTCAATTAAACTCCTTTATCAGCTCCGCTGGTGTCAGTAAATTGTTAAAGTCTATTAAAAAATCAGTGGGACGTGATGAGGGTTGGGGACATCACACCACCTTCCTAGAGCTCTTCCCCCCGTGGTGGGTGCACGAAAGGAGGGGTGTCGGAGGCCCTGTCTGGTGCCCCCACCGACCTGCTGCGTGTGCTGAGGCAGAGCCCACCTCCCTTGAGCCTCAGTTTCCCCATCTGGGCAGGCTCTTGAGCACCCACCCCTTCGGCACCAGAGTTGTTAGGATTTTCCAATCCCTTCTGGTCAGAGGCAGCCGTCACTGCAGATGCGCTGCCCGGGCTCTGGCCTTCCTTCGCATCAGGTTCGTCTGGTCAGTTTCCAGGGCCGGACGTAAGGATAGCTGACCCAAAGGGGAGGTGCAGGCCCTGGGAGGGGGGAGTGAGCGGGGTGGGTTGCACCCACCGCCCATGCTGTTCACCAAGTAGCTGTGCTGAGTTAAGGGGGCTGCTTGCAGCTTCTCGTTCAGCACCTCCTCCAAGCTGGGAGTGGTACCCTCCGCTCTTAGGGGTGAGGATACGAGGCTCCCAGGGCCAAAACAGCGTGCCCACGAGTAAGTGGTGGAGTTGAAATTTAGATCAAGGTTGCCATTCCTCTACGTCCCCGTGGCTCAGTGCTTGCTTCCACAGATGTATTTTTTAAAAATTCTTTTTCTTTTTTAAATTGTTGACACTATTGCAGATGTCCCTCATCCCCCTGCCCGCCCCTGCCTTTACCTTCCTCCCCCCAGCCCCTCCCCCGCAGCCCCCTGCCCTGGCTGTTACCACATTGTTGTCTGTGTCCGTGGACTATGCCTCTATGTTCTTTGGCTAATACACCTGCAGCTGTATCTAAAGCTGCATCTCCCAGGCAAACCCTACTACGTGCAGCATTGCAGACACGGGAAACACCAGAAGTGTTCTTTTCCCCGAGCCCGCATCCAGACACGGGGAACCCGAAAGGGGGGTGACATCCCTGTCCTTGGAGGTATGTAAGCAATCGTTGGCTGATTGCTTGCTTAGTTGGGCCTCTTAGAACCAGGCTCCTGCATGGTGGGCCTGGCTGCTGGTTTCTCCTTTTGGAGCAGTTTGTGCTAAGAACAGGCTGGGGATTTGGGAATCGCTCCCTGGTGCTTGGACACTGGGATTCTTGCCTTGTCTTCTGTCAGAGCCTATCTTGCTCAGCCAAACAGTAGGCCAGGCAGTGCTGGTGTTGAGGGAGGGTGGCTACCCCTGGGCTCAAGGGTAGCCTCGGTCACTCACTGACCAGCTGTGGATCTTAAGTCCATTCCTCTCCCAATCCTAGAAGTGTACGCTTGTTCCCCTCATCTCCGGAAGTTGGCGACAGGCAGTATGCTCCGTGGGTGGTCCATAGGGAGGGAAGGAGAAGGGGAGGGTGAGTTTAGAGCCAAATTAACCTGTGAATGGAGCTTCCTCTGCCATGGGACCTTTCAAGGCTCTGAAAAGTCCTGCAGTAAAGAAAGGAGATTAACTTTGTTTACTCAGCTTCTCTCAAGCCAGCCACTCATTCCACCTCCAAGCACACTTTTTGTTTAATGACCTGTTGGCTAAGGTGAATAGACTTAAATACTTAAATATTGCCCTAGGAGAAAGCTGCTTTTTTAGGTGGTTGTTTCTCTGGTTCTTTTTGTTCCGAGGACACCCGTTCAGTAACTTGGATAAACCAAGCACTGAAGGTGATATCTAAATCCCCTCCGTTGAGTTTTCTTGCACTGGAGTCCATGTTTGCTATAGGACCCAGAGCCCTCCAGCGGCCAGGCCCTCAAGATCTGGAACATACTCTACTCAGGGTTCCCTCTGTGAGCATTTATCCCTGGGACATGCTGTTACTGGGGGTTTGGAAGTTGCCTAAACGTGTACTACAAAATCCCAATAATTCGGAGCTGCCGGTGTAAGAATTTGTGAACTGCGGCTGACCTTTTCAAAAGAAGGGTTGCCAAGGAAAATGCTAGTGTAAACAAGATTTCTTCAGGGGAAGAGCTGGAAGGGGTGTAAGGACTCAGTCTATTTTTAAGCCTTCTGAAAGCTCTCCTTGGAATATAAACACTGTGCTAATTATAAAAACACCTTTTCTCTTCAAAAGTGGTGTAAACAAGATGGGGGGGGTGGGGACCGGGTGGAGGAGGGGAGAGTGTTTGCCTAGAGGTTAAGCCAGAGATTAAACTCTGGCCACAAGAGCTGTAAAAATTCAGATTTCCCACTAGTTTTGACAACCTGGACATCTGGGCAGCGGTGGACACGTGCTCCCGCTGGCAATGGTCCGCAGGAACGGGTGAGATCGCTCTCCTTGTCTTCCCAACTCTGGACCCAGCCTGGTTTACTTGTGGGAGTTGCCTGCCCAGCCCCTGACCCGTTGACATTCACACGCCAGCCTTTCTAAGAATAGTTTCCCGTGTTTAAGAGCACAACATATAATTGCTCATTTCTTCTCCATTAACCACAGAGGAACTTCTCTGCCTTCTTCAGCGAATCTTTCAAAGATGAACAGTCTCAACAACAACTAACTGTGATTTATTGAGCACCTACTATGCACCAGGCTCTGTGCAAGAAGCTGGAGTTGGTGTTGAGAAAAACTGCCTTCCCACAGCTTGCTACCCACCACTGTGGCCGTGGCGGAGTGCAGTGCGGTGGAGGGTGCTTTTCAGCCACCAGCCACCTGGTGCCCAGAGCTACCATCCTGCCTGTCCTGTGCTGGACGGGGATTCTGACACTGTGGACATGGCCCTTGCTCTTGACCTGTCGTTGTCAGAGAGGCAAGAAGAAGGGTGAGGTGGACTCCTGGGAGGTCAGGCTGTTGGCTCCGTTATGGCTTTGGGGATGCTGAGGTGTGGTGGGGGGTGAGAGGGGACACCTGCTGGGGGAGATGTGTGACCTGTGGTGTGATTAATATTGACATAGGCAGAGGGAAAAGGAGAGGTCATCCAAGGCTCTGATGAGAGGTAGGAAGGTTATAATTGGGGGAGGCTTTATAGGCAAATGGTCTTTCAAAAACGCTTAAACATATCTTCTGAGGGAGGGTGAAAGTAGCAGCTGGTCTACTTGAACAGCGTATCTGGGGAGTGGTGGGATGGAAGGGGTGTGGGGGTGAGGAGGAGGACGAGAAAGAGAGAGGCAGGTGGATAGATGGACCGAGGAGCAGACATAGATTAGGTGTCCTTGTGGAGGACCCTAAAACAAGGTGGGGACTTTGGTAACCAAGGACATGAGTATGAACAGGCCTTGAGCCACGTGAGGGCACAGTCTGTGTCTGTCTTTTCATCACTGTCCTCAGTTCCCAGCCGAGGTCTGACACAGTAAGTAGCTACATATGAACTCCTTGTTGAGTGAGTGAATGGAGGTACTTAGTTGGTATTTATCACATTTATCTTTAGGGCAATAATATGAGGATATATTATTATTCCCCTTTACCGATGAAGATGGGCCGTGTGTGTGTGTGTGTGTGTGTGTGTGTGTGTGTGGCGGCTTTGGGAGGGAAGCATGAGGATACCAGAAAGCCTTTTTTTTTTTTTGTAACAGCACCGTGAAATATTGATCAATTTGGTTGCGTTGTATGACCCAGGGACAATTTTACTAGCAGAAAATATGACCATGTTATACGGCTGTAATAAAAAATCCCAGGTTGAGCCAGGCCCAGGAAACCGAGCAGCTGACCACGTGGGCAGGACTAGCCCATTCCACGTCTTTCTGCTGGAGTTAGTTTGATGTTTATTCCTTCATGGTTCTAATGAGCTCAGTTGCAGATAGGATGTAACAGGTCCCAACCAAAATTTGTAGAAAAAAAGCTTAACAGTGAATTCAGTTCATTGTAGTCCTGCAGTTAGGAAATGTGGATAGGAAGTGTATAGTACAGTCTGGAAACCGTCCCCTGGGGAAGTTTTTTAAAAACTTAATTTATTGAAGAGAGAGAGAGACAGACAGACAGACAGACAGACAGACACATGGATTTGTTGTCCTACTTATTTATGCATTCATTGGTTGATTCTTGTATGTGTCCTGACTGGGGATCAAACCCATAACCTTGGGTATTGGGACGGCGCTCTAACTAACTGAGCTACCTGGTGATGTGAACTTTGAACTTGATTACGGTGGTATCTGTCAAGTTCTCTGTAAAGCTACTCTCTTACCCTTCATATTAGTAAGTATTTTGTGGGAGATACTTCGTGACTATGCCGATACCTTACCTCCTCATACTTTTGTCCACTAATTTTGCCTGCAACAGTTATCACTGTGGCATTTTCAAATAGGGATTTCCTATTGCCATCATTCCTTCTCCATTTATTAATTTGAATTCTACTGTAGAACGAGTTCTACTTCCCCTTTCATTTATTTGCTTATTCACTTATTTGTATCAGTGTGGACTCCTGGGTATCGCTCCTCTGTCCTTTGGACAGGTCTGGTCATCTTTGGTCAATTTCTTACACTCTCCACATTATCCCAGGCTCACCCTGTGCTGTCCCTGCCCCAGCTCAGGAATCACCCTCACTCCACGAAGGAGGGCACGTGTTCTTGTGTGTGTCCCTCATTGTGTTGCATCCTTAGCGCTCGCAGTGTCTGGCCCACGGTAAGGTCACAGCAAATAATTTCTGGATGGATGGGTGAGTGAGGGAATCCTAGAGAGGGAGCTTGAGTAGGCCAGGTTACAGAGGCTGCGGTACATGCTTTTAATAGCCTGCTCCTGGTGAGCCTGAATTCGTGAGTGGGAAGGGGAGCGTCTTTTCTCTCTTTCTCTCCCTTATGCCTTAGGGCAGGGGCTTACCAGTCTCATTTTGTCCCTTTCAGCCTATTCCCAGTGCTGCAGAGTCTGAAAGGCAGCCCAGGGCATCCCCGAGCTTGTAGAGCAGAAAGAGCCAAGAGCATGGAGAGCAGCCAAGGGAGCAGGCTGGCTGGAGAGCTAGCTGTGCCGGCAGAGCCCAGACCTACCTCCTCATTGATAATGACTCGGTTGAACACCAGCCACAGCGGGCAAGATGCTCCAGGCGTTGATGGCACGGGTCCTGGGACCCCCCTTTTTGTGTCTGTAGCTGGGGGCCGCCAAGAGCCACCTCCAGCCTCCTGAGATGCACAGGCCTCACTTGAATATTTTATGAGTTTTTCTTTATAAAAGATTAAAACTCAGTCACATTAGCTCTGGAAAAGCCTGTGATAATCAGATTTTTATTTATGAGTGGAACGGTGTGTGTGCGTGCCCCCGAAGAGGAAAACTGGCTGCCAGGCTTTCTTGTCATCCATTCGGGCAGACTTTGATGCCAGGAGCGAACTTGGCAAGTGGTAGCCTTTTCATAGTCAAGAGAGGCCGGGCTGGCTCCTGGCCACTGTTGCCCGTGTCCTCTGAGAATGGCGCTGGCCCCTTCGCAAGGTAGACCCTTCTCCGGGGAGACTTAAGGATCGATGCAGAATTCAGGTTTGCAGAGCCCCTAACGAGTCTGCATTTTGGTCCTGGGAAGCGGGCCAGGCAAGGATGGTTGTCCCAGTTTGCAGACGGGGAAGCTGAGACCCGCAGAAAGGGAAGTGACTGCCTCTCCCTAGTGCTGAGGAGTCTGGAAGTCATGAACATTTTAAAAAACATCACAGTGCCTGGGAGGAGCTGCAGGGGACACCTGAACACCAGCTGCCAACCCCTCCTGGCTCTCTGGAAGGCGGGGCGCAGCCTAGGTTTAATGCATTTGAGGGAGATGTGGGAGGAGCAGAAGGAATAATTGTGGTTGCTTAGAGCAGGCCACCTGGGAGGGAAAGGGCAATGTGAGCTGGCCTTGAACCTGTATTTATTGAGCACTTCCTATGTGATACTTACTGGGACAAGGGCAGATGTTGGAAGACCACCTGTCAAGGACAACCAGCCTTCTGTGGTCTTTGTTAGGGATGCTGGGGGCCTGTTTGCTCAGCCTGAGGGTCTGTTTGCTCAGCCTTGGGGTATATGCCCCCAGCTTAGCACTCAGCATGTCTACCTCCCTCCAGGGTAAGGTGGTCCAGAGCAGGAAAGGGACCCATTCTAGCATTCTTGTCGATCATTTACTCATCCATCTGAGAAGTATTTATTGCATGCCTTGAGTATACCAGGCACCGTCCTAGGCACTGGGGTGAGCTAGACAGCAGCACCCCTGCCCTGTGTTGTTCAAGATAATGAAACGGGCGATAAAATACAGGGTGGGGCAAAAGTAGGTTTACAGTTGTTCCTTTGGAAAATAATACAATAATCAATAAATAATAATACAAGAATACACTCTGTTTCCCATACTCAGAACGGTAAACGTGCTTTTGCCCCACCCTGTATGTAGGTAAGTGCTCTAATGGTGGCCATCCAGGCTTCCGTAGGAGGCACCCTTGTCCGTACAGTATGTGTATTTCGTCCTCGGAACAACTCGGGGAAGGAGGTGCCGTCACCATCTCCATTTAACTGATGAGGAAGTTGAAGCTCAGAAGTTACTCTGCTAATAGGTGGCAGAGCCAGGGTGGAGCCCATGTGCCTGACTCCGCAGCAAGGGTGGGCACTGCGCAGTGTTGAAGTCAGTCTGTGGCAGAGCTGGGCCGAAGCCCTCCCTGCCCCCCAGCCTCCCCCGTCTCACTGTGATCTGAGAGAGGAAGGATGCTGAGCACCTGCGGCCACGGTCCCTTCCCATCTGGACTGGGCAGGTGCCTGGCACCTGGTTGGAGTTGGGGAGCAGGTGGAGCCCTGGCTGGGCATCAGTGCCTCTGCAGCTCTGGGTCCAGAATGAGGGATTTCTGCTGGAAGAGTTCCCAGGTACCTCTGGGTCCTCCTCCCTCAGGCCTTTGTACCCCGGGTTCCTGACAGGCCTGGCTCAACTAGTTGCCATGGAGATGCAGAAGTAACTCCCATGATCTCGTTGAGAATTTTGCCTCAAGAGAGGCCAAGAGGCTCCGTGTGTGTGTGTGTGTGTGTGTGTGTGTGTGGTGTGTGTGTGTTTGGGGTAGGGCAGGGGTCTCTGCTTGGTGCAGCTCATGCCAGGGGCAGTTCTCATAGTGCTGGGAGAGCTCCTATAAGAACGTAGTATAGTATATTTTGATTTTTCACTTATTTTCAGAGTCTCAATCTACTTGCCTGCAAATGGGGATAAGTGAGCTCACATCATAGGATGGTCATTGGCTGTTCATATCCAATAAAGGGTATGAAGTGCCAAACACAGTGCCTTGCGCATGGGAAGAGCCACACGGTGACAGTTTGAAGTGGTGTGAATGGGATTTATCAGCGGAGGTTTCTGCAGGGTGCCACGTGGCCAGCTGTAGTTTTGCCATATGTTTGCATTCCAGCTGGCTGAGAGCGTGGACTTCAGCCGGGCAGACTGTTTCTCAGGCAGAAGTCAGTGTGCTGCTGGTAGGAGTTGTGTGCTGGGTTTCCCTTGCTAGCATGCAAGCTCCATGGGGCAGAGACGGTGGCTCTCCCTTGGTGGTCCTGGCTCAGAGCCTGGCCATTTTTTAAGGCTGGCTGTTTTTAAAAGTTACTTGAACATAAAGCTTCATTTATCATGAAGCGTTAGCATCTGTCAGACCAAGGTTGGAGTCCTGAGTCCTGTTTCTTCCACTTAATAACTGGGTGAGTGTAGGTAAATTACTTCCTTTCTCTGATCTATCTCCTCATCTGTCAAGTGTTATGCTCCTAGATTCCGCTCTGAGGCCAGAGATCCAGAGAATGGCTCTTGCCTTTCGCCTGTGAGGCTGAGGGTATTCCTGGGTCCATCCAGTTCATTAAAGGCTCCTTTCTGGTTATAACAACTGAGAATCCAATCTCTCTCTCTCTCTCTCTCTCTCTCTCATCAATAAATAAAAATTAAAACAACAACGACAAAACCACCTGCTTCTGAAGGAGAAATCCCAGAGGCTCAGGGGTCAGGAGCCACGGAGCTCGGAACTGACAGAGTTGGAATGTGTTGTGACCTCCCTGGAGAAGAGAGGGAAGTGGCGCATGGCTGGAAGGCAGGGAGAGGAGCAGCTCTTCATTCTCCTGGGGAAACAGGACTTTCTGAATTTCACACCGTCCTCAAAAGTTCCCCACAAATCAAACCCCCTTTTTGGACTGCTCCCCGCATAAAAAAATTTTACGACAAAGCCTTTTACAAAGCAAAAAGTGCCTTCAATAAAGTGAATCTTCACGTCTGATGTTTCCTTTGTATAAAGCTGGCCTTTCTTATATTGTGATTTCTTGCCATTTTTTTGCTTCTATTATTATTTTTGTTATCCAATGTAATACATGTTCACTATTGAACAGTTAGGAAGTTCAGATGAGCAAAAAAGAAATACAAAAATCCGAACAGCCCATACATAACCTTCCCACCCAGAGGTAATCGCACGGGGTGTTGATATTTGATGTACACGCTCGGTAGACATGTGTCATGTACATAACTTAAAGGCTTACTCATTTGGGAAGTGTTCACTGAGCAGCTGCCATGCGCACAGTGCTGGGGAGAAGGCAGGGCCCAACAAATAGATACAGTTCCTCCAGGAGGCAGTTCATGCAAACCAAAGGAAGGAAATAAAGAGGAGTGGACCTGGGACTGAGGAAAGACCTAACTTCTAACTTTGATGTGAACAGTTGCCACGGGCTCTGAAAGTTTTGACCTGACTCGGGAGTGGTTGGGCATGAAACAGGCTGAATGGGGCAGAGGGAGGGTAAGCTGGCAGCTGCCAGGAGAGCCGACATACACTTCTCAAAGAAAGTGGTGGTGCATGGTGTCTGTGTATGCTGGGGAACAAGGGCATGTCTGAGGAGGTGGGCTTTTTGTCGTTGTTTTTGCATGTCAATGTCCAGTTCTAGCACCATTTGTTGAAAAGACTATTCTTTATGGATTTTTTTCAAAGATCATGTGACTGTATCTGTATGGGTCTTTTCTGAGCTCTCTCTTTCTGTCCCATTGGTCTATTTGTCTCCTCTTTCCCCAACACCGCAGTTTTTTAAAATATATTTTTACTGATTTCAGAGAGGAACATAGAGGGAGAGAGAGAGAGAGAGAGAGAGTCATCGGATCGGCTGCCTGCCTCCTGCACACCCCACACTGGGGATGGAGCCTACAACCTGGGCATATGCCCTGACCAGGAATTGATCCGTGACCTCTTGGTTCACAGGTCGCCATTCAATCACTGAGCCATACAGGCTGGGCCCCAACACCACAGTCTTGATTATGGTAGCTTTAGAGTAAATCTCAAAGTTGGCAGGTAGTGTAAGTTCCTGATTTTGTTCTTCAGTATTGTGCTGGCTACTCTAATGCTTTGTTTTTTCATATGTACTTTAGCATTACTTCATTAATATCCAAAAGAACTGGCTGGGATTTTTATTAGGGTTGTGCTGATTCCATAGATCAAGTCGGCAAGAATTGACATCTTAACAATATTTTGTTTTCCTTCCAAGAATATGAGATATCTCTTCATTTATTTAGATCTTTAATTTCTTTCATCAGAGTTTTATAATTTTCTTCATAGATCCTGTTCCTATTTTGTTAGATTTATCCTAAGTAATTATTGTGTTTGTTGATGTTAATGCCAGTGGTATTGTGTTTTAAATTTCAAATTTCAGCTATTCATTGTTGCTCAATGAAAGCAATTGACTTTTTTATGTTACTGATTTTTAGAGAGGAAGAGAAAGGGAGAGAGAAAGAGAAACATCGATTTGAGAGCAAAGCATGGATTAGCTGCCCCCTGCATGCCTCCCACTGTGGGAGCCTGCAACCTGGGCATGTGCCCTGACCAGGAATGGAACCGGCACCTTTCAATGCATGAGATGACGCCCAACCAGCTGAGCCACACTGGCCAGGGCGACTTTTTTTTTTTTTTGTATCTTGCCATCTTCCTATAATTATTATTAGGTCCAGTTTTTTAAAAAAGTTGATTCTTTGGGATTTTGTACATAGACAGTCATTAGCTGTGAATAATGGCCATTTTATTTCTTCCTTCCCAATCTACATATCTTTTATTTCCTTGTCTTGTCTTATTGTGTTAGCTAGGATTTCCAGTATGATTGAGTAGGAGTGGTGAGGAGGGGACATCCTTGCCTTGTTCCTGATCTTAGGAGACACACACCTGGTTTCGCACCGTTAAGTGTGATGGTAGCTGTAGGTGTTTTTGTACGTGTTGCACATGCTCGTTATCAAGTTGAGAAAGTTCCCCTCTATTCTGTTTTCTAAGATTTTTAAAAATCATGAATGGGTGTTGGATCTTGTCAAATGCATATCTATTGATAGGACAATGTGATTTTTCCTCTTATGAATTGATTTTTAAATGTTGAGCCAGCCTTGCATACCTGGAATAAGTCACGTTCAGTCATGGTGTATACTTCTTTTTATACATTGTTGGATTCAGTTTGCTAATATATTGTTGATGATGTATGCATCAGTGTTCAGGAGCGATACTGGTTTGTGGTTTCCTTTTCTTGCAATGTGTTTATCTGGTTTTGGTATTAGAGCAATGCTGGCCTCATCTAACAAGTTAGGAAGTGTCCCCTCTGCTTCTTTTTCCGGGAAGAAATTATAGTGAATTGGTGTCATTTAAGTTCATGTTAGAATTAAGTGCTGAAGCCATCTGGGCCTGGTGCTTTCTTTTTTGAAAGGTTATTAATTATTGATTTGGTTTCATATATATATATATATATATATATATATACACACATATTTAGATGATTTCTTGTGTGAATTTTGGTAGATTGTATCTATAAAGGAATTGGCCTGTTTCATCTAAGTTATCAAATTTGTGGACAAAGAGTTTTTCATAATACTCCTTTATTATCCATTTAATGTCTATGGTATCAATAGTACGGGCCATTTTTTCACTTCTGGTATTAGTAATTATTTGTGTTTTCTGTCTTTTTTGTCTTGGTTAGCCTGGCTAGAGGTTTATTAAATTTTATTGATCTTTTCAAATAATCAGTCTTTGGTTTCATTAATCTTCTCTACTGATTTCCAGTTTGTAATTTCATTGATTTCTGCTTTAATTTCTATTCTTTCTTTTCTGCTGATTGCTTTAAGTTTATATTGCTCTTCTTTCTCTAGTTTCCTAAGGTGGACGAATAAATTATTGATTTTAGGTCTTTTCTTCTGTGTACACAATGCTATAAATTCCTTCTAAGCACTATATTTGCTATTTTTTTGTAATTGTATTTTCATTTTCATTTAGTTCATAATATTTTTAAATTTCTCATGAGACTTATGCTTTATTATGTTTTATTTAGAAGTATGTTGTTTAATCTCCAAATATTTTGGAATTTTCTAGCAAATATTTTAAAGTTTATCAGTTTTCTGTTATTTATTTCTACTTGAATCCATGTGATCTAAGAGCATATTTTATGTAGTTCTCTCTCTCTCTCTTCCCCCCCCTTCTTTCTTTCTTTTTAAAGCTTGTTAAGGTGTCTGTTATGTGATCTCTCTTGGTGAATATTCCACGTTGAGCTTGAGAAGAATGTGTGTTCTGCTGTTTGATGAAGTAGTTTATGAAGGTCAATTAGATCCAGTTGATTGATGGTGCTGTTCTGTTTAACTATATCCTCACTGATTTTCTGCTTGCTGGATCTGTCAGTTATTGGTAGAGGATATTGATAGTGGGTTTGTCCATTTTTTTCTTGCTGTCCTCTCAGGTTTTTTGCCTCACATATTAAGATGCTTTGTTAGGTGCATACACAATAAAGATTATTAGTTTTGGAGAATTGATCCCTTTGCCATCCTGTAATGCCCCTCTTTATCCCTGACAATTTATCTTGCTCTGATTTCTGCTTGTCTGAAATTCATGTAGCTTCTCTTCAAAAAAATTTGTTAAATTTATTGGGGTGTCATTGGTTAATTAGATTCATTCTAATTAGTATTAGCATGGTATATCTTTCTCCATATGTTTACCTTAAATCCAAACATATGTCTTTATATTTAAAGTGGAGTTTCTATACAATATACAGTTGGGTCTCTTTTTTAATCCACTCTGAAGGTCTCTCTTTTAATTGGTGTATTTAGAACATTCACATTTAACATGATTATTGATAGAGTTGTATTAATATCTACCATATTTAGAACTTTTTTACTTGTCCTTGTTCCTGTTTTATTTATTTATTTTTTTCTCTTCCATTTTCTCCCCTTCTTTGGTTTTAATTGATAATTTTATATGATTCTCTTTCCCCCGCTTTATAGCATCTCAATTCTTTAAAAGAAACTTTTTGGTGCTTGTCCTAGACATAATATTAACTTTTACAATTAACATTCCCAATTGCTCCCTTCCATTCGTTTAGCATTACTGTTATTCATTTCACTTTTTTATAAGATATAATAATCTAGTATAATGTTATTATTTTGATCAAACTGTTTTGTATTAGGTGAATTAAGAGTAAGGAAAGGAAGATATTTCATTTTACTTTTATTTATTGCTTCTCTAACACTATTCCTTTCTTTGTGTCTATCGAATTTCTGACTATCTTATTTTTCTTCTCGCTGAAGAAATTAACTTTCTTGCAAGGCAGGTCTACTGGTGACAGATTCCCTCAATTTTGTCTTAATTTTTTCACTTTTTAAGGATAATTTTACTGGATACAGATTTTTCTAGGTTGGTGGGTTTTTTGTTTCAACACTAAGTATTTCACTCCACTGTCTTGCTTGCATGGTGTTTGGAGAGAAATCTGATACAGTTCTTACCCTTGTTTCTCTATAGGTAAACTGTGGTGGTTTTTTTTCTTCTTCTTCAGGATTTCCTCTTTATCTTTTATTTTTCTGCAGTTCTAATATGATAGGCCTACGTGTAGATTTTTTAAAAAAAACATTTATTCTGCTCTGAGCTTCCTGGATCTGTGGTTTGGTGCTGTCATTCATTTTGGAAAATTTTCCGTCATTATTACTTCAGGTATTTCTTCTCTTCCCCTTTTCTACTCCTTTTGATAATCCCATGACATATATGTTACATTTTTTGTAATTGTCCTGCAGTTCTTGGATGTTCCATTATATATATATTTTTTACATTTTTTTCTCTTTGCTTTATCAGTTTTGGAAGTTTCTCTTTGTAGCATTTCCTTTTGATCCTTTGTTAGAGTTTTCACCTCTACATTCTCCTCTGTCCTTGCATGTTGCCCACCGTTTCCATTAGAACCCTTAGCAAATTAATTACAGTTATTTTAAATTCCTGGTTTGATGGTTTCTGTTTCTGTGTCATATCTGAGTCTGGCTCTGATGCCTGTTGTATCTTTTCAGATTGTGGTGTTTGTTTTTGTTGTTGTTGTATGTGTGTGTGTTTTAACCTTTTCGCCTGCCTTGTAATTTTTTTGTTGAAAGCCAGACATGATATATCTAGTAATATATATGTCATCAGCATTTTAGTGTGACGTTGAAAGCTGAGTAAAAGATAGATAGGCCTCTCCTGTGAGGGTTATGTTTATCTGGCTAGGAGTTAGGTTATGTTAACAGTTGGCTGTAGTTGTAGGTGAGACTAAAATTTTCTCTGGTCTTTTTGTTTTTGTCTTCCCTATTATCTTTGGGTTTCCCTAGCGACTCCTTAAATAGGAGTAAGAGCCTCGCAGGCCTTTCAGCTTTAATCCACTGTTATTATTCAGGAGCCCTAATGATGTGTAAGTAAGGTGTGGGAGGAAAAGCATTTTAGAATCTTACCATTAGTTTTCGGTCTTTAGTGGGCCTCTGCCCCTGAGCTGTGCCCTTAACAAATGCTTCTCAGATTTTTCTTACCCCTCTTAGGTGAGACAGAAAGGCCAGAGGGGACTAGAGTTGGGTATTTCCTCCCCCCACCCTCTCCGGCCCTGGTAAAACTCACTTTGATTAGACTCTGGTAAATAGTTTATTTTGAGGGTAGGCCTTTGTTGGATAGAACAGAACACTCTGGGTATAGTTCAGCATTGCTCCTTTCCCCCTCCCCCTGTTGGAACCACAAGGAGATTTCTCTTCCACCTTAACCCTGAGGAACTGGTGAGGCTCTTGGAGGAAAAGCTCATGAAAGGGTTGGACCATTTCCATATGAGAGGCAAATGCAGAGGAACATAGCCTACTGGGAACTAGGAGTTCTTCTCTCTTAAGCTAGTCCATGTTCAGTTTCCTAGTGTTCCTACCAGTTACTGGCTCCAGTGGCTGCTTCAGCCATGGTGAGTGTTGATTCTTTTTATTTGCTTGTCTCCAGGGGTTTGCCCTGTGACCTCAGTTCTCTGGTAGACCTCAGAAAAGTTGTTGATTTTCAGTTTGTTCAGCTTATTTTTTTTATTGTGAAGCATGGGAGTGATGATTTCTAAGCCCTTTCCATGTCAAAGTGGGAATCAGAAGTTCAGATCATCTCAGTTTTTCTGTCCCTTCGGTTATTTCAATTTGGCTAGTTTCTGTTGACCTGTCTTCCAACTCAGTGATTCTTTCCTCAGCTGTGTCTAGTCTGTTGAAGAGCCCATCAAAGGCATTCTTTATTTTTGTTGCTCAGTGTTTGACATATAGCATTTCCTTTATTTTCTTAGAGTTTTCGTCTCTCTGCCTATGATACCCATCTGTTCTTGCATATTATGTGATTTTTCCATTAGAGTCCTTCCGTTAATATACCTATGATTAACGTATTAATCCTCTAAGACTGGGTCTCCAGGATGTCTTAATCATAGGCACATTACATTGTATTCCAAAATCTGTGTCACAGCTGAGTCTGGTCCCTATGTTTGCTTTCTCCTTCTAGACTGTTTCCCACCCCTGCTTTTTAGCATGCCTTGTAGTTTTTCGTTAAAAGCCAGACCTGATGTGTTAGTAATAGGAACTGAGATCATGAGGGTTTTAGTGTGAAGCTTTATGTTTATGTGGCTGTGTTACGGTATTGGGCTGTTTTTAATGTTTGCTGCAGCTGGAGGTTTCAGAGGCTTCAGTTTCCTCTTGTTTCCCCCCCTTTCCTGTTGTCTTTGGGTTTCCCTAAGAACTCCTTCTTAAATAGAATCTGTGTTTTGCAGCGTTCAGTTGTAATTCACTGTTATTTAGTTTATTTATTTATTTATTTTTTAACTTAAATTCTTTATTGTTTAAAGTTATTACATAAGTCTCCTTTTCCCCCCCATTGACCTCTCCTTGGCCGCCCCCACCCGCAGCACATACCCTCACCCCCTCACCCCCTCACCCCCGTTTGTGTCCATTGGTTATGCTCAGATGCACACATACACGTCCTTTGGTAGATCTCTCATCCCCATACTCCCCCTGCTTCCCTCATAGGTTGGACAGTCTGTTCAATGCTTCTATGACTCTGGTTCTATTTTTTTTTTTCTCATCAATTTATGTTGTTCATTCCACAAATGAGTGAGATCCTGTGGTATTTATCTTTCTCTGACTGGCTTATTTCACTTAACATAATGCTCCCCAGGTCCATCCATGCTGTTGCAAACGGTAAGAATTCCTTGTTTTTTACCGCGGGGTAGTATTCCGTTGTGTAGATGTACCACAGGTTTTTAATCCACTCATCTGCTGATGGGCACTTAGGCTGTTTCCAAATCTTAGCTATGGCGAATTGTGCTGCTATGAACATAAGGGTGCATATACACTTTCTGATTGGTGTTTCTGTTTTCTTGGGATATATTCCTAGAAATGGGATTACTGGGTCAAATGGGAGTTCCATTTTTAATTTTTTGAGGAAACGCCATACTGTTCTCCACAGTGGCTGCACCAGTCTGCATTCCCACCAGCAGTGCACGAGTGTTCCTTTTTCTCCACATCCTCTCCAGCACTTGTCGTTTGTTGATTTGTTGATGATAGCCATTCTGACAGGTGTGAGATGGTACCTCCTTGTTGTTTTGATTTGCATCTCTCAGATGATTAGTGACTTTGAGCATGTTTTCATATGTCTCTAGTTTTTGTGTTGTTGTTTTTTTTTTGAAGTAGTGGTAAAATATTAGAGGAAGTGCTGTGTATCTTACGATTAAATCTCAGGCTTTCTTAGTGGACCTTTATAAGTGTTTCTGAGCCTTTTCTTTTTGTCCTTTTATGTGAGACAGGAAGGCGGGAGGGGCTGGCATGGTCCAATTGCCCTTCTCCCAGGGCAGACAAGTCTATGATAAAGTAGTTTCTCATGAGGACAGGCTATGTTCTGTTCTCAAAATTTCAAATGGTTACTCTCCTTCTCCTCCCCATCTTTCCCACTGAAGCACGAATCTGTCGAGGCTCCTGGGGTAAAAACCTTCAAGGTGTGGTGGCTCCTCTAAGACTGGGTCTCCAGGATGTTTAACTCTCAAGCTAGTCCACACTCAGCTTCTAGCAATTAAGCAATTACAATGTAAGTGTTCCTACTAGTCACTAGCTCCACCTTCTGCTCCAGTTCCCAGTAAGCTATGTTCCTCTGCATCTGCCTCTCTCTCCAGTTTGTCAGAGTGGAGGTGTGCTCTGTGACCCCAATTCTCAAATCAAAGGCAAGTTGTTGATTTCCAGTTTGTTCAGCTTTGTTCTTGTTATGAGGACAGAAGTGATGACTTCCATGATTTTTCCACATGAGAGCTTGAAACTGTAAGTCTTCACCTGGTGGGTTTCGATGTTCTCTTATTTCATGATCGTGCTGGAGGGCTTGGTGCTCTTAAATTTGCCCAGAGACAGGAACACAGCCGGGGCCTGCGCATGTAATAATTTCTGCTGTCTTTTCCTTTCTCTCTGAGCTGTGCTTGGCCTGGCCAGACAGATTACAGTAAAATAGCCATTTTTCACATGTGGCTATTGAGTTCCTGAAATGTGGCTAGTCCAAATGAAGACATATTGTAAGTAAAATACACACCCCGGGCTGCTGGGAGGGGAAAGCATGGTGGAAATGAGAAGACTTGTTGGGAAACTTGGAGGTGGTCCAGGTGAGAGGTGATGCTGGTAGGGTGATGGAGAGATGGCGTGGAGGGGTCAGATGTGGGATGGGTCCCGGTGGCATAGCCAGTGGGACTTACCAGTGGGTTGCATGTGGAGTGTGAGGGAAGGTGGATGGCTCAAGGCTAACTCCAGCCTACATGTTTTACATGTGTTTGGAGTGTGGGTGATTGGTGGCGCCCTTGCCAGATGGGGTGAGACTCAGGAGGAGCAGGGACTGGAGGGGTGGGGGTGGGAAATGGGGACCTTTAGTCATGCGAAGTTTACAGTGCCTCTGAGATGAGCGGTGGTCAAGGGCTGAATATTAGATTGGTAAATCATCAGCATCAGATGGCATTTAACTCTGTGGGGCTTGGCTTAGGTCACCCCTGAAATGTAGGTACAGAGGAGTCCCAAAGCTGGGCTCCTGGAACTGGAGGAGAAACCAGCCCGGGGCACTGAGGGAGTGGTCAGTGAGGTGGGAGGGAAACCAGGAGGTGAGGGTTTCTCACAACGAAGAACAGAGAGTTTCAGGAAGAAGGGAGAGATCAACCATGTTCGCCAAGTGAGGACGGAGGAATGTCCTTGGGTTTGGGAACGGGAGGGTCAGTTCACTGGAGAGTGATGTCATTGGTGTGCTGGGGGCGGGGCTGGCATTGAATGGAGTAGAATTAAAAGAATGGGAGGGAGGAGGTGGAGCCAGTGAGGAGAGATGTGTGCTGTTGAGTTTTGCTCTAAATGGGGGAGAGTTACGTGGAGGGGCACCTGGGTCCTGGTGTTGGTAGTACGGCCTGTTCTGTGCTGTGGGAAGCATCTAGTGGAGAAGGGAAACCAATGTTGCAGGAGACGGGAGGGGGAATTGCCGGAGCAGTGATCTGATTTGGAGGAGAGGGATGGGACCCAGTGCCCAAGTGAGGGATTGGCCTGCGTGGGAGGAGTTATCTGGGCCAGTATATCAGGCAGGAAGAGAGACTCCTCAGTGCAGAGGGAGTCGCCCGGGTGGAAAGATGAGTTGTTTTCTTCCGATTGCTTTTATTTTCCCAGCAAAGTGGCTGTCAGCAGAAAGCAGGCTGTTCGAGGTTTGAAGAGAAAGGGGACGGTCTCAGATACTCGTGCGGGAAAGTGAATCGAGGATGGAAATGGCCGGGCTGTTCTAAGGGCCCACTCGAGGTTTGTGGCCGTAAATTTAAAGTAGACAGGCCGTGTGGGTGTGTGTGTTTCTCCAGCACAGGCTAGACTAGGAGTTGACTTGGGGTTTTGTCAGGGAGTAAAATATTATGTCAAGGGGGTTTATCCTGATGGGCCTGGTCTTAGCTGGGGAAGGGTAACCGTGAGGGAGGTGGAGGGGGGATGGGTTGGAGGTCCCACTGGGGGGCGCGACTGTGGAAGGGGCTAGGAGTCTGAGACAGGTGCTGAGACTGAGGTCGCTGGTGTGGTGGTTTCATTGGCGAGGACAAGGTGTGAATGCGGGAGCTGGTAGTTGAGCCGGTGGAGCGGAGGTGAAAGGAAGGCCACTGGGAGAAAGATTAAAGAACCCATTGGCCAGAGTCCCGGGAGCTGTGCATATTGTTGAAACCGCAGAGCGAGGAACGTGGAGGGAAAGAGCGAGCTGGGGGCCACACTCTTTAGCGTACATCGCCTGTGGATGACACCACTCTGAGCACGGGTGGCGTGGGCCATGTGCTTCAGCGTTGCTGCCATTTCAAAGGAAGGCTGGAGGAGAGATGCTCTGGAGGGGCCGAGTAGCGAGGAGGACGCCCGCAGACCGAGCCAGCGCACCCCAGCCCGGTCTGGGCCCTGCTCCCAGTGTCTTCTGTTGGTCAGGTGATGCTTACTCACCTGAAAAGTGAGGAGAATAGCTGCACCAGCCTCATCCATCGAATGCAAGGATGAAAATACTTGGAGCGAGCATAAGCCTGGTGCTTGGTGTATGGGACGCACCCAGAGGCGGGTAGGTCTTGTCACCAAAGCAGAACCGTCCTCAACGAGGAAGATTCGTTTCCAGAGAGGGATTCGCAGATGTGCTCCCCAAAGTGGGATTGTTGGAACGAGAACGCAGCCTCCCAAGGGCACTTTGAAGAGGACACCCCCTTCTGGACACGTGTATTCTGGCCTGTTGGTTAAGCTTTCGTCTTTGGGTGCAAAACGAGGAAACAGACACTGTTAATAAGCTGGATTCAGTTAATTCCCGAGCTGTGTGTGACCCCGGCAGGTGTGAGGTGTGCTTGGCCTTGGTCTGAGTGTGGAGAGGCTGGGGCCGCTAGGGTGTCCCAGTTGTACAGCCCTTAATGCTTTCTAAGCTCTTTTGCTACAGCACCTCCACGAAGGAGCCGTGCTGGGATAAAGAGGAGAAGGGGCTCAGAAGGGTTGTCACGCTCAGGAGCCCAGCCTGGCCCTCCCCAAGCGCAGGCCTGAGCAGCCTGGGACTCCGCGCCTGGTTTTATGAATGGCCACACCGGGAGGCTTCAGGGATAAGGAGAAGTGCAGCTGGCCTGGCTGGAGCCCCTGCTCGGTGGGAGGTGCTGCTCTGTGGCCCAGGCCCTGGGATGGGGAGACTCGCCTTGGCCACTCTGATGTTTCCAGCTGGTGCCCCTGTGGGAGCAGGTGGGCCTTTCCTCCCAGAGGACACCACGGCCGATCGCAGCAGGTTCACTAAGGCGAGCGCCTCACCAAGGTGAAGTGTGTCCTGTTAGGAGCTACAGTGGGAGCCGCCAGGCCAGGGACAGGTCCAGGAGAGGGCAGGCCGATGCCCTCTGACCAGCTCCCCACAAGGTGCATTGGGATGAGGGTTGCTCACAGGGACAGGCGCGCCACCTGCTCTCTCTGGCCCTGGGAACACCTAGCGCTGTGCCCTGAGCATGTCTTTGTCACTTCACCCCAGGGAAGGAGCCCTGTCCCAGGACTGGAGTTGGAAACCTTGAATTTCAGTCTCCCACTTGTTGGCTGCCAGACCTTTGTATAAACAAGTTCTCTTTGGGCTTTGGTGTTGTTTCTGAAATAGAGGGAGGCGTGGGGGCCTCTAGGAAGCTCCCTTAACCTCCTTCTTTGTCCCCTATCCCCAGTCTGTCATTAGTTTATCCATAATTATGGCTGGATATTCAGTTGTCTGGACTGCAAGCTCTTTGAGGATGGGGTGAAGTCACTCTGATTCCCCGCTGTGTCCCCAGGACCTGGCACGGAATAGCTGCTCAGGTGTTGGCTGCATGGATCATAGTCATGCTTACTTGCAGCTCTGAGCACTGTCATTCGAGGCTCAGCAGAAGCAGATTGGGGCTGGCCGGTGTGGCTCAGTGGTTGAGCATCGACCTGTGAACCAGGAGGTCACGGTTTGATTCCCAGTCAGGGCACATTCCCAGGTTTCGGGCTCCATCCCCAGTGTTGGGTGTGCAGGAAGCAGCCGATCAATGATTCTCTCTCATCATCGATATTTCCATCTCTCTCTCCCCTCTGAAATCAATGTGTGTGCGTGTGTGTGTGTGTGTGTGTGTGTGAATGAAGCAGATTGGGCCTGTTCTTCCTCACATCCCAGGAGAGAGGCTGGTTGGCTTGAAACTGCAGCTGGAATTCTTTCTCCTCCAGCGGAAGCCTCTCACACAGAACCCGGAACATTGAATGCTCAATGGAAAAGCTGCTGCTGCTTAGTGGTCAGGGCTGACCAGGCTCCTGAATCTGAGCCGCTGGTAGCCCTGCTCAAAAACAGAGTAGGAAAAGTTACCTCATGATGGCGGTGTGAGTATTAAATAAAATAAGTGAAGCACTTACTACAGTGGCAGTAAAATTCGGTAATTAAAAAAAAAAAGCGTAGTCAATATTTGTTGAAAGAGTGAATGGGAATCTTCTAGAACCTTGTAGAATCTGGTTGCTCCTGGATTTATTTTCTTCAGTTTGGTAGATGCAGGAATGGCAAAGAACTGGGGCCCTTTGGCCAGGAACAGCATGCAAGGATGAGCGTTGGTGCAGAATTTTGGAGTCTGGGTGGGAGGTGTCTTAGGCCTGTGACCAAAGATTCTCTCCGAACCTCATCTGTGTTCTGGGACTAATAGAACATACATCATTGGGTTGTTTATAAGGATCAATTGAAATAAGATGTGTATAAAATGGGTAGAACAGAACCTGGCGTATTGGTATTATTTTTGTCATTGTTTTACTTTGTTTTCTGAAGAGGTTCAGAAATACTTCTTCCAATATTAAAAAAAAATTCTGCTCTATTTATTCAGTGGTGGGTTTTTGTGTGTGTGTGTGTTTTTCTTTCCTGTTTAGTTATCGAATCCATCTGGCATTTATTTTTATGTATTTTTTCCAGCTGTCTCTTATCTATTTATACATTTTATTTATTTGTTTTCGCCACATCTGATTGAATTTAATAAAACTTTACAGAGAGAGTTGAAATGCCCTTCCCCAGTCTCAATTCCCTTCCTCTCCAGAGGTAACAATCTAGAATTTGGTGTTTCTAATTCCCAGACACGTTTCATAATAATTCTTCATATGCAGGAAACCACAACTTTCCCAAAGGGATCTCGCAACTTATATTTTTCCTTTTAAAAACTTACTTTGTCATAATTTTAGGCTTAAAGAAAAGTTGTAAGACTAGTATAGATAATTTCTATATCGTTTTCACCCAAATTTCCCAAATGTTAACATTTCTCACATTTGCTCTCCCTCACTGTCTTCCTCTCCTATCTTCTTCTCTCTCCCCCCCCCCCCCCCCAGCTCTCTCTATAAAATTCTTTTTCTCAAGCATTTGAGACAAAACTGTAGGCAAGATACCCCTTCACCCTTAAATGCTTCAGGATGTATTTATGAAAAACAAGGACGTTTATTTATATAACCACAGTTCAGTGATCAAAATTAGGAAAGTAACACGGATGGAGTACTGTTTGCAGATCTGCAGACCTTATTCCAGTTTCACCATCTGTTCTAATAATTCCTTTATAGGGAAAGAAAAAAACCTGGATCCCAAGCTGTATTCCGTTGTCCCTTTAGTCTCTTTACATCAGCTCTTCAGTCTTTCTTTTGTCTTTTATGACCTTGACTTTTCTCTCTTCAATATGGGCTGGTTATTTTGTAGAATGTCCTTCAATTGGGGTCTGTCTAATGTTTCCCTGCTGCTTACCCAGATGTGATGCTGTGGCCTTCTCCATGCGTCATATCAGGAGGCATTATTATTATTGCATGAATGCTCTATCCTTTTCCCATAGATTTGAAATGACACATTTGCAATTTTCTAAATTCTCAAAATACATAGTCTGCCTCTTTTAAATTGATCAGTTTACCTAATTCTGTGCCCTCCCCTTTTTCCCCCCAACTGGTTTAATTGTCATACCTTCCATCTACAGTAGGTTTGGTTCTTGGTGTTGTTATAACTCGTGTTACTCCATGGGAATGGTATTTTTCCTCCCATTCTATTTTTTAATTGATGATGGTTGATGTACAGGAAAGCCACTGACTTGTGGATATTTTTCCTGCATCTGGTTACTGAATTCCAATCTAATAGTTTCTCAGTTGATTCTCATGGATTTTTTAAAACTGTAGACAATTACATCTGCAAAACTTGGCAGGTTTGTCTTATCCTTTCCAATATTTATATTCTTGTTTCTTTTCCCTAGTCCTTTTACATTGGCTAGGATCTCCAGAATAATTTTGAATACTATGGTAGTGATATTGGACATTCTTCGTTATTCCTGACTTTTATTGGAGTCGCTCTGGCATTATATTAAGTGTTTGAGGGGATTCTACAGAGATACTCTTTTTTTTTTTTTTGAGAGATACTTTTTATGTGGAGGCTTTAAAAAATTCCTAGTGGATTATATTGATCTTCTTTTTAAGTCTCAGTCTATCCTAGGTGACCTAGGTTGAAGTTTAGGTTTTTGAGGTGTATCACTTTTGCAATTCGATGGCATGTCTTATTTGCTAACATTTATGTAGGACTTTGGGATCTGTATTTATATAAGATTTATCTATACTTCTTTCCCTTTTAAATTATTCTTGCCCAGGTTTAATAGGAGTATGCTGGCTTTGTAGCAGGAATTGGGCTGTTCCCCTCCCCTCAACAATTTAGAAACATAGATTTTATCTATGAGGTTTTGGTAGAAATTGCCAATAAAATTATTTGAACATCCCCAATAATTTTATAGTTCAGATTTCTTCCTCTGATTATTAGTGTATTCAAGCTTTTTATTTCTTCCTGAGTCAGTTTTGGGTAACTTTTATTATCTAGAAACTGATCTATTTTGTATGCATTTAAAAATATATAAACATAAAATTTGAAATAATATAGTCTTCTTTCCTTTCTTCTTCCCCCATTCTTCCTTCTGATTCTTTAGTTATAGTCACACTCTCATTTCTCAATATTTAAAATTTTATTTTTTGGGGGGCGAGTAGCTATTTTATTGGTAATTTCAAAGAACTTGATGCCCTTGCTTTTATTGATCAAATTTTTGTTTTCTATTGCTTTAACTTCTGATTAATTTTATTTGTTTTCTACTTTCTTTTGGTTTATTTTTTTCTTCACTTCTTTGCATGACTGCTTTCGAAGTATTTCATGATTTTTGCTGTATATTACTCTCATTGTGTGCTCTCCTTGTCCATTTTAAAACAGTCTGCAGTTTATCTTAATTTCTTTTAAAAAACTTCTCATCTTTGGGTTACATTTCTACATGCTTAAATTTTTTATGGTTCTCTTTTTTGTTTAATTTCTAGTGTTATTGCTTTGTTGTCAGAGAACATGGCTGTGTCGTTTCTAATTTTAAAAAAATATTGAAATTTTCTTGGTGGCTTATCACATGATCAGTTTGTAATTGTTCTTGGGGTTTTTGAAAAAATGTTCATTATTTTATAAGTACATTTAAAATAAAGACTTCACAAGGAGTAGCAGATATAATGTACCCTTTGTCCAGCTTTCCTCATTGATAAGATCTAACATCATTATAATACCTTCTGTTATAGTCTTTCTGGGTCTTTTGATTTAGCTGCTGACCTGTCTACACCCTTCTCTTCCTCCCCCCCCCCCCCCCCCAATTTGTGATACCATGTGGTGTGTTTTTTTTAAACATTTTTTAATTAATTTTTTTTCCAATTACAGTTTACATTTAATATTATTTTATATTAGATTCAAGTGTACAGCATAGTGGTTAGACAATCATATACTTTACAGTGTCCGTGTCCCCCCCCCCCCCCCCCCCCCCCGATATTTCCAGTACCAGTCTGCCACCATACATAGTGATTAGAATATTATTGACTATTTCCTGTGGATACCATGGCGGAATTTATATGCCATTCATCTTTATTGTGATTGCTTGTCTAAGTTTCAGTTTCTTTGTGCCATCTTACTTTGTTTTTGGTTTTCCATGACGTTTTCTCCTGCTGATTGTTGGACGGCTAAAGTTTTCTTTAGTTTCCCCTTTTCCTTTTCTCTTCCTCTTACCCCTGCTGCTTTACTCCCTTACCTCCCCCCCCCCCCCCCCCCATGGGTTTGGAATTCATAATCCTATTTCTCATTCATGGTTAAATTTTTAACAAACGTTTAAATTTGGACAGGAATAAATTACCCTCACCCACCCACACAAATATTTAACTTTTGAATTCACTTAAAGTTTTCTTATCCTTCATAATCAGTTCTTGGTTAATGTGAGATGGAATTTTATTTCCCGCGTTCAAAAAAATCTGCATTATATTTTTGGGAATTATGTAACAGCTGCTTTGAGGCTCTATCGACAGTCACTGTTTAGAGGTAACTTTGCTGTGTTGGTTTTCTTTCTCTTCCTTTTAAGAGTCTGTCATCTGTCTTCTTGCTCAGATTCATTTTCCTTAATGATTTTTTCTGAAAGGGTGCTGGGGTGACTCCAGAATCTTCATATCTGAAGAGGTCATTACTTTTCCTCCTACTTGAGTGCTGGGTTGATTTGTGATTGAATTCTAGGTTCAGAGTCCTTTTTCTCAGATCCTTGTAGCTACTAGTATTATACTCTTGTCTTCTGGCCCTTGATCTTGCAGATCAGTCTGATGCTGGACTAAGTCTTATTTCAGTATTTTTTTTTTTTTTTTTTTTTTTTTTTTTTATAATTTTTATTTCTTAAAGTATTACAAAGAGTATTACATATGTCTCCTTTTTCCCCCCCATGACATTCCCCCGGCCCCTACCCCCCGCCCCCCCCCCGCCCCGTGTCTTGTGTCCATTGGTTAATCTTATATGCATGCATATAAGTCCTTCAGTTGGTCTCTTAATCCCCCCCCCAACCCTCCCCAGGCTCCCCATTGTAGTTTAACATTCTGTTCCATTCTTATTTCAGTATTGGTTTGGGGGTTTTTTGTTTTGTTTTTACCTCTAAGAATCACTTAGGATTCTTCTTTGTTTTTGGAGTTGGGAGATTTTACGAGGATGTGTCTGGGTGTCTTGTTTCAATTTCTCTTCCTCAGTTAGCAGTGGGGGTTTTTGCTCCGAAAACTGCAGCCTTTGTTTCTGTTCTGTGCTCTGTAGAGGTGGGTTAATATTGGGTCAATATCGGGACTTCAGGGTAGAGAGACAGTGAGGTCCCAGCAACCAGATTGCTTTCGGTGCAAGTGCCCCTGGACAGCTGGTCAACCCTCTCTACGCCTCACGTTTCCCTTCTGGAAAAGGCAGATGAGAACAGCTGCTACCACACAGGGTTGTTGGGAAATGAAATAGGACCCACTAGCAAAGTAATTAGGACAGTGTTAGACATGGAGTAAGTATCAATAGTGGGAGCTTTCTGTAATTCCTTAGAGGTTCAGAAATGGAGGAAGGAATGGGTGTTTGAGCTGGACTTTGAAGGATGGACAAGGTAGGACCTGCTCTGAGCCTTAATCTCCTTTCTCAAAGTGATGGAACTTGATAACATTCATTAGTATAGTTTTCCTTTTTTTAAAAAAAAAAAAATTTCACACAGAGGAATGGCTTGATGGGAGACAATTTCTCACGTCTGAATCTGAAGTCTGGACTCTTCTCCCCTTTTCTCCTTTCTCTCCCTCATCCCTCCAGTCTCCTTCTCTCTCTCTCCCTCTGTCTCTTCTCTCTCTTTTTCCCCACTGTATCTGGTCCTTCTGGTTAGTGTGATTTTGTCAAAGGCAGGATCCAGGGTTCAAACAGAACTTTATTTTGCCGAAGAGAAAGGACTGCAGACTTGTCTACCTGAGCCTGGTTGGATGGGATAAATGGAAAGCTGGACGTCCTTGTGCATGATCTGCGTCCGCCATGCCCTTTGATGTCTCCTCTGTATCTGTGGCCACTTCCCTGGGCTACACACTCACCTCTGCGTCCCCAGGCCTCGCCTCCAGCAGGTGCTCAGGAGATGCTCGTGGAGCAGGTGATGAATCAGGGCTCCATGTTTCCTGCACGGAGAGAGGACTGCCTCTCACTCGGCTGGGCAGGTCCCCTTGCATTTGTTGTTTTATAAAAGATTTTATTTGTGTTGAATGACAGTCAGTTCTTTCAGGAAAACTAGAAGAACTGGTTTAGGACCATTATGAAACTTCATTTTAATAGCAACAGGACTGGGCTCTGGCAACTTCAAAAAGGGCAATCAAGATTTTCTTGTTTGCTCAACAGAAAAAGCGATTTAGGGTGGTTACATGGGTTCAAAGTCACTCCAAACTCCATATAATTTTCAACTTCTAATGATTTTTTTTTTAAGGCTCTCGGGTAATTGGTGAAAGTGTAATTTATTTAGAGGGGTGTTCTGGGTTGGTTTCGCTAAGTTGATGACTACCCCAGGAGCATCTTGAAACATCACCAGGAGAAATCTCGCTGGGGAGGAGACAAGGGTGGGGCGTGATTTCCAGCATGCTCTCTCTCCTCTTGGCCTGGCTCACCAAGCACACGTTTTTGAGCCTCTTTTCTGCCTGGCAATGATGAGACTGGAGAGAAAAGCAGGATGTTGCCCTCAAATGGCTCAGCGGCTGGTGGAGGAAGCAGGAGGGCAATGAATGATCACAGTAGAGTGTGGTAAGTGCGGAGCGCAAACGACCCAGGAGAGCTGGAGGGGCCCGAGAGCTGGAGGCTGGGAGAACAGTGTGGGATGAGGAAGAGCTAGCGGGGATGAGAAAGGGAAGGGGGTTCTGGGCAAAGGTTACCACAGATTACAGAGGCTCCAAAACTCGGGATATGCTTAGCAGCTTGAGTATAGTGAGAGGGCTGGGCACAGACCCACGCGTGACAGGGATGGGGAGCACCCCTACTCCGTCTCAGGGAAGCCATTCTTACTCAGCTACAGCTGATCGTGGCCATGCCAGCACATAGGCACCCTGTGGCCAGATTTGATTTTTTTAAAAAGAGAAGCTTTAAATCTGGAGTATTATGTAAATATTTTTAAATTTCATGGTAGGGCAACTAATTATAAATTTTTAAAAAAATAATGTGACTCCTTCCTCTTCCCTCCCCCCAACCATTCCAGGCCACTAGCTTGTGAAATCTATTCAGGGGATGGGGAGGAATGAGGATGAAGAGGGCCTCGCTCCCCACCCCCCACCCCCACCCTCCCAACCTCCCAACCTGGCTTGACTGTGTCCCTCCCATTGCCAATGTCAGGAGAGAGAGTTTGGCCTTGAATTTTCAAAGGAGTCCAGGTAACTCTGGAGAAGATCTTTACTGTGACTTAGGGAGTGGGAGTCCCAAGGGTCTTAGGATTTTAGATTTTTCTCCTTGTAACTTATTTTTTTTTTTTTTCTTACTAAGTCTGGATGGGGAATGTGATGGTGGTTGTTGGGCTGGTTTGCCTCTTAGAACCTCCAGCCTTCTCTGCTCCCGCCCTGCACAGTTCTGGTTCCCTGTGGGATTTCCACTGTCCTGGAAAACAGGGTGAGGGCCAGATTCATACACTCCGGGGCCTAAACTAGCACCATGGTCATGAGTGCGCATAAATAAATATTCTATTTAAAAATTTTTTGCTTTTAAAAACATAATGCAGAGATGGCCGATAGACAGGTAATGCACACCATATATATAACTTTAAATTTTCTAGTTGCCACAATGAAAAAAAGGACAAAGAAATGAGTGAAATGAATGTTAGTAATATATTTAACCTAATATCTCCAAAGTATTATCATTTGACATGTAATCTATATAAAAATTCTCAAGCAGTTAGACGTCTTTTATTTCATATGAAATCTTTGAAATTGGTGTGTGTTTTCCACCGATAGCACCTCTCACTCTGGACTACCACATTTCAAACGCTCAGTCCCCCTGTGGCTACTGGCCAATGTGTTGGGCAGTAATGGCTGTAACGGGTCCACAGAGTGATATCCCACAGATACAGAAGAGTACACACGGTGTAGTCCCCCTTATCTGCGGTTTTGCTTTCTGTGGTTTCAGTTAATCATGGTCAACCACGGTTCAGAAATATTAAATCGAAACTTCCAGAAATAACCAATTCATAAGTTTTAAATTGTGCACTGTTCTGGGTGCTGTGATGAAATGTCAGGCCACCCCGCTCCGTCCCTCCTGGGGTATGAATCATCCCTTTGTCCCGTGTATCCATGCTCTACTCGTATGTACAGTACAGTAAGATAGTTTGAGAGAGAGAGAGACCACAGTCACATAATCTTAATTACAGCATACTGTTATAATTGTTCTACTTTACTATTACGTACTGTTAATCTCTTACTGTGTCTAATATGGAAGTTAAACTTTATTATAGGTAGGTATGTATAGGAAAAACATAGTATGTATACGGTTCGGTACTACCTGTGGTTTTCAGGCATCCACTGGGGTGCCTGAATGTATCCCCCATGGATAAGTGGGGACTGTGGTATTCAGGCCCGTCGAGAGCCAATTATTTAAAAGGATCATGCTTCTTGCCTGCTTGAGCCTTGGTCAGCTCTCCCTTCTCCGGATGGAATTCCGCCGGCGCTGTCGTCTGTCCAGCCCCATCTCACACCCTCCCGCCCTCTGCCCCACCAGGCTGACCTTCCCTTCCTTCCTCAGACATGTCACGCACCTGGATTCCAGCCTCTGAGCTCCCATGTATGCTGTTCCCATGGCCCCCTCCTCCACCCCTTCCCTTTGCCTGGCTTGTGCCAAGCCATTTCTCAGGTTAAATATTAATTTTTCAGGGAGGTCTTTCCTGATCCCCCTGCTGCCAACTGTAGACTAGATTATTTTTCTGTTTGATGCTGTGCGGGGAGAGGAGTCTCTCTCTCCTCAGCACCTACCATGATCACAGTGATGTAGTTATCAGTGAGATAAACGGCTAGCGTTTGTTTCTCTGCCCCATTGGAGGGTGTGCTTCAGGAAGGCGAGGGCCGTGAATGCTTTGTTTGCTTGTTTTAGCCACAGCGGCTCGTATAGTGGCTACAGAAAATAGATGATCAATAAATATGAGGTGGATGATGCAGGGCTGAGATTCCGTCTTGTAGAGTAACCGGGACCCCGACCCCCCCGAGGACGGAGACCCCTGACAGTGAGGCCAGGGGGCCAGCCCCCCAGTCGGCGCTGGATCTCCTGCTTTCTCTTCAGCAGAGTCAGCCTCTCCCCGATTCTCTCCTGACTGGCTTTCGGTTGCCTGTAAAATTATATTTTTGGTGGCTGTTAATAAAAATATAGGGCTGAGGAAAAAAAAAAAGACTTCTCCTAATAGAATTTTATTAAATGGCACTAGTTTAAAAATGTCTCGTAAAAAGTTAATTAATTTGGGATTTGGGGATGAAAGGCGTGATATAAATGTCAGTTATTATTATTACAATTTCAGCCTCACGCTCACGCTCTTGATCCAGCCCCTGATCTGGAGTTCCTCCGACAGCCGGGGACTGGCAGCTCTGCTGAAATGCCAGAGGCAGATTTGAGCTTTGGGGCTCCATCGGGGACAGAGGGGGCCTTTGCCAGGGTACGCTGTCCTGCCTTTTCACCCGGGATCTCGCAAGACCTTGAGAGCTAGTGCCACCGACACGGGGCGAAGCTGCTCCGAGCGGGATGGGCTCGGGCACTCTGGGGAGCTCCCGGCCGAAGCAGCCAGGAACATGAAGGTCACGTGCCTACTCTGAGCCCGGTCACGGAATCCTGGGATGGACGAGCTGCCAGGGCTCTGAGAGATTTAACAGGGACAGAAACTGAATTTGAAGAGGGGCTGTGGCTCGCCTAACCCAAGGTCACATAGCAGGTTAATTAAATTTATGGAGAAAAAGGCAATGAAAGCCATTAGTGAAGTAGGGGAAACCTTCCAAAAAAAATAAAAGAGAAAGGAAGATTCAGGCAATTTATAGGTGACAAATCTAGAAACTGTTGTCCAGGGAAATAGAGTCCTGGGACACCCTGTGAGTTCACAGAGGCAGACAGCCCTTCCCACCTTCAAGACATCCCACCCTCATTTCCCTGGCTGCAGGCCTGACCCAGAGTGTAATTACTTCCGAGAGGTGGGGGGCAAGCTGGGATGTTAACCATCCCACAGCCCTTCACGTTTCTCCACCGGTTATGGGCCAAGGAGTAAGGATCTGTGCGTGTCCGTGTCCTCCTTTCCTAAGTGGGGTGTGGGACTGCCCCCTGCAGGGGTGCGATGGGTCCAGGTGGGTGGGAGAGTATGTGCTTCTGTGCCGTGGGAATGGCACTGTGCAAGCTGGGGGTCTCATGCTCTTGGGCCGATCCGTACTCACTGAGCTGAGAGAGAGACCAGCATCTGGTTGTCAGGGCAACCTTACTGGACACCTGGTCCCACTACAGGATTCCTGACCAGGCTGCTTGTGTCCAGTGATAGGACCCACCTGCTTCTTCCCTGCAGCCCATTCATTCTTTTTTGCGTGGTTCTGGGAAGGCCTGCCTCCTCCTGACTGTCCATGGCTCTAGACTCCTGCTTCGGTTTTGAGGATTCATTGAAGGTGTCTCTCTCTCCCCTTCCAAGTGGAGGCCTGCTGTTGCCCACAGCGCTCTTCACTCGTGTAGTGTAGGTAGAGTGCCTGGCTCAGGGGGAGGCGGGGGCGGCGGGGCCTGGGAGGGACTGTAGGATGAAGGGAGGAAGCAAGCCCGTGCCCATTTGACTGTCCTGAAGAAGGATCTGTCCGGGGGCCTGTTGGTCGGGATGGTCCAGACAACTTGTGACTCAGATGGAGCTGGATTTGAACCTGGGCTCCTCCCCTTGCACAGATACTTCATCTCAGTAATTGTTTCCTCGTCTGGACTGTTGAGATGTGGAATGCCTGCCCCACAGCATTATGGTAAGGATGAAAACAGGCGATGCGTGTGGCGTCCTTCATACACCGCCGCACACATAGTGGACGCTCAGATGCTGCATATGACATTGAAGGGATTTCCATGGCACAGCATCTCGACTGTCCCAGGTAGCAAGTTCTTTGAAGTGCCCTTTAAATCCCCAAAGTCTAGCACTGGGCGTGGCACATAGACTGTGTCTAGAAGCTTCCAACTCCCACGGCCACATGCCTCCTCTGAGTATTAAGCGACTGTTGAGCTGAGCCGAACTGAATTGGGAGTTCTGGCCTGCGTTTCCAAGCTCAGGGTCAGGCCCTCGGGCGACCCTGTTTGGGGCGAGGCCTGCCACGTCTCCCTGGCTGCTCTTTGCAGCTGGAACAGCCCTGATGTGGATGGAGGCTTCTGAGCAAGCACGAGGTCTCCCAGCCATTTAGAATGTGCAAGCAGCCAGTAATTCTCTTGACTGGAAAACAAGCGCCGTAGCTCTACTTTTATGTTTTATTATACATAAAACTGTTGTCCTGGCCGGATGGCTCAGTTGGTTGGAGCATCGTCCCATGCACCAAAAGGTTGCGGGTTCGATTCCCAGTCAGGGCACATACCTAGTTTGTGAATTTGATCCTAGTCAGGCCGTGTATGGAAGGCAACCGATCAGTGTTTCTCACATTGATGTCTGCTTCTCTCTCTCTGGCCCTCTCTCTCTCCCTTCCTCTAAAATCAATAATGTATCCTCGGGTGAGGATTTAAAACAAGTAAATAAATAAATAAATAAAACGGTTACTCGCTTAGCCCCATGTCCACTCTCCCTAAAGAAACCTACAGCTGCCTCAGACTTTGGAAGGCCTTTTAATTGAGTCCCTATAAGAAAGCCCGAGAGAAGGGTGAGTCCAGGACATTTTGTGGGGGTCACCGTCTTGTTGCTCTTGACAGAGAGCGGCAGCATGGCAGCCTGCTTCCCCTCGGTCGGGGGGCTGGTCGGGGGCAGAGCCGGCAGATGGCGGGGAAGGCGATGCTATTGGCCGCGCCAGAACAGAGCAGCCTCCCCCGCCCCTCATCTTTATTGGATTTCAATGAGTCTTCCTGCCCTGGGTCATACGCGCAGCCTCATAAATGGCGCGCTGGAATTTCGCTCCCTTTGTACTGAGGGCCTCAAGCACACTCCATCGCCATTGTCGACCTTGAGTGGAAAAAATGCAGAGAGCCGGGCAGAACTCCTTCCTCCCGGGCAGCCCTGAGCTTTGGAACATGACTGTTCTGGAGAGAGGCTCCAGCGAGTGAGGAGGCAGGTGGGGAGGGCAGTGGAGGCCGCCTTTGCAGACTCCGTGGCCCCTGTGTGGCTGCCTTTGCCTGGAAACCCAGATCCTCACACTTCTCTTTAGAGGAACGTTTCAGGGCCTTAAAGAGTATTGTGGGGCCTCACAGCTTTGCAGTTGTCAGATCCGAGGAGGGGTCCCAGGAGACATGTGGCCGTGGGAACTGGAAGGTTCTAGAAGGCACTTGGAGACCCTGTCTTCTGACCCCGAAGCTCAGGTGTTTCAGAACAAAAATTACTGGATTAAAAGGACACACGTCATTTTATCAAACCCTCTTGGTAGATGCCAGTTAAGTGCTTACTCTGTGCCCTTCATCTGCATCATTTGAGTGCCCACTGTGTGCCAGCATGTGCTTCGGAGCCGGCTGTGCTGGGCTGAGGCCGTTACAGGTGCAAAGACTTCAGAGGGCAGTGTCCTCCTACAGGTGAGGTGTGTACACAGGGTCAGATCTTTCTGATGAAGTTATCTCTGCACTTTCCCCCTTCCCCGCAAGAAGGGACATGAAGGGACCTCGGGGCAGGTGCTCTCTGCCTGTTCCTCAGCCGCAGAGCGGCAGAGGTTAGGCGTGAGTGCAGGTTCTCCAGTCCGAGGTGTAGATGTGCGTCTGTCACCTGGGACGATGGAGAAGAGGGCCCTGGAGCAGAGCAGGGCCGCTGTGGTGACCATGAGCACCTGTGGGATTGCCTGGCTTTGGCCTTCTGCATTGGAGCGTCACATTTCCCACATGGAGGTAGCTTTTGGTGGCTGCAAATTGCTACCTGTAATGGGGGGGGGGGGGGGAGCAGTAATTAGAGAAGGAGCATTTTCCAGATACAAGGGCTAGGTCTTCAGGATGGAAGTCCCATAGCTCAAGGGGCCAGTGGCTGGGGGGCGGAAGGGTCCTCTGATGTGAAGAGAACATTTCTCTCCCTCGCTGTCCCTGCAGACCCCTTAGACCCCTCTCCTCTCTGAGGGCTGGAGACAGGAGTTGTTTGTACAGTCGCTCAAAGCCATCGGCTTCTTCCTCACCCCGATTCCTCTGTGTCCCCACCACAAGATCATCCAGCTTGAATGCCCTGTTGTCAAGGTGCTCACTATCTCGCCATTGGCCTCCGGCCCTGGAGGAGAAGGTTCCTCTTCGTCCTGAGCTCAGAGCTGCCTCCCTCTAATGACTGTCGCCAGGGTCCCCCCTGCACAGGACCAGAGTGAAGGAGCAAGTCTAGCTCTGTTAGCTGCCGCCACGCTCGCCCTGACTAGGAAAATACTGCCCGGCGAAGTGTAAGTGTGTCACTGCCAGTCATAGTGCAAAGGCTCCAATCCGAGGGCCTTTCTAGGATCTTTTCCTGATTAATTAGGTCAGCGTCTCCGAAATCAATTTCCAGTGACATCCTGCCAGCCGGGCGAGGGAGTTGGCGGGGATGCGATTCCCTGGCCTCTAGTGCAGTTCAGGCCTCGTCTCCACCTGGGAAGAAAGTCCTATTACACATCTCTTCTGTGATTATCCTGACTTTTTATTTCATATGCCCTCCCCCTCAAATCTCCCATTAAACCCCTGTAGATCCCGCTTCAAACAGGCAATTAGACTAACAACGTAATTATATCCCTCAATGCTAATTGTAACTGGTTTAGGGGAAAAGCAAAGAGAAAGAGGCGTCAAAATCTCTGGAAACTAAAAGCAGCTATTAAAGTTTCCAGGTATTTCTTGTCCACGTGCCTTTCCTGGGAGCCCTGGCTGCCGGTGTCGGTGTCTGCGTAGCTTTGCAGTTGGCCCAGCTCACCCTTACGACAACCTTGGGCCTGTGTCCGCTGTCCTGAGCCTGTGCTGTGGCACCCCTGTTCCTGCCCGTCTGTGGTTTTCTGTCCCTCGCTCTCATTTCTCTGACTCTTTCTCAACCACTTTTATCCTCTGAGAAAAGAATGAACCGGTGAGGAGGTTGAAGGAAACTACATTTCTTCCATCTCTTGTCAATGCTCCATCACCAGCGCCCCCCCCCCCCCCCCGCCCCCCCCGCCCATGGCCATAGGTTGCTGGTCCATGTGATTCTCCCTCGTGGAGGCTGGGGAAGTCTGGGCAGAGCTGGACCTGGTCCCAGGGTTTGAGCCTGTTATGTGACAAGGATGCCACAGGAAGACATCTCCTGCTACCCCACCCATTCTGAGCAGCTCTGGTCCCTGCCTTGGGGCTGCCCATGGCCAGGGAAGGTGGCAGGCAGGTAGGTAGTTGAGCAGTGGGACCATTGGGAAGAGTATATATCAGAGGAGACCCAGCTCTGCCTTGGTTGGCCAGGGAGAGATGAGGGGTGGAGTAGGGTAGAGTAGGGATACTGAGAAGTTTCCTGCGGGAAGTGATGTCTAGGATGAGACTTGACTGAAGGAGGCGTAGGAGAGGTAGCCAGGAGCAGGTGCAGGAAGCCTGGTGTGGCCGGAGCATTAGGCGTGAGGATTGTGCTGTGGCAGCTGGGAAGGAGTGTGGATTTTACCTTGGCAGGGGAAGGGGACTCGGTGAAGGTTTTAAACCGGGAATGACCGGGTCAGACTTTTATCTTAGAAAGACCAGAGAGGCTGCAGGTAGGGGCTGTTGGATTGGAGGACTTTGAATGGAGGCTGGAAGGAAGCCTGGGTGATTTTTCTTGAGTGCTGACTGCCAGCCTGCGGACCTGCCGTGGTGGGGATGGACTAGTGCGTGACCCTGAGGTGTTCACTTCTCTGAGCCTCCCTTGCCTTGCCAATTAAAGCGAGGGTAGGCATGTTTCCTTTCCATGCTGTAGGGGGGCATATCAGAAAGATTCGGGTCTATAAGGTCTAGCTCCAGGCCCGACATAGAGTAGACATCAGAGCGGTACTTGTGAATAGGGAGTATGTACCAGAACGCACTTCCCAAATATACCTGCCTCTCCTCTGTGGACTCCAGCATTTCCAGAGGAGGCGAGCCCAGGGACTCACACTGTGTTGATGGACTCCTCTTGGGAGCCCTAGTAGGGTCGATGGCTTTTCAGTTTTGTGCGTTCTCCCACCTTTGGTGTCAAGTCCCAAACCGTGGCCTCATGCCTCAGTGCAGTGCGCCATCTTCTTTTTCTCAGAAATGGGGTTTCCCAGCTTGATCATTGAATGTGCCCTTGGGTAAGTGTCACTCATGTTGTCACCTCGGACGTCCATGAGCTTGGGACTGCACTGTCTTTCGGTAAAGGTTCTCAAGTTCCCATGGCACCTGGCGCGGGCCATGCAGTGCCAGGTATTCTGTCCCTGGGTTTGCCATCAGTTATGCAGAAGGGACGATTTCATTAAAATTTCCATTAACTGTTTTTTTCCTTTCTTTTTCATTTTTTTTTTAAAGCCAGTGAGCAATTTATAGATTCATTAACTTTTTACTACACTTGTGAAGCCAGGAAGAGGAGAATAAAGAAAATGAAATATTTGGTCCACAATGTATCACTAAAAGATGGTGGCCTTTAAATGCGGAGGATGACGAGCTGGGCAATTAGGAAAGTCTGGGATCTTCCAGAAGGATCCAGAACCGAGATATTGTGGCAAGGAACACCACCCTTTTCATCCCCTGCTCTCCCATCCCTGCCCCAGCCATAGCTGACCCACCCTTTTGCTTGTAGCCACTGATTATTCTTTCACCAGATGGCTGCCCATCCTTTGATGACACAGCTCCCCTGGGGAGCTCACCGCCTCTGGACAAACTGCACCTCTGAGCATATTTCCTTATAGAGTGGTGCAATCTGACTCCTTATAGCTCTCATTTCCTCTCCTTCTTGGGGGGGGGGGGGGGGGTCTACGTATGGCCTGATAGTTGGTATGGCACATGGGCTTTGGGGCCAGATAAGCTTGGGTGCTAATACTAGCCCTGTTCCTTACTAGCTGTGTGATTTTGGGCAAGTAAAGTGGACCTTCACTGAGCCTCAGTTACTTTATCTATAATATTACAGTGTATTAGGAACTCTGGGAAGGCCCAGAGAAATGGCAGCCATATTCTTCACTGCGCAGTTAGTTGTGAGGATAAAATGAGATGGTTTACTAAAGACGCCCAACCGACATTCACATTCCAGACCGTGCCATGTGGAGGGACTGCTCCTCTCCGAGCATTCTCACTTGGATCTGGTTCCCCACAACGGCGAGTCACTTCCCCTGTCAGGACCTCAGTTTCCCCAGTTATAACGTAGATGAATAATTCTTAGCTAACGAGGATGTTGGGTGAGTTCAGACACATTTGATGAGCCTTGTAGAGTCCCTGGCACATAATAGTATCTCAATGCACTCAAGCAGTCTATAATTACTGTGGTCAGGTTTAAAGATTACCTCCCTCAAGAGCCTCTTAGAAAATCTAAGTGCTTGAAGGTGGTCTCAAGTTCATCTTGTTCAGCTCCCAGGTGGAGCTTGAATGCCCTGAGGGCTGAACTTCCCAGTGGATGATGTACCTGGGTCCAGCCACCGTGTCTACTCAAGTGGCTGCATTCACAAGGACAGACTGTAAATATAGGTCTTTACTCTGGAGAAGGATGTCATCCAGGAAGTCACCTTATCCCGAAACCTGCCATTATAGACGTGCAGTACGTGTAAACTAGAGTGAGTTTTCCCTCCAAAGTAGTCATGATAGAAAGCTAAGCAGGAAGGAGGGGGAAAAGTCATGTACTTCTGAGCCACCCAGGGCAAGTGCTTTTGGGGCTACTATATATGTGCATGTATGGTTTGTTTATATGAAATCATATGTGTATCTAGTTTTGATTTTGATCTTGTCATTTCACTTCAGCACTTGGGCATTTTTTTATTTAGCTCCTCACCATTTGTGAGCATCCATTCTAATGGCTTCCCGAGTATATATTTGTTGACACTGTTATGCATATAGGTCGTTCCCCAGCTTTTATGATAAATAATGCAGTGGACATCTTTGTGCATGAGTCCTTTTTCTTCTTTTAGGCGATAGTCATAGAATTTGTTCCTCCAAGTGGATTACTAGGTCAGAGGATATGAGGGTTGGTAAGTCTGTTGTGATAGTGCCAACTGAAAGGTGGCAGTGGGTGTGACAGCTGAGGGGACACAGTGCTTTGGAGATTCTCGTGGAAGAACTCCATTTGGGAGAGTTGACATGGTAGAATGCTGCCTTCTCACCGTCTGTCTTAGCTGGGTTGGTAGTTGCTGACTTGTTTTGTTTGCACTAAACCCTTTGGGTTAAGCAATGAGCTGGTGCCTGGGGTATTGACTTTTATGTGCCTAAAACACATAGTGCCCCTGGTCGCAGGGCCTCACATTGGGCCTGACAAGGCAGCAAGAAGGCTAACACTCATGAAAGGAACTTGAAGGTTGTGTTTAAACACATGTGACCTTGAACGTGTTACCTCTACTCTGAGCCTCTGTTTTTCCTTCTGCACAACAGGCTTTCTGGCTCAAAAGACAATGAGAAAGTACTGTGTTTTGTGCACTAAGGTGTTGTCCATGAAGTCGATCAGGAAGGGAGAGTCTAGCGTAGTTTTGAATAGAGTGTTGGTGGTTGCCTGGTACAGTGCTTTGGATAGACTTCTGAGAATGATATAGTATCTTCAAATATCTCTTCTTAACCGTTAAGTCATTTGACTTTCTTTGGTTTTAATTAAGTGTGGGCATTTTCCATATTCTGCTGCTTTGGCCATGAAGCATGCTAACTGTTGAGGTTGTGGTGAGTTGACGTCTTGAAATGAGTTTTACAGCAGTGAAGAAATTACGATGGTAGCAGTGAGGACGGTGGTAGCCATTACTTACGTAGCACTTAGTCTGTGCCAGGCACTCTTCTAAGAGCCTTACATTTATTAACTCTCTTTATCACTTAATGATTTCATTAAATCAATTCATTTCATGAAAGAGAAGCAAGACATGGGGCCTTAGAAAGGGAGACTGGAGCCAGAAGAGGGAAGGAACTCGGTATTTGTCTTGGAAGAAGAACTGGGTTTGATTCTCACCCCTGCCAGTACCTAGCGGTTTTGGGCAAAGTCACTGAACCTCCACTCCCTTCTCTCTGAAATGAAAATCATGACTCCTACCTTGTAAAGAATTAAATGCAGTAATGGATGTAAAAATCTCATCAATTGCCCTGGCCCGTGTTTCTAAGTGGTTAGAGCATTGGCCTGCACACTGAAGAGTTATGGGTTCGATTCCTGGTCAAGGGCAGGTACCTGGGTTGTGGCTTCACTCCCCATTCGTAGTTGGGGCACTTGCAGGAGGCAACCAATTGATGTCTCTCTCACATTGATATGTCTCTCTCTCTTCCTCTCTCTCCTTTCTACTCTCTGAAAAGCAATGGAAAAATATCCTCGGGTGAGGATTAACAACAATAAAAAATAAAAGTCGTCAATCACTAAACAAATCTGGGGCATTGATAGAATGTGTTATTGCTACCTCGCCCCACACTCAGCTCTGGGAACCTGGGTCATCTTCCCCTTTAAGGATGGTGTGTAGGTGCTTTCTATGTGCTGGACCACGTGGTGGGCACTGGGGAATCCAGAGGCATGGCCCCTCCCGGGGAAGATGTATGGTCCAGCTGGGAAGACAGGTCATAAAAAGATGACTGAGTGTACCAGCTGGTTGATCAATACCATTTGAATGGCCCAGGCAATAAGTGCTTTAAGAAAACAGGGGAGGGAGGTCAGCAGTGTGGCTTGGGGGAGGGGGAATGGTACTTTCAATGAAGGGGAAGGGCAGAATGTAGCGTGAAACCAACCCTTCCATCACAGCCAGGACAAAGAAGTGTACAGGATTGAGTCTACGCCTTATGGGACATGAATGCTCTTGTCTTTTATGACGTGGTTCATAAAACAGCGCCATCAAGTTCCAGTGTGAATCTGGAGTAGTAGCCCTGAAGGTGGAAAGCCCTGAGGTGCTAGGGGTGTTCTCCCCTCAGCCAGCCCAGCTGGCATCCAACTTTGGTACCACAGAACATAGTGTTCTAGATCTGCTTAGGACAGTGATGGCGAACCTATGACATGCGTGTCAGAGATGACACACGAACTCATTTTTTTGGTTGATTTTTCTTTGTTAAATGGCATTTAAATATATAAAATAAATATCAAAAATATAAGTCTTTGTTTTACTATGGTTGCAAATATCAAAAAATTTCTATATGTGACACAGCACCAGAGTTAAGTAGGGTTTTTCAAAATGCTGACATGCCAAGCTCAAAAGGTTCGCCATCACTGGCTTAGGAGATGCTTCTAGAGTGGCCGGCCATTGGTTGCTTGGTTCTTCTGAGTAACAGCTTAGGGACAACCAGCCTTCCTCATTGTGAATTTCCTGTCAGTAGCAGATTTCAGCCAAGATCCGAAGTAAAAATATGCGGGCCGGCCATCCAGACATCCCATGTGTTGGGAGACTGGCCCTGGTTGGCCAGGCTTCTATTTCTCAGATTTTCAGGGTCCTTTTAGCGGAGCTGTGATTCTCCTGGGGAGTGTGGAAGAAGATACAGTGCGAGGGAAGATAGTCCTTCCCTGTGAGGAAGTTACAGTCCACACGGGGAAACTGGACTCAGGTGGACCCCTTTCTTTGGTGAGCTGTGCGGGACACAGCCATCAAGTGGTTGCAACTCTTCAGGAGTTTCCTGATCCGAGCTGATCGCCTGTTGGTTTGGCCTCACTCAGCTCCATCCCTGCTTTCCGTTACTGTGCTCTGTATTACAAGGAACTGCATTTCCCAGGTGCCCTTGCTCTCTGGACTTTGAATAGTTGAGCAAGAAGGATGCCAGCAGGTGGGAAGAAGGGGCAAGCCCAGGGTATTTCTCCCTTCTCGCTGTCTGCCTCTCTCATTGTTTTCTGTGTAGCTCCAGCCCCACAGTAATCCATTCCCATTAGGAAGCCTTTGCTGAACAGCCCCAACTTCTGGTAACACCATCTCTTCCCTTTCTCTCTCCCGGGCCTAGAAGTGGTAGCAGCAGCTTCCTCATATGGGAATCCTTGGTTGCCTTCCTGTCCCCTGTGTAACTTCTCAGCCCATTCATCACCTGTGTACTCAAATCCTATATTAAACCCCGCCCCCCCCCCCCTCACGCGCCCCCCCGGAAGACCTAGAGTGGCTTCTATTTTTCTGGTCCAGATCATGTAGGACAGACTACCCAGATCAGACCCCTTAGAACATTTGGCTCTTCCCACCCTGAGTAATTCCATGGAAGTCATTGTAAGATCGTGGCTGCCCTAATAAATTCAGGCTACCAGATTCCCCCCACCCCCCTGCAAAGAAAACAGAGTTGTAAAAGAATTTCAGAATCATCTGGCTGTCTAGATTTCTCAGCAGGTGCCCATTGGGATGTGGAGAATTACAATCTTTCTTTTCTTCATGGGTCTCTCATTTTGTAGGAAAATGGGTGACTCCTTCCTTTCCAACTGTGAGAAGAACTATTTTGATGTTTAAAAAATTCATGCAGTCATCCTCCCCGTGCGCCGCCGCCCCCCCCCCCCCCCCCCCCATTTGCCTGGGCTGTTGATCTTGTGATATATTTATAGAGATTGCGGTTGGCTGACCAGGAGTTATTTTGCAATAGGAATTTGTAAGATTTCTACTTTGAGCATGTGTGGCAGACTTTTCTTTTTTTAAAAAAAGAAAAATTCTTTCTTAGAACATCTACTGCGTCCTTCTGTAATAATTTCTCTTTCAAACCAAAGTGAGCCTTGTGTTTTACACATAGTTTTCTTCTGTGTGTATTTCTTTGTCTCTGGTCTTCTCTCTTCTTTGAGATCTCTTTACGTTGAATTTTAAAAGGCCACGGCTCCTCCTTCTTGTAGGGATGATTTTACAAATGAGAATGTGAATCATCAGAAAAACAGTGCTTTGGGGGTCAGGAGACCTCAGTTTCTCTCTCTATAAAAGGATGGTGTTGAACTAGATTTGAGGGGGCAAGCATGCTACCATCCCCAGCTTTACCATGCTCACTGCAGACATCAACAATCAATCTCCGCACTCTTCCTAGATGAGCTCTGATGTGGCCTCAGAATCCTTGTCCACACATTGTCCCAGGCAGCCACGGCTGTTTGATCAGAATTATCACTGGAAATGAGACCTGTTTGCCACGCTTGGACTAGATGATTTCCTAGACCCCATTCACCACCATGGTTCTCTAAGTACTGGCAGGACAATTTCTTTATGTTTCAAACCAGTTGACCTTTATTATGCCCTTGTTGTATGCTGTGGAGTCACAGAGGAGCTGTTTATTAAAAGCTGGCCATGCTCATAGAATTCGCAGTTTGTTCAGGAGCAAGGCTGCAGAGAGTGGCGGTGTCCCCAGGCGTGCTCAGGCACACCCTGGGACCTCTAGGAAGTTGTCACTATGTTCCAGGAAGGCGCTTGGGATCCAGCTGGTCCGAGAGGACAGCGGTCTAGGTAGGAGGACAGCATAAGAAAGACAGACACAACAGCATCAACACGTTTCTGAACTTGGAGAGTCCTCAGAGCCTATCCATCTGGTCAACATTCTCCAGTTGATGGCTAGGGAAACCAGCTCAGGTTAAAATAGGGACTTGCCTGAATGTTAATAAATGCTATAGCTAAAGTTTAATAAGTTTTATATAGCATTTACTGTGCGCCAGGCATTATTTTGAGAGCTTTACATCTCTTAACTAATGTAGTCCCAAGTAACCGCGTGAGATGAGTGCCATTATTATCCCCATTTGACAGAGGAGGAAACTGTCCGAGGGTGAAGTGACTTCACCGAGTGTCACCTGTCTCTGAAGTTGTGGAGTCAGGACTTGAGCCCAGGCCACTCCAGGTTCTGTGCTGGGAACTGTGCCAAGTAAATCCTCTGGGAAGGACCCGAATATCTTTAGTGTATTAATTTTGCTCACCGCCATCAACGTAATCGTGACATCCTTCAGATCTGTGGCTCATGTAGTGCCGTTGGCACTAGCTGAGAATGTTGGAGACTCCCAACCTTTTTATCCACCAGCTGCTGTGTTCTGAGGGGCTTTCCCCTCTATTTTACATCCGAGGAAACTGAGGCCGAGAGAGGTGATGCGACTTGAGCCAGGTCACCCCGCTCCTAGTGGCCCAGACCATTTGAACCCAGGTCTGCCTGACTCCACGTGTCACAGTTGGGAGTCCAGCAGCCTCACTGGATGGAAGGGCAGAGGGAAGGTCAAAGGTAGCGTCTGACAGGAGTCAGAGGAGGGGGCCTGGGGGCTGTCCGTCATCCCTGTGGCATCACCGAGGCCATGTCACAGGAGCCCTTTACTTTGTCCCTTGAAGAGGTTTGAGGACCAACGTTTTCTTCTTACTGCCTTACTTAAAAACACCTAAGGGGTGACTTTTAAAAACCTTGTCCCCTTGCCCTGCCCGGTTTGGCTCAGTGGATAGAGCGTCGGCCTGCAGACTGAAAGGTCCCAGGTTCGATTCCGGCCAAGGGCATGTACCTTAGTTGCTGGCACATCCCCAGTAGGAGGTGTGCAGGAGGCAGCTGATCAATGTTTCTCTCTCATCGATGTTTCTAACTCTCTATCCCTCTACCTTCCTCTCTGTAAAAAATCAATAAAATATATTTTTAAAAAGTAAAATAAAAAAAATAAAAACCCTGTCCCCCAATTCTGAGTTCACTAATTTGGATCTTATAACCCTCTGTAAACCTATTTATAATAGATTTTTTTCCTCGTGAAGCAAAAAAAGTTTTCCTTTTTTTTTTTACATTCCCCCCCTCCCCCCACCCCACTTCCTGCTGATCTGAGGCGAATATTTATCACGTATTTAATGAGTAATCTGAGTCCTGGCCTAGTGAGGCTGCACCAGGACATGGTTTATGGCTGATCTGGTTTTAACTCGCTCCAGGCGGTTTTCCCTGGAGTTTTCTGTAAAATCATAAACCTGGAGAGAGAATTTTTGTGGAATTCAGTCACGTGACTTTTGTAAATTGAGAGATTAACTGTGTGACTGAAGAACTGAGAAATTTTTCGTTGTCTTTTTTTTTTTTTTTTTTTAAAGAAAACAAACAGCGGCGTTTATGCACCCAGAGGAGCGTGTCCACTCTTAAAGACGGGGCAATGTCAGTCGCCAAGGTCACCTGCTGGGCTTTTCAGGCCGCATGGCACAGGGTTTGAGAACATGGACTTGGAATCGAGCATCTGAGCCTCTCCCCAGCTGATCCCTGCGTCCGGCGAGCCTAGCTCCCGTCTCCACAGCGGGGCTGGGGACAGTCCCTACCACTTACTGTGGTTGATGTGGTGCGTGCAGTGCCCGAGCCCAGGCCTTGCCGGGAGCCGGTCCATCCTTGCTGCTTGACACAGTCGCTGCAGGAAAGAAACATCCGCACAGCATATGTTTCAAGGGACCTGGCACATATAGCATATTGTTCTTAATATGTTTGCTCTCTTTAGCGCCATGTGTTTTAACCAAGGTCACCTCTCCGAGAAAGGTTGTTTCCCCAGGTGGGGATCTTTCCCTGAGGTTAGGGAGGGGATACAACACCTTAATTAAGTACCAGGCGGGTAGTTAAGCTACATAATCTTTACTCCCTGGAATGGAGATAAGAAACGCCCTACCCTTTGTAATAGAAATTGACAGGATTAAAATCGGCTGGTATAAATACGAATATAACAAGACAATAAACATCAGATCCTGATCAGTTCCTAACCAGAACTCCGACCAGAACTTTGGCTGGAGATCCTGGCTAGAGGTCCTGACTAGGCTGCTGATCAACTGAAGGCTGTCTTCGTGTCATTCCTTCTTCGCCGACTCCGTCCACACCTTTGGGGACCCCTGGACCCGCTGGGATTGGACCCCAGCAAGGCCTGGCATACGGGAGGTGCTCAGTAGATGCTGGACACTCCAGGATTGCTAGTATTATCCCCGTTGGAGGCCTTTTAATTTAGATTAATAGCACAAGGTGACACTGGGTGTAAAAACCCTGAAATAAGCATGCAGCTGATTAACTCAGTCCTCATGACAGGCTCTGAGACAGGCACCAGCATCATTCCCATTTCACAGAGGAGAGGACTGAGGCAGTGAGAGGTCAAGTTACTCGCTGAAGTCCCACCAGCAAGTGTCAGGCCTGTGCCCCCACCTGACTCCCAGGGATCACCACCCCTGCTCTTTGTGTCCTTCTGCGGGGGTTTGGTCTTGCAGCCTGAAGGCTTTTGACTGCTGGTCCTGGGGAGGGAGAGCCTCAGCTGACCCTAACTCTGACCCCTAACTAGTCTGAATGTCTCTTCGTATTGCCCCCTCCAGCAACCCATTTGCAGACAGAATTCTGATTACATTTCTCCCCTGCCCGAAGCCCTTCATGGTGGGTGAAGGGTAGAAGAAAACTCCTTGTAGTTTCTCTGCAACTCTTCTATAAACGTAAAATTATCTCAGTATAAAAAGTTAAAAAACACACAACACAAAACAAAAATACCCCCAAACCTTTGCTGAGCCCGACCACAGGAATAACGTCAGTTTATGATGCAAGTGTAGAACTCTGTGACCCAACCCGGCTGGGCATTTAGAACTTACACACATTAACCAGGAGCTATCTCAGAACCTTTAGATCCAGATGTGGACTGTGGGCCCCAGCTGCAGTGGCATCCGGCATCCGGCAGGCCCCTGGGAATGAGAAGAAGGCCCGTGGTCTGGGTGGTTAGTTCCTCACAGCAGCCCAGCGGAGGCTTCTGCCCCTCCTCTCCGAGGCCAGGACTCCCTCTTCTTCTAAGGTTTGTGAGTCAGGCCACAGGCGGGGAGGTGGGTCCATCTTTTACTTCCGTCCCTCCCAGGTGCCCAGGTCTGTGCTCGGAGGAGACCAGGCCCTCCACACACCACAGCTGCAGCAGTTTATTTTTTAAACCTGCCATTTATTGAGCAACTACTGTGTGCCAGCTCCATCCTGGGTGCTCTCCACACTCTATCAGCGGTGATCTTTGTCACGCCCAGTAGCTCTCATTCCTGGAGTTTTCTCTTCTCTACTGCTATCCCCGACCATCATCATCTCTTTCCTGGAAGGTGACAGTGCCTTCATCTTGGACTCCTGCCTCCATACTGCAGCCAGCAGTGGCCTTCAGAGGTCCACGTGCCTTCTGGGGTGGCCAATGGGCCTGGGAATACAGAAAGGCTCCTTAGCCTGGTTTACAGGTGCTCAGTAATTACTAGTGGTTGGTGATGATGACAAAGACAATGCTGATGGTGATAGTGTCAGTATTAGGGTCCCGCTGTCCGCATGGCTGCCCGCTGAGAGAGGAGAGGAAACTCAAGTGAAATATACAAGGCCTGTGCTGGTTTCATTTCTAGGAAACTTGATTGATTTCTTGACACTTGACCTCAGGCAGCAAGGGCTTGGGAAGAGGCAGAAGGGCAACGTAACCAAGAGGAATGAAGGCATTGGTCATTTCCCATGGGTTTTCCCTGTAGTTGGGACCTTGGCCCGTCGATGATGGCATCTCTGGGGCCTCTCTTTGTCTCTGGCCTCAACCTGGAGTCTGGGCAGGAGCTCTGGTGAGCCTGGGTGTGTCCATGGGCTGGTCCCCTCCTCCGGAGGTGAATGCCCTCAGAGAAGTCTGCAGCCCTGTGGGGTTCAGTGCCCGAGGCTACCCAGCTGGCAAGACGGCGCCTTTCTCCTTGCTCCCTGGCACCCCGCCGGTGTTAGCTTCATTTGTGTCTAAGTTTTACGGTCCCCCCACTGAGCAAGGCTCTGTGTGCCCTGTTCCAGCATCCATCCCTCGGGAAGCCCTTCCCGACTCTGCAGTTTCACCGGGTCCTGTTGTCAAAGATGCTCATGGCATCCAGACTTTTCTCTTTAGAGTGCACATCGCAGTTGGAAGCTATACATCGATTGCATTCTGTAATGAAGTAATCACTGCCTGTCTCCCTCACGATTCTTGTTGCTGTTGTGTCCCCAGGAACTACCCTGGTCGCCAGCACATTGTAGGCACCTGGTAGATAGTATCTGGGTGAATGACTAAGGAACCATGTCTGATGCATCTTACTATCAATCTCCCAAGGCCTTGCTCAGAATCACACATCTATTACGAACTATATCAATACCTATTGAAAAATGGCATCACCCATCTGAGTTCCAGTTCTTTTTTTTTTTTTTTTTTAACTGAGAGCCTTCTCTGGCAGCTTCTGCCACCCCTGAAGCTTGGAACCCAGGGCCGTCAGTGTCTCTGAGTAACTGTGTTCTCTTGTGGGAAAGCAAATATACGAAATGAAAAGCCGAGTACCACACGCTAGAAACATATTGCTGAATGTGATCTGAGAAGCAAGGTCTAATTCGGGATTTTATGCTATATTTAGTTTACTGGGAATAGAATCCTCTTTATAACTTGCAAAGCTATTGTTCAGGGTTGGCACAGTCACCCTGAATAGGTGTTTCAGGAGCACCTGGTGAATAAAGCGGGGACTGCTGGTGCTTCATTTGGGGTAGATAGAAAGCAGTTCATCTTCATTGTTTGGGGCCAGATTTGGTTTCTTGGTCCTGGAGATTGAAGGTGTGTAGAACACATGGGAGCCCTGGCCATGCCATTGATCCGCCATGTGACCTTGGACAAGTCACTTGGCCCCTGTCTGTGCTTGATTGGTTCTCGGTCAGAGGGGGATAGTTAAACTGCAGTGTCTCCTTGGGGTTATTGGGAGGATGCCATGCGGTGTAACCATCTATAAAGTGCTGGCTGTGCTGTGATTAATATTTTTATGCACCAGAGAGATGCAATTGCATTTTTCTTGGTGCTAAGACACAAGATTTTTAGAATCTTCCTTGACTCTCTCTCAACCGTTACATCCAGTTCATCACCAAGTCCTGCTGGTTCTACTTTCTGGTATATCCAGAACCCAAATGTCGCGTAAGACTCCCTCCACATCCCGCATGGAGTAGGGTTCAGTATCTGAAAGAGGAGCCGCACACAAATGAGAAAAAAGACACGAGATAATTTTGCAATATTGGAGGACCTGGCGGGCAAGTCCAACTGAAGGAGAAGGACTTCCACCGATGCTCAGGCCGCTCCAACCTTTTATTTGATCTGGGGTAGCCCTAGGGTAAGGAGGTTTGTCTGGGGTAGCCCTAGGGTAGACAATTTCCAGAAATAGGCAAAATATCTGATCAACAATAATCAACAAGGATCTACACAAGTATCTAAGGAATTCAGTGAACTAAGGTGGGGATGATGCTTCAGCTACCATTATCTAGATTAACTGGGTGGTGTCTAAATTAACTGGGTGGTGCACAGTCCTGACCTTTGCTAGGACTTTCAAAGGTTACTAGCTTTTGGGGGGGTCTCTGTCTATATTCAGTTAGTGGAGACAGTAAATGGTCTCCTGCACCCAACCCTTCCTCACCCGCTCACTGCCACTACCCAGGTCCCAGCCGCCCTCATCTTGTACCTGGGCTGCTGCAGTCACCTCCTCATGGTCCGGCCTCCACCCTTGCCCATGGTCTGTTCTCAACACAGCAGCCAGAATGATCTTTTAAAAATGAAAGTCAATTTATGTCACTGCCAAAACCTTCCAGTGGCTCTTCAAAGTAAACACCACAGCCCTTCGGTGGCCTGCAGGCCCTGGGCTGACCTCCTGTTCCTCTTCTCCTCCCGTCCTCACTCACTCCCGCCCTTGAGTCTCTGCAGGGGCCATTCCCTTTCCCAGACACCACATGGCCACCTTCTTCCATTGTTTGCCTACTCTGATCACTTTATTTAAAACTGCCATTCCCTACTCCTCCCTCGTTTCCAACCTTCCGATGACCCCTGTCTTTCTCTGTTTTCCTCCTATAGTACTGATTACTTCCTAGCATACATATTTTTACCAACTTATTACACTTAATGTTACTGTCTCCCCATTTGCATGTAGAGGCCATGGGAGCAGGGATGTATCCCAACGCCTCTAGAACAATGTCTGGCGCCTTGAAGGAGCTCAGTAAGTGCTTGTGGGATGAGCGAATGACTGCTCCTGATTTGAGTCCTGTGCCTCAGTGGGAGGGAGAGAAAGTTCAAGTTACCTTTGGGGATCCACTGGGTATTGGAAAGGAAAGAGAGGTAGATGGGGCTTGCGTTGTTCGGGACACACTCGTTCTCCTGTCCTCTGGCAGGTGCTTCTCACGGGTGTGCTGCCTCCTGCAGGCCTCCAGGTCAAGGGCACTTGATTTCACTCCTGAGGCTGAGCACCTTCCTACAGGGTCCGGTGGACCAGTTGGTCATGCAAAACAGAGTTTATTGAACTAACATGCATCTATGTGCATGAAACACACACATGCTATGGAGTAACATGCATTTAATATTTGTGAGTGTGACATCCACATAAGTTAGTAAGAAAGAAGACAGGACTCCAGGCGCACATTCACTCTTCCCTCCCGAGGGTGGAGGAAGCCCCGGAAGCAGTGAGCCGGGGGGATTTGGAATGGTCCACCAGTGGATTCGACCTTGTCCACCCAAAGCTGAGCCCAGTGCTCGGCACATAGTAGGCTTTCAAGAAAATATCTGTTGAATGAGTAAAGGAGTGATTGATTACTTCAGATCAGTTGCTTATATTTCATCCAAGTATAATTGCCAATGCAGTTCATCATTCATCGAAGCAACCCCATTGTCTGTATTTCCTGAGAAATAATAACTAACGGATTTGACCCTGTTTGCCGTGTGCTAGGCCCTGAGCTGGGCGCTGGAGACATGGCCACATGAAAGACGTTGGCTTTGTCCAGGAGGAGTGCACAGCCTGGGGGCAGGCAGGCACTGCAGGAACCGTGGTCCTAGTCCCATTGAGTTGGTGAAAGGCACTGGTGTGGGGGTGTATTAGCAGGGTTGGCGAACAGTGAACAGGATCAATCCAATCTGGTGCGGGAGCGGGGAGTCCTTGCCGTCTGCAGAGAGGAAGCAATTTTGGAGTTTCAGTGGGGGAGGGAAAAGGCAAGATCCTAGTTAGACCCCCACGGAAATGTGCTGCGCCAGGCCCTGGGCTTGGCTGGCCGAGGTGCCATGTTGGAGATGCCCCCTCCCAGCGCGGTGGCCCCCTCCATCCCCACTGAGCTGGGGGAACCGTGAGCCCCCGCATTCGCTGTGGCACCCCAGCCTCCCTGAACCTCTGGCTCGGGTCTCTTTTCCAAGAAAGGCATTTCATTCTTTGAGATCAGGCAGCCAGGACCCAAGGAGCTGTTTTCCTCCATTGTGCAAGCATGACAAATCATTAATTTTTGATTGATTTGCTTAGAATTATGGGCGCCCCAGCATTCTTTCCGCCGCTGAACAGCTGTATAACAAATGAATATATCAGTGTGCACAAAAGATTGGAGATCTAAGAGAAGCCATTACATTGGCCACCCTCCCCCACCCTCACCCCTTCCGGGGCAGTGAAGGGAGGAAATTTTTACCAGAAATTCCTCAAGTGGCTTAAAGGGGGGAAAAAAAGCCTTTTTATAATTGAATTAAATCTTTATCTCTTCATCTTGTGAGGCAGATTTCCAAATACACACCAGGTCCCCACGTGCTTGGGTTTCATCCATCCAGGAGGAATCTTTAATAATGAAATTTCAACTTGTGAATTAAAACCAAAAAGGGGGAGGGAAAAAAAAAAAAGCAAATTCTGCCCCTCCTATTTGCTTTTTTTTTTTTTGGTTGCTCTATTCCTTTAAGATTTTGGAACCGTACCAGTGCACTAAATGTGACCTCCATAACTTTTAAATTAAGAATTTATGCTGGCTTGAAATTTATGAAATATTTCAGCATGAAAGAAAGCCTTTTTCCCTCAGGAAAATTGAGCAATAAATCACAGCACTGTGGATTTACTGCCCCAGAGCCAGCGAGAGATAGGATTTTTTTTTTTTTTTGCTTCATTCTGAAAAAAAAAAAAAAATGTAATCATATAAGACAGCTTAGCTGCTATCCTCCCACTCTCTAGAATTTTTAATTTCAGCTGTTTCTGCTTGGATTTATTTCCAATATTCCTGCTCGGCTTTTCAATTTCCTCAGTTATTAAATTTTAATTCAGTGCATTAGCATTTAAATTAAAAAAGGGTTTATTTTATCGAAATCGTTGGCCAGCCCCCATCCCGTAGCACACGAATTGCCTGTTTCTGCCATTTGCACAAAATGTGAAATGCAGCTAATGTATTACAACTTACATTTGCACAAATTTAGAAATAAAATTTCTGGGTTTGGAATAATATTTTCTTTCCAAGAAAATCCTTAATAAGAGAATGGAAAAGAGCAACTTAACATTCATTTGGGGAGGGAAGAGGAGGGTTGAATGAAACCAAAAATAGCCTTGCTCAGGTTCCAAGGAGAAGCCGGTGTATAAGGAATGGACGGGGCTAGGTACCCTGATGGGGAGCTGGGGGTGTCTGGGTGTCTCTACCCCCACCTCTGAGAGAGTGAGCAGGAGGGTCTCTCATGGCCCACTGTCCCCAGCACATTTCATTTGCCATCGAGGGGTTGGGTAAGGTTGGGTCAAATCCACATAGAATGACAGAGAAACGTAGAGGGTGGAGATGACCTGACTCAGCTCTCCTGCTCCTGCTCCCATTCTTGCCTATGGGCAAGCTCAGGTCCAGGGAAAGGAAAGCTTGCCCAAGGTTCAAAGGGAGACCCAGACAGAACCCGGGCAGGAAGCTGCATATCCTCCAGGAGCACATGGCCCAGCAGTAGTGGCGACAGCAGTAGAGGTTCCATTACGTAAGCGATTGCAACGCCTGCCTGGCCTGCGCTTCGTACTCGATCTGCACCACCGTGTTCAGTGGTGGGGGATTAGGTGGAAGCTCATGAGATGCTGACTTGCAGCCTGGGATTCAGATCAGGCCTGAGACAGGCCGGGGAGACCCCTGGTGCTGCCCAGGCCGGCTCTGCAGCTGAGCCCTGCTAAGCACGTTTACCTGCGCTACTCTGTGTAAGTTACCTTGTATTAAGTCTCATGCCAGCCCCATGATGGAGGTCCTGGGATTACTGTATTGCCGTTTGCAGATGAGGAGACTTGCCTAGGTGCATACAGCTAGGAAATGGCAGAACCAGGACTCGAACGCAGACTGCCTGAGTCTAAACCCTGTCCTCTTAAACTTCAAATTGAGATCAAGTCAGATTACCCTGAGTTTGTGGTTCGGGTTGGGTCACATGAATATGCTGGTATTAGAATCTTGGGGCCTAGGAAAATGGCAGTGTCAGCGGTGCAACTGATTCGAACAGTAGGGGTCGCTATGATGTATTGATTGGTGAGGACACACAGCAAGCTGGTCTGGCCTCTTAGGGAGCTCTACCACTGAGAGTTGGCGCCTTTAGCACTGCGGGCTTCAACTGGGGCCAGGAGGGCGTGAGAGGCCGACCTTGTCATTATGGTGGGGTCTAGATGCAGGCCCGCATGCTGTGATTGACAGCTGCTGTGATTGACAGGTGCTGTGATTGACAGGTGCTATTTTCGACAGTTCTGACTTGAGCCCAGTGTCCATCAGCTCTACTCCTGCCAGGGTAGCACTCCTCCTCCATCGGTTTGTTTTCCCTTGTGCCACCACCTTAGTCTCTGCAAAGGGATTTGTTTAGACAACCATTTGAACATTTTTATTCGCACTTCGTCTTTATTTATAAAAATGGGTGGAAAACAAAAATGAGTGTTGCTAGCAGTGATACAAAGCTCCAGTATCATAAGCATCATAAAAGGGCACGGTAGCTGGGGTTGATCAGGTGTGCAAAAAACAGAATCTTCTCTCGTACCCAGCCACGTTCCTGTATTTGTAGTCAACACTGTGAAACTATGAAGGAAAAGGACAACAAAAGACAACATTAAAAATATGTATGAAATGCTAGAAATCGAAGGCTAGAGTTGAGTCTGGAAGGCGAGAGGTCATTTGGGATTGTACCGTTTTTTTAGGCTCTCTGGGGCAGAATTCCCACCCCCTGCCACTTCTGCCTCTTACGATACGGACGTGAAAGCAATGTCTTCCCGCTCGCTTTACAGACAAGTTTTGAGGAATGCAGTGTCGGAGAGAGGCTGTAATTGATCCCGTTCTTCTGCTCCCAGTGAAATGATATGCAAACCATTTTCTGCTTTGTTTCTTCTACTGAAATAACACACCGGCATCCCATTAATTTCTCCTGCCCAGGCCTCATGCTTCTGCCTCCCCATTTGTCCTTCACCTTTCTACTTCCCTCCTGTGGACAGTCGGGGTGGTGTAGGCTCACCCTATTTCTCCATTAGCTCTCCTGGATGTTGGTGGACAATAAAATATTACAGAGCTGAGAAGGTAGGCGCTGGAGTCACCCAGACCTGGGCTTGTAGCCATGGGGTGTTGGATAAGTGGCTGAAGGACCCTCTGTGCAGAACCCGTAAAATGGGAATATTGTGTATGTGTGTTGGGGGACCTATTGAGAGGATTAAATAAGCGGCATGTAATGTCGTACACTAGCACCTGCTGGGAAGTTCTCCAGGGGGAGAGAGTCTGGATGCCCACAGGGGCCAGGCTGGAGGGCTGTGTAAGAGGCGAGAGGGAAGGGTAGAAGGAGGTAGGTATGTCAGCTGTAGCTGACTGTGGCCATGTGGGGACTGTGTAGCTGGATTAACTGGTTTTTAAAGAGAAGCTGAAATGTGGCCTTTGTGTGTGGGGGGCTAGGGGGGGTGAAATGCCTTTACTTTTATATATTTACACTTTGGATTGAAGTCCGCCATCTGGTTTTGCCAGTTTGCAACTTCCCATAAGCACTCATCAATAGGTAGCGGCTGCTGTGCTTTTTTAGGTCATCAATCCTTCATCCAATCCTGAAATGCGAAAAGTTTGAAAACAGAAAGATTTTTTTTGTCGCTAATGAAGTGGCAGGACTTGACCTCAGGGAGAACAGGCTGGTTGCCCTCTTCATCTATCCCAGGGGGGCTCACTGTGTAAGCTTCCCTGTAGGAACATCAATGTGCTTGGGTCCTGGGGGCTCCCCAGACCCCGCCAGGGTTGTTTCCAAATGCAGAACACACGTGGCAACATTACCTTTCTAAAATTGGAAGGATTCTGAATCTGGGAACACATGTGTGCCAGCATTTTGAAGCTACATTATTTTAAACGTTTGCACAAAGCGAGGGGCTGCTTCTTCAACCAGGGGTGGTGGGGAACCTGGGCCTTCCCCCATGTCTGTGGCCTCTGCACCGCGGTCCCCCCAGCACTGGCCTGGGAGTCAGGATCCCCAGGTCTCTGTCCCTCAGCCCTCATGAGACTGCAGGCAGCTTCCTCCTCCCCCAGGGCCTCAGTCTCTCCATCGGAAATTTTATGATTTCTGAAAATTTAATTTGGTCAGCCTTATTCCCCCCACCCCACCCCCGCCCCCAAATAAAGAGATTAGGAACCAGCACTCTCTCGCCTCCCCCCTACTCAGAGGGTTGGGGGACAGAATATTTTAACATAAATGAATTTCCCCCCTCCGGTTGGTGGGAATAAATCTGCGGCTACTGTTTTATTGGAAATCCCAGCTGAAAATAAAAATGGTGCAATTCAATCTCAGATTTAGCTGGTTACTTACTTTTCACCGAGTCCCCAGGGTTCTGTGGTTGCTGGGTTTGTGTTGGCAATGGGTGCTCCGCTGGATTTAAAGGGCCCAGCAAATGTGGGTTGGGGGTGTGCTGACTCCCTCTCACCACTGGGGGCAGAGTTTTCCAGCCTGAAGGAATGGAGCGGGGGACAGGGCCAGCTCACCCCTGTGTCCCAAGGCTGTGCTGGGCAGCAGCCTGGTGGGGTGGCAGAGGGTAGAATTCTGTGTCTCCCCCCTTGGCTAATGCAGGTGTTTGGGTTTCTTTTGCAGGCTGACGGAGCCAGTGCGGCTGGACGGAAAAGCACGGCGAGCAGGTAGGTACGCCCTCACCTCACCACGCCTCCCTCACCACTAGCAGCCATCTCTCCCTGGTTTGCCTCTTTCTTCCGCCCGAAGGGATGGATGGTCCCGGCCAGGCCCCTTTGCTGAGAAGTATCCGTGCTTCCCTGGAGGATGTACTGTTGTGGGCAGCACTTTCCAGACCTCCTGGTGTCCTCTGTGGGCACCTGTGCCTGGAACCAAGGATGACTCAATCCTCAACGGGCCTTTGGCTGCTCAAGTTGGGGAGGAAAGGTCCTGCTCAGGGTCATGTGATGAGTGAGTGGCTGTGTCGAGGCCTTGAACCTGCCGAAGCTGGGTGCACTCTCTGTTCAGAAACAGTGAGCTCAAGTGAGGGTCCAGCAAGCCTATCCCACCGTCCTCCCTCATTCATTGAGCACCTGCTAGGTTAGGCCCAGTGCTGTGTGCTACGGGCCCAGATGTATTTGATGCTAATTTATTCATCCAACGGATATTTGAGTGTCTGCTGCGTGGCAGGCACTGTTCAAAGTGCTGGGTCTACATCAGGGAACAGACAGACAAGGTACCATCCGTTTCTCATGATTGTCATGTGGAAGTGGTCTTTGCCTTCGTGCATGAATCTCCCACGCCAGCATATCTGCCTGTTGTCAGGGGACAGCAGGCGGGTTTCCCCATAGTCCTAGTGGCTGCCTGGAGCTCTCTATTGGGTCTTAGCAGCCCACGGCTGCAGGGGGAGGGAGAAGAGTGCTGAGATAGATTAGAGATGCCTGCCTAGTCAGGGGAGCGGGTGGGTGGCATACGTGCCATCTCTTTGCTCCCCGTGACTAGCCTAGGCTTGAATATACTCCGTCCTGGAGCCCCGTATTATTACCAAGATGCCAGAATATACCCCAGGAAGGACCAATCCAAACCCTAGGGTCATGTGTCATTTGAAGAAATTTCTAATAATTATGACGACCATTGAGTCAGCACTTACATGTCAGCTCCCGACTACGTGACTTACATATGTCAACTTACTATTAAAAATTCATGTGATCTTTATAACAACCCTAAGTGGGAGGTGCTCTTATTCCCACTTTACAGACGAGGACGCTGAAGTACAGAGACGTGTTTGGGCTTCAGGCCTCCCAGCTGGAAGTGAGCAGCACAGCCAGGATGCTCACCCAGGTCTGACTCCTCCGATGCATATGCTTAACCACTGTGCCCGCTCACTTCTTGGTATGAAGTGATCAGCTAATAGGTGTTAGCGGAGACTGTTAGGGGCCATCAGCTCTGCCATAGGCTGAGGGCTTGTCAAGAAGGCAAGGACTCCAAAGGAGCTAACAAGTGAGTTTATATTGATTCTGTCATTAAAGCTAGTAGCGAATCTTTGAAAGACCAAAGCAGTAATGTTATACAGTGACCCAGCATTCAGTCTGAGAAGTGACTTACGACTTAAACTTCAAGAGATGGCCTTAGCTGATGCTGGTGAACTTGACCCTGGCCTGGGTTAGATTGGCCAAGTGGGGCTTAGACTTGTAGGCACTTTGTGGAGCATTAGACTCCCTTAGTCCCTGTTTCAGATGGGGAAACAAAGCCCCAAGGCTCCCTGGGGTCAGAGGTAGGCTAGATGGAATGGCCTTGAAGGACCTGCGACCCTCTGACATGGGCTTCCCCTGAGCTCCCAGCTGTGCCACAGCACGCTCTCTCACACACCAGGGTCTACTTTCGTCTCAGCACCTTCCTTTTGGCCCAAAACACCCCATTTTGTTACTTCTCCAGAGGGCCTCTGGCTAAACCCCAAAACCAACCGCATGGGCTGCTCAGGAATTAGTGTGAAATTGAGGGGGACAAGGAGAGATGGTGTTTCTGATCCTAAGAGACAACCGAATGTGGTTTGGTTTATTTCCTTGTAACCCAACCTGGGTCAATTTTACAAGACCAGTGATCCCAGCACTTGAGGTTAATGCTGACCTGGTGTGCAGGTTACAAGTCACAGAGCACAGCTCAGCCAAACCTCACTTATTCTGGGAGCATGGGGGCTGCGGGGCCTTGGCTGTGGAAAATACTAAAGGAAATGTGGTTTTTGTAATCAAGTAAATGAAGCTACGGGCTTGCTGTGGTGAAGAATTGCTGCCTTTTGTTGTCAGTTGAAGGTTTTCAGGCGTGGAAGGACTCTGCAGATAACCTACTCCAGCGCTCTCATTTGGAGATAAGGAAGCCAGGGGTGGAAGAGGTTAAGGGACTCATGTGTTCGCTGCCTAACCAAGTGATCAGGACTGAGTAGACAGGGAGATTGTTGGGGTTGGGGGGAAGGTGAAAAATCATTCTCGGTCATTCATTCCACAAATGCTTACTGAGCACCTGCTAAATGCCAGAGTCTGACCTATGACCCAGTGCTGGATATATAGTAATGAACAGCAGACAGCAACCCTGGCCTTATGGAGTTGATGTTCTAGTGGAAGTGGGAGAGACATAATAAATGCATAAACTATGTGGTATGTCAGGTGGTAAAAGGTGCTATGGGGAAAAGCAGGGAGGGGGATTAGTGAACCAGAGGGAGTATTGCATCCCCAGGAAGGTGGCATTTGAACAAGGATCTGAAGGAGATGAGGGACTGAGCCAAGCAACCATGAGAGAAGCACATTTCAGGCAGAGAGAATAGTAGGTGGGGGAATAGTAGGTGCAGGGCCGTGGGGCAGGAATTTGTATATCATACTGGAGCAACAGCAAGGAGGCTGATGTGGCTCTTTAGGGCCTTGGAGGTGGGGAACCATTGGGGATTTTGGACAGAAGGGTGGAATCAGTTTGGTTTTTAAAAGGATCATCCTGGCTGCCAGGAGGAGAGTACATGGCAGGAGACAAGATGTTGTAAGAAGTGTTGCTAATGTTCAGGACCTTAGAAGGTAGGCTTGCAGGTGAGTTTCTAAAAGGTTATTTTAGCCAGGACTAAGGAATGCCGTTTTGCAAAGCTGGGTTGTGTGAGTCCTGCATCCAAAGTGCATAGTCTCCCGCTTGGGCCTGGGAGGGTGTGGAACAGCCGTCACCCCTGTGGCTCCCACGCTCCATGCCTGGTCTGCCAGGCATCCATCGTCCTTGACCTCTCTTCAGCCCCGCTAAGGGCCAGGCAGCTTAGCTCAGTGTTGAAGAGCCCAGACTGTCTGGGTTCAGATCCTGGCACTGCCCGCCTCCTGGATATGTGACCTTGGGCTAGTTACCTGTCCTCAGTTTCCCTGTCGTTAAAATGGGGGTTATATTAGTACCTCCCTGATAGTGTTGTCATTGGTGGTAATGTTAATAATAATTTGATGTTGTTATTATTAAGTGTGATAATGAGATATATACCTTAGCACCATGTCTGGCCCATGGTAGATGTTCAGTAAATGCTTGTTTTATTACCACATCTCCACCATGCTAGCTTCTACTCCTAGGAAAAGGTAACAGTGGGCTGGCAATTGATTTCTTGTAGAGCCTAGACATTGGCGAGAGGGCAGGAGAGGGTGTGCGGGTGGGGATGGAGCTTGTATTTGTTGAGGGCCTACCATGATCCAGCTACTGTGTTATGCAGTTTATACGCAGCTCATTCGATCCTCCCAGAGGCCCTCTGAGGCAATGATTGGCATCCCTCTTCCTTGGAGGGAATTGAGAAATAGACTTGTCCAACGTTACCCAAATAGTCAAATGGCTTTGGGCTAGGCTGAGTCTTGTCCTTTTTAGCCAAGATTTTTCACTGGTGAACCATTTAATTTGATAACCACATGCGTGTGGCTGCATCATTATTTTTTGAATAACATATTCTTGTTGTTTAGCATTTTGGATTTCAGCCGTAAAATAAAAGTAGCCCTAAACTATCTTCATTTGCATAAAATTTCACAGGAACAGTGGGCCCGATGCTCATCATTGACCAGTGTGGTGTTAACAGAATGAATCACTTGAGGACTCGGGATTTATTTTAGGCTGCGTCTCCCATCTTGACTTTAGGTGTATACGCCTGTTAATGGAGCTTATTTAATTTCCAGAAATGTGTATTCTGGAAATCTTTGGGCAAACTTCGGGCAGAGTTGGACCACAAAAATCATAAAAACTGCAGGCTGGCTTGGAAAGTTAAATTCCCAAGTGTGAAAAGGAGAGGGAGCCCGTTGCTTTCTTTGGTGGGCAGAGTTCACTGCGCTTTATCAGTGACTGTTAAACCAAGACTCTGCAAATAGGGCAGATTCTGAAAATTCAGAGACATTCTTAGGTTTGCTCTGTGGAGACAGCCACAGAAATGCCACTCACGTAGGCACATCAGAATCAGGGAGTCATTTCTGCCAGATGGCCTGTGGCTCTCGAACTTGGGGTGGTCCTGCAGAGTGAAGTGATGGGCCTCGAGGGAACCTCTGCACGGTGCCCCCGCCCAGCTCGGATCTCCCCTTTGGGCCCTTTGAGCAAGTGAAGAAACTTCCGGTGAAGCTGTGACTATCAGTTCAGAGCGTCTGGAAGTCCTGCCTTGTCCTGAAGAAGCGCAGGCCTGGGAACAGTCACTAGGATGATCCGACTTCTTGAGGTCCTTAATGACAAAGGCCCTTGATCTGAGAAAGCAACCCGGAAAATTTCCAGAACCTCGTCTGTCTGGCTCCGCCAGCGGAGGAGAAACATCCTCACCCTCGGCTTCAGCTTCCTCCAGGTCCCATGCAACACATGATGGTGAGGAATGCCAGTGTATGCCAAGGCCACCTTGGTCACCCCCGCCTTCCCCTCCGGTAGGGAGTGGCTTGGCTCTCCTCTTCATCGCAGCTGCATGGAGAGGGGCCCTGCCCTCCACTCCTTTTGTTTCGATCGGGCCTAAAACCCCTCCTACACTCATTTATGAGTACTCCATCCATGGCCTACGAGCTCATCTTTTTCATAGTTTCACCAAACTTTTCATATTTTGTCTGGCAAGAGCTTGGTGGTTAGTGTTCACATCCCCGGCTCTCACATGAGGAGAGGGCGGGGTGGGCAGGTTAGGGAGCTTGGCAGTGGTCCATGCATCTAGTTATCATCCCGGTACCTTGGGAGGACCTGGACTATGTAGTTAGGAGTCTTATTTGTGTGTCAGGGAGTGGGGTGCCTCTGGGCAGTGAGGGACCAGGCTGGGTCCTCCCCCTAGAGCAGCGGTTCTCAATCTGTGGGTCTCGACCCCTTTGGGGGTCGAATGACTCTTTCACAGGGGTCGCCTAAGACCATCGAAAAACACATATATAATTACATATTGTTTTTGTGATTAATCCCTATGCTTTAATTATGTTCAATTTTTAACAATGAAATTGGGGGTCACCACAACATGAGGAACTATATTAAAGGGTCGCGGCATCAGGAAGGTTGAGAACCACTGCCCTTGAGTGTGTGGACAGGGCTGCTGTGCATTACAAACCTCAGTATGTCATCAGCTGGCCTCCAGGACTGGCGGGTGGAGCGTGGAAGGGAGAGGCCAGATGTAATGCCAGGGCGGGGTGTGTGGGCACTGCCATAGGAGAGATGGCCGCTGGACAGCTCCAGGCATCACTTGTTAGGGTGGGCAGCATGTTGGAGAGGAAGTGGTCCTGTTGGGTAGGACCTTTCATTCCAAGGAGAAAGTGGCCAGAGGACTTGTACAAGGAAGGGATGGGAGCTAAGTCACAGCCTCGGCAGGAAATAACGTTGGTGGAGAGGGAGTGTGTGTACATCATCCAGCGTGAGGACCAGCTTAGGGACTGCCTCACTCTTCACTGACTGAGTCACCTGCCCTCTGAGGTCTGCTTCGGACCCATGGGTGCCCCAGAAGATGCAGAACGTGGGCATGGGCCCCCCCCCATGACCTGTGAGTGAGTGGGTCCCACCTGGGGGAGAATTCTTGAGTCTGCAGGGTCCCGACGGATCTGAGTTGCGCCCCTGCCGGCCGACCCACTGGAAGATGAACGAAGGCTGTGCTTTCATTGAAGACACTTAACATTTCAGTGACCTGGGCCAGCCTTCCATGTACCAGGACACCCCGGAAAGAAATTTCCAGCTTTACCCAGCGTTGCTCAAGACTCCTGCTTATCTCTCTGTTAGGCTTACATTAACCAGGGAATTAACTCTTCATATTTAAATCCTCACGCTGTCTTTCCGAGCTGCAGTGTCGCCCAGCGTTGTGGCTGACTGACACCAACATGGAGACAATTAAGTGCCTAAGACTGATCTCAAGCTAATGGTATATTTATGCATTGTAGGCTGTTTTGAATTTCTAGACTGTTAAGAGTTGTTAAATAGGTTAATAGTTTTAATCTATTATTCTCATCTCTTCTACTTGACTATTTATTAAAATACATCAGTGATACGTGACAGAAATGGAGGTGCAGGTAATTCCGAGGGTTATTAAGGCCTGTGTGGTGGCGTGCAGGTTTGAGACACGGGAAGAATAGTAACTACAGACCAGGCCTCATTACCAGGGTCCGTGGAAGCCGGGGTTTTGCTGTAGGCTCCCGCTGTCTGTCCTTCCAGGACAGCGGACGGACGTTTCGCCCTTTCTCCCCATTGTGATTTCCGTCCTTGCGGCTAAAGACGGGAGCCTCTTTCTAGCTAAAGGACAGGTGTGGGCACCGCGGCCATTTTCAAACACGTCAAGGAGAGCTGGAGGTCAGCAGTGAGCACAGCTGTGCCACGTGCTTTCTTCTGTGGCAGAGATGGGTCCCTGAATTTCAGCCTCGAGCACGTGCCCCATTGTGTCAGGATACGAACGGTGCCGGAGGGGCCTCGGGAAGAGGTTCCCCGCCTCTAGGAGCTTCTGGTCATTTGTTAATTTATCTGTTCATTCAGTCAACAAGTTGTTGAGAAAACAGAAATCATCCAAACGATCAAAAGCCCAAGAGCGGGAGTTGAATCGCCGCTCTTGTCACTAGAAGGCTGTGCGATCAGGAAAAGTCACTCTGCGTCTCTGATCCTAGGTTTTCTTATCTGAAAACAAAACTGCCTCCCCTGGGGAGGCGTTGTGGAGTGAGGCGCCCTGCCTGGGCACCATGGCCACGCAGTACATCTCAGCTGCCCTTGTTCTTGATTGCGTCCTTTGGGCCATCATCGCCACCATCACCAGCAGCACCTCTCACCCTGCGTGCTGGCGTATTTACATCGGGCTTTTTTCTGTTTGTATCATTCAGCAGATGTTAACGGACATCAGCCAGGGGCCAGGCACCGGGGTGGGGGCCCTTGCCTCTGGAAGTCTCTGAGAACCAGGTGGAATTAGTGGGCACATTGGAGGCAGGAGCCTGTCTGAAGCAGAGGGGCATTCCTGGAACCCTTGATGTGAGACGCAGGCCTCCCGGGACCTCAGCACCCCACCCCGTGCCCTGAGGAGCCAGGTCTGCCGATTGATGATAGAACGGCGACCCTGCACGCTCAGGAATTGGTGTTACTGTGCAGTATCAGATCATCACATGGTACAGTTTATACGTACATGTGTCATGTGTCAATAATACCTCAATGAAGCTGGAGGGGGACAAGCTGGTGTCAGAGTGTTCCCAGGCTACTGGCGTTTCAGGAAGGAGGAAGAGTGTGCTGCATTGGCGGGAATTTCCATTGGGAAGGAAATAAATAGGACTTTGACACTTCAGGAATAAGCATCACTTTTTCCATTGGCTCCTGGGGAACATCTCTGACCCGTGTTCCACGAGGGAAGGTGGGTGGGACATGGCTGCCTTCAGTTCTGAGCAGTTAAACCGTTGACATTTGGCGGGCAATGTTGGAGGGAGACGCCCCGGAGGCTGCATTGGCGTTGACCTTTCCAGGGCACGTGCCTTGGGTCCTTAAATGAACAGGGTGCTTACTGATCACTCCCCACATGCCAGGCACTGCTGTGGGTGCTGACATGTGACCATGAACTGACAAGACGAAGTCCCCGCTCTCTTCTAGCTCATGTTCCAGTTGGGGTGACAGACAGTGAAGAGGATGAGGAGTAACAGGAACGTTAGGTAAACAGGGCAAATACTAAGCAGAACGCATCAGGCAGGGAAGGGGATTGGGGCGTCGGAGGCCCTGCATCAGCAGTCTGCACATCTCCACTGGCGCTGGGATGTTTGAGTAACAGACCTGAAGGAATGGAGAGCTCGAGCCACGGAGGCACCTGGGGAGGCGGAGAACATCCCAGACAGAGGAAAGTGCAGGCGCAGAGCGAGGCAGGAGCGAGCCTGTGTGCTCAGGGGACAGTGGACAGCACAGCATGGAGATGGTGCAGCCAGTGAGGAGGAACGGGGGGCGGGGAGGATGTTAGCAGAAGAGGTCAGCGGGCACGTGGGGCACGTCACAGAGCCCTGAGGGTCAGGTGAGGACTGTGGCTGTTACTCCGGGTGAGATGCAGAACCACAAATGGACTGTGAGCCGAAGAGTGACACGACCTGGCTTGTTTTCATAGGATCGCTCTGCCTGCTGTGTTGAACATGGATTTGGAAGCGTCAGGCCCGGGTAGGAGCAGGGAGATTGGCTATGAGGTTATTACAACAAGACAGGAGGGAGGAAGGTGGCTTGGACGAGAGTGGTGGCCGTGGCGGGTAAGGAGTGCTCAGGTTCTGGACATATTTTGAAGGTGGAGTTTATAGGATTTGCTTGTAAATTCAAGGCAAGGATAATTCCAAGATCTGGGCCTGAGGAGCCGGAGGGATGGAATTGTTAGTAAAGGGGATGGGAAAGATTACAGCTATTCGCTGGGGGTGTCTTAGACTCAGGGGTCAGTGGGGAGAGCACGGGGGTAGGAGTAAGAAGAACTGTTTGTCGACTTGGGGGAGGGCCATGGCTCAGTTTGGACCTGTTACGTGTGGGTGCCGGTTAGGCAGTTGGTGATGCAGGTGTGGAGGTCAGGGGGCAGGTCCAAGCTGGAGATACAGTTTGTGATTCATCTTCACATAGTTAATATTTAAAAGCAGGAATCTGGACGAAGTGACTTAGGGAGTGAGTGTGGCTAAGAATAGAAGAGGCTCCGGAACGGGTCCTTGGGGCATGTTGAGGTATGACAGTGGGCTGGCGAAGAGGAATCAGCAGAAGGCACAGGAGGGGCCAGCAGCTGAGAGGCCCACCGGCAAGCACAGAACCAAGTGGGGAAAGAGTTGGACGGAGGAGAGAGGCGTGCTCTCGTCAAAGGACGGGTTCAGTGAGAAGCGAGAAGGGACCATTGGATTGAGGAGCATGGCGGGCCCAGGAGGTCTTGGGAAGGAAGAACAGCTCTGGGAGACGGGGGCAGGCAACAGCCTCATCGGACTTAGGAAGCATTGCCAAGCAGGGGGTTCACCGACATCTACAAATAGATAGTCATTTGCACTCAGATCCTTGGGTGGTGGGCCGATGGGTAGAGTGGGAGCATTGGCCAGTGGTCAGCCCCTGCAGCAGGGTAAACACAGTCCCCGCAGTCGTGGTTGGATGTGCGTTCATTCATTGAACACCCCACGCAGCCATGCGTTCCTGGAGAGTGTGCTTAAGCACAGCGTGAGGCCAGTTAACCCTCATTCCTAATGACTGGAGTCTTTAATGAAGTTGTATTCTGGAGGGAGCTAACCGAGTCATTATTTACATGCTGTGATTAGAGATTTCCCCCTCTACATTGTTTCAGGTGGGTAAAGTAGCAGTAGCCTTTGGAGGGGGTGGGGCGTCCTCAGGCTGAGTCTTGGGGTGCAATGGATGCACTGCTCCCCATCCTGTTCAAGGAGACAGGCGCACCTGCTGCATAGAGGTCCAGCCCACTCAGTGTGCAGATGAGAAAGCTGAGTCTAGCAGGCATGAGCGTTTTTGGTGGAGAGATGTGGGCATTGTTCCCAGGAACGAAGTTGTCTGACTCCTGAGACTCTTCCTCCAACGTGGCCAGAAATGACGATTGTCCTCGGGCCTCAAATCTACTGATTTGTTATTTGGTTGCGTGGTCTCTGGCTGCAGAGTTTTGTGGGACCGGTTCCCTCCTGGAGCTGGAAGAATTGTTTCCAGAACAAACTCATCCCTGGAAGTTGTGAGACCTCAGGCATGCCATTTGCTCCCGGTGTTGATGGCGTCCCTGCTGTGCACCAGGCCTGTGCACAAGGAGCACGTGGATGTGAAGAGGGCTGTTCTGTGCTGCGGCGTCTCCCTCTGGACCACAGGGCTCTTGTGAGCGCCAGATGGGATGGGGTGGGTCTAAGCACTTGGAGGGCCATCTGGTAACACCCAGAGGGAGGGAGTTGCTCTGCAACCTCCCCAGGCAGGCTCTCTGGGTACATTGGACTGGCCAGATGCAGTAACAGGGACGAGTAGGAGCGAAGCAAAAGGAAACTGAGAGTCGTGGAGGGCAGTGGTTTACAAACTTAACCACTTGGAGCTATTTCTTCAGATGTAGTCGGATGTAGCGTATCAGCTTCCTGCTGTGACAAATTACCACCAACTGGGTGGCTTAAACCAGCAGAGGTTCGTTCTCTCACAGTTCTGGAGGCCCGATGTCCAAAAGCAAGGTGTCGGCAGGGTCACAGGTCTCCGGGCTTCGGGGAGAATCTTCTCTTTGCCTCTTCCAGCCTCTGGTGGCTGCGGCATTCCTTGACTTCGAGCTGCATCACTCCCATCCCTCCCTGTGGCCATGCTGCCGCCGCCCCCTTCTCTGTGTCTGTCATCTGTGTCTGTCCACTCTCCTGTGTGTCCCTTTAAGGCAGGGTGGGGAACCTTTCTTCTGCCAAGGGCCATTTGAATATATATAACATCATTCGAGGACCATACAAAATGATCAACTTAAAAATTACCCTGTGCCCGGCCGGTGTGGCTCAGTGGTTGAGCATCGACCTATGAACCAGTAGGTCACAGTTCGACTCCTGATCAGAGCACATGCCCGGGTTGTAGGTTCGATCCCCAGTGTGGGGGTGTGCAGGAGGCAGCCGATCAATGATTCTCTCCCATCAGTGATGTTCCTATCTCTCTCTCTCCCTCCCTCTCCCTTCCTCTCTGAAATCAATAAAAATATATTTTAAAAAATAACCTGCTATATTTGGTCAAACATTTAATTAACTCACCCCTAATGCGTTGGCAGGGCCAGACCCAATGATTTCGCGGGCCTTATGTGGCCAGCGGGCTGGATGCTCCCCACCCCTGCTTTAAGGATTTCTCATTGCCTTAGGGCCCACCCAGATAATCCAGAATGATCTCATCTCAAAATCCTCAATTATTTACATCTACAAAGAACCTTTTTTTCTAAATAAAGTCTCATTCATAGGTTCTAGGGATTAGGATGTGGGAATATATTGAGGGGGAGGGGGCAGGGGCACCATTTACCCCTTTACAGGGAGAAAGAAGCCAAATATGTATACATTAGACCAAGCTATGCATATCAGAGAGAGAGGGGTCTTGGAGCCCTGTTTACTACCACCCTCCTCATTCAGACTTCATGAGTGCTTTGGGGGCCACTGCTATGGAACCCCTAGGCCTTTAAGGAACACACTTTGAGAACCATCACCTTAGTGAAAGGCGAGGGCTCTTAGGGAATTCCTTGGGCAAGAACCCGCTTGGTCTGGCTTCTGTCCCAGCATTCTGGCATGAGGAGTAGCCAGCGACCGCAGACGCTATGTACTTGCTGAGAAATAGCCCCTCGGTGCCCGGCTTTAGATTCTATGTTGAAGTGTGACTCGGGCTAAATATAAAATTCATGGCATATCTTGAGCAACTATTTTGTAGTTATCTATATATAAATCTGTTTTACAGAGACACAAATAGAATAGATTGTGGAGTGTCAGCGTGTAGATGGATTCCGAGTGCTTTTCACTAATATACCTAATGATTCGTGCTGAGAATATCCAAGGGCTCCACTGTACATTTAAATGGATATAATTAAAATAATGAGCTCTATTTTAAAAAATGATAGATGAGAAAAAAAATTTTTTGCAGAAGTTAGAAGGAGCTGCGCCACTAATTCAAAGTGATGTAAGTACTCCTGCGATTCCGTTGTTACGAGGACGCCTAATGAAATGCAAAGCAGCCGAGAAAGGCAACATTTGGGCTTGTAAATCTGAAGCATGAAGCCGTGTCCTCCGCACAGCAAGGCCTCAGGGGTGTCACATGTAAGGGAGCGTGTGTTGTGTGCCACGGTGCCTGTGGGTGAGAGGATGGCTCCCATGGCTCCCAGTGGAAAGTGCAGGAATCGCCTGTGCAGGGTGGAGGGGACATTCAGAGAGAGGTTCTAACTGCATCTCCAGTGAGCAGGGCAGGCTCCCGGAGGTGGGGATGTCATCCTCGTAATGACAGCTGCCATCCATGGAAACCTCTCTGCCAGCCCCCTGGCTCATCCGCCCCCGTCCTGGCAAGGATTGTGGTCCCCCTTTAATAGAGAAGGAAACTGAGGCCCAGAGAAGGGAACCCTTTGCCCGAGGTCACAGGGTGTATGGATGCCCGGCCTTTCTGACTCCCAACAGCTCCTCCCTCTCAGCAGGATGCCATGATGCTAGTGAGGTCCTGGAGAGCAGAAAGGGACACTGAGTCCGTTCAGATGGCACGATCAAGTGCTCACAGGACTCAGGCTGAGCTTCCGAACACGGCCAGTGAAGGAAGGGCTGAGGTAAGGGGGCCCTGCCCTGCCCTGCCCTGCCCTGCCCTTCCCATGACCTCCGCTGTGGGGAACACTGGCAGGTTGGACACCCGCTCCAGTGGGCCTCTTTGCTGCTCTTGGGAAGCTGTGCTCGGGGCGGCCAGGGTTGGGACCAGCTAGGGCCAAGCCAGGGAGAGTCCTCAGCTGCCTGCCCAGCACCCCCACCCACCCCCTGACCTGTGGGCTGTGTTCTTGCTGGGTTGGCATCGAGGGTGAGACAGACCCTGGCTTCCAGCCTCAGAGCGGGCAGGATTGGCTGACCATGAGCGCCCACGTGGTCTCAGCTAGGGAATGGGGATTTCAGCCACTTCTTTCACTACTTCCCACCAGCATGATCATCTCTAGGAATTGGTTTAGACAAGGTCCTGGATTTAGATTTTTGCAGTTGATCCTCACAAGGCCTTTTGAGTAGGTGTGGGGGCCCCGCTTCATGGATATGCAAACAGGCTCAGAGAGGGTCGGGGGTTCGCTCAGCGTCACCAGGCAGGCAGCGATAGAGTTAAGATTTGAACTCCTGTCTGTCTACCTCCCCAGCCCCTGCACTACAGTCTATGCCATGTAAGACCCTTCCCCGCATCCTGTGCACACTCCCCTCCCCCAAGACGGTAGGTACCCATAGACCATCTCCCCTGGGGCACTGTCCCAGGCCCATGCAGATATTGCCTTGTCCTCTCTGCATCACAGCGCTGAGGGGTGGGTGCTGTGTTTACCCATTGTATGGATGTGAAGACTGAGGCTTGGGGTGGGGATGAGTGTGTGTGAAGTCACTCATGCAGAAGCCCACTGCTTGGGAGGGGCAGTGCCGAAATGTGGCCCCCAGCTGATTAGACTTCAAACCCTGATGCTCTTTCCATCTCAGGTCATCACATCCCATCCTGCCAGGCCTTGAGCCAGCTTCTGCTCCAGTGCCTCAGGGCCAGGGAGCTCCCCACCCTAAACATGCCCCTCGTTTGGCTGGCTAGCTGGCTGGCAGGAATATCCTCCCTCCTAGACCATAGCTGTCCTTGTAACTTCTCAGACCTGTTGGTCCTGGTTATGCTCCTGGGACTCCCTGAACTCAGGCTTTTTGCGGGGGGATGGAATAGGCATGATGCCCTCCCAAGGGGGGCTCTGGACCTCACCAGGGGGACTGTAGCTCAAGATATCTGGGGAGGCAGCAGCAGCCAAAAAGCCAGGAGCCTCCCGCCTTCCTGCACACTCACTAGCACCTTGGCCTGACTCTGTTCGGATGCTGAAGGGCAAGAATGGTGACATGGGGGCTGCCACGGTGCGGGGGGCAGGCTCCCTCTGGCGGTTTCTCTCCCAGTCTAAGCATGTTGCAGCGAGAGCCAGGATGCCTGCGTCAATTCTTGGTTCCGCTTCTTTGTGCCCATGTGACTTTGGACAAGATATTTCACCTTCTGCCTCAGTTTCCTCATCTGTAAAATGGAGATAATACCAGGACTGACCTCACAGGCTGTTACCGAGGGTAAGAGGAGTCCGTGTGTTAGAACAGTGCCTGGTACCTAGGACACTTTATTGAAATGTTTCTTAAATCAATAAAGGAAATGAATGCTGAGAGGATTGAATCATCTAGTTTTACATTTCCCACCGAGGAGAAGGGCATGAGGTCAGACAGTGTCTGGCCGTGATGTACCAGGCTCACTAGGAGGCGTCACTGGGCCCACCGGGTGCCGAAGATGTGCTAACAGTTTGCCATTATTAATAAGAGTAATGGCGGCCGTGTCTTGAGAGTGGTTGCAGGCCAGGCACTGTGCTCGTGTTTTTCAAGCCTTGGTTGATTGAAACCCATGTGAGAACCACGTTAGCTCCATTTTGCAGATGTGAAAACTGAAACTCAGAGGTTCGGTAGCTGGATCAAGTCACACCGGAAGTGACGGACTCCATAGCCCTCGCCAGTGGCTGGTGTCCCCTCTGCCTACCTTTTCATTCCCATCCGGTTCGTCTGAGTCCTGGCCTCCTGTATTAGTCAACTCAGGCTGCCATAACGAAGTACCATAGGCTGGACGCCTTCTCCCAGTTCTGGAGGCTGGAAGTCTGAGATCGGGGGCCAGCAGGGTTGGGAGCTGGTGAGGACCCTCTTCCTAGCTTCCACCTTCTCTGTGTCCTCACACAGTGGGGACAGAGTCAGAGAAAGAGGAGTGCCTCTGTCTCTCTCCTGAGGCCACAGTCCTATGACAGGGCCTCACCCTTATGGCCTTATTTAACCTTAATTACCTTGTCGAGATCCTCTCTCCAGATACAGTCACACTGGGGATTAGGACTTCACCATGTGATTTGGGGGGTTGAAGACACAATTTAGTGCAGGGGTGGGCAAACTTTTTGACTCGAGGGCCACAATGGGTTCTTAAACTGGACCGGAGGGCCGGAACAAAAGCATGGATGTAGTGTTTGTGTGAACTAATATAAATTCAAAGTAAACATCATTACATAAAAGGGTACGGTCTTTTTTTTTTTTTAGTTTTATTCATTTCAAACGGGCCGGATCCGGCCCGCGGGCCGTAGTTTGCCCACGGCTGATTTAGTGTATAGCACCTCCAATGGCCTTTCTCTGCCCTCTTGTCAGTTTGGGTCTCTCTCTCTCTCTCCTCACTTTCTTCACCCTGGACAGAGCTGGGAGCTGGGAGGGACAGAGATGTGATAAAACCCATGCTGTTGTGATAGCTGAAGCTGGAGCCCAGAGAGGAGAAGGGTCTTGGACTTGCATCACACAGCAAGGCCACTGTGGGTCCTGGATCAGAACCTGGGTCCCTGCTTCCCCGTTGGTATGCCAGGGGGTCTTGCCAGAGCGGCCTGGAGTCTGGGCCTTGAAGATCGCCCTGGGCCTTGAAGATCGCCCTGGATGAGGTCTCTAGGCCTCCTGCCAAGGAGCGAAGAGAACAGCACCAGACACTTCGCACATCGAACCACGTACACGCTTGCCACTCCTTGTGCGGAAGGAGAATTAGCAGCGCCAGCGTCGGGGCGCTGGTTAGAAATGTAGAATCTCAGGCCAAACCCTGACCTGCTGAACCAGAATCTGCGTTTTGCCAAGATTCTCAGCTGATTTATGTGAAGCTTGAGAAGTTATTTCCATCAGCCAGAGCCAGTTTCAGGAGTTCCTGGGCACAGGTAGACCTCTTTAGACCCCAGCTTCCCCATCTGTAAAATGGGTGGTGGTGGAGCCAGGCTGGCCCAGTATTTTCAAACTGTGTTCCTGGGAGCCCCAGGGTTCCCCGAAGGACCCTCAGGGGCAGCCATGGCCATGTGCTTCAAGGAGAGGTTCACGTGACAGGTGGGTCTGTAGCTAAAGATTGTGCTGCCCCCTGGGCTGGTGGGCCCCCAGGTGGGGCTGGGGGTGGGCATGGGGTCCACTCTGAACAGACTCTCTTCTTCCCCAGGGAGCGCTTGAAGCGCAGCCAGAAGAGCGCCAAGGTGGAGGGGCCGGAGCCCGTGCCGGCCGAGGCCTCGCTGAGCGCCGAGCAGGGAACGATGACGGAGGTGAAGGTCAAGACAGAGGTGCCCGACGACTACATCCAGGAGGTGATCTGGCAGGGCGAGGCCAAGGAGGAGAGCAAGGCGGTCAGCAAGGATGGGACCGGCGACGTGCCCGCCGAGATCTGCGTGGTGATCGGTGGTGTCCGCAACCAGCAGACCCTCGGTGAGTGCTTGCCCTGAGCGGGTTGGGGCTGAGCCCAGAGTCCTGGGCAGTGAAGGCCCCAGATCTCTGCCCCTCCTGGCCGAGAGCCTGTGGTGGCTGCCCTCTGCCCTCGGGGCAAGAACTCGTCTCCTTAGACTTATCTCTGCCAGCACAGCTCTAGTCCAGAGCTCTCCTCTCTCCACCTGACGTGACAAAACACCACGCATCCTTTGAGACTTTAAGTCAAATGCCTGGAACGTTCTGCAGACCAGTGAGTCCCTCATGCATGGGGCTCCCATGCCCCAGGGGGGTCTAGCGCAGCCTGCGTTGCCTGGTGTCCCAAATGCCTGTCGGTATTTCCACCTCCTCTGCTGGACTAGAGGCTCCTGGGGCAGCTCCCAGTGCAGGTCCTGCTCAGAGCAGATGCTCAGTCAGGACCAGATGGGGGACGGACTGGTACCTTCTACCCCTGCCTCTTCTGATCTGGGCCGGGCTCAGAGGAGCTCTGTGGAAAGAAGCTTCTTAGAAATCGTCGCTCCCCTCGCTTCCCAGCCTGAGCCAGGGGATACCCCTCGGGCTGCCTGCGTTCCTGCCAGGTTCTCCGAGGCCCCGCAGATATGTTTATTTAGCACAAGGAGGGATGAGCCAGGCAGGCAGGTGGTGGGGACCGAGTCCAGCTGGAGCGCCCACATCCCGCGTGCAGCGGGGGCTCGCTCCTCAGCTGCTGCCGGCTGTAATTGGTGGGGAGACAGGCTCAGTGTGGCCAGCTCTCTGGGCGTACCCCATGCCAGAAGTGAGAATTTTCATGTGAATTCCTTTGGCTTTAAATGTTGGCAACTAAATGTTCCAAACAAAACATGTCTGTGGGTCAGAGTCATTCCATGGGCCAGAAGTTTGCAAACCTAAGTCTGTAAAATAAAGTCCACATGCCCCGACCTGGCATCGAGGCCTCGCCTGGTCTGTTTCGGAGTGCCTTCCTGCTCGCTTCCCGCGTTCAGTGTGTTCTTAGAAGTTCTTAAGAAGTTCTACCATCTCCCTCTCCTCTGCCGGTCCTTCCTGGTCCAGCTCTAACTCATTCCTGACTTCTGGGCTCACGTCCAAGGTGGGGAACTTCCCCTGCATCTGTTTCCCAAGTTTGGCTCAAGTCCTGTTGCCTTATCTTTCCAACCTTGGGAATGAGCCTGGAGCTCCCTATTCTACCTGTTCCTTTGTTGGTTGCGGCCACCATCAGCCCCACCTGGGTCATTGTGGCATCCCACTAATAACCATGCCTTTGTGTCTCCCTGCATTCACCTGCTCTCCTTTCTGGCTGCCAGGGGCCTTGGCCAAAGCAGGACACTGAGCATGTCATGCCCTGATTCTAAACTTGGGATTCCCCACTGTGTCTAGGGGATAGCATCAAGAATCTCCATAACCTGAGCCTTTGAGCCTCATTTCTTATTTCTGATCTTTCCGGACCTTTCACTCCAGTGTAGTCTGTTCTGCAGCATTTCCTGCCCTTTCCCCTTGCTGTTCCCTCTTCCCGAATGCCTTTGGCCATTTCCTCATGCCCCAATCCAACCCATCCTTCAAGGCCAACTATATTGCCACCTCCTCCCAGAAGTCTTCCTTGATTTCTTCTGGTCAGAAGTGGTGTGTTTCTACCCCATCTCTCATTGGGGCACTTCTCATTAGAGGTGCCGGGTCCATGCTCATCTGCCACAAGGTGAGGAACTCTTGGAAGTGGAGCTCCAGGACCTGTCAGGTCTACGTCCCTATGCTCTCCTAGCAAAGTCCTAGCATCTAGGAAGCAGGGCTGACATTGGTGCTGAAACTGTCAGGATGGGGCGAGGTTATGCCACAGAAATGAAGATCCCAAAAGTAAAAAAGCAATCTTGGTAGCTAAACACCACAAAGGTGTATTTCTCAGTCATACTACATGTCCATTGTGGGTGAGCTAAGGGCTCCACTCTGCTCTGGACCTAGTCTAAAAGCTGCCATTGTAGGGAATGCTGCCACCCTGTGTCAGAGGGAGAGAAAACTCTGAGGGGACTCACACTGGCAGTTAACCTGCTGCGACCGGAAGTGAGAAATGCTAACTCCATGCAGTCATGGGCCAGAACTAGTGACGTGGCCTGCCCAACCTCGGGGAGGCCGGGAAATGCACGCTAGCGTGTGACAGAAGGAGGATGAACCCGAGATATCGGTGAAGAGCATGAGGGACTTAGCCCAGTGCCATATGAGAGAAGACTGTTTTCAGGGCCTGTGTCTGGCCTCCATCCATCAGTGTTCATTCCCCAAGGCTGAGCACTGTTAGCCACTAGATGTGTTAGTTAACCTGGTTAACCAAGGAGAGGACATGTCCTTGTTCACATGGAGGGGAGAGGGGTGTTTTAAGACTCATTGGACCCAGTAACTCTTTATGCCCTTCACCAGGAGCTTCCCAGAAGGGTAGTTGAATTTGAATCTTGGGATGGAGCTGGCAGTCTGGATTCAGCAGGGAAAGCCTGGAGCAGCCATGCTAGGGAAATGTGGGGAGCCCTCCCTGGGCCAGCTGCCTGCACATTGAGAGGCCTCAGGGCCTTGGCCTCATGCCAGTCACCATGCTGGTTTCCCTTGTCCTCGCTGTGCCTCGGTGTCCTCCTCTGTTAAATGAGGCATGCTCCCTGTCATGGCTGCTGGAGGGGTGTGGGAATCGCTGTTGTGCCGCGAGAACGAACTCGTCTCCTCCGATTGGGAGTGAATCCAGGCTCTGTGGCTTAATAGCTGTTGTACCTTGGGCAAGTTACTTGACCTCTCTGTGCCTCAGGTTTCACTATTGCAGATTCATTGGGCTATTTGAGGATTCAGTAAAAATGATCTATGTAAAGCGCTCAACATTGTACTTAGTAAATGGTTAGCTGTTGTTAGTATTGGTATTAATAGTAAACAGTACCTCTTCAAGGGGAAGGAGTAGTAATACTTCTGCTTTTGTCCCCCAAGTGGAAGAGATAAGACAGTGTGACGGAGAGAAGAGAAATGGGATGGAGAAGAAGCTTGTGGATGAAGTATCAGAAGACAAGGGTTCTAATGGGGCCTCGGTTTTCTCATCTGAAAACTAACTGATCCAGCCCCTGGCGCTCCTTCCAGTACCGCCTCCCTAGAATTCAGGAACTTTGAGCATCTCTGAGTTACCTGCTTTTGGCACACCCTTGTGAGAAGGTGTAAAAGCCAATGACAAGTTAGAAATGGAACCACCTTTTTAATGGAGCCCGTACCAAACAGGCCCAGGGCGCCCCCTGCTGGTCGTGGCCGCTCCTCTCGCATCCATCCAGTCCAACCTTCCTTAAGGGTGTTGTTTCTGCCAAGGGTCAGGCTCAGAGGAATGTGGCTTGGCCTCAGCACCAGGAAAGAAAAGCATTTAACAACAGCAACATACACAAACACACACACACACACACACACGCACACACCCATCAGGGTTAGAATTGAGCCATTTGAACTCATCTAATCACAGGATGGCAAGTAAATTTTATCTTGTGGGCCAAGTCCAAGTAATTGCAGCAGGCTCAGTGGAGTCTGTGTTGAAGCTTCTAAAGGGTGGCATGATTGATTATTGATGTCTGCCATGGCTGTGGACGTGGGCGCTGGGGCTACACATGCTATAGATTTAATACCTGTGTCCCCTTCATTTTATAGAAGGGCAAACGAAGGCCCGCGGAAAGAGAGCCGCCCCGAGTCACACAGCAGGTCGGTGACACTTTCTTCCACTTTGTGGAGGCCCCGCTCCACCTCACAGCACCCCCGCCCACTCACTTCTGGAAGGGAAGGACTCCCCGGGGTCTCGCCTGGGGTGAGTGCTGGGTAGAGCCATCCCTTTAAATGAGCCTGTGCCAGGGGGCACTGGGGTGCTTCTGCGCCCTGGAGACCAGGCGTCGAGGAGTTAATGTGTTCTGTTCTCAAGTCAGTCGGCAGGGGAGAGCGGGGCTCTGGGGAGCCAAGGGCCTCCTGAGTGCCATGCTCAGGGCTCAGAGCCGGGCTCTATTGAATAGAATAGCGGTCCTGCTTGATTGCCTGTGCCCTGCCCCGAGGGACCCTCCCATTTGCCTTCTCTCGGAGCTCCATCCCCCTTGTCACCCCCCCTCCTCATGTCCTCACTGGCCCTTTGACAACCGTCAGACAAACAGTGCTCCCAATGGCACAGATATTATCTGAGGCATTTCCCATGGATGAGCCCAGGTCATGGACACGTGGGTGGCATTTGGCAGCTTCTCAGGCTGGGAGAGTCAGAAGGGGCGTCGGTGCCCGGGAGGCTGGCTGGCTGCCAAGCCTGCAGCGGTGGCTGCCACCTCCCTGCTGCCACCTTTGTGCTGAGAAGGGTGTCCCTCACTCTTAGAAAGCACGTCACTGCCATTGGTATGGGGCTTAGGGGCAAGACCTTGAGCTTCCTTATTTAGCGAGAAGAGCAGGGATAATACTGACTGTGACAGCTTTGTTGGATAAAACCAGAAGTGAGCCGACAACTGCCTGTTCCCTCCCGACAAGCCACAGGCAGAAAAGTCTGCACAGCAGCCCCTAGGAATGGCAGGACCACACGCGAGGTTTCGGGAGCTCCTCTGTGAGGAGTGCTAATAAACAAGGGGTGACCACGGCTACTCCCCAGTTCCGCATCCATGGCCTCGCCAGTTGATCACTGCATACTGTCCCAACAATGCACCTCAGAATCCTCGTTAACACAGGATACCAAGAAGTCACGGCCGGTCTGCCAGAATGGAAAAATCCGAAGTAGAAAACCGCTTGCCGTCCTTGACTTAGATGGTGAGGACAAAGCAAGCTGGGTTTGCAGCGATCAGGACCTCCGGCCCACGGACCATTTTCTGGTTCAGAGAGAGAAGCATGCCCAGTCCCATCGGGTGGTCAGAATGTCTGCCGAGCAGTGGGTGCTCTCTGTGCTGTGAGACTATGGGTCCTTCATCCAGAGAGGTTCCACGTGAAGGAGCCCAGGGAGAGCCCCCCGTGCCTGGAGACCTGGTGGGTGGTCCAGGGCTTCCCTCGTGGTTGAGGAGCCCACGGAGGGAGCAAGTGACCAGCTGGGCTCTTCCTCAGCGGAGGGGTGTGGGCCAACAGATTATTCCAGAGAGTTAACTAACTCAGTGTAGGGAGGGGCCTCATGGCAGAGCTAAGGGCTGTTTGTATGGGGAGCGGGGCTGTGGGCCGGGGAGATGATAGAATCTGTAAGTATCTTGGTGAAAGGGGATGGAGCAGACACATCCCAAGCAGCCCCCGCCAATCTGAGGTAGTTTCCAGGAGGTGATTTCAACTCAGTAAAAGGAAGGACTTGGTGATTATGGGAACCATAACCAGATATAGACCTGTGAGGGAGGGAGTTCCCTGGAGGTGGGTCAGCAGAGAGGGTCACTGTAGGGGTGCAGGAGGGGGAGTCAGGGATCACCTGGGAAAATGGCTCCTGCAAGGATGTTTCTAGGCAGCGAGCTGTGAGCACCAAGGAGTGGAGGTGTTTCCACACATACACAGGGCTGCCTGGGGGGAAAGGGCAGGAGGAGGAGGAGGAGGAAGAAGAAGAAGAAGAGGAAGGGGCCTCAGCTTTGGAAGGAGCAGCAGAAGAGCAGACAGCCATTCAAACAAGGCCACATGAGTTTGGTCTGTGACAAACCCAGCAGCCAAAGTGCCAGCTGATAGTTAGTTTCCTGTTTCAACAGGCTGTTGGCAGGGCTTGGCGCCGGAGCTTGCCAGAACCAACACTCAGCTCTTTGCTGAGCCACCCAGAAAGGAGGGGTTTGGCACCGTCCCAGGTGCATCTTGTCTCCGCTGAAGACTGTTCATTGGGATGTCCAAGGTGGGAAGGGGATCCCAGTTGGAGGGTCCCCATGGGCAAAGGCCCTAAGGCCCTAAGCCAAGAGCCTCAGTGTGTGCCCTGCTATGGGGCCTTGGACAGATCCCTCAACCTCTCTGAGCCATACTGTCTTGGTTGATCAGTGAGTATAATAGAATCTGCCGGTAGGTTCACTGGGAGCAGCATGAAGTAATAGGCATGAAAGTGTTTTTTAAGGGGGACAGGGGAGCACTTGAGATCTTGCTTCTCGGCATGTCATCAGGTAGCTCAAATAAATTCAAATAATCTCTTATTAAGAAGTGGAGGGGGGGGGGACAAAATGCAAAACAGATACCAGTGGGATTAGCCGAAGCCTCAGACACATCTGGGGTTACCTCTGGAATGATAAGAATCTAAAGGACCTATGGCTTCACACTTTTTTTGTTCAGTATCTCCTACAAGAGTTTTGAGAAACAATATTCTCTTTCACATTTTTGTGTTGACATCTAACATTTTAATCCAACATTTACATAATCACAAAGGGTATGATTTCTGGCATATTGTGTAAAAATGTGGCATTTGAAATAAAACTGTGAACCACTCTTTTAAATGTAGCCAAGATAACCCAAACCCCACTGCTACTCGTATCTGCCATCATCCATTTATGAAACCTATGAGCAGGCCCATCTTTAACAGTCAGAAATTTTACATCTTTCCTTTTTCTCCTTGAGCTCATATTTCCAGTCCACTTCCCTCACAGGACTTTATCCTAATGTAATATATTTTTTATGCTTGAGAGTCTTTTATTGATCACTGTTTCACACTCATCTCCCACAACAAGATGTATGTAAATTGAAATTTCTAAAAAATATGTTGGGATCATAAAGCTCTATATTTTAAAACATTTTCTTCCCCAGATCGAGTTGTTATCAGCATACAATTTGCCAAAAACAAATTTAGAGCGATCGTAAATGTACAAGGAAAATGTTATCGAAAATACACCTTTTCAGAAAACGGATGGGCTTTCTGTTTCAATTGGTTCATGTTTCTGTGAATTTATATTTCTTATATGTTGAATGAGACAGGATTCAGCATTAACTTAATTCCCGTGTTTCGGTTTTCGTAAGCGCGAGTGCATAAAAGCTTGATCACATAAATCAGGAGGCAGGGAGGGGTGGCGGTTTGTATTAGCAGCGTCACTTCGTTCTTTAACTCCAAGTTGTCTCTCCAAAATGACACGTGGGCGTCTCATCAGACATTATTTCTAATGGTCTCTCCACTGACAACTCCATTAGATCTTCAATTTTGTTGAGAGAGCTAAGACTTAGAAAGCGCTGGAATCACAAGAGGAATTGTTCCCAGTCACTAGACCCACATCCCAAGTCCGATACCCGATGTTTCCGATCTCACCTTTGCTTGGAGCCCTGGGATGATAACCGCCCATGGAGGACACACACGGTGGAATTGGGTGGATGACAGAGCTGTCATATCACCCAGCTGGTGTGGCTCAGTGCTTGAGCATCGATCTATGAACCAGGAGGTCACGGTTCAATTCCCGGTCAGGGGACCTGCCCAGGTGGCAGGCTCCATCCCAAGTGAGGGGCGTGCATGAGTCAGCCAATCAGTGATTGATTCTCTCTCATCATTGGTGTTTCTGTCTCTCTCTCTCTCCCTTCCTCTCTGAAATTAATAAAAGTATATTTTTTAAAAAAGAATTGTCTTGCCCATAATGTGAGAGAAGGTGAAGGTGAGAGGAGAGGAGGAAAGAGAAGCAGGGGAGGGGGGCCCCTGCCTGCTGCCACTGCTCTGTCATGTTGCTTCTAGGAAAAGAACATTTGGAAGTGTTTTCAACGGCCTGTGCTCCCATATTCCCAGGGGACTTGCACTCGACTTGGAAGACGCTGGTTCAGAGGACATTTAGTCTGAGGTCAAGCCCCAGGGACCCTCTGGAAACCCACACGTCCACGACTTACCTCTCCAGGCCCCCTTCCCCCAGCCCGCCCTGGGCCCAGCTCCTGTTGCATCCTAGAACCAAGCGGCTGGCTCCTCCTCAGCTTTTGATCTGTAAGCAGCGGCCGCGTGATGCTCTGAGCCAAATACAGGCCTGCCCGTTGTGAGGGGCCATCCTCTCTGCCCCCACTCGTGTTTTCCTTTTCTCCTTCTCCTCCCTGGAGTTCTGCCTGCTGCATTTTGTGTGTCCCGAGACGTGTCTGAGCTTCTCTAGGGCTGGCTGGGTGCACATGGTGGAGCTGAGGGTTGCTCCCCACCTTCTCCCTCTGCCCTGGTGATCGCCACTTCTCCCTCCCATGGCCTTGGGGATGTCTCTGCTGGGCCCTGCTGCCTCTTTGCTTACTGGGGACAAGACGGCCAATGGACGAGCCCTGCCCCTTGAGCAGAGCTAGCAGTCCCCGGAGGCATCCCCGCAGGCACTGGGGCCTCATGGCTGCCTGTATTGGGTGCTGGCTGAGCGGTCCCTTTCTTGCCTGTTTCCAGGGTCCTATGAGTGTGGAATCTGTGGCAAGAAGTATAAGTATTACAACTGTTTCCAGACCCACGTACGCGCACACCGAGGTGAGTGGTGTGCCCCTAGGCAGAGTCAGGGGGCTTCCTGTTCTCTTCCTGGTTTTCCACCTGGGCCCCTCCTGGGTGACTAGAGGCCCTGTGAGCCCCAGGCTTCTCTCTCTCTTTCTGCAGTAGGAGGGAGACCCCAGGAGGAGAGGGGGAGCTTCCTTTACTTGGGGTGGGGGGGCAGCAGGACATGCCACCAGACTTCTGCCACCAGTGCCTCCTGCCTGCTCCTCACAGGCCTGATTTCTCCCAGAATGCTTCAGTGCTGCTCAGTATCATCTCGCGTGCTCCCCAGTACGGCCCTGGAGTGGGGGCAGGGTGGCCCTCTCCATTCTGAAGATGAGGACGCTGACGCTGAGGGGACCGGGGGCTGATGCCTGACACTCCCTGAGCCTGGCAGACGGAGAGAAGGCTGGGGCAGGGCCTTGACTGACGAGGGGTGGGGAAGAACGGAGAGGCTCAGTTCCTTGCCTTCTGCACTGGAGAGAGGGCCCCTGGGCATGTGGTAGTGTGTTCACCAGCCCTGCCATTGGTCCAATGTACTCACCTTCTCAGTCATTCTCTCTCCCCCCCTCCTCCCTTTCCCTCCCCTCCCCCTTCCTTCTTCTCCTCCTCCCCCTTCCCTTCTCCTCCCACTCCCTCTCCCTTTTCTCTTACAGACACTGAAGCCACCTCAGGGGAGGGAGCCTCCCAAGGCAGTGAGTATTTTTCCCTCCTTGTGGGCTTCTGGGGGCGGGGGGAGGGGGGGGAGCCAGGGGTGGAAGGAGATGCTCTTATCCCCCCAAGCTCCCATCACCAGGAGGTCCCACGTGGCTTCTGGGAGACACATTTCTTATGGTCCAGGCTTTGGGACCCGCGGGTCCTTATGAACTTGTAAGATGGTAACTCCGGTTCCGAGATATACTCAGTGTCCTGTCAGGAAAGGGTTCTCTGGCCAAATAGCCCGGGGAAGCCTTGAGCCTTGCATAGAAGAACGGGTTTCTTGCTGTAGGTTTCTTGCTGTAGACTTCCCGAGCCCTTCGCTGGCAGGTACGCCCAGGCCCTTCCAGGAGGGCCCAGCGGGGGCAGGTGCCTCTGTTCTTTGACTCCCATTGTGGGTCTGGGGCTCCATGGCCAATGTGTGGGGGCTCCTGCTCCAGAGAGTTATCTCATGAGCACCCGTGGGCACCAATCACTGGGGTCCGGTGTCCCAGGCCCGGCTGTGCAGGGCCTTAACCTCTGGGGACAGTGTTCTGCTTTGCTGCCCACAGGCCCTGCTTGCCCTCCCTCCACATCTAAACCCCCGGGCCTGGTAACAGCAGCCAGAAGGCTGTGGGCTGGGCTGCAACTGTCCCTGCCCAACAGCCCTGAGCCTGCGATGGGAACTGGGATGCTCTTAGCAGCACTATGTGTAACTGCTCCAAACTGGGGACCTCCCGAGTGAGCGCCCAGCAGGTTGAAGGGGTAAATGAGTCACAGTGCATTCACTCGAAGGACTGCAGCACGGCATGGAGAGACGGAGATAGAGACTTACACACAGCAGCGTGCATTACCCACAGACAATATTCGCAAAGGAAGCCAGGACAAGAGTCCCTCCTTAGGTCTGCGTACAGGACGTGCAAAAACTGGGGACTCGAGTTCATGCTGGAAGAGTCAGCGTCCTGGTCGCCGTTAGGACGGGCTTCTGGGGGTGATATTTGAGCTGGGCGCTGGTCACACAGGTGTTTTGGGTTTATGGAAACTGAACAAGCTGCGCACTTAGGATTTGTACCCCACTTTTTGTAGGGGACCATGTAGTAAACGTTTTAGACTTTGCAGGCCACCGGACGCCTCTGTCACAACTGCTCATCTCTGCGTGCAGCTCAGATAGGAACTCCTGTTCTATGTGCTTGTTAGACCACCATCAAAAGCTTCTTAAAATATAAACACACCCCCCCAGGAAAAATCCAAAACAGGTGCCTGGGGCTAAAGCACTGGTCCTAAGAACACGCCCCCTGAGGCACTTCCCCTTCTGCTCTCTTTGATTCTTACCCGGGTGATAGGCAGGCAGGCCTGAGGCTACTCTTTCTTTCATTGGAGGAGAATGGGAGGCTTAGGTTGGCCAGCACCTGCCAGAGGGCCCAGGGCAGGGAGGAGGCGAAGGGTGGCCCTCCTCCCCAGCCCCGCCCCAGCCTGGCCCCTGCCTCCTTCTCCCTCTATAGCTCCCTTCTCCTCCGGCTCCCACGGTCTGGGTCTGCCTGTGGTCAGCCACCCATTTAAAGAACTTCCCCGTTTATCTTTCCTCCTTGGCTATTCCTGGCCTCCCCGGCAGCCTCTCAATGATATGTTGTGTTCCGTCTGGCTTCCGCCTTTGCCGCGGGCCCGCAGGTTGTTAAGGACTCTGTAGCCGGAGCTGTTTTTAGTCCTTCCATCACTTTTCCCTTCCTACTCTGACCCAGGCCAGCAGTGTCTGCTCAGAAAGTCCGGCTTCCTCACACGCCGGCTTCGTCACGGGAGCCCGGCCACGGAGTCCTGCAGCCAGAGGGTCCCATTGGGAATAGCAAGCCCGGTCTTCCCGTCCTGCAGATGAGGCTCCTGAGTCCCAGAGAGAAGTCATACCGCTTGTTGGGGGTGGAGGTGGGCACAGAGACCAGGTTTCACGCCTTTAGTCCAGGCATCTTTCATTTATTGGTGAGAAAAATTGTACATTCACGCGTAGAGGCATCTACCCACTTACCCGTCTCTCAACTAAGAAAATAAAAGGTTAATTCCACGTCCAGTTCTCTTGCACACTCACTGTGTGGCTGCTAGCAGGACTGGTCCTTCCCAAGCTCGTGGCCTGAGGGCCTCAGCACCCCACCGGCTGCTCACCTGAGGCTGCCCCCTGGTCTCTATGGGGCAGCTCACAGCACATCTGCTAACAAGAGCGAGATGGTGTGAGCCGGACGGGTCATGTCCTCTGACTGATCCCAGAGTGGTTCCGTCACTTGACTGCATTCTCTTCATTAGAAGCAAGTCGCTGGGTCCTGCCCAGACTCCACAGGAAGGAAACACACAGGACATGAACACCAGGAGGCCGGGGTCACTGGGAGCCATCTCTGAGGCTGTGGGGCTTGGGGCAGGTCCCTCTGAGCCTCAGTTTCCCTGTGAGGACGTAGTAACCCTCAGATGCAAGGACTAGTGGATAAGGAGGAAGGTGGAACCAGTTATGATCCGGCCCTTAGGAGCTCAGCTCACAGGAGGTGGGATTGGGGGTTGGTTTGACAGTCACCTCAGGGCTTCCCGGTCTGCCTGTGTAGAGGACCCTGACACCCCAGAACTGGTTCTCTGTGGAGTCACCCGTTGGGGTCCGTCTGAGCTAGTCCTTTCTTTGGTTCCTGAAGCAGATGAGCTGGCCCCCAAAACTCCACCCCAAGTTTCTGAAGCCCTGGTGACCACGTGTTGTCTTTCCGTCCCCCACAGACAATTTCAGGTACACGTGCGACATCTGCGGCAAGAAGTACAAGTACTACAGCTGCTTCCAAGAGCACCGAGACCTGCACGCCGTGGATGGTGAGCCAGGCCCCTCACTCCTGGGGAGTGAGTCCCATAGAGAGACCCCCCACCCAGGGCCGCTTACCTGGCCCCTCCCTGCCCTCCGCCTGCCCAGACGAAGGTCATGCGGCAGCCAGACCATGAGGGACGTGCCCAACCCCTGAGGATCCTGGGGAGAAAAGGTCCCCGTCACACTGCATACATACTTCTGAGTAGGGGAACCCGAATGAAATTGCCGGCTTTGTAAATCAAAAGCAGTCGAATACCCACAATTTTATATCAATTTATTATCCGATTTCATATTGAGTATTCACATGCTCTGGTGAAATTAAACCAATTTTTAAAAATGAACGATGGTATTTTAGTGTCTTAGATTATAGAGTTAGGAATTAGAACAATAAATTTAGGTAATTTGTTTTTGGAAACGGAAGAATCCTAGAAATAGGGTCTTGGGTCTGGGAGGATCTTGGGGGCTCCCTCTGGAGCCGCACACCCCCAGCCCATCTCCAGCTGTGACAACCCAGCTTCCCACCTACTGGCTCATATGTCTTCTCTCCTCCTTATTCCTCTCCTCCCGGTCTCTCTCTCTCTTTTTCTCCTACCCTGGCCCTCAACTGGGTGCTGATGTTCCAGAAACAGGGCAGACAGAATGTCTGCCCCCCTGGGCTGGGCCCTGCCGTGGGAGGGAGAGGCGTGGAGACACAGGCTATGTCCTGGTTGGGACGCACCCTCCTCTGGCCGCTGGCTTTCTGGGCCTGCACACTGGCCAGGGCCGCGCCCCTAGGCTGAAAGGGACTTGCACCTGGACCGGGGCTGGGAGCGGGCAAAGGCGGCTGTGGGTGGGGACTAACAGGGCTCCTGTTTGCTTTTTTCCTCCTGCGGCTGCTGCCTCCTGCCCCGGCGCAGTGTTTAGTGTGGAAGGGGCCCCCGAGAATCGGGCAGGTAAGTACTTGGTGGCTGGCCACCTCCCTGGTCCCCAGCTAGGCTCCCGAGGCCTGGTGACCAGGGCACTAAGAGCCGCGTGTTCTCCCGCAGACCCCTTCGACCAAGGCGTCGTGGCCGCTGAAGAGGTGAAGGAGGAACCCCCGGAACCATTCCAGAAAATCGGGCCAAGTATGCGGGCCTCTCCTTGGGGCCGGGGCTGGGTGGGGAGACAGGCGGGGGCTGGCTGAGGGTGGCAAGGTGGGTTCCGCTGCTGGGAGAGGGTGGCATTGCTCATCCGGCAGTAACACCTGGCTAGCGAGCCACTGGCCTTCTTGCACCTCACTTTGCCCACCTGTCAAATGGGCCAGTCGGTGTTGAGATTTAGCTTTTGAGAAGCAGGACAGCACAGGGTCAAGGTCAGAGCAGTGAAGGCAGCACCTGGTTGGTGCCCTGGCAGTCTGTTAGCCGTCCTGAGCCTCGGCTCCTCACCTGTGGCATGAGGGTGACATTTCCCCACAGGTTTGTTGGGGGATTAAATGAGATCGTGGCTACCAATCACCTATTAATTAGCACAGTGCCTGGTACATAATAGGTGCTCGGAAAATAACTTGTTATTGTCACCTGAATGGGTTCATCAGCCAGTGGAGCTGTCCAGGGGAGCCATGTGCAGACAATCTGTCCTTGTCCTAGAAACCCCTGAGGGCAGGAGCCATGCACGTGACCTGCCGTTTTCGGCACACCTGTATTGAGTGTTGTGGGGACGGAGCAGTGAGCAAGACAGATGTGGCCCTCCCTTTGGGGAATATGGGAGGGAGCCCGCAGGTCAATGAGAAATAGTTACAGCATACCTAGAAGCACGGGCGGCTGGGGGTGCCGGGGGTGCCTGACCAGCCTTGGGAATCCATGAGGCTTCTGAGTGGGGAACCAGAGGGGGAATGAGCCCCTGCATCCCCTCGAAGGCAGGAGAGCAGCACTTTTCTGGGAATTGAAAGGCCAGTCGATTCTGAGTTCAGGTCTTGGAGAGGCTTGAATACCAGACCAAATTATTTAGACCTAAAGACCTAATCCTGAGGGGAGTGAGCTGAGCCGGGAAAGTTTACTAAATGGGGAAGGGACTTAATTCAGTTTGCATTTTAGGAAGGCCGTTTTGGCTTGGAGAATGGACTGGTGGTGGTGGTAGGGTCTCACACGTGAGACTGGTCCAGCCCTTCAAAAATTTACATGTACTTCCTATGCCTTCTTACTACCGGCAAGAGAAGACCTTCATTGGCTCTGCTTCACCACACTAAGGGTAAAGGCAGCTTGCAGAAATATACACTCAGACATAGAATGAAAGGATGTGGAAATCCAAGGGAAGGGAATCGAGGGAACTACCACAGTGAAGCCGCTTGGTCCCAGGCCCTGGGGAGGCATTGCTGGGTCCCTGGATGCCTTTTCTTCCTCCTTCCTCCTAGGAGATAATTCCCTGCTTGATTTTTACTATTAAACTCTCAGGAAACTGCAGATGTGATCCTATCTGTAAAGTGGTTAGCACCGTGCTTGTCATATGCATAGTAAACATTCAATAAACAGTGGCATTAAAATAATCTTGAAGATAAAGAAAATGATGAAAACCTCAACGCAAACACTGCCAGGAGGTTGATTGTGGGAGATCCAGATGTGAATCAGACACGTCCCAGGACAGATACGGGACAGGGAGTCACAGCATAGCACTACCCTTCCATGTCTGTCTAGCATTATAATTATGAAAGTTGGCTTTGGAATCCAACAGGCCCCGGTTTGAATGCTGGCGTCACCAGTTTACTAGCTCCTTACCCCCTCGGAGTCTTCTTTGACTCCTCTGTAAATTGGGACAAGAACGCGGTCAGTTCTGCAGGATGAATGGGTCAAGTGTCTAGCCAGCACCTGGCTCATACTCAGGCCGTCACACGTGAGCAGTGCTGCCAAGGGGTAGTTGAGAGTGAGAGCTTAAGAGCCATCCCAAGTATGAATCCCAGCTCTACGCCTAATCACCCTGCGACATCCTGCAAATACTGTAATCTCTCTAATCCACCATTTCCTTAATTCTAAAATGCAATGATGACAATAAAACTCCCCTCTCAGGATTGTCATGGAGATTAGCTCAGATTATATTTATAAAGGGATTAGTCCTTGACACTTACATGCAAGCATTAAATAAGTGGTCCCTATTACCCAGAAGGTGCAGAACAAGATGAAACTTGTTCTATGTATCAGTGACTAAGCCTGACAGCAACCCGTGCTAGGACCTGGGAGGAATTGTCACACATCATGCAGAGGGAGTAGGGAATTGCAGTGAGAAAATTGAACTGAGTTTGTCTTGCCTGTTCCCCGCCTCCCCCTACTACCCCCGCCCCTGCTCCCTGCTGCTCCCAGCTTGGCACTATGGAAGTGAGGTTGCTAGAATAGTGTGATGCTTTCCCTTGTTACCACTCAGGAGCTGCCTTGTGAATTAAGACTGCTGCTGCTTGGGCTCCTGACACTTCTTGCAAGCAGGCCAGTGCCACAGAACCCTGAAACCGATGAGGTGTAGAATAAGAGGAGCCAGTAGCAACATGGCACACTATGAAGGGTCTAGTTGCCACAAGTAGCGATTGTAGGTGGGGGGAGAGGAAGAAACCTGGTAGCAGTGCATGCTGGGAAGTATGCCTTCCACATCCACATCAGCTGACAGTTAGAGAGTTAGGTACTTGAGGAGGAAGCCAAAGTCATGGCAGAGCAGAGGCGTCCTGCTGGAAGAGGGAGCTGGTCTAAGGGGGTCTTGTGTGTCAGCTTGCCCTCCAGCTCCAGATCTGAGAATTTTTACCATGGTAATGGTCTACCATGATAATGAGAAGATTCAGAACAGTTCATTTGTGCCAGTGGAAACAGAGGAAGTCTGGATTTGTTCATAGGTTATTTGATTTTTATATGTGGATAAGGAAGACTTAACTTGGAAAATAAATAAATAAATAAATAAATAAATAAATAAATAAATAAATCAAACAAACCATGGGGAACTATGAAATTCCACATCACAAGAAAAAGAGAATTTAGGAGACTCGGGGGAAGAGCATACATCTGAAAATGATCTACTGCGAAATCTACATGAAAATTCTCTCTGGCAGCCACAGTTGATTATAAGAAAATATGACCTGTCTTGGACTGCTTTAACAATGCGTAGCTTAAACAACAGAAATTTATTTTCTCACAGTTCTAGAGGCTGGTAGAATGAGATCAGAGTGCCAGTATGGTTGGGTTCTGTTGAGATTACTTTCGGCCAAATACCATCACATTGGGAGGTAGGGTGTGAACATCTGAATTTGTGGAAGACACAATACAGTTCCTAGCATGAACCCTGTGAGAAAGGAGCCCGGAGTTGTATGGTGAAAAAGCAACAGGATAAGATGAAAGGGCAAAGAGAGAAGTGTGAGATGAGGAAGGATTGCAGAGAAGCTGAAAATAGAAGAACTGAACTAAGACTTCCATTGCAGGTAGTAAAGAGCAGAGTCAGTCTAGGAAATGGAATTAGTGATGTGAAGGACAGATTTGAACAGATGAGGTAATTAGAGGAAAAAACATGATAAATATGGAGAATGGGGAACCAGTTC